>NC_139001.1:109832732-111032732 GCF_964374135.1 Grampus griseus
TGACACATTCAGGATATTTAATGAGCCAAGTTTTTTAAACTTGTTACAGCAAGTTTAAAAAGATAGTGATTGTCATACGACCCAGCAATCCCACTACTGGGCATATACCCTGAGAAAACCATAATTCAAAAAGAGTCATGTACCACAATGTTCA
The DNA here is from genome assembly GCF_964374135.1 of Grampus griseus. Taxonomy (NCBI): domain Eukaryota; kingdom Metazoa; phylum Chordata; class Mammalia; order Artiodactyla; family Delphinidae; genus Grampus; species Grampus griseus. Next base: position 109,832,887 of record NC_139001.1, read on the forward strand.
TTGCAGCCCTATTTACAATAGCCAGGACATGGAAACAACCTAAATGTCCATCAACAGATGAATGGATAAAGAAGGTGTGGCACATATATACAATGGAATATTACTCAGCCATAAAAGGAAACGAAATTGAGTCATTTGTAGTGAGGTGGATGGACCTAGAGTCTGTCATACAGAGTGAAGTAAGTCAGAAAGAGAAAAACAAATACCATATGCTAACACATATATATGGAATCTAAAAAACAACAACAACAAGATGGTCGTGAAGAACCTAGGGGCAAGATGGGAATAAAGATGCAGACCTACTAGAGAATAGACTTGAGGATATGGGGAGGGGGAAGGGTAAGCTAACCTGCCGACATTTTGATCTTGGACTTCCATTCTCCAGAACCGTGAGAAAATAAATTTCCACTGCTTAAGCCCTACAGTCTGTGATATTTTGTTATGGCAGCCCTAGCAAACTATGTACTGTACGTATACTACATATAGTAGAGTATTGTTTTGTGAAATTTTAGTTTCAGTTGTGTGTATGTGCACTGGGTCTCAATGCAAGATGCATTTCTTATTATGGGTTGTAGGTCAAAATGTTTGAAAAACATTGAGCTGGAAGAAATGAAGGATTTTGCCTCCCAGTTCTGATATAAGCCAATTGAACTAAAACCTTATACTAGGCAAACCTGGAGAAACCTTAGCTCCGCTTTTCCTGGGTAGGGCGCTAAGGAGAAGAAATGGGTTCCTTATGAAAATGACTCTAGAACAGTGTTCTGGAGTGGAGTCTGTGGACAGAATTTACAAGGGTGTGAACTTGGATAGGAAGAAGGTACATGTTTATTTTCACTAATGTCTACCTGAAAATTACCATTTCCTTCCACTGTAAATAGAAGTAACAGATTTTGGTAATATTCGCAGTACTTGTAACTTTGTCACCAATTAAAATCACGTATATTTTCATATCACATTACACAAACTCTATCTCAAAACGCAAATTGCAACCATTCCTATATTGAAAGTATATTAGTTTGTTATTTAATATATTAATAAAGGAGCACATGTATTACGATGCACAATTTTTTTTTTTTTTTTTTGCATTACACGGGCCTCTCACTGTTGTGGCCTCTCCCGCTGCGGAGCACAGGCTCCGGACGCGCAGGTTCAGCGGCCATGGCTCACGGGCCCAGCCGCTCCGCGGCATGTGGGATCTTCCCGGATTGGGGCGCGAACCCGCGTCCCGTGCATCGGCAGGTGTACTCTCAACCACTGTGCCACCAGGGAAGCCCACAAATTTGTTTTTTAAATATATTTTGATAATAACCTTGTTAGTATATAATTTCTTTCCCCAGGATCCCTAGGTATTTATGCATTTAAGAACATTTTTCTAAGAAGGGTCCATAGGCTTCACAAGACTGTCAAAGGGGGTCTGTGACAGATAACGGGTTAAGAAAATCTCTACAGGTATATTTTTATAGACTCAGGTCCTGCCTCTGTTACATTTCATCTGAGTCCTTTCTTAACTGTTTCTTTCCACTTCCACTGTTTTTGTTATGACCAAGACTCTCCTAATGACCAGTTTCTTTTAACTGGGGACTTCTTTGGTTCTAACTTTGACTTGACATCTTCCCAAAGGCTGCCTCTGTGTTTACACCTCTGCTCTTGCGGTGCAGCCCAAGGACAGTGGCCCTACCCTGACCCTCGGGCCAGGAAGCTGACCCACAGGGTTACAACTTCTGGACTGCTGAGGACCAGTGGGAAGGTGTCTTGGCCACCCAAGGCCACCCAAGGAGCTTGTGGCCATTAGAAATCCAGCTAATAACATCAGCAGCACAGAATGGGAAACCTTCAGTCCCAGGCCCTGTGGACCTGTTCCTGCCTCCTGAGGGTGTTTGACTTACTTTTGTGACCTCCCTCACTGCTTCATTTCTTATTTAGACTTCCAGCCCATGACCTGAATTTGTAGCCCCATACAAGGTCCTCCAGACCCAAGAGGTCCACATTTCCATTGCCCACCATCAGTGGCCATATGGAGCACGTCCGTTCCCCACAGCGCGGAGTCTGCCAATTCACAATAATTGGGATCTTCACTCCCTTTGTCTTCCACGAGCACACAGCACTCCCATTTTGGTTCACCCACCTGACCAACACTGGGGGGAATTCCACACTCCCACAAATAAAAGAATGATACCTTCCAGGGGTGGGCAAGGACCATACTAAATTTCCTTCCCTCCACCCCCTTTATGGGAGCAATCATCCACCTTGTGCTGCGGGGCCCTACTTGGCCATCATGTCAGTAGCACACTCTGACCTCTAGAGGGAGCCCTGTGAATGACGAAGAGGAGCAGCTGTGAGCCTTCAGGGAATGGGGGGCTGGAACCTTGAATCACCAGCTGTCCTGGGGAATGGGGCTCATGTCTGGGCCACATATCCTAAGTTCACTGATGACCTTTAGTGTCCTTTGGGCAGGAATGCCCTACTTAATTTACTTTGTCTGTTCTGGCTCCCCACCCATCTCTGCCCAACTGCCAACATTTATCTATTTGGGGGTCACGATTCTTTTTTTTAAAAAATCACTTTCATTTTTATTTATAATCGGAAAACAATTAGAAGTTAAAGGGGGAAGGTATCTACAAACAACAAGTGCTGGAGAGGGTGTGGAGAAAAGGGAACCCTCCTACACTGTCAGTGGGAATGTAAATTGATACAACCACTATGGAGAACACTATGGAGGTTCCTTAAAAAACTAATAATAGAACTACCATATGAATCAGCAATCCCACTCCTGGGCATATATTCCAATAAAAACATGGTTTGAAAGGATACACGCACCCCAATGTTCATAGCAGCACTATTTACAATAGCTAAGACACGTAAGCAACTTAAACGTCCATCGACAGAGGAACGGATAAAGAAGACGTACATATACACAATGGAATATTACTCAACCATTAAAAAGAATGAAATAATGCCATTTGCAGCAAGATGGGTGGACCTGGAGATTATCATACTGAGTAAAGTAAATCAGACAAAGACAAATATCATATGATATTGCTTATATGTGGAATCTTAAAAAAAACGATACACATGAACTTATTGACAAAACAGAAACAGACTTACAGACTTAGAGAATGAACTTATGGTTACTGAGGGTGGGGGGAGGGATAGATTGGGAGTTTGGGACTGACACGTACACACTGCTATATTTAAAATAGATAGCGGCCGGGCCCGGCCCGGCGCTTCACTCGCGCTGCAGACCCTGCCTTGAGTGCGCAGCTCTCCGGCCCGCGTGAACGCTTCCCCCAGACACCACCACCCTTTGGAATGGCCAGCAGGGGACCTGCCTACGGCCTGAGCCGGGAGGTGCAGCAGAAGATTGAGAAGCAATACGACACAGACCTGGAGCAGATCCTGATCCAATGGACCACCGCCCAGTGCCGCAAGGATGTGGGCCGGCCCCAGCCTGGGCGCGAGAACTTCCAGAACTGACTCAAGGATGGCACGGTGCTGTGTGAGCTCATTAATGGGCTGTACCCCGAGGGGCAGGCCCCAGTGAGGAAGATCCAGTCCTCCGCCATGGCCTTCAAGCAGATGGAGCAGATCTCCCAGTTCCTGCAAGCAGCCGAGCGCTACGGCATCAACACCACTGACATCTTCCAGACTGTGGACCTCTGGGAAGGAAAGAACATGGCCTGTGTGCAGCGGACACTGCTGAACCTGGGTGGGCTGGCGGTAGCCCAGAGCAATGGGCTCTTCTCTGGAGATCCCAACTGGTTTCCCAAGAAATCCAAGGAGAACCCTCGGAACTTCTCAGACGACCAGCTGCAGGAGGGCAAGAATGTGATTGGGTTACAGTTGGGGACCAACCGCGGGGCATCTCAGGCAGGCATAACCGGCTACGGGATGCCACGCCAGATCCTCTGATCCCACCCACAGCCCTGCCCCCGCCTGCCATGAATGGTTAATATATATATATGTGTGTGTATATATATATATTTTAGCAGTGACATTCCCTGAGAGCCCCTGGAGCTCTCACACTCCCCTCTGCCAGGGTTGGGGCCTGGCCTGTCTCCTCTGAGGGTGCTTGACAGTGGCCTCCCCACCGTGCTTACTAATACATTCCCTTCTCCAAATCCACCAAAATTGGACCAACTGGCCTCTTTTCCCCAGGACCAAAATTAGGGGGGCATCACCCCCTCTCCCCACCATACCTCTTCTCTTTCTCTCTGGCCTCTCTTCCCCTGAGCCCTGTGCCCTAATCCATTCGTTGGCTGGGAGTCAGGGATGCTGCCTAACGATCTTCTCCCCACAAGTACGCCTCGCCCACAGCTGTGGCTGCAGGGACTTAATTTATAGGGAGGGGTCTGTGGCGGCTGCTCCCCCAGCCCCAGCTGGACTGCACTCACCACGCTTCTGAGGCAGCCTGCCCTGGCAGAGGCCTTCAGGCCTCTCATTTTACATTCCCCTCTCTGTGGCTAAGGGGTGGGGGTGAGGGGACCAGGGAGGGAAGGCTGCCCACCATGGGCTGGGGCTTGAAGAATCTGAGTTTGATGATTTAAATAAAGAATCTGTCTTTTTTTTTTAACAAAAATTAAATTAAAAAATAAAATAAAATAGATAACCAACAAGGACCTATTGTAAAATAAATAAATAAATCATAAAAAAGGAAGAAAATAAAATAAGGTATCATGTTTTACAACAACATTTTAAAATCAAATATGATTAGATGGCAAGATTTATACTCCAAATATTATAATAGGACGTTGAGAGAAATTAAGGAAGGCTTAAAGGAGGTACATGCCATCTCCATGGACTGGAAGACTCAACTTGAAAACCTCTTATTCTCTCCAAAGTGATAGAGACTCACTACCATCCTGGTCAAAATCCCAGCAGGTTTTTATCCCCGCTGTGTGTGTGACTGTTATAACAAGCTTGTTATAACAAGCTGATTCTAAAATTTTTTTTGTTGTGGTAAAATATATATAACAAAATTTACCATTTTAACTGTTTTAAAGTATACAATTCAGTGGCATTAAGTACACTCGCAATGGTGTTTGGATAGATTCTTGACTGCTCAGGCTAGCCTGACCTCACCATCAGGACCCAAGCACTCCCTTAAAGGAGACTCTGGATTTTAGCAAAGGGGTGCAGTGGGTGTATCTAGAAAGCAACCAGTCTGGGACAAATGTATCTATCTAATCTCATCCAGGCTTCTGTCTAGGAATAAACAATGCTCTGCATCATGGTTAGCTTTAGTTTTTCCCTTTAAGCTGACTGTTGGAAGCACTTCACCACTATGTTCTTTTTTTTCCCACTTTTTTATTTAGGAATATTTCAAACACATCAAAGAGTTGACAGTATTGCATAATGAACATCTAGATTCCACCCACCTAGATTTAACAATTTGCAACATTTTGCACAACAATTTTTAACATCAGCTTTCTTTATGCTCTCACCCATCCTCTCATGTGTGATTGTGTTTGTCGACACCCGCTTTTTTCCTCCTAGACCATTGGAAAATAAGTTCAGGCATCAAGACGCTTCACCTTAAAATGCTTCAGTATGAATTTCCTAAGAATAAGAACTTTCTCCTACAAAACTTTAATACCCCAAGTGAGAAAAAATATTTTTTATATAGTAGTGTATATATGTCGATCCCATTCTCCCAATTCTTCACACACACCCCTTTCCCCCTTGGTGTCCGTATGTTCGTTCTCTATGTCTGTGTCGCTATTTCTGCTTTGCTAATAGGTTCATCTGTACTATTTTTCTAGATTCCACATATGAGCGTTAATATACGTTATTCGTTTTTCTCTTCCTGACTTACTTCACTCTGTATGACAGTCTCTAGGTCCATCCACGTCTCTGCAAATGATGGAGCCTCAGTTCTTACAAAGGGGTTTCCCTGGAGACTCCTGACAAGTACCATCAATTCTGTCTAATATGAACGACAATCCTTTCTAGTACCAAACATATTCCTAACAATACAGTATTGACACTGTCTCTACCCAGCACAATGTGTATCATATTGAAAAGTACCCCTCCTGATATTAGAAGTAATTGGCAGCCCCTATAACCCAGAGCCTGCTGAAATTATTCACACTTGCGATCCTAAAGGTGTTTAGCCTGCCTGCTGACCCTGCCTCGCCCATTCCTTCCCCCGGGAACCACAATAAAAACTCTTGCCCATATTATACCCTTGTTCTGTCTGCCTCCTGGCTAACCCTCCTGCTTCCCATGTGGCCCTGCATGGTGAGGCACGTCCCCTCCTCTGGGAATTGTGAGAAACCGTCTTTTCAATGGCAATTGTTTTCTGATCTGTTGGCCTCACCATACCTGAATAATAGTTAAACCTACATTTGAAAACAATTATGCAGTTTACAGTTAAGGGAAGGTATGGTAACAATCTCAAATGAATGGTAAACGTAGAAGTTGCAGATCTGTGTAGGTGAATCAAGGGAGAATTGCAATGGCCTGTCCAGTACTAGATTAAATTAAGTTAAATTCCTCCCAAGACTAAATGGCAAAATGAGATTCAAAGTCAATGACTATAATACATGCTGATTTATCAGGTAAAGAGATCATTTAAAAGAGAAAAAGCAGAACTAATCACTTGATTTCCTTACTTGTAAAAGGGCAATTTAACTACTTCCCCAGCAGTCTTCAGATTTTCCTTATTTTAAGAGCAGTATAGGGACTTCCCTGGTGGTGCAGTGGTTAAGAATCTGCCTGCCAATGCAGGGGACACAGGTTTGAGCCCTGGTCCGGGAAGATCCTACATGCCGCAGGGCAACTAAGCCCATGTGTCACAACTAGTGAGCTTGCGCTGTAGAGCCTATAAGCCAAAACTACTGAGCCTGTGTGCCACAACTACTGAAGCCCGCGTGCCTAGAGCCCGTGCTCCACTACAAGAGAAGCCACTGCAGTGAGAAGTCCACGCACGGCAAGGAAGAGTAGCCCTGGCTTACCGCAGCTAGAGAAAGACTGCGTGCAGCAGCAAATACCCAGAGCAGCCAAAAATAATTAATTAAAAAAAAAAAAAAAGAGCAGTACAGAGCATGGCATCTATTTCCATCCAGATATGTGTGTCACTTACAGATTCAACATAATCTGTTTCAAAATCTCAGCTGCCCCCCCCGAAATTGACAAACTAAAATTTATACGGAAATGAAAGGGACTCAGAATAGCCAAAGCTATCTTAAAAAGAAAGAAGTAGGAGGACTTGCACTTCCTGATTTCAAAACTTGCTACAAAGCTACAGTAATCAAATAGTGTGGTACTGGCATAAAAATATACATATTGGTCAATGAAAAAGAATTGAGAATCTAAAAATAAACCCTCACATTGATGATCAACTGATTTTCAAAAAGGGTGCCAAGATAATTCAATGTGGGAAAGAATAATCTTTTCAATGAATGGTGCTACAACACTGGATAACCTCATGCTAAAGAACAAAGTTGGACCCTTTGCTTACATCATACACAAAAATTAACTCCAAATGGATTATATACCTAAAAATAGAGCTAAAACTATAAAACTTTTAGAAGAAGGAGTCTAAGAAACATAGGAGTAGGTCTTCATAACATTGCATTAGGCAAAGTCTTCTTAGGTGTCCATCAAAAAAGTGAAAAGACAAATCCACAGAAAGGGAGAAAATATTTTCAAATCATGTAGCTGTTAAGCAACTTATATCCAAAATATACAAAGTATCTTATAACTCAATGACGAAAAGGCAAATAAAAATTTAAAAATAGGCAAAGAACAGAGAGAGAAACGAAACTGAGTTATTTGTAGTGAGGTGGATGGACCTAGAGTCTGTCATACAGAGTGAAGTAAGTCAGAAAGAGAAAAACAAATATCATATGCTAACGCATATATATGGAATCTAGAAAAATGGTACTGATTAACCTAGTGGTGGGGCAGGAATAAAGATGCAGACGTTGAGAAAGGACTTGAGGACACGGGGAAGGGGAAGGGGTGGCTGGGATGCAGTGAGAGAGTGGCATGGACATATATACACTACCAGATGTAAAATAGATAGCTAGTGGGAAGCAGCCACATAGCACAGGGAGATCAGCTCTGTGCTTTGTGACCACCTAGAGGGGTGGGTTAGGGAGGGTGGGAGGGAGACGCAAGAGGGAGGGGATATGGGGATATATGTATGCATATAGCTGATTCACTTTGTTGTATAGCAGAAACTAACACAACATTGTAAAGCAATTATACTACAATAAAGATGTATAAAAAATAAAATAAAATAAAAATAGGCAAAGGATATGAACAGATATTTCTCTGAAGATATACAAATGACCAATAAGCATTTGAAAAGACGCTCAGTTCCATGTGTCATTAGAGAAATACAAATCAAAAGCACAATGAGATACCAATTCACACCCAGTAGGATGGCTATAGTAAAAGGGACAATAACAAATGTTGGTGAGCAGTTAGTGTAATTGGAAACCTCATGCACTGCTGGTGGGAATGTAAAATGGTGCACTTTGTGAAAAGTCTGTCAGTTCCTGAAACAGAGTTATCCTATGGACAGAAATTCCACTCATAGATATACAAGAGGGATGAAAACATATGTCCACACAAAAACTTGTACATGAATGTTCACAGCAGTATTATTCATAGTAGCCAAAAAAATAGCAACAACTTAAATGTCCATCAACTGATAAATGGATACATCAAATGTGGTACAACCATATAATGGAATATTTACTCAGTCATAAAAAGGAAGGAAGTATTGATACATACTACAAATGGATGAATCTTAAAGACATTATTATAAGTGAAAGAAGCCAGTCACAGAAGGCCACATGTTGTATGATTCCATTTATATGAAATGTCAAAAAGGCAAATCCATAGGGACAGAAAGTAGATTAGTGGCAGCTGAGGGATGGTGCGGGGTGGGGGGTTGGTGGGAAATAGGAAGTGACTGCTCACGGGTACAGAGTTGTTTTGGGGATGATGAAAATGTTCAAAAATTGATTGTGGGTGATGGTTGCACAACTCTGCAATGATTCTAAAAAACAATGAATTGTACACTTAGTGAATTGTATGTTATATGAATTGTGTCACAATAAAGCTATTTTAAAAGTGTGTAACTGACTTAACTTAGATGCATGAATGGTGTATTCACAGCAAGGTGCACCATTTCCATTGCGTGATGGAAGGAATGTTTCAAATTCAAGGTAGCCTTTAGGCTTCCATATTATTTTGCGTTATGTTTTATGACATAATAGATTATTACATGTAACATACTGTTTTACTTTACTATCCTGTAGTTGAGAAAATAAAAATTATAGTTGCTTGAAAAAAGTTATTTCCAGTAGCCATTTAGTTTTTTCCAGAGAAATTGAACCTCATAGAGCTTAGAGTCTACCTAGTCCAAATCCATCAGAACGAATCATTAAAACACAGAGGCAACAAAAGCACAGGTACCATCTCCCAAGCCTCAGGCAGGCCTCTTCACTTAGAATATTATGGGTGTTTGCTTCCCCTGTATCATCACTGGCTTGGTGTTTTCCCATTTTTGTCTGTATTAACTGTCTTACTCTATTACAGTCTTTTATGCTAAATTTAAACCATCTTCTGAGAGGTATAGGAGGAGGAAGTTCTGGAGAAGGAAAGTCTAAGACAGGAATATGTCCTTGAGGGACTTCGCTGTGGTCCAATGGTTAAGAATCCGCCTTCCAGTGCAGGGGACTTGGGTTCGATCCCTGGTTGGGGAACTAAGATCCCACATGCTGCAGGGCAACTAAGCCCGCGCCACAACTACTGAGCCCGTGCGCTCTAGAACCTGTGCGCCGCAACTAGAGAAGCCTGTTTGCCACAACAAAGAGCCTGCGAGCCACAACAAAAGTCACTGCATGCTGCAACTAAGACCCGATGCAGCCAAATAAATAAATAAAAATTAAAAAGTAGAATGTCCTTGAATTTCTCTACGTTTGCTGCAGACTTCTTCCAGGGAACTTGATATACCTCTTTAAATTTGTGATCTTGGTTGCCTGCTCTTCTTTATTTATTTCTTTCATTTCTCAGGGTTTGCCTTCAGTGTGTGGTGTTGGTGCTCATTCTTTTTACGAAGCAAATATAGTAGTGAGTCTCAAGTCCCTTTCAAAGAGTCTAAGACTCTTCTGGCAGGTATTTACCTATAAAAAGGCTGTACAGGCTTCCCTGGTGGCGCAGTGGTTGAGAGTCCATCTGCCGAGGCAGGGGACACAGGTTCGTGCCCCAGTCCGGGAAAATCCCACATGCCGCGGAGCGGCTGGGCCCGTGAGCCATGGCCGCTGAGCCTGCGCGTCCAGAGCCTGTGCTCCGCAGCGGGAGAGGCCACAATAGTGAGAGGCCCGCGTACCGCAAAAAAAAAAAAAAAAAAAGGCACCAACAGCTTTGTCCTTGACCACATTCTTCTGGGCTTTCTTCTGTGGCTCTATGTTGCCCTTTTCCTGTACCTTCCGGGCTCTGGGATTTCATTTCATTCTCTCTCCAAGCTAGTATGTTGGCCTGTTCCTATTTCATGGGTGCTGGCAGAAGTTACCAGACTCCTGGATCAAATTTCACTGCATGGACTTTATTACCCACAGCACAGGAAGCAGCATCAGCATGACACATGCATGATTTTTTCTCACCACTGTCTCCACAATCCCACGGTGGTGACGCAATGTGGGCCTGATAGTTTTTGTGCACACAGTGAGTTTGCATCACAGCTGGGAAACACTGAGCTTGGGGAACCTCCTGTTTTATGGCAAGCAGTATGCAAGCCTGCTCTTTGCCCCAGGAAAAAACATTACCACATCTCTCAAGGCTGCTTGTTGCAAACACAGTCCTGGGAAATGGCCAGGGGAAAGGGTGGTCAGGGACTTGCATTCTTGGCATACCCAGCAAGAAATGAGAGACCCATGGAGAACTGTCTCTCCCAACACATCTCTCCTATTTCACGTGTGTTGACCTCCCCAAAGGGCTCCCCTGGGCGATCCACCATCTAAGAGCTTCCTGTGCTAATGACAACCAGCAACAAGCATAAAAGATAAAACTTTATTAATGCTCACACCAGTGGGGACTCTCAAAGTAGATGGGACTTCATCAGCTGGACGTAGGTGATGACAGGGTAATGGGAGAAGTGGCCAGATTACAGAAACAAAAGTATTTATGCATTAATTAAGGGTGGGTTAAATTTTGTATGAGGTGTTATCTGATTGGTTGGATTTGGATCCAAGGAAGATTTCACAGATGCTGCCGAAAAGGGAACATGTTAGCTCAATACATGTGAGGTACTGGGGTGTCAATGAAAGAATGAGGGTGTTGGGGCCATGCAGATGGGAGGACATTGGTGGGACATCCCAGGGTTAAGTGGGACTTACACCAAGCTGTTGTCACTCAGAACAAACTGATGGGCCTTCCTCACCACAGCATGGCCAGTGGAAAATGTTACACAGATAATCTAAGCTCTCACTCGAGTTATAAATCCTTCTGAACAGTCTGCTTTAGTCTCCTGTCTTTGGAATAATACACATCTGCCTTTATTGACACCTCTGTAAATGACAAGAAATTGACTCTTCCGATTTCCCTGCAGCTCACAGTTGGTCTGCTCTCGTGCTCTGTTGATAAAGGTGGAGGGATGCGGTGCTTCTGTCATTTTTGGAGATCTTAGGCATCACTCCCTCCCCTCTCCAGAAAGGCATTAAGACATCAGGACATATTCACAGAGTCATGATTAATTTCTAAGATTTTGCAACGCCATTGATTGTCTGACTATGTAGTGCCACATCAGGCACTTGGCTTATATCCTGGTCAATCAGGAATTTCCTCCAAGCCTGCCTGTCTATCATTGTAGTAGGCGTGTCAGAAATTCCTTTTATAGTGATAAAGTGGCCCAATGATTACTGCTACGTAAGCAGGCTAAAGGCACTGAGGGGGCAATTCTGGGTTCCTCCAGCCTCATGTGTCCTTCAGCCCATGCAATTTGCTGAGACCCCTGACATTGCGGAGGACTCTCAGAGGAACCAGGTGGACATGGGAAGTGGTGCAGCTTACACTGCTGTGTCTAGGCTGCACTGCTTTACAGTTGAAGTGAGCAGAACGCAAGTGAGAAAAACTTCAGCCAAGCCTGGGTCAGCCTTTGTAAACTGGCTGGGGCTCAACCGCGTGGCACCCAGGATCCCGAGCTGAACAGAAGGAGCAAAAGAGATATCGGGAGCGCTCCGACGCTCACTCCTCACACAGAAAGATGACGGGGACACGTGGCTTGTGACTACTCTTCTTCTCACGACTGTCTGCGCTCACAAACCAAAATTACCTTTTTTCTCTTTCTTCGGCTGCACGGCTTGCCGCATTGGAAGCATGGAGTCCCAAGTACAGGACCGCCAAATAATTTCCTAAAATTACCTTTTTTAATGGCAACTGTGGTTCTCCCTGCTGCTAGTTTCCAAGGAGGCAGAGGTCAAGTACAGGCCAAAGACCATTAGAAATGGAATCATAATTACACGGTGCAAAGCAAGCATGAATGGAGTAGCAATCAGAATGGTTTCACTCAAGATATCCTTGCTGGGGGCTTCCCTGGTGGCGCAGTGGTTGAGAGTCTGCCTGCCGATGCAGGGGACACGGGTCCATGCCCCTGTCCGGGAAGATCTCACATGCCGCGGAGCGGCTGGGCCCGTGAGCCATGGCCGCTGAGCCTGTGCGTCCGGAGCCTGTGCTCCGCTACGGGAGAGGCCGCAACAGTGAGAGGCCCGCGTAATGCAAAAAAAAAAAAAAAAAAAAAAGATATCCTTGCTGATGCCTTAGGGAACATGATAATAAGGAATAAAATATGTGAGAACTCCACTAAACTTTTACTCGATATTAAGAAGTAAAAGTGTTCTAGTTGTGGCGTCCACAGACCTGATCTGAGCTATACATTGCAGGGCCATTGTCCGTCACCTGATTCTCACACCTGAGCCAGTTTACAGCCCTAGGGCCCCTTAAATCGAAGGGGAGGGAAAACTCCCTAGGAAAGACCCTGCAACTTGGCCACTCTTCTTCCTCATCTCCCACACGGGATCTGTGACCATTTACCAGAGTGATTGTGTATTGTAGGAAGGAAAATACCCAGACTTTTCAAGGATTACTGGATGGGCTGAAGTAGTTCACTTCCTAAGCCCCAGAATGGAACCTGTGAATAGGTGACTTCGCAGATGTCCTGAAAGATCTTAAGATGGGAAATTATCCTGAATTATCCAGATGGGGCCAATGGCATCTTAAGGGTCCTTATAAGACGGAGTCAGGAGGGTCAGAGAGAGAGGAGATGTGATGAGAAAAGTGGAAGTCAGAGTGTGCTGAGCCATGATCCAAGCAAAGTCGGAGGCCTCTAGGGGCTAAGAAAGGCAGAGAAACTGATTCTTCCTTAGAGCCCACAGAAGGAATGCAGCCCTGCTGACCCACCTTAAATTTTGACCCTTAAAACTGTAATACTTTTCATTTTACTAGTCAAATGGGTGACTTACGGAGTCATATGGTACATGGAGTTTTCGTCCAAGTCTGTCTCACAGTAGGTCTAGTGGTCAGTGAACTCACTCTGTATATTTTTCTCTATACACACTAATTGGTAAAACCCCACAGCGGCTCTCCGACTCATAGAACGAAGGCTGCTATCATGGTAGGAAGGGCCAAGTGGAAGCCCAGGAATTACCCCACACATCACAAAAGAAATATAACATTCCCTGGGAAATTTCAGAGATCAACAATCACCAGTAAAGAAAACAAAGACGTAGGGATTCCCCATTTATCCTGCCTATTAGTTTTGTGCAAAAGACTGATTTCAGAGAACAGAGGATTATCGTAAATTTAATCTCAGTTGCATCTGATTTCATGTCTCTTTAGAGCAAATTGACCTTCCTGGTAACTGGTTTGCAGCAATCAGATCAACTGGTAATTGATCTGGACATTTTTTTTTTTCTAAATACCAATTAAAAAAAAAACCTACCAGAATTTGTTTTCCCCTGGCAGCAATAGCAGTAGTATACCTTCATCATCTTTCCTCAAAGATGTTGAATCTTTGGCTCTATGTCATAATCCGGTCTACAGGAAACAGTCTTTCATCAGGTCATCATCCTGGTCTATTACACTGACGCTGTTTGGATCTGATAATGAAGCTGCTTCAAATACCCTAGATTTCTTTTTAATACACTTGCATGACTGAGAATGGGAGATAAACCTCATAAAAATCCAAAAGTTTGTCGCTTAGTTGATGCTCCTAGAGGTTCTTTGGTCTGGGGTATTTTGAGATGCCCCCTCCCGAATGAAATGAGTTCCTGCAGCTTGTGCCCCTACCACTAATAAAGAGGCATAGCGTTTGGTGGGTCACTTCGGATTCTGGAGGCAACATATACGTTTGACACACTTACTGAGTAATTCGTAATGTTTCAGTTTTGAGTGAAAGCCTGAGCAAGAGAAGGTGCTGCGGTAGATTCAATGGTTCCAAAGCATCTCTAATATTTTGATGGCTATGATGGGACTTTTGGAAAACCCCAATAGAGAATCTCAGCTCAGACTTGGAGCAAAGTAATGCCATTTTCTGAAGGCAGATATTCCCTTTTTGAGAAACAGCTCCTGATTTACTCCTCAGTGCTAGCAGACACCAAAGGGAAACTAAGTTATTATTTGACCTCTGTTGGTTATCATGATCTAGGTGTTTGTCATTGGATCTATGAAGCTATAAAGTTGGTCATGCATACCAGTAATTCTACATCAAGCAGAAACAGTACGTATAAGATTGTGCATGAACTTGTCCTGAAAACACAAGTGATTTGTGTGAGCAAATGGCTTAGATTCCATGGTAGTCCTTCCTGCTGCACTGACTCTGTTCTCTCACACCATGGCCTCGTGGGGAGTTCCCTATGACCAATCCACTGAGAAAGACGAGTTTTTCCCTCAGGCTTTGTTTATAGATGGTTCTGCATGATATGCTAGTACTGACCTTATTTGTTTATATTAACCGTATAATTTAGACTTCAGATCACAATGTATCAAAACTGGACTGTAATTGATCTAGAAAAGGAATGAACATCTACTAGAGAGAGACTTTTAGGTCTCAGGGTCTCACCTTCTTGGGGAGAGCACAAGAGCATCTTTGATGATGTGAGGGCCAGTATTAGGATGCTAGGCAGAACCGGGATGATGGAATTCTTGTCATTTGTTGGCATTTTACATATGAGTAGGAGATTATGTATGCATGCCAAGTTTTTTGTTTTGAAAAAATGTAGACTCAGAAATTTGTGAAAATAGTATAAAGAGTTCACATGTTCCTCACCCAACTTCCCCTAGTATTAACAACTTGTAGGATCATATAAGTGTATGATTATCAAAATCAGGAAAAGAATAATTGTGCAATACTATTAACTAAACCACAAACTGTCTTGAAATTTCACCAGTTTTTCTCTAATGTCCTTTCTTCTAAAATAAAGTTTTTTATTGAAGTAAAGTTGATTTACCATATTATATAAGTTTTAGGCATAGAGCACAGCGATTCAGTTATATATGTATGTATATATATATATATATATATATATTCTTTTTCAGTTTCTTTTCCCTCATAGGTTATTACATAATATTAAGTATAGTTCCGTGTGCTATAGAGTACATCCTTGTTGGTTATCTATTTTATTCTAATGTCCTTTTAATATTCCAGGAACCAATCCAGAATCATACACTACATGTAGTTTTTGTACATCCTTGTCTCCTCCAACTTGTGTTTCCTTATTCTATTCCAGTTCATTTCCTTGCCTTTCATGACCTGGACATTTTTGATGAGTATCGGTGAGGTATTTTGTGGAATATCTCTTAGTGTGAGTTTGATATTTTCTCATGATTAGACTGAAGCTATGCGTGGGATGCTGTGTACTTTGTGCATCATATCAGAAGGTGAATCTTGATCACTTGGCTAAGGTGTTATTTGCTGGGTTTCTCCAATGTAAAATTACTAATTTTTCCCCTTTGTAATTTATAAATATCTTACATTTACTCTGAGATTATGCTAATATCCTATTTTGCCCACTGATTTTAGCATCCCTTGGTGAACCTTGCCTCCAACAATTGTTGCTATGGTGTTTGCCTGGTGGTTATTTTACATTTCTCGTATTCCTTCTGTAAGATGTTACGGAAACATGAACGAACGTTTTTGGCCAACCCAAATACTTATTCATTTAATTTATTTAATTTAGTTGCACCGGGTCTTAGTTGTGGCTCGTGGGCGCCTTAGTTGCAACTTGCGGGCTCCTTAGTTGTGGCATGTGAACTCTTAGTTGCGGCATGCATGTGGGACCTAGTTCCCTGACCAGGGATCAAACCAGGGACCCCTGCATTGGGAGTGCAAATTCTTAATCACTGTGCTACCAGGAAGTCCCCCAAATACTTTTGTAACTAGTTTTCTTCCATAAGGAAGGGTTGTCCCTTCTCTCCAATTAATTAATTAATTTATATCAGCAAGGAATCATGGATATTTATTTTATTCTATGAATTATTGTCCATTACTATTATTATTTAGCTTATTTCCCAAATTACTTGAGCTTTGGCCATTGAGAACTTCTGGTTGGCTCTGTGTCCTTTCGACATTCCCCCATATTTATTAAAGCACTTCCTTATTTTATGGCATCCAAGATATTCCAGACTCATATTTTCCTTTGCACAAGATTTTCTAAAAACATTTATTTATTTATTTATTTATTTGGCTGCGTCGGGTCTTAGTTGTGGCACCCGGGATCTTCTCTGGGGCTTGTGGGATCTTCGCTGTGGTGCGCAGGTTTCTCTAGTTGTGGCGCATGGGCTTTTTTCTAGTTGTGGCACAGGGGCTCTAGAGCATGTGGGCTCAGTAGTTGCGGTGCCTAGTTGTCCCACGTCATGTGGGATCTTAGTTCCCCCACCAGGAATCGAACTCGTGTCCCCCGCATTGGAAGGTGGATTCTTAACCACTGGACTTAACCACTAGTCCCCTTGCTCAAGATTTTGAAGGCAGAAGAGAATCTATGGTGGCAAGTTCAGATGCAGGGTAGAAGTTCAGTTCTTTGCCATGTGCTGTAGACAGCTGAGACAGTAACAGCCTCCAGTCATTCCTTGAGCCTTCCAATAGTTATTGCATAAGCTATCTATTATTACAAAACAAATTACTACGAACTCATAGCTTAAAACATATCACATGTATTACTTAGTTTCTTTGAGCCAGGAGTCTGCTCATGGCCTAGCTGGGTCCTCTGCTTCAGAGTTTCTCACAAGGCTGAAATCAAGGTGTTGGTCAGGGCAGGAGCTTCATCTGAAGTCTTGAGTGGGAAAAGATCCATTTCCAGGTTCAAGTGATTGTTGGCAGAATTCAGCTCCTTGTGGTCTGTTGTTGTGAAGGTTCCCAACTGGATGCTGCCTGAAGGCCACCCTCAGTTCTGTGCCATGTGAACCTTTCCAACAAGGCTGCTTGTGTCATCAACACAAATAGAAAAGGCAGTAGAAAGAGTCCACTAGCAAGATGATGTCACAATCTCTTGTAACCTACTCACCAAGGCGACTTCCTTTGATGTCCTTAGAGTACAATGTCTTTGTTGCATTCTGCTGGTTAGGAGCAAGTTGCTAGGTCATCCACACTTATGGGAATGGGATTACATGAGTGTGTGCACAGCCAGCAAGAGAGAGGAATCACTGTGGCCATCTTAGTGTCTTCCCAGCACAGTTGGGTAAACCTCTAATTTTTTCTGGACTGTCTAGAGTGGCTTCTGTTTTTGTGATGAAATCATGATCGACCCAGCCATCCTCTCGGGATTGCACCTGTATCCCTTCTGTGACTTAGGTGACTGCTCTCTGGTCGAATCAAAACCACGGAGACTGTAAAATCCTGTGGCCCCCATCTTTATGCACCCAAATAATCTTCGCCAACAGACCAGGCTGTTTGGACATGCTCTCCACTCTGATATTATTCAACTCTAAGTGGTGCTAGAAGGTTAGACTCAGGCGTTTGCTGAAGCCAGTTTCAATACGAGACACTACGAGCAGAGTGCAGATTAAAGGAACTCTTCCGCTATATCTTCATGTATAAGGATTTGTGAGAGATTGGTTAAATAGTGAAAAATGCTTAATTGCTTGAAAATGGTTAGCATGGTAAACTTTATGTTATGTGTATTTTACCACAATAAAAAAATTGGAAAGTTTTTTTTTTTGCGGTACGCGGGCCTCTCACCGTCGTGGCCTCTCCCGTTGCAGAGCACAGGGGCCGGACGCGCAGGCTCAGCGGCCATGGCTCACCCGCCCAGCCGCTCCACGGCGGGTGGGATCTTCGTGGACCCGGGCACAAACCCGTGTCCCCTGCATCGGCAGGCGGACTCTCAACCACTGCGCCGCCAGGGAAGCCCACAAAGATTTTTAAAAATTTATTTTATTGAAGTATATTTGATTTACAATGTTGTGTTAATTTCTGCCATATAGCAAAGGGATTCAGTTATACATATATATACATTCTTTTTCATATTCTTTTCCATTATGATTTATCACAGTATATTGAATATAGTTCCCTGTGCTATACAGTAGGACTTTGCTGTTTATCCATTCTCTATATACTAGTTTGCATCTGCTAATCCCAAACTCCCAATCCATCCCTCCCTCACCCCCTACACCTTGGCAGCCACAAGTCTGTTGCCTATGTCTGTGAGTCAGTTTCTGTTTTGTAGGTAAGTTCATTTGTATCATATTTTAGATTCCACATATAAATGATATCATATGGTATTTGTCTTTCTCTTTCTGACCTACTTCACTTAGTATGATAGTTGATAATCTCTTGGTCCATCCATGTTGCTGCAAATGGCATTATTTCATTCTTTTTTATGGCTGAGTAATATGTAAATATTTATTATTTTAGACTTTTTAATGATGGCCATTCTGACTGGTGTGAGGTGGTAGCTCATTGTGGTTTTGATTTGCATTTCTCTAATAATTAGAGATGCTGAGCATCTTTTTATGTGCCATTTGGCTGTCTGTAAGGAAGGGACAAAGATATTTTTATTCCTGGTGAAACCTACAAGTATTTTGCATGGGAGATTGGGGTCGCAGAGCTATGAGATGCCAGCACACATCTGGTTAACAATTTACACAGCTGCCTGTGGGTGCTCCAGGACCTGTGGGACATGCACACGAGTGCAGGCCAGCTGCTGAGGTCTGGCTGGTACCTTTATGGGGGCACTCCCACAGTTTCAGCTTTTGCTCTGGAAGAAGTGCAGTAGAGAGATGGGCTGCTCAGAGACAGAGTCTGACAACTGCATACAATGACCACTGAATTAAAAGGTAAGAGTCTACAGCCCATGCAGCTCTATGTAAAAAACAAAAAAAAACCCAAAACAAAACAACAAAAAAACCACAAACAGCCCAATCAAAAAATGGGCATAAGATCTAAACAGACACTTCCCAAAAGAATACAGATGGCCAAAAAAACACATAAAAAGATGCTCAACATCACTGATTATCAGAGAAATGCTATTCAAAACTACAATGAGGTATCGCCTCACACCTGTCAGAATGGTCATCATCAAAAAGCCTGCAAACAATAAACGCTAGAGAGGATGTGGAGAAAATGGACTCCTCCTACACTGTTGGTGGGAATGTAAATTGGTGCAGCCACTATAGAAAACAGTATGGAGGTTCCTTAAAAAATTAAAAATAGAGCTACCATGTGATCCAGCAATCCCACTCCTGAGGATATATCCAGAGAAAACCGTACTTCGAAAAGATACATGCACCTCAATATTCACTGCAGCATTATCTACGATAGCAAGGACATGGAAGCAACCTAAATGTCCATCAACACCAGAATGGATAAAGAAGATGTGGTACATATATATACTATGGAATATTACTCACCATAAAAAGAACAAAATAATGCCATTGGCAGCAACATGGATGGACCTAGAGATTATCATCCTAAGTGAAGTAAATCAGACAGAGAGAGACAAATATCATATGATATCACTCATATGCGGAATCTAATTTTAAAAAATGATACAAAATGACCTTATTTACCAAACAGAAACAAACTCACAGATTTTGAAAACAAACTTATTACCAAAGGGGAAACATGGGGGAAGGGATAAATTAGGAGTTTGGGATTAACCTACACACTTTACTGTATATAATGTAGATAACCAACAAGTATCTACTGTATAGCACAGGGAACTCTACTCAATACACTGTAATAACCTACATGGTTAAAATCTAAGAAAGAATGAATGTATGTATGTATATATCTGAATCATTTTGCTGTACACCTGAAACTAGCACAACATTGTAAATCAACGATACTTCAGTAAAATTTAAAAAATACTTACCACCCTCCTATATTCTATTTATTTACATCTTTACTGATCTATTATCAGTTTTTACACTCCAGGAGGGTAAATACATTACCTGTTTCATTCACTGCTGTGTCCCAAGTGTCTAGCCCAGGGCCTCCAAATAGTAGGTGCTCAATAAATGCCTTTGGAATTCAAAAAATAAAAAGTTAATAGAGTCTAATGTTAATGAAATGTATTCATATTAAAAATACCATGTATTTGCCTTCTATTGGGCAAATCTTGGGAAACCCTCACCTTTTCTTTTTTTAATGTTCAAATAAAATTTTTATAGGTAAGGATTCTTATTTACATTGAAGTACAATAAAATATACTGTGACCACAAAACATTCAAGGAGAGGGAAATAAAAGTCAGGGAAATTCATTTGAACTAAACAATCATCATTTTGAAAGGCAAAAAGACAAAGATTCAGTTGGCGAGTTACTCTCATAAGAAAAGAACAGAGGGAAAAAAAAAGACTAAGTAAATGAAGACATTACATTTTTCAAATCGGAAAGAAAAATGAGGACTCTCAACATGAAAAGCAGAGGAATGATAAGAAGAATAATACCATGCCTTTAAATGAAGAAATCTTTCTAGTAAAGTATATTTAAGCTGGATGTTTATTCAATAAAAATTTTATATCTGCTTCAGGCCAAACAGTTTTCTGGGCACAGGGAATATAGCTATTAAAAAAAAACAACAAAATCCTTGTGCTCAGGGAATTTAAATTCTTAGAGAGAGCAGGTGGAGACAAATATATGTTGTCTAGAGGAAACCCTATTACTTTATTTATAGCATTCCATTTCCAGGACTTATTTTATTTATTTATTTAAATTAATTTTTATTGGAGTACAGCTACTTTACAATGTCGTGTTGGTTTCTACTGTATAGCAAAATGAATCCCCTCTTTTTAAAAAATTTATTTATTTAGGCTACACTGGGTGTTAGTTGTGGCATATGAGATCTTTTAGTTGTGGCGTGCAAAGTCTTAGTTGTGGCATGCATGTGGGATCTAGCTCCCCGACCAGGGATCGAACAAGGCCCCCTGCATTGGGGGCATGGAGTCTTACCCGCTGGACCACCAGGGAAGTCTCAGCCCCTCTTTTTTGTATTTCCTTCCCATTTAGGTCACCACAATGCATTAAGCAGAGTTCCCTGTGCTATGCAGTATGTTCTCATGAGCTGTCTATTTTATACATAGTATCAATAGTGTATATGTGTCAGTCCCGGTCTCCCAATTCCTCCCACTCCACCCCTCCTTTTCCTCTTGGTATACATATATTTGTTCTCTAGGACTTATTTATTTTATAACTGGAAGTTTGTACCTTTTGACCACCTTCCCCCATTTTGCCCATCCCTTACCCCTGCCTCTGGCATCCACCAATCTGTTCTCTTGTACCTATCAGTTAGTTTTTTGTTTTTTGTTTTTTAAATTTATATCCATATATAAGTGAGATCACATGGTAATTTTTTGCTTTGTCTGCCTTATTTCACTTAGCATAATGCCCTCAAGGTCCATCCATGTTGTTGCATGTGTCAGGATTTCGCTCTTTCCTTTTTTTTTTTGGCAGAATACTAGTCCTTGAAATATACCTCTACCTCTATCTCCATCACATTTTCTTTATCCATTCATCCATTGATGGACACTTAGGTTGTTCCCGTGTCTTGGTTATTGTAAATAATGCTGCAATGAACATGAGGGTGCAGATATCTACCTGAGTTAGTGTTTTCATTTCCTTCAGATGAATACCTGGAAGTGGATTGCTAGATCATAGGGTAGTTCTATTAGTTTTTTGAGGAATGTCCATATCATTTTCTATAGAAGCTGCACCAATTTACATTCCCACCAACCATTCCCTTTATTCGACATCTTTTTTTTACATCTTTTACCATGTCCTGTCTTTTTCATAACAGCCATTCTAATAGGTGTGAGGTCATATGTCATTGTGGGTTGATTTGCATTTCCCTGATAGTGATACTGAGTACTTTTTCACGTACCTGTTGGCCATCTATGTATCATCTTTGGAAAAATGTCTATTCAGATCCTCTGCCTGTTATTTTTTTAAAATTGAAGTATAGTTGATTTACAATGTTGTGTTAGTTTCTGGTGTACAGCAAAGTGATTCATATACATATATATACACATGCATACACATACGTATATGTACACACACATATGTGTATTCTTTTTCATGTTCTATTCCATTATAGATTATTACAAGATATTGAATAGTCCCCTGTGCTATAGAGTAGGACTTTGTTGTTTATCTATTTTATCTATAGTAGTTTGTATCTGCTAATCCCAAACTCCTAATTTAACCCTCCTCCACCCCTTCCCCTTTGGTAAGCATATATTTGTTTTCTATGTCTGTGAGTCTGTTTCTGTTTTGTAAATAAGTTCATTTGTATCAAATTTTAGATTACACATATAAGTGTAAATATCATATGAATATCATATAATATCATATGATATTTCTCTTTCTCTGTCTGACTTACTTCACTTATGATAATCTCTAGGTCCATCCATGTTGCTGCAAATGTCATTATTTCATTGTTTTTTAGTTTTTTGAGGAATCTCCATGCTGTTTTCCATAGTGGCTGCACCAATTCACATTCCCACCAACAGTGTAGGAGGTTTTCCTTTTCTCCACACCCTCTCCAGCATTTATTGTGCGTAGATTTTTTGATGATTGCCATTCTGACCGCCTTGAGGTGGTACCTCACTGTAGTTTTGATTTGCATTTCTCTAAAAATTAGCGATGATGAGCATCTTTTCATGTGCCTATTGACCATCTGTAGGTCTTCTTTGGAGAAATATCTGTTTAGATCTTCTGCCCATTTTTGGATTGGGTTGTTCATTTTTTGATATTGAATTATATGAACTGTTTGTATATTTTGGAAATTAAGCCCTTGTTGGTTGCATCACTTGCAAATATCTTCTCCCATTCTGTAGGTTGTCTTTTCTTTTTTTTTTTTTAATGCTTTCTTTTGCTGTGCAAAAGCTTATACGTTTGATTAGGTCCCATTTGTTTATTTTTGCTTTTATTTCTATTGCCTTGGGAGACTGACCTAAGAAAACATTGCCACGATTTATGTCAGAGAATGCTTTGCCTGTGTTCTCTTCTAGGAGTTTTATGGTGTGTTATATTTAAGTCTTTATGCCATTTTGAATTTATTTATGTCTATGGTGTGAGGAATGTTCTAACTTCATTGATTTACATGTGGCTGTCCAGATTTCCCAGCACCACTTGCTGAAGAGACTGTCTTTTCTCCATTGTATATTCTTACCTCCTTTGTCAAAAGTTAGTTGACCATAGGTGTGTGGGTTTACTTCTGTGTTCTCTATTCTGCTGCATGGATCCATATGTCTGTTTTTGTGCCAGTACCACATTATTTTGTTTATTGTAGCTTTGCAGTTTTGTCTGGGAGGGTTAGGCCTCCAGCTTTGTTTTTTTTGCTCAGGATTGTTTTGGCAATGCTGGGTCTTTTATGGTTCCACATAAATTTTAGCATTATTTGTTCTAGTTCTGTGAAAAATGTCATGGGTAATTAGATAGGGATCACATTAAATCTGTAGATTTCTTTGGGTAGTATGGCTATTTTTTTTAATTTAATTTAATTTATTTTTTTATACAGCAGGTTCTTATTGGTTATCCATTTAATACATATTAGTGTATATATGTCAATCCCAATCTCCCAATTCATCACACATACCCCCGTCCCTTTCCCCCCTTGGTGTCCATACATTTGTTCTCTACATCTGTGTCTCTATTTCTGCCCTGCAAACTGGTTCATCTGTTCCATTTTTCTAGGTTCCACATACATGCATTAATATACAATATTTGTTTTTCTCTTTCTGACTTATTTCACTCTGTATGACAGTCTCTAGATCCATCCACGTCACTACAAATGACCCAACGTTGTTCCTTTTTATGGCTGAGTAATATTCCATTGTATATATGTACCACAACTTCTTTATCCATTCGTCTGTTGATGGGCATTTAGGCTGCTTCCATGACCTGGCTATTGTAAATAGTGCTGCAGTGAACATTGGGGTGCATGTGTCTTTTTGAATTATGGTTTTCTCTGGGTATATGGCTAGTACTGGGATTGCTGGGTCATATGGTAATTCTATTTTTAGTTTTGTAAGGAACCTCCATACTGTTCTCCATAGTGGCTGTATCAATTTACATTCCCACCAACAGTGCAAGAGGGTTCCCTTCTCTCCACACCCTCTCCAGTATTTGTTGTTTGTAGATTTTCTGCTGATGCCCATTCTAACTGGTGTGAGGTGATACCTCACTGTAGTTTTGATTTGCATTTCTCTAATAATTAGTGACGTTGAGCAGCTTTTCATGTACCTCATGGCCATCTGTATGTCTTCTTTGAAGAAATGTCTATTTAGGTCTTCTGCCTATTTTTGGATTGGGTTTTTGTTTTTTTAATATTGAGCTGCCTGAGCTGTTTATATATTTTGGAGATTAATCCTTTGTCTGTTGATTTGTTTGCAAATATTTTCTCCCATCCTGAGGGTTGTCTTTTTGTCTTGTTTATGGTTCCTTTGCTTTACAAAAGCTTTTAAGTTTCATTAGGTCCCATTTGTTTATTTTTGTTTTTATTTCCATTATTCTAGGAGGTGGATCAAAAAAGATTTTGCTGTGATATATGTCAAAGAGTGTTCTTCCCATGTTTTCCTCTAAATGTTTTATAGTGTCCAGTCTTACATTTAGGTCTGTAATCCATTTTGAGTTTCTTTTTGTGTATGGTGTTAAGGAATGTTCTAATATCATTCTTTTACATGTAGCTGTCCAGTTTTCCCAGCACCACTTATTGAAGAGGCTGTCTTTTCTCCATTGTATATCCTTGCCTCCTTTGTCATAGATTAGTTGACCACAGGAGTGTGGGTTTATCTCTGAGCTTTCTATCCTGTTCCATTGATCTATATATATATTTTTTGTGCCAGTACCATATTGTCTTGATTACTGTAGCTTTGAAGTATTGTCTGAAGTCAGGGAGTCTGATTCCTTCAGCTCCGTTTTTTTCCCTCAAGACTGCTTTGGCTATTTGTGGTCTGTTGTGTCTCCAGTACGGCCATTTAAACAAATATTAATTATTCCAATCCAAGAGTGTGGTATATCTCTCCATTTCTTTAAATCATCTTTGTAAATCAGAGTTTTTTTACTATTATATTGTATGAGTTCTTTATATATTTTAGATATTAACCCCTTATCAGATTTATGGTTTGCAAATATTTTCTCCCATTCCATAGATTGCCTTTTTTGAAATCTTTCTTTCTTTCTTTTTCCTTTTTTGTTGAGGTATAATTGATTTACAATATTACGTAAATTTCAGGTATACAACATAATGATTCACAGTTTTTAAAGATTATACTTCATTTATAGTTATTATAAAATATTCACTATATTTTGTGTGCTGTACACTATATCCTTGTAGCTTATTTATTTTATACATAGTAATTTGTACCTCTTTATCCCTTACTCCTATCTTGCCCCTCCTTACTTGTAACCACTAGTTTGTTTTCTGTATCTGTGAGTCTGTCTCTGTTTTGTTATATTCATTAGGTTGTTTTATTTTTTAGATTCCACATATAAGTGATAACATAGAGTATTTGTATTTCTCTGTCTGACTTATTTCAGTAAGGGTAATACCCTCCAGGTCCATCCACATTGTTTCAAATGGCAAAATTTCATTCTTTTTATGGCTGAGTAATGTTCCATTGTATGTACACATCATATCTTCTTTATCCATTCAGCTATCGATAGTCACTTAGGTTGCTTCCATATCTTGGCAACTGTAAATAATGCTGCCATGAACATTGGGGTGCATGCATCTTTTCAAATTAGTGTTTTTGTGTTTTTTTCAGATGTATACCCAGGAGTTAAATTGCTGGATCATACTGTAGTTCTATTTTTAGTTTTTTGAGGAACCTCCATACTGGTTTTCCACAGTGTGGCTGCACCCACTTAGGTTCTCACCAACAGTATTCAAAGGTTCCCTTTTCTCCACACCCCCACCAACATTTGTTATCTGTGGTCTTTTTGATGATAGTTAGTTATTCTGACAGATGTGAGGTGATATCTCATTGTGGTTTTGATTTGCATTTCTCTGATGATTAGCAATGTTAAGCACATTTTTTCATGTGCTTGTTGGCCATTTATATGTTTTCTTTGGAAAAATGTCTATTCAGGTCTTCTGCCCATTTTTTAACCAGGTTGTTTGTTTCTTTGATATTGAATTGTATGAACTGTTTATATATTTTGGATATTAACCTGATATCAGTCATTTCATTTGCAAATATTTTCTCTCATTTGATAGGTTGTCTGTTCGTTTTGTCCATGGTTTCCTTTGCTGTGCAAAATTTTTTAAGTTTAATTAGGTCTCATTTATTTATTTTTGCTTTTGTTTCCTTTGCTTTAGGAGACAGAGCCAAAAAAATACTGCTACATTTATCTCAAAGAGTGTTACACTTATGTTCTCTTCTAGGAATTTTATGGTTTTTGGTCTTGTATTTAGGTCTCTAAACTATTCTGAGTTTATTTTTTTTGTATATGGTGTTAGAAAATGTTCTAATTTCATTTTTTTACATGTAGCTGTCCAGCTTTCCCAGAGCCACTTGCTGAAGAGACTGTCTTTTCTCTATTGTATATTCTTGCCTCCTTTGTCATAGATTAATTGACCATAAATATGTGAATTTATTTCTGGGCTTTCTATCCTGTTCCATTGATTTATATGTCTGTTTTTGTGCCAATACCATGCTGTTTTGATTTTTGTAGATTTGTGTTATAGTTTGAAAGCAGGAAGTGTGATACCTCTTGCTTTGAACTTCTTTCTGAAGATCATTTTGGCTATTTGGGGTCTTTTGTGGTTCCATACAAATTTTAGGATTGCTTGTTCTATTTCTGTAAAAAATGCCATTGGAATTTTGATAGACATTCAAATGAATCTGCAGATTGTTTTGGATAGTATGGACGTTTTAACAATATTAATTTTAATCCATGAGCACAGAATATCTTTCCATTTATTTGTGTCTTCAATTTCTTTCATGAATGTAGTATAGTTTTCAGAGTATGTCTTTCACCTCTTTGGCTAAATTTATTCCTGGTTATTTTATTCTTTTTGATGCAATTGTAAACGGTATTGTTTTCTTAATTTCTCTTTTTAGTAGTTTATTGTTAGTGTATAGAAATGCAACTGGTTTTTGTATATTGATCTCATACCCTGCAACTTTACTGATTTCGTTTATTCTAACAGTTTTTTGGTGGAGTCTTCACAGTTTCCTATATATAATATTATGTCATCTGTAAATACTTTTTATTTCTTCCTTTCTGATTTGAATGATGTTTATTTCTTTATCTTGCCTAATTGCTCATGCTACAACTTCAGATATTACCTTGAATAAAAGTTGCAAGAGTGGTCATTCTCATCTTTTTCCTGATCTTAGGAGAAAAGAGAAACTTTCAGATGTTCATTGTGAGTATGATGTAAGTTGTGGGTTTGTCACATATGGCCTTTATTATGTTTAGGTACATTCCCTCTATGCCCACTTTCTGGAGAGCTTTTTTTTTTTTATCATAAATGGATGTTGAATTTTGTCAAATACTTTTTCTGTATTTATTGGGATTATTATATATTTTTTATCCTTCATTTTGTTAATGTGGTGTATCACATTGATTTGCAGATGTTGACAGCAAATCCTTACATTCGAGGGATAAATCCCATTTGGTCATGGTATATGATCCTTTTAATGTATTGTCAAATTCGATTTGCTAATATTTTGTTGAGGATTTTTTTCATCTATGTTCACCAGGGATATTGACCTGTAGTTTTCTTTTCTTGTAGTGTTTTTGTCTGCTTTTGGTATCAGAGTAATGCTGGCCTTGTAAGATGAATTTGGAAGTGTTCCTTCCTCTTCTATTTTTTGGAAGAGCTGTAGAAGGATTGGTATTTACTCTTCTTTAAATGTTTGGTGGAATTTACCAATGAAGCCATCTGGTCCTGGACTTTTGTTTATTCGAGGTATGGTTACTCTTTCAATCTTCTTATTAGAAATTTGTCTGTTCAGATTTTCTATTTCTTCATGATTCATTCTTGGTAGGTTTTATATTTCTAGGAATTTATCCTTTTCTTCTAGGTTCTCCAGTTTGTTGATGTATATTTGTTCATAACAGTTTCTTATGATCCTTTGTAAGTGGTTTTTTTTTCCCTCAGCTTGCAGGATCTTAGTTCCCCAACCAGGGACTGAACCCAGGACCCCAGCAGTGAAAGCGCCGAGTCCTAACCACTGGACCTTCAGGGAATTCCCTTCTTTTATTTCTAATTTTATTTATTTTAGTCCTCTCCTTTTTTTCTTGGTAAGTCTAACTAAAGTTTTGTCTATTTTGCGTATATTTTTAAGAACCAGGTCTTGGTTTCATTGATCTTTTCTATTGTCTTTTTAGTCTCTATCATATTTATTTCCACCCTGATCTTTGTTATTTCCTTCCTTCAATTAGTTTTGTGCTTTGCTTGTTCTTTTCTTCTAGTTCTTTGAGGTATAAAGTTAGGTTGCTTATTTGAGATCTTTCTTGTTTCTTAATGTAGGCATTTATTGCTATGAACCTTCCTCTTAGAAGGGATTTTGCTGCATCCTATTAGTTTTGGTATGTTGTATTTTCATTTTGATTTGTCTCAAGTTTAAAAAAAATTATGTTTTGGTTTCTTCTTTGACTTATTGGTTGCTCAGTAGCATGTTGCTTAATCTCCACATATTTATGAATTTCCATTTTTCTTCTTGTAATTTGTTTCTAGTTTTATACCATTGTGGTTAGAAAAATGGTTGATATTATTTCAAACTTCTTAAATTTCTTAAGACTTATTTTTTGGCCACTTTAAAGAGGGAAACCCACCTTAAAGATAAAGGCAAAGTAGATAGGTTAAAAGTAAAAGATATAAGTGCAAATATTAAGAACTAAAAATACCCAGCTGTATTGGGCATATTACAGTCAAAAAATATACTCCAGGGCAAAGAATATTAACAAAGATAGAGCCATTCCATTATGATAAAGTGGTCAATTCACCAAGAAGACATAACAATGGTAAATATATATTGCCATAAAGGGCTTTAAAAGACATGTATTAAATAGTGAGAAAACTAAAAACAGGGAATAGACAAAAACACAATTATAATTGGAAACTTCAACACTTGTGTTTCAGTCATTGCTAGAAAAAGTAGACAGAAAATCAGTAAGAATATAGAAGACTTGAATGACACCACAAACCAAGCTGAGTTAATTGACATGTACAGAATACTCCATCCAACAAGAGCCGAACACACATTCTTTTCAATTGCACATCGAACATTCACCACACTAGATCAAATTCTGC
The DNA here is from genome assembly GCF_964374135.1 of Grampus griseus. Classification (NCBI taxonomy): domain Eukaryota; kingdom Metazoa; phylum Chordata; class Mammalia; order Artiodactyla; family Delphinidae; genus Grampus; species Grampus griseus. Next base: position 109,862,596 of record NC_139001.1, read on the forward strand.
ACCATAATGCAAAATTTAGCAAATTGAAATTATATAAATCATGTTTGCAAACCACAATTAGAGAGAAACAGAAAGAGTTTTGGAAAATCCCTAAAATTTTAGGAATTAAACAACACATTTATAAATAACCCGTGAGTCAAAGAGGAAGCAGGGAATATAGAAAACATTTTGAATCTAGTGAAAATAAAAATACAAAATAAAAATTTGTGGAGCACAGCTGAGTAGTTAGAGGGAAATTTACAGCTTTAAGAAGAAAGTCTCACATCAATGATCTAGGTTTTCTCCTTAATAAACTAGAAAAAGAGAGGGAAATTAAACCCAAATCATGCAGAAAGAAGGAAATAAAGAGCAAATTTCATTGAAAATGAAAAGAGAAAATAAATGAAAAAAGGCCAAAGAAAGCAACACTGGTTCTTTGAGAAGAGCAATTAAAATAAATAAATCTCTAATTAGACTGATTAAGAAAAAGACTACACAAATTACCAATGCCAGAAATAAGAAAGGAAATATCTTTACAGATTCTACAGTTATTAAAAGGAGAAACAAACGGGGAGGTCCCTGGTGGTCCAGTGGTGAGGACTTGGTGTTTTCACTGCCATGGCCCGGGTTCAAACCCTGGTTCAAGAATTAAGATCCCACAAGCCATATGGCATGACCAAAAAAAAAAAGGAGAAGCAAGGATATTATGAATTTTATGCCCCTAAATTTGATAACTTAGACCAGGAGCAGATTATGGCTCTTGGGTCCAATGAGCTCATGAGCCTAGAATGGTTTTTATACTTTTAAAAGCTTGCAAAAGAAAAAAAAAAAGGAGGAGGAGAAGGAGAAAGAGAAAAGATGTGACAAAGAATATATGTGACCTACAAAGCCTATGAATACTTACTATCTGGTCACTTATAGAAAAAGTTTCCTAATTCCTTAGATGAAATAGACAAATTCTTTGAAAGACACAAGTTACCAATGTTCACACAAGAAGAAACAGATAACCTGAATAGTCCTATATGTATTAGAGACAGGGCTGGGGCTAGGTGAGGCAAGTGAGGCAAAGTGAGGGTGCCAAACATAAAGAGGTACTTACTTTCAGGATCTTCCTAATTATAGAAAGTGAATGCTTTTAAATCTTGTGTCACTCTGGAAAACAGCTTGTCAATTTTTTATAGAGTTAATTTTACATTTACATTATTATCCAGCAAGTGTTACTCTGCCTTACCCAAAAGAAATGAAAAAAGTGCTCACATTAAATGCATATATGAATGCTTATAGTAGCTCTATTCATAATTACCAAGCAACACAAATGTTCAAAGACTGGTGAATGGCTAAAAAATTGTGGTACAGCCATTCAATGGAATACTACTCAGTAACAAAAAGGAATGAACTACTGTTTCTTTCTTTCTTTCTTTTTTAAAAAATATTTATTTATTTAGGCTGTGCCATGTCTTAGTTGCAGCATGTGGGATCTTTTTTTTATTTTTCCAGTTGCGACATGCAGACTTCTTAGTTGCAGCGTGCATGCGGGATCTATTTCCCCGACCAGGGATCGAACGCGGGCCCCCTGCATTGGGAGTGCAGAGTCTTACCCACTGGACCACCAGGGAAGTCCCTGAACTATTGTTTCATTCGACATATATGAATCTTACACAGATTATGCTAAGTGAAAGAAGCCAGATTCGAAAGGCTACACAGTGATTTCACTTCTATGATATTCTGGAAATGGCAAAATTACAGGGATAGAGACAGACAAAAAGTTGCCAGGGCCTGGGATGGTGGGAGAAGTTTGATTACAAAGGGGCATGGGTGAATTTTGGGAGGTGATGGAATTTTTCTACATCATGATTGTAGTCGTCATTACACAACTGAATGTGTTTGTTAAAACACAAACAACTGTTCATGTTTAAATTATAACAATAAAAAGAAAAAAATTTGAGAGGAAGTTTTCCATGAACATGTAGATAATTTCCAGGATATAAGTTAAAAAAAGTAAAGTGCAAAAGAATATCTAAAATATGTTACCTTTTGGATAACAAAGAAAGGAAAATAAGCCAGAAAATAAGTAAGATTAAAGAAGACTTGAATAACACTATCAACCAAATTGACTTAATTGACATTTTAGAGCATTTCATCCAACATGAGCAGAATTATTCTTTTCAAGTACACACAGAACATTCACTGTGATGGACCATATTCTTATCTGTCAAACACATTATAATTAATTTTAATAATTTGAAATTATAGAAAGCATGTTTTCTGACCATAACAGAATTAAATTACCAAGTAATAACAAAAATATGTGGAAAATCCCCAAATATTTGAAAATTAAATTACACCAGGAATTTGTGTGAAATAGTAACGTCAAGTGGATTTTCAAATCTATGTGATAGTGATCAGCTAAATTTTCTTTCTTTCCTTTTTTTTTTTTTTTTTTGGCCGCATTGTGCAGCATGCGGGGTCTTAGTTCCCCAGCCAGGGATTGAACCCACATCTCCTGCAGTGGAAGTGCGGAGTCTTAATCACTGGACCACCAGGGATGTCCCTAAATTTTCAAAGTTTCGAAAATGCTACTTGCATGTGAAAGTTTATATATTAAAATAAAATTTCCCAAATCTCTCTCTCTCTATTTCTACGAATAGAAAAAATAATAGGAGGAAATAGATGGAAATTTTAAAATGAAGACATGTTTGGAAGATAGAGGTATAGGTTAATTTTTCTACACGTGAGTTTCCCAAATTTTCTTTGTCCAATGGGTTATATTTTTTTAATAATGAAAAGCATTATCATATAAAAGAGAGAAGTAATCAAACTTGTTAACAGCTTACAGGCAGCCTTCCCTGATTCTCTTTGCTGGCTTAGTGCCCTTCCTCTGCACACAACCATGGCCTAAAATGGCCTTTGTCTTTGCCTTTCACCTGTTTTATAATCATCTGTGTCTTTGTCTCTCTCCCCATAGCCTGGGCTCCTTGAGGGCCAAGGATTATTTCTGGTACAGAGTGAGTATTAATTAACTGAATGAATGAAAGAACGTTTGCTAGATATACCATCCCTCTTACATCAAGGAAATGTGTGGGGCATTCTGTGACACGAGGGCTTTGGAATAGGAACCAGAGGTATGGCTGCTGGAAGTCAGTGGTGGTCACAGAGACCAGAGACTATGTGAATGCCAAACTTAATCTACCTCACAACAACTGGCCAGTGACTAGTTTGATCTCAAGATTCTGGAGTCTTGAGCCATGGACACTAGAAAGTATATAGTAGGTACCACCACAGCTGACACAAGATGGTTTGCAGCCTAAAGGAAGATCCTTTGGATACTGGGTAAAGAACCAACTGTCCCATTCAGGATACTTTAAGGAAAACCTGAAAAATTCAGGTTTTCCTTTTCACATCTAACAAATTACAAGTAAAGACTGGCTGAGATTTGCCTCTTTTTTATCTTTAGTATTCTTCTGAGTTTACACCTAAACGTGACTTCTGTGTGCTATTGTGTGTACCCAGATTTATGTATAAATGTTAAAACACCATCTGGAAAAGCAAATGGCACTTTGAAGTCTACAGAGAAAGCACCAGATGGAAGCTTACAAAGCTCCCCAAAACACTGCGTCTTCAACATACTCAAGTATGATAAAGAAATAATTTCATTTGACAATCCTAAGCTTTGTTATCAATAAAATGTACGTATGTAAGCATGCACCTATGTGTTAGCATGGTTGGCAGAATTAGAGTCTCAAGGTTTTCTATGTTCTAATCCCTGGAATCTATAAATGGTACCTGACATGGCAAAAACAACTTCACTGATGTGACTAAGGATATGGAGGTTGAGATGGGGAGATTACCTAAGTGGGCACAATCTAATCACACGAGTCTTTAGAAGTGGAGAACCTTTCTGACTTGCAGTGGGAGAGATGCAAGAACAGAAGAGAAGTGTTCAGTGTCCTGTTACTGGCTCTGAGCTGCAGGGAGCTATGTGCATGGACCAGAGAGAGGCCTCTAGGAGCTAAAGGTAGCCCCAGATGACAGTCAGCAAGGAAATGGGGACCTCAGTCAAACAACCCCAGGGAACTGAATTCTGTGAGAGCCTGAATGAGCAAGGAAGTGGGTCCTTCCCTAGAGCCTCCAGAGGGCAATGCAGCCCGGCGAGATCCATGTCATATTCCTGACCTACAGAACTGTAAGAAAATACAAGTGTGTAGCTATAAGTCATTAATTTTGTTGTAGTTTGTAAGAGCAGCAATAGAAAGCTAATACAGGCAGGGAGCCATATACTGTATCTATTTAAAAGGTTAAAGCTTCTAAGCCAGTGTTTTCAAATCTGTGGACCAGCTACCCAAAAATCTGTGGGCTGTGACAAATAAAAAAAAAAAAAAAAAAAGATGTCACACTGCATTTCACAGTTTCTTACTCTGAAACTACACCCATTGTGACAAATGCTAATGCCAGTTTTGGCAAGTTTGTGAGTGAGATGGTACAAGGGATGTGCATTTGCTACTATTGGTGTCTCAAGCTTTTGTCTATAGGTGACATTTGATTCACTGGTAAATGATCAGTTTGACCATTACCAAGAGGCAGGGGGTAGATTTATAGCATTTAATTAAAACTTTTAAAAAATTTATTTTTGGCTGCATTGGGTCTTCGTTGCTGTGCGTGGGCTTTCTCTAGTTGCAGCAAGTGGGGGCTACTCTTCGTTGCGGTGTGTGGGCTTCCCATTGTGGTGTCTTCTCTTGTCGCAGAGCACGGGCTCAAGGTACATGGGATTCAGTAGTTGTGGCACTTGGGCCCTAGAACGTGCAGGCTTCAGTAGTTGCGGTGCCTGCGCTCAGTAGTTGTGGCTCACGGGCTCTAGAAGGCAGGCTCAGAAGTCGTGGTGCACGGGTTTAGTTGCTCCGCAGCATGTGGGATCTTCCCAGAGCAGGGCTCGAACCCGTGTCCCCTGCATTGGCAGGCGGATTCTTAACCATTGCACCACCAGGGAAGTCCCTAATTTTTAAATATGTTATTTTATTTAATTTATTAAAGTATAGTTGATTTACAATGTTGTGTTAGTTTCTGGTGTACAGCAAAGTGATTCAGTTATACTGATGCATATATATATTCTATTTCATATTCTTTTCTATTATGGTTTATTACAAGATATTGAATATAGTTCCCTGAGCTATACAGTAGGACCTTGTTGTTTATCTATGTTATATAAAATAGTTTGTATCTGCTAATCCCAAACTTTTCTTATCCCTCCCCCGCCTTCCTCTTCGGTAACCATGTTTGTTTTCTATGTCCCTGAGTCTGTTTTTGTTTTGTAAATAAGTTCATTTGTATCTATTTTTAAATTCCACATATAAGTGATATCATATGATACTTGCCTTTCTCTGTCTGACTTACTTTATTTAGTATGATAAAATCTAGGTCCATCCATGTTGCCGCAAATGGCATTATTTCCTTCTTTTTTATGGCTTGAGTAATATTCCATTGTATATAAGTATATACCACATCTTCGTTATCCATTCATCTGTCACTGGACATTTAGGTTGCTTCCATGTCTTGGCTATTGTAAATAGTGCTGCTATGAATGTAGGGGTGCATGTATCTTTTTGAATTATAGATTTGTCTGGATATATGACCCAGAGTGGGATTGCTGGATCATATGGCAGTTCTATTTTTAGTTTTTTGAGGAACCTCCATACTGTTTTCCATAGTGGCTGCACCAATTTACATTCCCACCAACAGTGTAGGAAGGTCCCCTTTTCTCCACACTCTCTCCAGCATTTATTATTTGTAGACTTTTTAAATGATGGCCATTCTGACTGGATTGAGGTGATACATCATTGTAGTTTTGATTTGCATTTCTCTAATAATTAGCAATGTGGTGCATCTTTTCATGTGCCTATTGTCTGTATGTCTTCTTTGGAGAAATACCTGTTTAGGTCTTCTGCTCATTTTTTGATTGGGTCGTTTGTTTTTTTGTTGCTGAGTTGTATGTGTAGTTTGTTTAATTTGGAAAATAGGTCTTGTTTGTCACATCATTTGCAAATATTTCCTCCCAGTCTTAGGTTGTCTTTTTGTTTTGTTTATGGTTTCCTTTGCTGTGCAAAAGCTTATAAGTTTGATTACATCCCATTTGTTTATTTTTGCTTTTCTTTCTATTGCCTTGGGAAACCTAAGAAAACATTGCTATGATTTATGTCAGAGAATGTTCTGCTTATGTTCTCTTTTAGAAGTTTTATGGTGTCATGTCTTATATTTAAGTCTTTATGACATTTTGAGTTTATTTTTGCATATGGTGTGAGGGTGTATTCTAACTTCATCAATTTACATGTGCATGTCCAGCTTTCCCAACACCACTTTCTGAGGAAACTGCCTTTTCTCCATTGTATATTCTTGCCTCCTTTGTTGAAAGTTAATTGACCAAAAGTATATGGGTTTATTTCTGGGCTCTCTGTTCTGTTCCATTGATCCATATGTCTGTTTTTGTGCCAATACCATGCTGTTTTGATTACTGTAGCTTTGTAGTATTGTATGAAGTCTAGGAGGGTTATGCCTCCAGCTTTGTTTTTTTTCCTCAGGATTGATTTGGTACTTCTGGCTTGTTTATGGTTTCATATAAATTTTAGCATTATATGTTCTAATTCTGTGAAAAATCTCATGGGCAATTTGATAGATTGTTTGTAGATTGTTTTGGGTAGTATGGTCATTTTAACAATATTAATTCTTCCAATCCAAGAGCATGGGATATCTCTCCATTGCTTTGAATCATCTTCAATTTCCTTTATCAATGTTTTACAGTTCTCAGCATATAAGTCTTTCATCTCCTTGGTGAGCTTTATTCCTAAGTACATTTTTTGGTTGTGATTTTATAAGAGATTTTTAAAAAACCTTTCCCTTTCTGATATTTTTTTTGCCAGTGTGAAGGAATGCAACAGATTTCTGTATGTTAACCTTGTATTCTGCTACCTTACTGAATTCATTTATAAGTTCTAGTAGCTTTTGTGTGGAGTCTTCAGGGATTTCTATACATAGTGTCATGTCATCTGCCTATAATGACAATTTTACCTCTTTCCTTCCAATCTGGATACTTTTTATTTCTTTTTCTTGTCTGATTGCTGTGGCTAGGACTTCCAATAATATGTTGAATAGGTGTGGTGAGGGTGGGCATCCTTCCAGATTTTAGCAGGAAGGCTTTCAGCTTTTTACCATTGAGTATTATGTTGGCTGTGGGTTTTTCATAAATAGATTTTATTATATAGAGACATGTTCTCTCTATGCCCATTTTGGAAATATTTTTTAATCATGAATGAATTTTATCAATGTTTTTTCTGCATCTATCAAGGTGATCATGTGGTTTTTGTCTTTTCTTTTGTTGATGTGGTATATCACATTAATTGATTTGTGTGTGTTAAACCATCCTTGTGACCCTGGGATGAATCCAACTTGATCGTGGTGTATGATCTTTTTTTTTCTTTTTTTTGCCATGCCATGTGTCTTGTGAGATCTTAGTTCCCTGACTGGGGTTGAACCTGGGCCCTCCACAGTGAAAGTGTGGAGTCCTAACCACTGGACCACCAGGGAATTCCCTGTATGATCATTTTTATGTGCTGTTGGATTTGGTTTGCTAATATTTTTTTCAGAATTTTTGCATGTGTATTCATCAATGATATTAGCCTGTAATTTTATTTTTTGGTAGCGTCTTTGTCTGGTTTTGCTATTAGTGTGATGGTAGCTTCATAGAATGTCTTTGGTTAATTTATTCTTTAAAAAAATTTATTTATTTATTTGGCTGCACCAGGTCTTAGTTGCAGCAAGTGGGATCTTTTAGTTGCGGCATGTGGGCTCTCAGTTGCAGCATGCGGGATCTAGTTCTTTGAGCAGGGATTGAACCTGGGCCCCCTGCATTGGGAGTACTAAGTCTTAACAACTGGTCCACCAGAGAAGTCCCATAGAATGTCTTTGGAACTGTTCTCTTCCCTTCAGTCTTTTGGAAGAGTTTGAGAAGGGTCAGGATAAGTTCTTTGTATGTTTGGTAGAATTCCCAAGTGAAGCTATCTGGTCCTGAACTTTTGTTTGCAGGGAGTTTTTTTTGTTTTCTGTTTTTTTTTTTTTTTTCTGCAGTACGTGGGCCTCTCACTGTTGTGGCTTCTCCCATTGCGGAGCACAGGCTCCAGACGCGGAGGCTCAGCAGCCATGGCTCACAGGCCCAGCCGCTCCGTGGCATGTGGGATCCTCCTGGACCGTGGCATGAACCCATGTCCCCTGCATCAGCAGGCGGACTCCCAACCACTGCGCCACCAGGGAAGCCTTTCTGTTGTTTTTTAATTAAAGATTCTATTTCACTTCTAGTGATTGGTCTGTTCAAATTATCTATTTCTTCTTGACTTATCTATTTCTTCTTGGCAGGTTGTATGTTTCTAGAAAGTTGTGCATTTCCTTTAGATTGTCCAATTTGTTGGCATATAATTGTTCATAGTATTCTCTTATGGCATTTTTTATTTCTGCAGTATCCATTGTTATATCTCTTCTATCATATCTTACTTTGTTTACTTGGGTCCGCTCCCTTTTCTTCCTGGTGAGCCTGGCTAGAAGTTTGTTGACTTTGTTTATTGTTTCAAAAAACCAGCTCTTGATTTTATTGATTTTTTCTATTGTTTTTATCTCTATTTTACTTATTTCCTCTCTGATATTTATTATTTCCTTCTTTCTGCTGACTTTAGGTTTTGTTCGCTCTTCTTTTTCTAATTTTTAAAGTGGTAGGTTAGGTTGTCTGAGATTTTTCTTGTTTTTTTGAGGAAGGCCTGTATTGCTATGAACTTCCCTCTAAGGACTGCTTTTGTTGCATCCCATAGATTCTGTATGGTTGTGTTTTCATTGTCACTTGTCTCAACGTAGTTTTAATTATTCTCTTTGATTTAATCATTAATCCATTGGTTTTTTAGTACCATGTTGTTTAATCTCCATGTAATCATTTTTTTCTCATTTCTCTTTCTGTGGCTGATTTCTAGTTTCATGCTGTTGTGGTCAGAAGAGTTGTTTGAAATAATTTCTATCCTCTTAAATTTGTTGAGGCTTCTCTGGTGTCCTAGAGTGTGGTCTATCCTAGAGAATGTTCCATGTGCACTTGAAAAGATTGTGTATTCTGTTTCTTGGGTTTTTTTTTTTTTGGATGTAATATCCTGAAAATATCAATGAAGTCTAACTCTTCTATTGTGTCATCTAGGATCTCTCTTGCCTTATTGAATTTCTATCTGGAAGATCTGTCTATTGATGTCAGTGGGGTGTTACAGTCTCCTACTATTATTGTATTCCCATCAAGTTCTCCCTTTATATCTGTTAGTATTTGTTTTATGTATTAAGGTGTTCCTATGCTGGGTACATATATTTTAATGAGTGTAGTATCCACTTCTTGTATTGATCCTTTTATCGTTATATAGTATCCTTCTTTATCTTTCTTTATGGACTTTGTTTTAAAGTCTCTTTTGTCTGATGTGAGTATTACCACCATGCTTTCTTGTTACCTCTGTTTGCGCAAAATATCTTTTTCCATTTCCTCACTTTCAATATATGTGTGTCCTTTGCCCTGAAGTGGGTCTCTTATCAGCAGCATATTGTAGGCTCTTTTATTATCCAGTTTGCCACTCTATTTCTCTTGATCAGAGCATTTAGTCTATTGACATTTAAGGTAATTATTGATAGATATGTATTCATTGCTATTTAAAAAAATAAATTTATATATTTATTTATTTTTGGCTGCATTGGTTCTTCGTTGCTGCATGTGGGCTTTCTCTAGTTGCTGTGAGCCGGGCCTACTCTTTGTTGTGGTACATAGGCTTCTCATTGTGGTGGCTTCTCTTGTTGTGGAACAGGGGCTCTAGGCATACGGGCTTCAGTAGTTGCAGGACACGGGCTCAGTAGTTGTGGCTCGTGGGCTTAGTTGCTCCACAGCATGTAGGATCTTCCCAGACCAGGGATTGAACCCATGTCCCCTGCATTGGCAAGCAGATTCTTAACCACTGCACCACCAAGGAAGTCCTTTCATTGCCATTTTAAATCATGTTTTCCAGTTGAGTTTGTATTTCTTCTTTCCTTTCTTTTTTGTTTTTTCTTTTTTAGTTTGATTGTTTTCTTTTGCATTATGTAGTGTTTAATTTTAACATAACATAATTCACATCTGTGAAATGTAGGAGAATTTTATCTATAGTTAGCAAGTATGAGACTTACCACTGAGTTTTTATTATGAACGTTCACATAAGTCTCAACCAGATATGTGCATAATAGCTTTGTCCTTGAGTGTTCTGGGTTGAAATACACTCAGGAACAGGCATTGAACAAAGTCCTTCCAATTTTTTTGTTTTTGTATTGTTTATTTTTTCCTGTGTTATATATACATATGAATAGAATAATATTTGATTATCAACTTTGTAATGTTTTTACATGATCAAATGTATAAAGTATAGTCTCATAAAATATTTTTCAGTTTTATAGATATGTTTATGAGCATTATGTCACAATATGAAATATGTTACTGTTTGTTGCAGTCTAAACACTGTTCTAGATTTATCATTAACATGGAGCTGCTATGGATAAACCTCATCTCAAGTTCAAACAATCTGGGGTGTTGGACTTTTTTTTCCTTCAAGACTGTTTACAAAGACACAATATTGAGAAAAAAATGATTCCCAGTGAATACAGGGTTTCTTTTCGAGACATCATTGAGCTACATGCCTCAGGATACGACATGGAGCAGGGATTCCTCAGAAACTGCATGAAACAAGCATGGACTACTCCCTAGCAAAACTCTATATCTGGTCAGAGTAATGAGGATACAATTTACAGCTGCTGCCTGTGCTCCCAGCATGGGTACCCCCTGCCCATCCAACTTCAGTTCTGCCTGGGCTGATGTGCCCCAGGCCATTCTGTGTGCACTGGCACAGGGCCACACTGCTTTGTGGCTTTGAGATATGTAACAAATTATACCAAAACATAGTGACATTAAAAAACAAGAACCATTATCTCACATAGTTCCTGTGAGTGGGGACCAGCGATTGGCTTAACTGAGTGGTTCTGCCTTGGTGTCTTTCACTAGGTGCAATTAAGATTATGGGCAGAGATTGCAGCCACAGTGGGAACATCCAACTCCAAGACAACTCACATACATGGCCAGAAAGTTGATATCGGCAGTTAGCTGGGGGCTCATCTCCTGCTCACGTAGACCTCTCCCTGGGGCTGCTTGAGTCTCAACACCAACACAGCAGTTGGCTTATTCCAGAGCGAGTGATGCAAGAGAGAGCAAGAGGGAAGTACCAATGTCTTTTATGACTTAATCTCGAAAGACATACTCCATAATTTCCACAATAATCTGTTGGTTACCTAGGTCATCCATGTTCACTGTGGGAGGGGACCTAAAATTGTCCAGATCCCAATTCCAGTTCGTGGTGGGGAGTGATTTGCTACACAACAGGAAGCAATTCTCGGATAGTAGCTGGGTGTCCTAGAATTCAACTCAATTCTACATGGAGATAGTGTCAGATCCTACAGGTTAAGGGTTCAGTCCTACAAGACTGACTCCCCACCCCCTCTTCAAACACTAATCACACGACCAGGTTGTTACCAGTGGTAATGACAGATGGACTACAGATTGGAGGTTCCCATAACCCCTACCCTGGACTTCAGATGCCAGTTGCAAGACTGTTGGCTATATATCAAAATTTCCCCTGACCTCCTATTTGGGTTCAATTAATTTGCTAGAACAGCTCATAGAATTCAGAGAAACATTTTATTTACTAGATCACCTTTTTATTATAAAAGGATATAACTCATGAAGGGCCAGACGGAAGAGATGCATAGGGCAAGGTATATGGGAAGGGACACGGAGCTTCCATGTCCTCTCAGAGAGTGCCATTTCCCCCAAATCTCCATGTATTCACCAACATGGAAACTCTCCAAACCCCTCCCTTTTGGGTTTTCTGTAGGCTTCATTATATAGGCATAATTGATTAAATCATTAGCCACTGGTAATTGATTCAACCTCCAGCCTCTCTCACCTCCTTGGAGGTGTGTGTGGGGGAACTGAAAGTTCCAACCTTCTAATCATACTGCTGGTTCTGGCAACTAGCCCTCACTTTTAGGTGCTTTTCAAAAGTCATCTCATTAATGTAACCTAAGAGACATCTTTAAGCTCTCATCACTCAGGAAATTCAAAGCATTTTGGAGCTGTGAGCCAGGAACTGTAGATGATGACCGAATATATATGAGAGATATATTTTGGTCATCTGAATGACCAAATACATATATTTCTTTTCTTTCTTTTTTTTAAAAAAAATTTATTTATTTATTTAGGCTGCGCCAGTTCTTAGTTGCAGCATGCAATGTGGGATCTAGTTCCCTGACCAGGGATTGAACCCAGGCCCCCTGCATTGAGAGCACGGAGTCTTACCCATTGGGCCACCAGGGAAGTCCCTATATATTTATCATAAATTACAGTATTGCAGGACCGTGCAAGGTTGTGAATACTAGGAGGCAAGAATCTTTGGAGGCCCTCTTCAAACCTCCCCACAATCTCCTGAAGCAATCTTAAAAAAATAGCCTAAAAAAGGTATGTTTTACTTTATTTTAGCAGAATTAATATCTAAATTATAGTCACCAAGAGGTGATTATTCAAGTTTCTTTAAGAATATAATTGAAAGCAGCCCAGGAATGAGAGGATGAACCCATATTAAACAGAATCTACATTAAAAGAACAGTGAAATTATTGTGATGTGAACACCTTATTAAACAAAGAATCCTGGGGTATAGAAGTGCTTAGAGAAAATCAAGACTTGGAAACCATCCCTCCATTCCAAACGAGAAAGTTTTAGGGGGTGATAGTTGGGAATTATGTCTCCAGTTGCCATCTGATAAAACATCAAGTGATGACCTCTGAGTCTAACTCTTGTACACGCATCCACATGAAAGAGGTGGTTTGGCCAAGATGGACCAAGGGCAGGCAGTCTCCCAGGGCATCAGTAGTGTCTCCTCAGTTTGGGTAGCATTCAACTGAGATAGGAAGGAAGAGGGCAGGGCACAACCTATAAAAGAATGACACAGCCATTGAGGATAGGACAAAAACTGGTTAGAACCAACTAGGTCCAAGATGGCAGAAGATTCGACTTCCAGTAGAACTCGAGCCTCATTATACGCTCATTGTAATACGTTAGCTAACCTCCATGTAGAGACGCCTGAGAAATGGTACAGCTGGCCCATCCCCGAGCCATGAGTAGCCTAAAGGTCAGGCTTATAAGGCCTAAGGGGTCCATGGCTAGTTGGTCTGTGGAATTAGGGCTTCTTGTTCAGGGGAGAAAGTATAACTTGTGGAATACGTGAAACTCATTGCTCTCACATCACTGACTCGCAAACCAGTCAAGCCAGTGCTCCTGTCCACAGGGGGGGAGAGGTTTTAGGTGTTGCCTGCTCTTTCCCTTGGAACCTCCATCTGTGTATTCTTTCCGCCTCTGCCCCTTTCCCTCTATTTTATTTGGCTGCATTTTTTTTTTTTTTTTTGCGGTGCGCGGGCCTCTCACCGTTGTGGCCTCTCCCGTCGCGGAGCACAGGCTCCGGACGCGCAGGCTCAGCGGCCGTGGCTCACGGGCCCAGCCGCTCCGTGGCATGTGGGATCTTCCTGGGCCGGGGCACGAACCCGTGTCCCCTGCATCGGCAGGCGGACTCTCAACCACTGCGCCACCAGGGAAGCCCCCTTTGGGCAATTTCTTTTGCCAGGCAATTTCTTTTCCTCATTGGGCACTCTAGTAAGGCGACTCTGTAAATGCAAAATGCATACTAGATTTCAAACAGTACAGAAAATAGAAAAATATCTTAATAACTTAAAAAATAACTGCACATTTAAATGATAATTTATCTGGCTGGCTTATAAGGGTCAAGGTCTGACTGTAGGGCCAGCACCCCTGCAGGACATAACTCTCCCATTGGGTCCCCTGAACCCCCTGTTAAGAGAAAAAGCACACAGAGCCTACAGTACAATTTAGTTTTCTGAATGACAAACAGAGCTTAAAACCTGGAGGATTCTCTGCTATGTCTCTTAAGCAGCTCCAGGGGACTCACTGATCTCAAGGCAGGTCCTTTGCCCACAAGCTAACTGGGTGAGAATAACAGCAAGGGCAGAACATCTCCTCCATTGAGTATGTCCTCACGGACCAAGGCGGGTGATGTGGCTGGAACTCATCATTGGATGTTGCATGAGCACTGTCCTGGGGCTGAGGACATAGCATGGAACTAAGTAATGTCCCTTTCCTCATGGGGTGACATCTAATAGGGGATAGCAGACTATAAACAAATACAGAATGGAAAAAATAAAGTAGGTGAAGGAGAGAGGGTAACAGTTTGGGGGATGGATTTTAGGTGGGGTAGTCAGGAAAGTCCCTCTGAAGAGGTGATGTTGACAGTGACCTAAGTGAAGAGTATGAGCAAACCTTGTGGAGAAAAGGGAAGAAGGCAATCCAGGCAGGGGGGATAAGCAGAGCGGTGTGCCCTGTGTTCAAGGAACAGTCCCGGTAAGGATGTGCTCAGTTTACTCTTGCTATTGATTTTTTATGGTGACTGATGCGGTGTAGCAGAGTCTGTGGCTCTTGAGCAATTAAGATGACTGGATTGAGGGACTTCCCTGGTGGTCCAGTGGTTAAGACTCTGTGCTCCCAATGCAGGGGGCCCCGGGCTCGGTCCCTGGTCAAGGAACTAGATCTCGTGTGCCGCACTAAGACCTGGCGCAGCCAAATAACTAAATAAATATTTAAAAAAACGACTGAATTGAGATATGCTGGAAATGCAAAATGCATGCTAGATTTCAAACACAGTACAAGAAATAGTAAAATATCTTAATAACTCTTAAAATAACTACACATTTAAATGATAATGTAGTAGATATATGGGGTTAAATAAAATATGTTATTAAAATTAATCTCGCCTATTTCTTTGTACTTACCTTTTTTAAATGTAAGTATAGCTGGTTTACAATGTTGTAAATGTTTCTGCTGTACAGTGAAGTGGCTCATTATACATATAGATATTCTTTATTATATTCTTTTCCATTATGCTTTATCACAGGATGTTGAATATAGTTCCCTGTGTCTTTGTACTTTTTGTTTGTTTGTTTGTTTTTTGCGGTACACGGGCCTCTCACTGTTGTGGCCTCTCCCGTTGCGGAGCACAGGCTCCGGACGCGCAGACTCAGCGGCCGTGGCTCACGGGCCCAGCCGCTCCGCGGCATGTGGGATCTTCCCGGACCGGGGCACGAACCCGTGTCCCCTGCATCGGCAGGCGGACTCTCAACCACTGAGCCACCAGGGAAGCCCCTTTGTACTTTTTTAATGCGGTTACTAGAAAATTTTAAACCACATATGTGGTTCACAGTTTATTTCTATCAGACAGCACTGATCTAGAGACCTGGGTTCTGTCACCAACTCCTTGCAAGTGGTCTGTCTGGGACTTCTGGTTTCTGCTCTATGAGTAGTGTTTGGGAGTCATCTTTCCTGTCCTCCCAACAAGAAAAAACGGAATGAGCAGAAAATCAAGAGAGAATTAAGTCAGAGGACAAACTGCCACCCCCAAAACTGGAGAGATGGACAAACACAGAGAATACAGAGCAGCTTACCTGCAGTAGGAGCAGCTGCAACTAGTAACTGGTAGGAACACTGAACAGGCAATTTGGGTGAATTTCTAGAGGCTGAGTCTAGACTAATTTGAGAGTTAAATATTCCTGAGGACCCAGAGTAAGCTGAGAGGGCTCCCACACTTTTGGGGGGTTTGCCGCAGGAGACTTACCAGGTTCTCACAGTGGGTACCCTAGAAAAATCCCTTCATGCTTGGCCTGGGGGAGGGGAAAAGTAATCATTTTGAAACGAGCCCAGAGAATTCTCCAGAAAAACGTCCTACCCAGCAAGGAAAAAGCCATTACCATAGCTTTTTCTGACTTGGAGGGGAAGAAATTACCCAACTCCAGCCCCCTCTGGCTACCCTATCTCATACAAATGGGAATAGCACTTATGAAGGTCACAGCCTAGGGGCACAGGCCTCCTAAAAGCTGAGAGCTAATCACAGGGTTGCAGAGCTTTCCCTCTCATCAACCTCACCATCATATCAACAGGGCTCCTGTATAATAAGGTGGATTACAGCTGAAAGGACTACAATGTGCAGACTCTATTTAAGAAGCAGCTTCTAGGGAAACCCAATACAAAAGAGGAGAGAAAAACAAGGACAGTGGAAGAAATTTAGGACTCTGACATATACAGCTACAGCAAACTGTAAACACAGCCTAACTCCTAGCCAAAAAAACATAAAACTTCATACTATGGTCTATTTACCTCAGTTCCTTTTACCCAGTACATCATGTCTGGGTTTCAAGCAAAAATTAGAGCCATCCTGAAATTCAAGAAAAAATATAATCTGAAGAGATAAAGCATCAGATCAGACTCAAATATGGCTGAGATTTTGGAAATATCAGAATAGAATTTTAAAGTCACTTTGTGTAATATGCTAAAGACTTTAATGGACAAAGTGGACCACAGGCAAGAACTTCCCTTTGCGTCCTCAGATGGGAGAAAGGCAAGGGAGCTCTCTGGGGTTTCCTATAAGGGCACTAACCCCATTCATGAGGGCTCCACCGTCATGACCTAGCACCTTCCAAAGGCTCCACCTCCAAATATTATCACATTGGAGGATTCAACGTATGAATTTAGGGATGTGACAGAAACATTCAGTCTATAGCAGATGGTGGTAAGATCAGTGGTTGCCAGGATTTCAGGGGAGAGGTGAATAGGTGAAGCACAGGGGATTATTAGAGGGGTGAAACTATCCTGCATGAAGCTGTAATGATAATTATGTATGCATTTGTGAAAACCCATAAAACTGTACAATGCTAAGAGTGAACTGTGATGTAAACTATAGACCTTAGTTAATAATAATGTATCAGTATTATTTCCACAATATTGAGTTTTGAGAGTCCTCTATATATTTTAGATTCAAGTCCTTTTTCAGATATGTGGCTTGGAAATTATTCCGTTTGAAAATTATTCCATATATTCCATTATATATACGTAACCCTAATGTACCACACTAGTGCAAGATGTTAATATTAGGGGAAACTGGTATTGGGTGTTTGTTAGGTGTTGGGGTGGGATGCTTATATGGAACTGTATGTACTATCTGCTCAATTATTCTGTAAAATTAAAACTGTGCTAAAGGAGCTTGGGATGAACATACACCCACTACTATATATAAGATAGATAACCAACAGGGACCTACTGTATAACACAGGGAACTCTGATCAATATTCTGTGATAACCTATATGAGAAAAGAATATAAAAAGGAATAAATATATGTATATGTATAACTGAATCACTGTGTTGTACACCTGAAACTAACACAACATTGTAAATCAACTATACTCCTATAAAATTAAAATATATATATAAAACTACTAAAAATATAAAGTCTATCAATTATTTTTGAAAGTTTGAGTCTTACTTTTACTCATTTTTTCAATGAGAATAGAGGATTAGGTTATTTCTTATATTCCTTCCACCTTTAACATTTATGATTTTCACTTTTAAAAAGACTTCATTGTTTGGACTTTGGAGCAGTTTTAGAGCCATAGCAAAATGAGCAGAAAGTGCAGAGAGTTCTCATATACCCCCAACGCCACACATGCCCAGCCGCTTCTGCTATTAGCATCCACAGTGGTACATTTGCTACAATTGATGAACCTACATTGGCACGTCCTTACCACTCAAAGTCCATAGTTTACATTAGGGTTCCTGGTGTACATTCTGTGGGTTTGACAAGTGTATAACTACATGTATCCATTACTAGAATATCATAAAGAATAGTTTCACAGCCCTAAAAATTCTCTGTGCTCCACCTACTTGTCCTTCCTTCCCCCTGACCCATTGGAAATATTTGTGGTGCTGGAATAGTTCTTGATTTTGGTGGTGGTTCCACAAAACTACACAAGTGATAAAATGACAAAACTATACAAACATATTGTACCAATGTCAATTTTCTGGTTTTGAGACTGTAATATACTTATTTGAGATGTAACTATTGGGAGAACCAGGTACATGGGATCTCACTGTACTATGTTTGCAACTTCCTGTGATTCTGTAATTATTTCAAAATAAAAAGTTAAAACAATAAAAAAAATCTGCGTTTAAGTCAAACAAAATAGCCCTGAATTTTCTGAGAAAATTTTAGAAAAAGAGAAACCCAACTTTCCTAGAAGTTCTGCGCTGTCACTTGATTGTATGCTATAACTAAGCAAATATTGGTGTTATTCATGCATCAATAGTAGAAGACCAAGTTAAAACAGAGAGCAAAAAACTAACTGTAATTCAGTGAATTAAACAATTCCTTTTTTATGGAAGCATCACCTGAAGTGATTTTAAAAACACACAACAGAAATCTACTAACACAAAATCTCCCTCAAGAAATAAATTTTAAAAGTCATTTCCATTCCTTAAAATTATTTGAACTCCTTTTAGTCCAGCAAGGAACAGAAAGCCCAGTAGTCAGCTACAGAAGTTCTTAAGCACAGTACAGACATATAGCTATCAGATTAAGGCAAGTGTTTTTAGTCCTTGCTCTGCCATTCTCAAGCGAAGGACTGTTTGTGTCATATAATCAAAAGTCAGTTAAAATTTTACACTTTCTATGTAAATAAGTTTCTGGGTCTCAGCTGTCCCCCTTTACGAGACCCCACGACCTCGAAGACCGACGCCTCCCTAACCACACTGAACTGCAAAGAGCAAGGAGGCAGGCGGGGCCTCATCGGATGTAAGATGGCGGCCGAGAGACGCTCTGGGCGGCTCCGGCTGCGACTCGGTAGCCGGAAGTCCTCCGTCTCTAGCCAGTAGGAAGCGGAAGTAAAGGGCGGTCGGCGGCAGAGCTCTATCTTTGCAAGGCCGGCTTGCGAGAGGAGCCACGGGAAAGGCGCGTGTAGGCCGCTCACTGGCGCAGCTGCTGCCGCCCCGCCGCTGCGCCGCCCCGCCCCGGCGTTGTCGCAGGTGCAGTCGTGGACGAAGCGCGGCCCCGGCATGGACTGGAAAGGGTCTGCGGGCGGCGCGTGTGCTGCCGCTGCGCGGCCGGTGACAGGTACCCCTGGGGGGGGCGTGGGGAGTTCTCGCGGGGGGAGAGAGGGTCTGGGGAGCGAGGCCACCTTGTGTCCCGGTCACCTTGAGCTTCCGTTTCTTCCCTGACTCAGTTTCCCCTCCTGTATCCCAGCCCTCCTCTTCTTTGCGAGTCCCCCGAGTTGTCCCTTGGTGTCCTCTGAGCACATACCGTCTCTGCGAGGGTGGTCGCGGGCTCTGTTTAGCCGTTTTGAACCTTCATTGAAGAGCTTCGGGACCCGTGTGCCCGAGTGCAGACGGAGGTGGGGGAAGTGCCCTAACGTGAATTTCGTCCAAGCCTGACCCCAAGTAGGCTGAGAACCAGCAGTTTGCAGGACTCCGGTTGGAGAACGAATGGATCTTTTTATAGATTTCTTTTTTCCCTACAATGAATTCGGGTGATGAATATTGGTTCCGTTTTCATTTAATACGAGGATCTGGTGGCTGAAAATTGGATGATCCGGTTTCACTTTTAGTGTGGGACCTGCCAGAAGAGAAAGATCTGCGTACATCGCCAATCGGTTATGGGTGGGAGCTCTTCGTGTTCCTTGGCCAGAATCTCTAGATCGTTTTGCATTTCTTGCCCGATTTGAGAACTAGCATATTTTGTTCATTCAAAGTCCTGGGGTCTTATGCCTTACTGTGTTACACTGTATTGGAAACATTGATTCATCGTGTACTTGGCCAGCCAACTTTACTGTGTGATGTTTGAAGACATTTTAAATAGCTATATGACAACAACACAAAGTTTGGGTTGATTGTAGCCTTTCCATTTGACTTCCTTTTGTTAAACTTAGCTGAAACTCATTTTTATTGAAGGAAATAAACGTTGCTTTATACAGTAGTAGGGCATCTTCACAGTGCATATTTAACTTGAGGAGAATAAATTGAACTATGGAGAAAATACCATTAGACTTTTTCTCCAGTTACTTAAGATCATTTTCATATTACATGTATAGTATCTAATTTTAACCTGAAATTGCATGTATGTGGATCACAGCAAATGGGTTTTGCTAACAGGTATAAGTGTATATTAAGTTTAAATTTTTCAGAAGTAAATTTATTTCTCAAGAAGAGTACTTACTGGTATTTTTCCTTGCTGTTATCATATATGTTGAAACTTGGATGGCTACTTATTAACTTGCACCCTGCAAGGTTTTTTTGAGTTTGTAAGCTATTTTCTTCAGTTTAAAAATGGAAAAAGAAAAAGTTGATGATGATTTATAATTTTATGCCTCTTCTGTTTTCCAAAAGTGAAAAACATTTGCCATAATATAATTTTGATTAATATTTTTGATAAATGAGCAAGAGATAGTGTCTTTAAACTAAAGAAACCGGGCCACACACTAGATCTTACTAGATGAATCTTTTGGGCGTAGAACCTTTTAAAGACTGTTTTTAATTTATCCATCACGCTGGAAGCGTGATGCCTATAATCATGCAGTGCCACGCTGCAGATTCTGACAGCTGTTATTTCACAGCTTTTAAGGTCAGAGGGTCAGAGTGATAAGGGATCTCGCAGAATGAAGCCATCCTCAAACAAAAGGCCACTCAGTGACGTTCTTATTTCTACTTCTCTGGACAACCTTTTCCTCTGGTGTTACCTGTGGTATCAAGGATGTGGGGTAAGGGAAAGCTCTTCTTTAGTGTGTAGCTTTCCTCTTTTTCCCATCTCTACTGATGCTGTACTGTGCCCCAGAAACTCTCTGTCTCTTTAAAGCAGGGCAGGGGGATCTCTGGGTGAGTCATGGTACGTAGAGTTTTCATTTTCACCCTTCTTAAGTCTTAGGCTTTTTGTAGCGCCTTTACTCTTGGTGCCACATCCCTTTCTTCCAGTGGCTTTCATTCATCCTTTGATGAACAAAGTCTGTGTTTATTTTATTTTGAGTGCCTCCTGTGTTCCAGGCATTATGCTAGGCATGTGACTGACCGACAAAACTCCCTGTGCTTGAGGAGCTCGCATTCAGTCCCCAGAGCCAGCCCAAGTATGGATCTGTTCAGGCTGGTTGCTTGGTTTGGTTTGCTCCCAACTTCAGGCTCACACCCTTGGTTTCAAGTTGAAGCTGTACCTCTCTCAGCCACCTGGGTCCCAAGGACTCTGCCCCTAGAAAATCTTTGGACTTGCCTTGGGTCTTGTAATAAAGTCCTTTGCTCATTCTGGGTCTGCACAGTATGAATTCTTACCCCTTCTTAAAGCCAGAGGACCAGGGCAGAGAGCATGGTATTGTGGAACTTTTGAAAACAGGCAGATGTGGGTTCCAAACATTGCTATTTATTAGTCCGGCAAGTTACTTAGCCTCTCCGAGCTGCCATTTTCTTATTTTTCAATAAGGGATGATAGTGTTTCACGCATCATGCTGCGTATTTATGGACTACCTGCTGTTTGCCAGGCCCTGCGCTGTTGGCTCTGGTGGACAAAGTGGACGAGGCTGCCCCCCTCGGGAGCTGCAGTCTCCTGGGGCCTTGTGTGAAAGGGCTGGGTAACGAGTTTGCAGAGTGCTTGGCAGTGGCGCTGTCCAGAGTGATTCGCCCGGAGTAATTGCTCTGTAAGTGTGGGTGTTTCCTGGGGCCTTCGGTCCCTCCCTGTCCCCTCCCCACTCTGTGCATGCCCTCCGCCTGGCAGTACTGAGCAGAGGCATCTAATTTCTCATCTGGAATCACCACTGTTGGGGGATTACACGTCTAGGTCCCTTCAGGAAAAATGGTGAACATAGCTGTAGCATTAATACTGCTTGAACATAGCTCATATGCGCCATCTCCGCTTTAGAAACTTAGTGACTTTGGGGGAGGATTTTGTTGATTTTTTTCCCTAGCCACAGAGGATATATTTCCAAAGCATATTTTTGAGGCCTTGTAATAACGATGAGTTATTATTCTGTAATTTAGAAGACAGTTTCTAGTTTCTCTTCCTTACATATTTTAACTGGAGCAGTTAGTTCTGGTGTAGTACTTGACACTTTACAAAGTGACTTTCACGTTGCCTTCTCAATTCGCTCGTGGCGCATGTTGCGGCAGGTACTGTTATTCCTATTTGAGAGAGTGGGAGACTAAGGGCGAGGGAGTTATCAGGTAAGGTGCCTGTGGTGAAACTGCCAGTGAGTAGCAAACTCAGGAATTGATCACAGGTGCCTGACTCTAAAGGCTTTCTCGTCTTGCTAACCCGTGTTTGTTCTATCATGAGGCGCAGGTTTCTGAGGCTAGAGTGTCGGAGAGAGTTGAGTGGGCTGAAATTGTATGTAAAAGTTTGGGTCCTTGCTTTCTCCTCTGCGGGAAATGTCAGTAACTTTTGCTACATTCCGAGAGGGGCCTGCATCGACTTGGACTTCTCCTCCCCCGCCCCCAAGCCAGGAATCAGGGCCAGCAGGTTTCATTGTCAGAGGTCTAGTTTGCTTAGTCCTTGTCTTTATCGATGTTGATTTTTTTTAATGTTTATTTATAAATAGGATGTTCATATTAATTTTTTTTTTTGTTTCCAAAGAAGCTGGCAGTGCCTGAACTTCAGACTCTTTTAAAAGCAACTTTTCTATTTGGTAGAATTCATTTCTCTTCGGACCATTGTTCTTTAGAGATATTGTGTGTCATATGAAGCAAGATGTTGGCACAAATGATAAAGCTTTTTGTAAAAGGAAGATACTGACTGGTTGCTCCAGTATGTGGGCTGTCTCTCCCCAACAGTGTGTATTATAACTGGCGTCGAGGAATTGGGGTGAGCTTTACCAGACCTTAACATTCAGAAGCACAAGTTTGGTTTAGTGTTTCCCACATATTCTTGTCCCCTTTGGGTTCCCATTCAAATGGGTGGAACTTGGATGCTGACTTTTTATATCACAGTGAAAGTCTGATTAGGTTGTGTTAGGCAGACTTCCAGGGATGAAAACACAGATCAAAGAAGCCTGCAGCCGGAGACCTTTTGTGAAATGATGTGGACCCCAAGGCTCTCGGCATGCTTGCTGAGGCTGCTGCTGGGGATTTAGGAGGCCTGCATTCTGTGGCCCTGCTGATTCACCAGTGACCCCAACTTTCTTATTTTATAGATGGGGATCTATTGAGTTCTTACATTTCCTCATTCCAGAACCTGTATTTGATTTTACCTTCGAGACCCACCCTATTAGCTTCCTAAGGCTGCCATAACGAAGTACCACAAACTGGGTGGCTTAGAGCAGCACTTTATTGTCTCACGAATTTTGGGAGGCTAGAAGTTCTAAATTAAGGTGTCACGGGACCACGTTCCTTCTGAAATCTGTAGAGGAGGATCTTTCTTGCCCTCTTCCAGCATCTGGTAGCCCTGGGTGTTCGTGGCTTGCGGTGTAATTCCAGTGTCTGCCCCCGTTTTTACTGGGCATTCTCCCTGTGTCTCTTCATGTAGTCTTCCCTCTGCATGCCTGTCTCTCTGCCCACATTCCCCCCCCCGCCCCGCCCCTTTCTTTTAATAACACCAGTCATTGGACCAGGGCCTACCCTGATGCCCTCATTTTAACATGATTACCTCTGTAAAGACCATATTTCCAAACAAGTTCACATTCTGAGGTACTGGGGTGGGGTAGGACTTCACTCTGTCTTTTTGGGGGAATACAGTTCAACCTGTAACACCTTTCATTTGTGTTTTCACCTGTCTAAGCTTTATTTACTCTCCTGCTTCATAAAGTATGATTGTGTGCAACCTGCTGGGCCACCAGCTGACTTTTATATCTCTGTATGGTATAGGCACCCAGGAGATGAAGTGCAGCCTTTGTAGGAGAGAGTGTAATGAACGACACACCTTTAGTTGTGTCTAAAGGTCTGCTGAACTATCTAGATAGTAGGTGCTGTTATATTTCGGAAGCATTTTTATTTCTCTGATAGTCATGTTATTTTTTATCTCTAATTATTAAGATTCAGGTTTAAACATTGCCTTGTAGCGAAACTTTTTTTTTTTCCCCTTTTAGGGGTTTGCCGTAAAATGGGCCTTCTGACTGTACTCGCTGGACTATGGCTGTTTTCCTCAGCAAAGGCAGATTCAAAAGCCATTACAACCTCTCTTACAACAAAATGGTTTTCCACTCCGTTGTTGTTAGAAACCAGGTAAGAAGACATTTTTTTTCTTTCACGTGTTTGAGTGAAAATGTAGGCTCTGCTAGTGAATATTCAGGAGATTTTTAGGGCGTGAGATTCTCATCACATGCATTTAGTAAGAGCTTCTTTCAGTGTGCACTGTGCTTGTGCGCTGTTCACAGGCTGTTAGGACACAGACTCTGTCTGTCAGCAGGCTAGGACTGAATTGATGATAGAGATCTTTAGGGATTTCTTTAGACAAATATATTGAATTGGTTAAATTATTATGTTATCGTCCAGGAAAAGTGTAAATGTGGTACTAAAGGAAGAGAGAGTTCTACTTAAAAGAAATTTTCTATTTATTTGAAGAAGGTGTTAAGAGGTGTTTAATAAAAGGAAGAGAAGAGAGCTTGGCAAGGTGGGGGAAGAGGACATGACCCTCCCAAGAACTTGGAAGGAGACCCCAACATAAGAGAGTGCAGGGGGAAGCTAAGAAAGTGGCCACATTTTATCCGATTGTAGCATCTCCAAAATCAGGATGCATTTAATCAAATCAATGTTATCTTAAAATTGGTGGCATCTTTCACTCAGTGTTTCATAAAACAATGATATGTCTTAAAATTGACAGTGTCTTTGGGCAGCATTTCATCCTGCTATTCCTGAAACATACTGGACCCCAGTCTCCTACCCCATCTCTACCTTAGTGCTCCTCTGCTGGGACTGTACCATCTGGGGCTACAGGAAACTCTAGAAGATGATTCGTGCCTGTCTGCCTGATCCCCTACATAGCCATTTCTATCCCGCTTTGTTCCTAGGGTCTTGGTGCAGAAAATGAGTTTCAAAGGCCTAGGCCTTGAAGGGATTTAGAGCATAGCAAATATGCAGTAAATCACATCAGGCTTCCCACTGTTATCTCTCAAGCTAGAAGAGATTCCCTGGTCTGGGGAGTACAGAAGAAAATAAAAGTTGAAGGAAACTTGACAACAGCTCAAGTGAACCCTAAGAAGGAGTTAGTAGATGGATCGTAGAAACCACACATATGTTTTTAGGAAAAAAAGAAAACATACATCTCAGTTTCTCAATAAAGAAGATCTCCCAGGGACTTCCCTGGCAATCCAGTGGTTAAGACTCTGTGCCTTCGACGCGGGGGGTGCTGGTTTGATCCCTGGTCAGGGAACTAAGATCCCGCATGCCATGTAGTGCGGCCAAAAAAAAAAGATCTCCCAAACTTGGAAAAAAGAATTGACAGTGTCTTAAAATTGATAAAATGCAATATAGTCAATGATTTCTTGGGAGATTTTAACCCAAGTGTACGTTTTATTTAGTGTTTGTAATATAAATATAACCAGATACCTCTCTTTTAGTCAGTTTTTTGTTTGTAGAGGGAAACTTATTTTTATTGTATCTCAAATAACATATAGCTAGGACCTGTAGAGAATCTTTCCAAAGCATACATTTAGGTAGGTGAGCCATGAGCATTTGGTAACTTTCAGAATTTGATATAGCTGGAAATTTGAACTGTTGTGTTATATCAGTTAACTTTGTGGTCTAATTTTATCTTCTGACATCTTCCCCTTGATCCCTAGGAAGATGTGAATGAAGAGTCTGTTGTGTTGGTAGTGTATACGGATAGTTGTGCCTTCTAAGGCAAAGCCTCCTCTGGTACAGGATTGAGGAGAGGCCAGTGGGAACGTGGGACGCGTAGGAGCCCGTCTTGACTTGCTGAGGAGCAATAAAATGGCAAACCCCCTCCCCCCGCAAAACTCCAACAACCCCGTCTCACCCCCAGAAACCCCCAAACTCCACTGCCTGTATTTCATAGTGATGTCACAATAACTAATTTGATAGATAGGTCGAGCCCCTCAAATGTCCGCGCTTTGTTAGATCTTGGTGGTTGTAACAGTGAAGTGTCTGAAGGTCATGTGAGGTCCTGGACTGCCTGAGCCAGGACTCTTGTAGCTGAACATTTTTTCTTCCTTTCTGCTAATCTTATTTTGGATGATTTATCTGGTGTCAACCTAAGTCATTGAGATTTACTATCACTTTCTAAATAATTTTGTGCAACTAACCGTAACAGATGTTTTACGATATTCTGCTTAACATTCTTCACTGGATTACATCCCATTACTCTCACTTAGACTAACAAATTTCTTGGTGTTTGTCTATTGTCTTAGAAGAGTCTTATGGCATATACTTATGGACTTTTGAGAAAGTATGCTAAAATTGTCAGCCTTAGTTGATCAGTTTTTTTTCAGTTTCTTTGATCTCTGTGAAGTGAGTACTGTAAACTGTTTCCTTCGCTGCAACTTACCCATAACAAACATAGCGCCTTTTCATGATATCCTGGCCATTTGCCATTTTGGTTCATTATTTTTACTTCTCTTCTGTGGCTATTTGCGAACAGTTTGCCAAGGAAATGGGACGTGTAGGCAACTCAAAAACACTGCTGTGCTTTTTTGAAACTACTCTATATTCACCTCCAGAGCTAGCTGAGGCCACCCTCCTTCCCTCCTGGGTCCATGGCAGACATTGATGGTGGGTCACAGCACTGTCCATTGGGGGGAGGGTGAAGGGCCAGAATCTTTTTCCACACATCGAGGCATGTAGCTAATACAGACATTTTGTCTTTTTTGCTTCTGGCCCTTAGGGACTAAAACTATTCTTGTGTGTATTTTTATTTTTAAAATTTTTTATAAATTTATTTATTTATTTGACTTTTGGCTGTGTTGGGTCTTTGTTGTTGCACGTGGGCTTTCTCTAGTTGTGGCGAGCGGGGGCTACTCTTCATTGCGGTGCGCGGGCTGCTTATTGTGGTGGCTTCTCTTGTTGCGGAGCACGGGCTCTAGGCGCACGGGCTTCAGTAGTTGTGGCTTGTGGGCTCAGTAGTTGTGGCTCGCGGGCTCCGTAGTTGTGGCTTGTGGGCTGTAGAGCACAGGCTCAGTAGTTGTGGCACATGGGCTTAGTTGCTCTGCGACATGTGGGATCTTCCCAGACTAGGGATCGAACCCTTGTCCCCTGCATCGGCAGGTGGATTCTTAACCACTGCGCCACCAGGGAAGTCCCTTGTGTGTATTTTTAAGTTGGACCTGATGCTAATGAAGGGTTTGTAGCTTTCTGGTTGTCCATGAAGTGATATATATTTAATTGAAGTAGAGCCCTGAGTATGTTTTGAGCAGCTGTAGTTACTAAAAGAAATATTGTGTAAGTAAAGTTTATTATTAAAGTTGAAACAATCATTTATTGAGTGCTTATACAATCATTTATTGAGATATTATAATGGCCTGGGAATGCAGCATGATAGATTTGAGTGATTGAGATTGGAATGTAAATTCCAGATTTTTGATTTACTAACTCTGTGCCCTTAGGAAAGTTAACAAGTTTATAAGTGGAGAGAATGGTATATATATATAATGTGCTCTCCCTCTACCTGTCACCCGGTTTTAGTGATTGTCAACTCAAGTCCAATAACCGTCACCACCACCACCCTCCTACCTTCTCCCGCTAGAATATTTTAAAGCAAATCCCAGACATCGTATAATGTCATCTGTAAAACTATCAATATTTTACTCAGTGGAAGTTTTATCGATATTTTACTCAGGTATCAGAAGCTAAAAAACAATTTAAAACAAAAAGCAAACAAACTTAAGCATACTATAAACAAATGGCAGCGTTCCTTTTAATAATACCTTGTATTGTTCCTGTCTTCCGTGGATTACTTCAGTGGATCTGGTAATTAATTTTCTTAAGGCTGTTTGACACTTAGACGTTGTAAGACTTATTTATGCAGTGGGGTGAAAAAGAATGTACGTTTAAGAAGTTTTCCTGTAATTATATGAAAAGTATATATTTATGTGCATATGGCCTCTGTAGGAATCTAAGCTAAGATTCACTTTGTATTCTTACAAAGAATACAAAGCATTTACTTGCATATCATAATCTATCTGTTTTACTACCTGTTTTCTTAGACTATAAGCTGTTATAAGGTTGGTATGATGTCTATGTCAGTTACTCGAAAGCCTTGAAAATGCCACACTCAAGGGGGCACTAAATAATTTAATACATTATGATGATGGGTATTTTCAGAAACCTATTTTTAGAGAAGCTGTGCATTACCAGGAAATGTTTCTTATGTTGCCATATTTCTGTGTCTAGCTGTGGAGTAGAGTGAGAGTTGTACAGCCCAGTGTTGACAAGTAATGGGAAAGTCTTCCTTTGGCTAGGTAAGCTGATATCCAGATCTGTAGTTTGCTTTCAGACAGGGAAAGACCACCACTACATTGGTATGCCTTGGAGGAGAAGATTACCGATTTACATGAATCATTCAATTAGTACATGCATTTTCTTTTAAGGGATTTTAGGCTCTTGAATGCAGGGAAATGTAGAATAGCCATTTTATTTTAGGTCAGTACAGTAGTGTAAAGTCAAGGAAAAAGTTAAGATGGCATTAAGTTCTAAGACCTGATTTTATTAAATCAGTGCTAACTTTAAACTAATATTTGGTGATTTTGAAAATTTGGATTTGTGGATGTAAAAAGATTACGACATGCTGCCTTTAGTCTCCTAGAAATTTTTCTAGGGTTCATGTTTTCCTTGGGAGAAACTTAGGCGAAAACATATTTTTTTGTTCTTTGCAAGGTATTTCAGAAAATGAGTGAGCAGAACTAGTACCAGAATTATCAATTTCCTAATTCTGCTTCTACTACTGACAGCATTTTCACAAATGAGATTTCATAACCTTTCTTTATATTGGGACTTCCCTGTTGTTACAACATTTCTATTATTCTAGGTTTCTTTAGGGATACCTATTAAGCTATTAAGTGAATAAATTACTAAGCTAATTATTAATAGCTAATAAGCTAGTAAGACTTGCTTATCATTAGAAAATATATGTTATACATGTTCGTGTATAATATATATTATCAAATAAAAGCCAAGCTTTGGACATTTGGTAACTTAAAAATCTATTTTTACTCTCCTTAGTAATATAGCTTATATTAGAAGATTTCATTAAGTTGTTTTATTTCTGATATTTCCCCCTTTTCTCTCAGTGAGTTTTTAGCAGAAGACAGTCAAGAGAAATTTTGGAATTTTGTAGAAGCCAGTCAAAATATTGGATCATCAGATCATCACGGTAAAATTGAAGCAAATGCTTCTTTGACTTCGGTGTCTGGGAATATATTAGAAAAATTGATCTCTTTCAGAGTATGTGTGGCATGGCAGTTAATGGAATACATTTTTATCTTTACTGACTAGGGTTGTGATGGTAGCCAGCAGAGTCAACACAAACTAGTAATTATTTTTGAAAAAGTTTATAACTTTGGTGATAAGAGCTACCTTTGATTTTTTTTTTTTGTTTCTCCCCTTGTTTTTGTTCTTTTGTGTTCTTTTATTGAAAGTGCTACATGAATATTTTGTGGGAGTCAAATTCTTTTAAAATCATTTAGCATTTACTTAATAACCATCAGATTTGATTCACTTTCTTTTGTTATGAACTAATTATACAACTGATCTATTATCTGTTAAGTTTGTTATCATTAAGTTAGTGCCATCCAGAATGTTTTCCATTATGCATGCCAGCCACACACAACTGGAGTGTCAAGGTGTCAAATTAATGACAAGGTAAACTGTATCACTTGTTTACAGTTTCTGATGAGCTTTCACAAACATTTTCCAATTCAATATAAGCTACATAGAGTATGAACATTAATAGTCAAAGATGCTGATACATGAGTAGTTAAAACCTTGAGTATTACATTGACAGGCGTAAGTCCTTGTTGAAGAGAAAATGTGTAAAAATTATGTGACTGCTGTTAATATTTGACTAATTGATTTTTAACTTTATGATATTTAAAAATTAATACATATTTAAAAAGTCAAGTCTGAATCTTTTTTCATGATTTAAGTGCATAAAAGTTTTGAACAAGCTTTGGTTACATAATTTGTAAGCTTTAGTTACATAATTTGTAAGCTTTAGTTACATAATTTGGAGTCAGCTAGAGTTGTTTGAGTTATCAAAAAATCATTTTAGTTTATGACTTCATAAAACAAATTTATCAAAGTAAGTTTTGTAATGAATTTTGAATTCTGACGTTTAAAATGAAATTTCTTCAATATAAATGCTGATGTGTTCCTGGTTAAAATTAGGGGAGTATGAATTCTTGGAAGTGACCATAAAAGTACGTTAAACATTTTATTTGAAATACTAGTCATAGTCCCGCCACCCAAAGATAGTCACCGTTAACATTCTGGCAACATTTTAAGATATTTCTTTCTGATCTCTTTTTCTACTTAGAAGGTGCTAATGCCATATAGAACCTTTTACATTTTGCTTCTTTTTTTGCTGTACACGGGCCTCTCACCGCTGTGGCCTCTCCCGTTGTGGAGCACAGGCTCCGGACACGCAGGCTCAGCGGCCATGGCTCACGGGCCCAGCCGCTCCGCGGCATGTGGGATCCTCCTGGACCGGGGCATGAACCCATGTCCCCTGCATCGGCAGGCGAACTCCCAACGACTGCGCCACCAGGGAAGCCCCATTTTGCTTTTTTAAATGTGAAATATTTTTCTTAAATTTCTTTTTGGAATAGATAATAGTGGTTTAAAAGTCAAAGCTATACAAAAGGCTATACACAGAAAAATCTTATTCCTCCTGTTTCTCTTGGCTTTTTATAGCCATTTAAATTAATTTGTTTAGTCTTCAGTGTTTTTTTCTTTTTTACAATAAATACATAAGTATGTATTCCTATTTCTT
Source organism: Grampus griseus (assembly GCF_964374135.1). NCBI lineage: Eukaryota > Metazoa > Chordata > Mammalia > Artiodactyla > Delphinidae > Grampus > Grampus griseus. The sequence continues at coordinate 109,893,500 of NC_139001.1, forward strand.
ATTCTTTCTAAGAGTAAGAAAAAATTGCGTACTATATACATTGTTTTGTACCTTGTGCTTTTCGTTTAATATATCCTGGGGATTTTTTCATACTGGTACACGCGTTTTTTTTCCCCTCAGATAATGTGTTCCAATTGTTTTAATGCTTCTCCCCAAACTACAGTTTCATTAGTATTCTTTAATATCTTGTACTTCCTCATCACACTGCTCCATCTTGTTGGGTTATTTGAATAGATAACATATGCAGACACTGTGGTTACAAAGACAAGTCATAGTTTCGGGCTTTGGGGCCCCAAAGGCTCTTTGGGAGGGGCAGTTAGTAAGTAGGTAAATGAGTAAATGATGTGCTAAGTGAAAGAGGTAAGCGAAGAAATATTATGGGAGCAAAGAAGAGATGAACTTGGTCGAGTGAGGCATGGGGTAGGGATAGGCGGTGCCTCCCTGGAATAGGTGCTCTCACAGCTGAATTCTTCCTGAGGAAGAAAGTAGGAGTTAGTCATCCAGGTAAGTGGGAGAATTGCAGTCTAGGGAGAGGGAATAGTCTGAACAAAGGGAAGAAAAGTCCGATTGCATGGTGTACTTCAAGGAATTCTAAGCATTTGACAGCAGTTCAGGACAGTATAATGGTAACATTTTGCAATCAGTATGCTTTTGTAACACATAGCTTTATACTTTATGAACTATCTTATTTGGATACCTCTAGTCATATAGAATTATTTTGGTTAATGTTCTTCCTGACAGGTACTGATTATTCCTATTATCATGCAATATTGGAAGTTGCATTTCAGTTTCTGTCACGACTACAGCAGAATCTGTTGAAATTTTGTCTGTCTCTTCACTCCTACTCAGCGACAATTCAAGCCTTCCAGCAGGTGAGTTCAGTGCGTACACGTGACAGTATTCTTTAGTGGTTGCATATCTTGATCGGCTGTATTGCAGTTGTCCTGGCATTGTATTACAGAACTATACCTTTTCTACCTGAAATTGTCTAGGATTTACAATTTGTTTATAAATAATAAGCAAAATTGATGATGTTACATCTTCAAATAACATAAAAAATATAATTTGCACTTATTTTCATTTAAGGAAAAATAAAATATCTACACAAAAAACTGCCTACCAGACTTTATTTATACAGCACAGGTGAAGAGAGAGGCAATACAGTTTTTGCTAAACCAGTTAACCCTGAGTGTGATCATAGCCTATAGATCTAAAAGTGGTTCACGGGAAATACAGCAGATAGGAAATGTGAAACAATATCACAGGAATACAGTCAGGAAAAGCTAGGATGAGGAAAGCTTTTTAGTAAAATAATCTGATTTTGTCAACAAGTAAGTTAAAAGGAAAAGAAAAGAGGGAAGGAGGAGCTTCAAGAGAGACTTTAAAAAGGTGTCAGCTGGGGCTTCCCTGGTGGCCCAGTGGTTGAGAATCTGCCTGCCAATGCAGGGGACACGGGGTCGAGCTCTGGTCTGGGAAGATCCCACATGCTCTGGAGCAACTGGGCCCGTGAGCCACAACTACTGAGCCTGCGCGTCTGGAGCCTGTGCTCCGCAACAAGAGAGGCCGCGACAGTGAGAGGCCCACGCACTGCAATGAAGAGTGGCCCCCGCTTGCCGCAACTAGAGAAAGCCCTCGCACAGAAACGAAGACCCAACACAGCCAGAAATAAATAAACAAATAAATTTAAAAAGGTGTCAACTTAATTCAACGTGTGGATCTTGTTGGATTTTTAAAAAAAATTTATTTATTTTTATTTTTGGCTGTGTTGGGTCTTTGTTGCTGCGCGCAGGTTCTTCCCCAGTTGTGGTGAGCAGGGGCTACTCTTCGTTGCGGTGCGCGGGCCTCTCGTTGGGTGGCTTCTCTTGTTGCAGAGCATGGGCTCTAGGTGCGTGGGCCTCAGCAGCTGTGGCACTTGGGCTCAGCAGTTGTGGTTTGCAGGCTCTAGAGCATAGGCTCAGCAGTTGTGGTGCGCAGGCCCAGTTGCTCCGCGGCATGTGGGATCCTCCTGGACCAGGGCTCGAACCCGTGTCCCCTGCATTGGCAGGCGTGTTCTTAACCACTGTGCCACCAGGGAAGCCCCTTATTGGATTTTGAGTTGAACAAACTCGTAAAAAATAGCAAGAGAATCAAAGGTGTGTATGCTGATTGTATGTTTGGTATAAAAGAATTGTTAATTTTAAAACCTTTTTTTTATTCTGAAATAAAAACAGCATAGAAAATGACTCACAAGAAATATATAGTATAAAGAATTATAACGAAGTGAACACTCTTGTAATTTTCACCCCGGTCAGGAAATTGAATTTAGCCAGGCACCATGGAAGCCCTTGATGTGCTGTATCCCCATCACAGCTGACTTTTGCCCTTCAAAAGGAATCACTTTCTTCTGTTGGAATCATTTGCTGTTTTTATTTATTTATTTATTTATGGCTGTGTTGGGTCTTCGTTTCTGTGCGAGGGCTTTCTCTAGTTGTGGCAAGTGGGGGCCACTCCTCATCGCGGTGCGCGGGCCTCTCACTATTGCAGCCTCTCTTGCTGCAGAGCACAGGCTCCCGACGCCGCGCAGGCTCAGTAATTGTGGCTCACGGGGCTAGTTGCTCTGCAGCATGTGGGATCTTCCCAGACCAGGGCTTGAACCCATGTCCCCTGCATTGGCAGGCAGATTCTCAACCACTGTGCCACCAGGGAAGCCCTGTTTTGTTTTTTTTTAAAAAAACATTTCATTGCCCAAGAGTTCATCACCAAACAATAGAGTTTAATCTTGCCCAGTTTTAAAAAAATTATTAATTTTTTTGGGGGGTGAGTGGTCTCTTAATTTATAGGTTCTCCCTCTATCCCTTTCTTTTCTGTTGAATAACTTATACTGTTTGCCCTATCAATTTTTTTTTTTCTTTGGCCCCAGCAAGGCCCTTGCTGGATCTTAGTTCCCCGACCAGGGATTGAACCCAGGGCCCCGGCAGTGAAAGCGCTGAGTCCTAACCACTGGACCACCAGGGAATTCCCAATAGATTGCTATCATTGCAGAAATTTCTCTTGTACAGCACTCGTCTATAAGAATAAGGGTGTTACTCTGCTTTTCCCCTCTCCCCTTTTCTTAAAATAGCTTTGTATGGGATTTGACACTGAGACTTTTTCTGCTCAATTTGATGTGAAATTAGTTTTCCTTAACTTTTGGAGGTTGGCATGGTTCCCTATTCTGTTGATTTTATGTTGTGTTAAAATAGGGTGGCTTTAAAAAAAAGGTAGCTTTTGCTTTTTGAAATTTCCTCTGTTCCCCTCTTTCACTTTTATATTTGGACTTTTTCTTTTATTGGCTTTTATCTCTGTCCTGCTTGAGTTTTATTCTGCCCTCAACAGTTTGTCCTTAGAGGTGGGGCCCTTTCCTGGAAGGGAGTCCTAGTCTGTGAGTTATGAGTTCACAGTGGTCAGACTGCCTTGTGCTTACCTGTACTAGGTGAAACAAAACCCGTCGGCCCACCATACTTTCCAGTGAAAACCTTTTGGCTGTTTTGGGGTTTTCTTGTTTTCAGGATCATCAGAATCTCTGCAGTTTCCCTCTACTTCTATGGCCTCTGATAACCGCAGGTCATTTTTGTGTTTTGTATCATGGGGATTTCCTTCCACCTAGTTTTGTCATAAATGTGGTCCACTGGTTTTTGTTTTCATTTTTGCTTTGTTTTTATGGGAGAACTTGGGAAGATTGAAAAACTATGCTGCCGGTGGCCATCAATACAGAATTGTATTACTTTTTTTTTTTTTGCGGTACGTGGGCCTCTCACTGTTGTGGCCTCTCCCGTTGCGGAGCACAGGCTCAGCGGCCATGTCTCACAGGCCCAGCCGCTCCTTGGCATGTGGGATCTTCCTGGACCGGGGCATGAACCCGTGTCCCCTGCATTGGCAGGCGGACTCTCAACCACTGCACCACCAGGGAAGCCCTGTATTACTTTTTTTAAAAGTGTGATAATGGTAGTATGTTTTTTAAAAAAAATCTCTGTGTTTTGGGAGTTCCCAGGTGGCCTAGTGGTTAGGATTCTGGGCTTTCACTACCATGGCCTGGATTCAAACCCTGGTCGGGGAACTGAGATCCTGCAAGCCGTGCGGCCGGCCAGAAAAAAAAAAAAAACAACAAAACACTTCTGTGTTTTATTGAGACATAGTGAAACATTATAAATGAAATGCTATTTGGAGCTTGTGTCCAAATGATCCAGTGGAGTGTGGTAGGAAGGTGGAAGAAATGAGATTGGCCATGAATTGATAATTACTGAAGCTGGGTCATGGGTACATAGGGGTTTATTGTACTGTTCTTTCTTCTTACAAACACAAGTTTGTAAGTTTTGTAATAATTTACAAAAAAGAAGAAAAATGTAATGGAAAGTTTTAATATTAATTTTTCGTAGCAAGCTTTCCATTTCTCCCCATCTGTTCTTAATTATTTGTATTCCAGCAGTAGAAAAGGACATGCAGTAGGAATGTGTTACATAAATGACATCAGTGTGTACCCAGACCTTGTCAGTATGTCCTTTCCTTTCCCCATCTCTATACACTCATGCTTTTCAGTGTGCCTCCCGTTTAAGTTGCAGGTGGACTTATCTCATTGTGCCTGGGCGTTAGTGCATTTCACTCTAAACATACCCCACATCTCATTCAGCCTTTCCTTTGAATATCTTAGTGTGCTCCTTGGATAATTTTACCTTTCCATCTGTACTCTTTTTTTAGGCCCCGTTGGTTTTTTAGATTCAGTGTCATTCTTCCTGTTTCAGGGAGGGGCTTCACATTAATCTGCGTATTATACTTAATTAGGACTGCATTGTTATACTTTGACACTTACAATTGACATTTGTAAGCTTAGTTTTCTACAAGGTACATACTGTGTTCCCTGGATATCCTTTTTTTTTTTTTAACATTTAAAAAAATAATTATTTATTTTTGGCTGCATTGGGTCTTCGTTGCTGCGTGTGCACAGGCTTTTCTCTAGTTGCAGCGAGTGGGGGCTACCCTTCATTGTGGTGCACGGGCTTCTCATTGCGGTGGCTTCTCTTGTGGCGGAGCACGGGCTCTAGGTGCACGGGCTCAGTAGTTGTGGCGCAGGGGCTTAGTTGCTTCGCGGCATGTGGGATCTTCCTGGACCAGGGCTCAGACCCATGTCCCCTGCATTGGCAGGCGGATGCTTCACCACTGCGCCACCAGGGAAGTCCCCCCCGGATATCTTTTGATATCTTCTGAGATAGAATTTTAAAGTTCTATTTTGGGGATAATAATAACACCTACCTCATGGAATGATACTGGGAGGAACTAGATGAAATAATACAAAGAAAGCAGTGAAACGTAAAGCTCTTTCTGTCACATAATGGGTGTTCGGTAGATGTTAATTTCTGCTTTTACTGATGTTGTTTTATTATTATTTTATTACCTATTTAGAATATTCATGTTTTTGTCTTGTTTTTGGTTAGAGATTATTTTTAAAAATGTCTGTGTCTTAAATGACAGATAGCAGCTGATGAACCTCCACCAGAAGGATGTAGTTCATTTTTTTCAGTGCATGGAAAGAGGACTTGTGATTTTGATACCCTTGAGACTCTTCTACTAACAGCTTCTGAAAGGTAGATTGTGTGTTTCTTTATTTAAACGTCATGCATTCATTGTGCTTTCTTCTATATCAGGTCCACCGTCTGATTTTTCGTACGTTTTTTTTAGTCCGTAGGTATAGTGGTTTAGAATGTGAATTCTGGAACCAGAACCAAGTAGATTTAAATCCCAGCTCCATCACTTAAAATAGTTTTGTGAATTTAGGCAAATTACATAACCTTTCTTTCCTCATCTTGTTTCGAAATAGAGATAATAAGAGTACTTACTGTTATTGTTACTTAGTAACTAATGACTGTATTGGAAAGATTACCTAGGCTTTGTCATCAGCTTAGTAAAGAATATTCTGTGTATTAAAGCCAGTGCCTGGAGTAATGATATTAATGATAATGATCTCTCAGGGTAGTATTAGTTTCAGACAAAGGAGACTATTTAAGATAATTGCAAGCTTAATTTGAATATTAAATTGGTAATCAGTGGGCTGATTTTTTTGCTTAAAGGTAGGTTTCCTGTGGTGGACAAATAACAATAGGTACCTCTTGCTGTCTGCCTAGGGCAGTAACCCCTCTGTACATCCTCCAATGCTGTTAGAAATTGTATAACAGCGATCTCTCTCTCTGAACTGCCCTGCTCTACCGGAAGTGCCAGGCGGTGTTTTAGGTGGGGAAATTCTTCTTTAGTGAGATTATCTGCTCAGCACCTGTCCTCTGCCCACCAAATGGTAGGAGTGCTTTTTCCTCAGGGTGATAACCAGAAACTCAGTGAGCATTCAGCTGTCTGGGGTGAGGTATGGACATTCAAAATTGGCTGCATAGTAAAGTGCTGTTTCCTTGGGGAAAACAAAATTGGCTGACTTGAAAAATTCTTTCTTTAATTTGTTACAATAATGCAGACCTTTATAAAGAAAAGAGTGATAATGTCTCCTCTTCTGAGAGGTGGTAATTATTTTTAATGGATTGGTATATATCCTTTTATACTTTTTTCTGTGGTTATAAATTTATACAGGTAGGTAGGTTTATTTTTATAAGGGGCATTTTCCACTTAGTACGTGTAGGTATACCTCCTTAAGAAGGATTGGTAGGTCATAAAGTCTGTGCATTAAGATCTGCTAATATCTTGATGTCATTCTTAGAGAAGTTTTCTTGAGGGGGGAGTTTTAAAATTTATGAGGATAACCTAAATTTTAGATGCAGTAGTAGGATGATCATAATAGTAAAAATGATAGAGGAGGGAGAGGCTGTAATTGGGAAGTTATACGCTTAGATTTATCCTCGCCTTTTTGCATTGTTTGCACTTAGGTCTTCAGATAAAAAGGTAATTACATTCTATTTATATGGGAGAATAATTTACTTAAGTTTTAGTACTATGAGGGCTGGATGTGTATCCTTTTTCTGACTTTTTTACCCCCTGCTCTAGAAATTGGTAACAATTATTAGTCAAAGTCTACATTTTAAGGTTAGTATTTATATAATGTACATTCGTTAATTTTAATTACGAACAAGTAAGACTCATACCTGTTTTGTTTTCAGTATTCTTACTAACTGAAAACTATTTAAGATGCTTATAATGTTTGCTTAAATTATCATTGCTGTAGCTTCATTTTGTACTGTTTTTAATGTTTAAAAGCTTTTTTAAGTTAACAATTTTAAGCTTTTAATATTTATTTTCAGACCAAAACCTTTATTGTTCAAAGGAGATCACAGATATCCCTCATCTAATCCTGAAAGCTCAGTGGTTATTTTCTACTCTGAGATTGGCTCTGAGGAGTTTTATAAGTTTCACCGACAACTTGTATCAAAAAGCAGTGCAGGCAAAATCAATTACGTATTCAGACATTATATATCTGTAAGTATTGACTTATTTTATAACTGTTTTAAATATTAGTTTGCCCACCACAACCTTAGCACTTCATTTAATAATTTCCCCCTTTATAAAATGATTTGAACTACTTTTTTGGGAAGTGTAGTACTTTCATCAAATCTGTTATTTGCACATAGGAGGCACTTTGCTTGCCTTTCTGAAGAAATGTAAAACAATATGCCTAAAAAATGGCTGTATAAAATTGACATTCTATTTCAGCTTTGATTTTTTTTTTTTTTTTCCTGGCCATGCCATGCGACTCCTGGGATCCTAGTTCCCCGACCAGGGATTGAACCCGGGGCCCTGGGCAGTGAAAGCACAGAATCCTAACTACTGGACCGCCAGGGAATTCCCTACGTTCTATTTCAAAATGAACCATGTAAATTATATTTAATTTGGTCCAGATTTAATATGGTCATCATACTATGGAAGTGATTCTTGAATTCACTTCCTTTCCAAACCCTTTTTTTTCCTCTTTGGCATCTTTTTATTTGATAGAAAAAGGATTTCTAAAGAGGTAAACTCAGGCAGAATTGATTTAAAATTAAGCTTTCGAAACCTTGTGTGGCATTTAGCATTTAAAATATTTATATGTAAAGATCGTTGGCCTTTAAAATTTCTGTGTCATGTTAAGCTCAGTAAATATTGGATGTTAAGTCCATGGGAAAGCAAAATAAAAATTCTAAATGAAAATTTATGTGAGCAGAAACAGATTTATCAATATCCAGTTTTGGACACCCGCCCCCCCCGCCCCACCTTGCTCTATTGCTGTTTTTTTTTTTTTTAATATTTATTTGTTTATTTGGCTGTGTCAGGTCTTAGTTGCGGCACGCAGGATCTTTTGTTGCAGCACGCGGGCTCTTCGTTGGGGCATGTGGGCTTCTCTCTAGTTGTGGCGTGTGGGCTCTAGAGTGCGCGGGCTTAGTTGCCCCGCCGCACATGGGATCTTAGTTGCCCAACCACGGATCAAACCTGCGTCCCCTGCATTGGAAGGTGGATTCTTAACCACTGGACCACCAGGGAAGTCCCTATTGCTGGTATTTAAAGGGCCATCCTTATTCAGGATGATGGTAAGCCTGTGACATTAGGTCAGCCCAAACCCTGCCTGAAGACATTTAAAGTCAGTAAAAAAATGTACACACACACACACACATTTACACACACGGTCTCAACAAAGCACTTCTAGGTTTGAAACCTCACCAGTTTTCAACCCTGCGTAAGTTCCGGAAATGCTTTTTTGTTTTCTCCATTTCTTCACATGGTTTGGTGACCTTTGCCCTTTCCGCTATCCCATCATCTGTTTTTTGTTTTTTTAAAAATTTTTTTTTAAATTTACTTTTGGCTGCCTTGGGTCTTTGTTGCTGCGGGCGGGCTTTCTCTAGTTGTGATGAGTGGGGGCTACTCTTTGTTGCGGTGCGCGGGCTTCTCATTTTGCTGGCTTGTCTTGTTGCGGAGCGCCGGCCCTAGAGCACGTGGGCTTCAGTAGTTGTGGCTCGCAGGCTCTAGAGCGCAGGCTCAGTAGTTGTGGCACACGGGCTTAGCTGCTGTGCGGCATGTGGTATCTTCCCAGACCAGGGATCGAACCCGTGTCCCCTGCATTGGCAGGCGGATTCTTAACCACTGCGCCACCAGGGAAGCCCCCTTCATCTGGTTTTGTTTCTACCTTGGAATTCCCGTTCTCACACTTGTGGCAGGATCCACAATCTAAGGATTCCCATGGAAGTTCAAGCATGTTTTGAGTGTGTAATCCTAGGTGATGGCTATGTGACATTAACATGGTCAGGCCCTGTATGCTGTGATGCATAAAGAGCTAGGAGGGAATGCGTGGAGAGCTGAGTGGTGATGGTGGAATACTTGCTCTGCTTGCAGAATCCCAGGAAGGAGCCTGTTTACCTCTCTGGCTATGGTGTGGAGTTGGCCATTAAGAGCACTGAGTACAAGGCCAAGGATGATACTCAGGTGAAAGGTGAATTTGTAAATTAAGACCAATGTGTTTTCTTTTCTTTAAATATGAGTTAAAGGGGAATTTGTTTCTTTAATGAAAAAGAATAGATTTAGGAGTATTATGAACCTATGTTTGAATCTTGGTTCTGCTATATCTGAGTTGGGTGACAAATTCTTTAGGTCCTAATTTTTTCCTCTGTAGAGTTCAGATAATGATATATGCCTCTTGAAGTATTTTTGAGGAGAAAATAAGATGTAGAGGTAAAGAATTTAACGACTTTTTTTCACAAAAGAGTTCAGTAAGTAGTAGCTATTGTTATTGATGATAGGTAGTTCACAAATAGTAATTAATTTGTGACCCAATGTGAAATCTTAAGCTATCATATAATTAACAAACAGTTTCATGTTTTTATATTATTTTCTGCACTTGGAACAGTTTACTGTGGATACTTCCTGTTGTAATATTCTAGGGTTTTGAATTATTTCAACAAGTTTTATGCGTAATCTTTTTATGTCCTTTGAGCTTGTTTTAAAAGTAAAAATGATTGGTTTTGGTACATGGAAGATAGCCTAGTACTTCATTATCCTGTCCTCAATAATTATATTTAGGATTAAGTTGCCTAGTTGCAAATTCCTCAGAATTTTGATATTGAAAAATCCGTTATTCATAATTTTAAAGGTATTAATTTTGAAATATTTAACATGTAAAAATTTCCACAGTTTAAGGAAAAACACATTCTTTCTTTATCCAGGAACACAGGATATATCAAAAACTCATTTATTGTGTGTTTGTTAACCACTGTGTTAGTTGAGGTATTCAACATTTTAAATCTATTATAGTTTCAGGTGTTTCAAATTCTATGAAGTTAATATTTTTCTTTCTAATCGGAGTGATTAGACATGTATTTGCTGTGCTTTTGTAGGAACTGAAGTTAACACCACAGTGATTGGTGAAAATGATCCTATTGATGAAGTTCAAGGATTTCTCTTTGGAAGATTAAGGTATGTATATTCTTTTGGGAAAGGGTCTTATTCTCTTTAAACCTCCAGCCTTCTTCACATTGCAAGCATCATCTTTCTCTTTACTGCCTGAGTTACGGATCTCCCAACAATACTTTATGTATGTGATCTGATATGAGGAGATGGCCAGTTAGTTTGTAGTACAGTTTATGATTTCTGGTAATTCTGAAGCACATTATTCTTACATGATACTATGGCTGCCTGCTTATGGCTTAAATTGATTTATTTTCTGGACCTTGCAGTTGATAGCCTAAAGTCACATGCCATTTTTTGATTCACATAATAGGAGAAATCTAATTGTTTTATGCATTCTTTTCCTGAGGAAAATCAAATGTATTTTACGTTAGAGAGGTCATAGCTATTATTTAGTTATTTTTTTGCTTGTTTGTTTCTTATCTCTTTTTAAAAAAATTTTATTTTATTGAATTATAGTTGATTTACAATGTTATATTTATAGCTATTTACTTATACTAAACATAGTTTGAAAAATTGCAAAAGAGTTGTAGTAGGAGGTGTGGTAGATTTTATATATGTTCAGTTGAAATACATTTTATTACAATTCACTTTATATGAAAGAGGATAGGAAATGGCTTTTTGAAGAAAATTCCATAACTATTTTATGAAAGCATAATAGAATTTTATAGCTGAAAAATGTTCTTAGCTGTTATTTTAAATGCTGCAGTTATTTCTGTTATGATTTGATCATTGTTCAGAGCCCTGAATTCTTCTTTATCTGGAAATCTTAATTAGGACATCTGTGGTGTGCTTTTTATTTTTTTTTAATAGAAATAGTATGTGTAGGTGCAGTTTCATATATTTTAGCTTTAACATTTGACCCAGTGAAATGACAGCTAGACTAACAGTTTAGTAGAGATGACTTTGTTGATGTTGAGTGACTGTGCAAATGTTGAGTTCATCCTGTGCAAATGCACATTTCTTTGTGTTGAACATCAGTTATGGCCTTATTAATATGCAGTCAGGTTCCGTTTTTACTGCATCCAGGTTTCCAGAATCCCTTTTCCTATTCATGTTTTATATGTTTGTTTTTTAGATAGCTTTATGGTAGTATGTGGTAGTATGGTAGTATGGTAGGTAGTATGTAGAATATTGAAGACAATTTCCTTTTTGGACACTCAGAATAGTTATTTAACTACCTAAAGTAAGTGACCCATTTTAAGGTATTTTTATCATGAAGAAAAGTATAGTAACTGGAATGGATTGCTGGGATGGTGAAGGATCTGAGTAGATATTTTACTTTCGGCAGGTTGCATTTAAGAAATTTTGAGTTTTTAGTCTTAAAAACAGGATTACTCTGTTCCGTCTGTTTGTCTGATCCAAATGATCGATCTCTGCCTCTGAAAACTTCTGTTTTACTAACTTTAAATAGAATGCACTGTATTTCAAGATAAAACTAAACAAAACGCAATAGTCTTGGTTAGCTTGAATTATATTCATGTGACTAAAGGATTTATGAGCATGTAGCTGAAAGAAACTCATTTTGGGATTGGAAGCAAGGTATTTCCAATTTTATTTTGAGAAACTAAAAAGGTTCTGGAAAGGATGGAGAATAATATAACATACCCCTGTACTCACCACCCAGAATTGACTGTTTCTATTGTACTTGCTTTTCTGTACCAAAGAATTGTTTATCAAGCTTTTTTTTCCTGCAACATAACACCTTCTTTTACTTGAAGAAAGAGAGAACCAAGATGAGTAAAACACAGCAGGTAGAGTTGAGGTCCCCTCTGTTCCCTACTCTTAGTCCCACTCTTCTCCCTCCCCCAACACAGAGAGTCACTGTTGTAGTGATTCATCTTTTAATCTGTAAATTTTATGGTTTTTAAATTAACTCATACTTTTCTATATTAACTTGTTTCTTAAGAATAATTTAATATTTTTCCTATATTGTAGGAATTTTCCTGTTACTAAGTGGGGAGAGTTGTGAAGATAAATTTGGGGTCAACTTCTAAATGTGCTTTGGGAAAGAAAAGACACCTGAAAAGGATTGATTTTATGTTTCTTTCAGAGACCTGCACCCTGACCTGCAGGGACAGTTGAAAGAACTCAGAAAGCATCTCGTTGAGAGCACCAATGAAATGGCACCTTTAAAAGTTTGGCAGTTGCAAGGTAATAAAAACGTAGAGGAATCATTCTAAATTTTATGGTATTTAAAAAAACAGAATTTGAATTTAATTGTATTTATTCACAAATTTTAAGGATCATGTGATTAATCGTGATTTATTAGAAAAGAAAGGAAGAAAGTCCTTTTGTAGACAAAGTACACTCTGCAGAGTGATATATATGTGTAGATGAGGTACCAGATCTTTCTTTGTGTGACCAGGTGCATAAGCTTGTAACAAGTTTGTTTTAATCTTTGTGTTTCTGTATGTATACATTTATTACACAGTTGGATGTTAAAGGCATGTCAGTATGGCAGGATGTATGTGTGCTTTTCTGGTCCAAAGAACTATGTATCAAGGTTTTCTTTCCCAGCATAATTTACTAAAGTCTTTTGCCGTACTTTGTGTTATGTTGTAAATCCAGAAGAAGGAAAAGAGTTTGGGGTGGATTAATCCTGTGCTAAATGTGTCGGTATATGCCTTAGTGTTTATGCAGGCAGATCAAGGAACGGCTACAGTAAACACTCTAGGGGCCTGTGAAGTGAGTAAAACCTCCAGTTCGACCACGGGCATGCTTTGAAGTGGCATTCTAGGGCATTCTTGATTACCAAGAAAGTAGTGGGAAATAAATGTGCTTTTTTCCCACTTCTTTCTCATTGCTGTGGATGAATACACTTTAACTTGCGTTTGATGTTGTTGCAGATCTAAGTTTTCAGGCTGCTGCCCGAATCTTGGCTGCTCCTATTGAGTTAGCTCTGGTGATTATGAAGGATCTTAGCCAAAATTTTCCTACCAAAGCCAGGTAACATAGAGTAATAAGGCTTTGAGACATTCTTCTTTTTAACATATGCCTAATTATCTTCATGTTTATGCATAAAATGAAGCCATTAAAATATGAAAATGCTTAGGAAATTAAAGTTGTCTTACTACCAGCACTATATTGTTAATGGCCCATCTTCCCGAGAAGGCGACAAGCCCCTGTGTTGTGTGGTTGAAGAGAGCAGTCTAGGTTGTGTTCCTGGCACTGCCTCTTGCTAGTTGTGTGAACTTTGTAAATAATCACATTCCTCAGCAGTAAAACAGAAGTAACAACACCTACCTTTCAGGATTAGATGAATTAACAAAATTTAATGTATGTAGATGTAACTAACTTAGGGTCTGCCATGGACTCTGGTGTTTTTCTTCCTGAAGAGTTTCTTATATATCATCTTACTCATTCTTTTTTTTTTTTTTAAATCAATTAATTAATTTATTTATGGCTGTGTTGGGTCTTCGTTTCTGCGCCAGGGCTTTCTCTAGTTGTGGTAAGCGGGGGCCCCCCTTCATCGCGGTGCGCGGGCTTCTCACTATCGCGGCCTCTCTTGTTGCGGAGCACAGGCTCCAGACACGCAGGCTCAGTAATTGTGGCTCACGGGCCCAGCTGCTCCGCGGCATGTGGGATCTTCCCAGACCAGGGCTCAAACCCGTGTCCCCTGCATTGGCAGGCAGACTCTTAACCACTGCGCCACCAGGGAAGCAATCATCTTACTCATTCTTGATGAAGGAAATGAATCATAGAGACTGACTTGTTCATAGTGACAGATTAAGATTTTGAATGCAGCTTTTCTGCTATTGCTTTCAATTGTATAATGGTCCTCCACATCTCATAAATACAAGGCAAACCTGTTTTAAAAGCCACATTTTCAGAAACTTAAATAATTGTCAGTCCTTTTCTTGAGTCACTGAATGAGGTGTTTTGACTTCTGATATGAGATGTTTTGTAAATTTGTTTATTTCATTGGTCTTGGGAAAATACTTCTTAGACAGGACTTAAGAATCATATAGTACATTATCATTTAATCAAGCATGCTATTGAAGATATACATGTGCTTAAATAGCTTGAACAGTCTGCTGCCTTAACTTATTGAACAATATCCTTAGCCTGTGAGCTGTAGAGATCATATACAGGAATAGAGTTACATATATTTAACCAAGATCTTGGAAATAATTGCACTCGCATCAAAGTGCAGTTATTACTGTTACTTTTCCTTGGTTTTATATCTTGTGATAATAAACAAATACATAATAAACAAATACACACATCTGAGAGGAGGAATATATTCATCAATTGGAAAGGTTTAAGGTTTTTTCCATTTAGTTTTTTGTAATTTATGGAGCAATGTGTTATTTCGTATAGGGAAATTGAAGTCTTTTATATCAAATACTAAACTAAGCACTGATAATGTTTTTATTTCCTTAGAGCAATAACAAAAACAGCTGTGAGTTCAGAACTTAGAACCGAAGTGGAAGAGAATCAGAAGGTATGAACCAATGGAAAATAGTGGCCTTTCTGTTTTGTATTATATCTTTAAAGATGCGGAAATGTGAGTTAAATCAGTGACATTTAATAGTTTTACTCTTCTTTTATTAAAGACGATGGTATTTTGATTCATTTCTGTAATCTTTTTTACACTTTCAGTAGTTAATCAAAGTTGAATATGAATATATAATTCAAAGCATCAAATGGTGCTACCTGTTTCTTTAGAAAAAAGCAGCCCCGCCAACATGTCTCACTCCCTGTGTGACCCCCTTCCCAGAAGCATCTGCTTTCAACTCCTAGTTGATTCTTTGGATATTTATCTCCAGATTCCAGCAAACTTAAATTGGTACTTTCTCAGTTTCCAATCTTATGTATTGGCCTTCTGTTACAAGGATGAGGTCTGACTTTCTTTCACTGCTCTCCCCACTTCTCCCACTGTCTACCAGTACTCCATATTGGCACTTTCCCCATCTTTCTACCATCCCTGTGTTTTTGTCATGGTTTTATCAATTTTTGATCTGCTTCACTATGGACTGGTTTTTCTTTATGTCTAGTACATACCAGTTATCCTGAGACCTTCCTTTAACCTCTTTTTTTTGGATCTCCTGTTTCTTGGATTCCATGTCTTCTTTGTTTTTGGTTTACTCCCTTATTTTGGTACAGCAAATCATTCTTCATGGGAAAGGTTGCATGTGAGGTAAATTTCAGACTCTGAGAAATCAGTTTTCCATTTTGTTTTTTTGTTTGTTTGTTTGTTTTTGGCTGCGCTGAGCGGCAAGAAGGATCTTAATTCCCCAACTGGGGATCGAACCCACGCCCCCTGCAATGGAAGCGTGGAGTCTTAACCACTGGACTGCCAGGGAAGTCCCTTCCATTTCTGTTTTTATTGATAGCTTGGCTGGGTATAGAATTCTAGGTTGGAAGTCATTTAGAAGTTTGAAGTTATTGCTCCTTGGAATTTTGGTTTCCATTATGGCTTTTGAGAAGTCTGAAGCCTTTGTATGAGATCTGGCTTTTCTTTCTGGAATCATGTAGGGTCTTTTCTTTGACCCTAGTAATCTGAAATTCCATAGTGATAATGCCTTTTTAAAAAGTCTTTGTACTCTTGGGTGGTTGGTGGGCCCTTTAAATCTGAAAAATCCTTTCCTTTAGTATTGGGAAATTTTCTGGACCTATTTCTTTGCATTTCTTCTTTTTGGTTTCTCTTTTCTGTTTTCCTAGAATTCCTATTTATTCTTAAGATGTTATATCTCCCTGACTAGTTTGGCCTAATTAAAAATCTTTTATTTCCTGTTTTCCAGTTCTTTTGTCGTTCATTTTTAAACTTTCTGGGAAGGATTTTCAGACCACTTGTTGAGATTTCTTTCTTTAGTTGTCAAATTTTTAATTTACAAGGGTTATTTTTGAATTCTTCTTTTTATGGTGTTGTCTTATCCTTCTGAAGATATCGATGGTTCATGTAAGTCTCTTCTTTTCTCTGCATGGTCTGTTCCCTCTTAAGTTGCCTTTCTTTTTGTCTTGTTCTCTTGTCTTTAATGTTAGAGGCTTTCCTTAGATGTCTGGTGATCTCTCACTAACAGCTCATATTAGACAGTGAGGCAATAAAAAACTGATTGAAAGCCTGAAGGATGCGTCTTTGTGACTGTAGGCTGTGGTGGTATGGTCGTTTCCCAGGGAACTCCAGTGACAGAATCTTTAAACCTTTCCTCTTGAGCTGTTTAGTCTCCCGAAAAGGATCTTCTGATCTTCTGCCGGGAGGGTGAGGTCTGGCTGCTGGAGTTGTAGAAGCCCAGTAGGGCAGAGCATTTGGTAACTTCCGTGCAGTCCCCTGTTTTCAGAATGGGATCCCCATCCTCTGTTGTGTTTCATTTCACATAGTTCCCAGTCAGTCTTTCCCACAGTCACAGGGTGCTGTATTCGCAGCCTGGGAATGAGTGGATGTGGAGTTTTTCTTTCCCTTGTAAGAAATTCTGATTTTTGTTGATGCAAATTTCTGTTATCCCCTTATCTTCCTTGCCATTTTATCCTGGCAGGGCAGAGAAGGAAAAGCTGTGGCTTCTGCATTGTTTTGTGTTTTCCCCATGCAGTCCTAGATCTTAGAGTTCATTTCTCTCTGTCCACTGAGTGAGGGGGAGTGAAGGGAGCTCAGCGATCCCTGCCCCTCTCCCCCAGCCCTGGGAGAGCTAAGGGATCCATGTTCTGTCCCTAGTATCTGATACGTTTCTTCCCTTCTCTACTGTGTGGTGTTGAATATGTGATCAACCGTTCCAGTTTCCTTGCAGAGAAAGAGGAATTGATTGGAAAGGATATAAGCCAACAGAAGCTGTGTATGATATGGCATCAAAGCATTGTTTCCAGTGGGTCAGGCGGGTCTGAGGGCTGCAGGGGCTGCATGGTCACATGCATTCCACCGCGTCAGAGAGCAGCAGTTGAAGGGCCCCGTGGAGGTGGTCTTGGAGAGCTCGGGTGTATGTATGTGCTGTCCTTAGCTCAGCAACTCAGAGTTTCTTGGTGTACCTTAGTTTGAAAGTTTAAAGGAGGTGTGGGGTTTTGAAACCCTTTTAGATTGGATCCCTGGACTTTGTCCAGGAGGCCCAGCTGTCAGTGACTGCTAGCATAACCTTGGCTGGCATCACAGACAGGGAAGGGCAGCCAAAAAGTAACTCTCCGTGCTTGGTTTATTTAACACTCTCCCTGTCCCCAGTATTGTAGGAAACAGTTGTATTAATCATTGTCAACATTTGTATGTATAATAAAACCAGAAACATGGAAATTTTTGTTAAGTGTTCTCTTCCTGCTCCTTAATAAGTTTTTAATGTTTCAGTATTTCAAGGGAACTTTAGGGTTGCAGCCTGGAGACTCAGCACTGTTCATCAATGGGCTTCATATTGATTTAGAGACGCAGGATATATTCAGGTATGGATAATATTTTTCACCCTGAAAAGCTTTTATAACGTGTGGCTCCTTATGACATGTCCAGACTGTTGTTCCTCCTTGATGTGACAGGTTGCAAAGCCCGATGACTTATCAGGCCCAGGGTGTGCATTTAGGTAGGCCCATGTTCTGGCTGGGATGGGCAGGATGATACTTGGCCATTTTTTATCCTAATGTACATCTGATGCCTTGGACATTTAAGGCCCAGGTGTCTTCTGAGGGTACCCTTTCAGAGCCTTAGTTTTCCTGTTAACCACAGAAACAGAAGAGAGCAGCTTCTTTTGTTTCTGAGAACAGTATGAAGTAGATTTATGCAAAATGCAAAATGTCTCAGAAGGTGATCTGTCTTACATATATTATTTGATACCTTTTTGTTTTGCTAAAATGTGGTTTAGGACTAAGTTGCTCTAAATTTTCCTTATGAATTTTGGGGGTTGGGTGCAGAAGACAGGTAGAATTCTGATTTTATCATTGATATTAAAATTGACACAGTTGATACTGCGGCTTCATAATAGTGAAAACAAAAGCTGTGGTTGGTTAATGCTTTAAAAGAAGCAGTTTCCACAGTAAGATACTTTTCACATTATGTTAATTGAGCTTTTATGTCCATATACTGCTTTCAGAGCTGGTAAAAAATTAGTAAAGGACACATTAAAAGATTGCCCATGTTTTTATTTTTTATTAAAAAAATCTCTTTAATTTTCCAGAGCATTGCGAACTGTGTACTTGCTTATTGTAAACAGTTTTAAATAATGCAGAGATAAAGGAGCAGTCTTCTTATGTCTTCTTCCTTACCCAGCAAACCTCTTAAGTTGGGTGTGAATTCCTCCAGACCATTTTCTGTGATCATCTGTGTGTGTGCCTGTGGGAATTGACGCTGATATTGAAACATATATTAAACATAAATTATTTAGTATATTTTTTGGTGTTTTTTTAGTAAGCTTTTCAGATAATTTTAGATTCATGTGCAGTTGTAAGAAATATCACAGGGAGATTACTTCAGTGTTTTTAAAAACATGCAGTGTAAAATCCACATTTAGGATTATTTCATCCTCAAATTGTGTGTTTATACTTAGAGATAATTTCCATACACAGTCTATACGTAGATAAGTATAAATAAACATCAGCCAAGAAGCAACTCCTGCCTACTTGGTTCCGCATATTTGGACAAAAGGAAGCAAGGGAAGAGCTCCCTCTTTTGATTTCTCAACTCGTTTGATAGGGCATTGAGTTTGAACTGATATATTTTTCTCATGGTGAGAATTTTTTTTTTAAAGCCCTTTCTCCTAAATACCTATTTGTTTTTTTTCAGTCTGTTTGATATATTGAGGAATGAAGCTCGGGTGATGGAGGGTCTGCATAGATTGGGAATAGAAGGCCTTTCTCTGCATAATGTTTTGAAACTGAACATCCAGCCCTCTGAGGCCGACTATGCTGTAGACATCAGGAGCCCTGCTATTTCGGTAGGTATTCTGTGAGCGTGTCCAGGGAGTGGTCTGGCCAAGGATTTTATTATGGTTTTCGCATTTGTCTTTTAGGAGAGGTAAGTTACTCCTCTTGTCTCTTTTGTCGGCATCAAAGTTTTACAACGACTGCATATATGCGGCTATGTGTATACAGTAAAGCAGGCTCCTAAATGCTCCAGAAAGTTGAGCTATCAGGTTTCCTGTGGCTAAGACCGTGACTTTTCCACGTTTGTATCTTCAGGAATTTGGCTGCGCATCTCTTGGGAAAGTGTTTAGTTTGTATGTTCTCCGTTGCACGCAAGTCTTGTGTGATTTTGTTTAAAAATACCAGTTTTTAGCTACCAACCTCCTTTAACAGGCCTTTGATATTTTATATTGAAGGACTTATGTAGATTAATATCGCTCTGTGATGTCTCTGGGCCTTTGTCTCCTCGTCTGTAAAGAGACCAGAGGGAGCAGAGCTGTCTCGGGCAGTCGTGGTGGAAGTGAGGTCGGTGATGGAGACATGCCTGGCACCCTCAGCTCTCCAGTCCCCTTTTCTTGGTGTCTGTCCTGCACTGATTTTAGGGAAAGTGTTTGGAAAGGGGAATAATATAGAATGTAGATGTTCACTACTTGACTTCTCACTTGGTGGTGTAACTGTTATTTTGATGAATACTGTTATGTCATTTTTTTCCTGTTAAAAATTTTTTCATTACGAAGAGTAAAGAGACTAACATAATTAGCAACTGTAGGACCCATCGCCGTACTTACTAAATGCTACCATTTAATCATTTCATGTTTTCTTGGAAGAAAAAAATGTTTCAGTCAAAGCCCTCTTTATATCTCTTCCCAGTTCCACCCCTCTCCTCCTTGCAGGTAATTCCTCTTCTGAAGTGGGCGTGTATCCGTCCTGTACCTTACTTGATCGTTTTCTTCCCTATTGTATGTTTTAAAATTTTGAAAAATGCCATATCAGTATCCTTCAACAATTTTTATTACTCAATAAGTTTTTGAAGGCTTATGTAGGTTGATACATATAGATCTAGTTTATCACATGTTTTATATTTTACTTATTTTAAAAAATATCTTTTATAAATTCACAGTTTAGAATTTAAGACATACAAAAGAGTGTGTATTGAAAAAACTCTTCACCCAGCTGTCCAGTTTTTCTCCCTGGAAGCAACAGGCATTGTCAACTCGTTGTATATCCTTCCAGAAATACTCTATTTACATAAGCAAGGTAATATACACATACTTTCCCACCCTGCTCTTTTTTTTTTTTTTTTTTTTTTTTTTTTTTGCGGTACGCAGGCCTCTCACTGTTGCAGCCTGTCCCGTTGTGGAGCACAGGCTCTGGACGCGCAGGCTCCGGACGCGCAGGCTCAGTGGCTGTGGCTCACGGGCCCAGGCGCTCCGCAGCATGTGGGATCTTCCCGGACTGGGGCATGAAACCGTGTCCCTTGCATCAGCAGGCGGACTCTCAACCACTGCGCCACCAGGGAAGCCCCACCCTGCTCTTTTTGTACAAATATTGTATACTATTTATCCATTCCTTTTTTATGGATATTTAGTTGTTTCTAATGTTTTGCTGTTAATAAGCAGTACTGTTAACGGCTCTTTTTGTACCTCTCTCTTTGTGCATACCTGTGAGAATATATTTGGGGTAGACACCTAGAGCTGTAGTACTTAGTGGTAGGGTAGTAATAAAGGCTTCAACTTTATTAGGTCATCTTCTCTAAAGTGACTTCCAGATGCCAGAATTGGGTGAGAATTCCCATTGTTCTATATGTTTGCCTATTCATGGCTATTGACAAACTTAAAATTTTTTTTTTCAGTTTAATCAGTGTGAAATTTCATTGTGCTTTTAGTTTATATTTCTTGGATTGCTAGTAAAGGTATACATTTTTCCTTGTGTTAATTGCCCATTTAAATTTCCTCTGTAAATTTCTTATTTATATTCTTGACTCATTTCCATTTCTCATGTTGCTTGCCTTTTTTTAATTGATATATTAGATTTCTGTAGACATTCTTGACACTAGTCCTTCATGGATTTAGTAGGTCGCAAATACCTTCTCCTATTCTGTGGCTTGTGATTTAGTCATTCGTTTTTCTACTTGATCTTCATATTTTCGAAAATGGTCTTTCCCATGCGATTCTTCTTGAAATAATTTAAAGTCTTATTGTTATTTCTGCAAATTTCACTAATGGTGACTAAAGTGTATGCACAATGTTGTGTTCTTTTTTTTTTTGTAGTGGATCAACAACCTGGAGGTTGATAGCAGATATAATTCATGGCCTTCTAGTCTACAGGAGTTGCTTCGCCCCACTTTTCCTGGTGTTATCCGACAGATCAGGAAGAACTTGCACAACATGGTAAGTAAAACTCCTTATTGCTGGGCTGTGATCTCTATTTCTTCCTTGCCTTCTCCCCTGCTTTCTGTCATATCTGGAACGTTCACTTCTCTCCTTTACAAGCTGCTTCTCCCCACCATCACCCCTAGATATGCTCTTTTTCTAGCTCCATATTCAAAGTGGAAGGGTTGGGAAGTGTACTGATTGTTTGTAGGGCTGTGCAGTGTCAGTGTATGAGGAAACGCTCCTCATCCTTAATCTCATGGTTTAGACTGTGTTAAGTTTTAAGATAGTTGTTCCTTTTTACTCAGAAGATGAATATATTACTACCGTTTTTCTTGAATATCTTAATCCCTAAAATTTAATCGTTCAATTTATTCCCTTAAATAAATCTTCGTCAGCTCCTGCTTTTTAATCCTTATTCCACTGCTTTAGAGAGATAGAGGAAAAGGGGTTTTAGTTGACGCTCTTTTCCCCTCTCATGTCTTTCTTTTACCTCATGTAGTTCCTAAAGAGACGGGGCAGGTTATGGCCAAGGTTGGCTTCCTCAGAAGTTTCAAGGGAAACGATCCTCTATACTCGCCTCACTCTTGAAACCACTTTTTTCCTTCCCAGTCAAAATTTCAACCTCTTTTACTCTTACCAGATGAGATAATTTATTAAACTTTATTAAATGAGAACTTTATTTGATTAAATGAGATTAAATGGGGTAATTACTATTTTTTAAAGTACATCATGAGAACTTAATACATGATAGCTACTATTGTCTAAAAATTGGGTTCTAAATGAATTCTTAATTCAGAGATCCTTCGAAGTGAATACACAGGAAGCTAATCTCCATTTTCTAAGGTGGCAGAGTTAATAAAATTTGGGTTTTGTTAGGTGTAGTAAAGGACATGTATTAGCCAGCTGGATACAATTCCCATGTTGTTAGCGTAAGATCATGAGAAAATCACTTAGCCTTTCAGTACCACATTCTTTGAATACAGAGGGAGGATAACTGCTCTTTGTATAACTTCTTTTTTATGTGGTTCGAAAGTAGCTGGAAAAAGGTGGCCTTCAAGTGTAAAGACTAAGGCATTTTTATTGGCCCAGCGACATTTGAATAAATGTCGTTTCATGTTTTCCTTTCCCTTCCCTACAGGTTTTCATAGTTGATCCTGCTCATGAGAGCACTGCAGAGTTGATTAACACAGCTGAGATGTTCCTCAGTAATCATATACCACTAAGGTAACACCGTTATGTATTTGATGGTATATCTCGTTTAGCTGAGGTTTTGTTTGTCATTCTTAACAAGTCTGGTGTTACTGGATTGTAGGATAATTAATCGTGGGGGTCGTTAAGGGCAGTTTTGTCTTTTGCTCAGTATGAAGCCGGTATCTTTTGGGGGAGAGAATTTGATTCTCAATGAATAGAATCTTGCCGTCATTGAGTTATTAATAAATAGCCTGTGTAAAATAGCATGTGATCTCAGCTTGCTCAGGGAATTTTCCTAAGTGAGTGTTCACATCACAAAGCCTACCTTCAGCAGAGATAAGGAGCTTTGCCAAGAACTTTTGTCAGACTGTCAAGGGCTAAATGTATACACAGCTTTTTATAGATGCAACAGACACATTTATTTCACTTGTGTTACTAAATCTGCCAGCGGGGTACTTAAATGGCTGGGGTTTGCACTCTACCGTCTCAGAACAATGTTTGAAGGTTTTACATATGAGGATTAAGATATTCCCACATTCTGAATAGAATGTGCTAATTTTACATGTTGATAAAATTTGAATTCTTAGAAAACATGAAAATAAAGAAGAAAAGAGCTCTTTAGCTAATTAACGTTATTGTGTGTTCCATACTCAGTACTGAGCTAAATGCTGCGAGTGGAACATAAGCCACATTTCTACCCTCTTGGAAAAAGTACTGTGCCTACTTCCAGTAGTATATTCAATCAAGTGCTAGGTTATGTCCTTGCTAGTTCTAAGTGCTTTAGAATTTCAGGGAAAAAAAAAGATTATAGACAGATATTTGGGAAGGACAGAGGTTTCATGGCAAAGTTGGATTTAAGATAGACTTTGAAGAAAATAGCGAGTTTTCATTGATGGAAAAGCAGAGATTTTGAGTTTAATGAAATTTTTAATGTAAACCTGAATACCACATGGTTAGGTGGAGGATTACAGCCAGAGCTATGTTTTGATGAAAGGGAATGTAAGAACACAAAAGAAGTTGGCTTATGGTACACAGTGGGCATTAATTAAAGATTTACTGAATGGCATTGAGGGACAGGAAGAGGGCATGGCCTCTTCAGATTGCAAAGGTAGGTGAGAAGAAGGCAGTTAACTCACAGGCATGTTGTGAACAGTTGGTGGAAAGACCAAGGCAGACCAGCGGTTGTTTTCCGTTGTATGAGTTGCTGTGGTACACGGAGTTGTTGGCAGGGACCGAGGAGAGGAGGGCACAAATCTGAGAGCCTCCCTACTGGTACTTGATGAGGGACTGGTCCTGGGAGAAACAGTAGTCTGGATTTGGGGACTTAGCTAACAGAACAACTCTGATGCCCTTTTTAAAAATTGAATACTTGGGAAAGGGAAGTACTTTGTGAGGAGATAATTAGGTTCTAGCCCTTATTTTTATTTTCATAAGAATAATATTTAGGTCATTTCTGCCTGGCGCTTACTCATTTGATTTCTGTCATAAGAGGGGTTTTAAAAAGACAAAGACAGTTTATAATCTAAAAACAAGCCCTCTCAACTACCTCATGCGTGCAACTACCTCATCCATGCATACACAAATTCTACACATACCTCCTGAGAGCATGATGTTTGATATATGTTTATCGTATATTTTTAGGCTGTACTTAAAAAAAATTAATAGGCTTTGTATATTTTTAGAGCAATGTTGATTAATTAACTGGTATTGCTACATTATTATTAACTAAAGTCCATAGTTTACATTAGGGTTCATTGTTTGTGCTGTACATTTTGTGGATTTTGACAGATGTATAATGACATGTTTCCACCATTATAGTATCATATAGCTTAGTTTCACTGCCCTAAAAATGCCCTGTGCTCTACCTGTTTGTCCCTCCCTTCCTCCCTCCTTCTCTCCCAGCTCCTGGCAACGACTGATCTCGTTACTGTCTCCATAGTTTTTGTCTTTTCCGCAATCATGATGTATGTAACATTTTCAGATTGGCTTCTTTCACTTAGCAGTACAGTATGCTTTTAAGCTTTGTCCATGTCTTTTTGTGGCTTAATACCTCATTTCTTTTTATCACTGAATAATATTCCATTATATGGATGTCCTGTAGTTTTTTAATTCATTCACCTGTTAACAACGTCTTGGTTGCTTCCAGATTAGGGCAGTTATGAGTAAAGCTGCTACAAACATTTGTATGCAGATTTTTGTATGGATATAAGTTTTCAGCACATTTGAGTAAATACTGCTAAGTGTGATTATTTTATATTATGGTAAAAGTGTGTTTAGTTTTTTGAGAAGCTGCCACACTGTGTTCCGAGTGGTTGTACTGTTCTACATTCTCACCAGCAATGAATGAGGGTGCCTATGGCTCCCCATCCTCTCCAGAGTTTGATGTTGTCAGTACTTTTTGGATTTTAGCCATTCTCATAGGTGTATGGTGGTATCTCATTATGGTTTTAATTTGAAGTTCCCTAATGACATGATTTTGAGCATCTTTTAATGTGCTTATTTGCCGGCTGTATGCCTTGTTCGGTGAGGTGCCTGTTTAGATCTTTTGCCCATTTGTAACTGTTTATTTATTTATTTATTTTTGTGGTACGCGGGCCTCTCACTGTTGTGGCCTCTCCCGTTGCGGAGCACAGACTCCGGACGTGCAGGCTCAGCAGCCATGGCTCATGGGCCCAGCCGCTCCGCGGCATGTGGGATCTTCCCCGACCGGGGCACGAACCCGCGTCCCCTGCATCGGCAGGCGGACTCTCAACCACTGCGCCACCAGGGAAGCCCTGTTTTTTTTTTTAATTGTTAGTTTTAAGAGTTCTTAGCATATTTTGCATATCAGTCCTTTATCAGATATGTGTTTTGCACAGATTTTCTGCTCATCTTGGCTTGTTTTCCTTCTCTTAACAGTTTCTTTTGCAGAACAGAAGTTCTTAATTTAAATGAAGTCCAGCTTATCAGTTCTTTTTGTTGTGGGTTGTGCTTTTGGTGTTAGTTCTAAGAAGTTATTGCCAAACCCAGGATTACCTAATTTTATCCTGTGTTATTTTCTAGGAATTTTACAATTTTGTGTTTTGCATTTATGTCTGTGATCCATTTGAGTTAAAGACTGTCCTTTTTTTCATTGCTTTTGCTCTAAGATAGAGGCTAGTGGCCTCTATAATGGCCAGTGCAAGTTTTTTTTGCCAGTCTGTAGATGTGTAATGGTAGCTCTTTGTGGTTTATTCCTTTAAGATTTAAAATGTAATAAACTTTAACTTTGGGTGTAGCTTTGTTTGTTTGTTTATATTGCAGGTTATTATTAGTCATCAGTTTTATACACATCAGTGTATACATGTCAGTCCCAATCGCCCAATTCAGCATGGGTGTAGCTTTTTGCCTAAGGACAGTAGTAAATATTTTTATGCTTTCCATTTACCTATGATGCCCATATTGCTGGTATGAAATCTCAAAATCCACCCCCCCTTCTATATGTTTTCACATTCTGAGAATTTTCACTTCCCCTAATTTTTATTTAAAAACAGAACAAAATCTCCATCTAAAACTATGGCAATACCTTAAACGTCAGTAATGGCCTCATTTCATGATATTGAAACAGCTTGCTTTAATAGTTAAAAAGTCTAAGCCACCTTTGGGAACCTGCTTTTTTATTCTGCAAGTGATGAATGCCTTTGCCAGCCGTGTTAGAGTATGATGTGAACTCTGTTTTTCAAGAGAGGATGCCTTTCCTTATTTAACTGGTTGCATTCTTCGAGATGTTTCTTTTTCTTCTTTTTGCCCTTCCCTTTTTCCCCCAGGCTTGGTTTAATCTTTGTGGTTAATGACTCTGAAGATGTTGATGGGATGCAGGATGCTGGAGTGGCTATTCTGAGAGCGTATAATTACGTTGCCCAAGAAGTGGATGATTATCATGCCTTCCAAACTCTGACACACGTATGTTTTTGTTCAAAATGGCGAATAATTTTTAAAAATGTAACTTACTCTAAGAAACAGTATGTGGTAAGGAGATTCTATATTTCTGGAAAGAGAAAAAGGTAAATTATTCACACAAACTTCATGCATTTTGTATTTCCAGAGTTGCCTTTATTGATACACTAATGTTAATAATAGATGGTTGTGATTTCAGCTAAGATTCCTTAGATACTAATACATTAATGTATCTTAGTTTTCTGCCTTTTGGCGATTTGAAATCACTGATTAATGCCTTTCGGTAAATGTGATGTTTTCTACTTGGTTAAAAAAAAAAACTTCGCTTTCTTCCCTTTTAAGACAGTCATGATATTTTCGTTAAGAATCAGTTTAATATTCAAGTCATAAAATTCTTATTAATTGTTTTCTCCATTTTAATTGGAAACTGTGAAATATCCTGATTTTTATATATATATTTTAAGTTACTTGCACAAGTTCAGAGAACTCTCCTTGTTTTTTTTCTATTTTTGAGTATAAAAAGTTGACCAGTAATAGTTCTTTTGCTTACAGATTAGTGTTAATTATTGAAAAACTTATCTTTAAAGCAGTTATTTTCATGACTTTTATTTTACCCATAAACATGATTTCAGCCTGCTGTTTATTATGTTTGTTACGTTTACTGTTTAGAGATTCAGTCGGGGCATTTTTTATTAATTGAAATGTTCATTTATTTATTTGGCCAACTTTTATTAAAGATGCACCCTTTGCCAGGCCCGTACCAGCTGCTAGGGATACAAAGAAGAGTAAGATTTTCCCTCATCCTCAAACACCTTACAATCTAGTGGGGGACGCCTCCACACAGATGATTTGGTACAGTGTGGGAAGCACCGCTGGCTATAGCAGCACTAGGACCTCACTCCACTAGGGATGGCCACGGACATTTTTGTGGAGTGGGAAGTTGTCCCAGCTGAGTGTAGGAGGGAAAACAGGAGTCAGTTGAACAGTGGCTGCAAATCAGAAGTAGTGACTCCAGGTTGTTAGTATGACTTGAGCAGAATATTGTGAGAGCAGAGTGGAGAGGGGAACCTCATTGGTCATTGAGGCCGTTAGGCTGGGTAATAGGTGTCCAGATCTCAGAGTTAAACTCCAATTAAAACCTCATTCTGATGCATGTATGGAGATGGATCTGGTGAAGGGTAAAGAAGGTGGCAGGGATACTAGTTGGTGAGCTGTTGCTGTGATCTCTGTGAGAAATGGTGGTGGACCTTAGTTAGCAGTAGGCTCTGAAGAATGAAATAAGTTCCAATGAAGTTGCTGAGGATAATAAGGGTTTTTAAGTCTGTCTTTTAAAGTTTTTTCCCCTCACAGCTGTGTGTATAAAGGAAAGGATAAAGAGTTTTCATTTCTTTTTCTTTATTTTTAGTTGCAAAAGTAAAAAAAAATTATGTTCATTATTAAAACTTTTAAAAAATAATATTAAAGTGTGTTGATTAAAAAATCTGTCTCTGCCCTCCGTAATCCTGCTCCTTAAAGGCAGCCACTGTTAAAAGCTTGCATCTTCTAGACGCTTAACTGTAACAGTACAGACACAGTTTTGTTATTGTCTTACGCCTTTTAAAAACAAGGACTATGCCATATGTATTTTGAAACATTTTTTCCCCTTAAACTTCATGGACAGAAGTTCTTATGTCAAGGATTACTTATAACCATTCGGATTTTAAAAAAATTAACACATTTTTGCATTTGGGACTTACTGTGAATATGAACTGATTGAGTCATTTTAAGAATTTTAAGAATATGTAGTTTCTAACATAAGAAGGCATAAGGAAGTATATGGAAAAGGGAGAATTGCTAATATGGCCCATTTGCTCTTTTTAAGAGAATTAGCTATTGTTTTCATTTTCCTCTTCATTCTGAAATCTTTTGTAATAAATACTCCAAAATTTACATGTGAAAGTGTAGTTGGTTACCTGGTTTTTCTTTCTTCAGATATATAACAAAGTAAGGACTGGAGAAAAAGTTAAAGTTGAACATGTGGTCAGTGTCCTGGAGAAGAAATATCCATATGTGGAAGTGAATAGCATTTTGGGGATTGACTCTGCTTATGATCAGAATCGGAAGGTAAACATTCTCTGGCACTTCTCATTTGACTGCAACACTATACTTTCCTTACGTATCCTTATTATTGGGGGTTACTGTTAATAAAGGTGGTGATGGTGAAATATTTAGGTACTTAGCATTTATTTTATTTTATTTTTTTTTCATTTTAACATCTTTATTGGAGTATAATTGCTTTACAATGGTATGTTAGTTTCAGCTTCACAACAAATTGAATCAGTTATATATATACATACGTTCCCATATCTCTTCCCACTTGCGTCTCCCTCCCTCCCACCCTCCCTATCCCACCCCTCCAGGCGGTCACAAAGCACGGAGCTGATCTCCCTCTGCTATGCGGCTGCTTCCCACTAGCTATCTACCTTACGTTTGGTAGTGTATATATGTCCATGCCTCTCTCTGGCTTTGTCACAGTTTACCCTTCCCCCTCCCCATAGCCTCAAGTCCATTCTCCAGTAAGTCTGCGTCTTTATTCCTGTTTCAGCCCTACGTTTTTCATGACATTTTTTTTTTCTTAAATTCCATATATATGTGTTAGCATACGGTATTTGTCTCTCTCTTTCTGACTTACTTCACTCTGTATGACAGACTCTGGGTCTATCCACCTTATTACAAATAGCTCAATTTCGTTTCTTTTTATGGCTGAGTAATATTCCATTGTATATATGTGCCACATCTTCTTTATCCATTCATCCGATGATGGGCACTTAGGTTGTTTCCATCTCCGGGCTATTGTAAATAGAGCTGCAATGAACATTTTGGTACATGACTCTTTTTGAATTATGGTTTTCTCAGGGTATATGCCCAGTAGTGGGATTGCTGGGTCATATGGTAGTTCTATTTGTAGTTTTTTAAGGAACCTCCATACTGTTCTCCACAGTGGCTGTATCAATTTACATTCCCACCAGCAGTGTAAGAGGGTTCCCTTTTCTCCACACCCTCTCCAGCATTTATTGTTTCTAGATTTTTTGATGATGGCCATTCTGACTGGTGTGAGATGATATCTCATTGTAGTTTTGATTTGCAATTTCTCTAATGATTAGTGATGTTGAGCATTCTTTCATGTGTTTGTTGGCAGTCTGTATATCTTCTTTGGAGAAATGTCTATTTAGGTCTTCTGCCCATTTTTGGATTGGGTTGTTTGTTTTTTTGTTATTAAGCTGCATGAGCTGCTTATAAATTTTGGAGATTAATCCTTTGTCAGTTGCTTCATTTGCAAATATTTTCTCCCATTCTGAGGGTTGTCTTTTGGTCTTGTTTATGGTTTCCTTTGCTGCGCAAAAGCTTTTAAGTTTCATTAGGTCCCATTTGTTTATTTTTGTTTTTATTTCCATTTCTCTAGGAGGTGGGTCAAAAAGGACCTTGCTGTGATTTATGTCATAGAGTCTCCTGCCTATGTTTTCCTCTAAGAGTTTGATAGTTTCTGGCCTTACATTTAGGTCTTTAATCCATTTTGAGCTTATTTTGTGTATGGTGTTAGGGAGTGATCTAATCTCATACTTTTACATGCAGCTGTCCGGTTTTCCCAGCACCACTTATTGAAGAGGCTGTCCTTTCTCCACTGTACATTCCTGCCACCTTTATCAAAGATAAGGTGACCATATGTGCGTGGGTTTATCTCTGGGCTTTCTATCCTGTTCCATTGCTCTATCTTTCTGTTTTTGTGCCAGTACCATACTGTCTTGATTACTGTAGCTTTGTAGTATAGTCTGAAGTCAGGAAGCCTGATTCCTCCAGTTCCATTTTTCGTTCTCAAGATTGCTTTGGCTATTCGGGGTCTTTTGTGTTTCCATACAAATTGTGAAATTTTTTGTTCTGGTTCTGTGAAAAATGCCAGTGGTAGTTTGATAGGGATTGCATTGAATCTGTAGATTGCTTTGGGTAGTAGAGTCATTTTCACAATGTTGATTCTTCCAATCCAAGAACAAGGTATAACTCTCCATCTATTTGTATCATCTTTAATTTCTTTCATCTGTGTCTTATAATTTTCTGCATACAGGTCTTTTGTCTCCTTGGGTAGGTTGATTCCTAGATATTTTATTCTTTTTGTTGCAGTGGTAAATGGGAGTGTTTTCTTGATTTCACTTTCAGATTTTTCATCCTTAGTGTATAGGAATGCCAGAGATTTCTGTGCATTAATTTTGTATCCTGCCACTTTACCAGATTCATTGATTAGCTCTAGTAGTTTTCTGGTAGCATCTTTAGGATTCTCTATGTATAGTATCATGTCATCTGCAAAGAGTGACAGCTTTACTTCTTCTTTTCCGATTTGGATTCCTTTTATTTCCTTTTCTTCTCTGATTGCTGTGGCTAAAACTTCCCAAAACTATGTTGAATAACAGTGGTGAGAGCGGGCAACCTTGTCTTGTTCCTGATCTTAGTGGAAATGCTTTCAGTTTTTCACCATTGAGGATGATGTTGGCTGTGGGCTTGTCATATATGGCCTTTATTATGTTGAGGAAAGTTCCCTCTATGCCTACTTTCTGCAGGGTTTTTATCATAAATGGGTGTTGAATTTTATCAAAAGCTTTCTCTGCATCTATTGAGATGATCATATGGTTTTTCTCCTTCAATTTGTTAATATGGTGTATCACGTTGATTGATTTGTGTATACTGAAGAATCCTTGCATTCCTGGAATAAGCCCCACTTGATCATGGTGTATGATCCGTTTAATGTGCTGTTGGATTCTGTTTGCTAGTATTTTGTTGAGGATTTTTGCATCTATGTTCATCAGTGATATTGGCCTGTAGTTTTCTTTCTTTGTGACATCCTTGTCTCGTTTTGGTATCAGGGTGATGGTGGCCTTGTAGAATGAGTTGGGGAGTGTTCCTCCCTCTGCTATATTTTGGAAGAGTTTGAGAAGGATAGGTGTTAGCTCTTCTCTAAATGTTTGATAGAATTCGCCTGTGAAGCCATCTGGTCCTGGGCTTTTGCTTGTTGGAAGATTTTTAATCACAGTTTCAATTTCAGTGCTTGTGATTGGTCTGTTCATATTTTCTATTTCTTCCTGATTCAGTCTTGGCAAGTTGTGCCTTTCTAAGAATTTGTCCATTTCTTCCAGGTTGTCCATTTTATTGGCATAGAGTTGCTTGTGGTAATCTCTCATGATCTTTTGTACTTCTGCAGTGTCAGTTGTTACCTCTCCTTTTTCATTTCTAATTCTATTGATTTGAGTCTTCTCTCTTTTTTTCTTGATGAGTCTGGCTAATGGTTTATCAATTTTGTTTATCCTTTCAAAGAACCAGCTTTTAGTTTTATTGATCTTTGCTATCGTTTCCTTCATTTCTTTTTCATTTATTTCTGATCTGATTTTTATGATTTCTTTCCTTCTGGTAGCTTTGGGGTTTTTTTGTTCTTCTTTCTCTAATTGCTTGAGGTGCAAGGTTAGGTTGTTTATTCGAGATGTTTCCTGTTTCTTAAGGTAGGATTGTATTGCTATAAACTTCCCCCTTAGAACTGCTTTTGCTGCATCCCATAGATTTTGAGTCGTCGTGTCTCCATTGTCATTTGTTTCTAGGCATTTTTTTATTTCCTCTTTGATTTCTTCAATGATCACTTCCTTATTAAGTAGTGTATTGTTTAGCCTCCATGTGTCTGTATTTTTTACAGATCTTTTCCTGTAATTGATATCTAGTCTCATGGCGTTGTGGTTGGAAAATATGCTTGATACAATTTCAATTTTCTTAAATTTACCAAGGCTTGATTTGTGACCCAAGATATGATCTATCCTGGAGAATGTTCCATGAGCACTTGAGAAAAATGTGTATTCTGTTGTTTTTGGATTAAGTCCATCTTGTTTAATGTATCATTTAAAGCTTGTGTTTCCTTATTTATTTTCATTTTGGATGATCTGTCCATGGGTGAAAGTGGGGTGTTTAAGTCCCCTACTATGAATGTGTTACTGTCGATTTCCCCTTTTATGGCTGTTAGTATTTGCCTTATGTATTGAGGTGCTCCTATGTTGGGTGCATAAATATTTACAATTGTTATATTTTCTTCTTGGATCGATCCCTTGATCATTATGTAGTGTCCTTCTTTGTCTCTTCTAATAGGCTTTATTTTAAAGTCTATTTTGTCTGATACGAGAATTGCTACTCCAGCTTTCTTTTGGTTTCCATTTGCATGAAATACCTTTTTCCATCCCCTTACTTTCAGTCTGTATGTGTCTCTAGGTCTGAAGTGGGTCTCTTGTGGACAGCATATAAAAGGGTCTTGTTTTTGTATCCATTCAGCCAATCTGTGTCTGTTGGTGGGAGCATTTAGTCCATTTACATTTAAGGTAATTATCGATATGTATGTTCCCATTCCCATTTTCTTAATTGTTTTGGGTTCGTTATTGTCGCTCTTTTCCTTCTTTTGTGTTTCTTGCCTAGAGAAGTTCCTTTAGCAGTTGTTGTAGAGCTGGTTTGGTGGTGCTGAACTCTCTCAGCTTTTGCTTGTCTGTAAAGGTTTTAATTTCTCCACTAAATCTGAATGAGATCCTTGCTGGGTAGAGTAATCTTGGTTGCAGGTTTTTCTCCTTCAACACTTTCAGTATGTCCTGCCAGTCCCTTCTGGCTTGCAGAGTTTCTGCTGAAAGATCAGCTGTTAACCTTATGGGGATTCCCTTGTGTGTTATTTGTTGTTTTTCCCTTGCTGCTTTTAATATGCTTTCTTTGTATTTAACTTTTGACAGTTTGATTAATATGTGTCTTGGCGTATTTGTCCTTGGATTTGTCCTGTATGGGACTCTCTGTGCTTCCTGGACTTGATTAACTATTTCCTTTCCCGTATTAGGGAAGTTTTCAACTATAATCTCTTCAAATATTTTCTCAGTTTCTTTCTTTTTCTCTTCTTCTCCTGGAACCCCTATAATTCGAATGTTGGTGCGTTTAATGTTGTCCCAGAGGTCTCTGAGACTGTCCTCAGTCTTTTCATTCTTTTTTCTTTATTCTGCTCTGCATTAGTTATTTCCACTATTTTATCTTCCAGGTCACTTATCCGTTCTTCTGCCTCAGTTATTCTGCTATTGATCCCATCTAGAGTATTTTTCATTTCATTTATTGTGTTGCTCATCATTGTTTATTTCATCTTTAGTTCTTCTAGGTCCTTGTTAAATGCTTCTTGCATTTTGTCTATTCTATTTCCAAGATTTTGTATCATCTTTACTATCATTATTCTGAATTCTTTTTCAGGTAGACTGCCTATTTCCTCTTCATTTGTTAGGTCTGGTGGGTTTTTATCTTGCTCCTTCATCTGCTGTGTGTTTTTCTGTCTTTTCATTTTGCTTATCTTACTGTGTTTGGGGTCTCCTTTTTGCAGGCTGAAGGTTCGTAGTTCCTGTTGTTTTTAGTGTCTGTCCCCAGTGGCTAAGGTTGGTTCAGTGGGTTGTGTAAGCTTCCTGGTGGAGGGTACTAGTGCCTGTGTTGTGGTGGATGAGGCTGGATCTTGTCTTTCTGGTGGGCAGGTCCACGTCTGGTGGTGTGTTTTGGAGTGTCTGTAGACTTATTATGATTTTGGGCAGCCTCTCTGCTAATGGGTGGGGTTGTGTTCCTGTCTTGCTACTTGTTTGGCATAGGATGTCCAGCACTGTAGCTTGCTGGTCGTTGAGTGAAGCTGGGTGCTGGCGTTGAGATGGAGATCTCTGGGAGATTTTCGCCGTTTGATATTATGTGGAGCTGGGAGGTCTCTTGTGGACCAGTGTCCTGAAGTTGGCTTTCCCACCTCAGAGGCACAGCACTGAGTCCTGGCTGCAGCACCAAGAGCCTTTCATCCACACGGCTCCTTAATTTGGGATGATTCGTTGTCTGTTCATGTATTCCACAGATACAGGTACATCACGTTGATTGTGGAGCTTTAATCCTCTGCTTCTGAGGCTGCTGGGAGAGATTTCCCTTTCTCTTCTTTGTTCTCACAGCTCCCAGGGGCTCAGCTTTGGATTTGGCCGCGTCTGTGCGTGTAGGTCGCTGGAGGGCATCTGTTCTTTGCTCAGGCAGGACGGGGTTAAAGGAGCCGCGGACTCGGAGGCTCTGGCTCACTCAGGCCGGAGGTAGGGAGGGTCACGGAGTGCGGGGCGGGCCTGCGGCGGCAGAGGCCGGCGTGACGTTGCCAGGCTGAGGCGTGCCGTGCGTTCTCCCGGGGAGCTGTCCCTGGATCCCGGGAACCTGGCAGTGGCGGGCCGCACAGGCTCCCCAGAAGGGGGTGTGGATAGTGACTTGTGTTCGCACACAGGGTTCCCGGTGGTGGCAGCAACAGCCCTAGCGTCCCATGTCCGTTTCTGGGGTCCGCACTTCTAGCCGCGGCTCGCGCCCGTCTCTGGAGCTCCTCCAAGCAGTACTCTTAATCCCCTCTCCTCGCGCACCAGGAAACAAAGAGGGAAGAAAAAGTCTCTTGCCTCTTCGGCAGGTCCAAACTTTTCCCTGGGCTCCCTCCCAGCCAGCCGCGGCGCACCAGCACCCTGCAGGCTGTGTCCATGCCGCCAACCCCAGTCCTCTTCCGGTGCTCCAACCGAAGCCGGAGCCTCAGCTCCCAGCCCCACCCGCCCCAGTGGGTGAGCAGACAAGCCTCTCTGCTGGTGAGTGCCGGTCGGCCCTGATCCTCTGCGCTGGAATCTCTCCGCTTTGCCCTCCGCACCCCTGTTGCTGTGCTGTCCTCCGTGGCTCCGAAGCTCCCCCACTCCGCCACCCGCAGTCTCCGCCCGCGAAGGGGCTTCCTAGTGTGTGGACACTTTTCCTCCTTCACAGCTCCCTCTCGCTGGTGCAGGACCTCTCCCTATTCTTTTGTCTCTGTTTAATTTTTTCTTTTGCCCTAACCAGGTATGTGGGGGGTTTCTTGCCTTTTGGGAGGTCTGAGGTCTTCTGCCAGCGTTCAGTAGGTGCTCTGTAGGAGTTGTTCCATGTGTAGATGTATTTCTGGTGTATCTGTGGGGAGGAAGGTGATCTCCGCGTCTTACTCTTCCGCCATCTTCCCGGAAGTCCTCCGGTACTTAGCATTTAAAAATTTAGAAACCCGGTCACTTTTCTGTCTCTGCAAATATAGTTTATATTTCAATTTTGTGAAGATATCGTTGATTTTAGCTGGCCTATGAACTATACAATTGAAAAATAATTTCTCTTTATAATGCACTGGTAGTACCTGAGTGATATATGTTCTGGATAAAATCTGTTGGAAGTATATGATGTATGCTTGTAAGGTATGGTGTGTGTGCCTAATGTGTGTCATGTATTTAATTGTTTAGGCCAAAGATGGAAATGCAATAGGAAATGTAATAAATAGAATGGCAAAGTCTCATAATAAGGATATAGGGAAATATTTTAAAGTCTTTATTTAAAGATAATAGTGAGACATTAAATATAGTGAAGGACCTTTATTGTAAGCAGGAACAAGGTGGTCAGTTTATTGAAAACAAATGTTAAGGCAAGGCATCAAAATACATTTCTGAAACAATTTAAAACAATAAAAAAGTGTATTTATTTACCAGCTTTTTTTCATGTTTTTGAATGAAGGACAAGGCCTTTGGTTCATCTGTTTGAGATCTGAGCTATCATTTCATTAGAAACCATACTGATAATGCATTGTTTATACATTCTCTTTTATCTGAGTACAGAATCCTAGATTTTATTATCTCCCTCTCAAGTCTTACCCACACCCAATTCAACACCAGTTGTTTTTTAGCGTTTCACTTTTTTTTTTCTAGTCATTCAGTTTGTTTTTGTTTCCTTCCTTCCTTGCACTTATTTTAACTTAATATAATTTTATTATGGTAACATTGATTTGTAACATTATATAAGTTTCACGTGTACAACATTGTATTTACTTCTGTATCCCCTACAGCTTGCCCACCACCAAAAATTTAGTTTCCATTCATCACTGTACAGTTGATCCTGTTTACTCATTTCCCCGCCCCCAGTGTACACTGCTTTGTTACATGTTTGTTTTTGTTTGGTTTGGTTTGTTCATTTATTTTGTTTTGTTTGTTTATTTTTTATATTCCACGTGTAAGTGAAATCCTGTGGTATTTGTCCTTCTCCGTCTGACTTATTTCACTAGCATAATACCCTCAAGGTCCATCCCTGTTGTCACAGATGGCAAGATTTCATCTTCTTTTTATGACTGAGAAGTGTTCTATTGTGTGTATGTGTGTTTGTGTGTGTGTATGTATATCTCACATCTTCTTTATCCATTCATCTGTTGATGGACACTTGGGTTGTTTCTGTATCTTGGCTATTGTAAACAATGCCATGATGAACATAGGAGTGCATATAATTTTTTGGATTAGTGTTTTCATGTTCTTTGGATAAATAACCAGAAGTGGAATTACTGGATCATATTCTATTCTTAATTTTTTTTGAGGAATCTCCATACTGTTTTCCATAGTGGCTGTACCAATTTACATTCCAACACTGCAAAGGGATTCTCTTTTCTCCACATACTTACCAACATTTGTTATTGCCTGTGTTTTTGATAATAGTCATTTTGGCAAGTGTGAGGTGATATCTCATGTGGTTTTGATTTGCATTTCCAAGATGAGTAGTGATGTTGAACACCTTTCATGTGCCTGTTGGCCAGCTGTATGTCTTCTTTGGAAAAATGTCTATTCAGGTCCTCTGTCCATTTTTTAATCAGGTTGTTTTTTTTGTTGTTGTTCTTGAGCTGTATGAGATCTTTATATATTTTGCACATTAACCTCTTATTGGATATGTTATTTGCAGATATATTCTCTCATTGGGTAGGTTGTCTTTTCATTTTATTGATGGTTTTCTTTGCTGTGCAGAAGCTTTTTTCATTTGATATAATTACATTTGTTTATTTGTGCTTTTGTTTTCCTTGCCTGAGGAGACATATCTAGAAAGATATTGCTAAGATGGATGTCAGAGAGGATACTGCCTTTTTTTTCCTTAGACTTCTATGGTTTCAGGTCTTACATTAAAGTTTTTAATTCATTTTGAGTTAATTTTTGTGTATGGTGTGAGGTAGTGGTCTAGTTTCATTTTTTTTTTTTGCATGTGGCTGTCCGGTTTTCCCAACTCCATTTATTGAAGAGATATCATTTCTCCATTGTATGTTCTTTGCTCCTTTGTCATAAATTGTCCATATATGTTTGGTTTTATTTCTAGGCTCTCATTCTGTTCCATTGATCTATGTATCTGTTTTCCTGCCAATACCATGCTGTTTGTATTAGTATGGCTTTGTAATATAGTTTGAAGTCAGGAAATGTGATGCCTCCAGCTTTGTTCTTTTTCTCAGGATTGTTTTGGTTATTCAGGATCTTTTCTGTTTCTGTATAAATTTCAGAATTTTTGTTCTATTTCTGTGAAAAATGTCCTTGGGATTTTGATAGGGATTACATTGAATCTGTAATGTAAATTGTCTTAGGTAATATGGACATTTTATTTATTTATTTTTGGCTGCACCATGCAGGATGTGGGATCCCTGACCAGGGATTGAATCCGCATCCCTTGCAGTGGGAGTGTGGAGTCTTAGCCACTGGACCGCCAGGGAAATACCTTTTTTGTTGTTGTGTGTGTGTGTGTGTGGTTTTTTTTTTTAATTGGCTTTATTTATTTTTTTCTTGGCCGTGAGGCATGGCTTGCAGGATCTTTGTTCCCAACCAGTGATTGAACCAGGGCCCACAGCAGTGAAAGTGCAGAGTGCTAACCAGTGGACTGCCAGGGAAGTCCCTTAATATGGACATTTTAACAATGTTAAATTTTCCAATCCATGAGCATGAAATATCTTTCCATTTATTTGTGTCTTCTTTGGTTTCTTTCAATTGTCTTACGGGTTTCAGGGTACAGCTTTCACCTCCCTGGTTAAATTTATTGTGATTATAAATGGGATTGTTTTCTTAATTTCTCTTTCTGCCTAGCATATAGAAATGCAACAGATTTTTGTATGTTGATTTTATATCTTGCAACTTTATTGTATTTGTTTATTACTTCCAATAATTTTCTGGTGGAGTCTTAGGGTTTTCTGCACATAAAATCATGTCATCTGCAAATAGTAACAGTTTTACTTCTTCTTTCCAATTTGGGCATGTTTTATTTCTTTTTCTTACCTCATTGCTCTGGCTAGGACTTTCAATATTGTGTTGAAAATGAGTGGCGAGAGTGGGCATCCTTGTCTTGTTCCTGATCTTAGAGTGATAGCTTTCAGTTTTTCACTGTTGAGTATGATGTTAGCTGTGGATTTGTTGTATGTTGACTTTATTACGTTGAGGTATGTCCCTTCTATACCCACTTCACTGAGAGTTTATATCATAAATGGGTGTTGAATCTTCTCAAATGGTTTTTCTGCATCTATTGAGATGATCATGTGGTTTATATCATTCATTTTGTTAATGTGTTGTATCACATTGATTGATGTGGGGATGTTGAATCATCCTTTCATCCCTAGAATACATTTCACTTGATCGTGATGTGTGATCCTTCTTTTTTTTTTTTTTGAAGATCATCTTTTAAAAAAATTTTATTTATTCATTTTTGGCTGCGTTGGGTCGTCGTTGCTGTGTGCGGGCTTTCTCTAGTTGTGGCGAGCAGGGGCTACTCTTCATTGCAGTGCGTGGGCTTCTCATTGCGGTGGCTTCTCTTGTTGTGGAGCACGGGCTCCAGGCGCGCAGGCTTCAGTAGTTGTGGCATGCAGGCTTAGTAGTTGTGGTTCATGGGCTCTAGAGCGTGGGCTCAATAGTTGTGGTGAACAGGGTTAGTTGCTCCGCAGCATGTGGGATCTTCCCGAACCAGGGCTCCAACTCGTGTCCCCTACAATGGCAGGTGAATTCTTTCTTTTTTTTTTTTTTTTTTGATGTGGACCATTTTTAAAGCCTTTATTGAATTTGTTACAGTATTGCTTCTGTTTTGGTTTTTTGGCTGCGAGGCATGTGGAATCTTAGCTCCCTTACCAGGGATCGAACCCACACCCCCTGTATTGGAAGGCGAAGTCTTAACCACTGGACCGCCAGGGAAGTCCTGGCAGGCGAATTCTTAACCACTGTGCCACCAGGGAAGTCCCTGTATGATCCTTCTGATGTATTGTTGAATTCAGTTTGCTAATATTTTGTTGGGGATTTTTGCATCTGTGTTCATCAGAGATATTGGCCTGTAATTTTCTTTTTTGTGTGTTGTCTTTGTTTGGTTTTGTTATTAGGGTAACTCTGGCCACATAAAATATGTTCTGTTTGCTTCAGTTTTTTGGAAGAGTTTGAGAAGGACTGGTGTTACTTCCTCTTTAAATGTTTTGTAGCACTCACTAAGGAAACCATGTGGTCCTAGGCTTTCCTTCGTTGGGAGGATATTCATTACTGATTCAGACTCCTTACTTATTATTGGTCTGTCCAGATTTTCTATTTCTTCATGATTCAGTCTTGGTAGGTTTTATGTTTCTAGGAATTTATCCATTTCTTCTAGGTTATCCTGGAAGATATGTATTATGTATATATAATATACATCTTTTAAAAAAATTTATTAGAGTTTTTTTAAAAATAAATTTATTTATTTATTTATTTTTGGCTGCATTGGGTCTTTGTTGCTGCCCACGGGCTTTCTCTAGTTGCGGTGAGCAGGGGCTATTCTTCTTCGCAGCGTGCGGGCTTCTCATTGTGGTGGCTTCTCTTGTTGCAGAGCAAAGGCTCTACGCATGCGGGCTTCAGTAGTTGTGGCACACGGGCTCAGTAGTTGTGGCTCACGGGCTCTAGAGTGCAGGCTCAGTAGTTGTGCACACGGGCTTAGTTGCTCCGTGGCATGTGGGGTCCTCCTCGACCAGGGCTTGAACCCATGTCCCCTGCATCGACAGGCGGATTCTTAACCACTGCGCCACCAGGCAAGTCCCCGTAATATACATCTTAATCCTCTATCTGTATCTTGTCCCTCCCAGCTTCACTCTCCCCACTGGTAACCACTAATTTGTTCTCTATATCTGTGAGTCTGTTTCTTTTTTGTTGTTGTTATATTCACTAGTTTGCTGTATTTTATAGACTCCACATGTAAGTGAGATCATAAAGGATTTGTCTTTCTCTGTCTGACTTATTTCACTTGGCATAATGCCCTCCAAGTCCATCCATGTTGTTGCAAATGGCAAAATTTCATTCTTTTTTATGGCTGAGTAGGAGTCCGTTGTGTATGTAAACTGCATCTTCTTTATCCATTCATCTCTTGATGGACACTTAGGTTGCTTCCATATCTTTGTTTTTTATTTTTTTTAACATCTTTATTGGAGTATAATTGCTTTGCAGTGTTGTGTTAATTTCTGCTATACATATACATATATCCCCCTATCCCCTCCCTCTTGCTCCTCCCTCGCACCATCCCTGTCCCACCCCTCTAGGTGGTCACAAAGCACCGAGCTGATCTCCCGGTGCTATGCAGCTGCTTCCCACTAGCTATCTGTTTTACATTTGGTAGTGTATATATGTCAGTGTTACTCTTTCACTTCGTCCCAGCTTACCCTTCCCCCTCCCCGTGTCCTCAAGTCCATTCTCTACCTCTGTGTCTTTATTCCTGTCCTAGATTCCATATATATGTGTTAGCATACGGTATTTGTTTTTCTCTTTCTGACGTACTTCACTCTGTATGACAGACTGGGTCCATCCACCTCACTACAAATAATTCAATTTCATTTCTTTTTATGACTGACTGATATTCCATTGTATATATGTGCCACATCTTCTTTATCCATTCATCTGTTGATGGACACTTAGGTTGCTTCCATGTCCTGGCTGTTGTAAATAGTGCTGCAGTGAACATTGTGGTACATGTCTCTTTTTGAATTATGGTTTTCTGCTTCCATATCTTTAATTCCCCTATTAACATTGTATAGTTGTCTTTTTCTCCCTAGAGATCTGTTAGTATTCGTTTCATATATTTAGGTGTTCTGATGTTGGGTACATATATATTTAGAATTGTTAAATCTTCTCAATGAATTGACCCCGTTGTCATTATATAATGACCTTTTTATCTCTTGTTACAGTTTTTGGCTTAAACTCTGTTTTGTCTGATAGAAATATAGCTACCCCTGCTCTCTTCTGGTTTCCACTTACGTAAGTGTATCTTTTTCTATCCCTTCACTTTGAGTCTGTGTCCTTAAAGCCGCAAGGAATTGTAGGCTCATATAGTTGGGTCTTATTTTTTAATCCATCCAGCCGTTCTATGCCTTTTGATTGGAGAATTTAATACAGGAACATTTAGAGTAGTTATTGATAGATAAGGAACATAGTAATGCCATTTTATTAGTTATCTGAGGCTGATTTATATTTCCCTTATTCCTTTTTTCCTCTCTTGCTGCCTCCCTTTGTGAACTGGTGATTTTCCATAATGGTATGCTTTGGTTCCCTTCTCTTCATCTTTTGTGAATCTACTGTAGATTTTTGTTTTGTGGTTACTATGAGTCTTACGTAAAATATTTTATAGATAAAACAATCTCTTTTATGTTGATGACTTAACTTTGATCAAATATAAAAACTACCCTTTTATTATTCCCACCCCTTTTTTGTTTTGGACATCACAGCTTAACTCTTTATATTGTGTATTCAATAACAAATTATATCTATAGTTACTTTTAGTACTCTTGTCTTTTTTTTTTGCTTTTCATCAGCATATTCTTTATATTGAAAAACAGCAAGATGGAGTTTTCTGCATGAACAGCATCATCATTAGAGGGGAATTCAGGCAACTGTCATCCATCCCGCATTCCCTTTGAGCATGGAGGGCATTGCTACAAAATTCATAGTTGAGGGCCCTCTCTTGCTTCATTGAATACTCTTGTCTTTTAACCTTTATAGAGTTAAGTGGTTAATACACCATCACATTTACAGTGTTAGGGTATTCTGAATTTGACTATATACTTACCTTTACTAGTGTGTTATATGTTTTCATGCTACTAATTAACGTCCTTTCATTTCAGCTTGAAGGACTCCTTTCA
This sequence comes from Grampus griseus, assembly GCF_964374135.1. NCBI lineage: Eukaryota > Metazoa > Chordata > Mammalia > Artiodactyla > Delphinidae > Grampus > Grampus griseus. Next base: position 109,936,160 of record NC_139001.1, read on the forward strand.
GCATTTCTCGTAAGGCAGGTTTGGTGATGATGAACTCTCTTAGCTTTTGTTTGTCTGGGAATGTCTTTATTTCTCCTCCATTTCTAGACGATAACTTTGCCAGGTAGAGTATTCTTGGTTGGCAGTTTTTTCTTTTAGCAGTTAGAATGTATCATCCCACTCACTCCTTGCCTGCAGCTTTTTTACTGAGACGTCCACTGTTAGCCTTCCCTGGTAAGTTACAAGCTGCTTCTTCTCTTGCTGCTCTTAAGAGTGTCTGTTTTTGACTTTTGATAGTTTTATTATAATGTGTCTTGGAGAGGTTCTCTTTAAATTTATTTTCTTTGGTGACCTATGGTCTTCAGGAACTTGGATATCCAAATCTCTCTCCAGATTTGGGAAGTTCTTATCCATTATTTCTTTAAATAAGCTTTCTGCCCCCTTCTCTATCTCATCTTCTCTGGAACTCCAGTAATTTGAAAATTATCCATATACCATTTCTTTAATTCTTCGGTTGCTGTTGTTGTTATTGTTGTCCCCTGACTGGATAATTGCAAAGTTCCTGTCTTCTAACTTGTAGGTTATTTTCTTTTGCTTGATTTCACTCTGATGTTAATGCTATACCATTTTAAAAATTTCATTCATTATATTCTTCAGCTCCAGAATTTCTGTTTGGTTCTTTTTTATGCTCTCTCTCCTTGTTAAAATTCTGATTTCTTGTTAAAAAAAAAAAAAAATTCTGATTTTGTTTGTGTATTGTTTTCTTGATTTTGTTGAATTGTCCTTCTGTGTCTTCTTGTAGCTCACCGAGTCTCCCCAAAACAGCTATTTTGAATTCTTCATTGGGTAAATTGCAGATCTCCATGTCTTCGGGATTGGTTACTGGAAGATTATTGCAATCCTTAGGTGATGTTATGCTTTCTTGATTTTTCAAGTTCCTTGCAATTTTAAGTTGCTACCAGAAGTGACTGGTAGCAGTCACTTCTACCAGTCTTTACTCTCTGCTTTGGGAGAGAAATACCTTCCATTTCAGGAAGGTTGGAATTCTGGGGCTTTCTCAGAATGTCTGTGGGTACACCTGCTCCGTGCTGTTGTTCCCTCTTGTGCAGAATTCTGAACTTGTTTATTTCGCTCCTCTTGATTCTACATTGCCCGCAGGCTGGGTGCGGACAGGCCACCTCCTTTTTGTTTCCCCCAAGTGGCACTAAAGCTCAAGTTGTTTGTCTCTTTCTGGCCTACTGATGTGGATTGGCTTTCTGTACGTCCTCACTATCCATCTGGCAAAGCTCACTCTTGCTGCCCTTGTCAGGATTGTGCACTGGCAGCCAGCCACAGGGTGTGGGTGTATGGTGGTAAGGTGTGTGCAGAGCACTGCGGGGTGCCCATGAGTCATCTGGGGGCATCTGTGGATGAGGTGTCCTGGGTGTCTCATAGGTGGGCTTGTTGATGCCGTAAGTAGGATCTGCCTTCCTTAAATGCCCTATGAGTGCACTGTCTGCTGCTCTCCCAGCCTCTTCACCCATGGTGATGCCACTCACAAGTCAGTATTCTGGATGGAGCGGGAGAGAAATGAGCCTCTTGGGCAGCATCCCACATAGCTGGGGAGGTTGAGTGCTCAGCCATTGCTCTTATGTCCCTTGTAGGAGAAATCATAGGCTCAGAAGATCTCTTGTGGCCCTAAGCTGTACTGCCTCGGGAGAGGGGTGATGTGAGTAAAGTCAGACTGTTCTCTTACCCTCTCCAGTGTGTCCAAATTCATATTTTTTTGCTCCAGTGGTGTCCTGGAACTTCTTGCTGGAAACCTGGACTTCACAGAGGCTGTCTTGTCTATGGGTGATTGATTAAGATAGTTTTTCCCAGGGGTTCCCTGGAGCCAGCTCATGCATCAGTGCAGAGCCCGCAGCCAGGGTCAAAGTCCGTCTGCATGTTACCTGCTGCAACACTTCTCCCGGGCCACTTGGCATATGGTGCTGAATTCCAAAGCTCCCACAAAGACCCTTTTGTCAGTGGATAGATGCCAAGTTGTTGTTTTTCTGTGGGGGAGACACTAATGAGGGAAGTCTTATTCAGCCATGATACTGACATCACTCCTGCCTCAGTGTTAAATCTCCTTATTTTAAGGTTTGGAGTTGAAGCTGGTCATGAGAGCTACTCAGTTTAGACTGAACATGTTTCCATTATTGTACTGCAACCTTCTGTTCAGTCACTTACCCTTTTTTTAAAAAAATAAAATAATATTGATATGGGCACGTAGTGATTTTTCACATTTTCACGAACAGCCTGAGTAGTACTCTGTAGAAAAAGAAAAGGTGAAATAAAAGGAAAGAAGGGCCACTTCGGGAATCTTTGAGAAAATTAATGGAATTTTCTTATATTTCACTTTTGGAAAATGTTTAACTCTGGTTTTCTATCATCCTATTGAAGAAAAAGTACATGTTGCCTTTTTTATTGTGGATGATTGCTATATCAAAAGGATTTGCTTGAAAAACATTGACTATAGTGGACGAATTGGGGAAAAGGGTATTTTTACACGTTGTCTTTTATGCATTAAAATCTTGATTTTGCTGAAGAATCAGGTGGGAGTATCACAGACCTAACTCCTCAATAGTTTCCCAGATTTGGCCATTTTCCTCATCTCTACTGGTTAGAGGCCCTTCCCATATAAACAGATCGTAATTACCTAGCTATTTAAGTAGGCATATACTCTCAAGAGAAGGATGTTGGGAGATTCTCAGAGGTCTTAAGAATCTAATGATCAGTAAGATTTTTTAAGTTGCAGGAGCTGTACCCCTCATATGAAAAAGCCCAAGAAAAATAGATTTTTTGAAAAGGAGGAATGACTGCATTTTTAAAAAAAATTAATTTATTTTTGGCTGCGTTGGGTCTTCATTGCTGCGCACAGGCTTTCTCTAGTTGCAGTGAGAGGGGGCTACTCTTCGTTGCCGTGCGCAGGCTTCTCATTGCGGTGGCTTCTCTTGTTGCGGAGCACGGGCTCTAGGCACACGGGCTCAGTAGTTGTGGCTCGCGGGTTCTAGAGTGCAGGCTCAGTAGTTGTGGCGCACGGGCTTAGTTGCTCCGCGACATGTGGGATCTTCCCGGACCAGGGATCGAACCCGTGTCCCCTGCATTGGCAGGCAGATTCTTATCCACTGCACCACCAGGGAAGCCCGAGTGCAGTTTTTTTTTTAAAGGAGGAATGAGTGCAGTTAGCAAATGTTATTACACTTAGGAATATCTGTACCTTTGTGTATATCTGAAGCTGTGTTATCTTCTATGCCTGGTATTTGAAAGAAGTAATCATTTCTAAAACTACGTAGTACAATTAAGGTAGATCTTTTGAACTGAAGAGAATAGAGTCTGATAGGTGCATATTTATATGTTTCAAAGTCAAAGTAAGAAAAGTTCTAACTTATTCATGCAAACATTTTACATTTGGCGTATTAACTCTGAGTCTTTATTAATCTCAGTTATCATTTATGAATGGCTCATTCGTGACTTTGTAGTCAGTGTTTCAAAATTATGTGTAATTAACATTTTTAGTGATCAGTTGGTAGAAATTCTCACGTGTAATTTTTAAGCGTGACTCTGATAATTGGCCTGCATTCTGTTAATTTTTAGTCTGATAATCTATTTGCAAGTTGCAAAAATGGAAAGTTTATAGTCAAAACATCTCCCTCCCACTCTTGCCTTTTACTCAGTTGCCACGTTCAGAGAAAACCAGTGTTACTTCTTATAGTCACTGAGAGTTATAATGTGGATTTTGTTTTGTTTTCCTGGGAGATTGATTTTCAGAGCTCAAAGTATATTTAAATTGAGTTTTTATGAACTTCTTTGAGATAGGTGAGATGTCAAAGAACAGAATTAATGTAACAGTTTTGGGAGTGTACATTTTAAAAGTTTTAACCATGATATACAGAGATGGCAGAAATCAACCTGGAAGGCCTTTCTCATTGTGCCATGTTAGTCCATCAGATAAGTCTGTACTATCAGTTATCACTGTTGCTAGATCTGAAACTAAGCTGATGACTGGTATTAGTTACCGAATTGAGGTACTTTTCTATTTGTGCTATCTAAAATGGTTATATATTTTAAAATTCTGCTATTTTCAGAAGATAGCAGTTATAAGATGTTTAACAAGAATGCTTTAAGGAGCTTTTTTTATATCTTGGGTAATAATATAGTTTTTACTCTAAAATCTTAGTCTTGGGTCTGTGGTTGATATCTGGGGGAATGTACCTATGTCGATTGTTGGAAAAGTCTCAGATATGTTTGCTCGCCTGGTACATCCCTGCCAAGGAACCTCTTTTGTCCTGGAGAAGGCAAAAGATTGAGCTTAGTACATTATAGAACAATTTTTGAGCACTGTTTTCCCACCAACCTTGTTTTGTTTTCTGTAGGTGTAACTTCTTGTTTAGTGATATGGACCCTTTTAAATTTAGAATTGGGTGTAAATATTTCATCTCAAGTTATCTGCCCAGGAGCACTAATAATTTATGACAGTCTGTAGTTGTGCTGCCCATTATAGTAGCCTCTGGCCACATGAGCTTTTAAAGTGGAAATTAATTAATTTCATGTGCTCAGTAGCTACATGTGGTTAGTGGTTACTGCATTGGACAGTGAAGATAGAATATCTCCATCATTGCTCAAAAGTCTCTTGTATAATTTGGGCTGTAGTATATGTAATTCAGGTCTGGTAGCCTGGGCTGCTTAAAATTACCCTCATCCCCATCTTCAACCACTTCCTGATTTATAAGGGTTTGTGGTTTTATTAAAACTCAGTAAATTTTTTTTTTTTTTGGCGGTACGCGGGCCTCTCACTGTTGTGGCCTCTCCCGTTGCGGAGCACAGGCTCCGGATGCGCAGGCTCAGCGGCCATGGCTCATGGGCCCAGCCGCTCCGCGGCATGTGGGATCTTCCTGGACTGGGGCACGAACCCGTGTTCCCTGCATCGGCAGGCAGACTCTCGACCACTGCGCCACCAGGGAAGCCCCAGTTCTTTATATATTTATAAAAGAATTTTTCTTTAGTTATTTCTTGGTTTCCATATTTCTGTTGTTGTTTCTTTTCTCGTTAGAACATGTATGTGTGAAAAATATGCTTTGTTCCATTTGTCTCAGGAAGGACAAAAATATGCTGTTTGTGGTCCCATGTGTTTCAGGAAGCAAGAGGCTACTATGAGCAGACTGGAGTTGGTCCACTGCCTGTTGTCCTGTTCAATGGAATGCCCTTTGAAAAGGAGCAGCTGGACCCTGATGAGTTGGAAACCATCACAATGCACAAAATCCTGGAGACTACAACCTTCTTTCAAAGAGCAGTGTACTTGGTAAGTACTGTTTCAAGGCTGATTTTGAAACAGAATGGTTTGCTTACATTTTTGTAGTCCTGTAGTAGGCAATAAAGTTTTCTATATACCACTCATAATTGATTTGCAGACTCCCAGCAGGTTCTGCTGTAGTGAAAATATCCCTGAGACTTTCTGTGCGTTTTTTGGTTTTTTTTTGCGGTACGTGGGCCTCTCACTGCTGTGGCCTCTCCCGTTGCGGAGCACAGGCTCTGGACGCGCAGGCTCAGCGGCCATGGTTCACGGGCCCAGCCGCTCTGCAGCACGTGGGATCTTCCCGGACCGGGGCACGAACCCGTGTCCCCCGCATCGGCAGGCGGACTCTCAACCACGGCGCCACCAGGGAAGCCCTCTGTACGTTGTTTTTGAAATAACGAATTTTATTGGTTTCAAGCTTAAATTTTATTTAAAAATTCTTAAGAATTTAGCCATTCTAAGAGATATTTGTTCTACTTGTAAGGAATTTTGACTCAGAAAAATTCACATATTTTATATACATATAGTTATTGTTGAGATATAACTTACATGCCGTAAAACTCGGCCTTTTTTTTTTTTTTAACATCTTTATTGGGGTATAATTGCTTTACAATGGTGTGTTAGTTTCTGCTTTATAACAAACTGAATCAGTCATACACGTACACATGTTCCCATATCTCTTCCCTCTAGCGTCTCCCTCCCTCCCACCCTCCCTATCCCACCCCTCCAGGCAGTCACAAAGCACCGAACCGATATCCCTGTGCCATGTGGCTGCTTCCCACCAGCTGTCTACCTTACGTTTGTTAGTGTGTATATGTCCATGACTCTCTCTCGCCCTGTCACAGCTCACCCTTTCCCATCCCCATATCCTCAAGTCCATTCTCCAGTAGGTCTGTGTCTTTATTCCTGTCTTACCCCTAGGTTCTTCATGACATTTTTTTTTTCTTCTTTAATTCCATATATATGTGTTAGCATACGGTATTTGTCTCTCTCTTTCTGACTTACTTCACTCTGTATGACAGACTCTAGGTCTATCCACCTCATTACAAATAGCTCAATTTCGTTTCTTTTTATGGCTGAGTAATATTCCATTGTATATATGTGCCACATCTTCTTTATCCATTCATCCGATGATGGGCACTTAGGTTGTTTCCATCTCCGGGCTATTGTAAATAGAGCTGCAATGAACATTTTGGTACATGACTCTTTTTGAATTTTGGTTTCCTCAGGGTATATGCCCAGTAGTGGGATTGCTGGGTCATATGGTAGTTCTATTTGTAGTTTTTTAAGGAACCTCCATACTGTCCTCCATAGTGGCTGAACCAATTCACATTCCCACCAGCAGTGCAAGAGTGTTCTCTTTTCTCCACACCCTCTCCAGCATTTATTGTTTCTAGATTTTTTGATGATGGCCATTCTGACTGGTGTGAGATGATATCTCATTGTAGTTTTGATTTGCATTTCCCTAATGATTAATGATGTTGAGCATTCTTTCATGTGTTTGTTGGCAGTCTGTATATCTTCTTTGGAGAAATGTCTATTTAGGTCTTCTGCCCATTTTTGGATTGGGTTGTTTGTTTTTTTGTTATTGAGCTGCATGAGCTTCTTGTAAATTTTGGAGATTAATCCTTTGTCAGTTGCTTCATTTGCAAATATTTTCTCCCATTCTGAGTGTTGTCTTTTGTTCTTGTTTATGGTTTCCTTTGCTGTGCAAAAGCTTTTAAGTTTCATTAGGTCCCATTTGTTTATTTTTGTTTTTATTTCCATTACTCTAGGAGGTGGGTCAGAAAGGATCTTGCTGTGATTTATGTCATAGAGTGTTCTGCCTATGTTTTCCTCTAAGAGTTTGATAGTTTCTGGCCTTATATTTAGGTATTTAATCCATTTTGAGCTTATTTTTGTGTATGGTGTTAGGGAGTGAACTAATCTCATACTTTTACATGTACCTGTCCATTTTTCCCAGCACCACTTATTGAAGAGGCTGTCCTTTCTCCACTGTACATTCCTGCCACCTTTATCAAAGATAAGGTGTCCATATGTGCGTGGGTTTATCTCTGGGCTTTCTATCCTGTTCCATTGATCTATCTTTCTGTTTTTGTGCCAGTACCATACTGTCTTGATTACTGTAGCTTTGTAGTATAGTCTGCAGTCAGGGAGCCTGATTCCTCCAGCTCCGTTTTTTGTTCTCAAGATTGCTTTGACTGTTCAGGGTCTTTTGTGTTTCCATACAAATTGTGAAATTTTTTGTTCTAGTTCTGTGAAAAATGCCAGTGGTAGTTTGATAGGGATTGCATTGAATCTATAGATTGCTTTGGGTAGTAGAGTCATTTTCACAATGTTGATTATTCCAATCCATGAATGTGGTATATCTCTCCATCTATTTGTATCATCTTTAATTTCTTTCATCTGTGTCTTATAATTTTCTGCATACAGGTCTTTTGTCTCCTTAGGTAGGATTATTCCTAGATATTTTATTCTTTTTGTTGCAGTGGTAAATGGGAGTGTTTTCTTGATTTCACTTTCAGATTTTTCATCCTTAGTGTATAGGAATGCCAGAGATTTCTGTGCATTAATTTTGTATCCTGCTACTTTACCAAATTCATTGATTAGCTCTAGTAGTTTTCTGGTAGCATCTTTAGGATTCTCTATGTATGGTATCATGTCATCTGCAAAGAGTGACAGCTTTACTTCTTCTTTTCCGATTTGGATTCCTTTTATTTCCTTTTCTTCTCTGATTGCTGTGGCTAAAACTTCCCAAAACTATGTTGAATAACAGTGGTGAGAGTGGGCAACCTTGTCTTGTTCCTGATCTTAGTGGAAATGCTTTCAGTTTTTCACCATTGAGGATGATGTTGGCTGTGGGCTTGTCATATATGGCCTTTATTATGTTGAGGAAAGTTCCCTGTGTGCCTACTTTCTGCAGGGTTTTTATCATAAATGGGTGTTGAATTTTGTCAAAAGCTTTCTCTGCATCTGTTGATGATCATATGGTTTTTCTCCTTCAATCTGTTAATATGGTTTATCACATTGATAGATTTGCGTATATTGAAGAATACTTGCATTCCTGGAATAAACCCCACTTGATCATGGTGTATGATCCGTTTAATGTGCTGTTGGATTCTGTTTGCTAGTATTTTGTTGAGGATTTTTGCATCTATGTTCATCAGTGATATTGGCCTGTAGTTTTCTTTCTTTGTGACATCCTTGTCTGGTTTTGGTATCAAGGTGATGGCGGCCTCGTAGAAGGAATTTGGGAGTGTTCCTCCCTCTGTTATATTTTGGAAGAGTTTGAGAAGGATAGGTGTTAGCTCTTCTCTAAATGTTTGATAGAATTCGCCTGTGAAGCCATCTGGTCCTGGACTTTTGTTTGTTGGAAGATTTTTAATCACAGTTTCAATTTCAGTGCTTGTGATTGGTCTGTCCATATTTTCTATTTCTTCCTGATTCAGTCTTGGCAGGTTGTGCCTTTCTAAGAATTTGTCCATTTCTTCCAGGTTGTCCATTTTATTGGCATAGAGTTGCTTGTAGTAATCTCTCATGATCTTTTTTATTTCTGCAGTGTCAGTTGTTACTTCTCCTTTTTCATTTCTAATTCTATTGATTTGAGTCTTCTCCCTTTTTTTCTTGATGAGTCTGGCTAGTGGTTTATCTATTTTATCTTCTCAAAGAATCAACTTTTAGTTTTATTGATCTTTGCTATTGTTTCCTTCATTTCTTTTTCATTTATTTCTGATCTGATTTTTATGATTTCTTTCCTTCTGGTAGCTTTGGGGTTTTTTTGTTCTTCTTTCTCTAATTGCTTTAGGTGCAAGGTTAGGTTGTTTATTCGAGATGCTTCCTGTTTCTTAAGGTAGGATTGTATTGCTATAAACTTCCCCCTTAGAACTGCTTTTGCTGCATCCCACAAGTTTTGGGTCGTTGTGTCTCCATTGTCATTTGTTTCTAGGTATTTTTTGATTTCCACTTTGATTTCTTCAGTGATCACTTCATTATTAAGTAGTGTATTGTTTAGCCTCCATGTGTTTGTAATTTTTACAGATCTTTTCCTGTAATTGCTATCTAGTCTCATGGCGTTGTGGTCGGAAAAGATACTTGATACAATTTCAATTTTCTTAAATTTACCAAGGCTTGATTTGTGACCCAAGATATGATCTATCCTGGAGAATGTTCCATGAGCACTTGAGAAAAATGTGTATTCTGTTTTTTTTGGATGGTGTGTCCTATAAATACCAATTAAATCCATCTTGTTTAATGTATCATTTAAAGCTTGTGTTTCCTTATTTATTTTCATTTTGGATGATCTGTCCATTGGTGAAAGTGGGGTGTTAAAGTCCCCTACTATGAACGTGTTACTGTCGATTTCCCCTTTTATGGCTGTTAGTATTTGCCTTATGTATTGAGGTGCTCCTATGTTGGGTGCATAAATATTTACAATTGTTATATCTTCTTCTTGGATCGATCCCTTGATCATTATGTAGTGTCCTTCTTTGTCTCTTCTAATAGTCCTTATTTTAAAGTCTATTTTGTCTGATACGAGAATTGTTACTCCAGCTTTCTTTTGGTTTCCATTTGCATGGAATATCTTTTTCCATCCCCTTACTTTCAGTCTGTATGTGTCTCTAGGTCTGAAGTGGGTCTCTTGTAGACAGCATATATAAGGGTCTTGTTTTTGTATCCATTCAGCCAATCTGTGTCTTTTGGTGGGAGCATTTAGGCCATTTACGTTTAAGGTAATTATCGATATGTATGCTCCTATTCCCATTTTCTAAATTGTTTTGGGTTCGTTTTTATAGGTCTTTTCCTTCTCTTGTGTTTCTTGTCTAGAGAAGTTCCTTTAGCATTTGTTGTAAAGCTGGTTTGGTGGTGCTGAACTCTCTCAGCTTTTGCTTGTCTGTGAAGGTTTTAATTTCTCCATCAAATCTGAATGAGATCCTTGCTGGGTAGAGTAGTCTTGGTTGCAGGTTTTTCTACTTCATCACTTTCAGTATGTCCTGCCACTCCCTTCTGGCTTGTAGGATTTCTGCTGAGAGATCAGCTGTTAACCTTATGGGGATTCCCTTGTGTGTTATTTGTTGTTTTTCCCTTGCTGCTTTTAATATGCTTTCTTTGTATTTATCTTTTGACAATTTGATTAATATGTGTCTTGGTGTATTTGTCCTTGGATTTATCCTGTATGGGACTCTCTGTGCTTCCTGGACTCGATTAACAATTTCGTTTCCCATATAAGGGAAGTTTTCAACTATAATCTTCAAATATTTTCTCAGTCCCTTTCTTTTTCTCTTCTTCTGGAACCCCTATAATTCGAATGTTGGTGCGTTTAATGTTGTCCCAGAGGTCTCTGAGACTGTCCTCAGTTCTTTTCATTCTTTTTTCTTTATTCTGCTCTGCATTAGTTATTTCCACTATTTTATCTTCCAGGTCACTTACCTGTTCTTCTGCCTCAGTTATTCTGCTATTGATCCCATCTAGAGTACTTTTAATTTCATTAATTGTGTTGTTCATTGTTGCTTGTTTCATCTTTATTTCTTCTAGGTCCTTGTTAACTGTTTCTTGCATTTTGTCCTTTCTGTTTCCAAGATTTTGGATCATCCTTACTATCATTATTCTGAATTCTTTTTCAGGTAGACTGCCTATTTCCTCTTCATTTGTTAGGTCTGGTGCGTTTTTATCTTGCTCTTTTATCTGCTGTGTGTTTTTCTGTCTTCTCATTTTGCTTATCTTACTGTGTTTGGGGTCTCCTTTTTGTAGGCTGCAGGTTCGTAGTTCCCGCTGTTTTTGATGTCTGTCCCCAGTGGCTAAGGTTGGGTCAATGGGTTGTGTAGGGTTCCTGGTGGAGGGGACTAGTGCCTGTGTTGTGGTGGATGAGGCTGGATCTTGTCTCTCTAGTGGGCAGGTTCACGTCTGGTGGTGTGTTTTGGGGTGTCTGTGGACCTATTATGATTTTAGGCAGCCTCTCTGCTAATGGGTGGGGTTGTGTTCCTGTTTGGCATAGGTTGTCCAGCGCCGTAGCTTGCTGGTCGTTGAGTGAAGCTGGGTGCTGGTGTTAAGATGGAGGTCTCTCGGAGATTTTCGCCGTTTGATATTATGTGGAGCTGGGAGGTCTCTTGTTGACCAGTGTCCTGAAGTTGGCTCTCCCACCTCAGAGGCAGAGCCCTGACTCCTGGCTGGAGCACCAAGAGCCTTTCATCCACACGGCTCAGAATAAGAGGGAGAAAAAGTAGAGAGAATTAGTAGAAGTATGAAGAAAGAAAGAAGGAAAGGAGGGAAGGAAGGAAGGAAGGAAGCAAGAAAGAAAAAAAGAAAGAAAGAAACAAAGAAGGAAAGAAGGCAAGAAGGAAAGAAAGGAGGGAGGGAGGGAGGAAGGAAGGAGGGAGGGTAAGAAGGAAAAAAGACAAAGAAGATACAGTAAAATAAAATAAAGTATAATAAAGTTATTGAATTAAAATATACTTATTTATAAAAAAAAAGGGGACGGATAGAACCTTAGGACAAATGTTGGAAGCAAAGCTATACAGACAAAATCTTACACAGAAGCATACACATACACCCTCACAAAAAGAGGTAAAGGGGAAAAAATCATAAATCTTGCTCTCAGAGACCACCTCCTCAATTTGGGATGATTCGTTGTCTAAAGGAGGGAAGGAAGGAAGGAAAGAAAGAAAGAAAGAAAGAGAAGTATAATAAAGTTATTAAAATTATTAAGAAAAAAAATTTTTAAAAAACCATGGACGGATAGAACCCTAGGACAAATGGTGGAAGCAAAACTATACAGAGAAGATCTCATACAGAAGCATACACATACACATTCACAAAAAGAGGAAAAGGGGAAAAAATCATAGATCTTGCTCTCGAAGCCCATCTCCTCAATTTGGGATGACTCGTTGTCTATTCATGTATTCCACAGATGCAGGGCACATCAAGTTGATTGTGGAGCTTTAATCCGCTGCTTCTGAGGCTGCTGGGAGAGATTTCCCTTTCTCTTCTTTGTTCTCACAGCTCACAGGGGCTCAGCTTTGGATTTGGCCCTGCCTCTGCGTGTAGGTCGCTGCAGGGCGTCTGTTTTTTGCTCTGACAGGACGGGGTTAAAGGAGCTGCTGATTCGGGGGCTCTGGCGCACTCAGGCCGGGAGGGAGGGAGGGGCACTGTGTGCGGGGCAGGCCTGCGGCGGCAGAGGCCGGCGTGACGTTGCAGCAGCCTGAGGCCCGCTGTGCGTTCTCCTGGGGAAGTTGTCCCTGGATCCCGAGAACCTGGCAGTGGCGGGCTGCACAGGCTCCGCGGAAGAGGGGTGTGGATAGTGACCTGTGCTCGCAGACAGGCCCCTTGGTGGCGGCAGCAGCAGCCTTAGCGTCTCCCGCCCGTCCCTGGGGTCTGTGCTTTTAGCCGCGGCTCGTGCCCGTCTCTGGGGTCCGCGCTTTTAGCCACGGCTTGCGCCCGTCTCTGGGGTCCGCGCTTTTAGCCACGGCTCGCGCCCGTCTCTGGGGTCCGCGCTTTTAGCCACGGCTTGCGCCCGTCTCTGGGGTCCGCGCTTTTAGCCACGGCTCGCGCCCGTCTCTGGGGTCCACGCTTTTAGCCGCGCCTCGCGCCTGTCTCTGGAGTTCCTTTAAGCAGCGCTCTTAAACCCCTCTCCTTGCGCACCAGGAAACAAAGAGGGAAGAAAAAGTCTCTTGCCTCTTCGGCAGGTGCAGACTTTTCCCCGGACTCCCTCCCGGCTAGCCGTGGTGCACTGACCCCTTCAGGCTATGTTCACGCCACCAACCCCAGTCCTCTCCCTGTGCTCCGACCGAAGCCCGAGCCTCAGCTCCCAGCCCCGCCCACCCTGGCGGGTGAGCAGACAAGCCTCTAGGGCTGGTGAGTGCCGGTTGGCACCGATCCTCTATGCGGGAATCTCCCCGCTTTGCCCTCCGCACCCCTGTTGCTGTGCACTCCTCCGCGGCCCCGAAGCTCCCCCCTCTGCCTCCCAAAGTCTCCGCCCGCGAAGGGGCTTCCTAGTGTGTGGAAACTTTTCCTCCTTCACACCTCCCTCCCACTGGTGCAGGTGCCGTCCCTATTCTTTTGTCTCTGTTTTTTCCTTTTTTCTTTTGTCCTACCCAGGTACGTGGGGAGTTTCTTGCCTTTTGGGAGGTCTGAGGTCTTCTGCCAGCCTTCAGTAGGTGTTCTGTAGGAGTTGTTCCACGTGTAGATGTATTTCTGGTGTATCTGTGGGGAGGGAGGTGATCTCCGCGTCTTACTCTTCCGCCATCTTCCCAGACCCCCAAAACTCAGCCTTTTAAGGTGGACTATGCAGTGGGTTTTAGTATTTACACAGAATTATGCAACTGTCACTGCTGTCTAATTTCAGAGCATTATCCTCACCCCTAAAATAAACCTGACACCCAGCAGCAATCACTCCCCATTTTCCCCTACCCCACCCCCTGGCACCCATGAATCTGTTTTCAGTCTCTATGGATTTGCCTGTTTGGGACATTTTACAAAAAGGGATTCATATAATATATGGTCTTTGGTGACTGATTTCTCTGACTTAGCATAATGTTTTCAGGGTTTATCCTTATTGGAGCATGTGTCAGTACTCCATTCCTTTTTTATGGCCAAATAATAGTTCCTCCAGTGGATATACCACAGTTTGTTTATCCATTCATATTTAGGTTATTGCCACTTTTTTGGCTACTATGAATAATGCTGCTGCTATAAGCATTCATGTAAAAGTTTTAATGTAGACATATGTTCTCAGTTGTCTTGGGTATACACTTAGGAGTGTAGTTATTCTATTTTTAATAGTAATTCCATTTTTAACAGAACTGCCAGACTGTTTTCCAAAGCACCTGCACCCTTATACTTTCCTCTCAGCAATGTATGCAGGTTCCATTTTCTCTGAATTCTAACCAGTTGTTGGTATTGTCTGTCTCTTCGATTATAGCCTAGTGGGTGTGAAGTGGTATCTCATTGTGGTTTTGATTTGCATTACTCAACCATGAATGATGTTGAGCATTGTTTCCTATGACCATTTATTTCTCTTTGGAGAAGTGTCTGTTCAGATTATTTGCCTGTGTTTAATTGGGTTATTTGTTTTATTACTGTTGAGTTATAAGAGTTCTTTGTATATTCTGGACATGAATTCCATATTATTTATGATTTTCAAATATTTTCTCTCATTTTCTGGTTTCTCTTTTTACTTTCTTGGTAGTGTCTTTTAAAGCACAAATGTTTTAAATTTTGATTCAATTTACTTTTTTGTTGTTGTTGCTTGTATTATTTGTATCATATGTAAGAAATTCTTGCTTAATCCTAGGTCATGAAGATTTCTGTGTTTTCTTCTGAGTATTTTATAGTTTCTTCTCTTAACATTTAGTTCTTTGATCCATCTTCAGTTAATTTTTGTATATGGAGTGAGGTAGGATTCCAACTCTTTTTCCCTGTTCAATTTGAGACATGCACCTTGGGTATCTTTTTGAATATTCAGTTGCCCCAGCACCATTTATTGAAAAGAGTAGTCTTTCCCCATTAAATTTCATGGTACCGTTGTCAAAAATAAATTGCCCACTAATGTATAGGTTTATTTTTGGACTGTCTCTTGTTTTCCATTCACCTATATATCTTTTTCTATGTAAGTACCTCACAGTCTTGATTATTGTCATAATCAAGTGTGAGTTTTCCAACTTTGAGCTTTTCTTTTTTAAGAATGTTTGGCTCTTCTGTGAATATTAATTACATAAACATATATGAATATGAAATATATAAATGTACAGTGAAGCAGTCATTACGATACCAAAGAATTAGAAATAATTTAAATATCTAACAATATGATGGGGCACAATGTAGCTATTAAAAAGATGTTAACTAAGAATATCTAAAGATATGTTTATATAATATGTCGCCAGGTTCTGGCAAGTGGATTATAAAGTAGTGTGGCCAGGCTGATCCTGTTACTGCGTGTATGTGAATGTGTCTGGGTAGGTGTGTGCATATGTAAGTATGTCTGTATGTGTACATGTGTATGTCTCTGTGTGTGTTAGGCTGGAAATAAATACCTCAAATGAGAGGCTTTTTCATGAACAGCATGGCAAGATTATGGATGATTGTTTTTCTTTGGGCTCTTCTGTATTATATTTTCATCAATGAATATGTATTATATTTCTAATATGAAATAAAAAAGTTTTTAAAAAAGCACTAGCCTGTTTACCACCTCACAGATGGGAAACTGCTCAAGCACAGAGAAAAACAACTGATTTAAAGTTTGAAGATTAAAATGAATATTTTTAAAAAGTCAGATTTGAGTTCAAAGAGTGAGCTGCAGACAAGATAATTACGTGCCCTTGTGGTTTCAAAACTCATTGTGTAGTTTTAAATAAACCTCACAAATTTTAACTCACTATTTGCTAAGATGAATGTTTTTAGAAAGGAACTCTTCTGGTTCCAAATCACATTGATTTAAATGAACACCTCCGCTTTTTAGTCTGCTCTTCTCACCGGGCTCTTCTCTGTGGTCAGACAGCCCCATCTGCCATTTTGCATCAGCTCAGCTTACAGACAGTTGTCTATAAAACTTGTGAAATCCCTAGTGAAATTTGACTAACTGAAACCTTAATTAATCAGACATGTGGGGCTTTGTTTTTTAGGAGAAAGATCAAGGAAAAATAAAATATTAGGGGCTTAAAACCAACAAAAAGCCCCTAAAGCTCAGCTTCGCATGTGTGCTTTGTGCTTGTTCCACTTTCAGACAAATCATAAAAATCCAAGCAAAAAGAACCCCAAAAAAGCAAATAAAATTAACATAGCCCACAGTCTCTTAGATTTAGCCACCATTTGTGATTCTGTACATGTTACCAGTCTTCAATGCATACACAAAACGCATGCATGTGCACACAAACGTGTACGTACATACTCATACATCTGGTAATAAGGTGATGGCTGGGGATGCTCCCTTCCTCGTGGAAGTTTGTAACTGGAATATTAATATTTGCAATGTGTTGACAATTTTTAGTTTGTGGAGGTGGAGACATCATTTCTTCTTTGGAGCAGACTTCTAATGTTTTTAGAAAAAGTCCCAGTCTGAGCTCTTTAGTTACAAAAATATAAAGGACTTAGCTAGGATACTGAGAGAAAATGTCAAGCTCACCATAAATATGACCGTGGCTGTGTAGTGTGACATGGCTACTAATGAAAACAAGGCTATTCTTTAGCCTGACTATGCCCTTAATGTAATGGAGAAATGATTTTTATCTAAATGAAAGTTTGGGTTGGACTGTTGGTGTTCCTTTAAAAAAAAAAAGGTTTGGCTCTTCTGTGTCCCTTTCAAAAATTCCATAAGAATCTTAAGATCAGCTTGTCAGTTTCTGCAAAAAAGGGGCCATTGGGATTTTGATAGGAATTGTGTTGAATCTGTTGATCAATTTGGGGAATATTGACATCTTAATAATACTGAATCTTCTAACCCATGAACACAGGATGTTTTTCTATTCATTTAGGTCTTGTTACTTTCTTTTAATGATGTTTTATCGTTTTCAGTGAAGAAGTCTTACACTTCTTTTGTTAAATTTATTCCTTAGTATTTTACATTTTACTCTTTTTGATGCTGTTGTAAATGTAGTTGTTTCCTTAATGTAGTTTTTGGATAGTTCATTGATAGTGAATAGAAATGCAATTGATTTTTATATATTGATCTTACATGCTGTAACCATGTTGATATTGTTTATTAGCTCTAAGAGTTTTTTTGTGGATTCTTTAACACTTTCTGTATAGAAAGTACTGTCATCTTTCAGATGACAAGGGCACGTCTAGGTGTGGAACTCGTGAGTTTTTCTTACTTATAGTACTTTACATTTCTTTCTTGCTTGTTTGTGTTTTACAACAAACTACAGTATTTCCACTCCCTTAGTTTTCCCCTTTTCAAGACATCAAAATATGACTCACTATACAGATGTTTCAGGAGCCCAAACCAATGTACAGGCAAAGAAAATCTCAGTACACTTGAGGATTCTCAGCAGCTTGAGAGGGAGATCAAGGTCTGGCACCCTTATAAGTGATGATTATTAAGACACAGCTAATGGAAAGGCTGAAATGATTTGTCACTTTTGATCAGTGTATTTAATTTTTTACAAATTCCCATGATTATTAAATCATCATAAAAAATAAAATTAAAAATCTCCCTCTGTATATAGCCATTCATCTACCCACCTTCCAATAATAGGTAATTGCCGTTTTAAGTTTCCTCTGAATTCTTCCAAAGCATTTTTGTATCTGTATGCTAACAATGAATATGTACTCCTTCCCAACCTTTATTTAAAAGTGGTAGCAAATTACATAACTATTCTATACCTTGGCTTTTTTCACTTAACAGAATGCATGTTATGAGTCTTTCTAATTCAGTGCATAGAGTATTCTCAGTTTTTGAAGACAGCTGTGTAGTATTCCATCACACAAGTGGGTCTCAATAAGAAGGAACAATTTTACCCCACTTGGCGGCACATTTGTCAATGTCCGGAGACGTTTTTGGTTGTCATAATTGGGGGAAGGGAAGGGTGCTACTGGCATCTAGTGGGCAGGAATCAGGGATGCTGCTAAACCTCTAAAATGCTCAGATCAGTCCCTCCCCCTTCCAAAGAAGCAGGACAGCACCTCCCTTTCCAAAGAGTTATCTAGTCCAAAATGTCAATAGTGCTGAGATTGAAAAACATACATTATATGGATATACCCTCATTACATTTCATAGATATGTGAATTCACATTTTCCATCAAATCTGGGAATACCCTTTATTTCTTCTGACAATCTTTTGGCCTGTAATGACTTCTGATACCACGCTACTCAGAGTTAGGCCACAGTCCTAATAGATTAAGGACATAGTTCTCCACAAGGCTGTCTTCACTTTAGACACCAGCCCCAAGTTCAGAAATCCTCAGGCCACTATTACTTATGATCGACTGGCTACAAATGCAGGCGTTTTGATAATTTGCTAGAATGGCTTGCAGAACTCAGGACAGTGCTGTCTTTACAATTAGCATTGTTATAGTAATAGAATATATATCAGAACCAGCCAAAGAGTAAGGTGCACACAGCAAAGCTTGGGAAGGTTCCAGATGTAAGAATTCTGTGTCTTTTCCCTATGAAGTCAGGATATATTATCCTCCCAGCTCACTGATGTGTGACAACATGTGGCTTGTTGCCAACAAGGGAAGTTCAGCCAAGTTTTGGTGTCCAGAGTTTTTATTGGGGCTTCATTTCATAGCCACTATATATATGTATATATATATATGTATATTTTTAAAGTTTTTGGCTGCGTTGGGTCTTCGTTGCTGTGCACGGGCTTTCTCTAGTTGCGGTGAACAGGGGCTACTCTTCATTGCGGTGCGCGGGCTACTCATTGTGGTGGCTTCTCTCGTTGCGGAGCACAGGCTGTAGGTGCACAGGCTTCAGTAGTTGCAGCATGTGGGCTCAGTAGTTGTGGCTTGCAGGCTCTAGAGCGCAGGCTCAGTAGTTGTGGCACACGGGCTTAGTTGTTCCGCGGCACTTGGGATCTTCCCGGGCCAGGACTCAAACCCATGTCCCCTGAATTGGCAGGTGGATTCTTTTTTTTTTTTCTTGGCTGCATCGGGTCTTCATTGCTGCACACAGGCTTTCTCTAGTTGTGGCGAGTGGGGCCTACTCTTTGTTGCGGTGCATGGTCTTCTCATTTCAGTGGCTTCTCTTGTTGTGAAACACGGGCTCTAGGCGAGTGGGCTTCAGTAGTTGTGGCACATGAGCTCAGTAGTTGTGGTTCACAGCCTCTAGAGCCCAGGCTCAGTAGTTGTGGTGCACGGGCTTAGTTGCTCTCCGGCATGTGGGATCTTCCCGGACCAGGGATCGAACCCATGTCCCCTGCATTGGCAGGTGGATTCTTAACCACTGCACCACCAGGGAAGTCCCTGGCAGGCGGATTCTTAACCACTGAGCCACCAGGGACATCCTGCATAGCCACTATTGATTGAATCATTGGCCATGTGACTAAACTCAGTCTCTAGCCCCCCCTCCTGTTTCTGGAGGTCTTGCTGCTCAAAACACCAATCCTCTAAACACATGATTTGTCTTTCTGGCCTAGGCAGCCTGCATTCTGAGTCATCTTGTTAGCATAAACTACCTGAGGGCCCACCACCACGAATCACTTCTTTAGTATAAACTGTCAGGTGTGGTCTGAGGGGCCCTGCATAAATAACAAAGATACCACTCCTATCATTCAGGAAATTTCAGGATTCAGAGGTTACCTCCCTGGAAACAGGGAGCTAGCCAAATTCTTTATTACACACTGTCCTTTCTTTCCCTCTCCTCCTTCTTTTTTTTTTTTGCGGTACTTGGGCCTCTCACTGCTGTGGCCTCTCCCCTTGTGGAGCACAGGCTCCGGAAGCGCAGTCTCAGTGGCCACGGCTCATGGGCCCAGCCGCTCCGCGGCATGTGGGGATCTTCCCGGGCTGGGGCACGAACCCGTGTCCCCTGCATTGGCAGGTGGACTCTCAACCACTGTGCCACCAGGGAAGCCCCCTCTCCTCCTTTTTGATGTATACACATATTGATACTGTTTACTGTCCCACAGGTTTCTTTCTTTCTGTTCCTTACACTGTATAATCTCATTTGTTGTATCTTAAAGTTCACTGATTCTTTTTACTGAAGTATTCTGCTGAGTCCTTCTAGTGAATATTTCATTTCAGTTATTACATTTTTTAACTCCAGCTTTTCTATTTGGTGTTTTCCATAATTTTTCTTTTTATTGATATTATCTATTTGGTGAGACACGAGTCTCAAACTTACCTTTAGTTTGCCAGATAGAATTTCCTTTAGTTCTTTGAATATATTTAAATAGCTGATTTTAAAACTTTGTGGATTAATGCTTGGACTCTCTCGGTAACAGTATATACTAACTGCTGCTTTTCCTGATTATGGGTCACACTTTTGTTTCTTTGCATGTCTTTAAAATTTGTTGATAACTGGACGTTTTAATTAATGTAATGTGACACCTTCATAAATCAGAGTCTTTGCCCTACCATGGTTTGTTGTTGCAGCTGTTGTTTGTTTAGTGAGTTTACTGTATTGATTCTTTAAAGTCTGTATTCTTTATCGCATGTAGCCTCTTAAGTCTCTGTTTGTTAGCTTATTGGTCGACTAATGAATAAACAGAGATTTTCTTAAATGCATGAATCCAAGAAAGTCTCCCAGTTTTTCCCAGGTGTGCCTGTGTACATGCTGGAGTGGGACTTTGGCTCTCAGCCAGGCGGTTTACAGCTCTGCCTTAGCCTCTTCAGCTCTTGCTTGCTCGAGTGTCAAGGTTAGTTAGGGCCAAGAGTTTAGGGCCTTCAAAGATTTTTCCTGGGCGTGTACACACCCCTGGCCACCATGCACGTGGCCTTTTAGATTCCAAGGAATGTGAGGACTTTTCAAAATCCCTCATAGACATCTCATTCCCTAGCTTTTTCTTCTGTTCCTTTTAGCCAGCTTTATGTTAACCCAACTGCTGTCACCACTCAAACAACTGAGACATTAAACAGTTACTCCTGATTGTTTTTGACAAACACCTCCAGGAAAAAGACACTTGGCACCAAGTAAGGTCTGATTCCGCTCAAATAAAGAGAATGCTAGACTTTCCTAGTCTGCTGGTTTTCACCTCTATAGCAGAGCTGTTGGTTTTCAAGGCTCCTGCATAGCTGGGGACAAGTAGATAGTAATAGGGCAAGTTAAATGTCATAAAGGTAACTTTTCCTACTGCGATTCCAGTATTCTACTTTCTGTGTCTATGCGTTTGCCTGTTCCAGGTATTTCATGTAAGTGGCATCATACAGTGTCACTTTTGTGTTTTGCTTATTTTAAGGTTCATACATGTTGCAGCATGTATCAGAATTTCCTTCCTGTTAAGATTAAATGATGTATATACCACATTTGGTTTATTCATTCAAATGCTGATGGACATTTGGGTTGTTTCCCCTTTTGACTATTGTGAATAATGCTGCTGTGAACATTTAGTTCAATTATACAATTGTACAATTATCTGCAAGTCCTTGCTTTCAATTCTTTTTGATATATACCTGGAAGTGGAATTGCTGGATCATTTTGTGTTTAACATTTTGAGGAACCACCAAACTGTTTTCCATAGCACGTCCTCACCAGCACCTCTTAGTTTCTGTCATTTTGATTATAGCCATTCTGATTGGTGTGAAGTGGTATCCCATTATGGTTTTGATTTGCATTTCCCTAAGGACTAATGAGAGTGAACATCTTTTCAGGTGCTTATTAGCCATTTGTATATCTTCTTTGGAGAAATGTCTGTTTGGGTCCTTTGCCCATTTTCAAAATGGGTTTTTTTTTAAATTGATGTTGAAGTGTAGGAGTTCTTTATATATTTTGGATATTTATCCCTTATCAGACATATGATTTGCAAACATTTTCTTCCATTCTGTCAGTTCTCTTTTCACTTTCTTGATGGTGTCCTTTGATTCACGAAAGTTTCTACAAGTAACGTCCAACATTAGAGGATGAAATAAATGTTACTGTTCATTTGTAAAAAGGAATATTATGCAGCATTCTAAAAGTATTGAATAGAGTTGTTATGTTCAGAAATGCAGAGCTAAGGTATATTCAACTGGAAAGGTAGGCTGAAAAATGCACATATACCTATGTATAAATCAATATGGGACTTCCCTGGCGGTCCAGTGGATAAGACTCTGAGCTTCCACTGCAGGGGGCGTGGGTTCGATCCTTGGTCAGGGAACTAAGATCCCGCATGCTGCATGGCGTGGCCAAAAAATTAAAAAAAAAAAATCAATATACATGGTGACCACAGAAATATTTCTCTAGAGAGTGGAATGAGGGGAAGAATTTTCATTTTTACTTTATACAATTTATATATACAAAGTTTAGTATTTTCTAAATATGTGTAGAAGCACAAATAACTTTTGTCATAATATTTTAAATATTAATTGTAAAGTATTAAAATTAGTTTTTGATGAAGTCCTATTTACCTCTTTTTTCTTTTTGTTGCCTGTGATTTTGGTGTCATATCATAAAAATCATAGTCAAATTCAGTGTCATGAAGATTTTCCCTAATGTTTTCTGCTAAAAGTTTCATGGTTTAGCTCTTATGTTGATGTCTTTGATGTATTTTGAGTTAGTTTTTGTGTGTGCTGTGAGGTAATGGTCTCACTTTATTCTTTTGCATGTGGATGTCCAGTTTTCCCAGCATCATTTGTTTAAAAAAAAAAAAACAAGCAGTATTTTTGAAAGAAGCTATTTCTTGTGCTGACTGTTAATGCATTTAGACACACACAAAAAAATATTGGCCGAATTCGGTTGCATGTCTCCTCATGAATAAGAATAGGTCCCAGTAGTTTCGTTAAGGAATTTGTTCTTCATGGAGCTCCAGGAATGAAACATGAAATGAATGGGTTTGGCTAGATAAGAATTTAAATATTATGACAAAAGTTATATGTGCTTCCACACATATTTAGAAAATACTAAATTTGGGAAATACTCAATTATATAACGTAAAAATGAAAGTTCTTACCCTCATCCCTAGAGAACTATTTCTGTGTGTCTCTGCATATTGATTTATATATATGTATATGTGCATTTTTCAGCTTTTTAGCTTACTTTTCTAATTGAATATATCTTAGCACTGCATTTCTGAACATAACTCTGTCTTAAAACTTTTAGATTGCTGCTATTCCTTTTTAAGAATGAATAATCATTTACTTTATCCCTTAATGTTGGACGTTGCTTGTAGATGTACACTTTTGTAAATAATGGTCAGTGAATCTTCTAATATGTATATCTTTGTACTTCGTAATTTTTTGAGAAATACCAATTATTGGAACTGTGTCAAAGGGTAATAATGTACATTTAAAATTTTGCACTAAATTCACTATATATAAGAGCATATGATATGCAGATAGTGTGAGATTCAAAATGTGTATAGAGGTATAAATGAAGAGAAACTGTCATTTATTCGTTCCTGTTCCCCTGCCATTCATCTTTTGTTTCTGGAAACAACCACTGTGTGTGCGTGTGTATGTGTGTGTAGGTGAGCTGCATTAGAAGGTATGTACATGTAAAATTTTGATAGATTTGCCAGATTGCCTCCTTGAGTTAGGCTTTTTATTGGAATCAGTTCAGGCTTATAATAGAGACCAAAGTTTTATACATGAGCTTACATCTATAGCAAGTCATCGATTACCTTTGTAAGTCTTTTGAATTATGCGGTTGGCACATATGCTCATTATTGGCTTATAGTTTGAGAATTTGTGAGTTATTGCTCTTGAGATAAGTAGCCACAGAAGATGCCTGAGTGGAATTTTTAAGACTTGATTGTGTATACTTGATTCACATCTATTCCCCCTGAAAATCATGTTGAAATATGGTTTTGTATGAAATATATTAAGTGTGAAAAACTTGCAAGTTTCCACAGCCGTTTACATTAGATCACCCTCATGCAGTACAAGTATTTCTATAATATGAGAAGTATAAAGGGAAGAATTAATGATTCTTTAATTAATTCTTTAGTTAATGATTTCTTCTCCCCCAGTGTAATTGTGACTCTGGAAATGTAGGATTACTTGAGATTGAAATGCCTGAGATTGAAAAAGGCTTGGGGTGATTTTTTTTTTTTTAAGTATATTAACGCCTGAGAGAATTAATTTGGCTTTCTTCTTTAGAGAGACGCTAACTGAGTAGATCTCAGGATGGATTTTTGCTTGTATTAACTCTTCAACTAATTTCTAGAGCTTGTTTGTTTCTGTGGTGAGATCAAATAAACATGGGTTTGCATTTCATATTCACTTCTCATTAGCTCTGTGACTTTGAGTAAGTTATTTAAGCTTTCTTTTTTTTTTATAACCAAGTGAATCAGTTATACATATACATATGATCCCGTATCTCTTCCCTCTTGCGTCTCCCTCCCTCCCACCCTCCCTATCCCACCCCTCTAGGTGGTCACAAAGCACCGAGCTGATCTCCCTGTGCTATGTGGCTGCTTCCCACTAGCTATCTATTTTACATTTGGTAGTGTATATATGTCCATGCCTCTCTCGCTTTGTCACGGCTTACCCTTCCCCCTCCCCATATCCTCAAGTCCATTCTCTAGTAGGTCTGTGTCTTTATACCTGTCTTACCCCTAGGTTCTTCATAACCTTTCTTAAATAGGTACCACATCTTCCTCACATTGTTGAATGGATTAGAGATACCGTACGTACAGTACCTTGCTTGGCACTGACAGGACCCTGTAACTTCTATTTTTAGCTATTATCAGTACATAAGAAGATACTATAAAGTTAATGATTTTTAGGTCCTAATAAATTATTATTGATCATATTTGTTTAATGTGCATCTCACCCACACCCTGTTTTCTTTTTTTTTTTTTCCTCTAGGGTGAACTGTCCCATGATCAAGATGTGGTAGAATACATCATGAATCAGCCAAATGTTGTTCCCCGAATCAACTCTAGGATTTTGACAGCTGAGCGAGAATACCTGGATTTAACGGCAACAAGTAAGGAGTGTTTCAGGAACAATCTGGGGCCTTTTTGATTTGTCTTTCAGACTCTGCATTTATTGGATTGTAATGTTCAGAATTTCTGATAACCCAAGGTTGTGACACAGTTTCCTTCACCTTGAGTTCATTATATGAGCTTCTGAATTCACAAGAGTTTCCTCCAAAAGGAGAGAAATTCTTCCTGGATAAATCTTTGTAAACTTTGAAAGATATTCAGTGCCTTTTAAATGCCAACTAAATGTAGGCATTAGATGGTAAGAGTGGACCTAGATTGTTGACTTTCTTACAGTCCTGAAGCTCTTAAGCAGCTATCTTCTTTCTCATTATGCAGTCAGTCAGTGATAACGTCGACAAATATCTCAGGTAGCTATACTCTGAGAACTTAAGAATGCCTTTTTAACAAATAAAGCTTCATTGAGAAATAGTGTACATCAGCGGTCCTCAACCTTTTTGGCACCAGGGACCAGTTTCATGGAAGACAGTTTTTCCATGGACCGAGGGTGTGTGGGGGGGTGGTTTCGGGATGATTCAGGTGCATTACATTTATTATGCACTTTATTTCTATTATTATTACATTGTAGTACATAATGAAATAATTATACAACTCACCATAATGCAGAATCAGTGGAAGCCCTGAGCTTGGTGTGGGTTGGGCTACGCATGGACTAAAGTAAGTGTCGGATTCTGACTTAAAGCCTGCCACCAGATGCAGCTTAATTGTCACTTGCCACTCACTGATAGGGTTTCGATATGAGTCTGCAAGCAGTTGATTTATGGTCTCCATGCAAGTCAAACCTCTCTGCTAATAATAATCTGTATTTGCAGCCCTCCCCAGCGCTAGCATCACCGCCTCAGTTCCACCTCATATCATCAAGCATTAGTTTCTCATGAGGAGAGCGCTACCTAGATCCCTCGTGTGCGCAGTTCACAGTAGGGTTTGTGCTCCTATGAGAATCTAATGCCACCACTGATCTGACAGGAGGCGGAACTCAGGCGGTAATGCGAGCGATGGGGAGTGGCTGTAAATACAGATGAAGCTTCGCTGGCTCACCCACCACTCACCTCCTGTTGTGCAGCCCATCTCCTAACAGGCCATGGACCGGTATTGGTCCATGGCCCGGGGATTGGTGACCCCTGGTGTCCATGCCATAAAACTCAACCTTTCAAAGTGTACAGTTGTAAAGTGCACAGTTTTTAGTATACTCTCAAAGTTGTGTGAGCATCACACTAACTTTAGAACATTATCATCCCCCCCAAAAGAAATGATGTAGTCACTCTCCATTTCCCCCTTTTCCTGTCCTTCAGCAACCACTAATTAAGTTTCTGTTTCTATGGATTTTTCTATTCTGGATATTTCATATAATTGGACGTTTTTTGTGACTGGCTTCTTTCACTTAGCATAAAGTTTTTAAGGTTCATCCATGTCGTAGCCTGTCTCAGAACTTCATTCCTTTTTCTGTTTTTCAGATAATAAATATCATAAATCACAAACATAAATATAACTTCATTGTCTGACAGTTCTGGAGGACTTCATTCCTTTTTATGACTGATTCATATTCCATTGTATAGATAGGCCACACTTTGCTTATCTGTGCCTCAGTTGATGAGTGTTTAGGTTGTTTCCACAAGAATACCTTTTTTTTTTTTTGCGGTGCGCGGGCCTCTCACTGTTGTGGCCGTTGCGGAGCACAGGCTCCGGACGCGCAGGCTCAGCAGCCATGGCTCACGGGCCCAGCCGCTCCGCGGCATGTGGGATCTTCCAGGACCAGGGCATGAACCCGTGTCCCCTCCATCGGCAGGCGGACTCTCAACCACTGCGCCACCAGGGAAGCCCAAGAATACCTTTTTAAGAGGTTAAGCCCAGGTACAATTTGTTCCTTTTGCCTTCCTGGAGACTCTTAAGGCCACTTTAACAAACTGCTGGAAATACAGTAGAGTTACCACTTGCTCAGGAAATCTCACTGGGGAGGAAAGGATATGTGTAATGGTGAAGTCAAAACCAAGTGTATTTGTTGTTGTAGTTGAATATAGTGAATATATAGATCTGTTTATGGTTGTTACTTTATTGCAACTACCCCTATTCTACTTGAAACTAAATTCCTTTCCTTTCAGGCAGAAGAAAATGTTTAAATATAGGCAGAGGAAAAATGCACATGTATGCTTATATTTGAAAAAGAAAGTAGTAAGAAAGTGCCTTTTACCAGAAGTATTAGTAGAGCAAGGCAAGCAGTATTATGAATTTTTGTCCTGAGTTTTTGTCGTTTCCATCATTTTAAATTAAATTGTAAAGAGTTACCTTTGCAGTACTCATGAATAAGGACCATAAAAGTAGTTCTGTGTTTGGGTATCGTTCTCCACTGAGTGTTACAGTCCTCAGCTGTGAAATGATGCTACTCCACAGTGGCAAGGATGCAGTTTGCTTGGTGAGCATTTTGGAGCTCCCAGTGAAAGAGCAGCTGGCATCCTCCTAACCCAGTTGTCATAGCTCCATCATCTACGCTGCTCTTGGCCTTTGCTGTCTGGCGACTCAGTTTTAAGGCCATGGTGCTTCCTCCCCTCTGCTACATGAAGTCATGGGCAGTGTCTGTCTTATTTACCATTGCTTACCTTTGCTAGACTACTGACTGAACAGGCCCTTGGTGTGCTTTGTTGAGTGAAAGGATAGACGGGTTAGTGGGTGGACAGACAAATACATGGGAGGGTGGAGGACATTGCAAGAAACGGGGCATTTGTATTGGGGAGTAAATAATGCAAAGGCCTGGGAAGATTGCTGGAGATACAGAAGGGGCTTACGATACCAGGCTGGAGACCAGTTTGCAGGTAGGAAGAAATTACAAAGTATTGAGAGCAAGGGAATGACTTGATGAAACTGGAATTTTAGCAAGAGTTATCTGAGGGGGGAAATGATTAATAAGAGCATTGCCCATAGGCACTAATCAGGAAAGAAACATATCTGAAAATGACCTTTTGTTTCTGTTAAGGTTAAAAATGTTACTTTGGTAGATGTGAAATAACTAAAACAAGAGTTTTTTTTAATATTTTCTCTCCCATTCATCCCCTCTTACCCCCAAATAGGAAAGGGAAGAGTTTACTATGGGGATGGACTATGGAGAGGAGAGATGAAGTTAAGAGTGTCTCTTTAAAAGATCGTCCTGTAGGTGTAAAGTGAAAAGAGTGGGAATAGAATAAATTTAAACCATCAAACTGACAAACACATATCTGAGAGTTATGTGTGAGATGTGTACATTTTCTATTTGTGTCTTAAAATGTGATTAATGGGGTGGGTCATGTTGTGAACTTGTTCAATAAACTTGAAACTATATTTCGCTCATGCATTTTATTAAAGTGTATATTATGGTCAAATGAGATTATCAATTGAATATTAACATTAGATTGAATTTAGGCATATTAATTATAAATCTACTTTAATTTTTCTTTCAGATAACTTTTTTGTGGATGATTATGCTAGATTTACCGTCTTGGATTCCCAAGGCAAGACTGCTGCTATAGCCAATAGTATGAATTATCTGACCAAGAAAGGTAATACATTTTAGGCTTACCTTGGATTCAACTTGTTTCTCCTTTTTTTTTTAATATTTACAAAAACCTTAATTTTTAGTGTCTGTTGGGAGATTCCATAATTTCTTTTATTACTTTGTATAATTATTTGAGTCTAGAAGATATCTGTTTAAAATTTAATTTTTTATATATATTTGAAAATTCAGATGTTGTCTTTATAAATTTTATATAGACATTAAAGGTAAAAAGAAAATTTTTTTCATGGTTCAAAATGGAAAAAGAATTATGATGTAAAAATGGGTTAACGGATTGAAAATTGGTTTGACTTGTCTCTTCAATGACAATATTGGGTTAATTGTTTTTAGGATTTATAAGATCAGCTTGGTACAAGAAATCCTTGTGCACGTTTTTAAACTGATTTTGATGCAGAGTTATTTATTCAGATTAAAATTGTGTAAAATGATACGCTCTTAACGGCAGACGGGTGCTTCTCCCCTCTGGTCACACTTATTACCCTTTCAGAGCACTGACTGTCATGTAAGGCAGCTATTTTTTTTTTTTGGCTGCACCATGTGGCATGTGGGGTCTTAGTTCCCTGACCAGGGATCAAACCCGTGCCCCCTGCATTGGGAGCGCAGAGTCTTAACCACTGGACCGCCAGGGAAATCCCTAAGGCAGCTATTTTTATCTACTGTGGTCTTCTCCCAGAGAGAATTTCTGGTTTCCCAGATATATGTTTAAGTACAGGCAATTGCTCCATTTGTTTCCTCAAAGAAATTGGTTCTGAGGGGTCTTGGAACAGTGCTGTAACCCTAATGGGACTAAGGAGCGAAAAGAAGCATAGGTGATGTTGGGCATTATTTAAAATTTGACTCTTACAGTTGGCATTAATTAGAGAAATGACATTTTCTTTTCTTCTACTCTTTTTCCTTTACTTTTGTCCAGGAATGTCCTCCAAGGAAATCTATGGTAACTTTAAATTTCAGAATGTTCTATTCCTTTTGTTAACTAATTATCTTATGTGGTTTCAGGCACCACTGTAATTCAGAATTTATTGACACTTTATTGGGATGTTTCTGTAACGTGTGGGTAACAGATAATTTATCAATGCAGATAAATTCTGTGTATAAATGTTTGCCAAGAATTATATTTTAGAAAGTTAATAAATGAATATGATTAAAGACTATAATATGTTATCCACACGTTCAAAGACTCTTGCATTTTACATGCTAACAGATTCCCAAATCAAAATAGAACTAATAAGTGCATGTTCTTAGTTTTTAACTAAGCCGCATGGAAGGTTACCCTGCTTTCATTCTAGTATCAGAGTTTCAAAACTTTTGCTTTGTATCTTTATTAAACTTGTCATTTTCTTATTTTTTGCATGGTTTTCAGAAATTACTTGGCTTAATAGTAATATTGAAACATAGGATGTGCTTTTTCCCCTCCCACTCAATATGTTGTTTTTGTTTTTCTACAGATGATTCTTTTATTAGGCCAGTAACTTTTTGGATTGTTGGGGATTTTGATAGCCCTCCTGGAAGGCAATTATTGTATGATGCTATTAAACATCAGGCAAGTATCTACGGCTTCATTCCGTATCTTTGTTTGAGGCTGCAGTTATCTTCATGGGCGTATGTGTGCTGATAATGTTCTGGTGGGGAGGCTGGATCCTGCTTTTTTGGTGCTTGAGGGAAAGAAGCATTGTTTTTTCAGAGGTCTGGCAGCTAGTGAGAAAACAGAGAAGACTGCAATATTCTGGCTTTATGTAAGGGAATAGATTTTTTTTTTTTTTTTGGCTGTGCCGTGCAACTGGCAGGATCTTAGTTACCTGACCAGGGATTGAACCCGGGCTCCCTGCAGTGGAAGCACAGAGTCCTAACCACTGGACCACCAGGGAAGTCCCAGGAATAGATTCTTTTAGAGGAAAAAATAATAAGATCGTCATCATAGACAAGTTTTTATTTTATGACTGTTCATGTTCTTGCTGCAGATGCTGCAAAGTTTGTGTTGTATATTGTATGGGAGAGACAGGGTCCTTATATTGAGAGAGGTCCAGATATGGGAGAAATACCACACAGGCACATTAGCACGTGTATAATAGAAGTAGGTGTAGGCATGCAGAGGGATGCACATATGGGTGGTCTGAAAGTTGTGCAGCATATAAACTGTAGAAGTGGAGTGAATGGGCAGTGGTGAACGGTTGAAAAATAATCAACCCTTCTAGAGATTGTCATTGTCAGAGAGAGAGATGTTACATTTCCTTTTCCTGAGCGGTTTCAGATTGGATCTTCCTCCAAGTTTCACACCCCTCCTGTGTCCCCTTGCCACTCTGTGTCCCAAGGAGGCTTACTGAAATATCCAGGTGATTTCAGCTTCACTGATGTGCTGAGTGCCTTTATTGTCTAAGGGAAGACTGGATGGTGCGGTCAGTTGTATCAGGAGTAGTCCAGGCGAAGGACGATACACGTATAACGCACTCTAACTCAAATTGACAAATGCTCAAGTGGTGAAAAGTGGGAGAACAGGGAGGGAGTAATTGAAGTAAAATATAGGTTCAAAAGACATGCACAAATCAATAGGATGTAGTGTCACAGAGTCAACACACCCATGTGACCACCACGCAGGTACAGAAACAATTACCGAAGTCCTAAAAGCACGCCCCTGCTTGTGGCCGCATCAGTAGCCCTCCCCGTCCCTCTTCTCACATCCTAGGTTTGCCTGCTTTTTACTTTAGTTAAATCGACTCTTATAATACGTACTTGTTTGTGTTTGGTTTCTTTACTCAACATTTTGGAGATTTACCCCTGTTATTACAGGTAGTGGTAGTTAGTTCTTTTTCATTGTGCAGTATTGTATCATATGGCTGTACCACAAAGTTTTGTTTGTTTAGTCTGTTTGATGGACAATTGGGTTGTTTTTAGATTGGGGCTAGAAGAATGCTGCAGTGAATACTCTTGTACATGTTTTTAGATACACATAAGTATGAATTTATGTTGCTTATGGCCCTTTTTTGGTTTTGTGGGCCCCAGATATCTTCTCCCACATGGATTCTTGACTCTTGACCCAAGAAGAGATTAATTTTTAGTAGAACTGGAAAGGCCATGTGAATGAAGGGTCTGAGCAGAGCCCTTCAAGAGGGTTGGGACTTAAGGAAATGAAGATGAGTGTAGCTGGGGTTCACATACCAATGTGAGGCATAACATGCATTAGAAGAATGCAAAATGTGTTGGGGAAATACGGGACTCTGATGGTCTGTAATGTATGCTGTATTTACAGGGATGGTAAGAAATGAAGTTGAAAAGGTAGGCTGGGGGCCAGTTCATGCAGGGGTTTGAATGCCTGATTATAGCATTTTAATTTTACTCTGTATGCAGAGGAGAACTACCAAAGACTTAAGTGTTACTTGCTACTTATGGGATATGACTGATGTTAATGCTGCTTTTTAAATTCAAGGCATCTACCATATAACTCTTATTTCTCTTTTTGTAAATAGAAATCCAGTAACAATGTTAGAGTAAGCATGATCAATAATCCTAGTGAAGATATAAGTTATGAGAAAACTCAGGTCTCCAGAGCAATCTGGGCAGCTCTCCAAACACAGACCTCCAACTCTGCTAAGAACTTCATCACAAAAATGGCCAAGGAGGAGACTGCAGAGGCGTTGGCTGCAGGAGCTGACATTGGGGAGTTCTCCGTTGGCGTAAGTCTGTGTGTGGCACGAGGCTGCCTTGTATTGTTATTTCAGAAGTCCATTCCCATGGGCTGATGTGTCCTATTCCTGTTGATGATCAGGATTTGTGATTTTAGTTCTGAGCTCAGATGATTTTTTTTTTTTAATTGGAAGGGTCTTACCAAGAAATAACAATTCTGCCATATTCCCCTTATTACTTTTAAACTTGCTAGGCTTCAAGATGTGCATGATATAAGCTTATATATGTTTTAAGCACAAAGCCATTGGTTTTGTAAGTTTTTAAAAGACAGATAATATTTGATTTGTTTGTAGAACAAAGAAAAATATTTGTTTATAGAGATTGAAGCTACTTAATGAGTTAGAGGCTCATGTGCTCTTGATGTATTTCCAACATAAGCCCATTTTATTAATTTATGTTACATACTTTTGACTATTTTGTAGTTTTAAGATTTCTTATAAAATGATGAATGTACTTGATATTTCAGTGAAAAAAAGACTCTTGAAATTAGCAAGATTTTAAAATGCAGAATAAAGGTATCATGAATTATAGTTTGCCAATTGAACAATTACATAAAGGAACAGGAAAAGGAAATAAGCATTACTTGATAAGTGGGAGGTTGGGAAAAAATGGGAGAGAGAGTGGGGAACGGAGACATCGTAGTGTTAATTATTAAAATTAGTCACTACATTCCACTAAAAGAGCATTTTATGACATTTATATGATTATTCATTTTTATGGTTTTCTTAATAACAATTACTTTTCCTTAATAACAATTACTTTCCTAGGGCATGGATTTCAGTCTTTTTAAAGAGGTCTTTGAGTCTTCCAAAATGGATTTCATTTTGTCTCATGCCATGTACTGCAGGGATGTCCTGAAGCTGAAGAAGGGACAGAGGGCAGTGATCAGCAATGGAAGGGTGAGAACTTTGTCCTGAGACAAGGTTGACTTCAAATTAGATCAGTGAACAGTCTTGGCAGCATTCTCCTCTGAAGCTAGTAAACTCTTCAGACAGAGCCACTTTCTCCAAAGGTGATTAGGGCTTGTGCAGTGCTGATGGTCATTTCTGCTCCCTTGTTTCAAAGGAAGTTTGCTCATTTTGACATAAACGTCCTTATGTGAAACCTTCCTCCTGTTTAATTTTGTCCTGCCATTGTGTAAGGTGGTGAGAGTGTGGTGGTTCTCAGAACCCAAATCCATAAGACCTGTGATTCATAAAGTATTCGTCCCGTGTGGGGACCATGTTTATGGTTTGTGCAGTCTGTATGAACTTAATTGGTTTATGCTTGGACTATTTCGCAAATATCTGCAGCCACGGAAATGAGACTCTGGCGGACATACCAAACTTTAAACTCTTAGCCCTTAGGGTGAAATCTCCGATATCTACCACTACGTTTCTATTTGGGCTTTCTTATTTATATTCAGTGAGAATTAATGAAAATGATACTGCTATTTTATTTCAGAGTTTGCTTACTGTAAAAATACTGTAAAGTATTCAAGTCTACATACACTCTGTGTAGTTGAGGAATTGATAAGTGAATAACTATGAGTTGATTCGGGTTTTATTTTCACTTTTTTCATTGATTTGACTTAGATGTAAACGTGTTTCGGGTCTGTAAAGTGATCTGGTTTGTAAGGTAGCCTGAGGACAACCAAGGACTTCTCTGCAGCCCGCTGATTCCAGCACTGACCACCCTGCTCTTCTTCACAGATCATTGGGCCACTGGAGGACAGTGAACTCTTTAATCAAGACGATTTCCACCTCCTAGAAAATATCATCTTAAAAACTTCAGGACAGAAAATCAAATCTCATATTCAACAGCTTCGGGTAGAAGAAGATGTGTAAGTTTTGCCAGAGAAGAAATGAATCAGTTCATGTCACAGGGGCTATATTAATTGGACTTTCCTCATGCTACCTATTCCAAGATGTTTTTATCTCCAGCTTTAAAATATAATAATGTTCTTCAATTCAGGTGTTTATTTATACTTCTGTTGAAATGAGTTAATTTATTTTGTAGCCAGCTGTTTAAAGAACTGGATTAGTTCTCTCCATTTTGATTTTTTTTTTGTAACTTTTGATTGTGGAAAATTTCAAACATACGCAGAAGTAGAGAGGTGATTTTATTTATTTCCTCAGAATACTTATGTAAAGAAATACTTTCGCTCATTATCTCTTTAATTACCTTTCAGTTTTATTTTGTTCAGGAAAAAAAAAGACAAGTTAAATGTTTCTTTTTCTTTATTTACTAGTATGGAATAATGAGGTTTTTTTCTTACATATTCCAAAAGTGATGATGAGTTGGTTATTGTTGGTTCTTTATTGTTATTTTAATTCTTTCAATGTTATTATTAGTCTATATATTTTAATGAGTTATACCTCAATGGGAAAAAAATCAATATTTGACTGGTCTGTGTACCTGCTGTGTAACTGAAGCTCATAGTCATATTCACATGGTTTCTGCATTAAATATCAAATGAATGTGTAGCTGGAGGATGTATGGTTATGTTTAGTTTTTGAGGAATCATTATACCTTTTTCCACAGGGGCTGCACCGTTTTACTTTCCCATCAGAAATGCGTAAGGGTTCTAATTTCTCCACTTCCTCACCAGCACTTACTATTTTCTGTTCTTTTGATAACACCCATTCCAATGGGTGTGAAGTGGTATCTCCTTGTGGTTTGATTGGTACTTCCCTAATGATTAGTGATGTTGAGCATCTTTTTGTGTGCTTATTGACTATTTGTATATCTGTGGGAAAATATCTGTGCAAGTCCTTTGCTCATTTTTAATTATTTGTTTTGTTGTTGTTGAGTTATAGGAGTTCATTTGTATTCTGGATATCAATCCTTATAGCTATATGATATGCAGGTATTTTTTTCCCACTCCATGGGTTGACTTTTCACTCTCTTGATAGTGTTCTTTGATGCATCGTTTGAAGATACAGAGTTTTAAAGTTCTTCTGTTTTATTTCTTCATCTATTTCATACCCCATGATGCTGCAGAGTCCAACAAGCACTCTTAGTGAAGCGTTGACTTTGATAGCTGTGAAAGTAGTCTCTTTGCCAAGTTTTGTGTGATACGGAAAGGAATCTTTTTCATCTCACCCAAACTGGGGCTACAGATAAAGAGGTTTCCTTCCACCTCATTGGTTGTTGAGTGATGCCCCTTGTTTTAGCCTAGGAAACACTTCCCTGATGCAGGCCAGGAGGTACGTACCCCCTGATTGGAAGCCACTGTGTCATAGGCATAGGTTTGGTGTGGTGTCCCTTGGACCACTCCCTGTCTCTGTGGAGGCTTCGTGGGAGGCCCTGGGAGTCCTTGCGGACTATATAGTTGCCAGACTATGCATAGAAGACTTGGCCTTTTACCAACCAGAGATGGCTCTGGGTCTGTCCTGGTTGAATTTAGGGCAATAAGGTAGTTGTGGGGCTGCCAGAAGATTGATGCTAAAACTATTAGGGTTCTCAGAGTGACCTTGCTTGCCTAAGATTTTTGTTAGTGCCAGGGCTGCTCCACCTTGGTCGTGCATGACAGCCACAGCTCTCAAGCGTGACCCAGACCTGCAGCCAAGAGGCCATCGTCAGCCCTGCGGAGCTCACCTGTGGGCTCTTTGATCATGGCGATCATCCCAGTCCACAGAACCAAGGATCCCTGGACATATTTTGTGACAATGTTGACACATCACAGGAAACAAATGGCCTGTATTATATGTATTCAGAGTTAGTATTGAGACGTACCAAAAGATATTTGATAGAGTTGTTTGGTTCGATGAGAGAATGTATAGGCTTGATTCCAGTTCAGATATATTCACGAATATATTCAAATATATTTTAACATTCTTGGAATTTAGTCCTCAATTCAACATATTAGAGCATTTTTTTCAGTCTCATGATGTAGTTCAAGATCTTCCTTGGTTAGAAATCAAGTTAGGAGGGGCGGGGAAAGCGGAAATGCTTTTCTAAGTTGTTTACCGTGATGTTGATTGTAATAGTGAAATAGATTATGATGTATCCATAAATATAATATTATGCAGTCATTGAAAATATTGATGTACCCCTATACTTATTATCCAACAAAATGTTTATATTATTAAATGAAAAATCAGGTTACCAAATAATATAGTACCACTTTTATGTATGTAGATATATATATTTTAAAATATGGAAGAATGATGAACTAAAATGTTATCAATACTTATTTCTTGAATATGCTATTATTGTGTGCATCTCCATTTTCTCCTTATATTTTTTTCCTGAATGTTTTTTCGGTAAATTATTACTCTGATGATCATAAAAAGTAATAAAGTTATTTAGAAGAGGGTGAGGGAGAGTTATGGGCCAGGCCCTGAGCTAGGTGCTTTATTTTCTGTGTTTCGCCAGTGCAATATTTACAAGAGCCATGCAAAGTAGGCATTATCTCCATTTCACATATGGAAAAATCAGCACCTACCCCAGGGCTGTAAAACTTATCAGTGACAAAATCTGTATTTTTTTCTCATACCAATTGATACAAAGCTTATATTTTCTTCAGACCAGCTTGTTGGCATTCAGTACTTAGGTTGATTATATTATGTTCAGCAACAATTGGAAAACCTTCAGTAAAAGAGATGCTAAATTTTCACCAACCACATCTTTCAGGGCGAGTGACTTGGTAATGAAGGTGGATGCTCTCCTGTCAGCTCAACCAAAAGGAGATGCAAGAATCGAGTACCAGTTTTTCGAAGATAGACACAGGTATAGAATCAGTGTTGAATTTGTGATATTTACCTTTACTTCAGCTCCTTTATTTTTCCATATAAAGTGTGTATATAAACTCTTACAGGAATGGAAAATTTGGCATGTGGTTTTTATATATATTCATATATAAAATTCATGTAACAGATATCAGTTGCATAAAAGTTGACATTTATTTCTAAATAAATCTGAAATAGTTCTGAATATACCCTTTAAGAAAACAGAAAGCATTTAATGAAACCGATCAGTTGTCATTTTCTGATATTAAAGAATAAACAGGTTGTTAGAGCATTTGTCTCATCTTTTATTGAAAACTGTCTTGTTTTCAGTAAAATAAAAATAAGTATAGCATTATAAGGAAGTCCTTGTCTTTTGTTTTCCAGTTTTTTATTTTGAAAAGTTTCAAACCTAGAGAATAGTTGAAAGTCTATTATAGTGAATACCCAAATATCTTTAATCTAGCTTCACCAATTGTAGACATTGTGCCACAGTTATCCGTGTGTGTGTATAGTATATGCTTGCATACAAACATACATGCACTCACATTTTGGGGGAACCATTCGAAAGTACGTTGCAGATATCATTATATATCATGGCTAAATTCTTTGGCATATGTCTCCTGAGTACCAGGAGTATCTCCATAGTACTGTTAAGCATACCTCAGCAGTTTAACCTTGATAAAGTAATATTATGTAATACCGGTCCATGTTCAACTTTCTCCAATGCCCAGTAATGGCTTTTTACAGCTGTTTGCTTGTTTGGTCCAGATCACACATTGCAGTCAGTTGTTGTGTCTCTAGTCTCTTCTAAACTGGAACAGTTTGGGGGTGTTTTTTTTTGTTTTTTGGGGTTTTTTGGTCTTTTATGACATTGACTTTTTTGAGAGTCCAGGCCAGTTGTCTTGTGGAATGTCCCACAGTCTGGGTTGTTTTCTCATGAGTAGACTTAAGGTTAACTTGTCTTGAGGAAGAATGTCTACAGTTGATGTATCCAGGAAGGTGTATGTCCTGATTGCACCTTAGGATCACCAGGGAGGCTCTAGACGCAGAAGCCTGCATCCTGCTCCGCTGTGACTCTGGGTTAATTAGTCTGGAGTAAGTTGGACTTTGGTTTAATTGACCTGTGCTTTCTCACAGCCAGTCCTTGTGGGGATAAAATTTGAACTAATGACTCCAGGCTAGAATGGAGATCCTCTCCTTTCTCACTGGCTGTGGCTCCTTGCTAATAATCACCCAGGTTGGATTTTACCCACTAGCACCATCCTCTCTTTACTCTGTATGGTTTCAGGAAGTGACATGGTCTGGTTACTACCACAGGAAACATTCCTAATTGACCTGCCGTCTTGTTTGCCTGTCATAGCCAAGACCTGAGCTAGACCTCTTCCCTATTTAGCACATCGTTTTCTCCATGAGTCATATATAATTAAAATGTCCTAATTACAAATTCTATTATGATGCAAATTTCAATTAGAGAAGTTATTTTTATTGAGGTCGTGTTAGTTAAATGAGTGTTTGTTATACTCAAGTCAGAAGTTTCTTACTTAGGCAAGAAACAAGAAGTCTGAATTACTGGTTATGTATACCCTTTCCCTGAAAGTGTGGTCCATGGAACAGGGCACTGTCTGTGAGCTTGTTGGAAAGGCAGAGTCTTCTGGCCGCAGTCCAGACCTCCTGAATCAGAATCTTCATTGTAACAGGATTCCCCAGGTGACTCCTGCGTACCTTAAGATTGGCGAAGTGCTGTGTTCCTTGACGTTTGCTCTACTCACCTCTCAAGAATGTGGGTGATTCCCCTAATGTTGCTTCTGTGTCTGTCACTTTCAGCCTATTCTGGTCTTTTCTCTGATGAATACAGCAAGTATATTTAAACATCGTGTTGTCAGTTTATATTGTTCTCCGTTTCCACACCAATATTCCTCTTTTCTTGGTGTTTGAATTGCCCTCTTTTTTGCTGCAGAGATGCGGGGGTGGTTAAAAGACCTTACAGGGTCCGTTTCTGAGGATGTCTGTTGTGGGTCACCTAGAGCACTGGCTCAGGACATGGGTATGCCGTACAGAGCTCTACCCCTACCAGCCAGGCTTAGGGGCCTGACCCACACGCTGTGCTCTAGAGGACTGTTTGGGACCCCTCTTCTCGTTTCCTTTGGGAGAGTTTGTATAATGCTGTTCTCTAATGCGCTCTCCCTTCTAGATTCTAGAGTACCACAGGAGGTCCAAGTTATCTGACGGCAGCGGCTCTTATACTTTGGCTTTTACTTAGAGAGTTTGTTGAAATGCAGATTGCTGGACCTACCCCCAGAGTTGCTGGTTCAGTACGTCTGGGTTGGGGCCTGACAATTTGTTTTTTTCACAAATTCCTGGGTAAAGCTGATGCTGCTAGTCTGGAGCCACACTTTGAGAACAGCTGTATTAGAGGGAAAAAAATGTATTGGAATAATTATTGGGAGCTGGAATTATCAATACCAAATTGAAAGCATGTGTTGCAGTACAGTCACAAAGCTATTCTGACGGTTATTTCCAAAACAGTTAAGATTTGAAATAACCTTCATTACCATTTAAACTGTGTTTACCCAGTTTTATTAGTTATTATGTTCTGTTTTGAACTTTGTTTTTATCCCACTGGATAAATGTTTTTGCATAAAAGTGGTGATTAATTTCAAAACCACATTAAAATAGTGTTCAGAGTAAACAAAGATAAGCATTGATTAAGCGATTAATGTTTTGGGCAAATTGGATGTATTTTTAAATCCTTTCAAGTGTATTCCTTTTTAAAATGTATCAGAGGCTCCTGCTTCTCTTAAGCCACCTAAGTCAAAGTGGCTTTAGAAGGAGGTCATGTAACTAGAAATTACATGTGGGGAAATGCATGTTCTCCCCAGAAATCCTAGGAGTTGTCCTTTTTCACTTAACTAAGAACAGACAAAAAAATTTCATAACTTAATGCTGACAAGATGTAGTGAAGTTCATTTCTTGGCCTTGTAAAATTGTTTAGTTCTTCAGGAAATGTGGTTGACGAGACATATTAGCCACAAAAATATTTGTGTCATTGTGACTCAGTAATCTCATGTCTAGGACTATGTTAATTCTCAAGAAATTTCCAAGTGTGAAAAAAACTGGATGTGAGAAGTTCTTTACAGGTTGAAAGGCATCTAAATGTCCAGCAATATGGACATATATACACTACCAAATGTAAAACAGATAGCTAGTGGGAAGCAGCCGCATAGCCCAGGGAGATCAGCTCGGTGCTTTGTGACCACCTAGAGGGGTGGGATAGGGAGGGTGGGAGGGAGACGCAAGAGGAGGGGATATGGGAATATATGTATATGTATAGCTGATTCACTTTGTTATACAGCAGAAACTAACACACCATTGTAAAGCAATTATACTCCAATAAAGATGTTAAAAAATAAATAAGTAAGTAAATGTCCAGCAATAAGGAATAGCTTGAGTAAACTACAGCAGGTTCACTTGGTAAATCGAAGATTATTTCTTATTCAGGATATTGATGTATAACAACATGGAAAAATCTTTATAAGAAACTTTTGGGGGAAGGAATGAAATCATTATAAAATTGCTGATATCCTGTAGGTGATCTCATCTTTACATAGGCATTTAAGGAAGACTATGTAGAAATATGCCACAAAATGGTTGAGTTGGGATGGTGAGATTTTATGATTATTTATTTCCTTTTTCACTCTTTCGCAAGTTTCTGTAATATTCTTATGCTCCTTTTACTATTTAAAAAAGTCAATTTCTTCTCTCCTCATAACCTTCTTGCCAAGAAATAAAAATTGGCATAATGTAACTGTCAAAAACAAACATCAGAAGCTTTTAGAGGGTTTTTAAACTTTGTGGCAGACCTAATCACATAGTTGACCACCATGTAACCTTTTGTTTTAGATCTAAAGTTTTTTTGAAATGTTAAGAGGGCTGATTGGTTGTGTTGGATATGTCATCTCCCCACCCCATCCCCCCAAAGAAATCAACTGTTTCCTCTTTGCCTCCAGATTAATGTTTTATCTTTTTGATCTCTGTAGTGCAATTAAACTGAGGCCAAAGGAAGGGGAGACGTACTTTGATGTCGTGGCCGTCGTTGACCCTGTCACCAGAGAAGCGCAGAGACTTGCCCCGTTGCTTTTGGTAGGGACAACTGCAGAGGCAGTTTCCGTCATCTGTGTCACATCGTATTTACCGGAAGTGGTCCCATACCCTGAGATTCTCTGCGAGCACCGTTTTCCCTTAGTTATCTTTAAAGGGCATTGGAAAGTGCTACAGGGCATCTTGGGCAGAGCAGATGTTTTCATAAAGATTAGTAATGGCTCTGAAAACAATTTAATAACCTCTGAAAGTAGGTACAAGTTTGGTTGATTGCTTCATGTAACTAAGAAAAAAAATTTATTCAGAGCAAAATGTCTTTGAATTAAATTTATTTTTGCCATACTTTATATTGGCGAAGAGTAAAAAGGTAAAAGCATTCTGCTTTATCATTTTCCTTTCTTATAGCTAGCATTTTTTTTTGTAATGTGTCTTTTTTTTTTGGGCTGCGTCGCACGGCTTGTGGGATCTTAGTTCCCCGACCAGGAATTGCACCCGGGCCCTCGGCAATAATGAAAGCATCAAGTCCTAACGACTGGACCACCAGGGAATTCCCTGCAGAATGTCTTTTAGATATGTTATAAGATATTGCAACTTAAAAAATTTTAAAAGAACTCTGCCAAAAATATAGTTGCCTCAATTTTTTTTGAGTTGTGTTTTTTTTAAGTTTTATTGAAGTATATAATCACTTAACCTTTTTTGTGGGTATTTGTATGTGTTTTTTCCTATGATAGTCTGTAAGCTGCACTGATGAACCTTTAAACTCTTCCTTATGTAGACAGCTATATCCATTGCCTGTCTTGCTTCCCCACATATGTGGGGAGCAGTTATTTGCAATGACCTATTTCCCATGTTTTTGTCCACGTGATAGGTATGTGTGGTTTAGATTGTGCACTAGAGCTGTGATTTCTAGGGATTTATCCAGTGCAGACTTTATAACATTTATTATCTTTGTATTTTTGCTTGAGATATTAAGAAATGTTCTCTCTCCTAACTTAGTGTCGATACATTTCTGAAGAGACAATGTAAATATTGTATCTCAAATATCAGTCACTTTGTAGGGAAAATTTTTATGTTTTGTCATCTGGTTTGCTCTTTTAGGTTTTAACTCAGCTGATCAACATGAATCTAAGAGTGTTTATGAACTGCCAATCTAAACTTTCCGACATGCCTTTAAAAAGGTAAAACAAAGTGTTAAGAAATCAACCCCTGGAAAAAATCACACTCAATCTGAAATTGAATGTCAAGGATCAAAATGGGTTTATATATGGACCTCATATTTGAAAAAAATCACTTATTTTGAAGTTCAGTTTTCCTAAATTTCTAAGAACTAATCAAAAGTTCTAAGAACTTAGTGTGAGCGTGGGAGCATTTAAAGGTGGAATTAGGGACTTCCCTGGTGGCGCAGTGGTTAAGAATCTGCCTGCCAACGCAGGGGTCACGGGTTCGAGCCCTGGTCCGGGAATATCCCACATGCCGCGGAGCAGCTAAGCCTGTGCTCTAGAGCCCGTGAGCCACAACTACTGAGCCCACATGCCTAGAGCCCGTGCTCCGCAACAAGAGAAGCCACCGCAATGAGAAGCCTGAGCACCGCAAGGAAGAGCAGCCCCCGCTCGTCGCAACTAGAGAAAGCCCGCGCGCAGCAACGAAGACCCCACGCAGACAAAAATAAATTAAAAAAAAAAAAAAAAAGAGGAATTAACCCAGACCACTTGCACCTGTGGTTTGCTTTCTTTCCTTTTTTTTGTTTTGGTCAGAATTACATAATTCTCTAAAAACATTTGAATCAATGTAGCTATTAAATTTACCTTAAAATGTGCTGTGGTGTAGAAAGACACTTGTCTATATACTTCTTCTTAGAAGAGCAGTCATTTCTAAGTTGGAATGTATGTGGTTCATTTGCATGTATCTTGAAAGGAAGGCAGGCTTATCTGCGTACTCTCTGAGCTTTGGAATGGTC
Source organism: Grampus griseus (assembly GCF_964374135.1). Classification (NCBI taxonomy): domain Eukaryota; kingdom Metazoa; phylum Chordata; class Mammalia; order Artiodactyla; family Delphinidae; genus Grampus; species Grampus griseus. The sequence continues at coordinate 109,978,953 of NC_139001.1, forward strand.
ATTTGTGAAACAGGTCACCTGGAAAGCAGTCAGTAGTAATAGTGTAGCACATCTGGGGACTGTGGTAAACTGCCACCTTGCGAATGCGCTGGCTTCTATAGGTTAGATTCTGAGTGAATTGAAGCGTGTTTGAAAGTGACGGAAGGGTTCCAGCTTTCACCATTATCCTCGGGTAAGAGCAATGTTTAAATGATTGCATACAGTGTTTTCAGGGCGCGCCCGAGAACTCAGCCACCATTTAGGACTTTGTTTTTGAGAGAGAGGAAAGTGAGTTTCTTTCACCAAGGGGAGGCAAGCACTCAGGGGAGGCAAGTGCTCAGGACATGCTTGTGACTCCAGCCGCGGCTGCCTCCATCCCCCCATCCCCCAACAGGGCAGGAAGGAAGGACCTCCCCTCCCAGCCCCACCTCCCCTGCTCTCCTCTCCCGTCTGCAACAACCACAGGATGTACATTTAGGTCAAGAAGTAGTTTTGGAAACACTTTTTTCAGTCTGGAAGGAAGGAAGCCCTTCCAAATCCAATTTGTCTTAAGCCAGTTGTTTACCTGTGTGGATGCGTATAAACTCAAGGACTGTGGTTGCATTGGAAAAAAATTCACATCTTTCTTTTCCATTTCAGCTTTTACCGTTATGTCTTGGAAGCAGAGATTTCTTTTACTTCGGACAATAGCTTTGCTAAGGGTCCAATAGCAAAATTTTTGGATATGCCACAGTCTCCTCTGTTCACTCTGAACTTGAACACACCTGAAAGTTGGATGGTAGAGTCTGTCAGAACGCCATATGACCTTGATAACATTTACTTAGAAGAGGTAAGAATTATCTTTGCTTCCCAGTGTCTAACCACTACTGTAAAGCCTGTTGAAGATGTAGCGGTGGTAGTCTGACTGAACAGACTGGATCACAGTCTAGGTGGGCTTCTGAGACAGTAGTGTTCAGGTATAATTGTATTTTTATAAATAACAGCCTAATAGATCTAATTCACATACCATAAAATTCACCCTTGTAAAGTGTACAGTTCAGTAGTTATAGTATATTTACAGAGTTGTGCAGCCATCACCACTGTCTAATTTTAGAATATTTTCATCACCCCTAAAAAACACTCCATACCCATAAGTAATCACTCCCCATTCCCCTTGCCCCTGGCAACCACTAATCTACTTTCTTTCTCTATGGATTTGCCTGTTCTATTACATTTACCTAAATAGAGTCATATATTTTGTGACTGGCTTCTTTCACGTAAATTATTTTCAAGGTTCATTCGTGTTTTGGCATGTATTAGTACTTCACTCCTTTTTATTGCCAGATAGTATTCCATTGTATGGATACACCACATTTTATTTATTATTTATTTATTTATTTATATGTCACTGATAAACATTTGGGTTGTTTCTACTTTTTTACTAGTATGAATAATGCTGTTATGAGCATATGTGTACAAGTTTTCGTAGATATGCTTTTATTTCTCTTGGGTATATACTTAGGAGTGGGATTGCTGGATCATATGGTAATTTTATGTTTAACTTTTTGAGGGATTACCAAGCTGTTTTCCAAAGTGACTGCATCATTTTTCATTCCTGTCCTAATGACAAATGATGTTGAATAGTTTTTCATGTGTTTATTGGCCATTTGTGTATCTTCTTTGGAGAAATGTCTATTCAAATCCTTTGCCTATTTTTATAAATTGGCTTGTCTTTTTTTTTTTTTTTTTGCGGTATGTGGGCCTCTCACCGCTGTGGCCTCTCCCGCTGCGGAGCACAGGCTCCGGACGCGCAGGCTCAGCGGTCATGGCCCATGGGCTGGCATGCAGGATCCTCCTGGACCGGGGCACGAACCTGCGTCCCCTGCATCGGCAGGTGGACTCCCAACCACTGCACCACCAGGGAAGCCCTGGCTTGTCTTTTAATGGTTGAATTGTAAGAGTTCTTTATATATTCTGGTTACAAGTCTCTTGTCAGATACATGCTTTACAAATATCTTCTCCCATTTTACAGGTTGTCTTTTCAGTTTTTTGATGGCGTCCTTTGAAGCACAAACGTTTCTAATCTTTATGAAGTCTAATTTACCTATTTTTTGTTGCTTGTGCTTTCAGAGTTATATCTAAGAAACTGTTGCTTAATCCCAGGTCACAAGGGTTTACTCCAGTGTTTTCTTCTAGGTCTTTCACAGTTTAAAAACTCTTACATTTTACTTCTTAGATTCATTTTGAGTTAGTCTTTGTATATGGTGTGAGGCAGAGTTCCAGCTTTATTCTTTGCATGTAGATATCCAGTTGCCCCAGCACCATTTGTTTTAAAAACCTATTCTTTCCCTCATTGAATGGTCTTTACATCTTTTTCAGAAATCAGTTAACCCTAAATGTGAAGGTTTAATTCTGGGCTCTGAATTTTACTCCATTGGTCTCTGTGTCTGTCCTTGGGCCAGTACCACACTGTCTTATTTACTGTAGCTTTGTAGTAAGTTTTGAAATTAGGAAGTGTGAGTTTTCCAGTTGTGTTCCTCTTTTTCAAGATAGTTTTGGCTATTCTGGGTTCTTTGCATTTTGGAATCAGCTTGTTAATATCTGCAGAAGAGGCTGCTGGGATTTCAATAGGGATTGCATTAAATCCCTAGGTGAATTTGGAGAGATTGCCATCTTAATAATATTAAGTGTTCTGCACCATGAAAATGGGATGTCTTTCCATTTATATAGGTCTTTAATTTCTTTGAACAATATTTTGTAGTTCTTAGTATACAAGCCTGTATAAGATCATGTCATCTGCAAATAGAGTTTTACTTTTTCTTTACAATCTGGATGCCTTTTATATACTTTTCTTGCCTGATTGGAAAAAAATTTTTTTAATTAATTAATTTTATTTTATTTATTTTTATTATTATTTTTTTTTGTGGTATGCGGGCCTCTCACTGTTGTGGCCTCTCTCGCCGCGGAGCACAGGCTCTGGACGCGCAGGCTCAGCGGCCATGGCTCACAGGCCCAGACGCTCCACAGCATGTGGGATCTTCCCGGACCGGGGCACGAACCCGTGTCCCCTGCATCGGCAGGCGGACCCTCAACCACTGTGCCACCAGGGAAGCCCTGCAAAATTTTTTAATTACTGATTCAATCTCTTGTTGTAGGTCTGTTTAGATTTTCTATTTTGTCTTGAGTCAGTTTTCAAAGTTTGTGTCTCTTAGGAATTTATCCATTCTATCTAGGTTATCTAATTTTTTGGCATGTAGTTATTCATAGCATTTTCTTATAGTCTTTTTTATTGAATAGTGATGTTTCCTTTATCCTTGCTGATTTCAGTAAGTTGGCTCTTCTCTCTTTTTTTTCCTGGTCAGTCAAGCTAAAAGTTTGTCCATTTGTTGATATTTGTGAAGAACCAGCCGTTGGTTTCATTGGTTTTTCTTTATTGTTTTTCTGTTCTCTGTTTCATTTATTTCCATATAACTGTATTTGAAGTCTCTAAGGTAAGTGGTCCTTTTTCCCTAATCCATTTTCAAAGATAGTGCAATTTCATTTCACTGATGTCTCTTCCCAGCCCTCACTCTACACCTAGCTTAGAGTATATTAACAAAGGAATTAAAAAACATGGTCTTTACTTCCAGGGAGCTTACGGTGCCTCAGAGCCTCCTTCCTTTTTAACAACATTTGTCTCTGTGTCTGCCTTAAATATCTCTTATTACAATTGAAGCCTGTTTTCTGGTTCTGTCTTCTTGGGAGTTGGGAGACTGGAAACTTGAAGATAGTTACCAAAGGAATTAGCAGCCCTCTTATCATGAGGTTGAATAATTCTAGTTTCTTTAAGTAGAAACCCTTAGGTACTAAGTTGGTGGCAGGGAGAGAGAGAGAAAGAGAGTGTGTGTGCACGTGCGTGTGTATGTGTACATATGTACACACATTTTTAACAAATAGGGAGCCCTGGAGGAACCAACTCTTGTTGAAGAGACCACACAAAGCACTAAAGAACAGTGCACAGAAGTATAGATCAGATGCAAAGCAGGTTTCTTCCGGGGCCTTCCCTGGTGGTCCAGTGGTTAAGACTCCGTGCTCCCAATGCAGGAGGCCCGAGTTCGATCCTTGGTCAGGGAACTAGATCCTGCATGCCGCAACTAAAAAAAAAAAGATCCCGCCTGCTGCAACTGAAGTTACCGCACGCCGCAACGAAGATCTTGCATGCTGCAACTAAGACCAGGTGCAGCCAAATAAATAAATATTTTTTTTAAAAAAAACCCAAAACAAAAACAAAGTAGGTTTCTTCCGTATCTCCCAGAGTTTTTGCTCCTCTTTCTTAGGCTTCCTCCAGTTTCTCTGCACTCCATTGAAAATGCAGAGCCTGAGACTCGTGAGCATGTGGAGCGTTGCAGTAACATGTTAAGCTCCAAGTAGCTCACTGTTAGGGTTAGGTAGGGTCATAAAACCAAGCCTGAGCTAGCCTGGGGTAGAAACTCTTCAATTAGCTAAAGCCAAAGCTGCCCTAAGACTTCGTAGTTGTGTCCTATTTTCTGCAAGAAATTAGCAATAATTTAGGCAGTCGGTGCAGCACGTGAATGGTTTTATGCCATTACGGAGCCATTAAATTCATCTTGGACGTTTGCATTTAGAATAGCAATATTTTCAGCTATATTCCAAAGGCCAAGATGAATTTGCATTGCTCTCTGATGTTTTTCTGATCTTTCTCATTGTTTCTCTCTTTTCTCATATGAGCTGATCCTTGTAGGATTGTTTTATCTATCTTCTCCATTATTTGCTTTTAGATCTGTTCGTTCATTTGGCAGTTTTACCTTACATGCTTTTTTCCCAGTACTCCTCTTGTAGATTAGCATCTTATCCTCTCTGTACTTTTGGAATAATCTCCTTATTGTTTTTTTCTGTGTCCTTTTTCCTGACTCTCCTTCCAACCCACCGTAGTTTCTAAAATTGTGTACTCTTGTTAACTACCAGCACAATCAAGATACAGAGCATGTCCATCACTCCAAAAGGTTCTGTCATGCCCCTTTGCAGGTAACCCCTCCTCCTCCCCCTGGCCCCAGGCAACGGCTGATCTGCTTTTTATCCCTATAGTTTTGCCTCTTATTGAATTTTTTATAAATGTGATCATATGGTATGTTGCCCTTTATGTCTGGTTTCATTCACTTTGCATAATGCATTTCAGATTCATCCATGTTGTTGCATGTATCAGTACTTTGTTTCTTTTTATTGCTGAGTGGTCTTCAAGTGATTTAATTTTGATATTGCAGGTGGACAGCGTAGTGGCTGCTGAGTATGAGCTGGAGTACCTGTTACTGGAAGGTCACTGCTATGACATCACCACCGGCCAGCCCCCACGGGGACTGCAGTTTACCTTAGGAACTTCAGCCCAGCCAGTCATCGTGGACACTATTGTTATGGCTAATCTGGTAAACGATCAGTACATCCAGTGGTGATACTCAGTCATGTTAATTTGGGCACTGCGATTTATGATAGAGCAATTAGCATTCTGAACATGAGGGAGATTAAAATTCATGATGGACTGAATTTTTCTTTTTAAGACAACTTTCTTTTTAAGACAACTTAAAAAAAACTTTTTCTTTTAAGACAACTTAAAAGAAAACATGCTAGAATATTCTACTCTAACCAGATTGGCTCCTGAAAAAGTATTGCTTATGAGCCAACAGCGTTTTTCCCTTCTTTCTCTTTTTTCCTTTTGAGATTTGAAGCTTATTCACACATCATGCGTTGCTTCTTCACTGAAGTACAGCTAAAGGGCAGGCTTCTTGGCTTGACGGGCCAGTATTTTGCTAGTGTTTCTAATATGTAGATTTTAAGAGTTGCATTCGTTTGTTAACAATCTTATTTAAAATAAAGGTGACTGATATTTCAGAAAAAGAAATAACTGTCCCTCAGAAACAGCATTTTGATGTTTTTAAGAGCACTAAAATTTGTCTTGTCTTCTTGTCCTAGGGCTATTTTCAGTTAAAAGCCAACCCAGGAGCTTGGATTCTCAGACTAAGGAAGGGACGTTCTGAAGACATTTATAGAATCTACAGGTAGGATTAAATGATGCAGGTACATTTTTTTTAGAACATTCTGCAATGAGAATCAGCTTGAATTGAATACTGCACTGGCAGTTACCCAGGCAATGAGAATTTAATTTGCAATTGTATGTGTGATGAAACGGTGCTTTTCTAGGAAATTAAATGTGGGAGCCCTGTCAGGGTATAATTGGATAACAAGCAGTGTAAATACTAACAATATATATAGTCAAGTTTGACTCTTCGGTCATTCTTTCGTACTAACAGTATCCCAGGATGAAATCATTCTGTCACTGTGATGAAAACCATAGGCAGATGAGAAAGTGAGTCATTTCAAGAAAGGAGAAAAGAAATGAAGAACAGTCAGACTTTTCAACCCTGGATAGTATATTTCTCTACCCTGAGTGAGTTGCAGATTGACAAGACATGTAAGCTTTGGCCATGGAACCTTGGTGCGAGCACTTGTCTTTCCAGGCCTGAGGTGGTACAGAAGGTACTCCCAGAGCATTGTCGGTAGCCTGCTTTTTGCTTTAAGATTTGCTACAAGTGACTCTTAGTTTAAAAAAATTATACTGCCTTTTAAAAAGGTGTGATCTAAATTCTGCTTAACACAATTTAAATTAGTATTAGGCTATGTGAGAAGACTTCATGCCAATTCATTTCGGGAATGATTTCCATTAGAGTTTATTTGAGAACATCATCCTGTTGTGTCTTCATTGTAGCTTCATAGTCTTTACTGACCCACATGAAAGCTTTGTGGATTTCTGCACATTTCTTACCAAGAAAGTAGAAGATTTTTGTATTATAGTAAAATCTTCATTGTACATAGTAGGGTTTTCGCCTATTAATGTTTTCCCCAAAAGCTTATGTGTTGTCTTTCTAAACTCCGTCCCTGCTGTGTGCCCTTTTCCTGGCCAGGCCTCCTACGGTGGCCAGCACCTCACAGTCGCAGGCTCTCTTCCCCCTTTGCTTCCCAGGCTCTGGAATGTTTCATGCTCCCTGTCAGGATCTCACATTTGCCTGAGAACTTTGCTCTCTGCTGGATGACAGTGAATTCATGTTCTATCGTGGCTTTCTGTAGTTATCACATTAAAATTTGGTGACTGGTAATTTTAGGCATTACAGTTGATTAGTAGGGAAATACTGTTTTCAGTTTTTCCTCCTCTGCCCTGTCTGCTTGCAGACAGAGCTCGTTAGAGTTCTTCCTCCAGAGGATGGGCGCCAGATTGAGTGCAGGGCCTAGGCTTGGCTGTGTGCCTCCAGGAAGGACAGAGTAGAAGCGTTTACAAAACTCTGAAGTAGAGCCATGTCTTGCTACTTGCCCATTACAGAGCAGTAGTGATGCGTTTCCGGTGACGGTGCAGGGGCCCAGGCCCCCAGGCGCTCCTTTATCGAAGGGCGCCGTGCTTGGCTCAGACCTCGTGAACACAGACAGTGGTTCCGTGCTCACGATGTGCTTGCCAGCACCGGGAGCCTCTCACTCTATGGAAGGTCATTCGAAGAGGGACTCAAGAAGGACGTTTGGGCTGTGACCGATTGGCACACTCAACGTGTAAGGATAGAGAATTTGACAAGTGCTTCTGCGTAGCTTGAAGGGGTTTCCTGCAGATTGGAAAATAATTTGTTCAGAAATCACATAAAGACGATGGACAGATATGGGGGGTTGATATCAGACCATTTACTGCATTTTGAGGCCTGTGGTTTGTGACATCCATCTTCCTTCCTTCCTTCCTTTTCTAAGTCACGACGGTACAGATTCTCCACCTGATGCCGCTGAAGTTGTTGTTGTCCTCAGCACCTTCAAAAGCAAAATCATTAAAGTGAAGGTGAGTTTGGTATACTAAGGCAGCCACTCTATTAAAGTTAGTGAAAATAGCAGTAACTAGGTATTTAGTAGCTGTTATGTAAAAATACGTATCTTGAAACCAGCCCCAAACTATGTGAGGTGATGGAATGTGTTAACTCCAGAAATTGTGCTGTTATTATATATTCACAATATATACCTATACCAAGTCATCGCGTTGTATACCTTAAATTTACAAGTGTTACTTGTTCATTACATCTCAGTAAAGCTGAAGGAAAAAGAAAGAAACCAGCCCAAGACTTTAATTCACCTTTGGACTTTTACTGTAGCGTTTATAGGAATGCACTTGAAATGCAAAATGTCTTTTTTAAATATGAGTTTGTGGCTTTCTTCACCTGAGAGATTGCGCCTTTTGGGTTATCTCAGTGAGCAATACAAGTCTCGTTTTACATCAGATGTTTTCATAGATACTGCTTTGCTTGTACAGCCACAGTTCACATTATCATTCATGATTTTATTCTCAGAAGACTGGAAAGAATGCCAATGAGAATTTCAACACCAGCAATACATGGTAGCATTATTTAATTTCTTTTCACTTCTGCTTTCTGTTCTCAGAATTTTGAAGTTCCTAGTGCCTTAAATTCAAGTAAAAGGTATTATGGGATAAATAATCATTATACACAGTAAAACTGAAAGCAGACGGCACACGGTTGAGCAGAAAAATGATCCCTGTGCTGTCGAGAAGATTCGACCCCTGTTTGTACTAGTCAGCCCTGGTACAAGGCTGTCACATGAGATGACTCCTTCCTCACAGTTAGGGCTCGTGTGTGCTGCCCTCTTTCCCTAGAACTAGCAGTTAGCTTGCTGAATTGTGCTTCTGATTTTACTCAGACCATAAGGTTCTCTGCCCGTTTTTCAAACCGAAAACAGTTATTGTCTAATTAAAAGAGGTTGCTATCTCCTCACTCAAGATTTTCATGTGATATGATGAGCACAGTTTGTTGAATACGTCTGGACTCGGGGCGGATTGTACCTGCTGGCGGGATCATTCCCTCCCTAGTGCTGACAGTGTTCACAGTGTGCGTCCGGTGAAGATCATCTAATGCCTATTAGACCCAGTAGGGGGAATCAGATCCATCACGTGTGACTGATTGCAGGTTCAGAAGAAGGCAGACATGGTGAATGAAGACTTGCTGAGCGACGGAACTAATGAGAATGAATCTGGATTTTGGGACTCCTTCAAATGGTAAACTGGCATCATAAAGAAATAATGTTTTTAAGGAAAAACTGATATATAAGCACCATCCCTCCCTTCTCTTGAGTATAATAATCCTGTTTGGGCTTTTCAGATTCTGCTCTGTGCAATCTTGCACTTGTACTTAGAGTAGATGAGTGTTTCCCACTGATTAACTGAAAGAGGTTATCGTCCCCTCATGGTGGGGTTACTTCTGTGCCCTAGTTCTTGACTGCTGTTGGATTTTGTCCGCTATTTGGAGAGCTGAGTGGTAATTGCTCAGTTAACCTTCCATTGTATGTCTTGCATTCTGTGGACTAGCCTGTGTCCAGTCTTCTCCTGAAGCTACACGAGACCCTGTGGGCAGCCTCCCTCTCGTTGGGCAGCCATCCCCACCTCTCTTCCTATGGGCTGCTTTTGCCGGCCTTGCGCTCTCGGGAAGGAACAGGGATGGGGAAGCACCGTCTCCTTCCCTCTCCCCTTAAAGGGCAGTGTGTCTGTATCAGTGTTTCAAGTGTTCTTGTTTTTACCTTTCTTGTTATAGGGGCTTTACAGGAGGACAGAAGACTGAGGAAGTGAAACAAGAGAAAGATGACATAATTAATATTTTCTCTGTCGCATCTGGTCATCTCTATGAAAGATTTCTTCGGTTAGTCATGTTGGTTATTTCAGAATGTGTGCATGGATTTGTTACAGGATTCTTATTTAGGGAGTACGTGTTTTATGGGATTCTGCCTGTTATACTTCTGTGTATTTGACACACTCTAAGGGTTGTGACTAGATTACCATATATAATTGTATTTGTTTTGATCCAGCCAGCCTCATGAAGGGGAGCTAAATGCATCTGTGTACCTATTACAAGGCTATAAACATATTTCAGTATCACTGTGCACACATCATAAGGAGTGGTGTTTAATTGTCCACCAAGCATCGCTTAAACCGGAAATTAGGAGGTTAACGTAGAGAATAGAGGTGGAATAGGGCCGTGGACCTGCCTTCTGAAGATTCATAGGATGTTAGAGCCAGGAGGGATCTTAATTCCGTTTTATAGACAGGCTGAGATTCAGAGGGTGGAAGGATTCGCCTGCGGTCACACAGCCAGAGTGGAGGAGAGGCACAGGCTTGGGCTGGTTGACACAGCAGTCGCCAGGGGAAAGGCCCTCAGGGCGTCTTGTTGTCAGTGGTCAGGAAGGCCTTTGCCTGAGAGTAACTTTCCTAATGCCAGGGTTCTTTTTCCTTGTAATTTTCCACTACAAATCTAGTCAAGATGTCATTTTACTCATGTTTAGCCCTCATATTCCCAAGAAATAATATCTGACCTAGAATAGTAATGTCAGATGTCAGTAACAACTGAATTTAATTAAATTCCTTGACTCAAAATTTGCTTTTGTTTGTTTCCAAAGTAGGGAATCCTGAAGCTGTAACCACTTGCCGTCCCCTTACCTCGCCCCGCTCTCCTCCCTGGCAGGCCCCGTCCAGGCCGTGGGGGGCAGTGCCGTGACGCAGAGCCACCGGGCTTTTCCAGCTTCTTTTTAGGGTGATGTCCTCAGCTAAGCACAGCCTCCAGGATTCATTTGTACCCTAACTAACGTGTCAGTTCATGAAGCAGTTTATTTAAAGCTGTAACGTAATTAAAACATGTGCCTCTATCAGTTCAGTATATTACTATAGGTAATAAGTATTCCTTCTTTCCCATCCAGTGATAACACTGTAAAGATGGATAAGGGCAGTTTTCCATTGTCCCCTACTCAGGGTCTCTCTTTGCCTAATTGAGCCACCAGTTAGCTCTGCCACAAAGAACACTGAGTGGTCTCTTGATGGACTCTCCTTGGTTTTGTTGAGATTGAAAAGATTTGGACAATTGTTATTATTTTTTGCTTTTGTTTGACAGCATAATGATGCTATCAGTACTGAAGAATACCAAGACTCCTGTGAAATTCTGGTTCTTGAAGAATTACTTGTCCCCCACGTTTAAGGTTTGTTTCTCAGGCTTCGAAAAGGAAAACATTCCTAGTAAGGACATACGTACAGTGTGATATACTTTTTGCTACTTCTACATTATGTGTATGATTTAAAAATTTTCCTTGTATTTGGTTACCCTGATTCACCCGCATAATTCAATGTTGATTATTCTTCCAGACTGGTCTGTTTGGGGGGAATAGTTGTTATAAAACTGAACACAAAATTATGACTTATTTGAAGCTTGGATAACATAGGAGGAGAGTCTGTATCTTTTGTTTTCATGGAGTAACATTCCTCCTCTGAGCGTGCATGTCCTTGTTTAATTAGAAAGCACAGTACAGGTTTCCAGTGAGAAGGATGGTTAGTTCTGTCATGAACAACTACCCAGTGATCTGTGGAAGTAAAGGATCATCTGTGCAAAACAAAAACACGCTTGGAAAGTTTTCCGCTTTATATCAGTTAGTATTTGTCATCTAAATTGATTTATTTGCATCTTTGTTGTTGTTCTTCTTCAAGCAGCTTTGAATGTACTCAGTAATATCTCTCCGAGAGAAGTGCTTCACTTCTGGTCCCCTGAAAGTACTTACATGTAGAATCTGAAAGACTTAATGGCAGCAGCCTTGTTCAGAGTACTTGGGTTTGCTGTGTCATTCCCCGGGCTAGACCTAGTGGTGAGAAAGGCTTAAAATCAAGCTCAAAAAAATGTTCTGCTGAAGTCAAGTTTCGACAGATAAAGTCCATTTCCCTTAAACACACAGACACACAGACACACATACACAAATTAATTATCTAAAAGCCTTCACTTAAAGATTTCTGTCATCTCATGTGGTGATTAGAAGCCATAAAAAATGGGGATTTGTCAAAAGTTTATATGTATTCTTTTATGTAGTCACGAGTGAGTCAGGGTCACGTTTCTTCGTTAGACCACTGATAGGGTAAATGTGTTTTACTTGTGCCATAATCGTGCTTGGTTGACTTACTTGTTTTTCTTAATCAAAGTAAATGATTGTTGTTCCCTGTATCTCAAAATAGGAGTTTATACCTTACATGGCAAACAAGTACAATTTTCAGTATGAGCTTGTTCAGTACAAATGGCCCCGGTGGCTTCATCAGCAGACTGAGAAACAGCGCATCATCTGGGGTTACAAGATCCTCTTCCTGGATGTGCTCTTCCCGCTGGTTGTTGACAAGTTCCTGTTTGTGGATGCCGATCAGGTAAGCTCTTAGCGACTGCGCTTCAGCAGTTTGTATTAAAGGCACTGGACTTCCTTTCCTTTTTTAAATGATTTTATCTTTCCAATTATGGAAAAGTACATGCTTGGTTTACATTATTTAGAGTATATGGAAATGTATCACCCAGATGTGATCACTTTTAAAATTTGTATTCGACATATCTCCTTTTCATCTTTGTTCCTATTGCCTCTTTTACACAGTTGTGATTGCATTGTGTGTGCAGTTTTGTATCTTAAATTTAGTTCATTTAACATACAAACTAACAATTGGAAAATTCATCAGTTTAGCACAGTGCTTGCCATCATCTCCAATTATTTGCTCAAAAGCTAGAAGTTATTGACAAGGGTAAGTGAGAGGAAGTGCAAGTAGGTGGCCTTGATAATGTGGAACTCTTCAGAAGGTCATCCTGCTGTCAAGATTTGACTTAATTAAAAGGAACACACTTAATTTTAGAAAATTAAGATTTCTAATTTTAGAAATTTTAGAGCATACAAACTCAAGAAGTGTAAATGTACCTCTACCCTACAGCCTTTCTCCTTATCCTGAGCTGGCTGAAACCTGAGTTCCTCATCTGAATGGAAGTGATGTAATGTGTGCAAGTCATTTGGACAAAGCTTCATCCAGCTCTTGGGAATTCTGCCCCCTCTGGCTCACTTATACCGCAACTGGCTCAACCCGAAGCACGCTTTCCTAGTTCTAATATAATCACACTTAATCCTTGCTGAGCACTTACTGTGTGCCAGGCGTCATTCCCCATCATTCCCCGTTAGTTCATGTAATCCTCCCAACAACCCTGTGAGATCTCCATTTTAGATGAGGAAACTGAGTCACAGAGAGGCTGTGCAATGTATCAATTATTAATTTGTTTTATTTCTGCTTTTTTTTTTTTTGAATGCTTGGAAATACTCTGTGCCAAGCACCAGGCTAAGCGTCTTGACATGCTAGTGAGGGCGGTCAGCCTAATCAGTGGAGGAAGCGAGGCTCGAGCTGGGTCTCCTGCCTGTGCCGCTGAGCCCTGAGCTCCCCGCCGTATCTCCTGGACCCTGCTGTCTGCATGGTTGTTTAACAGATGACTGTGATCCTCTCTTCTTCAGATTGTGCGGACAGATTTGAAAGAGCTGCGAGATTTCAGTTTGGACGGTGCTCCATATGGTTACACTCCTTTCTGTGACAGCCGCAAGGAGATGGACGGCTACAGGTTCTGGAAGTCAGGCTACTGGGCCAGTCACTTATCCGGGCGGAAGTATCATATCAGGTGCCGAAGAAGGAGTGCTTCTAATGCTGTTGTTTGATGTTCTTTAAAAGTAATTTTGTATGTTTAAAGTTGTGAATAGGTAATACATTAACGTGGTTCAGAAATAAAAATTATAAACAATACACAGTGAAAAGAAATCTTCCCCATTCTGTCTCCCTTCTTCCCAGTTCCCACTCCCACAACAGATAAAATCCTCTATTAATTTACTGTGTGCCCTTCCAGACTTTCTTAATTCTTAGGTAAACGACTGTGACTTCTTTTTTACACAAAATATATACTATCCTATTTATAGTTTTGTGCCTTGCTTTTTTCACTTGATGTCTCTAGTAGACTTTATATCCACATGTGGAGAGAGACCTTTTTCCTTTTTACATCAACATATTATTCCAGTGTATATATTATTTATGGTCTCCCTATGACGTGCAATGTTGTAGTGAATAATTAAATACATAATTGTGTATATTTCAAGTATGTCTGTAGGACAAATTCCTAGAACTCCTAGGTTAAACAGTGAATGTATCTGTTGGGCATTTGTTGCTTTTCTACATTATCTTCTCTGGGCAGAGTGTGATTTGGAGAGTAGGGGGATATGTAGGAAGCAGCATGTGTAGAGATAAATGTTGGGGTGTGGTGATTTCAGTATTGTACTTTATGTTCTTGGTCCAAAAGAACTGTAATATTTGGGTGTATTTTCTTTTCCTATAACATTTAAGACATCATCAGGATATCTTCAACTAATGGTTATCAGTCTTTATTACCAAATCTGCTGACATTTGCTAGGAATCTTTTGTCAGAGATGATTTCCTTTGGAAGGCAGTTACTTAAAGAACAGTGACAAAGTGAGCTCGTGGTACCAGAATATGGATTTTGTAATAACTTCCTTAGCCATCTTTGAAGTAGCACAGACTGACTCTGAGCTCCACTGTAGACCTCAGCTTACCTTTTCAAAGAGAAGCCAGAATGTTTGCCTAGTGATCTGTTCCATTAATCAGTGTGGTTACTTTCCCTGCGATAATCCATGGTTATAACAAATGGATTTTCTCTGTCCAGTGCATTGTATGTCGTGGATCTGAAGAAGTTTAGGAAAATAGCTGCTGGTGACAGACTCAGGGGACAGTACCAAGGTCTGAGTCAGGATCCTAACAGCCTTTCAAATCTTGATCAAGTAAGTGGCCCTTTTTTTGGTTAACCGTTTCAGTGATGGGTATACAGTGTTGTGTCGGAAAATGAAGTGTAGCATTTGCTTCTCCCTTCTCTGTTGGGACAGTGTTCTATGTCTTCATGGAAAGGAATTTGTGTGTGTGTGTGTGTGTGTGTGTGTGTGTGTGTGACACTTTTATCTGTCCTCAAGAGAGGACATAATGGTGAAAAATGTCATGGGCCTGAGGTTGGTTTGGGGAGGGAGATAGAAGGAGGACACTGCCACTCAGAACCATTACCTTATCTTTTCGTTTTGTACCCAGCTAATCTGATCAATTTGTTTCTCTGCCTACTAGGGTCAGTGTATTTCTCTTCTTTAGGAACTAACTAGCTCAGGATTCATAGCATAGAATATAGTATCGTAATTTCCCATTTTTTCCCATATCGGCAACCATGGTGTTTTTTAAGAAGTTTGGATGAGTCACTGTTTATTAATGCTAAGCATTTTTTAGAGGTGAGATTATAGTTTGCGTTTTAGATACATAGTTTCACATATTTTGTTTTGCTTAAGTCTGCCTTAAACATTTTTAAGCATTTGTGATAGATAGCACCCATAAAGAAAAGTGAGTGTACAAAACAAAAATTTATAAATATTTGCATATTCATATGCATCAGTGCATTACCACAAAGCACATGTCCATGTACTACCACCCGGTTTTAGAAATACGACATTACTAGCATCCCAGAAGCCACCCTCTTTAACGGAAGTATCCAGCATCCTGACTTCTGTGGTAATCACTCCATTGCTTTTCTGTATTGAATTACTACTTACACATGTATCCTTAAACACTATAGTTTTACCTGTTTTTTTCTGCCTGTCTCAGTGGGATTATACAAGATGTACTCTTTTGAGTCTAACTTCTTCTGCTTAATGTTATGTTAGTGAGATTCATCCGTATTGTTGTGTGAAGTGGTAGTATGTTTTGTTTATTGTACATTTGGGTTGTTTTCCATTTTTGTCTTCTACAAATAATGCTGTGATCATCGTTTATGCACATGTATACGTATTTCAGTTGTGTGTACAACTACAAGTTGAATTGCTGGGTCATCAGATTGGTCCATCTTTATCTTTACTAGATAATTCCAAGCAGTTTTCCAAAGTAGTTCTGATTTATACTCCCATCAGCAGTGTAAGAATTCCTGACGCTCTATGTAATTTTGAGTAATACTTATTGTTAATCTGTTAAATTGTTAGATGTGAGCTGGCAGCCCATGTGGCTTTCAGTTAGAGAGTTTAATCCCTTTACATGTAATGTAATTATTAGTGTGGTAGGATTTACATCTGCCAATTTCCTGCTTGTTTTCTATATGTCTTTTGTGTTTCTCAGTTCCTCCATTACTGCTTTCATTAATAGATATTTTAATTCCCCTCTTGTTTCATTCACTGTGTACATGGAGATTTTCCAGGGTTTTTTTTTGTTCTAGCCCAGTTGCTCTAGTCTGAGAAAGTATTATGTATGATCTCAGCCATTTGAAGTTTGTTGAGCTTTGCTTGTTGAGCTGACCCAGATATGATCAGTTTTGGTAAACATTTCAACTGGTTTCATATTCTGCAGATGTTAGGTGTAATGTTTTTCTATGTATGTCCATTAGGTGAGGTTTAGTGATATGTTGTTGTGTGTGTTTTGTCTGTGTGTTTTTCTATTAGTTACTGAGAGAATTGTGCTAAAATCTCTTTCCATATTGTGAAATCTTTCTTGTCTTTGGTTTTGTCAAGTTTTGCTTGATGTGCTTAGAGACTATCATTCAGTGCCTAAAAACTTAGAAGTCATATATATGTCTGACAAATTAACCTTTTATTATCTCTGTTAATGCTTTTTGGGCAGGGGCTTAAAGTGTGCTTCATCTAGTATTAGTGCAGCTATGCTGGTTTTCCTTTTAGTTAGTGTTACATGGTATATTTTTTTATCCTTCTGTTCTCAATCATTCTTTTTTTTTTTTTTTTTTTTGTGGTATGCGGGCCTCTCACTGTTGTGGCCTCTCCCGTTGCGGAGCACAGGCTCCGGACGTGCAGGCTCATCGGCCATGGCCCACGGGCCCAGCCGCTTCGCGGCATGTGGGATCCTCCCGGACTGGTGCACGAACCCGTGTCCCCTGCGTCAGCAGGCGGACTCTCAACCACTGCGCCACCAGGGAAGCCCCTCAATCATTCTTTATCCTTATGTTTTAGTTCTGTTTCTTATAAATAGCTTATATTGGTTTGTTTTTTCATGTGGTTGTGACAGTCATTTAATTTGAACATTAGTCCGTTTATAGTTAATGTAATCACCAACAAGTTTGGCTTCTCCATAGTCCTGCTTATTCCATATGTCCTGTATTTCTTTTTTCTCCTGTCAGTTTCTTTCAGATTGATTGAGGATTTTTTCATAATTCCATTTTCCCTCTATTAAACTATACACTTAAAGTAATTTTTAAATGATTAGCCTAGAGATTACAGTATGCATTTCTGACTTTGCAAAGGCTAATGTTAATTAGTGTATTTTACTCATCTACCAGACAGTGCAAAAACATCAGAACAGTTCTTCTCAAATTTTAGCATATATAAAAAAATCACCTGAAGAACTTATTAAAGCCTTAAGCCCTGGGCCCCATCCCCCACAGGCTGATTCAGTAGGTATATGGTTGGGCCTTAGAATCTGCATTCCTAGCAAACTGTGTGCTGCCAGTCCACAGACTACATTTTGAGTGTCATTGTCTTAGAACTCATTACTCCATTTATCCTTATCTCAACCTAAATACTTTGTTGCCATGTATTTTAGATCTGTCTATATTTTAAACCCCAGAAGAAGTTATTCTTCTTGTTTAATACAGTCAGTATCTATTTAAATTTGAACTAACATAGTTACCCTTTGGGTTACTCTGCATTCTCCCCTGCATTTCTGGGCTTCCATATTGGATCATTTTCCTTCTGCCTGAAGGTGGTCCTTTACTTAGTGTTCACTAGTAACAAATTCAGTTTCTGTTGTCTGAAAGTATCTGTATTTTACCTTGATTATCTTTTACTGTGGTAAAATTTACCATTTTAACTATTTTTAAATGTTCAGTGGGATTAAGTACATTTACAATGTGCAGCTGTCCATCTCCAGAACTGTTTCATCATCCCAAACAGAAACTCTGTACCCATTAAACAGTTAACTCCCCTTTTCTCCTGCCCCCAGCCCCTGGTAACCTCTATTCTATTTTCTGTCAGTATGCATTTGCTTATTCCAGGTACTTTTGGAATCACACAATATTTTTCCTTTTGTGTTTGTTTTATTTCACTTAGCATAATGTTTTCAAGATTCCTCCATGCTGTAGCATGTACCTAACTTTTCTTCCTGTTAAGATCAAATAATATTTCATTGTATGTATATACATTTTGTTTGGCTATTCATCTGTTGATGGACATTTGGCTTATTTCCATCTTTTGACTTGTGAATAATGCCTCTGTGAACGTCGGCGTACAAGTATCCGTTTGAGTCTCTGCTTTCAGTTCTTTTGTGTACATACCCAGAAGTGAAATTATCGGATCGTATTGGTTGTTTGTGTCTTTGGACAGTGGAACGTTTTATTGTGTCAAACGCACAGGTTTTTCTGAGAGAAAAGCTTCAAAGCATAGAGTACAGCTGGCTAGAAAACATGTGGGCTTCATCTACTTGGGATCAAGCCTTAGCAGACAAGGTGGATTCAGAGCTTCCTTATTTGAAGCAAACCCTTGAAGTACAAGAGCCACACTCGATGCTTACTTGGCTTTTAGAAGGCAGTACTGTTTTTCTTAGAATTGCCCTCATGGAGGGAATCTAGGTGCAGGCTGTTTGTGAGTTTTAAGCTAAAGTTTTTCAGATGCTTATTGTGGGTAGCTGTTTTATGGATCCTCTAAACTTTGTGGTTTTTAAAAACACCGGAAATAAATATTTTAGTTTCTCTAAGGTTGTTGGTACGGACTCTTTTCTGTTTTAAAAATTTGTGATTGACATGTGATATGTAATGAACAGCTAATTTGCTGTGCATTTATTTAAATTTCCCCTAGGACTTTATTTCTAAACATTTTCTTTTATATTTTATTGAAGTATAGTTGATTTACAACGTGGTGTTAATTTCTGCTGCAATGCAAAGTGATTCAGTTATACATATGTATATTTTTTCTTTTTCATGTTCTTTTCCATTATGGTTTATCACAGGATATTGAATATAGTTCCCTCTGCTCTGCAGTAGGACCTTGTTGTTTATTACCCTAGAACTTTAGATTGTTGTGTTTTATCTTCTCTTCCGAACAGGATTTGCCCAATAACATGATCCACCAGGTGCCAATTAAATCACTCCCTCAAGAATGGCTTTGGTGTGAAACATGGTGTGACGATGCCTCTAAGAAAAGGGCAAAAACAATTGATTTGGTAAGTTGTCGGTGGCTCTTTTCTGCATCTTAGTCCTGTCTGATGGATGACTAGATAATTTAGTCTTTCTCTTTAACTGTGTAGTTCAGGGACTGCAGAACTTCTTACAGCAACCTCAGCAGGAAGCCAAATCCTCCAGTGTGTGATGGGGTTGTTTTCACTACTTAGAATTGGTGAAGTTACCACTGATCTTCCAGATCACTCTGTGCCTTGTAATGTTTCCAGTGTTTCTTTTCCTGCCTTCCAGTAGCGCTCCACAACTTCTTTGCGGAAGCTTTGTACGGCCCACTCACTACCACACTGCTTCTGCTAATATGGTTTGCTTCCTCAGTATTGTTCTCTTTGTCCAGTAAGGACCTGTAACCCAAGAACAGAAACACCTTTGAATTCTGTGTAACATACCCTTCCTTCAGCTCAGTTGAAGTGTGTTATTTTGGTTTTCACAGTGTAATAATCCAATGACCAAAGAGCCCAAGCTGGAGGCCGCTGTTCGAATTGTCCCAGAGTGGCAGGACTATGATCAGGAGATCAAACAGCTACAGACACGCTTTCAGGAGGAGAAGGAATCGGGAGCACTTCATAAAGACACACCGGCACAAGAACCGAGCCGGGAAGGTACGTACAGCCTCTTGGCTTTAGGCAAGTACTTCTTGGCCTGTCTAATTTCTGTTTGTTGCAAAAGCAGAATAATGAATAAAAGGACTAGAAGAAACAGTTATTTAATCCTTCCATCCTGACATCTGCTAGTGTATATTGTTCACTTTCCTTATTCAGTTGGGTTCTAAACAGTATTTATTAATGCAATTGCTGCCCTTTTTTTTCTTCTTTCTTTCTCTTTCTTTCTTTTTTTGAAGAAAGACTGCTTTCATTGTGATTATTGTTATTTAGGTTCATGAGTTTTGTGATACATAAGCCAAACCTGCCATTATTTGGGGGACCTCTTGTCAGATTCCTAGTGAATGAACACATTTAGGGTCAAGACAGAGAACGTATTGATTTGAAAAAAGTATTCTGAGGACTAAATCTTCATATAATGTTTTCCCTACTGTATGTACATCTCAGATGGTAGCCAATCTAAAAAAATCATTAGAGTACAAAAGTGACCTTTTGTAAACCCATTAATAAGCTGGGCTCTGGATTTTAATGTATTCAGCTCAAAACGAATTCTCAAAAAGCAATTATAGAACATGGATCTTGAGTGATTCTGAAGACTATGGCATGATATTAAAATCACAGCTAAAAGGTTGGATATTCACCATAAAAATAATTAAGTTCATGAGTAAAACCTCAAGGATTTCCATAGATAAATGGCAAAGAATGTAGACATACTGTTTAAATAAGAGGAAAACAGAAATATAAATGAATTTGAGGAAACAGTAATCAAATTAAAGGAATCTATCATTAATACATGCTACATAGAAAAAAGCGTACATATTGGTAATGCCATTTGTTGGGGGAGATGGCGATGAACCTGTTGTGGGTGAACCTTGCTGAAGCTTTGTGCACTAGAACAATCCTTGTTAGAGGGCAGTCAGTCGATCGTCAGGAGCCATTAAAGTGCTTATATCCTCAGTAATTTCTCTCTCGAGAATTTACCTTGAAAGAAATAATTCAATGCAAGAAGAAAGTTATGTACATGGAGAAATTTATTTTATTATTACTTGTAAACCAAAGGCATTAAAAAACAGTTTTAAACACCCAAAAATAGAAAATAGTAAATGAGCTACACTGCTACATAGGAAGTGTTTATATGTTATTAAGTGAAAAAAGAAGACTCCTGACTAAAAATATGTGCATTTTTCCTAGAAGTAAATATCGTACTTGTGAAAACAATATTTAGATGGAGTTAGGGGTATGCAGGTAGTTTCCATGTTCTTAAAGATAAAAATGTCTTTTTTAGTTTGTTTTTGCTTTCAAAATATAACACAAACACACTAAACCAAAGCTCCTAAAAATTTAAAAAGAGAGATACAGCAGAGGTAGGGGCACAAATAATAGGTTTCGTACCAGAAAATGCCTAGGCTGTACTATTTTTTTTTGGCTGTGTCGGGTCTTCATTGCAACACTCGAGATCTTTCATTTCAGCCTGTGGGCTCTTAGTTGTGACACGTAGGCTCCAGGGCACATGGGCTCTGTAGTTGGTGGCACGCTGGCTCAGGCACGCGGGCTTAGTTGCCCCGTGGCGTGTGGGATCTTAGTTCCCCGACCAGGGAGCGAACCCGCGTCCCCTGCGTTGGAAGGCGGATTCTTCACCACTGGACCACCAGGGAAGTCCCTAGTCTGTACTTTTATAACTTGACAATAATTCCTTTTCTTTTCAATCGTTCTCCTTTTCCGTAGGACCTCAGAAACATGAAGAATTATGATCTCCAGAGGAGGATAGGGAATTACACCATTTGAAGAACACTTTTTATATTAAATGCTAGCTTTTTCCAATCTGTCTATACAACTGCTGATGAACTGGCTGGGCAGGTGTGCCGCACTGTTCATTCTGACTCCTGCACGCTGGCGGCTCTGGATCTCTGGAGTCAAGGCTCCACTGGATTCATACCTCAGAGGAAGACAAGGGGCTGATCTCTGGGGGACTCTATAAAGAGCAGGCTTCTAACCAGAGGGGAAGATGGCAGAGGCAACTGGAAGAAAACGAGCCCTGTGGTGCTCACACCCAGGAGCCCACATGTGCCACAGTGTCTCGGGAAGCCACCAGCCAGAGCCACCGTGTCCTTCCTTACCTCAGCCTACGGGCAGCGGAGCTCAGTCTGCAGCCTGGGCCGCAGGGCAGGTGCCGCCCACATCAGCCATCAGAAGCTTTGCCCAAAGTCTGCGCACCTCGGGGTTTGCGCCAGCGTTCCCCTGTGCCCTTCCCCAGCATCAGGTTCACTGTCAAATTGAAACCCAACCAACAATCATGTGTCTTCAGGCTCGGCTTGGGGCAGGTTAATTTGGGGTTAGGATGGGGGTGGGTTGGGCTGAGGGTAGGGAAAATGTCAGGAGTAGGAGGCTCTGGAACGCTGGGGTGAGGGCGAGGGGGACCGGAGATCGGCCGTCCTCTTTTATAGACCGTCGGCACCGTTGTGACTAATTGGAAATGAAGACGTTGTCCTTATTCTCCACCCAGCCCCAGTGAACGTTTTAAGTAATTGTTTTATAAGCAGTTTTTTAAGTTGTGAAAGTCTTTGCTTTTCTCTTCCCACTTTCTTAAAAAAGAAGCCTGTTATTTCCTTACTGGATACAGCCATAGTAAGCCCCTGTAGTGATCCATCCTGAAGGGCTCAGGGCTCCCTCAGGACGGTCACCGCATCATTTACCCTCTTCTTCTCCGCAGGATTTTCGTCTCTCAGACCCAGGGGAAGTTGGCTTTGACTTTTCTCTACGGAAGACTCCCAGATCCGAGATCGGGAGAGATTCTGCTTGTGTAATTCACTTTTTTCTATACACTGTTCTGTATTCCTTTTAGTTTAGTGCGGTGGGCTGCCTTTGACTTGCAGAAATTGCCAGTGTTGCACCCGTTCTGACTCCACAGAGTTGCATCTTGAAGCAGGTTTGGCCCTTTGGTCATGGCTTTTCGTGTCTTCACTTCAGCAGCCCAGAAGGGCGCTTCCGCGGCAGCCTTTCCTGCTGGGTGGGCAGAGCCGGGAGGCGCCCACGAGGAGTCTTGCAGGTGCTGTCGGCCTGCGTGGCTGTAAGGCTGCAGGTCCTGCCCCCTGGCTGCCCAGGCTGCAGGGCACAGCAGCAGAGCACTCCGTGGACTGTGCCTCCTTCCAAAGTCTTAGGACAAATATCGAGGAATTAATTTTTTCCATATTCACACGCCAAGGTTAGCTCGGGAGTCTCTTAGTCCTAGGGAGCTTTTGAGCGTGCTTTTGTAGGTCCATTAAAAAACTGGGGAGGAGGGAGCCCGAAAGATTTTTAGATAAATCGATCCAAGACTGCAAAGGTCCCTCAGAGGTGTCGCTGTTGACAAAGGCTCTAGCGTGAGTTCCCCCCACGCTGCTCCTCCCCTGGTCAGAGCAGCTAAAGGGATAGAATCAATGAGAGTGGCAAACATTCACTCAGGTCCATCTGAGGGTTAATTAAGCCTTCAGAGAGGCTGCCGCTGCCGCCGCCACTTCTGTCTACAACCACGGGCGCAGTTGTGCGTTTTCCCACTTCATTTACTGGGAGGTTGAGCGGGAAATAACAAAAGTCACTGGGATGTGCTTTCTAAACGCTGGTTCCCTCGGGACATGGAATAGGCCACCTTTCCACGTCTTTCTGCCTGGGCTCTTAACGTGTATCGTTCATGAGGAAGGTGAAATCTGTTCTCTGTGTAGTGTGTGTGTGTCCTCGTTGCCCCTTATTTGTCACCACCCTAAATTTAAGTCTTATTAACAGTTGAATCTAAACATGCGAGACCCCGCTTGCTTCTGAAACGGCCTAGGGTCCTCCTTCTCATGCCAGGAATATCTTGGTTCGCGTGGCATGAGCAACTTGCAAAACGAACCTCTAGCGCCCTGGGAAATGATACCGCCACTAAAATTTGGTCTTGGTCAGCTTTGTCTGTTCTCTCTACCGTATGAAAGCAAATTGTGACGGGAAAGATAGGAGAGATTTTTCACAAGAAACATGAACTGATTTTACCGAGAAGTGCAAGCTTCTGGAAGCTACTCACAGTACGTTGTTCTCAACCATCTTTTCATACATAATGGACTTTTTCCCCCTTCATCATGCCACAGTGGAAACCTTTTCTTTCTGAATCAGTGCCAGAGCAATGTGACATAATGTGACACATCAGAACGACACGCAACAGTGTGGGTTTTTATATCTTGCGAACAGTGGTGTTTGACGGAGGTCAGAACGGGTGCACGCGGCCTGCTCTCGGAGCTGCGGGGACGTGCCTGTGTTTCGTTTAAAAGCGTCCTGAATACTTGCCCCGCTGAGAGCGCTGGTGCGGCAGTTTTCCGCACGCCTGAGGGAGTGCCGAAGCTGTCAAAGTGGCACTTCAGATTGAAACGTAGAGCTGTTGGCCTGCCTGCCAAGCACACGCACACCTGGTAGGCCCACGCACTGTGTGAGCTCAGCTCGGGGGGCGGCGGGGAGCAAAGGTTTCATGAAAATCAGGTAGTACTTTCCAAGAAGGGAGCTTAATCGATTCTGCTGTCCTCACGCCCTCATATCATGAGCCTTGTGAAAGGTCTGATGGAACGAACAACGTCTGTCTGGTTGCAGGATTACTGAGTGAAGGGGCTGACGGCCAGGGACAGCAGTGCGGTTTCCAGAAGAGACTGGAAGGGAAATGAAAATCCCAGTTTCCTTCGGCTGGGAATTCCACTTTACTGACCTCGTAACTTGGAACGGGTCAGACCCCGCCCTCACAGCAGCGAGCATAAGGTGGTTCCCCCTCCCCGACACCCCCTGGGGAGTAAATTTGGCTGCTTGAAAGCAGTTTTCTTTTTTTCCTGAAACTGTCATGGATGATTAAAAGAAATAATTCAACTCAAGAGTTTCAAGAGGACATCTCGTGCATTTTTCTGAGTAAAATGTTCGTGCTGTGGTATCAATATCATGGAAGTGGAAGTGTTTTGGTGAAGCTTTCTCTTGGTAACAGTGAATGCAGGGTGTGTTGTGTGCAAAGTTATTTAAATATATTCCATTGTGTAATTTTAATAGTTTTTTAAGCATTTGATTTTTATGGGGACACTTTTGTGGGATGATAAGGGTTAATCAACTTGAATATTGCTGTTTTGGGTCTAGTCTGGTGGGATAACCTTTGTAATTTAGATTCCTATTTTCCCAGTCTTGCTACAGTGAGGAAGGATCTTTATTAGGACTTTGGTAGTAACCTGACTGAATTCCACAAATTCGACGTCATTAACTCAGGTCTTTGTTGGTACTTCAGAGTATCTGGAGGATACCAATTTCTCTTTCATTATTTGGTCTTTGATCTCTCAATCTAATACAGAAATGAAGCTTCTGGGTGGCGGTGAGTCAGGGCACTGAGTAGAGGATCTCTCTCTCTCAGGGTGTCACTGAGTGCTGACAGCTTATAAAAACAAACCACGAAATCAGCTTCAGGCACCTGCATGCTCCCCAGAAGCAGTCCGAAAGTGAGGCCATCTCCTGAGTCTTTTCCAATCACCTAGCAACACAGAGGCCAAATGCGGCAGATGTAAGTAGGACACAAGTTAGGGTTTGAGGCAAGGCCTTCATCCCACCTGTAATTTATGCATTGCCTTACGTGTCACCTTTTAGATTTCCAGAGAAATGGACGTAATTCCTCTTCTCAATAAAAATGGCAAAATACATTAACCTAAGGTCAGCAATTTGAGAAAAGATTATCAAGTACGGTGGTTTCCAACCAGTTGTTTTTGCTAATAATAAGGTAAACATGGAAAAAACAAAGAAAAATATTAGAATTTTTAAAGAAACTGTACTTAAAAAAAAAAAACAAAAACCTTTGTAACTCTTCTATTTTACTGTAATCCTGTTCCATTAAATGCAGCAAAGGTCCAGGTGCTGCCCCTTGCTCGGGAACAAGCACTGGGACAGTAAACGTCTACAGAGCCCTCTGCGCCTGAAATGGATTGAGAATGAATTTCCTGGTACTGTAATGAAGATAAGGTCTGCTCAACACAATAAACTTTTCCTTCTCTTGTTTAAAACCGTCTGGTCCGTCATTCAGCTTTTATGCTTAGGAAAGGTAAGTCGTTAGAGCTCGAAATTCCATCCCTCCATCTGACAGAAGCAGCAGGCCTGGACAGGAGGAAGAGCTTTACCCGAACGCCTTGTCTGCTGAGGAGCTAGGTCCAGGTGCAGCCAATTCTCTAGATTCTCAGGGGAGCACCCAGGCCTCTTCCGAGGTCCCCAAGTTTGGGGGACTGCCCCAGGCAGGATCTCGCAGGCAAGCTGCCCCAGAAGCACTAACCGTAACAGGAAGGATGGCATGGACTTTGTTCATTTTGCAAATTCTCTGAGCTCCTACGCTGGGGCTGGATTTAAGGTTGAAGATTACGGTTCCCGCCATTCAGGTGCTCACTGGACACCGCAAGCTGGTGTAATGGGAGCGCTTGCAGAGGTGGAGGTTGGGCAGAGGGACCTTGTGGCTGTGAGAACATGACAGAGGGCACCTACGGTGGAGGAGGGAACGAGGGGTTTGGTGGTCAGGAAAAGCTTCTACAAGGAGAGGATGCTTAAACTCAAGTTTGGGGAATCAGTAGGCGCTATCTATGTAGAATGAGGGAGGGGGGATACAGTGAGGTTGGAGAGCTGGTGTATCTCATTTAAGGAGCTGCAAGTGAACCTCTGGGGCTGGAGTCATGGCCAGGAGCGAGGTGCTGGAGTGAGGATCTGAGTTGATCCAGAGCCACCAGAAAGCCCCTGAGGGGTTTTAAACTGGGTACCCACATGAAACCTCTTTTTTCTTGTAAAAATATTACTATTGATGTATAGCATTTGAAGGTACAAGTACACAAACATACACCTTGATAGATTTTCAAAGTAAACACACTTGTATAACCATCAACCAGATAAAGAGGTAAAAAGAAGTTGGATTATAGTCTGGCTTCCATCAGTGGCAAGAGCATTGTATCAGACCAACCAGTAAATAGATATACATTGTTGAAATGCACTGGAAAGTGATCAGAGACAGGCAAAAACTGGAGGGGACCCAACCCCTGAAAGAAGAGAAACACACTGGATAAGATCCACATTTAAGCAACTATTCCTCATGTGGCCCACAGGGAATAAAACAAAAAGTGGCTGTTCTACAGGGCTGAGGAACCAAGTCAGAGTTCAGAGGCTGCCCAAGCAGCTGGAAATTGAAGGCAGAAAATCCCAGAAAGGAGGAAGCCACAGAGCCTTGAATTTGCCGTGCATACTCCCCTCATATCCTTGCCTGACTCCTAAATTATGCTTGAACAAAGCAGGATTCCAAGAGGGCCAAACAAAGCAACAGCTGGAAGGCTGGAAAAGCTCAGAAGATGTCTGGCGCTGGGGAGGGAAAGTTTGGCGTTTATGTCCCACCAAGTTAGAGAGGCTCAGTAAATATTTGGGGCTTTCCGCTGAACTCGGGTCTAGGCCCTAGGACTAAGGGCAAAACTAAAATAGAACCACTCTAATAAAGTGTAAAGTCAAGCCTTCGAAGAATCAAGGTGATCCAATAGTAACTTAACTCCCTACTAAAACTCAACAGTTTTCATGGGAAAATTAATGAATCCAGAGTCTCTGTATTACTCAGAATGTCCAGTATACAATCACAGATCAGACGTAAGAAACAGGAATGAATATTAGGACACATAAACAAGGGGGAAAAAGTCAAGAGATCTGCAGGCAACCAAGATGTTGAAATTGTTGAATAAGAATTTTAGAATAATTATAGGGACTTCCCTGGTGGTGCAGTGGTTAAGAACCCCCCTGCTAATGCAGGGGACATGGGTTCGATGCCCAGTCCAGGAAGATCCCACATGCTGTGGAGCAACTAGGCCTGTGTGCCACAACTACTGAGCCTGCGAGCCACAACTACTGTGTGCCTGGAGCCTGTGCTCCGCAACAAGAGAAGCCACCGCAATGAGAAGCCCATGCGCCGCAATGAAGAGTAGCCCCTGCTCGCTGCAACTGGAGAAAGCCTGCGCACAGCAATGAAGACCCAACTGCAGCCAAAAAATAAATAAAATTTATTTAAAAAGGAAATAATTATAAATATGTTAAAGAAACAATAGGAATGGATATATACAAAGGATGAAGATGTGGGGAATTTTAGGAGAGATGAAATTTTTAAAAACCAATTTCATGGGTAGGCTTAAGATTAAACACTGCAAAATTTAAAAAAAAAAAGGATCAGAGAACTTGAAGACAGGTTAATGGAAATTATCCAAATTGAAAAGCAAAGAGGGAAAAACGATTGAGAAAAATCATAAATGAATATATGTAGTAACCTGTGAGGCAGTATCAAGCAGTGTAACAGATACGTTCGGAGAAATACTGGCCAAAAATCGTCAAGGTGTGATTAAAAACAACTCATGGATCCAAGAGCCTTAGTGACTCCAGAAATACAGTTTCTTAAAAATGCTCTCTTGACCCAGTTTTGGCCCTGGCTAAAGGCCAGTCAGTTCTCTTGAACAGCCAATCTAGTCCACGCCCTCAACCACTTCACTTATTGGACTCTTCAACTCTGGGCCACTATATACCCACCCTAATCGCCCAAGGCCAGATATAAGACATGCAGGGACATCTCCTATGCTCCAGAGCTTATTGAAATATTCAAATTAGCCAGTCTTATCCTGCCTCACCCATTCATTCCTGGGGAAACCACAGTTAAAGCTCTTGCCCACAGTTCCTGCCTTGCCTTCTTCCTAGTGACCAACCCTAGTGCTTCCCCCGAGGGGTCCTGCATGGTGTGAACTGTGATATAACAAAACTGTAAAACTCTTCTAGCTTTTCCCTTGGTCTTTGTCCGGCCTCACTGTGTGTTACCCCCCACCCCCCAAACCAGTGCACACACATGCACATGCACACGTGCACACACACACACACACACACACACACACATATGCAGGATAAATACAAAGAAGGTCACACCTAGGCATGTCATAGTCAAATGCTGAAAACCAAAGATAATCTTTAAAAAGTAGTCAGGAAAACAAAAAAGACATACCATACACAGATATAACAATAAGAGTGATAGCTGAGGACTTTCCCGGTGGCGCAGTGGTTAAGAATCCGCCTGCCAATGCAGGGCACATGGGTTCGAGCCCCGGTCCGGGAAGATCCCACATGCCACAGAGCAACTAAGCCCCTGCGCCATAACTACTGAGCCTGTGCTCTAGAGCCCGTGAGCCACAACTACTGAGCCCACGTGCCACAACTACTGAAGCCTGCGTGCCTAGAACCCGTGCTCCGCAACAAGAGGAGCCACTGCAATGAGAAGCCCGTGCACCGCAATGAAGAGTAGTCCCTGCTCGCCACAACTAGAGAAAGCTTGCGTGCAGCAATGAAGTCCCAACACAGCCAAAAATAAATAAATAAATTTATTTAAAAAAAGAAAAGAATGATAGCTGACTTTTTATCAGGAAAAAAGAACATGACAGAGGAATAACATTTTTAAAGTGCTGAAAGAAAGAAAATCTGTCTTAACATTATGTGGGGGAAATATTTTTCAAAAGTGAAAATGAAATAAAACTATTTCAGGATAACTGAATGTCAAGAGAATACGTTGCTTGTAGACATGTACTATAAAAAAAAATGGTAAAAGTTCTTCAGGCTAAAAGGAAAATGATGCCAGATAGATAGAAATTCATGTCTACAGGAAGGAATGAAGAGCGCTGGAAATAGTATGTGGGTAAATATACTATTTTTCCTTTAAGAGACTATTGATTGCTTAAAGCAAAAATGTTACCTATATTTTGGGTATATAACATGTAGAAGTAAGATACATGACAATTGCACAAAGGATGGGGGAGTTATAATGTTCTTACATTATTATGAATTGGTATGACAGTAATGCAAGATAAACTGATAAGCTGAGGAAGCATATTGTTTTCCCTAGAGCAACCATTTGAAAAAATATAGTTATACCAAAAATCAAAACAAACAAAAAACAAGAGGAGACAGGAAAATTTTAATTTTCAATTAAAAAAAAAAACATGTAAAAATCAACCCAAAAGAGGCAGGAAAGGAGAAGCAAAGGAACAAGTAGAGGAGATAAATAGTAAAACAAATTAAACAGTAGTCTTTAAACTGAAAAAGTCAGTATTTGCATTATATATTAATGGTCTTAAACACTCTAAATAGAAGTCTGAGATTTTCAGATTGTATTTTAAAAAGCAATTTATAGAGATGCACATTAAATAGAAATAGGTTGACATTAAGAACTGTCTCGCACAAACACTAATAATAAGAAAACTGGTGTGGCTATATTCATATTAGACAGAGTGAACTTCAAGACAATGAGAATTACCAGAGGAAAAAGAAGGATATTCTATGATGATACAAGTCAATTAATCAAGGAGACATTAACAATCCTAAATATGTATGCACCTAATGACGTTACTTAAAAATACAGAGTAGGTATGACAACAAGCAAAATGACAGGCTACAAAGATCTGGGGTCAGTCACTCTGCTGAGTCAACGATTAAGCTGGAAAGATCAATTGAAATAAACTACTTTGGAACTCTGGAACATGTTTGGACACTTATAACAACCAGCACTTCATGTGCTGGTTGTGAGCACTTCATGAAGGGAGAGGCTTCTGATCTTTTGTAAGTTAGGGGCAGGCACAAGCCAACTACCACTCCTGATTCCTTAGCACCATCTTGGCTGAGTTCCTGGAGCAGCTGGCTGGTGCCAGGGTGGGTAGTGTTGACCTTGTCCTCAAAACATTTGGATTTATGCATTTGGGCTCGTCTAGTGATGCCTGAGGAACTGGCATAGAAACTTGCCTTGGTTTTGGCCCTCAGTAGCAGTGGCTAACCCTGGGGTTATCTATCAGAAGATTTAAAGAGACTTCCCTGGTGGCGCAGTGGCTAAGAATCCGCCTGCCAATGCAGGGGACAATGGGTTCAAGCCCTGGTCTGGCAAGATCCCACATGCCTCGGAGGAACTAAGTCCATGTGCCACAACTACCGAGCCTGCGCTCTAGAGCCTGTGAGCCACAACTGCTGAGCCCATGTGCCACAACTACTGAAGCCCGGGGGCCTGTAGCCCGTGCTCCACCAGAGAAGCCACTGCAATGAGAAGCTCGTGCACCACAATGAAGAGTAGCCCCTGGGGCTTCCCTGGTGGCGCAGTGGTTGAGAGTCCGCCTGCCGATGCAGGGGACACGGGTTCGTGCCCCGGTCTGGGAAGATCCCACATGCCGTGGAGCGACTGGACCCATGAGCCATGGTCACTGAGCCTGCGCGTCCGGGCTCCGCAATGGGAGAGGCCACAACAGTAAGAGGCCTGCGTACCGCAAAAAAATAAAATAGAAGAGTAGCCCCTGCTCGCTGCAACTAGAGAAAGCCCGCATGCAGCAATGAAGACCCAACACAGCCAAAAATAAATAAATAATTTAATTTTTTAAAAAAGAAGATTTAAAGAGACAGGAGCATTTTTTTTCCTTGCTGGAGACAGACAATTAAATTGTTCTCAAGTCACTGGTTGACTGCACAGATAATGGAACAGAAACTTCAGGTACCACACACAAGGAATACATACCTTGCAAAAATTGTTTGGAAAAGTCACAGATGGTGCCACCCTCAACAAGCAAAATTTATCAATCCCAGAGGAGTGGGAGAATCAGATTTCCAAAGCTAACATAATACCCTCTGGGTATTATATGTCCATTTCTCAACAAAAAGTTTAAAAACTTACAAGGGAACAGGAAAGTATGGCCCAGTTTCAGGAAAAAAGGAATTTGATAGAAACTATCCTTGAGAAATCCCAGACATTGTAACTATTAGACAAAGATATTGAGTTGACTGATTTAATATGCTCAATGAGCTAAAGGAAGTCATGGGCCAAGAACTAATAGGAATCAGGAAAGTGACATGAACAAAATGAAAATAGTTTTTTAAAAAGAGAGAAATTATAAAAAGGAACCAAACAAATTCTGGAGCCAAAAAGTATACTAAATGACATGAAACATTCACTAGAATGGTTCAACAGCAGATTTGAGAAGGCAGAAAAAAAGGATGAGAGAATTGAAGATTAAAGACAATTGAAATTATCCAGTCTGAGGAGCAGAAAGAAAAACAGGGTCTGAGGGACCTCTGGGACACCATCAAATGTACCAACATATGCATCATTGGAGTTCCGGAAGGAGAAGAAAGAAGTGCAGAAAACGTATTTGAGGAAATAATGGCCAAAATCTTCCCAAATCTGTTGAAGGATATGAATCTACACTTCCAAGAAGCATAATGAATTAAAAGCAGGATAAATTCAAAGAAATCTACACCAAGATACATAGTCTAATCGTTGAAACCCAAAGACAGAATTTTGAAAGCAGCAAGAGAGAAGCAGTTCATCATGTACAAGGGATCCTCATAAGATTAACAGCCAAATTCTCAACAGAAACCATGTAAATCAGAAGGCAGTAAGATGACATATTTATGTCCTTAAAACAATAAAAATAAACTTTCAAACAAGAATTCTATATCTGGCAAAACTATCTTTGAAGAATAAAGGAGAAATTAAGATACTTCTAGATAAACAAAAGCCAAGGGAGTTCATTACTGGTAGACCTACCCTACAAGAAATGCTAAAGAGAATAAATATTTCAGGCTGAAATGAAAAGAAACGAGACAGTAACTTAAAGTCATAAGAAGAAACATTGGTAAAAGTACCTACCT
Organism: Grampus griseus; assembly: GCF_964374135.1. Classification (NCBI taxonomy): domain Eukaryota; kingdom Metazoa; phylum Chordata; class Mammalia; order Artiodactyla; family Delphinidae; genus Grampus; species Grampus griseus. The sequence goes on from NC_139001.1 coordinate 110,011,312, forward strand.
AGGTAAATATAAAAACAAGTATCATTTACTTTTACTTCATAACTCTTCTTTTATTCCCATATGATTTAAAAGGCAAATACATAAAGTAAAAATTTTGTTAATGGGCACAACATGTATAAAAATATAATTTGCGACAAAACAATGGGGGAGGAACAGAGATATACGGAGCAGAGTGTACACTATTGAAACTAAGTTGGTATTATTCAAACCAGGTTTTTATATACGTTTATGATGTTAATTGTAATTCCTAAGGTAACCACTAGGAAAGTAATATAAAAATATATAGAAAAGGAAAGAAGGGAATCAAACTGGTACACTTCAAAAGTTCAAATAAATACCCCCCTGCCAAATCAGTAATTGAGGTATTGAGAAACAAAAGGTATGACATACAGAAAACAAAAAGCCAAATGGCAGAAGTAAATATTTTTATCAGTATTAAATTCAAATGTAAATGGGTTAAACTCTCCTGTTAAAAGGCAAAGATTGGGAAAAAATGTTTTTTTCACAAACATGATCTATATGTTGTCAACAAGTGACTCATTTCAGATACAAAGACAAAGAGTTTGAATGTAAAAGGATAGGAAAAGATAATCCATGCAAATAGCAACCAAAAGAGAGCTGGAGTGACTATATTATTGTCTGATAAAATAGACTTTAATTCAAAAAAGTTACAAGAGACAAAGAAGGACATTATATATTGATAAAGGGTTCAATCCAGTAAGAAGGTATAATAATGACAAACTTGTACACACCTAACAATAGAGCCCTAAAATATATGAAGCAAAAATGGACAGAATTGAAGGGAGAAATAGTTCTATAGTAATAGTTGGACAATTCAGTACCCACTTTCAAAAAGGATAGATCAGTCCGACAAAAGATTAATAACAGTAGAGGACCTGAACAACACTGTAAACCAATTAGATCTAACAGATATAAACAGAACACTCCACGAAACAGCAGAATATGTATTCTTCTCAATTCCACATGAAACACCCTCCAGGACACATGATATGTTAAGCTACAGAACAATTCTTAATGAATTTTGTAGGGCTGAAATCATACAAAGTAACTTCTGATCACAATGGAATGAAACTAGATACCAATAATAGAAGAGAAACTGGAAATTTCACAATAATGAAATTTACAAAAATTAAACAACACACTCTTAAATAAGCAATGGGTCAAAGAAAAAAAATCACAAAGAAAAAATTTAAAACCTTGAGATAGATAAAAATAAAAACACAATATTGAAAAACTGATGGGATGGAGTGCTAAGAGGGAAATTTACAGCAGTAAATGCCTACATTAGAAAGGAAGAAAATTTCAAATTAATAATCTAAATGTAAATCTTAAGGAGCTAGAAAAAAGAAGAGCAAACTAAACCCAAACAAGCAGAGGGAAGGAAATAACAAAGATTAGAGCAGAGATAAATGAATTAGAGAGTAGAAAAACAATAGAGAAAAATCAGTGACATCAAAAGTTGGTTCTTTGAAAATATTAACAAAATTTACAAACCTTTATGTTGATGAGGGTGGGGAGGAAGGAGAGAGACTCAGTCAAAACTAGAAATGAAAGTGGGGACATTACTACTGATTTTACAGAAATAAAGTGGATTATGAGAGAATACTACAAACAGTTGTTTGCCAACAAGAGGGAAAATTCCTATAAACACACAAATTATCAAAGCTGACTGACTCAAGAAGGAATAGAAAATCAGACTAGACCTATAAAAAGGGGATTGAATCTGTAATTAAAAAAACCTCCCAGCAAAGAAAAGTCCAAGACCAGATGGTTTCACTGGTGAACTCTACCGAATATTTAAGATGTATGAAAATCAATCCTTCTCAAACTCTTCCCAAATAAATGAAGAGGAGGGAACACTTCCTAACTCATTCCATAGGCTAGCTTCTTGACATCAAAGCCAGACATAGACTACAAAAAAACTAGAGGCCAATATCCCTAACGAATACAGATGCCAAAACCCTCAACAAAATACTACCAAAGAGAATTCTAGCATATTAAAAGGATTATACACCATGAGCAAGTGGGATTTAGCCCCAGAGCAAGTGTTGTTCAACATATGAAAATTATTCATTGTAATATACCACATTAATAGAATGAAGGAAAAATACCACATGATCATCTCAATCAATGCAAAAAAAAAAAAAGAATTTGATAAAGTCCAACACCCTTTCATGATTAAAAAAAACATTCAATAAACTAGGTATAGAAGAATGTTCTCTACATGATAAAGCCCATATATGAAAAACCCAACTGAGCTAATAAACTTGGTGGTGGAAGACTGAAAACTTTCCCCCTAAGATCAGGAACAAGATTAGGATGCCTACTTTTGTCAGTATTCAACATAGTACTGCAGTTATAGCCAGAGCAATTAGGCACGAAAAACAAAATAACAGTTACTCAAATTGGAAAAGAAGAGGTAATTATCTCTGTTTTCAGAAGGCACGGTATGTATTGGGTTGACCAAAAAGTTCGTTCGGGTTTTCATGACCTTTTCGGCCAGCCCAATATAAAACCCCAGGGAATCTACAAAGAAAGTTGAATTTAGCAATGCTGTATGATACAAAATCAACACACACAAAATCAACTATATTTCTATAGCAATGAACAATCCAAAAAGGAATTAAGAAAACAATTCCATTTGCACAGCTTCAGGAATAATAATTTTCTTAGGTATAAACTTAACCAAGGAGGAGAAAGACTGTACACTGAAAACCAGAAAACATTGCTGAAAGAAATTAAAGAATACCTAAATAAATGGAAAGACATACTGCATTCATGGATTAGAAGACTTACTATGGTTAAAATGACAGTACTTCTTAAATTTATGTACAAATTCAATGCAATTCTTATCAAAAATCCCACTGGCATTTTCTGCAGAAATAGAAAAACTCATCCTAAAGTTCATATGGAATTTCAAGGGACTCCGAATAGCCATAGCAATCCTGATATAGAAGAACAAAGTTGGAGGACTCACACCTCCCAATTTTAAAAACTTACTGCAAAGCTATAGTAATCAAAAGAGTATGGCACTAGCATAAAGCTAGAGATATAGACTGATAGAATAAGGAGCTTAGAAATAAACTCTCACATATATGGTTAATTGATTTTCAACAAGAGTCCCAAGACAATTTGTTGGGGTAAAGGCCTTGTTTTGAAAAAATGGTGCTGAGACAACTGTATAGCCACATGCAAAAGAATGAGGTTGAACCCTACCAAGTTAGCAACGGTTTCTTAATTATGACACTAAAAGCACACATAGTAAAAGAAAAAGTAAATTGGAATTCATCAAAAAACTTTTAAGTTTGTGTATCAAAGGACACTATCAAGACAGTGAAAAACAAGCCACAGAACAAGAATAATATTTGTAAATCATATCTGATAAGAGAGTAATATCCAGAATATATAGAGACTCCTATGACTCAACAGCAAAAACAAAACAAAAAACAAGCAAAGAAAAAACCCACTCAATTAAAAAACTGGGCAATGACTTGAATAGACATTTCTCCAAAGAAGATAAAGAAATGACCAATAAGCACATGAAAATATCCTCAAATATCCTAATTAATCATAAGGAAAATGCAAATCAAAACCTCAATTTAAAATGATACAAATGAACTTATATACAAAACAGAAATAGACTCGCAGACATAGAAAACAAACTTACGGTTACCAAAGGGGTAAGGGGAGGGGGAGGGATAAATTAGGAGTTTGGGATTAAATTATACACACTACTATATATAAAATAGATAACCAACAAGGACCTACTGTATAGCACAGGGAACTATACTCAATATTTTGTAATAGCTTATATATATATATATATATATATATATATATATATATACACACACACACACACACACACACACACATATTCTTTTTCAGATTCTTTTCATATATATATCTGAATATATATAATATATATATTCTTTTTCAGATTCTTTTCATATATATATCTGAATATATATAATATATATATTCTTTTTCAGATTCTTTTATATATATATCTGAATCACTTTGCTGTACACCTGAAACTAACACATTGTAAATCAACTATACTTCAATTAAAATAAAGAAATGATTGCTGCTTTTTTTTAAAAATTGCCAACTCTAATAATGTAGTAACCTATTCCTTCTTTCAGTCTGTCAAATCCATGGTTTTTTTTTTTTTTTTTTGCACTTTTTTATTGTGGTAAGATATACATAACATAAAATTTACCACTTTAACCTTTTTTTTTAAGTATAAAATTCAGTGGCATTAAGTACATTTGCAGTGTTGAACAACCATCACCACTATCCATCTCCAGAACTTTTTTATCAGCTCAGGCTGAAACTGTACCCATTAAACAACTACCCCCAGCACCTGATAACCACTATTCCACTTTCTGTCTCCATGAATTTCACTCTTTTAGTACATCATATAGGTGGAATCATACAATGGTCATCCTTTTCTGTGTGGCTTATTTCACTTAACATAATGTCCTCAATGTTCATCCATGCTGTGGCATGACATAGTTGTCTCAAGGTGCCATAACTAAATACCAAAGACTGGGTGGCTTAAACAACAGAAATTTACTTTTCACAGTTCTGGAGGCTTAAAGACTGAGATGAGAGTGTTAGAATGGTCAGGTTCTCTTCCTGGCTTGCAGATGGCCACCTTCTTTTTGTGTCCTCATATGGCAGAGAGAGAGCTCTTGTGTCTCTTTTTCTTCTTATAAGGGCACTAATCCCATCATGAGGTCCTCACCCTCATGACCTCATCTAAACGTAATTATCTCTCAGAGGCCCTACCTGTAACTACCATCACACTGGGGGTTAGGGCTTCAACATATACATTTGGGGGGTGGGGACACAACTTAGTCCACAGCAGAGCATGTATCAGAATTTAATTCCTTTTCAAGGCTGCATAATATTCCATTTCATGTACACACAGCCTTTTGTTTATCCATTCATCTAAATGGACTTTTGGGTTGTTTCTCTCTTTTGGGTATCATGAATAATGCTGCTATGAACACTGGCGTACAAGTATCTGGTTGAGTCCCTGTTCTCAATTTTTTGGGTAAATATGTATGAGTGGAATTGCTGGATCATATGGTCATTCTATATTTAATTTTTAAGGAACTTCCATACTATTTTTCACAACAGTTGCATCATTTTACATTCCCACTAGCAACGTACAAGTTTTCCAATTTTTCCACATCTTCACCAACACTTATTTTCCTTTTTAAAAAAGAGCCATCCTATTAGATGTGAAGTGGTATCTCATTGTGGTTTTGATTTGTACTTCCCTAGTGATAAATAATGTTGAGTCTCTTTTCATGTACTTACTGGCCATTTGAATATCTTCCTTGGAAAAAATGCCTTTGCCCATTTTTTAAATTGTGTTTTTTTAACATTATTGAAAGAGGTATTTATATATTCAAGATACAAGGCTCTCATCAGATATATGATTTGCACATATTTTCTCCCATTCTGTGGGTTTTCTTTTCACTTTTTTTTTTTTTTGTGGTACGCAGGCCTCTCACTGTTGTGGCCTCTCCCATTGTGGAGCACAGGCTCCAGATGCACAGGCTCAGCAGCCATGGCTCACGGGCCTAGCCGCTCCACAGCATGTGGGATCTTCCCGGACTGGGGCACGAACCCGTGTCCCCTGCATCGGCAGGAGGACTCTCAACAACTGCGCCACCAGGGAAGCCCTCTTTTCACTTTTGACAGTGTCTTTTGAAGCAAAAACATTTAATTTCGATGATGTCAAATTTACCTGTTTTTTTCTTTTGTTGCTCACACATTTTGTCATATCCAAGAATTCACTGCCAAATTCGAGAACATGAAGATTTACTTCTGTGCTTTCTTCTAGGAGCTTTATAGTTTTTAGCTCTTACATTTAGGTCTTATATCCACTTTGCGTTAATTTTTGTCTATGGTGTCGGGTAAGGGATTAACTTCATTATTTTTCATGTTGCTTTCCAGTTGTCCCAGCACCATGTGAGGGTTTATGTCTGGACTCTCCATTCTATCCCATTGGTCTTTATGTCTCTCTTTATGGCAGTACCACACTATTTAGATTACTGTAACTTCATAAATTTTGAAAATAAGAATGTTCTACTTTGTTCTTTTTTTTTCAAAATTGTTCTGACTATTCTGAGTCCTATGAAATTCTATACAAATTTTAGAATAAGCTTGTTAATTTCTACAAAAAACAAAAAACAAAAACCCAGCTGGGATTCTGATAGGGATTGTGTTGAGTCTTTATATCCATTTGTGGGGTATTGCTATCTTAACAATAGTTCTTCCAATCCATGAACAACGGGTGTCTTTCCATTTATTTAGATCTTTAAGTTCTTTTAACTATGTTTTGTAGTTTAAAGAGTATAATTTTTTCACTTCTTTTGTTAAATTTACTCCTAAGTATTTTATTCTTTTGGATGCTTTTGTAAATGAAATTATTTTCTTTCATTTTTGCATTGTTCATTGCAAATGTCTAGAAATACAATTGATTTTGTACACGGAGCTTGTATCCTGCAACTTCGCTGAACTTGTTCAGTAGTTTAATAGTTGTTTAGTAGTTTAATAGTTTTTAGTGGATTTCTTTAGGATTTTCTATATACAAGACGACGTCACCTGTGAATAGGTATAGTTTTACTTCTTCCTTTCCAATTGGGATGTCTTTACTCATTTTTCTTGCCTAATTTCACAGACTAGAACATTCAGTACAACTTTGAATAGAATTGGTGGTAGTGGACATACTTGTCTTGTTCCTGGTCTTGGTAGGGAAAACATTCTTTCAACATTAAGTATGATGTTAGCTGTTGGTTTTTCATAGATACCCTTTATCAAGTTGAGGAAGTTCCCTTATTGTCTCAGTTTGTTGAGTGATTTTGTCATGAAGTTTGTTGAATTTTGTCAGTTTTTTTCTATGTTTATTGAGATGAGCATGTGCTTTTTGTTTTTTATTCTATTGATATGATGTGTTACATTGATTTTTAAAACAGAGGTTGCATTCCTGAGATAAATCCCACATAGTCATGGAGTATCGTTCTTTTTACATATTGCTGAATTCAGTTTCCTCATATTTTGCCGGGGATTGTTCCATCTATATTCATAAGAGATACTGACCTGTAGTTTTTCTCTCTTGCAATGTCTTTGCTTGGTTTCGATATAAGGGTAATACTGGCATCATATTGAATGAGAGTTAGCAGTATTTACTATGAGTAAATAAAGCCACATTTACAATGTCCTTACCAAATAATATGAAATATATATATATATATATACATTTATTATTATTTTTTTTTTTATTTATTTGTTTTGAGGTACGTGGACCTCTCACTGTTGTGGCCTCTCCTGTTGCGGAGCACAGGCTCCGGATGCGCAGGCTCAGCGGCCATGGCTCACGGGCCCAGCCGCTCCGCGGCACGTGGGATCCGCCCACACTGGGGCAAGAACCCGTGTCCCCTGCATCGGCAGGCGGACTCTCAACCACTGCGCCACCAGGGAAGCCCCCTGCAATATATTTTTAATAAAACTTAAAACAAAAGAAGTTTGACCATCAGCAAATCAAGGGAAGAATGTAGTAAAATTATCCAGTTGCACAAGTAATACTTGTTATTGAATAAAACCTGATGGATACAGAAAAAAGAAAAAATTCTATTACCAGAGATTACAACTATTAACATTTTCATGTATTTGCATATATATTTTACATATATGTACGTATCAAAATATGACCATACTGTATGTACTACATTTTAAAATACCATTTTACTTTCAGCAATTTTATACATGAATGGAGTTGTATCTCTTAGGATGCTTTAAGGTGCATATAAGAGGAAATCCTCCTTGGGCTGGCACACCTAATAAGAAAACATATTAGTTCACACGTCAGAAGTCGGAGTGAGGACAGTCTTCCAGCTGAGTGATTCAGGTGTTCAGAGATGCCACTAAGGTCCTAGGTTCTTCCTGTTTCTCTGCTCTGGCAGCCACAGCATCAGCTTTGGACTAAGATAGCCACCCATGGCATTGGGTGCTGCCTGTTTCTTTGTCCACATGGTGGGAGAAACTGACTTCCCATGGTGGCAACCCCATCTTTCATGTCAGGAAGGACCTTCCCAGAAGACTGGGAAAGCCTTTCCTGTTCCAGAGCCAGCCACTGGGTATCAGTCAAGCCCACCCCTTGAGCTGAGGTCAATTCTCCCAACCTCCCTCAACGGCTTTTTCAGGGGACTGGGTGAGTTGAGGATTAGCTTTTGGCAAATACATCACAGTGTCTACCACAAAAGTTTAATAAAATCAAATAGTGCTTAAAAAAGTACATGGAAAAACCAGCAAGTTGCTGCTCCATCCAGAGGCGAATATTTTTCAACTCTTTAAGCTATTTCTTCCAGTATTCCCCTCCAAACTTCTCAAGAATATCCTTCTATATTACTATTTCTTTTTTTTTTTTTTTGCGGTACGTGGGCCTCTCACTGTTGTGGCCTCTCCCGTTGCGGAGCACAGGCTCCGGACGCGCAGGCTCAGTGACCATGGCTCATGGGCCCAGCCGCTCCGCGGCATGTGGGATCTTCCCGGACCGGGGCACGAACCCGTGTCCCCCTGCAGGCGGACTCTTAACCATTGCGCCACCAGGGAAGCCCTATATTACTATTTCTTGATACTCATGGTAACTAAGGATTTGGCTCCCCTACAGAAACATCTCCTGCCTGGTCACTTCCCCTCCCACACCATTGAGTATAGTAGCTGTAGTGGACTAAATTGTGTGCCCCCAAAATTCATATGTTGAAACTCTAACCCCTGATGTGACCGTATTTGGAGATGAGGCCTTAAAGAGGTAATTAAGGTTACATGAGGTCATAAGAGTCGGCTCTAATCCAATGAGACTGGTGTCCTTACAAGAAGAGTGAGAGACACAAGGGATGTGCACCCACGGAGAAAATGCCAAGTGAGGACACAACAAGAAGGCAGCTGTCTACAAGCCAGGAATTGGGTCTCACCAGAAACCAACCATGCCAGCACTTTGCTCTTGGACTTCTAGCCTTCAGAACTGTGAGAAAATAAATATCTATTGTTTAAGCCACCCCATATGTGGTATTTTGTTATGATAGCCCTAGCAGATGAATACAGTAGCTTAACTATTTGGCTAAATCAAGAGTTTGCTTCTGAAACAAGCTATGTCTTACAACTTTTTTCCTTGTTGAAATAACCTATTTTAACTAGATTAACTGTCTCTCTCACTCTCATTTGTTTAGTTTTCTATGCATTAATTGTCCCCCAAGTGGTCCAACAGGTCTATCAAATGCCTTTCTATCATCTTCCACAATACACATCCACCTCATTGTCTGGACGTGTGAGTTTTGCCCTGCATCCCCCCATCTTTGAGTCTGGGCTCCATCCTGGTTGAGGGGGCTCAAGACCAGACTCACCCACCAGTCTCCATCACATGACACCCCTCTTTGCCTCTCTGCTGTTGGAGCCCAGGGCAGATGTGCCGGATTCCAGGGCTTCCTCTCTCTTGGATTCCTACCCTGTTTTGCCAAAGGACATCCTTCCTAAGAAAGAATACATGGGAGGTATTTTTGAGTCCCTATGTGCCTGAAGATGTTTTAATTTTGCCCTGACACTTGATGATATTTGGTTTAATATGGAATTTGAGGCTGGGAGTAATTTTTCTGTATTTTGTTGAACATGTTATAATTGTTTCCACTTATTCATATTGTAAATACTTCACTGAGTGCTAAATTCTTTTTTTAACAGCTAAACTTGTTTCTCTAGGATAAATTCCTAACATGGTCAAAAGGTATGAACATTTTTAAGGTTTAAAAGCAATATATGTGGGGCTTCCCTGGTGGCTCAGTGGTTAAGAATCTGCCTGCCAATGCAGGGGACACAAGTTCGAGCCCTGGTCTGGGAAGATCCCACATGCCGCGGAGCAACTAAGCCCGTGCGCCACAACAACTGAGCCTGTGCACTAGAGCCTGCGAGCCCGCGAGCCACAACCACTGAGCCCGCGAGCCACAACTACTGAAGCCTGCGCACCCAGAGCCCGTCCTCCACAACAAGAGAAGCCACCGCAATGAGAAGCACACGCACCGCAATGAAGAGTAGCCCCCGCTTGCTGCAACTAGAGAAAGCCCACATGCAGCAACGAAGACCCAACGCAGCCAAAAATAAATAAATAAATTTATTTATTTATTAAAAAAAAAAGCAATATATGCCTGCCAGAACCAGCTGTATATGAGTGAGCGTGTGCGCACGCGCGTGCGTGCGTGTGTGTGATTTTTTTTTTTTTGCATTGTCAGCAGCCGTTGATATCAGCACTTTAAAAAATTGCTTGCTAGTTTGATAAAGGAAATAAGGAAATGATGTTTTAGAGAGGTGGCCCTGGGAGGGTGGGGCTGGAGATGGGAGGTGCATGAAGGTGTACGGCAGGATGCTGGGTCCCCTTTCACCTTCCTTGCCTACAGTGGGAACCACTTGAGAGAGCTGCTTATGAGGGCTGGAGTGGCTGGACAAAGATGCAAATTCTCTAGGACGAGGGGATGGACTGATGAACTGACGTCTCTGCCGCCCCAGGTTTTGCCTGCCCCCAATCCTTTGTGCAGGTATGGGAATAAAACAGAACTCTAAACACGGAGAAATTCCAGTGTATAAATTTGCCCTCTGCCCCTCGCTGGCTGTGATGTCCTGGCTCAGTCAATGTCGTGGCAGCTACCAAAAAGAAAGCTGCTCTGAACATTTACAGATAAGCCTTTGTATGAACATAGGCAACCATTGCCCTTGGGTACATACTTAGGACTGGACAGACTGGATCACATGGAAGGTGTATGTTTAACTTTGTAAGATACTGTCAGTCAAACTGGTTTCCAAAATGATTTTCCCATGTTTTATTTCCACCAGCAGGGTATAAACTTCCAGTTTCACTGTATCTTTGCAAACACCTGGTATGGTCAGTCTTAAAATTTTAGCCATTCTAGTGGGTGTGTAGTGGTCTCATTGAGGTTTTAATCTTCATTTCCCTAATACTAGTGACGTTGAATATTTTTTCATATGCTTGTCATCTGTATATCTTCTATGGTGAAGCGTCTGTTCAAATATTTTGTCCTTTTTTTAAAAGATTGGGCTGTTTGTATTCTTATTAAGTTTTAAGACTTATTTATGGATTCTGGACACAAATCCTTTGACAAATATATGTTTTGCAAATATTTTATCCCCATTTGTGTCTTACCTTTTCATTTTTGCAACTGTTTTTTAGCTTTTAAAAAACTTAAAAATTTTTCATTTATTTATTTATTTTTGGCTGCATTGGGTCTTCGTTGCTGCGTGGGCTTTATCTAGTTGCGGCGAGTGGGAGCTACTCTTTGTTGCAGTGTGCGGGCTTCCCATTGTGGTGGCTTCTCTTGCTGCGAAGCATGGGCTCTAGGCACTCAGCCTTCAGTAGTTGCAGCACGTGGGCTCAGTAGTTGTGGCACGTGGGCTCTAGAGCGTGGGCTTCAGTAGTTGTGGGGCATGGGCTCATAGTTGTGGCTCGTGGGCTCTAGAGTGCAGGCTCAGTAGTTGTGGGGCATGGGCTCATAGTTGTGGCTCGTGGGCTCTAGAGTGCAGGCTCAGTAGTTGTGACTCATGGGCTTAGTTGCTCCACAGCATGTGGGATCTTCTTGGACCAGGGCTCGAACCTGTGTTCCCTGCATTGGCAGGCGGATTCTTAACCACTGCACCACCAGGGAAGTCCTTTAAAAAACTTTTAATTAAAAAATAACTACAGACTCAATAGGAAGTTGCAGAAATAGTACTGAGTCCCATTTACCCTTCCCCTACCTTCGCCATGTGTGTGTGTGTACGTGTGTGTGTGTGTGTGTGTGTGTGTATGTAGTTCTCTGCAATTTGATCTATATCATATACAGGTTTATATAACCACAACCACAATCAAGATTATGAAAAAATGCCCTTGTCCTATCTTTTAGGTTTGCTCTCACTTCCAGCATCCTGCCCCATCCTTCAGCAACCATTAATCTGTACTTCATTTCTATAGTTCGATTATTTCCGAAACGTTATACAATGTCATATAGAAAGTGGAGTCATACAGTATGTAACCTTTGATTACTGACTCTTTTCCACTACGCATAATTCCCTTGAGATCCATCTAAGTTTTTGTGTACTTTAGTAGTTTGCTATTTTTTAATTGCTGAATAGTATTCCATTATATGGATGCACCAGAGATTTTTTTAACCATTCACCGATTGAAGGAAATTTTGGTTGTTTTCAGGTTTGGGCTATTATGAATAAAGTTGGATGACCATTTATGTATAGGTTTTTGTGTGAACATGTTTTCATTTCTTTGGGATAAATGTCCAAGAGGGTAATTACTAGATTGTTTTGCAAGTAACCGTTTAGGCATATAAAAAAATCAAACTATTTCCCAGACTGGCTGTACCATTTTACATCCCCATCAGAAATGTGTAACAGATCCAGAGTCTGCTTCCTCACTAGTTTTTGGTGTTGTCACTATTTTTACCTTTAGTCATTTTAATAGATGTATATTGATATTTCATTGTGGTCTTAATTTTCATTTCCCCAATGGTTAATATGTCAAACATCTTTTTGCATGATTTTCCATTTGTATGTCCCCTGTTCATGTTATCTATTTTCTTATTTATTTATTTATTTATTTTTTGCAGTATGTGGGCCTCTCACTGTCGTGGCCTCTCCCGTTGCGGAGCACAGGCTCCGGACGCGCAGGCCCAGCAGACAATGGCCCACGGGCCCAGCCACTCCGCGGCACGTGGGATCTTCCTGGACTGGGGCACGAACCTGTGTCCCCTGCATCGGCAGGCGGAGTCTCAACCACTGTGCCACCAGGGAAGCCCTGTCTATTTTCTAATTGGACTGTTGTTTTTGTTTTTTACTGTTGAATTTCGAATTAGTTATATATTCTTTATACAAGTCTTTTGTAGGATAAGTGGTTTGCAAATGTTTTCTCCCAGTCTATAGTTTGTCTTTTCATCCTCTTAACAGCTTCTTTTATGGAGCAAAAGTTTTAATTTTGATGAAGTTCAATTTATCCAGTTTTTCTTCGTCTAGGAACTCTTTGCTTGGCTCTAGGTCCTGAAGATTTTCTCCTATGTTTCTTCATAAATTTTTAAAATAGTTTAACATTTTATATTTAAATCCACATCCATTTAGAATTAAATGTTTATAAGGTGTGCAACTTGGGTTGAGGTTCATGTTTTTGCCAATGGATGTCCAATATTTCCAGCACCACTTGCTGAAGAAAGTATCCTTCCTCTGTTGAATTGCTTTTGCATTTTTGTCAAAAATCACGTGGAAGAATTTGCATGTGTATATTTGAGGGTTCCATATTTCTGGAACAGTCTATGCTGTTCCACTGCTCTCTGTGTCTGTCCCTCTGCCAACACTACTCAGTCTGGATTACTGTCACTGTACAGTTGTAACATCAAGTAGGTTGTTCCTCCCTCTTTCTTTTTCGAAATGTTTTTAGCTATTCTAGTTCTTTTGACTTTCCATGTAAATTTAGAAATAATCTTCTCTATAGCTACCAAAAATCTTTCTGGCATTTAGGTTAATCCTGTTTGGGGAGAATTGACATCTTTACTATGTGAATCCTCTAATTCATGCACATGGAATGTCTCTCCATCTACTTAAAGCTTCTTTGATGTCTGTCATCAGTGTTTTGTAATTTTCAGCATACAAGTCCTGTATGTGTTTTGCTACATTTATAACATATTTAATTTTGTGAAGGAATTGTCAATGGCTTTTTTAAACTGTTTTCACCTGTGTGTTGCTAGTGTATAAAAATACAACTGATTTATGACTGTTCATCTTGTATCCTGCAACCTTGCTAAACTCATTTATTAGTTCTAGGAATTTTATTTTTAATAAGATTTCTATCTAGATAACCATACTGTCTGCAGATTGGGACACTTTTATTTCTTCCTTTCCAATATGTATGCCTTTTATTTTCTTTCTTGCTTTATTGTTCTGGCCAGAACTTCCCATACTATGTGGCATAAGATTTGTGAGAGCAGATGTCCCTGATTTAAGAACTAAGGTCTATTTTATTGTTAAATATGATGTTAGCTGTAGGGTTTTTTTGTAGATTTTTAAAATCAAGTTGAGGATGTTTCCCTTTATTTCTAGTTTCTAAGAGTTTTTTTTTTTTGTCATGAATGGGTGTTGAATTATGTAAAATTCTTTTTCTGAATCAACTGATATGATCATGTGAGTTTTCTTTTTAGCCTATTGATATGTTGGATTATACTGATTGATTTTCAAACACTGAACAGACTTGTATCCCTGGAATAAATCCCACTTGGTGATGGTGCATAATTATTTTAAAATATTGCTCAATTGAATTTGCTAATATTTTGTTGAGGAATTTTGTATCTAGGTTCATGAAGGTATTAGTCTGTAGTTTTTATTTATTTTTTCTTTTTTAGTATGGTCTTTGTCTGGTTTTGGTTTCAGGGCCTCATAAAATGAGTTGGGAAGTGTTCCTTCGTCTTCTTTTTTCTGGAAGAGATTGTATAGAATTAAAGTTAGTTCTTTAAATGTTAGATAAACTTTTCCAGGGAAACTATCAAAGCATAAAGATTCTCTTTGGGGAAGGTTTTAAATTATAGATTCCACGTCTTTAACAGATAATAGAATTTATTCAGGTTATCTATTTCATTTTGGGTATGTTTTGATAGTTTGTGACTCTCTAGGAATTGGTACAGTTCATCTAGGTTGTTAAATTTATGGTGTAGAGTTTTTATAATATTCCCCTTTTATCCTTTTAATGGCTACAGGATCTATACTGATATCCCCTCCTTCATTCCTGATATTGGTAACTTGTATTTTTTCTCTTTTTATTTTTATCAATTTAATTCAAGATTTATCAATTTTATTAATATTTTCAAGACTTGCTTTTTGCTTCATTTTTTCTCATCTTCAATTTCACTGATTTCTGCTCTTATTATTTCCTTCCTTCCTTTTTGCTTTGGGTTTATTTTGCTCTCCTTTTCCTAGTTTCTTGAGGTGGGAACTAAGATTACTGACATGAATTTTTCCTCTTTTCTAATGTAAGCATTTAGTAGTATAAATTTCCCTCTCACCACTGCTTTAGCCACATCTCACCAATTTTTACATGTTGTGTTTTCATTTTCATTCAGTTCTATGTTTTTTAATTTCATTGAGGATTCTTCTTTTTATTTAATTTTATCTCCTGTTTTAATTTCAGGGGAACTACTGTTTGGGAAAGCTGTTAGGTAACTGTTTTATAAATTACTGTCTCCCATTAGGATCATATCCTAATGATCCCAGCAAGCTAATGTACTGTCTTCTAAGATATGCATGGTACATACTAAAAATCCTGTAAGGTCCTGGATAATTTTCATTTAATTGTTCATTAAAGAAGCATTTATTTTCATATTGTAAGTGTGAAGTTTTTTTGGAAAGGAATTAAAGTGTATTTTACCAAAAGCTCCAACAAGCAAATTTGTTTCAACAAAAGGTAGAGATTTGTGCTGACTACAGTACAGACACTATTATAGTATATCTAGTCCTTGGCTATTCTGCACCTAGTAGCAGATCACACGCCCCATGGCTTAGCATGTTTACAAAAAACTGTTCCCAGTGGAAGGACTTCACACATTACCTCTGTGTGGCTCAGTCATTCATATCCCCAACACTGCTTACACAGCCCCAGCTGGCATCACTGCCAGCTGGACTCCCCTGCCTAGAGAATGGCTCTATAGTGTCACCGCTTCTGAGGGGCAGCTGGCTCCTCCCTCACAGCCGTGCTAGTGATCTCTCCCGCCTCCTGGCGTTGCAGTGGCGGGGGCTAGCGCTGGTGACCAGAATCTGTTAACCATCACAAAAGAGTGGATAGTTCAATTCCGAAGTGTCTGGAGATTTTCCTGTTGTCTTTCCATTATTGATTTCTAGCTTAATTCCATTACTGTCAGGGGATATAGGCTATATAATTTCAGTTCATTTAAGTTTGTTAAGACTTCCTGTATGATCCAGGATATACACTTGAAAAAAATGTGCACTCTGCTGCTCTTGGCTAGAGTGTTCCATAAATGCCAGTTACATCCTGCTTGGTAGGGTTGCTCAGTTCTTCTCTGTCTTTACTGTCTAGTTGTTTTATCAGTGGCTGAGAGTAGGGTGTAAAAGTCCCCAGCTATGGCTGTGGATCTGTCTACTTCTTCTTTCAGCTTCATGTATTTCAAGATTCTGATGTTTGGTGCACACATAGTTAGAATCATTATGCCTTCCTGGTGAATTGATTCCTTTATCGTATGTAATATTTCTCTTTGTCCCTAGTAATTTTTTCTCTGTCTACTTATTAATATATCTCCACCCATGCTTTTTTGTTTTTAAATTTATGTTTGCCTGATGTATCATTTTCCATCCTTTAACTTTCAACCTACCTATGTTGTCATGTTTGAAATGAGTGTCTGGTAGATAGCATATAGTTGGATTGTGTTTTTTTATAATCCACTTTGTCGACCTCTGTCTTCTAATTGCTAAGAATTAAACCATTTCCATTTAAAGTAATTATTAATATGTTAGGGTTTAAATTTGCCATGTTATTATTTGTTTTGTGTTTGTTTCTGTGTTTGTCATTCCTTTGTTTCTCTTTTCTTGCCTTCTTTGGGCTGCCTGGGCATTTTTTAGGATTCCATCTTGATTTGTTTAAATAAATATGATTTTAGAGCTTTACTTTAATAATCAAAAGCCTTGGCTCAAAGGAGGTGATTATTATGTACATATCCAAGTAAGAGATTTAGGGATCATCAATATTTCTATATTTCTAATATTTTTCTGTTTCTTATTCCTCTGTCCCCTTTTTCACGTATTCCTCTGGGTTATTTGAACATTTGTGGGGACCTAAATTATGATTTTCTCACAGTTTTATGTCTCTACGTATACTTTTTTTAGTGGTTACTTTAGGTGTGACAGTACACACACACAACTTATCACAGACCACTGGTACTGACACTTTACTGCTGCAAGAAAAGTGTAGAAACCTTATCTCCATTTGGGTCCTTTTACCTTCTCCACTTTTAAAATATAGTTGCCTTAAGTGTTTCCTTTAAATATATTAAGCATCACATCAGTTCATGTTATAATTTGTACTTCCACCATCAAACATAATTTTAAAAACTTATGAGAATGATAACATTATATTTACCCCATTTTTTTTTTTTTTTACCCATTTCACCCTCTCTCTCTCCCTTTTTTTCTTTTTCTTTTTGATGTTCCAAGATTCCTTCTGTTATCATATCCTTTCTGTGTAGAGAATGTCTTTAGCCAGTTTTCAGGAGTAGATCTGCTGGTGACAAAGTCTCTTAGTGTTTCTCTGCCTAAGCAAGACTTCATTTCTCATTTCTAAAGGATATTTTCACTGGATATAGTTTGGCATTGACAGCTCTTTTCTTTCAACACTTGAAAATGTGCCACTTACTCTGGCCTCCTTGGATTCAGATAGGAAATCTGATGTCATTCGAATTGTTTTTCTATAGGCAACACATTATTTCTTTCTAGCTGCTTTCAGAACTTTTTCCTTTGTCTTTAGTTTTCATAAGTTTGATTATAGTATGTCTTGGGGTGGATTTCTTTAGGTTTGCCCTTTTGGGGTTCGCTCAACATCTTAAATGTATAGGTTTATGCTTTTCACCAAATTTTGGAAATATTCAGCCATTATTTCTTCAATTCTTTTTTCTGTTCCACACTTTGTCCTCCCCTTCTGGGACTTCAGTGACACAAACGTTAGATCTTTCATTGTTGTCCCACAGGTCTCTGAGGTCGGTTTTTTTTTTCCCCATCTATTTTCTTTTTGTTGGTAAGATTGGATAAGTTCTATTCATCTGTCTTCACTATTCTTTCATATCTCTTCTTCAATCTGTTATTGAGCCCATCCAGTGAGTTTTAATCTTGATTAGTGAATTTTTTAATTCTTTAATTCTCACTTGTTTCTTTTTATATCTTCTATTTCTTTACTCAGATTTTCTATTTTTGTGTTTCAAGAGTATTCATAATTGCTCACTGAAGCATTTTTATGATGCCTGCTTCAAAATCTTTGTCAGATAACTCCAATATCTGAGCCATATCAGTGTTGGCATTTGTTATCTTTTCCCCTTCCAGTTGTGATTTTCCTGGCTCTTGGTGATCTTTTTTTTTTTACCTGTATCCTGGACATTGTGAATATTACATTATAAGACTCTGGATCCTATTTAAATAGTCTATTCTAGCAGTCATCCTGTTTAGGATGCATGCTGGTCCTGGCCTACTTTTGTGGACTGTGGTTCCAATGACAATTTGTTCCTGAGTTCTTGCAATGCTATTCTGGTCTGCTTTGTTTGTGTGCTATTCAAAGGCTGCCGTGAAAGCCTGGGTCTCAAACATTTTGGTGAGTTCATTCTGGCCAGTTTCTCATGTGGGTCAATCAGCTGTCTGCCCAGAATAACCTATACAGGTTAGAAAATCCCTTTCTCCAGTTCTCTTCTCTCCAAATTCCTCCCACCATTCCCTAGTTTGGAGGGCGAGGGGCACTGCCTGCCACTGCTGGGTCGGTGATGCTACCCACATGGAAGGAAAGCTCTGCAGTCTCAGAGGCTGCTGGGTGGTGGTGTAAGTCCAGACTCCAGCCTGGCTAAGACAGCAGGCAGTGGGGAAGAAAGTGCCCCAGGTCCTCTGGTCTTGCTGTGCTGCCATAGGCTTTCTGCTACCACTGGGTGGGGGGGTAGAGTCAGGAATCACCACTTGGTCTCTGCTGGCACCATGGCTAGAGGGAAAGCAATCCAGTCTGGGCCACCTGCTGCTCCTGGGTGCAGGGGAACTCTCTCTATTCATTCTCCACTGACCACATGTTGGCCCAAGTGCCATATCTGGGCTGCCCTGAGTTGTCTGCTACCATCAAATAGCCAGTCTGCCTTCCATCTTTAAGTCCTTTTTTGGACTAAATGTTTGTGTCATCCCCAAATTCATATGTTGAAGTCCTAATCCCCAATATGATGGTATTTGGAGGTGGGGCTTTCAGGAGGTGATTGGGTTTAGATGAGGTCATGAGGGTGGGTCACCCATAATGGGATTAGTGCCCTTATAAGACCAGGAGGGACTTCCCTGGTGGTCCAGTGGTTGGGACTCTGTGCTCCCAATGCAGGGGGCCTGGGTTTGATCCCTGGTTGGGGAACTAGATCCTGCATGCTGCAACTAAGAGCCCTCATGCCTCAACTAAAAATCCCACATGCCACAACGAAGATCCTGCGTGCCACAACGAAGACCTGGCACAGCCAAATAAATAAATTAAATAAATAGTTAAAAAAAAAAAAAAACCAGGAGAAGGTAACAGAACTTGCTCTTGCTCTCTCATTCTCATTCTCTCTCTCTCTCTCCCTCTCCACCAGCTCTCACCAGACACTGAATCTATCAGTACCTTGATCTTGGACTTCCCAGCCTCCAGAACCATGACAAATAAATGTCTGTTGTTTAAGCCACCCCATGTATGGTATTCTGTTATAAGAGCCCAAGCTAAGACAGTCCTTTTATGATTGTCAATTGTATTATGTTCAGGGTTTTAGTTGTACTTAGTGGAAGGAACAGGGAAAAATGGTGTCTACATCATCTTGTCTGGAACCCTGCTGCAGCTTCTTTAAAAGAACAGAAGTTTTTGCTTTTTAGAACATCTGATTTATGGATTTCTTTTTCTGTTATAGTTCATGTTCTTTGTGTCTTTTTTTTTTTTTTTTTTTTTTGCGGTACACGGGCCTCTCACTGTTGTGGCCTCTCCCATTGCGGAGCACAGGCTCCGGACGTGCAGGCTCAGCAGCCATGGTTCACGGGCCCAGCCGCTCCGTGGCATGTGGGATCTTCCCGGACCAGGGCACGAACCCGTGTCCCCTGCATCGGCAGGCGGACTCTCAACCACTGCGCCACCAGGGAAGCCCCCTCTTTGTGTCATTTTTAAGGCATTTTTGCCAAACTGAAGATCACTGTATTAGTTATCTATTGCTGCATAATAAATTAACCCCAAATTTAGCAGCTTAAAAAACAAACATTTGTTATTTTCACATGAGTCAGGAATTTGGGAGCAGCTTGGCTGGATAGTTCTAGCTCAGTCTCTTATGAGGCTGCAGGCATCTTAAGACTCAAAATGAGTATCTGCTTCAGAGGTCACACATGACTGATGGCAGGCCTTCTGTTCCTCACCATATGGGCCTCTCCTAATAACATAGCAGCTGGCTGCCCCCAAGTGAATAATGAGAGGGAGGGAGGGAGGGAGAGAGGGAGGATGGGAGGGAGAGTGAGCAAACCAGCCCAAGGTGGAAGCTGCAGTCTTTTAATAGCCTAATCTTGGAAGTGATAGCCCATTACTTCTGCCAAATTCTATTTGCTAGAGCTGAATTAAGTCTGTCCCACATTCAGGGGGAGGGAAATTAAGCTCCACATCTTGAAAGAAGGAATATCAGAGAATTTGTGAACATCTCTTTTAAAACCACCACGGTCACTTAGTTTTCCTCCTATGTTTTCTTCTAGAAGTTTTATACTTTAAGCTCTTACATCTATGATCCATTCCAAGTTAATTTTTTTATGATGTGAGGTAAAGATCAGGATGTTTTGTTTTGCATATTGCTATTTGTTGAAAAGTTTACCTTTTCTCCATTGAATTGCCTTGGCACCTTTATTGATAATTAATTGACCATATATACGCGGGTCTATTTCTGTACTCCCTATTTTGTTCCATTCATCGATATGTCCACCCATATCACCCTGTGTTGATTTCTGTGGCTTTCTAATGTCTTGAAACCAGGTAACGTAAGTCTTTTTTTCAGAGTTATTTTGTCTATTTTAGGTTTTTTGCATTTCCATAAACATTTTAGAGTCAACTTGTCAAGTTCCACAAAAAAGCTTGCTGGGATTTTGATTAGGACAGCATTCACCTTTGATCAATTTGGGGAGAAATGACATCTTAACAATACTGTCTTCCGACCAATGAACACAGTTTCTCTCCATTTATTTAGGTCTTCTTTAATTTAGCTCAGCAATGTTTTGTACCTTATGGTGTGTGGGTCCTGCACATCTTCCATATCAGTGGGGATTGGAGGCACGAAGAGGCAGGGTTGGAGAGCCAGGCGTGCCTCTTGAGGATGGAGGTTTGGGCTGTAAAAATTCTTTCCCTCTCTGGTCCAGCCCAATGGCGGGTGTTTAACAATGGATATGAATGGACCACCACATAGAAAATGTGCTGTAGTACATATCTGTATGGCGTTTTACATTACATTCTTCTTAAATTTTAATTTTGAAATATGTCCTATACAAATAAGAGTGTATTAAAAAACACATCTGTTCAGTTTAAAGATTCAAAATAAAATATATCTCACCTAGGTTGAGAAGGAAAACATTACAGGTACCTTAGAAGCAACTCCTCCCCTCCCTCCCATCCCACATGCCTCTCTCTAATCATAGCCCCCTCTCTCCCTACTAGAGGTTATTATATTTCTAAAATTTGTATTCATCATTCCCTTACTTTTCTTAATAGTTTTCCCTCCTGCATATTTAATTTAAAGCAATGTATTAGGTCAGGCCATATAAAATTGAGTATAGGGGGGCTTCCCTGGTGGCGCAGTGGTTGAGAATCTGCCTGCTAATGCGGGGGACACGGGTTCGGGCCCTGGTCTGGGAAGATCCCACGTGCCGCGGAGCAACTGGGCCCGTGAGCCACAACTACTGAGCCTGCATGTCTGGAGCCTGTGCTCCAAAACAAGAGAGGCCGCGACAGTGAGAGGCCCGCGCACCTCGATGAGGAGTGGCCCTCTCTCACCGCAACTAGAGAAAGCCCTCGCACAGAAACGAAGACCCAACACAGCCAAAAATAAATAAATAAATTTATTAAAAAAAAAAAAATTGAGTATAGGCTATCCACTCCCTCTCCAGTAAGGCCATTTGGGTTATTTCCGGTTTTTTACTATTACAAACATCGCTACCACAAACATTCTTTTACATGGGTCCTGGTGCACAGGTGCTTGCATTCCATTTAGGTACATATATGAAGAGGGGAATCCTGGGCGGTGGGGAGGCACCTTTGTTATACGTCCACCTTTATTAGATGCCAAGCTGTATTCCAAAGTGATTGCTCCATTTCACAATTCCACTAGCCGTGCATGAAAGCTCTTTTTTTTCCTAACACTCCATATTGACAGAAATTTTAATTTTTGCTAATCTAATGAGTGTGATATTGAATATCATTGTTTTAATTTATGCTCCTTTGAAAATAAATGAGGCTGGACATCTTCTCACACATTTACTGGCCCTCCTGGTTCCTTTCCTAGGAAGTAGGAAATATTAGGATTTAAGCTGTTGAGTTGTGTCTTTTTCTTCTTGGTTCATAGACTTAAATACACACACACACACACACACTAGGTTGAAATCATTTTTCAAGTATATGTATTGCAAATATCTTTTTCTTTTCTCCAGTTTGCCTCTTTCTTTTCATTTTCTTTACAGTGTCTTTTAAGGACCAGAACTTCTTAATTTTAATGTAGACAAGCTTTAAATATCAATCTCTTCCTTTTTTGTCTTGTTTAAGAAATCTTTCCCTGCCCCAAGGCCGTAAAGATTCTCCTGTGTACACCCTTTTAAGTTTCATTGGTATGCTTTCCATATTGATATTTGGAGATTTGCACACCCTTCAAGTGCTTCCACTGCCCCCTCACCCCTCTTACAACACCTCTGCGTGGTCGGACAAACGGCTTTGTTGTACGGGTGAAATGAGGCCAGGGAGCAGCCCCCTGTCCCTCCCCCATGGGCCAGAGATGCTGCAGCAGGCTGGGCCACGGGCGTGGCGTGGGAAAGCGCAACCCCATGGACCGGCAGGTGGCGCCCGCGCCCCTGCACCGCCCGCCCCCTCCCACGAGCGCCCTGCAGCTGCTTCTTGCTTTGTCGTCTTGGGCTCTGCCTCCCCTTTCCCTGCCCTAGGCTTTAATGAAGATTAAAGATGATCTGGAGCTGGAGGAGCCTTCTTCCTTCAGAGCATCTGGTTCTCTGCAGTCCCCACCACTCCCTACTGCCTTATGCTCAGCTCTGCCCTCATTTACCCAACTCACCAGGCATCTGGATACATCTGAGTTTGCGATCCCCTTTTCAGACTTTAGCGCTCCTAGATGGAGAGGAATGCACGACTTCCTCTTAAAGCAAACCACTGCTTTAAAAAGTTTATTCTGGTGATACCTATGTAGTTTAGAAAGTCTGAACGGTGCAGAAAAACAAGAAAAGCAGTCTATATTCTCACTTCAAAAGTAAATACTGTGAATATTGCTTGTGTATCTTTTGTCTTCATTCTGTGTAGTCTGTTCTTTTAAAAGCCTTTATAGAGCATCTTCTGTGTCCCCAGCTGTGTCCGAGGCCGGGTCTCCAGCCCTGGATGTCTCCCGAGACTGCAGAGGCCGCAGACCCGGGGCCGGTCCTGGCTTGTGGGGACGCCGCAGTGGGCCACACCTGGCTCGTTGCCAGAAAGGGTCCGGTCTTGGTTTCTGTGTCACGTGGCCCAGGATGGGCTGCCCGCGGTCCCCGCGGTCCGTCAGGGTCCGCCCCCGGCGGTGTCCGAGGACGGTCGTGTTCCCACCACCCGGACCCCTTCTGACCCCAGCGCGCGCGGGGACAAGCCGCGCACAGATGGGGTCCCGGGAGCAGGGGCCACGGCGCCTGTGCTCTATGCTAGCGACGTTCCCCGAGCCAGGCTCCTACCTGGGTAGCCGACGTCCCAGCCCAGGACCCGCCTCTGTTTCCTGACCTTACCTGATTCTTGCGAGCACTGGCGGAGCGGGGAGTGGCGGGGGAGTCCAGAGCCGGCGCGAGGCAGGAGCTGCTGGGCCGCGCACGTTCAGTTCCGGGAGCACGCAGCGCCCTCTGGTGGACATGGGGGGAGCTGCTGGCTCGAGGTCTCCACACCAGGTCATGCTGCGGCGCTTTCCCTGTCTTCGCGAAGATAGGTTTTAGTACCCACTCGAAAGATGGGTTTTAGAAGTCACCGTGGGCCAGGCGGCGTACAATCTGATTGCGAGGATTGGAAAGCTGGGCAGCGCCCAGCAAGCCCACGTACCCAGTCAGTAACCAATGGCAGTTATGTAAAAATGAACTAAAAATAGTTTCTTAAAATTCATGTGTACAGCTTTCAGACAGCTACTAAGTTATTAGCATATACATACTTGTTAAGTGTTTGGACCTGACTACTTAATAAATGGACCCCTTAGGGGCTTCCCTGGTGGCGCAGTGGTTGAGAGTCCGCCTGCCGATGCAGGGGACGCAGGTTCGTGCCCCGGTCCGGGAGGATCCCACATGCCGCGGAGCGGCTGGGCCCGTGAACCATGGCCGCTGGGCTTGCGCGTCCGGAGCCTGTGCTCCACAACGGGAGAGGCCACAACAGTGAGAGGCCCGTGTACTGCAAAAAAAAAAAAAAAAAAAAAAAAAAAAAAAAAGAAAAAGAAAAAATAGACCCCTTAGGTGTTTCTGAGACGCCAAGGGCTGTCTGATCTGAGAGGGTTTAGGGACACCTGTTTTAGATGGTTCTGCCTCTAACAATTAACACTTGCCCTCAGGTCAGGTGGCTACAGGTGTGTATGGTTTGGCAGCTCCCTCTGGACAAGCAGGACATCAGAGGGGCCTGGATATGGGGGGAGGGGAAGGGCAGGGATGGAGGCCCAAGCTGCCCTTGTCCCCTGGACCACTGATGGGCAGTGTTTCTTCTCTGAGAGCAAAACCGTACAGGGGAATTTGGGAGTGATTTTTATCTACACCTAGTGGTGTTGATCAGCTAATGAAGTTTAGTTGGGCCTGAGGAAAGTTGGAGAACCAATGGGATGTGGTTTTGCAGAAGGCTTTGCACAAAGCTATGTGGAGCATGTTGGGGGCTGGGGCAGGCTGGTCCCCATGCAGCCGTGACAGCCCTGCACACTGTGGGCCTGTGTCCACAGCAAGAAAACGCACAGATCTTCCTGGACATTAGACCTCCTGGAAAGCAGTTGAGCAACATCTATTAAAATTTAAAATACATCAGGCCCAGGACTTCCCTGGCAGTCCACCAGTTAAGACTTCCCCTTCTAATGTAGGGGGTGCGGTTTCAATCCCTGGTTGGGGAGCTAAGATCCCACCTACCTCTTGGCCAAAAACCTAAAACACGAAACAGAAGCAATGTTGTAACAAAGTCAATAAAGACTTCAAATGGTCCACATCAAAAAAATCTTTAAAAAGAAAAAAAATGCACCAGGCCACTCTGGGGCACTGTAATAGAAAAAAACACAGTGGGTGAGGCTGTGCGTACAGGGAAGGTATGCTCATCCACCTAGGGAACATAAGGCAGCCACAAAGAAGATCCAGCAAGTGCTTGAGCAGAAGGTTTCATTGAGTGAGAAATGAGACATCATTGAGTGAGAAAATCAAGATGCAGAAAAGCGTGAAACGGGATCCCTCTTTGTAAAGCCAGCTAGCCAACACCCTTTATCCATACAGACACCTAGATGTACGTATGTATCAAAATGCATCTATATGCTTGGCTATTAATACATACGAATATGGAGGGACATATGGAGAATATATGGAACCTAATATATGGAAATTAGGTTATACTATAGGATATGTGGGAGACAAGATGGGAGACGAGGGCTGTATGGAGCCAAGCAAAGAAGAAGAAAAAAAAGGATTAAAATAAAGGAAACCTGGCTTCCCTGGTGGCGCAGTGGTTGAGAGTCCGCCTGCCGATGCAGGGGACACGGGTTCGTGCCCCGGTCCGGGAAGATCCCACATGCCGCAGAGTGGCTGGACCCATGAGCCATGGCCGCTGAGCCTGTGTGTCTGGAGCCTGTGCTCTGCAACGGGAGAGGCCACAGCAGTGACAGGCCCACGTACCGCAAAAATAAGAAAAATAAAATAAAATAAAGGAAACCCATTCTCACGCATTTCTATAAAGTGTTACACACACATAAATATATGTACACACATACACATACAGACAGACATTTTTATGTAATTAAAGGTGTGCTTACCATACGAACACGACGGAATGGCAGAATGGGCCTATCAGCAGACCTGATGCAAGTGGTGTGAAACAACTGCATATAGTGCTCATAGAATCTGTGGGTCAGGCGCTTGGGAAAGGCTCAGCTGGGCAGTTTCCACTTGGTGTCAGAAGCCATAGGTCAGCTGGGGCCACAGTCATCTACAGGCTCACTGGGCTGGAGAATCCCCATCCCACGTGGTGTCCTCATATGGCTGGCAGCGCAGGCCTGGATGCTGGCTGGGGTCCTTGGTCTTTCTAAGTGGGCTGCTCCACGGGGCTACTTGGGTGTCTTCATGGCAACATCTAGGGCGGTTCCAGATGAACCCTTGCAGCAGGAAAGCAGCCATAGATAATAGTGAATGAGTGTGAGTGATTGTGTTCCAATACACTGTATTTACTAATAGGCTGTGGGCCAGATTTGGCCTGTGGGCTATAGTTTGCTGACCCCTGACATGCGGCCTTGTAGGCCGTGCTTAATACTTGGGCTTTTCCCCAGAGGGAGCCACCAGAGGATCTTGAACGGGGAAGTAAACGGGTATGGTTCAGTTTGCTGCTGTGTGGAGGACACGTGGAGGGTCCAGAGGGAAGCCAGAAGCCCAGGAAGGAGGTTCTTGCTGTGATCAAGGGGACCGGGGTGGTGGTGACGGGGATGAGAAAGGATTAGATGTGCTTTGAGGGTAGACACAAATAGGTTGATTGACTAATCCACTTAGAAAGAAACACAAATCAAGAGGCCTCATTAGCACCTGGCCCTGTGTGGCCATCCTGAGCTCGGGGCTGCTGGCCAGGAAGCTTGTGGGCCAAGGTTGAGTTGGCCTCTCTGGGGTGTGACAGGGCAGCTGTGGCTGGAGATGCAGTGCGTCCCTCCTTCAGAAGTGGAGACATCTCTGCCCAAGAGGGAGGCCGAGTGTGCGTGTGGGGAGGGGCCCCAGGACACTTGAGTGCCGAGCACTGGCCTCCCAGGAAGCTGTCTGGCTGCCAGTTGAATGTATGGAAGTACATAGAGCCCAGGAAGCTGGGTGGCCACTCCTGCAGGGACTGGCTCTCTGTGGCCCCCGGAGCACAGTGGCAGGGCTGTTCACAGCTGGCTGATTCCTAACCCTCGGGCACTGTGCTGTGAAAAGGAATATGTAAACACATAAATAAAAATGAAGTTGTGGGTTTTTTGATTCAAGCTAGCGATTCATGTTCTACAATTGTCGGTCAGTGTTATGTTTTGCGGTACGCTGGCCTCTCACTGTTGTGGCCTCTCCCGTTGTGGAGCACAGGCTCCGGATGCGCAGGCTCAGAGGCCATGGCTCACGGGCCCAGCCGCTCCGCGGCATGTGGGATCTTCCTGGACCGGGGCACGAACCCGTGTCCCCTGCATCGGCAGGTGGACTCTCAACCACTGCGCCACCAGGGAAGCCCCAGAGTTATGTTTAAACAAAGCTGCCGATCCAACATTTTTTCCCAGCTTCTTCTTCCAAAAATTTTCTAACATGTATAAAAATTGAAAAAATAATTAGATGAACACCCATACACCTACTACCTAGATTCAACACTTAGGTTTTGCTCCACTCAGGGCACACGTGACTTGTCATTTTTTCCATAATAAATCTTTCTCACTCCTCCGTCTGCCTTTGAGTCTTTACGAAAACGCACCTGATGGTGACTAATTCCTCTGCTACCTCTGAATAAAGGAACTTCACCTGTTCTCATTTGAATGGTCTCTGTTTACTTCCACGATGGGATTATAATTTCTTTCTGGGTGAAGTTTATTAGGTAAATCTACCTTTTAAAACCAGAGAAGAAATGGTTTTAAAAATTGGACCCAGGGGCCTGGAAGACGAACAGATATTGTGGTGGGAGGCTTGATTTGGGGCTGGCGGTGCTGGTGGGGCCCCACTGTGTCAGGCCAGCAGGCAGGAGGGGCACCCCCACCGGGAGGAGCGTGAACGAGGCTGTGCCCTGGGGACACCTCACTCACTGACAAGCCACCCACCCCAGCTGTCCAGAGCTCAGGCTGCACAGGCACTGTCTCAGTCTGCTAGGGCTGCTAACAAAAATGCCACAGACTGGGTGTGGCTTAAGCAGCAGAAATTTCTTTCTCACAGTTCTGGAGGCTGGAAGTCCAAGATCAAGGGGTCTGCAGGTTTGGTTTCTCCTGAGGCCTCTCTCCTTGGCTTACAGACGGCCACCTTCTTGCTGTGTCCTCACTTGGCCTTTTCTCTGTGGGTGCACATCCCTGGCGTCTCTTCCTCTTCCTATAAAGACACCAGTCCTATTGGATTAGGCCCCTAACTGTATGACCTCATAACCTCCTTAAAGGCTGTTTTCCAAATACAGTCAGTTTGGGGGTTAGGGTTTCAACATATAAATTTGGGCAGGGTTGGGGGGGCAACACAATTTGTTCTATAACAGGTACCAAGGGTGGAGAGCTGCCTTCTGTTAGAGGTGAGGGTTGGAGACACTTGCCCTGTTTGGAGTCTTGTCACTCACTGGTTTATTCTCTGCCACATCCTGTTAGCAGGCTATCCCGCTGCCTGGAGTGCTTGCCTCCTCCCTCTGGTCCTGAGTGGAGGTGACATACTGTACAACACGTATTCTTACTTTAAGTTCCTGGTGAGCTTCCTGGAGACAGCAAATCCCTGAGGTTTATGCACATTTTGTGTGTATGTGTGTCTGTGACTTTTGCGTTTTCCAGGGAGAAGATCAACTGCTTTCACTTGATTCCCTGGGGCGTCTGTGTCCAAAAGCTGATAAAGATTGTGGCTCCAGGCATTAGGGGGCCTGGGCCTTGATCTGGGCTCAGTGTGAAGCTCTGAGGAGCAAGGCTGTGCACTTGGTCTTCAGGACGCTGTGGGCTGCACAGAACCTCCGTGCTATGCTGCAGCAATGCCAGAAACTTGGCAGGATGTGACGGACAAGGTCCTTTGAAGTCCATGGTCTTGTTTGATTCTCACAACAATTTGGGGATCAGGCAGGTGTTATTTCTAAGAGACATATTTCTGAGGCTCTCAGAGGTTGTAACTGGTCTGGGGTCTTTCCTCCAGGAGCCAAGATCCATGTCCCACACTCTATATCACTCTAAAGAACAAATCTGTTTTTCTGGCTGGCAGGTGTAGCCTAGATTTCAAGGCATGAGTTAGAACTCACGAGTGCAATTCTATTGTATCTCGTAAGTCTCTTTGCCTTGGTCCATTTCTCACCAGTGTCCAAAGCTCAGCCACTTAGACCATTATGCCCACACTTTCAAGCCAAGAAAAAAGCAACAATTCTCAACCTTGGCAGCCCTGGGGGGATTACATCTTTTTTTTTTCTTTAACTTTATTGGAGTATAATTGCTTTACAATGGTGTGTTAGTTTCTGCTTTATAACAAAGTGAACCAGCTATACATATACATATATCCCCATATCTCCTCCCTCTGGGATTACGTTTTATTTGAAGAACAGGGTGCTGGGGCCCAACTTAAACCCTGGGCACCCCTACTTTTATAAGGTCATTAGGTGACTCTGGAGGACAATGAGAATTAGACCTGATGATTTAGAGAAATCTTGAAACGGAATGAAAAACACAAGGGTAATTAGTGAGTTTGCTAACTGATCTTTATATATCAGTTTGGATTCAGCCATGAAGGACGGAGGCTTATACAAGATGGAAGTTTATTTCTGTCTTATATAGAAGAAGTCTGGAAGTCGACAGCTTTAGGGCCAGTACGGTGCCCTCATGATGTTTCAGGCTCCTTCTCTCTGTGGCTTCCGTTCCCAATATCACTTCATTGTCTGAGATGACTGTTGGGGCGCTGACCATCACGTCTGTGTTCTATGCACAACCCTTCTAGAGGAAAGAAAGGTGAAGGGCATGCTCTGTCCTTTTGAAGGAGGCTTCCTGGAAGCCTTATATATAACATTTATTTGTCCAAAAGTCTCAAAAAGAAAAAAAGCAGTAACCACAAAACAAACAAAAAATTAATAATTTAGACTTTATTAAAACTGAGAACTTGTCTTCATCAAAAGAGTAAACAGTCAAGGCAAAGGCTGGAAGAAGATATCCAGGATACATACATGTGACGATGGATTCCTGTCAAGAAGACATAAATAATTTCTACAAATGAATAAGGAAAAGACAACCCAATTTTAAAAAATGAGCAAAAGAGACATTTTACAAAAGAAGATTTCCAAATGACCCATAAGCACATGAAAAGGTACACCACATCATTACTTATCTGGGTAATGAAAATTAAAAATCACAGGAGATATCACTACTCAACTGCTAAAATGATGAAAATTGAAAAGATTGACATCAACAAAGGTCGGCAAGGAGGTGGAGCCTGTGGGGGAAATTAGTTCAAACACATTGAAAAACTGGAAGTTTGTTATAGTGTTAGAATGCACTCTTACATGACTCAGAAATTCCACTCTTTGGTATTCACCCAAGAGAAATAAAAACATCTCCACGTAAGTAATTTAATAGCAAGTGTATTTATAAACAGTTAAAACTTAGAAACAACCCAATAACCCACAACAGGAGCATGGACAAAGGAATTACGTACATTCATCTGTCGCTGATCTAAAAGCACAGAAGTGCCTTGCCGTAGGCCAGGCTCTCACCAAGCCCCGCTAGGAGCACAGGCTGCCTCTGTGCGTCTGACCTGGCATCTGGTGGCAGCACCCTGGCCGGCAGAGTTGGGAGTAAAGGGAGCTCAGAACTGGGGAGGACGCAGCCTGCAGCAGCCAGTGACCCCTCCTCCTGGGAGACTGGACTCAACTGCCAGTGTCTGTGAGGAGTTGCACGTCAACACACGTGGTGTATAGTGGGTATAGCACGCAGCACACATAACGTGTCATACGCAGTGCAAAACATGCATAACAGCACATGCACATGCATGACATAACACCTAACATGCCACTACTATATATAAAATAGATAACTAATAAAGACCTACCATAAAGCAGAGGGAACTCTACTCAATACTCTGTACCCACCTACATGAGAAAAGAATCTGAAACAGAGTGGATAGATGTATATGTATAACTGAGTCACTGTGCTGTACACCTGAAGCTAACACGACATTGGAAATCAACTATACTTCAATAAAAATTGAAACATAGCATGCAACACATACTGTAAACATGCATAATGTGCAATACAGCTTGTGCATGTGTAGAGTACACACACGTAACATGTAACATAGGGAGTAGAACGTATAGCATGTAATATAGAGCATGTGACACAGTGAACGATATTACAGCATGAAACACACATAGCAATAACGTGTATATAACATGTAATATATATAACACATAATGCATAGCATATAACACATAATACAGTACCTGCTGCGCAGTACACAGAGTGTGTAACGTGCCTAGTATGTAACAGACGCCATGCAACATACACCACGCGTAGCATGCAACAAACATACCATGCACACACATTTAACATGTGATGCAGAGAGCATCTAATATGTATCGCCCATGACACATGCAGCATGTAACATATACAGCATGACGCACACGGGGCAAGGCACCTCTCCCGGGGGTCTGGCCTTAGTGGGAATCACTTTGCTGGTGGGTAACTAGGCTCGTTTTGACCCGCCCCTCACCCTCTGCCCATTATTTCCTTCTGCCCTGGCCAGAACACTCTGGGATAAAGCAGAGGGCCTTTGTAACATGGCTACAACCAGAGGACGCTCTTCCGTACTAGTCCCTGGAGCCACGTGAAGCGGTCACTCTCAGCAATGCCAGACCTCCAGCTGCCTTGCTGGCCCGACCCCCAGGCTGGCCCCCTTCCCTCCGTCCCCTTGTGGCTCCATGAAGGGAGAAGCAACGTGGAGAGAGACCTTCTGGTGACAGCCCTGGAAGCAGGGTCTCTGGGCTCGTGTTCCCCAGGCCTGGAGCAAGAGATCAGATGCGAGCAGCGTGGTCAGGAGGTGTTTGCAGGAAGCTCCAGTGTGTGAACGAGAATGTGGAGGGGACAGCAGATGGTGCTTATGGAGCAGGGCCCGCTGGGCAAGGTGGGTCCATCCCCGGGACGCCTGGAGACTTATCCTCTCTGTCCTGGAGCCATTTGTTGTCCAGCTGCAAACAGTATCTCACAGGGAGTTCCGGGCAGCCACTACCTACCTGCATCTCAGATCAAATCTGACCCCTCATCTTATAGTGGAAGCACATGCACGATGAGAAGCAGCGTTTTTCCCCAAAGCTGGCAAGCAGAGGATCTGGGGGTAGAAATTCCTCACTGGTTCCTAGGCTGGTGAGTTCAGGACCAGAGTGATGGTCAAGGGTGGGTATGGAAGGGAGCCTGTGAGGACTGGCTGGGGGCTGGGGGAGCACACCCACGGGGTGTGAGCTGAGATGGAGCTGAGGGGTGAGCCCGTGGTGTCCACATCCTGTCTCAATGCCCCTCCTGTCACTTGACCCCCCAGGGCGAGGCCCCAGAGTGGGCCGGGGCCCACGCAGGGAAGCCAGCCGCGTGTAGCTCACACAGCCTGCCCAGGGACGGACGCCCAGCAAGATGAAAGCAGAACCAAAGAGGTGACTGCAGAGGAAAGGATGGTGCCGGTTCTGCCTCTGGCCTGGGCCCGCAGACGGGCGGAGCTGGCCTTGGGAGGGAGTCAGGTCTCTCTCGTGCTCGGGAAAGTCAGAAATACTCAGTTCGGGAGGGCCTGGGCCAAGCTTGCTGCGGGCGCCGTCCTGAGTTGGGGGCAGCGAGGACGCCGGATGGTCATTGTTCTGTCCTCACGTCCACTGACTGTGCCTGAGGTCTTTCTGTGTGGAGCCCCCCTGACTTTGACCAGAGGAAACACTGATGCCTGTTCTAAGAACAACCACACCCAAAGGCAGCTTGGTTACAACAGGAGTCCTTTAGACAGGAAGCTTCTGCTCCTGGGAATAGAGAGGAGACATGCTTTTTCCTCTTCCTCCTGCTGAGTTAAACCACCTCTCTCTCTACGTATCTATACAGGAGGCTTATCTACATGGTATATATAACATATATTATCTGTCTTCTATCTATTATCTGTCATCCGTCTATCTATCTATCATCTATCTATGTATCTATCACCTGTCTATCATCTATTATCTATCTATCTATCTAACATCTTTCTCTCTATCATCTATTATCTATCTATCTATCATCTATCATTTAAATATCTAATCTATCATCCATCTATCTAATCTATCATCTATCTATCATCTATGTATCTATCATCTACCATCTACTCCATCTATCTAATCTATCATCTATCTACTCTATCATCTATCTACTCTATCTAATCTATGTAACTATGCATCAACTATCTATGTATCTATCATCTATCTATCATCTGTCTATCTATAATCTATCTATCTACTCTATCATCTATCCATCTATCATCTATCTGCTCTATCATCTACCTAATCTATCATCTATCTATCATCTATGTATCTATCCTTGTAACTATCTATCATCTATCAATCTACTCTATCATCTATCAACTTTATCTATCTACCTATCATCTATCTATCTAATCTATCATCTATCTATCTATCTATCTATCTGTCTATCATCTATCTATCATCTGTATCTACCTAGGCTCTAGAAGGCAAAGAAGAAACACACCAACTAGGGACTTTGAGACCAAAGGAATGACATGTTAGTAGTTCCTGAGTTGTCTTTTTGCCTCACGTATCCCAGAGATGGCGCAGAAGCAGCCCTGAACCCAGAGGCGCCAGTGGGCATAGGCAGCAGAGCCCCAGGGAAGCCTGCTGTCTTAGCCCAAAGACTAGCAAAGGGGCGGCCTAGCAGAGTGGAAAACGCTTAGGCAGTAACCACCCTGCTGCAGCCAGTCAGCACAGAAAAACCTGGGGCCCTGCTCCCACCCCCAGTGGCAAAGGCCCAGTGGGGCTCCTAGACTATCCATGGGCCCAGCGTCCCTGCTGGGGTGCAGGTGTCAGGGAAGGCCTTTACCCCGTTGGCTGGTAATAAGGCCCCCACGAGGGTCAGTAGTGAGGAGCCCCACTTCAGGTGATGAGAGAGGCCAGTGGGGAACCTGATTTCTACCTCCACTTGGGCTCCAGTGAAGGGGACAAACAGACGTGTGGGAAGGCTGGGTCCACACTGGGGACCGTCACGACTGCTCCATGTTCATCCAGCAAAATGACACGAAGCAAAACTCCAAGCCCCGCATCCCTCAGTCCCACGTCTCCGCCAGGAGCTCTTCTTGGGCCTGGCTGTCTCCCTGGGCCCCTCCCTGTATCAGGACCCTGAAGCCAGCCCGAGTTCCCGAGCTTCTGTGCCTGCCTTGCATGCGGGCTTTTCACAATGACGATTTTGTTTTGAGAGACAGAAAACCATACAAAAAGTACAGAAAATAACACGACAACCTCCGCCCCCGTACCCACCACCCAGAAGTGACAGTTGTTACTCTTTGATGGGCCTTGTTTTCTAACTATAGCACGTAAAGTGTTACAGATAAAGTTGAAATTCCCTTATTCCTTTAGCCAAAGTCCCAGCCGCTCCCTGCTCTGCCAACTCTGAGAAAAATCGCTGTTGTGAATTGAACATTTATCTTCCATTTCACTTTTGTTTTTATCTTCAGCCATCTATGTTTTAGAAAGGTAACTCATTCACACGTTTCACAATTCAGAAGGTACAAAAGGGGGAATTCCCTGGAGGTCTCGTGGTTAAGACTCTGTCAGCCAGAGTTTCGTGGTGTAGCCATGTCGTTGTGAGGGGCTGGGAAGTGTGGTCTAGACCCTGGCTGGCTGTGCGGCCACTGATCCGTGGAGGCGCTCTTGCTAAGGAAGGAGTGGGGGACGAGTATCAGGGGACAACCGGCAGGTTCTGCTGCAATGCCAGAGGTTTAAAATCCTTTGATGGGGACAAATCCCTTCCCGTGTGGAGTGCCGGCTGGAAATGGGCAGAGAGTCCGGGCCAGGTCCCGTGCAGGACCTCAACGCACTCTGGAAGCACGAGGGCAGACTGTGCGTGAAACACCTCTCCTAGAGAACAATGTGTGGGCTGTGCAACACGGCCTCTGCTGCACAGGAAGCCCTCTGGCCAGAGTCCCTCAGAGCACCCTGTGTGAGGCGTCCCCCTCCTCGACGGCACTGCGAAAACACCAGGCTGACCTGT
The DNA here is from genome assembly GCF_964374135.1 of Grampus griseus. Taxonomy (NCBI): domain Eukaryota; kingdom Metazoa; phylum Chordata; class Mammalia; order Artiodactyla; family Delphinidae; genus Grampus; species Grampus griseus. The sequence goes on from NC_139001.1 coordinate 110,046,486, forward strand.
TCAGTGCACAGTATTGTCCGGAGCCCCCGGGGCCTGAATACCGGCCTTGCGGCTTCTGCGGAAGGGTGACACAGGACAGAACAGCCCGCGGAGCCCCAGCTGCAAGGCTCCAGGCGGCTCTCTTGAGTCTTGGAGAGGCTGTGTCTTGAATACCTGGCTTTTTGTTTGCGAAAGAAGTGTTTTCCACCGTCCCTAGGCTTCCTTTTACGGAGAAATCCCAGGGTTTCGATGAGCCACAGAGTGGGGTGGGAGGATGGGGTCAGTGAGGTGGGAGGATGGGGTCAGCGAGAACAGGCCCTTCAGAGGGAGAAGCTGCTGGGGGCCGGGGTTAGGGGGCCCCGCAGGCAGAGATGAAGGGGAGGTCTCAGTGCTCCTTGTCAGTGGCCTTGGCCAGGGTCAGACACTGGAAACAGCGTGGCTGGGCTGAGAGGGAAGCAGAAGGAAAGGGGACCGCGTGTGGCCTGTTTGGGGCCTTGGAGCTGTTTGTTTGCAGGACGGGTCAGCTGCAGCAGAGTGGCAGGCTAACCGAGGCAGAGAGCTGGCCTCCTATGGCTGGTGGGCTGGGGGCACCTGTCTGGGGGGAGGTTAAGAACCTGCCGGTGTGTGGGGGGTTCCCCGTGGCGGTGAGACAGGCTGGGACCTGGGATCTGGGACCCTTTACTGTAGTGCTTGTACCTAGACAAATGCCTCCGAGCAACAAAATACAAAGAAACTATAAGGGACTAAAAATAACTGCATGCCCTGTGCAGTTGGGGCAAATCCTGGACAATAAGATACAAAAAGACCAAAAAACTCCCAGCTGCCACTTCTAAAGAGACAGGAGCAAAAGCAGCGTACTGAGCATGCCCCCTGCACTCAACACCACCAAAGGGGTGGGCAGACCCCCTCAGCTACCCCTCCGGCCTGACCCCTGGACCCACCCCTACCCTCACCCCATATAAGGAACTAGCTCGCCCCTCACTCGGGGAGCAAGTGAGCAAGGGAAACTTTTGTGTGTTCTCAGGGTCCCCTGCTGCAGCAGGGGCCCCAGTAAAGCCTTGCCTGAATTTCTTGTCTGGTCTCTTAACAATTTCTGTTGATTGAGGCGGCCAAGAACCCTGGTGAGTAACAGCGGGGTTGGAGGGCCAGCCCCCCGGGGAGACCTCTGATGCAGGCCAAGAGGACGATCCCAAGTTCCGACTGTCCTGGACACCCTGCAGTGGAGTCGCTGAGGACAGAGGCTGGGAGTCCTGGCCGGGGGCCCGACGGCCTTCTTGACGAGGTGGCAGGGGGACAAGGCGGGGGGGCGGCGTGTGAGGGCCCTGCCACCCATCACTGGGGGATAGGAATGTCCCGTGTGCCCAGATGCCACCCAGAGGGGAGGGGAATCAGAGGAGGACTCCTAACACACTGGTTCTAACCGGGAGAGACTGTTAACTTGAAGGGACATATTTTAAAAATTCAATCACACTTCAGAGGGAATGGAAATTTCAAGTCAGGGTATGAGCAATTTCTCTAAAAAGGGCATGTTTGGGGGCAAGTCTGGGCAGTGCTGTGTATTCAGCCCCTTCCTCTGGGCCCGCCAGGAACCGGGGTCCCACCTGAAGCCTGGGCCAGGGGAGACGCCCCGGGACCGGTGGGCTGGGCTGGGGGTGCAGGGAAGTGGGAGGCCCAGCAGGCGTTGGGGCCAGGAGGGTCTTGTCTTTGGCAGAGAGAGAGAAGGCAGCTGGGTGACCCAGCCGACTCCTAGGGGCGGGAAACCAGATGGCGCTGACCGGGGCCGGGGCGATGGACGGGGCTGGCAGGCGGGGGACCTGGAAATTTGTCACGATCCTTTGAGGGGAAGAAAGGAACAGGACAGTCCGTAGCTGTTTCCGCAGGGGAGGCTGAGGCCCACGTGGCTTGGCTCGTCGGGGGGCAGTGCGGTGGGTGAGGCTGAGCGGGTCGTGGGGAGCGTCAGGCCTCCCCAGCGATGGCTCGGCGGTCGGGGCTGGAGACGAGATGAGGGCGTGGCTCGCTGTGGCCCCGCCCACACCCGGCTCCTTGTCCTCCGGAAACAGGTGACCCCTTACAGCAGCCTTCCCGTTTCACAGAGAAGGGCCGGCCCGGGACCGTGGGCCAGCTGGATTCCGAACCTGGCCTGACAACAGGCTGTACTCCCAGAGGCTCTGCCCGCTGCTGCACGTTGGGGGGAGCCCAGACCAGCCCCCACCCCAAGGGCGAAGCCCTCCGCCCATCCCCACCCACCAGGGCAGGAGTCTGTGGGCAGGGGGCCTGGGGTGCTGGGCCAAGGCTCCCAGGACCTGCACCCCGAATCTTCCCCAGGGCCTCTGGGGAGGAGGTCCCTGGGACGAGGTGCGTGTTCTGGAAGGAGAGTCTTGGGTTGGTGATGGCCCCAGGGATCTCCCGTGCTCTGGGCTGGGAGCAGGCTCCTCTCTGTGTCCCTGCCAAGGGCACCTGCCTGGGTGGGTGGGCAAGTCGGGACTGCCTTCCCTAGGAGGGACCTGGTGTGGAGCACGGAGGGGTCCCCAGCTCGCCTGAAGGTTGGGGCTGAGGATCCAGGGAAAGCACACAGGTGGCAGGCCCGCCGCTTGGGGCACGGCTGGCGTGAAGAGGAAACAGCAAGGGATGCAGGGGTGGGAGGCTGGGCTGCGGGGCAGCTGGTGGGGGGAGAGGAGGTGGGGTGGCAGGGAGAGACCAAGGAGGAGCAAGGTGAGGTGGGAGGGGCAGGGGATCAGAAAGGGTGGCCGGGCTGACAGGCTGGGCCGACGCACGGGAGGCCGCAGCCAGTGCAGAAGACTCAGAAGTGACCTTCAACTTTAAACAGGAGAAGGCAGGCGAAAACCCCCATTTTGCGGGGAGGTGTTTTCAGGAATCACTCGGCCTTTGTCTTTTCACACACTGGCTCTGCGGGGCTGAATGGAGCCACTGCAGCAGGAGGACACATTCCCCCTGGGTTTGCCGAGCGGGTAGCAGGCTGAGGCCCCACGTGTGATGTCCAGGAGGGACTGAGGCTGGGTCTGCACGGGGCGTCCGCTCCCCGTTCCTGCACGGCTCCGCTCCGGTAAGAGAGAGGACGCCTCCTCACAGACCCGGAGGGTCAAGCACTCGCTGGGCGGGAAAGCTCTGGTGACTAGGAAGCGGCCCCCTCCGCCCCCTGGCACGGCTGTGACTGCCCTTCCTCCTTTCTGCAGGCAAGGGATGGGGACGGATGGGGAGTTGGGCTGGATGCCTGAGCCTCCAGGTCGAGACCGTGGGAAGAGGAAGAAGAGACCCTCAGACCTTAGGGTCTGAACACAGCCTTTCCAGAGTCCTGTGTGCGACAGTGCCCACTGGAGGAAGTGCAGGGGCCGGTTCCTGAGGCCCCCGGCCCTCCACTGTCCAGCAACGGCCAGCCCTACCCGCGAGCACAACGGATCGGTTTCCATGAAGAAAAAGCAGTGAGACCCGTGATCACGTCAGGACCCAGACATCAACTGGGACAGAGAACGACAATTCATCGGCGCTGGCGGGCAGAGAACCACGTCACCTGCGCAGCATTTATGCCCCCGGCCTTTAACTGAATCTGACCGTGAGAAAACAGACGCACGCGGACCTTAAGAGAGGCAACCGGCCTATACTAAAATGCCAACGCTAAGACAGATGAAGGAAAGCAGCGGGTGGGGCTCTGTCTAGCTAAAGGACACAGTAGAGGCGTGACAGCTGAGCACTGCAAGGGTCACAGAAACATTCTGAGGACACTGCACGGACCACCGGAAAATCTGGATGCGGGCTGTGCATCAGCTAATATTATGTTAAAGTTTAGGAATATGATAATGGTTTTGTGTGTGTGTGTGTGATGCGTGCGCACAGAGACAGAAAACGAGTGGGAGTGCAGGATAACAAAATGTGACACGTGTTAATCCAGGGGAATCTCAGCTAAGGGTTTATGGTGTCCACGACCTACTCTCTCAACCTGTCATTGGCAATGTTTCAAGATCAAAGTTGAGGGGAAGGAGGCTCAGAAGGTAAGCACACGATGCCTGCGCTGCTCTGTCTGTCTTCCCTTGAGCGGGCCTCGTCTTTTCAAGTCCTATAATTAATGACTGATAAGTTATTCTTTCTTTGGCCACGCCGCGCGGCTTGTGGGATCTTGGTTCCCTGACCAGGGATGGATTCTGGGCCCTCGGCAGTGAAAGTGCAGAGTCCTAACCACTGGACCGCCAGGGAAGTCCCTAAGTTATTCTTTGCGGTGATGACAGTCACATTTCTTACTTTCACAAAGCAAGGCTTAGTGACACAGTGTGTTAACTCCTCTCTTACTGGGCTGCCGCCTGCTCCTGAGGGGAGCCCGTCTGCTCCTGTGTGATGCCTGTGAGCTCACAGATGCTCATTTCGAAAATCAAACCGGGACGGCGCCACGCCAGGCGCGTTGCTATGTGACCACAGACCACACACACCAGCGCTCCTTTTCAGGGTTTATTTCATCTGCTAACATTCATCTTGACCTAGACAAAAACAATTAGATGATTATGACTTGCGTTTCCATCATCAACTCATTTTTTTGTATGAGTCACCAAAAGGTTTCTTCTCAACACTTTTTTTTTTTTTTTTTAATAAGAAGCTATAAATAAATAAAGCTTTAAACGCTCCTGGGTTCAAGTTAAACTCTTCCAGTTCCCAAAACGTTCACAGACTCATTGCTTGGACAGTTCTCTCGTCCCTCACGCCTCCTCCGAGAGAGGACATCGAAGGCCTGGGGTGGTGGGAGCGGGGAGCTGTTCACTCACTGCATGTTTGCTTCTGTCCCTCAGCCCTGGGAAGAGCCCTGGGGAGGCCATCCCTTCCCTGGAGCCCCAGCCCGTGGTGTTGGAGGAGATGCTGCAGGCACAAGAAGCCTTTACCTCAAAGCAGGCGTCCTGAGCCGGCAGTGCTGGACGGGAGACCCAAGTGGCCGAGGGGCACTGCCAGCTGGTGCTGTCACTGGCACCCCTGCCTGGATGCTGGCCGGAGCCAGGACCTCCTTCCAGATGCAGTGAAGAAACCGAGGAGACCGTGTGACTTGGGACAACGGGCCATGAGTTAAAACACTCCATTATGTACAAAACACATCCTGCACTCGGGCCACACCCTCAGGAGCGCACCCTGGGGAGGGCTGCTTGAGCCAGGGCGCTGGCCGGGTGCCCGGGGCGCTCACGCACCACAGCTCTCCTCCCGGTGGGAGGCCACAGCAAGTTCCTAGCGTCGCGGGTGCTTGTGCAGGACCCCAGAGCTCTCGTGAACGTGTCCCGCCCTCCTCCCTGGAGCGTGCCCGCCCCAGATGAGTACTGGCGCAGACCCCCATGCTGACCTTCACACCCCTTTAAAAGAGCTGCCTGGGCACTCACCTCCTCAGCATGATGTGTCCGCTCTCGGGGGCCTGTTGACTGCGCTGTCCTTGGACTGCAAGATGAAGTGGCCAGCGCAGGAAGCTGGCGGGCGGGGGGGGGGGGGCGGGCGGCTCAGGCCAGACAGGCAAAGACTAAAGCACCCTTCCGGTGCTTACGGCTCCCTCATTCCACAGGAGGGCAGCTAGGGTGGCCAAGGGGAACCTGGGGCAGGGAACCCTGGCAGGATTTGCCCATGAGGCTGCTGGGGGCGCGGGGCCCTCACCACCCTCGAGTCTGGCCTGCAGCCGCCGGGCACGTGTGCTTCCTCTCCTGGGGAGACGGGGTGCCCATCCACCTCGGGCGTGGGGCTCACACTCAGCTTCCCAGAACCAGGTCTCGGGCCTCATGTCGTGGGGGGCGGGGCGCACATCCAGAGGCGACGCTGGCCTGGCCTCCCCGAACACAGGAGGGATGGGCGTGGGGCAAGTGTCTACAGTGGACTGAACATGGCTTCTCCAATCTGCAGGGCTGCGGGGAACAGGCCTGACCAGCTGGTAGGGGCAAGGGCGCAGGAAAACGCGGGGAGAGCCCGGGGTCGGGGGGCTGTGTATCTGGGTATTAGGGGAGCCACCCAGAGCTGTTTCTTCCAATCCTGGAGGAGAATCTGAAAGCCCGAGTACCCTTTCCTGGCTGTCCTGAACCACCGTGGCCCCAAAGTATGGCTCGTGGGCAGTGGCTGTGGTCTGCAGAGTTCCAGCCAACGGAGGCTTGACTGAACTTTATACACGGGGCTGTGGGGGGAATGGGTCTAAGTCCCACATAAATGTCCAAGTCATGGGCTTGGGGCTGGGGGCAGCCCACTGACAAAGCCCAGAGGGTCAGAAAGGACAATGCAGGGGGAGAGCTCTTGATTTCTGTCCCCCTTCCTGTCTGAGCTGGTCTGGCTGGGACGTCTGCCTGGACACAGGTGGAAGCATCCTCACCTATGGCCTTCCTACTCCTGGGATGCCCTCCGCCCACGCAAGGGGGCAGTGCAGCATGGGGACCATCTCCCCACAGCGCCCCTTGCTCTGGGGACTGAGGAAAACGGGGTGGGGGACCCCAGGTGATGTGCTTTGATCTCTTGACCCGAAGCATGAAGCCACACTGTGGGTTTTGACCTTGGGCTAGAGAGGGGAGTGGGCTTCCCAGGGGCTGGACTAGAGTCTTCTTGGCTTTAGATGGGGTGGGCCCTGACCCTGAAGATGGGTGAGCTGGGAACTCCATTCCTGAGGCTACCTCAGAGGGCTGTGTCTCCACGCAGGCCTTGGGGCCAGGGGTTCCCTGGAGGCTGAGCTACCTGCAGGGAGGCTGAGCTACCTGCAGGGGGGGAGCGGGCGTGTGCCTGATGGGCGTGACCACACACCTGGCCTGGGAGGTCCGCCTTCCACTGCATTGGATTTTTCTAGTCTTCAAACCTGTGGCCGTTGTGACCAGGAGGACGGGAGAGCGGGGACGTACCTGCTCCCAGCCCTGCAGGCCTGGTTGGGGGTCCTCCAAGCACCCTTCCCTCTGACCCAGTGGGTTCCCACGTTGATTTCTCAGAGCCCCGGCCTGGGAGGGTGGGAAGAACCGACCCACCAGGCCCACCCCTTCCCCTCCCTCAACCGTCCGTCCGTCTTCTGGCAAGCGGACGGGGGTCCTCTTCCCACGGAGTTCTGGGGGCCGAGTGTGTTGGTCAGTCTGCCTGGTCCCACCTGCCCCCGCCGGCCGCCACTACCACTTCTCGATGATGTGGCTCATGTAGTCCTCGGTGGGCACGCGGCCGGGCTCCTCGGCGTCCCCCCGCGGCGGCGCCTCCTTGGCCCGGTGCAGCAGGCGCTCCTCGCGGCTCCGGAGGCGCTGCTGCCGGCGCTCCAGCTGCCGCCTGTACTGGTAGCGCTGCTGGAAGAGGTCCCTGGCGTAGTCGTAGAGCTGCACGTCCAGGTCGTTGAGCTCCTCGATGCGCCGGATGGTGTCCTCGCCCACCTCCACGCCGCCCGCCCGCGTGCTGTTGTACTGCATGAAGGGACGGATGAACTTGAGGTTGAACGTCCGCTCGAACAGGTACTGCGTCTTGCGCTGGAACTCGGTCAGGCCGAAGAAGGCCATGCCCCGCAGGTTCTTCTTGGCGCTGTCCAGCAGCAGCTGGGCCCGCTTGCCCTCGGGGATGAAGGACAGGTTGTAGCAGCCCACCAGGCTCAGGTCGGCCAGCATGCGCACCTGGCGGTTGCTGGCCAGGTTGTAGGGGCAGTCCATGAACTCCTGCAGCGTGCAGCCCGACCAGTCCGTGCCCTCGTAGCAGGGCGGCAGCTCCTCGGGCGTGGGCGTGCGCCCGTCGCACATGTGCAGCGATGTCTTCCACGTGGCCCCCCGCTGCACGTGCCGCCACTCGCTCAGGTAGCGGGACACGGGGTCTCGCAGCAGGGTGATGTAGTAGAACTTCCTGCAACGAGACGGGGAGCGGGGGGGAGGTAAGGCCGGGGCGTCAGGCAGGGGTGGGGCATGTAGGGACCACTGGGGGGTGAAGGAGCGGGGAGGCTGCAGCCCTGAGTCGGATGGCTCTGCTCAGCGCCCATGCTATGCGACCCCCGGGGAGTGGCCTCACCTCTGAGATTAGCCATCACATCTCAGGTCTCCAAAGGCCCACTGCTGAATGAGAAACCCGGGTGTGAGATGTGATGTAACCCGCAAAGGTCTCAGGCCACCACCACAATAACGAGCGTGACCGCTGCAGTGTCGTGCAGGGCCCAGCCCTGGTGCCCTCCTGAACCCTGGCCCAGGGTCTCCTCTGGGGCCTTCCCCCGAGCCCCAGGCGTGCCCTCCTGCCTGCTCGCACCTTGGGAGGGGCAACCTGACTTTGCCCTGCAGGGCGTGGAGGAGAGTGGCCCCAGGGTCCACACTACCTGGTACCAGACGTTTAGAGAGCTGTCACAGTGGCAGGCTTGGTGCAGCCCAAGGGGCCACTGAAAAGTCACTCACAGTCCCAGGCTGCACGGCAGGTCTGGGCCAGGGCCTCCCACTGGGCCCACTCCACCCCAGGCTCCTGCAGAGCTCCAGTGGGGGAGGGGCACCAGGAGACCACCCAGCCCCCGGGGTGAGCCGTAACTCATAATTTTTATCGTCTCCCAGGAACTGTTCCAACCCCCAAGGAGTTGGGCACCGATGCCACCTCCCCACGCTGTGGGTAAGGGGCATCCGTCCGTACCATGGGAGAGCTGACTCAAGGAGGGCTGTGCCCCCTTCTCCTCGCTCCCTCGGGGTGAGAGGCAGCCGGGGTGATTCAGGTCCCTGCAGGGTGTGCTGTGATGATCGGCCCCAGTGCCAGGAACTGTGACGGGCCTGGTGGGTGTGGGTCGCCCCAGGGGGGGGTTGCGGCTCTTCTCGGAGCCCCACCTCCAGGGCTGGCAGAGCAGCTGCCTGTGCAGGTGGGGCAGGTCCCAGGCCAAGGGGAACCAGGGCCTGGGGCGAGCAGCCTAGAGTGTCCTCGGAAGTGGGCAGCAGGGGCCCACTGGGTCCCCACACACCACTCCTGGGGGGGTCCATCCCCCCTCCCCCGGCCCCTGCCTGATGGCAACATGGAAGCTGCCCCCACACTGCCCCCTCCTCACCGAGGCCCAACAAGAGCAGCCCTCGCACTGCCCTCTGGGAAGCCACGGGGGCACAAGACACGTCGCAGGGTCTGGCAGTGTCCTGATCTGACCGCATCTCCCAGGGGGCAAGGGGGCCCTGGGGTGCGGGCATGATAACTAGCAAGGGCGAAGGTGACGGGGTACCACCGGGGGTCACCCCAGCCTTAGGGGGGCACATTCAGAAAACCGCAGGAATGGCAGACAGTGGGAGGAGGCCTGGGCAGAGGGCACCCAGGGGGCTGGGGGAGGGAGTCCGCAGGGAGGAGACAGCAGGGTGGGCATCCTGACTCCTGAGCCCTCCGCGAAGCCTGGGCTCTCCCATCTGTGCCTCGGGCCCCCGTCAGCTCTCATGCGCCCTGCCCCAGCCCAGGTGCTGACAGCGCGCTCCGCCTCTGCAGGCGGTCATGTCCCAGCCCCTGGGGTGGGGTGGGGGTGGCTGGCAGCCCCGATGTGACCCCCTCCCCCAGCTCCTGTGGAATGTGCCCTGGTGGCTCTGGCTGCCCCTGGGAGAAGAACAAAGGCCCACCTGTGCCCTCCCAGCTCCTCTCTGACCACTGGGACCGCCCCACCCCCCGCTTGCTGGCTCCCAAGAAGACACCCCAGGGCCTTTGCACGAACTCTGTCCTCCCTCTATTTCATCAGCTGACTCTGACTCATACCCTAGACCTCAGCCAGAACCACTTCCCAGGGAAGCCTCGTCCTGCAGACACGGCTCCCTCTTGGGCTTCTGTCACAGTGGTAACTTTCCACTGACCTCTCAGCTCACCCTGCGGTAGGGAGGGGGCGGCGGGGAGCTGGTTTCTGTGTGTGCGCCAAGCAGGGCCGTGGTGCCTCTCTGGGGACAAGACTGGGAGGGGCCAGATGGTCCAAGACAGAAGGTGCCTCGGGGCAGGGCCCTCACACAGCACCTTCAGCCCCCGGTGGAGGAAATCAAGCCTTGAGAGGTCAGGCAGCTACCTGGAGGCCCCCAGTGGCTTCAGCACTGGGGTAGGGCGGGAGGCCAGGCCCCTCTCTGCAGACCCTGGTTAGGTGGACTGGCACGGGTGACAGAGACCTTCAACACAGCCAGGACGAGGAGGTCAGTTCATCCCAGGGCCAGCCTTCTAGAGACCTAGTATATGACATTTATAAATCCTGACCACGACAACTGCTTCTAAAGAGGCCACGACAGACAGGCAGACACAGAGATACACCTAGAAACGCACGTGGACAAACACAGTGCTGCGTGCAGGCTGCTGGCACACACCGTGTCCACTGCTGGGCCCGGCTGGTCCCTTGTCCCGTCCTCGGCCCTCCCCACCCCGTGTGCACACGGGCAGGCCAGCGTGGTAGATTCTCCTGGACACAGAAAACCAGAGTATGACGTGTCAGCGGACAAAGATTTGTCTACGTGGCCCCACCGAAGCCACGCGGGGTTCAACCTGGTTGCAAGGTGACCTCTGATGGCAAGAACTCACGGTGCACAGCGGGGCACCAGCGCCCGCCCCAGCGTCTGTGTCCCCACAGGCCTCTGCAGTCGCGTAGGCCTGGAGCCCTGCGTCAGCACTTGTCACCGCCCACCACGAGGGCAGGCTTGGAGAAGCCCAGCTGCCCCCCAGACCCTCACGGATCTCAATGCACCCTTGAGAGGGGGACGGGGCCGCTAGCCCTCCTGCGGCGTGCCGGAGCCAGAGCCGACTGAGCCCCCTGGGCCCCTGGGCTCACGCTGACCCCCGCGGCTCCCCTGTGCACCACATGGGTGCTGAGTGGGACGGCCTTGCTCATCGCTGCGTCCCTGGGTGCTGGCCTGGCTGGACAGGAGCAGGGGCTCACCTGTGGTGACCGGGGCGGTGGTGTTCGGATGGGCCGTGCTGAGCCTTCTCTGTTCAGGATGTTGCCAGGCCCTGGGCCCCCGATTCTGTCCTCCCAACACGGCCTGTGGAGACTAAGGGTCCAGGCAGACCCTAGACCCTGTGTGAGGGGCCAGTGGCCCCCGGTCACTGCCCAGCCCCAGCCCCGCTCCTGCCTGGATGGCACGGGAGCCCCTGTGGGTGCGCACCCCAGACCTTGGGCGGCCTCCTCAGGAGCGCATGCGCCTGACCCCCAGCTCCGCTTGCTGGTCCACCCCGGCCCTTGCCTGCTCCGCTGTCCTGACACAGCAGGCACCCGTGGCCACAGGCCCGTGCCCTGGCCACCCTCTGTTCAGCACGCCTGCTCCCGTCTCACTCGCTCTGCGCCCCCCTTGCCCGTTAGGCACATCAGCTGACAGGGCAGCTTTCCTGGCCACTGAAGGGGGAGCGAGGGCACTGATCGAAAGTGAGCAGACGGCAGGTGTGGCAGGGGCAGAAGACCCCCCAGACGACCGACTGTCCACGTCCAGGCAGCTCCCTGCCCAGGACGAAACCAGATGTGTGTTCTCTGGAGGCGCTCATGGCTCAGAGACACGAAGAACTGGGCAGGGGGCCAAACGACGGCCGGCACGCTCATGGGGGACCCAGCTTCTGCCCCAGCCTCACCCCAGAGGAAACTGCAGGGTTTCTGCCCCAGAGCGAAGTTCCCCCTGCACTCACATCTGGGGTCCCCCACAAACAGGGGGCCTTCTGCCTCTCACCCTCCAGCAGGATCTGCCCATTCAGGCCGTCCAACTGCTAACCAACAAGGGTTCCAGAAGGACAGAGAGGACATGGCGGAGGAGATGATGAAAGAAACAATGAGAAGTCAAGCACTTAATTCATTTCGAGCGAAATGGCTCGCCCACTGCCCAGCAAATGAACGTGGAGACCAGACCCAAGATTACAGAGATGACCCATGAAGCACGTGGACAGAAAACCAGAACACGTAACGAGTGGGACTCAACTTCTCTATGGAACACCATATGCTAAGAATCAATGGAGCGATGGCTTCAAAATGCTGACGGGAAATAGACCAACTGTATCTCATACCCAGCCAAGCTTCACACCCGTGAAGGCTTGGGAAATTTATTTTCTGTGAATCCTGTTCTAGGAAGATACTGGAGTATGTATCTCATATAGTAGATGAGAAAAAAAAAAAAAGTGTGGGACACAGAAGCTTGAACCCAGGAGAGATCCCAGATGTCCACTGGGCATCCCGCTGGGTCTGTCAGGGGAAGAGGGACGGGGCTTCCAGAAAGAGGGGCCCAGACAGATGACCTGACAAAACACATCACTGGTGGAAAAAAAAAAGCGAACGGTAGGTACATGGCAGATCTTTGGAATCACCTGGAAAAAAAGGAGTCTATGAAGATGGAGGACAAAGCAAGTAAAAAGTAGGGCTGGGCTTCCCTGGTGGCGCAGTGGTTGAGAGTCCGCCTGCCGATGCAGGGGACGCGGGTTCGTGCCCCGGTCCGGGAAGATCCCACATGCCGCGGAGCAGCTGGGCCCGTGAGCCACGGCCGCTGAGCCTGCGCGTCCGGAGCCTGTGCTCCGCAACGGGAGAGGCCACAGCAGTGAGAGGTCTGCGTACCGCAAAAAACAAAAAAAGAAAAAAAAAGAAAAAACAAAGGAGGGCAATTGTTAATTCTAGGAAAAACGAAAAGTTACATTAAAAAAAAATGAAGTATGTTACTAGGCTCAGAAGAAAACACTGGTTTTAGAGACATCATGATATAAACAGTGGTAAGTGATTGAATAAAAACTTGAGCTTTAACTCTCCTTGGAGAATGGGTGGGGTGTGGAGAAGGATAAGGGCAAAAGAACACTTCATCTATCAAAACAGAAAGTACAGAGATAACATTTAAATCAATGAAACAAGAAATATCACTATACATGACTCAGAAACATGGAAGTCAATACATGAAGACTACCAAAAAGAGGGGCAAGAGGTCCTTTGGGGAAGCTGGAAAGGAAAAGTAGATCTGTTGGTTTTTATCATAAACCGCTTGGAGCTATTTGTCTTTAAGCATGTGTGAATTCTTGTAACTAAAAACACTAAAACAATGTGGAAACAGGCTTAAAAAGAAACATGGAGAGATGCTCCCCTTCATTAGTCATCGAGGGAACAGCACACTCCGCCACAACGTGATACCCACTGGAGCAGCAAAACAAAGTGGGGCAAGGCCAACTTCTGACAAATGCTTACCGGGACAGCTGTTGTGGAGCGACTTCACGGGTAGGCGGAGGGCGCACACACGCTCACCCCGTGACCCTCACACTCACCACGCCCCCACGAGTCCTCTCCTAGGCACACGTCATGGGGAGGCCTCGCCCATGCGCCCTGGGAGATGTGGACAAGACAGTCCACAGCGCTCTGCTGGTGAGAGCCCCAAACATCCACCGCAGAGGCATGCGTACACCAATGGGGTACATTCTTCCAACAGAACACTGCCCAGCAACAGACAGGAACAAACGACAGCGACTCACGGCAGCTCGGGTGAATGTGATGAATAAGATGTTGCAGAAAGAATGCAGATAAGAATATGTAACAGAGTGCAACGATATGGTTTATCAAGTTTCTAAAAATAAAACCCAAGAAAATGCTATTTAGTGATACGTACACACGTACTGAAAACAGTGGCAAGAAAAAGGTGATGAGGGGAAACACAGGAGCCCTCCAGTCAGAGCTTAGCCTTGGTGTCTCGGGGGGCGGTGGCGGGGGAGGCAGGGAATGCGCTAGCCCGTGGTGGCGTCCATGGCACTGATCACGCCCTCGTGCTTAAGGCAGGAGCGAGGGTGCAGGCGTGCATCCTTGGGCTTTATTCCCTATGTACGTTCACGCAACTTCTTTTGTATTTCCCAAACACTGTGTGATAAGGAAAGCAGTGTTAAAACCAAGGTTTTCCAGGGCGGCCTGCGAGGCCCCTGCTGGCCTTGCAGGTGGACCAGCATTCTTGCCAAACCTGGAGCCTCAGTTCCTCAAAGCGTCTGGTGTCCCCTCCCACCTCTGTGCCAGCCAATTCCAGGTGTCTGCAGCCCTTTCCTTACCCCTGACCCCTTCCTACATGCTCATGTGAGTAGGGAGTGGCTCCACGGGGGAGGGGAGGACCCCTTGGGGGCATCACCTCTGGGGACTGTGAGGGTGGCCAGTCTTCTGGGTCAGTCGGGGCCGCCCTGTGGCGTGTGAACTAACCACATGATGCTGAGCCAGCTGCTCCTGCCTCCGGGAAGGAACCACAGCTCCTCCGGAGCTGGAGCTCCCAGCTGATGGCCGGCTTCCCATCCAGGAGGGCCTTGGGGTGCAAACAGTGCGCCCCACCCCCTGGGGCTCCCCTTTCCTGCTGCCAACCCAAAGGCGGGAGACCAGGGACCCTGTTTAGTGACTTGGCGGGCAAATTATGCTCTGTCAGGGTGGGAGGCTTCTGGCATCTTCTGCAAGCACAGCCCTAACTCACATCTTGGCCTAAGTGGGAGCCCACTGTACCCCAGCTTCCAGGGCAGGTCTCCGTGGAGCAGGGCTGCCTGCTACGTCCCAGGAGAGACCCAGGGAGCGGCGCAGAGCACGCCCCAGCCCAGACCGTCCTGCCTGTGAGTCGGGGGCAGGATTCACAGCGCTGTCACCCTAGAGGGGCACACACTGGGACCGGAGGGATGACAAGGAAGCCCTGCTCACACCTCTTCCTCTGAAGCTTCCACCACTGGCTGCTCGCCACCATCTAGCCAGCCAGCCGGCACCCCACACGGTCCACTGCTGGCGGCAGGACGTGGCATGAGGTCGTCCCTCTGCAGCTGTGTGCAAGGTCATTCGGGCCGCCACCATGCGCCATCCCTCTCCCCAGGGTCTTCACCCCACCCTCTCACCCCAATGAGGGCAAGCTCTTGGAAGGCAGGCCTATGTACTGGGGACACCGCAGTGCCCTGCTCAGCGCGGAGACAGCCCATGGCATCCAGGGCCCACTGCCCCGCGGTGGGCTGGGTGGTGGCCACGGGAGTGTGTTCAGTGCCCAGGCTCGGCCGAGGGTGCACGTGCGGCCTGTGCACAGGGAGGGGGCCTCACGCTCAGTACCTCTGCCTTCAGCACCCAAGCTGCCCACGGAACCCATTGGATTGGGGGCTGTCCCCCGGGAAGTGGGCGGAGCCACAGTGGGAACGGCTGCAGCTGGGTGGGCGGAAACGGGGTGAGGAAGGAGTTGGAAGCCTGTGGCCCTGCCCTGGCACTCCATGGACGCACAGCAAAGGACATAAACCAGCAATGCCCCCAGGGCCCTGACAACGGCACCAGTGCCCACTGCCAACAGGCTTGTGACGTACCAGGCAGAGCCCGGGACCCAGGCACTGCTCCCCTTTCACAGAGGATAAGCCCAGGCCCAGAGGCGGGCAGGGCTCTTAGAGCGCTCTGGGCTGCGTGGGGCGGAACCAACAAGGGCAGCAGGAGGTGATGAATGGTACCGCTCACCAACGGGGCAGGTCAGGAAGGCTTCTCAGAGACGGTGGGGACACAGTCCTCCGTGACCTGAGAAGGGGGCAGTGCAGGCTTGAGGTGCAGGCGGGGCCGGACAGAGAAGGGCCTTGTTCATTTATAGGAGAACAAGCTCGGATGGGAAGTGGAACAGAGTGCAAATTCACGTGGCTTCAAAGTCAGAACATAGGACTTCAAAGAAACTTCGTGTCGTGGAACAATTCTAGCCTGCCCGGTCTGCAACCGCTCCCAAGAGCCCACACGTGAACCGACCGCGTCACGCTGCCTTGCATTTTATTACGCCCTGTTTAATGCTGTCTGCGACCTGGGCTGTTCTGACGTTTTTGTGTGCCCTGGTTCGGTGCATCCCACCATCATGTACCTCCTAGTGAACAAGGAATGTGTTTTGTTCTTGGGTGCAAACACTGCTGTCAGGGAGCGGCCAGCTCTGAAGTTTTAAGAGTCTGAGTTCTCACGGGACCAGCAGCCAGGAAGCCCTGCTTTATTGATGACAAACACTCAGACGGCCTCTGGGAAGATTCTGCAAGGTGCAGCTTTGCGCTCCTTCCTTGGAAGGTGACAGCTGCGAGGCGGCTGAGTGGCAGGGGCTGGGGGGCCTGCCCTGCCGCAGGGCTGGGATCAGGGAGAGGGCCCTTCTCGCTGGCCTCAGAAGCCCCTCCCCCTCCTGCCCGCTGCTGTGGGCATCGGGCAAGTCGGAGCCCACAGTCCCGACTGGGAGGCCCGCTCTGTAGCCTGCATACTTTATCAATGATGGGGAAACCTGGCTCGCAGAGATGGGTGGCTGATGCAAGGCTCGGAAGCAGAAACGGCCCCTCCCCTCCCTCGGGTCACACCCATGGCTGGAGGAGCTTCCCTCTTCTGCCCCAAACCCCGCTCCTGGCCCTCCTCCTGGGAGCCGGGAGAGCCGGGGTGGGTGCACAATTCTGTGGCTGGGAGAGGGGCTGGATCAGCAATTACGCTTCCAGAAGGAGTCTGCTCTAAAGAGAAGGGCTGAGATGTGGCAAGTCTGCTGCAGGATGCTGGTGGCATGCCGGCCATTACAGGAGACACGGACGCAGAAGTCAGTGGCAGACACACACGGCAGACGGTCCTGCAGCCAAGGGCGCAGGTGCTCACAAGGCTGCTGGTGCACAGAAGGGCCTGTGCCTACCTGTGCAGAGACAGAAGGCGTTATTAAGTGGCTCTCCGGAGATCGAAACTATGGATTTCCCCCAACATTTTATTATGAGAAACTCAAACTTAAAGAAAAGTTGAAAGTTCAGTGAACACTCATATGCCCAAATGGGTGACACTAACATTTTTGGGGATTTCCCGGGTGGTCCAGTGGTTAAGAATCCAACTTCCAATGCAGGGGACGTGGGTTTGATCCCTGGTCAGGGAACTAAGATCCCACATGCTGCGGGGCAACTAAGCCCATGCACCACAACCACTGAGCCCATACGCCACAACTAGGGAACCTGTGTGCCGCAACTTCTGAGCCTGTGTGCCACAACCAGAGAGCCCACATGCCGCAACTACTGAGCCCACGTGCCACAACTAGAGAAGCCTGTGCGCCGCAACAAAGACCCAGTGCGGCCAAAAAAGAACACAACAGAAAAACAAAAAACTCCATTTTCTTCTTTACATACTCTATTGCCTGCAGTGAGTACACGTCATTTACGTAACTGAAATCAAGTAATAAAGGTTATAAAACATCCCTGTTGCTTGGGGTGCAAAGAGGCCATCAGAAACAGCCAGCTTTGCAAGCTCTGTGCTCACGTGTCCTCTGTGATAGGATGCCAGCTGCCCGCTCCGCTCCAGGCTGGGGGCTCCAAGGGCAGGGCTTTTGTGAACAAGGCTCTAACTCAAGGAACAAACTCAGACCCTGAAACGAAGGTGGATTTTTCTACCAGTGCTAGCAGAGCTGCAGCTCCCTAATTGCGGGTGAGGACACTGTTATTTAGCATTAGAATTACAACCTTTTTTTTTTTTTTAAAGAAATACTGTTGTATTACTTCCAGATATACAGTCACTGAAAAAAAATTAATGCCATAGGGGGATTGGCTTCACTGCCACTTTCTCCCCCAGGACGAGCTCTGGGGTCCCAGAGCAGCAAGGGAAACTCTGTGAGGGGTACCTGAGGCCCCCTCTACCCCAACTCTGTACTGTGGTCTCCCAGGGACCAGGAGTCCCTTCATGAGGACAGAGGCCACACTGTGAAGCCAGTATCCAGACGGTTAATTTTCAAAAAAAACCATACTCTGAGAGGTCTCCGGAACTTCAGAGGGAGGACCCCGGGGAGAACTTGCCATGGGGCCTGCTCAGGGGTGCAGGAACCTCCCAAAGCTTTGCTCTGATGAGCGTCCCACCCCAGGGCCTGGGGAGCATCCCGGGGTGGGGGTGCCGGCTTGCTTTCCAAGGGCTGGGTCCCCCTCCCAGCAGGAAGATGACACCCTTCGGGAGGTCATGGCGTGTACCACCTTGGTCATTAGGTCACTGAGTTGGGCCCTCGTCAGCACTGCGTGCTGCTCACCTAGGCCAGGTGCCCCCCAGAGCCCACGGCTGAGTGAGCAGCGTGGGCCCATGTGAGAGGGGCCCGCTGGGAGGAGAGGCGGGCCCTGCTCTGAGCAGCATGGCTGGGGAGCTGGACCATCCCCGGCAGCACAAGAGTGAACCAGCTGATGGAACGGACAGTCTCTACTGGCTCTGGCCAGCACTCACCTCCCTGCACCAAAGCACGGCGCCCCTCCCGGGTACCTGCAGGAGAAACCCAGCTCAGCAAGCGCTGAGCTGGCAGTGCGGGCTGGGGAGCCCCTCTCCAGATGCAGGTAGGAGACGCTGGCCTCAGGCCTTTCTTCCTGGGCAACGTGTCCGCAGAGCGGCTATGAACTCATAGCTGTTATTTTTGTCGATTAACTGACTCTGTTTCCCAAAATACCTGGCTTGGGAGAGCAGCCCCGCGGCATCAGTGGTCAGGTGCTGTGCGCACACAGGCGGGCCAGTCCTCCCAGAGCCCCTGCGCCCCAGA
Organism: Grampus griseus; assembly: GCF_964374135.1. Lineage (NCBI taxonomy): Eukaryota > Metazoa > Chordata > Mammalia > Artiodactyla > Delphinidae > Grampus > Grampus griseus. The sequence continues at coordinate 110,064,821 of NC_139001.1, forward strand.
CAGGCAGAGCCTAAAGCGGACACGGTCCTTGGCAGGACCAGAATGGAAGCTCTGGGGCTGGCGCAGGCCCCTCGCTGGTCGTCCCAGCTGGACGGGTGGCGAGGAGAATGCCGGCCCAAGGCCACCTGGGCACGGGAGCCCTGTCGTCCTTCCCCAGCAGGCTGGGGCCCAGCTGGCCTCACAGCTCTGCTCCCTGCCCTGCCCACCTCCAACAAGGTGGGAAGGCCCTCCTTGGCTCACCCAGGGAGCTGAATTCTTACGGACAGCGGGGAGAGAGTCCGGCTACTGGGAGTGGCGCTCACGTGGGCCCCCAGGTGGCTCCACAGGTTTAGGAAACAGCATGGAAATCCCTGAGGAGAAAGAAGCCCAGGAAGTGTCTCATAGCCCGGTGTGGCTGTGTGACTAAGCTTGGCCATCAGGATGTCCTTAGAGAAAGCTCCCCCCACACCGTTCTCCTGTTGGCTGCAGCACGCATGTGACTGCAAAGGGCCAGCAGTCGTCTTGGACCGTGAAGCAGAAGGCTTGCTTTCTGGGGATGGTAGGGCCAGAGAAAGAGCCTGGGTTCCTGGCGCTTCTTCCGGCTGCACCACCTGCCTGGCCTGCCTACGCTGGGCTCCTTTTCAAAGAGAGAGGAATCAACTGCTACCCTACTCCATCTACTCCGGACCAATGCACGAGGACCCAGGCACGATCAGCGGTGAGTCCAGCCAGGTCTGGGGCGAGGCATTCATTTAGTGAACCCTCAAGGCTTTACCCTGGTCATCCTGGACGCTGCCAGACACCCTACAGGAAGAAAATATTCCCATTTTGCACATAAGGAAACTGAGGTCCAGAAAGGTTCAACAGCAAACCTGGCCACAGAGCTGGCTGGTGGCAGTGCTGGGATTGGAGCTCAGGCCCCCGGAGCCTGTAACCGCCTGGGGAGAACTGGTCACCTGCTGAGCCACTGGCCCCAGAAGGCACATGAACACATCACCTGGCAAGGCTGGCCCTGGCCACCTGCTGACCACTTGCCAAACAGCAGTCAGGAGAGCTGGTATTTTTAACTAAACTATGGACTCAATTTACGATCCATTTCCTTTAAAGTACAGTGAGCTAATTAAGAGTCAGAGCGGTCTGCATAAAGAAAAAACACATCCAGACCTGCAGGGAGGACGAACCAGCCCCGAGGAGAACCACTTTACCCAGAAGCTGTGACCGTCTTCCTGATGGCCGCCCCGGGAGGGGAAGAGCCAAAGTCCTGGGCTTTGCCCGGCCCTGGACTTGGGCACCTTGGCTGTGGGATGCGGGGTGGGCCTCCCAGACAGGTTCTCCTCTGGTTCCAGCCCCGCTCCAGCCCTGCCTCCTGCTGGCTGATGACACTAATGCAGACGCAGAGCTTGGGGGAGGGCTTGACTCTCATGGGGCCCCGTGTCCCTGCCAAGGCAGGAGTGGCAGGGCTGAGAGCCGGGCTGCCATGAGCCCGCACTGAGCCCAATGCCTCCGCGGCCCTGCCCCTATGCCCTTGCCCCCCACCCCAGGGGGAAGCCCATGTCCCCAGAAGCTCCCACCTGCAGGAGGAGGGCCCGGCTGGAGGCCCAAGCCTGCTGGGGGCATACAGGCCATGTGGGCCCCCAGCTCCAGATGCAGGTCTTTCTGACCACCTGCTTCCAGGGCCTCTGGGATTCTGCGCCTGGAGGGATGGACACGGCTCGCAGGGGAGTGCTGGCCTGGCCCTCGCACGCAGTGCGCCCACTGCCCCCAGGGCCAGTCTGTACAAGCCGCGGGGAGGGGGCCGTCAGAGTTGCGTGGAGGTGCCAGCAGGACCCAAAAAGGGAGTGGGTGAGGGCGAGGGGGCTGTCCGACCCCGGGCTGCAGGACCTGGGGATGGGACCTTCACGGCAAGGACCTTCATGCCCTCCCAGGCATCCTCCACGCGCACATCTCCTGCCAGGCTAAATCCTGCCTGGAGGCTCACACGCTGCCTCCCTACCCACGTGGGTGCCCTGGCTGCCAATTACTGCCTAGTGCTGGCTCAGAGGGGCACTGCTGGGAGCTGAGAGCCCGCATCCCTTCCCTGGGCCAGCAGGGACACACGGGCGCTCTGTCCCAGTAAGGAGACAGTAGGGCGAGGGCTGTCCCTGTGATATGAGGCATCCTCGCAGAGGGGGCGGGTCAAGCGTCAGACTCTGCCGTCCCCACCTCCATGCCGGCCCCTCGGAGCCCGTTACTGCCTCCTGTGCCTCCCAGGCTCCTGCAAGGATTGGGTGAAAGGGAACGTGTCAAGCAGCCTTGCTGCCTAGGCGATCCACAAAGGTGAGGAACTCGCAGCCCGGGGAGGTACAGAGGCGGGGAGCTGGGGGACCACATCCCTCTGCGTCCGGGATCGGCACCCTGCCTGGGACCCCACGGCCCCCTCCCGTTGGACTTATCCTTTCCTCCGTCACAGGAGCGCGTGCTGTGTGTGGGACCGGTGCAGCCCTGCCCTCCTGCAGCATCTGAAGGACTGGACCTGTGACCGGGAGACACCCAGATGAACAAGTGCTAAGAGATCGGGTGCCGGATGCAGGGTCAGGGTCAGGCAGGGCCTCTAAGGTGTGGCATCTAACCTCAGCTCCCAAGGAGGAGGCCCGGCAGAGGGCAGGGGTGGGGGTGGGGCAGCACTCCTGCAGAGGAGAGGCCCAGGGCAGGCCGGGGGCAGGCACACCACGGCACAGACCAGCTCATCTAAGTGCACAGGTTGGTGAGAAGCAGAAAGGAGGTCTTGGGTTCAATGAGGAAAGGACGTTATCAAACCGTGGGAAAAAGGAAGTTCCCGTCCTTGTTTCAAAATTCCAAGTGGCTGAAAAAATCCCTATGAAGGAAGCCGAGCGTTCTGAGTTCAGGCTTCGGAAGCACCTCTGCAGTCGGCTTCCCCCTCCCCGACAGCACCTAGAGCTCCGTGGGCGGATGAAAAGCTTCCCTTGATTTCTACACAACGTTAGCACAATTTCAGGGCAGCAGAGCAGGCTACCTCAGCCCCTGGCTCCGTGGCCCAGAGAATCCGAGGCACTGCCGATCGGGTGGGGGACGGCAAGGGGGTCCCCAAGGCAGGAGGGCCGCCCGAGTGCATTCCAGGGGCTGCAGCCCCTGCCTCCCCCTCAAGGCAAGGACCCCACGTCTGCAGGAAGCTTGAGCTTTTCCTCCCCAGCCCCCTGACCTCTGTGATCCCACTGGACCCTCACAAGGCCCCCCAGGACAGCCATGGTGTGACTTAACCACCAGGCCAACACACACTGGGGGGAGCTGTGCGCACCGAAGGGAGGAAAGGCCCAAAGCCAGAGCTGGGTACCACGAGGGGCAGAGCTGGTGGCCGCAGGTGTGGCCGCAGGCTGGTCCCGCCTGGGCCTCCAGCCAGGCCCCCAGCACGTCTGCCCTCCTGGCTCCAGCCTGTGTGCCGGTCACTCTCCATTCCTGACCAGGGGTGATCGCCCTGCAAGAACCTCTCAGTGGACACGTCCAGCAGTGGGGGCTCGGGTGCCCCGCCCACGAAGGTGCAGGTGAGGCCTCCTTCCCAGATGCACACAGGGACAGAGCGTACTGTGCCTGGCAACGGCGCACAGACCCACGACAGGCCTCCCACAGCACTGATGCCGGGCCCCTGACCACCCCTCCTGGCAGGTGACCAGAAAGGCTGCGGCTGCGGGGGGTTCTGGGAGCCCTGCCCAGGGTCGGGGCCACAGGAGGATATACTGGCAATGTCCTCCCAGCTGAGGTAAGGCTTACGCCCCACCTACCCAAGCACGGGCCTTTCCAGAGACGTCCCCTCCAATGAGCAAAGGATGGCTTTCTGGGAGCTTGTCTGCCGTTCCCAAACTCTGAGGTGTGGCCTCAGCCTCGGACTGTCGACCGAGTGTCACAAGCGGTGCTCCTCCAGGCTGTCCGAAGGCCGTGGGGAGCCTCCCTCCGCCCCCCAACTCCACCAGGCTCCCGTCTGGGCTCCCGGGCGGTGCTCCAGCTAAGGGGGCGCTGCTTGGGAGGTGACCCAGCCCGGCACTTGCGGGGCCCCGCGGGGCTGCCGTTCACATCTCGTGCCTGCCCGCCTGGTGCTTTCTGGCTTTCGACACCGGCGGGGAGGCTTCCCTTCCATCTGAACACGCACGCCCCCGCCCCGGGGAGGAGGGAAGGTGACCGAGCCCTGCTCCGTCCCCGGGTGGGGACGTGCGCTCACCGACTGGGCCCGAGACCTGCCTCCAGAGCCTTCATCTCACTCGTTCTGCCCGCAGGCCTCTGCTGGCGCTTGTCCCCCTCGTCCTCCCAGCCTGTAACCGCCGAATGTGGCCCCCGGCACACAGCACGCACGCCCGGCTCCCCCTTCCCCGGCCGTAGCCTCTGGGTCTCTGTGCCAGGGACGCATCCTACGGCAGTCAAGACCCAGCACAGAAGGCCCACGCGGTGGGGCACAGCTCAGTGGACACGGCCCCCGCCAGGTGACAAACAGTTCAGGGCCTAAAAACGAGCTCAGGGAACTCGAAACCTACGCCCGGTGACTCCACGGCGACAGGGACAGCCCTTCTGGGGACTCTGCACGACACAGGAACACACGTACGTACGCGTGATGAGCAAACGCACCACATCAAAGCTCACGTTACAGCTTGACGCCAGCTCTGGAAAACACAGAAACTGGGCCCAGGGGAAAGACGGGGCAGAAACACAACACACGCCAAACGTGGAGGGGGCTCGTCCCCGGGCCTGGAGCTCTGGGCAACTTTTTCTTCCGCTTTCAGTTTTTTGTATTTTTCCAATTTCATACAACCAAGCCTGTAATTACGAAACAAACAGATTAAAGGCCTTCTGTGTACCTGATCTAACCTGATTTTCTCACTAGAGGTTCGGAGTCAGAGGCCTGGGAGGCCCTGGGCCTCCCCCGTGGCTGTGCAGACGTCTCCAAAGCCACGAGACCACCAGTCATCCGCCTGTTTGGGGGTCAGGAGGGCCGGAGCTGGTCTGGGGACCACTGGGGGCATCCGTGGCACCCCCTCCAGGCTCAGCCTGCTGACCCCACGGCTGGGGGCTGGCTTCACGCCCCACAACACGCCTGCTCCCACGAGCGAACCCCTGCGAATCCTTCCCTCTCGCGCGGCCGCACGGAGCCTGTGAACGGAGAGGAGGGGGCTGGCACGTGCCCCCCGCCCCGCGCACACACGTCCTCCCACACAAGCAGAGTCGGCCAGGGGATGATGGCCTCACAAGCTCTTTGAACAGGAACTGTTTTTCCCCAGACACAGAAATCCAGGGCCAAAGCGGCACGCCCCAGACAGGAGCCGCGTCATGCCCAGGCGGACTGCTTTCTCCTGGCCTGTGGGCCCTGCGCTCCCGGAGGGGCAACCATCCCGTGAGCTGGGAGGGCAGTCACCTCGGCAATGACCCTTGGTCCTGGGGGCCAGAGAAAGGACCTTTCCAGAACCAGGAACCGCCAGGCCGCCTCAGGGGCGCCTCCACCATGTGCTTCTGTGGCTGGCGGTGGGGCGTAGCTGGCACACACTTGCTTTACTCCTGCGACCTCTGGGGCGGGCACCGCTGTCAGATGCCCTCTGCAGACGGGCAAACTTCCGCCGCTGAAGTTCCCCAGTTATCAGGGGCGTCCACCCCCGGTGCGTGTGTCTGCCGCTGACTGACCCCAGACACAGGGTCTCCAGGAGCTGGGGCAGGACGCACCGGGAACGGGGCTCCCTACCTGCCACGAGCTCGGCCACTTAGCTGCTGTGTGGCCCTGACGGGTAACCCAAGGAATGTCTCTGCATCTGTTTCCTCACCACATGATACAGACACCATGCCCCCCACATGAGGGAGGCCATCCGGGGACCTCCAGCCCAGCCAGAGGGAAGGAGAGGAGGGCCGCGAGGGAAGGAAACAGCCAGAACGAACTCATCTGCTCTCGCCAAGCGTGGGTAGGGGCACTGGGAGAACGTGCGAGAGAGAGAGAGAGACAGAGAGAGAGAGAGAGGGAGAGAGAGAGGGAGGGAGAGGGAGAGGGAGGGAGGGAGGGAGGGAGGGAGGGAGGGAGAGAGGGAGGGAGGGAGACGGAAGCCGTCAGTCAAATATAAAAACCACAAGTAGCCCCATAGGCTTAAAAACAAAACAAAACAAAAAAACAAAGCAGTCGTTCAAAATCTTCCTACATGTTAGAACAAGAGACAGCACATACCTACCGGCACGTATGCCAAGATGACAGATGTTAACAAGCAGTGTGTCTAAGTGAAAGCACTAAAGTTTTACTACTATTTCAACTGCTTTGCAGGTTTGACATTTTTTCAAAATAAAAAGTGGGGGGGATAATTCCTACAAAAAAAATGTCTACCCAATTTTAAAAGAACAGATTATCAAACTCTCCTAGATAACAGCAAAGAAATGCATGTGCTCACCCCCAGCTCATTTTATGAGGCCAACGAAATCACACACACGAGAAGAAAGGAAAATTACAGCTCTTTTCATTCTCAATATAGACGTAAAAAACTGCAAACAGAAATCTTATCGAATCAAATCCAGTAGAGCCTATAAAAGATAAGACACCATGACCAAGTCAGGTGATCCCAGGTACGCAAGGATGGTTTAATGCGAGAAAATCCACGTATCTGATTCATCGCATCCACGGATTACAGACGTCCACAGATGTGTAAGAAGTGCTTGCTAAAATTAAATATTATTCATGACTGCAAGAGGATTCCCTTAACCTGATAAAGTATCCAAAAGAACCCAGAAGCAACATGGTCCTCGCGGGGAGGAGTCAGATGCATTTCCTCTAAGACAAGGAACGGGGCAAAGATGCCCACTCCCTGGGCCGTGACTCTCCACTCCTGCGATAAAATGACAGCAAGGACCCTGTCTGCCCACCTCGTCTCTGCTGAGCACCTGTGTGCAGGCACCGGGCTGGGGCTTCACCCTCAGAGCCTGGATGCGGGAGGGGGCTGCTTCGCATGCCCTGTGCTCTCTGCCGGGTCCCGGAGTGCCTGGCGTTAAGGGTCTGGGTGGCTCTTGGAGGGCTGAGGGTTCTAGGGGTTTGGGGCAGCCATGCAACCGGAGCAGCGGTAGCCTTACTGGCCTGCATCCTCCCTGTGCGGAGCCTCCTGGGGCCTTGGCCTTGGGCAGGAAGGGTCCCCGGCCCCAGGTGAGCTCAGCAGGTGCATCAGCCAGAGTGCCCGCTTCTGAGTGAGCTCAGTGGGCGAGCTTCTGGTCCCCCGAGGGAGAGGCCCTGGCTGCATGACCTGGGGTCTCCAGAGGCCGGTGCCCTGTCTGGAGCAAGTGGATTGGCAGTGCTCACATGGTGGCAGGATGGGGGCCACGCCTCTCCAAGCCTGCTTCCTGCTTCCTTAATCAGCTGGCCCCTTCTCCGTCTGTGGGAGATGCGGGTGTGCTCAGGGAACAGAGCAGGCCCCTGGACAGACCCAGAGGGGAACAGCCCCTGCAAGGATGAGTTCTAACAGCTCTGCCCCGAGCGCAAAAGGCCCTGGGCCCAGACAGAGCCTGCTCACGCTTCATCGACCTCCTTGACCCCAGGGTGGCCACAGGGAGAGGGTCTGGCCCAGGAGAAGGCCTCTGCATGCCCGGCAGAGGAGCCCGGGCCTGTCTGGGGGTGGAGGGAGCCAGCTGGGGGAGGCTGAGCTGGGCAGCGGTGAGCAGAAAGGCCTGGACAGCAAGAGCTGGTGCAGGAGGCCAGTGGCCGGGGCTGAGGAAGCACCAGGTCCTCCCACTGTCATGGGGACCAACTTGGGTGAAAGGGGTGTGACCTGAGAGGGGCCACGCCCAGCCACCCACGCCCGTCCTTTCCCGGAGCCCAAGCCTGGCAGGACAGTGGCTTGGACGGGATCCCGGCCCATCGTGCACTACACACTCAGGCCTGGCATTCGAGGTAGGGACACCCACGCCACATGCAGACGAGGAAGCAGCGGGCCCAGGCCTATACCAGCCTGGACACAGAAACACTCAGGGCTCGAGCCTTGTGCTCAAGGGGAAAGTGTGCTCGGTGCCCAGGAGCTCAGGGACCTGCTTGCCAGGAGAAGCCGGCTCTCCAGGCCTGGCTGATGGGAGACGACGGGGAAGGATGCCAGCGTCCAGGCGAGCACCCTATCCCTGGGGGAACGCTGACAGTCTAACTGGGAAGCCCGGGCATGACGCCAACGTGAACGGGCAGCGCCAGCACATGAGGCCAGAGCTCTCCTGGCTGTAGGCGCTGAGCAGAAGCCCGGGCTGTCCTGCAAGGGGTGTCCCGGCGCTCAGGTGGGGACAGCGGTGCCCTGAAGCAGGGGAGCGGCGATGGGGAAGTGAGTAGGGCCCTACGCTCGGGGCGCTCTGCGGGCTGCAGGCCAGGGCACGAGGTGTGACTCACTGGGAGCACGGGGGCGGAGTGGGGGGGCCCGGCAGGGTACAGTCAGCTGGCAGGCTCCATCTTGAAAAGACGGCCTGATTCACATGGGAGGATGCCCGAGACGCAGGAGATCCCGAGAAAGGCCACGCAAGGAGCTGCGGCTGGGCCTCTGCCCGGTCACTAGGCTCCTCTCCTGGGGCAGCAGACAGGCCCCAGCCCCGACAGGCTGCTGCGCCTCCCACTGCGGCAGCAGGCAGAACCTGCGGGGCCCCCCTCCCGGCTCAGAGGCGGGGCGTGGCCAGTGTGCAGGAACCTGGGGGAGGGAGGGGCAGTAGCCCAGGCTTTGTACCTCGGGACCCTGACTGTGGGGCGTCACCCCCCTCAGGGCATCTCTAGGCAAGTCCAAGGGGCTGCAGCACAGGGTTATCCCCCCACTGGAGGGCAGGCCCCCCTGTATCTCTGTCCCCCAGACACACAGGGTCATGCCAACGTCCCACCTGGACACATCTGTCTCCCCAAGGTTCAGGGAGGGCAAAACCCATGGCCAGGGCCTGTCTGTGGGGTTCCTGGTGGGCCTGGCCCGCTGGGAGCTCAGGGCGGGTCTATGGAGAGCCACCCCACTGCTGCGGACCCCTGCCCCTGGCACAGCGGAACCTGGGCCCACCCCAGCCCGGGTCCCCCCAGCACGTCCAAGGGACTCTGGAGGCCCTTCGAGTTATCTGGAGACACAGGCCCTTTTCGGGACCGAGGTCCCCGCGCCATTGGAGCCCACTTAGCCCCTCAGCACCACCTTGGGAGCAAGGGCTGACAGGTCAGGGGAGGACCGCATGCCTGCCACGACCAGGTGTGGCCCATGGCTGCCCGCTGCATGCCAGGTCCCCGGGGGAGGGGACTCCCTTAGGGGTCTGAGTCCAGGCTGGCCTCCCTCCTGTCTGGCCCCACGTGCTTCACCCACTGTGACAGCGCCTGCCCCTCCCTCCCACTCCTGCTCTGACCCGCTCCTGCTGCAAAGGGGTCCTGGAGGCCACCCTGGGGGTACCCAGGCCCACGTCTGGGGTCCTGTGTGTGGCTACAGGCCCCTCAGCTGGGCAGGACCTGAAAGCTTCTGTCTCAGGGACGCCGGTGGAGCTGCTCCCCTGCTCAGCAACCCTCCAGGCTGTGCTCTCCTGTCCCAACAGCCAAGCCCTCGGCGTGGGCAGGGGCCCCCAGGCGGACCAGGCACTCCCGTGCCCAACTGCGCGCCCGCCCCCTTGCCGAGGAGCGCTGCTCCCCAGTCCTGCTCCGGGGAACCTCCTCCTCTCCTTTTTCCCCTTGGACCCTCTCCACCCTGGCCCACCTCTCAACCATGGCATGGCACACAACATGGGGCTATTCTCCTCTCCTGGCCTGTCTCCCACTAGCCTGGCCCGTCTGCCCAGGTGCCCAGGGCCGGCACAGGGCCTGAGTGAGGACTCAGAGAGCAACTCGGGCTCTGAGGCTGGGAACGAAACTGACCAGGGAGCGTGACGCTCACCCCCTGAGACGTCCAGCAAAAGCAGTCCGTGGTGGTAACCTCAGCCACCATCGCCCACCCACCGGGCAACTTTCTGGCACAGAGTGGGGAGGTCAGGAGAGCAGCTTCCGGACTTCCCAGAAACTGCGGCTCCGCGACCCCTAGACAGGAAGGGGCCCTCCAGGTTGAAGGAGCAGCTGCAGTCGCAAACCATGGGCCCCAAGAGTCCTGGAGATGGACTCCCTGCTGGCTGAGGCCACCCCTCGGGGTGTGTGCGGCCCGCATGGAGAAGCAGGGTGGGCCTGGGCGTGGATGGTACCCCCAGGACCCAGAAGAGGAAGGCGCTGCAAGATGGGGTTTGAGTGCGTCCTGGAGGGCGGGACCAAGCCCCACCCCTTCTGTACCCCAGGGCCGATCCTGCCCGGGACTCTGGGCTGAGGCGTGAGGGTACACGAGGAGGGGGCCTCACTGCCAGGCCCCAGGAGGCCTCAGAAGTCGGGACACACGCATCTAAAACTTCTCACAAGGAAGAGGAAAAACATGGCCCGAACTGTGTCTGGAGAGTGAGCCGCAGGGCCGTGGCCTCCAGCCCTCCAGGGCGCTGCTGCGGCCCTTCCTGCCGGATGAGAAGGCTTCCCACTGCGCGTCCAGGGCCCTGGCTGCTGAGCGATGGCTTCAGAGGCAAAGGCCCCTGCACCGTCCCTGACGTGACACCAATCTTGGTGGGAATCAGGAAACAGGAACGTGAAGGCGACAAGCCTGCAAGTGGCGCCAGCTGGGCCGTAAATATCCTGCCTGTCGCCCAGAGCCCTGCGCCCGGGAGAGGAGCGGTAAGTCTGCAACAGCCTGAGACCCGGGAGCCTCCAGACGACCCCGTGCAGGGATCCTTCATAAACTCCGGGTGCCCGAGGCCACGAGAGCTCGGCACATGCTCCCAGCACCCCCCAGCCCGGCCAGCGTGGGGCCCCGGGGGCGGCCTGGCACATAGAGCCCACGCGTGAGCGGCGGCCTCAGGCAGCACAGACGTGGCTGCCTCCTGGCTGCCCACGGGGGCTGAGGAATTAAAAACCAACCTGGGAAGTGCGAAGGGATTTGCGTGCCACGTAGGGCAGGAGTCTGTGGCCACGACGAGACCCAGTCGGTCTCCCAGCTGGCCTCGGACCACGAAAGGGCCACACTGAACGAGGCAGAAGCTGAACTGACCATGCTGGGATTCCCAGGCTGTGGGCCTGGCCCCGGTCGTGGGTCCACGCTGAGACCACCGCAGGGCCAAGCACACCATGCAGCTGCAGCTCTTCAGCTCAGCTCTGGAGCCAGTGCGGGGAGGGAGGAACTGCCCTCTCCTCTCTGCACCTATCCAGACCCTCTGCTGGACCCCTGCCCCAAACTCCACATAGCGCTGTCCCACACCCCAGCCTGCCCCATCTGCTGGGCCCACGGAGTCTGAACTTGGCCTTGCCAGACTCCTCCCGAGACCCCAAGCAACTCCCGCCCCAGCGCTTCTGCACAACATTCCGGACCGCCCTGCCCTAGGCCGTGACAAGTCACCAACCAGAAAAGACGACGTGCTGGTACGGACGCGGAGAAACTGCAACCCTTATGCGCATTCTTGATGGGAACGTGAAGTAGGATGGCGGTTTCCTGAAGAAATTAGAACGTATGATTACCACGTGATTCAGCAATTCCACTTCTAGATAGATATCGAAAGAATGGAAAGCAGGGACGGGAACAGCTATTTGCATGCCCATTCACAGCAATGTTATTCAAAGGAACAAGAGGTGGAAGTAACCCGAGTGTCCACTGAAGGATAAATGGAAAAGCAAAATGAGGTATATGCGTACAAGGGCGTGCTGTTCAGCCTGAAACGGGAAAGGAATTCTCTCACATGCTGCAGCACGGATGAACCTTGAGGACATAACGCTCAGGGAAACAAGCCAGTCACAAAAGGACAAATTCTGCATGAGTCCCCTAATAGGAGGTCCCTAGAGGAGCCAACTTCATAGAAGCAGAGAGCAAAAGGGTGGCTGTAATGCGCTGGGTGGGAAGGCGTTTAATGGGTGGAGTTTCAGCTGTGGGAGACGGAGAAGTTCTGGAGACGGGTGGTGGTGACGGTTGCACAGCAATGTGAACGCACCTCATGCTACTGAGCTGTACGCTTAAAAATGGTTAAAACGGTAAATTTTATGTTACGTACACGTTAGCACAATCAAAAAAAAAAAAAAGTGTCTCCTACAATGCAGTGTCTGCAGCCAGCCCTGGGCAGAGCAAGTCTTGGGCAAAACCACAGCAGGCTTCTCAGGAAAGAAGGAGGCCCTCCTCTGGGTATAGCTGCTCCAGGGGACCCGCAGGGATGGGGTGACAAATGGAGCCTGCCCAGTCTAAACCGGCCCCCACCCCTCCCTCAGCTCTCTCGGGGGGTGGGGGTGGGGCGGTGACAGGACCAAAGACGAGACCAGGGCACCAGCCTCAGGCGTGACCCGGCCGAGAACCCCGCTTCTGTTCTTTGGCCAGAGAGAGCAGGGGGGCAGCAAGCACCTGCCTCGCCTGGTGGGGACAGGGGCACACAGCCACCCCCCACACTCCACGCCGATGCTGGGGACCCTAGCCCCAACCGCCCGTGAGGTGGGGCTCCAGAGGCTCACAGCACCCAGGCCTCTGCCCCGCCGGCCCCCCCAGCGCTCTCAACAAACACACGACGTCAAGGCGGCAAAGACCGTGAGCCCAGGGCAACAGGGAAACCACTGGTGGTCTTTTTTAGGATTCCGATCTCAAACCTGGGACACGAGGGTGGACAGAAGGGACAGCGGGCAGTGCCTTCTCCTCCGGGGCCCTCTCTGGGTGCCAGGCACCCCAGCAGGCCGCACTTCCCACCCCCAGGGGAATCGGAGAGAGCAGCACGGGCCCATTTTACAGACGGGGAAACCGAGGTATAGACTGGTCACACTTGCCCGGCCACAACACAGGGGGCCTGAGATAGGCTGTCTCTGAAGGTCACGACCTACTCTGTGCCAGGTCCTCTCAGCAAAGAGTCACGGTGGCCCAAGCCTGTCTTGAGAGACCCCGGTTGTCGGTGGGACGGAGTCCAACAGGGCGGGGTGGGGGCTATGGTGGACAGAAGCTCATGGCTTCTCACCCGCCCCCAGCCCTGCAAACACTGCCCATCTGCCAGGCAGAGGCTGGGGTGGGGGGCTCGGCCAGGGGTCCTGCTAGCCTCTTCCGATCCATACCCGACACCCAGGTTTCCCTTTCGGGGCCCAGGCCGGGGCAGCACAGGATGTCAGACCCCAGCCAGGTGAGCTCTGCCCGGCTCTGCCTGGCAAATGGACTCCAGGACCCCCTCCTTTTACACCTTCCACAAAATCGGGGGACTTCTCCAGGGACCCCCTCAAGGAAGATTTTGACCCAGAGTTCCCACGGCTAATTCCAAGGCCTGCCCCTACCTCGTGTCCCGTGCTGTCACGCTTGTCCGAGAAACCAGGACTGCTGTCACTGTCATCAGCCAGGGTCCCCCCTCCTGGGAGGCCAGGAGGAAGAAGCCGGGGAGCCAAGGTCCAGCTGTCCAGGGAGTCTGGTCTTCCAGCCCATGACTGCCTCCTGCAAAGCCCAGGGCCCGGGCCTCCCGGCTCTCTGCGGGCAGGGGGCTGAGTGCTCAGCTCCAGGCTGCCCCCTGCCCGCACTACTGCAACAACAGCGAATTTCCCGTGAACATACGTCTCCTTGATGTCCTGGCCTGTTCGGAGGTGGCAGGGATGAAGGGGTGGCCCAGCCACAGGGTGGAAAAACAACTCGGCTCTTAAAGGGGGCTAGCGGGAAGGAATTTCACGGGGGGAAATGTCTCAAAGTGCCAACCACTTGTAAGGAAGAAAGGATTCTTGTTCCAGGACGTTTCTGGGTCACCACTGCCCTACAGCGCAAGCTGCTGCTGGGAGTGTGCGCGGGCGTGTGCCTGGGAACAGGTGGGGTGGCTGTGTGGCAGTGTGGGTGCCTCGTGCGGCCTGGGGTCAGCCCCGGGAGAGGCCCCCGGCCCCTCACCCCGCCCTCTCCCTGGGGAGGGGACCCCGTGTCCCTGAGGAAGTCCAGCCCCAGCCCGAGGCCGCCGCTCTGGGCGGTGGAGGATGGCCTGTGGCTGGCCTGACGTGGAGCAGACAGCTCAGAAAAGGCCTCCAAACTAGAGCTGGGGCCAAGGCACGCTCCCCATGGCGGCGGCCTGTCAGCTTTACCCTGGTGGTGTGCACGGCAGGCGTCGGGGCAGGAGGGGCTGGGAGCCGGCTGGAGACTCAGTGGGCGTCGCACCAGGAGCTGCCAGTCGTGGGCACCGTCTGTGCGCAGGACTGAGGTGGAGGTGCTCGTTCCCACCTCAGGGACACGTGTGCAGGTTCAAGGCCGTGGCCCTGCCCGCCAGAGCCTGGCCCCCATGGCATCCTCCGACACCAGTGGAAACCATGGCTGAGTGTGCCCTCGGGGCTCAGCTGGCCCTGGCCTCCCCAGCCAGAACCACTCAGAGGTCCCAGCTGGGCCTGAGGGCGGGGTGGGGCAGGGGGCAGAGTGCCAGCCCCCCCACGTGCCCACCATCCTCTCCCTGGATAAAGTCGAGCCCCAGTCGATCGGAAAACACTCCCGCCTGACCCACGGAGGCAATCCTGTCTCTCAGGAATGCTCACCCAGCACCCGGGAACCCGGAGGGCTGCCAGACCGCACGGCCCCTCGCCGCGCACAGTGGGGCTGCAGCACGGAGGCTTCCAGCCGGGCCCGCACTCTAAGCTGGCGCTGCTGCTTCTGAGCGAGGCCTCCCCAGAGAGGCGCAAGAGGAGGACGCCCCGTCTGGGCCCCATGACTCCCGGGCCAGCTCCCGAGCTACGGTATGTGCTTCTGTTGTAGGAAGAAAGAACGGAAGGCAAATATTTAAAAAATAGTTTTCAGCTCTGGCACTAAATTTTCCACAACCCTGAGCTTCCTTTTTGCTGCACGTGGGACCGACCGGGCTGCCTCTGGGCGCCCTCTGACTCTGCCAGGATGCTAGCTGCATTCCTGGGATGGCCCTCCCTCAGTAAGTCGCTGCTCCCTGGGGCAGGACTGGCGCCCCACCAGAGCACCGCCCCCCCCGAGGACTGGCTCCAGAATGATAACTGCCAAGCAGCTGTAGCCAGGGGTGTGCGTGGTACAGACGGGGCTCCAGGACACTCGGGTCTGCTGCCTGAGCCACGGGACCTCTGGCAAGTCGCCTGACCTCTCCGTACCTCTGCTTCCCCACCGGTAACAGGAGAGGAGTGGAGCCACCTCTCGGCACACCTGGGACAGTACCTGTGCCCCCTGGTCCCCGCAAGCCAGGGCCAAGTACCCAGAGGCCGGCAGAGTGACTGAGGGTCCAGGGTGCACCGAGACTGGGGCAGAGCAGGGTGTGTGTGAAGGGACCCCGACCTGATGTCGCTTGGAGAAAACCAGAGTGAGTCCTGGCCGACGGATGGCAGAGTCGCCACCCGAGGGGCCAAGGCCCTTACACTGCCCCGGGAACTCGACGGGGGCTGCAAGTACAACCCAAGGGAGACGCCGGATGCCGCGACCCCCAGGCCTTCCCACACCTGGCTGCCCGTCAGATACAGCTGGGCGCCCGCTGCCGACACGGCTGGGCGGCCCTGGAAGGGAGGGCTGGGGGCCAGGATTGAGGGCTCCATCAAAACCCACTAAAGGAATTTAAAAAGACTCAGAGGGGTCCACGCACAGAGCCCCGGGCGGGCAAGGCTGGGGTTTTCTGTGCTAGCTCAGCAGGCAAGAGCTGAGGGGACCTCTGAGTGGTTCTGGCTGGGGAGGCCGGGGCCAGCTGAGCCCCGAGGACACACTCTGCCACGGCCTTGAACCTGGGGGAGGCCAGCGACCAAGCGCCACACACGGCGCAGGCCACCGCCCCCAGGCTCCGCGCTGACACACCGACCCTCCGAAGGGCACTTCCTCTGGCAGAAACAGCTCACGTGATGCGCCGCCGCACGGCTCTGCAGGAGGCCGCCACCCCCGCCCAACAGCCCGTCTCCGGCCCACACTGGGGCCAGTCAGCGCCCCCAGCAGCTCCGGGACGGCCCCTCCACGGCCGGCACCACCTCAGGCCTCCACTGGCCTGATCAGCAGAGGGACAGGTGACCAAAGACAGCAGGGCTCAGGCTGGGGCTCCCTCAGCCTTGCCGGGCGAGCACGGCCCCCGCCCCGCTGCCTGGGGGGTCCCTCGGCCCGTGGGGAGCTGTGTCAACTCCCCTGCGCCCAGAGAGGGTCTCGTGGGAAGCGGTGGCCCTGAGGACGGCTACTGCGGGGTGAGGGGCCCAAGGCGCCGGCTGTCAGCCTCGGCTGCTCGAGTGTTCTGTGGCTCGGGGGGGCCAAGGGGGCGAGGGGCCTCGTCCGCGCGCGTGTCCTGGGCCTCTGCGGGCCCGGCGGGCATTCCGTGCCCCGTGGCGAGTCCCGCCTGACGCCTGCCGGGCCCCCTTTCGAGCCGATGCTTGAGAACAGGGGCCTGCTCCTGCCCGGGGGAGGCCGCCACCAATCCCGCTGCCTGCCTTTGACCCACTTGGCTGAAACGTGACTGCCTCCGATTTGATAAAAACGATGTTTCCCGCTGGGCGCTCTGCCAGCCAAGCTTCCAGGAAGCAAAGAACAGAGCTCTCCTCCCAGGCCTGGGCTTTCTGACTGCGGGATGCTGGTTTGAAAGCAGGGCTCGGGAGGCCCTCAACTTCTGCAGGGTCCACGCCGTGGGCCACCAAGCAGCCTCCCGTCTGGACCTGCCTGAGCAAAACACGGTGCCCGGACCAGCTCGCCTGCCGACCCGCTTGCTGAGGGAACGGAGGGTGCTGGCATGTGCCCGAGCTGCGGCCTCTCCTGCGGGACACAGGTGCAGTGGCTAGGGGAAGAGCACCGTGGCAAGGCCGTGAGGCTGGGCAGGCGAGGCTGTGGCGCCCCGGGCAGGCGGGAAGTGTGCTCTCACGCCACGGCCCACCTGCCTCCCAGCTCCGCGCCTGCCCAGCGGGGCCCCTCCTCACAGGTGACATCAGAAACCTCCAAACCCCTGGGAGACCAACTGCTCCGCCTGCCCTAGTTCCACCTGCCTCGATCCCCTCCCCCCAGGGGAGTGATACGTCAGGCCTAATGGCTCGGCTGTTTCCGGCGGGCGGCCAGTCACGCAGCAGGGCCCCAAGGAGGAGGGGGTGGGTGGTCACTCGGGGCCTCCCCCGGGACCCTGTACCACCTCGGGCTGCTGGGATAGCCCACCCTCCAGGCAGCCACGACACCCTCCCGCGCAGGCAGGCAACGTGGCGAGCTTGAACCCTACGCCCGGGTGACACCTGGCTCTCCCCTCCTGGGGGACCCTGCACGCTCCCTGTCATGGGGAGGCCTTAACAGGAAGCCCTGGGACCACAGGCCAAGTATGAATCCCAGCTCTGCCACGTGTGACCGTGGCGACAAGTCACTTAGGCTCTCGCAGCCTCGGTTTCCTCCTCTGCCCAGCGGGGCCCTGACAGTGAGGTGGGAGTGAGGAAGGCCTGGCACCTGGTGTGGCTGTCGGTCACGGCCACTCATTGTTCCCAGACTGTGTCCTCCGGGCAAGGACACCTGCTCACCCCGCCCCCAGCACGGTGCACAGCACCCTGTAAGTGGGGCGCACGGAGATCGGAGCCTTCCCCAGCTCCTCCCTCCCCGGCCGTGGTCAGGTTCCCTAACAGGGAACGTGACCCAGGACTCGCAGAAAACCCTCGCTGCTCTGGGACGACACCCGACCCCACTTCCTGTCGCACTGATGCAAACACAGAACCTCTGTGTTTGCAGGTCCTCGTTTTCCAAGGACACCAGCACTCCAGGGAAGTAAATATTTACACGTGAGCCTTGAAAGCTCGTAAGGCAGAGGGGCGATGCTCACCCACTGCTCAAGGGCCACAAACGCGTGCTGTGTTTGTTCCTGGGGCCCTGGGAAGCCTGGCAGGAGCTAACTCTCAGACGGCTGGGGATTCACGGGTCACCCCTCCCAGGCCGGGTCGGGGAGGTGGTCTAGGGGCAAACGCTGCAAATATGGGGCCAAGTGGGGCCTGGCGGGGGCGGGGGTTTGCTGCGTTCCAAGGGTGCCCTGCCCCCACGTGCCTTTCCAGGAGGATGCAGGAAGCTGGGTTCCAGAGGAGGGCCGTGCAGGGGTAAGCCCTGGGGGGTGACTGCTGCAGGTGGGGGACCAGGCACCCGGCTGGGGCGTGACACACACAGGCAGGCCTCACTCTGGGAAAGCCCTGCCCAGATTTCCATCAGGAGGGGAAGGGAGGGCCCGTGACTTTACGGCAGTGGGCTGCAGGCTCCGGTTTTCGCTGCAGGATCCTTTCTTCCAACTCAACAAGCCAGGGCTGATGGGAGTGCGATGCAGCAGGGGGCCTGCCTACTTGTCTGGCTTTCTGGGCTTGTGCGGTTGCTGCCCTGGGCACTGCTCAGGGCTTCTGAGGAAGGCCCTGGGGGCGCTCCTGCTGCAGGGAGGATGGCCGGGCAGCTGGCCACCTGTCCGCTCATCCAACCTTCCGGGCCTCTGGCTGATCCCCCAGCACAAGGGCGACCAGAGGGGTTCAGAAGTCAGCAGGCACGCTCCCGTTCCCCCCTGCATGTGCACTTGGCTGAAGGGCAAGGGCATGCCTGGCCCACCCAGCCCGTCCCAGTACAGGCGCCGGTAAACCAAACGTCCAGACCCACAGGCAGGGGAAGGACAGTCAAGAGGAGTTGCCTGCCAAGCACACCGCGCACAGAACTTCATAGCAGGATACACGGAGAGGACAAGCCACCTCTCGGGGATAAGCTGCCCAAAGACGTGAGCAGGTAAGTAAGCAGCTGGAGGAAACTTCGGCAGCCAGTAACCACACGACAGGATGCCCGTCTCACCCAGTCAGGGGAAAAGAAACATGTGCTAAGACCACAGCGGACCAGCTCACGGCTGCTGGCTCGGCAGAAATGGCAGCACCTGACAGGCCAAACGGTGGGGACCTCAGGCATGGCTGGGGCGGGTGTGTGTGTGTGTGTGTCTGTCTGTGTGTGTCTGTGCCAGTGGAGCCTGTCTGGAGAGCTCTGGCAGAGCTGAGGATGGGCAAGCCCGGTCACTATCACCTGGTCTGTGAAACATGCCTCCCCGTCTGCTCTCAGAACAAAGCCCAGGAAGAAAGATGTGTCTAGACAAACCCAGCAGTCAATGAATTAAACATGTGTGTCACGGACCAACACAGATAAATCTCAACAGCAAGGCCTAGCGAAGGAAGTGAGGAGTAGAAGGTCAAGTACAGTGTGTAACACCCAAGGGTGCTGGGTGCTGTTCAAGGGATACATGTGTTGGCAGTGAGTGAAAGTATAAAAGAGGACGCAAGGAACGCAGTGGTGGGGAGGGGGAGGGGCGAGGTGCCGGGGGCTCAGCTCACGGCGAGCACCACGTGAGCACACGAGCCTGCCTGCCGCTCCCCTCCCGTCGATGCCCGTGGGTGGGTGACCGCAGCCCAGGGCCGGGGCAGACGGGGGCCCAGGGAGGGGAGAGGAGTAAGGCCGTGGGACCCACCTGGCCTTGCTGCCCTTCCCTTCCTCACCACTGACTTCTTCTTGGTTGGGTCTCCAGGTCCTCAGAGGGGGAGGCGGACAAGCTGCCCGCACAGCAGGACCAACCTGCACTGTCCCCACAGGCCCTGATTACAGGAAGGCAGGGGCCTTCTGCAGATCCAGGGAGCGAACGAGCCCTTCTGTCAAGTGGGCACAGGCGGGAAGGAACGGGGGTCCCCAGTGCCACAGCCTGGGTGAGCAGAAGACCCCCATGGCCGCAACACAGCACACCCCAGGCCATCATGTTGGAAGGCCAGTGACGCTTGTGGACGTCCCTGGCCTCCCAGCTAAGTGCCTAGACTTCAGCTGCTGCCAGGGAAGTGCCCTGTTGACCCCTGAGCTGACCAACTCAGAGTGGGGACAGAAGCCGAGCTCCCGGCTGGCTCTGAAGGGCTCTGCCCTGTCCCCGGAGAGAGGGGAGGCACTGTAGCCTCTTGTAAAAAAAAAAAAAGAGTGCCCAGCAACAAGGCATAACTGCAAGCTCCCACCTATGAGACAGGCGCTGTCCCCACGCCCACTTCACAAATGGGAAAACCGAGGCCCACGAGTCACAGAGCTCGCAGGTGGCAGAAGCGGGGTTCAACCCGGCTGGTGCGGCTCCACATCTGGGCCCCCTCCCCTGCTCTGCCGCCACCCCTGGTACAGAGACAGCAGGGCCTGGCCGCCCACCGCTTCTGCTCCCTCACTGCTGGCCGGCCCAGAGATGACCTCTGTCCTCCCTTGTCATCGAGGGTGGAGAGAACCTTACCCAGCTGACCACCTGCCGGGGTCCGGCACGTCCCCCGAGTCCTCCCACGGCTCTACAAGGCAGGTCGAGAAAGTGTGGCTCAGGGTATCACGCGTATACAGGCGGGGCGCATCAGGGAACAGGGGACCCAGACGGGGCTGGCTCAGGAGCTCAGGTGTCCACCCTGGAGCATCAGGCCTGCAGAGCGGCTGGGGCCCCAGCTCCGGCCTGTGGCCAAGGAGGGGGGGTCCCCGCACCACTGACTTCCTTCAACTCTACAGCTTTGTAAACAATTAACTCCAGAGTTTTCATTTCTCTAGTTCCTACCGTTCCAGATGATTACTGATGCCCCACCCCCTACCCCGACCCCGGGGCCTTTTACCCACGTAACAGAGGCTCATGGGCGGCCGGGAGGCCAGACTCTCTCACAGTGCTCCAGGCCACCCCCCCGCCCCACTCTGCGCTGAGGGAAGCTGCTGACAGCTGCCCCCATACAGGTGAGGACCTGGGCCCCACCCCTGGGCAGTGAGGCGGGCGCTCACCCCTGGACTGCAGAATTCTACGGGGTTACGACGAGTGGCCACGGCTCCAACAGGACACGGACACAAACTGGGGCCGGAGGGCCCAGGAAGTCACAGGAGGTCATGGGTAACAGGACACTGGGCTCCTCCACAGAACCAAATGACAAGCTCCATACGCCCATTGTAGAGATGGGGAAACTGAGGCTCAGAGGGCTGTTTCTCTGTGCCCACGAGACCCACTGGCTCCAGACACGAGGTGAGAGAGGCTGCCGGGGCTCCTCTCTCCTCCTCTGGTTCCCAGTCGGGCCTGCTGGGGCCCAGAGCTGCTGCCTGGGCTTCTCGGAAGGAACCCAAGAGGCCAAGTCCCCACGCGCCTCTGCCCTGCCCCGGAGCCTGAGCCCCGGGCACCAGAGAGGGCCCAGGAGCTCCTGTGCAGGCCTTGCAGAACTCGGGGTACGTCAGTCCCTGCGGGCAGCCCCTGGTAAACCAAGGCCCCAGAGCCTGGGTGCTCAGCTGAGCAAGTGAACAGACCAACAGCTAGGGCAGGGCGGGGCCTCCAAACAGTCCAGCTGTCCTGGAGGAGCCTCGAGAGACACGGACGCAGACAGCGCTGCAGGGAAAGGCCGCCGGCCAGCCGCGGGGCTGCGTGTCCTCGGCAAAGCTGCCAGCACCCACAGAGCCGGCTGGGAGCCTGGCCGGAGGCCTCGCTGGCAGTGGGATAGCAGGGCTGCCCTGGCTGGTTTCTGCTCCCCCGTCAAGGAAGAGAGATCCCAGGTCTAAACCAAGGCTGGGGTAGGATGTGTGCGGTCTCCAGTGGCTGGACGCCTCCTCCATGCCCCCCGCCCCCCCGCTGACCCTGATGCCCTCCAACAGTGCCCACCCGGGTCAGGCAGCCTGGGAGCAGCTTGTTAGCTCTCCGGTGTGTGGATGTGGCCACGCAATGCTTTTCCAAAATAACAGGGCCTGGAAGCTGGGGACTTCGGACAACACCACACCAGGAAGGGGACATTTTACCAGGAAGGGGAGGAACAGAGAGATAAGGCCACAAGTCCCACAGCCAGAAAGTGACAGGCCTGCCTTCGGGGACAGACTGGACATCCTGGCCTCTGGGAGGGCCCTTGTCCACGCACACTGCCCCCCGTCCCCACTGCCCTCTTGTTACCGTTTGTCCCTGTGACTGGCCGCGGGTCTCAGACGACGCGAGTCACCGTGGTTCCAGAGCGCTGCTTCCCGTCTCTACTCCTACGGATCCTGCAAAACCCCACGTGGAGGTGCCTCTTCCAAATCCCTCTGATGCCACAGGTCACACCTCCTGCCATCACCACTCGCGTGCCTGCCTGTTTCTGTGCTTAGGACCTTTTTTCTGCATAACATCCTCCCCACCCCCCAAAAAAAACAACCCCAAACCAAACTGACAGCAAAAATGTAACAGGAAGAGAAACAGCCGCTGAGTTCTGGAAAAGGCAGGAGTAAGAGTGTTGAGAGATGGAGACCCTGCGAATGCGCCTGCCTACCTGCGAGTGCCGGCCACCGAGGCCAAAGGACGGGCCCGAGAAGACGAGAGCGGGTCGGCCACGAGATGCATCCACACGGCTGTAAGTGCCCACCAGGGAGACCCCCTGTCAGACGTGCCCCCTTCCCTTCCCGTCCTCCCCGCAGACCAGCTGAATCACGTCCTGGCCTGAATTCCACAGCCCTTCCCGCAGGGCTGGGGGTGGGGCTGGCAGCTGCAGGACCAGGATCACCTGAGAAGGACCCGGTCACCCAGGAGAGGCGGCAGGAGGCGCCGGCCCCGCTGTGCCGGCAGCCCCCGAGCCTCGCCTGCTCTCGGCTGTCAGCAGCGCCGACGCCCCCCGCAGCCCCTCCTGCGCTGCCCTGCCAGAGCCAGGAGGGTGTGGCCTGAGTCCTGTCTTGCGACCGCAGGGGCGAAGACTGCCAGATGTTCTCCAATACACCGGCTACCCAGATCTGCACGTGAAACCGCCTGTGTCCGCCCAAGGTCTCAGGAGCCCTTCTGCCCCAGGCGGGACAGACGCGACGGCGGGTGGCTGGTGGCGGTTCTCACCGAGGTTGGTCTTCCCAGCTGGGGGCACCAAGGGGGAGGGCACACAGGCCATAGGACAGACAGACGTCGGGATATCAGCTTCCTAACTTTTCTGGGCCTTGACCTCCTTGCGGGGAAAATGGGGACAACTGTCACACGTGCTTTGTGGAAGTACGGAGGGGGAAATGAGATAGCCCATTCCAAGTACCCGCGGAGCGCTCAGGGGACAAGAGCCAACCTCCCGTCTGCACCCTTCCCTTTGTGACCCTGGCTCTCCCAACTCAGGCCCCCACGGCCACTCACCCCTCCCCTTTGGCCCCAGATGGCAGAGAACTGCACCTCCGCTCTGGGCAGGGGTGAAATGCACACATCTGTGACCAGACGGGCCGGCATTCAGGGTGGCTGGGTACAGCCCTGTCCACCCCCTCCAAAGTGACGGGCCACCCTCCAGGGTGCACTTGTCAGGCGGGACTTTTCAATAAAAACCAGATACAGACAGTTGGCTCACTGAAGAAAGTAAACTCTTTAAACCCAGAACAACATTGGATACCAACGAGGTGAGTACTCAAATACCATACTTGGTTACAAAATAAGGTGTAAAGTAATTTAATATTTACATTGAGAGCATTTAAACATTCAGACCATTCCACTCGGAAATTCCACACCTAGGAATTTCCAAAGGAAGACAGGGGTATGCAAAAATACTTTCTGTACAAGGATGTCCACTGTACCGTTACTTACAGGAACCAGGAATGGGAAATCTGCACATTCAACACCAGAGGAGAACCAACTATGGTGCACCCAGAGGTGAGTCACCTGTAGCCACTAAATTATTGTTTTTAATGCCACAGAATAACATCTGTAGACAATTTACGTTATAGCGCCAATTATAATAAAAAGAAAAGGTACGCACAGAGAATACAGTAACTTTCCTTTTTTATACTTTACTGCCGATTATCTACTACAGTCGTCACTTCATAACAAAAACGGAAAGAATATGAAACGAAAAGACTCAGGGTCCCTTAAGGATGACAAAGCCAGGTCCCCGCTGATGGCCTGCCACTCTCCCAGGGCAGCAGCCAAACCTCTCAGTCCTGCCACTGAGAAAGAGACCCTGACTGATTCCACGAAGACCAGGGGCTTCACCAGCCCCCGGGCCCCAGGGCTGGGAGCTGCACCCACCGGGAAGGCACACAAGCCCCTGCACCGTGTCCAGCCCACTCTGCAGTGCCCCGGGTTTTACAAG
This sequence comes from Grampus griseus, assembly GCF_964374135.1. Classification (NCBI taxonomy): domain Eukaryota; kingdom Metazoa; phylum Chordata; class Mammalia; order Artiodactyla; family Delphinidae; genus Grampus; species Grampus griseus. Next base: position 110,088,759 of record NC_139001.1, read on the forward strand.
GGAAGCGCCTAGGAGGACAGGAAGCCCTGGTCTTGTAAGTTCTGTGGTGCTTTGAGGAGAACGTGCGCTGTACAGCCTGATGATTTCACAAACCAGGGCATCATTTAAACTGATCGCCGGTAAGTCATTTGAAAGTTTGTCTTCTCACGCGTTTGCTTAAAAAGAAGAGGTTTTTTGGTTGTTTGTTCATGCTTAAAGAAAATCTAACTCTGAGTTTCTTGACCTTAGATTCTTTCCGTCTCAACCGAAGACCTCTCCGGGTAATTCCTTCAGGTGGCCGGGCCCTGTTCACTGGTCCCTGTCATGAGCTCTGGGTAACATCTGCCCCACTGCAGGCAAATGCAGGTTTTGTCCCTTAGTTGCACGTAAGGATGCGACTGTGAAGCCAAGTTGTCCGGTGCCATAGGGATGTTCCAAGCTCACCTGGGCCCACTGGCTGGGCCCACTGAGAAGCCCCTGAGGTTCTCTGGGACCAGCACTGCACTCAAGACTGTGTCCCTGAACCTGACTCACCATAGGACACATGGGGGAAGGGCACGCTGACTGCAGCTCCCGGAGAGGCTGCAGGACCAAGAGGTGAACGTTCTTGTTGGTGCTACACGTAGGCAGCACCTGTTCGGGCTCTGGCCAGTGCCAACATGCCATGGACATGCCAGGATGCAGATGGAGAGTGGCCAAGGGCACCTAAGGCAACAGGGAGCTATCTGGGAAGGCTTCCTGAAGGAAGGGGCAGCAAAACTGGGGCTGAAGGGACAGGAGCAGCTGGCTGCACCAGCGGATTTCTGAAACCAGACGGGACTCGGGATGGTGGAGGGAGGGTGTGTGACCAGAGTGAGGCTGCAGGACTGACACTAAGACTCCTTCCTCCTACAAGGAAGCACAGCCTCTGCCGGCTAAGATCAAGGATGCTGGGAGCCCACCTGCAGAGAGGACCCCATGAAGGTGGCCCGGGAGCCATACTCAGGTCCCAAATGCCCTCTGCGGCTTCAGATGAAGCCTACACGATTTTAGGGACGTTTCCAGGGCAACCGAGGCAAGACCCTAACCGTGTCTCCTCTTCCATCTCTTTCAGGCCGACGGGAAGAGGAAGGAGGGACGTTTTGGACCTTAGGAGCACCATCCCGACCCTACGAGGTGAATGGCAGCGTGGGGCTCTGGCACACTCTAACCAAAGTGGTCCTTGGCAACGGTCGGCCACCTGCCTGAGGCCAGGCCTCCCTGGGGGCCTTACAAGCATTCCTAGCAGATGCCAGCAGGTGTGGCAGCTCCCTTGCTGGACACAGGACGAAACAGGGACCTGCCAGTGCTTTGCTCACACACCTGCTCCTCTGTTCCACACCAGGAAGCACTCACAGATGCTGCAAGTTCCAAACCATATTCCAGCAAAAGGTTGGAAACCTGTCCATCTCCATTTGTCTCCTTGATGCGTGCCCATCTCAGAACTACCCCGGCTGACGTGGCTGGGCGGGGAAGCACGGGAGCCGTGAAAACCCTCACTTCCCCGCACCGCAGGCCCCAAAGCCCTGTGGACGCCAGCACCAAGAGCTGGGAGAGGCTCGGTGGAGAGATTCTAGAAGCATACCTCACAGCGGGAAGACATTCGCCCCCCACCCCGACCCCCCAAGGTGGCTGGCCCTGGGGACCGGAGAGGAGGAGAAAAGGGCTCTCGCCCAGGCCCAGGCCCCAAAGTACCATGTCACTCCTCAGTTCACCAGCCAGGCGGCCGCTCCGACACCACAGGACCATGGGGAGGGCGGGAAGGAGGGCAAGGGCGACACCCGAGTCTCCTGAAACCAGGCACCACCCGACAGCAGGCATCCCATGGGGGCTGGGCACTGCCACCGTCCCTCTGGGTGCCGGGTCCCTGGGCAGATGGGGGAGCTGCCTCCTGAACCCCCAGCGCTCTGGCCCAGCCCGACTAGGGGAGCACACAGGCTTGTAAACACACAAAGCCAAGACTACCCTGGCCCCTCCAGGAAGCTCATTAAAAACGCCATCAACCTGGCGCCTGGACCAGAACTGAAGGGAGAGGCAGGGAGAGTGACACGGAAGGCCGGCAAGGCTCTGTCACCTGCCTGGTGGCACAGCCCACTCCTCCAGCGGACGGCAGAGGGCGGGCCTCCCGAGAACCCTGGAAACCCCTCCTCCACAGCCGGCAGCTGCTGAGCTCAGCAACTTCCCCACCGCAGCAGGACGGAGCCACGGCTGACCACGCATGCGGACCACGCGGACCACGCACGGAGTCTTCCACCCCTGCCACACGCACCCGCCCTCGCGCAGCACCCGGAGGCCCTGGCTGCTTCCCCGTTTCCTCCGTGCCTGTCTGTAGGGGCAGCGGGCCTTCTGCTCTGGTGGACAGACTCTGGAGAAGGGACGCCAGGGGCCCTTCACCCTGGTGACCCAAAGAGAAAATCAGCCTCAGGAGGTGGGGCTGTAGGACGAGTGTCCTGGTGGCACACGAGGGTCAAGGCCACGTCTGCTGGCAAGCCTGACTCAGGCCCCTCGGCAGCGCCTAGAGCGAGGTCTGCACCCTCTCCCCTCCGGGCTCTCGCTACCTAATTGCCTTTGGCAGACAGGACCGTTTCGCCCTCCACACCCCGACTCCTGCAGGCAGAGAGGTGCCCACCTGGGCTTATGTGGGTTGCTTAGTGCCCAGTTCCGGGGGCTTGCAGCCCTGGTGGGCAGAGGATAGATGGGCAAGTGGCTGCAAGCCCCCAGGCCCAGCCCAGTCTAGCACAGAGTGGCAGGACCCCGGGGAGTGAGGGGTGAGGGGATGGTACAAGGCCAGCAAAGTGCATCTATGCAGATCAGGCCAAGTGCTGGGCAGGAAGCAATGCTTCAAGGGCCCCTGGACAGGCCGACTGGTGGCCATGTAGCCTTAAGGCACCCAGCACATCACGTCTCAGGCTGGGAGCTGCTGTTGGTGGGGGGACAGCCAAGGGAAAGTGGGAAGACACTCCCCCCCGCCCCCGCAGCTCCATGGCCCCAATTTCCTAACCACCTGGGAAAGACAACAGTAGAAGGACTGAAAGGCCGAGCAGGGAGAGCTCCGAGCTGGCCAGATACCAAAGCTTCATCACCCAAACACACCGAGACCTTGCACCTTCGACCCAGGAGTGCTGATGAACTCAGCTACACGGGTCACACAGCTCCCCAACGCCCATCTTGCCCGTGAACGCACTCTTGAGGCAAACGAGGAAGATAAACAAAAGGCTGGCAAGAAGACCTCCTTTCTGGACCTTCCCAGCCCAGGCATCTCAGGGAGAAGGCCCCGCAGGGCACCCACGTGAACAGGAGAAAAAGGTTCCCACTTTAACCCTTGGAAACCCAGCACCGTGGGGAGAGAGAGAGTGTTTCTGGCTACAAAGCGCTTCCCTGGAGAGCTGTCCCCCAACACAGGTCAGCCCTGTGCTCCCAACCTCCACAGTAATGGGGGCCCCCAGGGAAGGCACCTGGCTGCATAGGGGCCCCCAGCCAGCTCAGCTCCCCCCAACCTGCCCTAGGCCTCCGTCTGCTCTTCTTTCAGAGCGAGCCTGCGCCTGGTTCCGGCCCAACTCGCAGGGGCAGGCAGCACTGCCTTCTCCCTGCCCCCAGCCCCAGGGGACACTCGGGCCTTTGTTCTACCTGCACACTTGGGCACGGCAGAGCCAGCCCCCTTCCCTGGCAGCTCCTCCCCAGCCCTCTCGAGGCAGGCCGGCGGGCCGGGGGCCCCGCAGGTGCAGGGCGAGAGGCACCTCACTTCTCTCACTTCCGATTTGGGCGTGAGAGCGGCGCAGGAAAGCAAGCACTCCAGGTGGGTTACACTCGCACAGGAACCCGTCTTCCCGCCCGACGACACAGGCTAGCCTGGACCCAGAGCTGGGTCACGACAGGTGACGGGCCGCGGGCAGGGGACGGTGACCCCGGGAAGCCCAGGCTCCGCGCAGCCCGCCGGGTGGTGGGGAAAAGTAAAGAGGCACAGAGGAGGAGGTGAGAGCGGGATTCGAGCGGCGGACCGCGGCGGACCAACTGGGGGCTCGGACGCCCTGAGATCAGGAGGGGGTCCAGAAGAGCCGCGGCGAGTGGGGTCCCCAAGAGGGCAGGAGAAGAGGGCAGGGAGCGAGGGTGGGCGCAGGTCCGCCCGGCGAGGGCCGGGCCCGGGGGAGCGGCCGCGAGCAGGCGCCCCGCCGTCCCAGGCCGACGGCGCGGCCGGCTGCGGGCGCTCACCTGGGCGTGCGCAGCGCGGCGGGGTCGCGGCGGTCCAGCACGCCGGGCACGCAGTTGGTGAGCTCGGTCCAGTCGGCGTGCAGCCCGCAGCTCCAGCCCGTGGAGAAGCGGGAAAAGAGCCAGGTCTCGCGGCGGTTGGGCCGGTAACAGGTGCACTTTTTCTGGCCGGGCCGGCAGTCGCAGGGCACCTCGAGGCGCACGTTCTGCACGAGGTGGCGGCCGAAGGTGGTGCCGCCCGTTTTCTGGATGTGCAGGAAGACGATCACGTCGTCGCCCTTCATGTCGAAGTGCAGCGAGCGCTCCAGCTCGCGCACCGGGAAGTAGTACTTCTTCTCGTAGTGCGGGTCGGGCGTGGGGAAGAGATCCAGGTCGTCGGGCGGCGCGCGGCCGCCGGGCGCGCCCAGGCTCAGTCCCGGGCCCGCGTACTGGTAGAGGATGAGCATAAAGCACGCCGAGCCCGCCACCACCAGCACGAACTTGCTGGCGCGCTCAACCATGGTCCTGCCGCCGGCGCGCCGCCGCCGCATGTGTCACCATCGCCGGCGGCCCGGGCGCGGGGCGCGGGGCCTGGAGAGCGGGGGGCACGGGCGCAGCTGCCTCCGCCGCCGCCGCCGCCGCCGCCCGCGCTCCGGCCCGGCTACTCGGCACCCAGGTCGCCAGCAGCGGCGCGGGCCCCGGCCCTGCGCGGCGCCATGGCTGCTCCTCGCCCGGGCCCCGCTCCGCGGCCCGATCCCGGCTCAGCTCCGGATCGGCTCCGGCCCGCTCCGCTCCCCCTGCGGCCCCTCGCCCGCCGGTCAGCTCCGCTCCGCGCCGCGCCGAGAACGCTCTGCGCCGCCCCGCGCGCCGCCGCGTCTCCGCAGTCTGCCGCCGCCCCGCCCCGGCCCGCCCCCGGCCCGCCCCCGCCGCGCCTCTTGCCGTCGCCGCCCGCGTCGATCCGCGGCCCCGCCCCCAGAGCCCCGGGGGCTGCAGGCCGGTACCTGGCTCCCGGACGCAGGTCTCCGGCCTTGAGGAGGCCGCTCCGAGGCGGGCAGCGAGGACTGGGAACTGACCTCTGTCCTCAGAGGCGTGGGCAGAGACTGGAGAAACGTGTAGTGGGGCGCGGACGGCCCTTCTGTGCTGGAGGGGCTCGCGGCGGCGGGTGCCTTGGGGCCTGGGTTCCCTTCCCTGCTTCACGGGAGGGAAAGCCTTGGCTTTGCACGCTGGGCACTCTGAAGATCCGAACGCGAGGGGGCCCGGGCTGGATGGACTTGGTGGGATCTGGGGGCGGTGGGGCGGGGCGCGGGTCGGGAAGGAACGAGGGAAGGTTGGGGTTGGGGAGCCTGGGACCCACGGCAGTGGTGGGACCTTCCTCCCCCTCCCCCTCGTCCCCCTCCTCTCCCCCCTCCACTCCTCCCCCCTTCCCCCCTCCTCCCCCTCCCCCCTCGTAGAGAGATGCAGAAGTGGCCGCAGGGGCCGGCTTTATGCAGTCCTTCGTTATTTAAAAGGAATTTCAGTCAATGGGCGCTTTTATCTCCAAGTTTATTATGATCCCAATGAAAAAGTTATAAAATGTTGAACCAATATTTAAAATTTTGATGGTCCACAAAAACATTAACTTCTGGCTTTGGTAGATGGGTCAGAGGGTGTAGCAGCCCTGGGCCTCTCCTATCCGCGGTGGTGCCCATGGGCCCTGCGGGCCTCCCTCCCCGTTAGCCCAGCCTGCCCCCCGCCTGCCAGCTTGGACCCTGAGGCAGACTCCCTGCACTAGCCCTGGAACCCACACCGCCTGGCCCTGACTGGGCTCAGAAGCTGTGGCACCTCCGTGCAACGGGGTGGGCCAGGGTGAGAAATGACCTGCTGAGAATCTCAGTGTCCCGCCTCGCTGGGTTGGGTCCAAGTTTTTGGATTCAGGCGGCTGCCAGGCCTGGGTTCAAATGCCCATGTCATCCCATGTCAGGAGCTCCCCTGGTTTCTGTTCTGTCGTGGGTCCTGAAAGCATGGGGGCGGGGGGAGGGTTTGTGAGGAATTATACTTCAACTAAACTGTTGAAAATATATAAAATCATGCCAGAAATCCTTTCTGGTAAGCAAACCCGGAGAACTGGAAAACCAACCACCGACACCCCAAAATCCAGCTAAGAGGGGAGCATGCAATTTTCAGAAGGGCTGAAGACACATCCACTCTGATGCAGCACGCTGAGCACTGTGCAGGGTGACCTAAGGCCCGCTGGGGGTGGGTAGGGTGGCCAGTCCCCAGGGGGACCCAGGGCCCCAAAGCCCCCGCCCATCCTCTAGCTGCCTGAAAGCTGGACCTGGCCCAGGAGGCCTGCGGGTACCTTGCTCAGACTTATCCAGCAATGATTCATTCTTGCCAGGAGTGGAGGCTGGCACAGTGGGGAGCCTGGAGCCACCTGCCTGTCTGCAGTCACTTGACCCCGTTTTGGGCTGAGGCTTGGGGAGGCTTCCTTTATGGCCCTGGAGGCAGCAGCTCAGACCTGGAGGGCAGAGCTGTCCAGGGTCAACCCAATGGGCATCCTTCCCCAGATGACAGTCCTCTGTCAAGTGGTGAGTTGTAATGAAGGCTGCTCTTTTCCCAGAACTACCGGGTACCAATCACTGTAGATGTCTCATATCTGAGCCCATCAGCAAATCTGCGGAGGAGACTATAATACCCATCTTACAGAAGAGAAAACTGAGAGCAGGGTGAACAAAGCCTGAGCAGAAGCCTCCCCTGTGGGCACCCCATCCCCTCAGCTCTGGGTGTCTGGGCCCAGCGTGGAGACCCCAGGCCTGGCAGAGCTCCTCTTACTCTTGTGAAGTCAGCAGAGCTGGGATTCTGATCCTGGCCCATCTGGCCCTTACTCACCCCTGCACTCCACTCGGTTCCCCCAGGCCAGGGGCCAAGGCTGGAGCAGGGCACAGCGAGAGGGTCCAGAGGGACCATTCCTCAGCTCCTGGCGATGCCAGCTGGGACCATTCCTCAGCTCTCTGCTGTCAGATGGGAGTGTGGTCCAGAATGTCCAGGAGAAGCCTGCAGTGTTACCGAAAGGCCACCAAAATCATCTGTGCTTGGCCTGCGGCCCCATCTTGTGAAAATCTGACTGTCCCAATGGGGAAACTAAGGCCCAGAGAGGATAGAGGGTCTAGTACAGGGTCTGCAGTGGGTGGCTGCCCCTCCCAGGAGCCGTAATGGGAGCCAGAGCTTCCTGACCTCGGATTAGCAGCTCTGCCAGGGAAGCTGTTTAATCCAGCTTTGTACCTGCCAGAATGGCTCATAGGGAACCTCCTATATAGCTCAGAAGTCTTTTCTTCCTAGAATTCCTTTAGGGGGAAGAAGATCTTTCTAGATGGCTGTAGGATTTTACTCAGTTATCCCCTTTGATTTAAGTGCTGCACACACACTGTGAGACCCCAAGGCCATAGGTGAGTCTATCGCCAAGTCAAGTCAGAGGAGCCACGGATGGACTCAAGTTGCTTCAGTCAATCAGTGGACCTTTGGGAGCCGGATGGAATACAGACTCTCCCTTTCCCCGACTGGCAGCCTCATCAACCTACTCCCTGCTGAGTCTCCACTGTCCTCCTGACAACCGGCAGAAACACACACATCAAAGGGCGGTGTGGATCTCAAGTGAGGTCACAGCGTTGCCAAGCGCCTGGCACTCAGTTGGGTCCTCCTCACGCGCTGTTTCCTTCCTCTCCCTACCTGATCGGCCTGGTAGCCAAGGTTCCCCACGGTCCTAAGACCGTGTATGAATGCATATACGGAGGGCTAATAGTTTGCTGGATGCAGCGCCCAGCTTTGAGTGTTTTCAAAGTTCAGGAAAAAGCAATCGCCGCTCTTCTGCTTCGTGACTATCTTTGTCCTCTGACTATTCACTTCATAAAGTCTTTAATGTATGATCTCTGGCTTAAATATCGAAGAAAGAGAAAAAAACACGGCTAGTTGTAGGATGTGATCATCAAATAAAAACAAGTCGTTGTACTTCTGCTTCGGGAAAGTGCAAGCAGTGAGAAGATTTCGGCTTCAGGAATGAAATGCAATTTCCTTTGAGCCTAAAATAGCCATAAGAACCCAAACGCAAGCTTTCCCTCCCTACCTGCCCTGCGTCCTCAGAGTCTGAGAACCAGGAGATCAACCCGTAGCACCCCTCCCTCTCGGGCTGCAGTCCCGTGGAAGGGCGCGTGGAGGCAGCACCGCGGCCGCCCGCCCGCCGCGCGCCCAGCATTGACATTGCAGGATTGGGGGATTTTCCACGCTTGATTCCCTCGTTCTCTTTCGGTCGGTCGCCTATTGTTGTTTGCGAGGGGGTGGAGGAGGGCACCCCCTTCTGTCTTCAGAGCCTCCTCCGGGGATGGTCCTGCTTCCCACGGCGCGGCAGAGAGAGAGAGGGGTTTCTTTGGGGACAAACTTTTAAGGTGGACTCAGGATCGCGGCGGAATCGGCGTCGCTGCGATTGGACCCGCTTGGGGGGCCGCGAGCGGCCTGCCGTGACCCCAGGGGCTGGCCCAGTGGGACCTGGGAGGGTGGGGTCGCCAGGGCCCCGAGCCGGGAGACTCAGGGTCACTCTGGTATAACCAGCGCGTCCTCCCCTCTATGGAGGCCTCTCTCTCCAGGGATCCCCACGCTTCCCTCTTGTGCCTCCTGCCTTTGCCCCCGGCTCCTGGGGAGTCCTACCCGCCTATTTAAGGCCTCCTCCTCCAGGGAGCCGTCTCACCCGCCCCTCCCGCCGCAGAACTGTCCCTGTGTCCAGGGCTGGCTTGCACCGCAGGCTATGCGCGGTACCCAGTTCCTTCCGCCTCGGCCCAGCACAGAGGCCTGCGCAGTGTCTTCCCAGGGCGCGGTCTTGTGGGTCGAAGGGCTGTCCCCACCTCCACCTGAACTTTGGAAGGGCCCGGGCCGTCCCGGCCTGGAGGAGGGGTGCCCCAGAGCAGCGGTCTCTAACTCTCTCTGCCTGTCCTGACCGCCGAGTGGCCAGTGGCCAGTGGCTGGTTTTTGTGTTCTCTCCTGCTGGATTTTAAGGCAACCTTAAATCCTTTCGGGGCGGGGGGCGGGGGGTGGGGTGGAGGTGGGAGTATAAACGGCTTAATGAGAATCTGAGCAATTCAGAGGGAAATAACATAGTCCACATCTAATACACGCCCCCAAAAGCTGAGGTTTGTGACCCAGTTGTGGCCCAGAGGGGAAACCCGTGTGAGCGGCTCTTGCCCGGCTAGACCCGGGTGACTGCGCACCTTGACCAGCCGATCACACCTGGGAGCTTGGCCCTGTCCCCCTCTACCCGGTGCCTGCTGTGTAGAGGGCACTGAGAGGTGGGCGAGGCAGGGGCCCACCTGGCCTGCTGCCTGGTGGGGATTCCCCGCCCAGCACTGGAGGCCCTGTTCTGCGTCTCCCTCCCCTCCTGGACCACAGGGAGGGCAGTGAGGCCCGCCTTCCTTCCAGGTGCTTCCCTGCTGACCGGGTTGTTGACAGGGCAGTGCCTGAACTAGGCAGGGCCAGGTTCTGCCAGCTCGGTGAGGCCTGGACGGGCATATTGTTATCCCGAGGGCATTGTCCACATTCTTATACGTGGAAACTTCTCATAAAGGGACACGCCTTTGGAAATTCCAGGGCTAACGAAGGGTGAGGTGAGAGGCGACAGGTGTCTCGTTGGTGTGTCCAGCTCCCAGCAGGACCTCATCCCACATTTATATCATTGTTTTTTTCTGCCAAGAAGGGGTCCCAACCTAGCTGGGGTTGGGGGAGCCATCTGGGAGGCCAGTGGGGGCACAGTGGAAAGATACACTGGTAGGACTATTCCCTGGGGGGTTAGCACCCTGCAGAGGGCTGAATGGAACAGATGGAGATGAGCCACCAGGAGAGTGGTGCCTGCTGCCACTGCCCCCACCAGGGCCAGGGCACGGGGCGGCGGGGGAGGGTCTTCCGGGGACCCGACGCCTTGCAGAGCTGGCGAGGGGAGAGGATGTGTGAGGTCAGTGCCCTCCACTCCATGTGACCATCTCGTGTCTCTCTATCTCTGGGCTTAGCTGGTTGCCTCTCACTGAGTGTCTGGCCCCTCCGCCGACTTCTCTGTGGATCTCACTAGGGTGCATTTCCCCCTTTTGTGACAGCTGCCCTTCCTGCAAGATAACGGCCTGCCCCTCCCGTCTCTTCCTTGGCTCTTTTTAACGGAGTCCTCTGTCATTTTAGGCTGTTATTTAAGATTCACCCTCCTGATAGATTCGAGTTGGTGTGACACCTGGTTGATTTTTCTGATGGAAGCTTCTCTCCCAGGTGGGGTCATAGGGCCTTTAGTGGGCACAAAGGTGGGGATACGGGCGGCTTATGGAGAGGGCTGGGTGTCACAGAGGGTCCCTGGGCTGCTGCCTGTGTGGCCTGCCTGCCCCAGCAGCCCTGTGGGGAAGGGGCTGCTCTGTCCTGGAGACCAGGCCCCAGGAGGCACTGCCCCTGTGTCCCCCAGCTGTGACCTGACTGGCCATGTCACTTTCTCCCAGCTCTGCAGTGCCCACCTGTCTCTCCAAATGGGAATGTTCTTGCCGTTCATTTTTCTCCCTTCCCCTTTTTAACCCCCCTCCTTCACAGAGGAGCCTTTTGTGACACAGTCGGCCCGGGGGTTCTGAGCAGCTAATGGGAGGAGGGCGGCACCCCCGTCTGGGTACCACAAGAGGGATAGGGAGGGCTAGCCCCCTGCTATAGCATCTACTTCAGTTCTGCAGCTTCAGGGGCCAGGGTTCACACTGTGGGCACGGTGAACCAGGACACCTGCCTGGCTGAGGTGTGGGCTGGGCCCAGTTCCCTGCGGTGGCTGCATGTGGCTGGTGGTCAGGAAGGGGTCTGCTTTTGGCTCAGGTGGGCAGCAGGGCCGGTGAGCACAGCTCAGACCCCCTTGCCCGCTTCTGTGCCGGTAACCAGCCTTACCCGCCTCTCAGGCATCATCTCATTTAATCTGCACACACGGCAACTTTTCAGGCAAGTCGGGTTGTTGCCCCTTCTTTACAGATGAGGAAGCTGAGGCTCAGGGAGGCCAGGCCAAGGCCACAGGGCCAGCAGAGGAGGAAGCAGGCAGGGAATGGAGGCCTCTGCTTCATGGCTGAGGCCTGCAAGGCAGGGAGAGGCTGCACCTCAGATGAGGCCCAGGGATGGGGGCCTGCAGTGCAACGCCTGCCTGCACATCCCGGCCACCCTGGGGCTGCAAGAGAGCCTCCTTGTGGGACTTTGGCTTTTGGGTGACGGAGGCTTGGGACACTCGTTCCCTCCTCAGGCAGGTCCCTTGAGGCCATGTGGGGCAGGGGCCCAAGGAGGAGGGTCTCGGCCTCAGCCATATAAGAACCAAGTCAAGTGGGGCTGTTAGGAATCAGGGGCTGTGTTCACTTCCCAGCTCTGTCCAACCAGCTGTGTAACCCAGAGCAGGTTACTTGAGCTCCCTGGGCCTCTGTTTTCTCATCTGTGAAATGAGGATAGACTACTTCGTAGGGTCATTGTAAGGAGTAAGTGAACCAACGTACATCGCGCACTAAAGATCTGTAGGAAGCACTCTACTGAATACAGTCGACCTGCTCCTCCCATGTGCCAGCCCTTGGACGGGCCTCCTCTGGGCATTATTTTTTTCAGTTCTCTCAGCTGCCCTACGGGCATCGTACCCCTGTTTCACAGATGGGGACGTTAAGGCTGAACAAGTGGAAGTGTCTTGGCCAAGGTGACACTCTCCCATGCCTGGTGAGAGCCGGGGCCGAGGGTCCCCTCACCTTCACACTTCTGGGCAGCTGAGCCCTGGGGGAATCCAAGAACCAGGTTCTGGGTGGGGTCCAGCCTTCACCTCCCCCTGTGCTGGCCCAACTCTTCTTGGCTTGGTATTTCCCACCCTGGGACCCTACTGAGTGTGCCTCGGGGCCCTTGTTTCCCTCACACAGCCTTCATCACTTTTTCATGGGAATAGTATGTTTTGCATATGTTAATACACCCATCTCATTTGCATCCCCTGGTCCTGAAGTCTCCCTCTTTCGCTGGAAGCATCCTCTTGCCTCGGGCAGTTTGGGCACGCAGGAGCAATCTTCAGCTTCAGAACTCCAAAATGAGACCTTCTGAGTTTGCACCTGGCCGGTAGGCTTGAAAGGCAGACTTTGTTGCGAGATAAACTTTTTCGAAAACTTTCGTCTCTTAACAGTTCAAGATGAAAGCAGGTGTCCGTGAATACAGAGGTGTCTGTGGGGGGCCCAGTCCTTCAGAGCTTCCGCTCTGCAGGGCAGCCCATGCCAACAGGGGGGAGCCCCGACGGGCTATGCGCGGCGGGCAGGCTGGATTTGTTCTCCCAAGCAGGCTTCGGTTTCTTTGTGGCTGAGGTGGGGCCTGGAGGCTTCTGATGCCCCAGCTAGGGATTCGGAACTTGACTGCGTCCCAGGGCAGGGTGGCTTCCCGTGGGCCGTTGGGCCAGGTCTGGGGTTGCAGTAAAGCCCGTGCCCATGCGTGCGGGTGGCTCCACCAGCCTCCCCTCGTGGGACAGTGGCTACGTCAGTCCCAGCAGCGAGCCCGCTTCCCGTGAATCTCACCTGCCATCTTGCCCTGGGCATGCTTGGACTCCTAAGAATTCAGAGTTCTGAAAGAATTTACTTGAGCCGTGCAAGTGGAGACCAGGCTGTCCAAAGGGAGGATTTGAGGATCACAATCTGATGAGAGACACAATCTGAAGCACTTGTGGAATTTGCTTTTTTTTTTTTTGGGTACGCGGGCCTGTCACTGTTGCGGCCTCTCCCGTTGCGGAGCACAGGCTCCGGACGCGCAGGCTCAGCGGCCATGGCTCACGGGCCCAGCCGCTCCGCGGCATGTGGGATCTTCCCGGACCGGGGCACGAACCCGTGTCCCCTGCATCGGCAGGCGGACTCTCAACCACTGCGCCACCAGGGAAGCCCTGGAATTTGCTTTAAAATGCTCCCCTGGGGAGGAGTGCCTATGAAATGTGATGGGTGTCGATGGGTTCATTATGCTGTGCTCTCTACTTCTGTGTGGATTCCAACTTTTCATAAACAAAAGCTAAGAAAGAAAATTTAAAAAGAAAGAAGATAAAGCCTTAACAATGATTGGATCTGTCTAGAATGACTGGATGGGGCTAAATCAGGTGTTCTCTGTTGTAACCCTGGGACGGGGCTGTCAAGCAGATCGAGCAGATGGAGAAATAAAAAGCAATGTTTTGGGAATTCCCTGGTGGTCCAGTGGTTAAGAATCTGCCTTCCAATGCAAGGGACGCGGGGTCTATCCTTGGTCTGGGAAATGAGATCCCACATGCCGCGGAGCAGCTAAGACCACATACCGCAACTACTGAGCCTGTGCGCTCTGGAGCCCGTGCACCACAACGAAGAGCCTGTGTGCCGCAACAAAGACCCGACGCAGCCAAATAAATAAATAAATATTAAAAAAAAAACAACCCAGGGCTTTCTGCCAACAGTGTATGAGAAAATTAGTTTCCAGAAATTCAAGGTCTCTGACTCCATCATTCATGCTCCCCTTCATTTCCAGACAGGATGGCTTTCCTACTGTTATCCTGAGTGTTCCTAGCATGTCCTGCCCTCAGGGGCTGATCCCTGACTTGACCTGCTGATCCCTCTGCCTGAAATATTTTTTCTCGGACATCCAAACAGCCCTCACTTTCTTCAGGTCTCTGCTCAGATACTGTTTGATTAGAATTGCCTTCCCCATTCATCTTATGTAAAAGAGCCATCCCCTTTCCCCATTATTTCGTAGCCGCCTTTCTTTCCCTTATCTTTCTCCCTTACGCTTATCACCTTGTCTTGCCCACACTAGACCCTCAGTGCAGAGACTGTCAGTTCACTTCTGGATTCCAGCTCCCAGGGATACATACAGATGGTGCATGTAGAAGATGCTGAACTGATATTTACTGAATGAAGGACTCTTACTATTTTCAAACTGTTGTAGGTTGACAGGTGAAAGATGGTATCTCACTGTTTTAATTTGCATTTATTCAATTACTGGTAACGGTGAACTGTTTTCATTCTTTTCGACCATTTATTTTCTTCTTTGGCAAATTACCCACTCATTTTCTTAGTTTGTTTTTCTATTGGGGTGTTTATTTTTTATTTTTATTAGTTTCTAAAATATTAATAGTGTTAATCCCATATCTATTACAGATTTTAGAAATAATTTCTCAAAGACTTTCATTTATCTTTTAATTCATATTTTTTTGTCATATAGAAGTTCTAATTTTCTGTTTAGTTAAATACACCAGGGCTTCCCTGGTACTGCAGTGGTTAAGAATCCACCTGCCAATGCAGGGGACATGGATTCGAGCCCTGGTCCAGGAAGATCCCACATGACGTGGAACAACTAAGCCCGTGTGCCACAACTACTGAGCCTGCACTCTAGAGCCCATGAGCCACAACTACTGAAGACTGCGTGCACACAGCCCATGCTCCGCAACAAGAGAAGCTACTGCAATGAGAAACGAAGAGTAGCCCCCGCTTACTGCAACTAGAGAAAGCCCACGTGCAGCAATGAAGACCCAATGCAGCCAAAAAATAAGTAAATAAAATAAATAAATTAAAAGAAAGTCTTTAAAAGAAAAAAAAGAACAAACTGGAAATTCTATAAATGAAAAATGCTTTATTGAAAACACAAAATTTATTTGCTAACGAACAACAGAAAAAACATCAGTGAACTGGAAGATAGGTCAAGAGAAAATCTCCAAACTGAAATACAAAATAAAAGAATATTAAAAAAAAGAAGGGATTATCCGAGATCTGTGGGAAAATACCACATGGTCCAATAAATGTGTAAGTGGAGCATCAAGGGGAGGCTAGAGAGATTGGGGCAAAAGAAATATTTAACAGAGATGATACAGAATTTAACAAGATTGATGAAAGGCAATAACCCCACGGATGCACGAAGCTCAGTGACCCTCAAGCAGAGTAAAAACAAATAAAACCACACCTTGGCACGTCATAGTCAAATTACTGAAGCCCAAAGATAAAGATAAAATCTTAAAAGCAGCCGGAGAAAAAAAGGCATTATATACAGAGGAACAGTAGAAAGAATTACGCTGACTTTTCATCAGAGTGAATGGAGGGCAGGGGACTTCCCTCATAGTCCAGTGGTTGGGAATCTGCCTTCCAATGCAGGGGATGTGGGTTCAATCCCTGGTCAGGGAACTAAGATCCCACATGTCATGGGGCAACTAAGCCCATGTACTCTAGAGCCCACACAGCACAGCTAGAGAGAAGCCCACATGCTGCAACGAAGAACCCATGTGCCACAACAAAAGATCCCGCGTGCTGCAAGGAAGATCTCATTTGCTGCAACTAAGACCCGATGCAGCCAAAATAAATAAATAAATATTTTAAAAAAAGAGAATAAATGGTGGGCAGATGACAGTGGAACAACATTAAATGCTGGGGGAAAAAAAAGAAAATCAACCAAAAACAAAAATAAAAAACCGTTCCACCCCAGATCAGACAGATGTTAAAGTGGTAATGAGAGACTATTGTGAACAACGCTATGCCAGGAAATTCAACAACTTAGATGAAGCTGACAAATTCCTTGAAAACTGCAAATTACTAAAAGTCACACAACAATAGAAAGTCTCAATAGCCTTATGTCTATCACAGATATTAAACTTATAATTAAAAACTTTCCTACCATGAAAACTCCAGGCCCAATGGCTCTTTCAGGAAATTCTATCAAATATTTATGGACAACTAATGCCAATCTGACATAATCCTTTGGAGAAAATAAAGGAGGAGGGAATACTTCTCAACTCATTTTATGAGGCCAGCATAGCCCTGATACCAACATTTGACAAGAAAATTATAATTAGATTAATATCCCTCATAAACATATATGAAAAAATTCTTAACAAAATGTTAACAAATCAAATTCAGCAAACATAGAAAGAAAGAAAAATATATAATGATCAAGTGGGATTTATGCCAAGGATAAAAAAGTTTATCTAATATTCAAAAATAAATCAATGTAATTAACCACCATAAAGTGGTGACTAAAGGAAACTAAATGGCTAAAGGAGAAAAAAATGTATCATTATTTTTAAAAATGCAGAAAAAGAATTCGATAAAATTCAACACATATTCATTATAAAAAATCTCAAACTAAAAATAGAAGAGAATATCTTCAATCTTATGAAGGAGGCATACAAAAACCTACAAAAGTGAAATTAAAAATACTTAAAAATAGGGCTTCCCTGGTGGCGCAGTGGTTGAGAGTCCGCCTGCCGATGCAGGGGACATGGGTTTGTGCCCCGATCCGGGGAGATCCCACATGCCGCGGAGCGGCTGGGCCTGTGAGCCACGGCCACTGAGCCTGTGCGTCCAGAGCCTGTGCTGTGCAACGGGAGAGGCCACAACAGTGAGAGGCCTGCGTACCGCAAAGAAAAATAAAAACAAAAAACTTAAAAATAACATTGAAATACCTATGAACCAATCTGATGAAAGATGAGCAAGACTTTCATACTGAAAATTGCACAAACATTTTTGAGAGAAATTAAATAAGGGCCAACTTAATGGAGAGATATACCATGTTCATGGATTGGAGTCCATAATATTAAGACGATGCCCATTTTCTCCAAATTGACTTATGGACTCAACACAGTGCCAAACAAACTTCCACACAGCCTTTTTGAAGAAAGCTGATTCTAAAATTTATATGAAAAAGTAAAGGATATAAAAGAGCCAAAATACTTTGTAAAAGAATAAAATGAATGAGGTGCATTACCTGATTTTAAGACTTACAACCAAGCTACATTAATCAAGGTGGTAAAGGATGCCATAAGGATAGACATTGGATATGTGGAACAGAAATATGCCTACATAATATGGTCAATTGATTTTTTTTTTTAAAACATCTACTCCTTTACCCCATGCCCCAGACCTTGGTAATCACTATTCCATTCTCTGTTACTATGAGTTTGACTTTTTAAAAGAATATGCCACATATAAGTGAGATCATACAGTATTTGTATTTATGTGTCTGGTTCATTTCACTTAGCATAATGTCCTCCAGTTTCATACATGTTGTCACAAATGAAAGGATTTCCTTCTTTTTAAAGGTTGAATAATATTCCATTTAAAATGTGTACCACATTTTCCTTATCCTTTCATCTGTGAACAGATATTTAGGTTGTTTCCATATCTTAGTTGTTGTGAATGATACTGCAGTGAACTTAGGAGGGCAGATGCCTCTTCCTTTCACCTGATTTTTGATCAAGGAATCAAGTTAATTCAAAGGGGAAAGGAAAACTTGTTAAACAAATGATGCTGAAACAAACTGGATATCTGCATAAAAAATAAACAATACCACACAGGAAATAATTCAAAAATTCATCTAAATGTGGACCTAGAACCATTGATCTTTTTTCCAAAAACATAGGAGAATATTTACAATTTTGAGGAAGACAAAGACACTGAACAAATTTGCACAAAAACCATGAACCATAAATCAAAAAATAATAACTGGACATCATCAAGAGCATCAAATGATGCCATTAAGAGAAAACATGCAGGCAAGCCACAGATGAGGAAAACATTCATAATATGGATAAAGGATTCATATTTATAATACGTACTGAAGAATTCCTAAAAATCATTAATATTCAGACAACCCAACTTAAAACGGGCAAAGACTTGTCATCAATTCACAAAAGAAGATGTATACATGGCTAAGAAGTGCATGAAAAGATGCTCAACATTAACAGTCATCAAGTAAAAGCCAATTAAAACTGCAAGGAGTTACCACTATATACCTACTAGACTAGCAAAAATTAAGACAACTGACAATATCAAACATGGAGCAACTGAAACTCTCATACATTGTTGGTGGGCATGTAAAATAGGATGGCAGTTCCTTATGAAGCTAAACTTACACATATCTTATGACCCAGCAGTTCCACTCCTAGGAACCTACACAAGAGTCCAAAAAAATGCTTGCACGTGAATGTGCATTAAAGCTCTATTCAAATTACCAAACGCTGGAAACATCCCAAATCCATCCATAGGGGAATGAATTAAACAATTTTCATGTACAATTTTGGAGTACTACTTACCAATAAAATGAACTATCGATGCACACAGCTATGGGGTTGAACCTCAAAAATATTATGCTGTGTGAAAGAAACCAGACACAAAAAAGTTCATATGGTATGTTTCATTTACATGAATTTCTAGAACAAGCAAAACTAGCCTCTGGTGGTAGAAATCATAATGGTGATTGATTCTGAAAGTGTGTGTCGGGTATTGGCAGAAAAAGAGCATGAGGAAGTTTCTGGGGTGATGGAAATATTCTGGATCTTTTTTAAAAAATTAATTTATTTCATTAAAAAATTTTTGGCTGTGTTGGTTCTTCATTGCTGTTCACGGGCTTTCTCTAGTTGCGGTGAGTGGGGGCTACTCTTTGTTGTGGTGCGCGGGCTTCTCATTGTGGTGGCTTCTCTTGTTGCGGAGCATGGGCTCTAGTCGTGTGGGCTTCAGCAGTTGTGGCACGTGGGCTCAGTAGTCGTGGCACACGGGCTTTGTTGCTCCGCGGCACTTGGGATCTTCCCGGATCAGAGCTCGAATCTGTGTCCGCTGCATTGGCAGGCAGATTCTTAACCGCTGCACCATCAGGGAAGCCCCAATATTCTGGATATTGATTTGGTTGTTTGCAACTGTCAAAATTCTTGAACTGAAAGGGGAAGATCTTTGCATTTTGTTGTACGTAAAAGATACATCAATTAAAAAGAACAGTACGGTGGAGAGAAATTTATATCCAGATACTTATTTTGTATTGCTGTTATAAATATAATACTTTTTTCTATTGTAATTTCTCATTGGTGCAAGCAATTTTATAGTCAAAGTCTACCAAACTTTAGGTAACTAATTCCCATAGGATTTCCTTGATGTCAAAACTTGATAAAGTCAGCACCCACGTGTGCACACACACACACACACACACGGACGCATGCGAGCTCACAACTCTAGACCAAGTTCACTTTTGTATATAAGTGTAAAAACACTAAATAGGGGAAAATTAAATCCAGTAACACTACACCATGACAAGATAGGATTTATTCTAGGAATACAGCAAGAAAAAGCACATGATCCTCTTAAAATACAACCTTGTGCAGAGGACATGACATTGGATGGTTAGGAGCTGTGCTTAACATTTTAAAATTTTTTAATTTTTATTATTATTATTATTTTTGCGGTACACGGGCCTCTCACTGTCGTGGCCTCTCCCGTTGCGGAGTCCAGGCTCCGGACGTGCTCACAGGACTAGCCGCTCCGTGGCATGTGGGATCTTTCCGGACCGGGGCACGAACCCGTGTCCCCTGCATCGGCAGGCAGACCCTCAACCACTGCGCCACCAGGGAAGCCCTAAATGTTTTTAAAGAATTTTTTTTTGGTATTTAAAAAAAAATTACTTATTTATTTATTTTTATTTTTGGCTGCGTTGGGTCTTTGTTGCTGCACACTGGCTTTCTCTAGTTGTGGCGAGCGGGGGCTAATCTTCATTGCGGTGAGCAGGCTTCTCATTTCGGTGGTTTCTCTTGTTGGGGAGCACGGGCTCTAGGCACGCAGGCTTCAGTAGTTGTGGCTCGTGGGCTTAGTTGCTCCACAGTATGTGGGATCTTCCTGGACCAGGGCTCAAACCCGTGTCCTCTGCATTGGCAGGTGGATTCTTAACCACTGCGCCACCAGAGAAGTCCCTGTGCTTAACATTTTGAGGTGGGTGAGTCATACTGCCCTGGGACATCGGCCCTGAGGGCATGGCCTCTCTGCTCGCAGGGCAGGCTCTGCAGGGCAGGACCTGGCGTGTAGTAGCCACTCCGTCAGCACTGATCGGACAAAGAGATGAAGTCAGCAGTCATCTCACTGTGACCACCAGTCACGCTGGAACTCCGCAACCTTTGTCCTCCCCCTGGGTCATCTCTGTAGCCACATCCTCCCTCTTCTCATTCCTTTCTTTTTAAGAAAACCCTTAATCTTAGCCAACCTCGTCTGAGGTTTGTAAAGCAAGGGTTTTCCATCGTTCAGCTCACTAAATCCAGGTACGTGCCGTCCCGTTTCGCCTCTTCTGGCTGCTGGAGGTTGGGGGCAATGCCTAGATGGTCAGGGATGTTGTGGTCACTCACCCTGGCCACGTCTTCTTCGCCGGTTGGAGGCGTTTGGTGGAAACCCCGCCCACTGAATGGTGGGGAAACCTGTCCAGAGGAGAACCAGGGAAATGCACCTAACATTTTAGGTGATGAGCCAGGCCATGGAGCCCTCGCCCGGGTGGGCTCTGCACTTGGCAGCTAGAGGAGCACCTGCTTCCACCATCCTCACAACAGTGGCGCTTCTGTTGTCCAGTTTAGAGAGGAGAACACTGAGGCCCTGGATGACTGGTCCACCCGCGCAGCTGTGACCACAGTGCGGTCACAAGGTGTTGGTTGTGTGTGAGGATGTGGGCTTGGGCGGATGAGGACGTTGGGGTGAGGGGAGCCAGGGGTCTGGAGGAGTGGCATCTCCTGGGCCAGCGCCTGGGGTCAGGATGTCAGGACGTGTGGCATCACAGCCACCGAGCCTGCCTGGTCACCCCGCCCGTGTGCCCTCCGCGCACCCTGCCAAGGATGAGCCTGGGGCGGCAGGGAAGCGGGGCTCCCCGGGCCCACGAGGGAGCTCTGCCTGTGCTTCTGCCACAGGGCAAGCGGCACACGGGCAGGGTTTACAACTGGTCCGCCCCTCGCCAGCTGGGTGGCGTTGGAGACATCACTTCACCTCCTCTGTAAATGGGGAAAAGGGTAACAATCTAGCTAACACATTTGGTGATGTTCTAAGTCTGCGAAGTGGTCAGGAATGCTTCTGGCCTACTTTACGGATAAGGAAACTGAAGCTCAAGACGTCATGGTCCCTGGCCAAGGTCACCCAGCTAAGCCGTGCCAGGACTCTCTGGGTCCCTGTCTCTGTCTCCATGCCTGTCCCTCAGCCCCTCCTGCAGATTGGGAGGGGGTAGGTGGGGGGATAGGACAGGCTGCCTGGGGAAAGGGGGCTGGGACACAGAGGAGGGCGTTCTCCATCCTGCCCACCACGCTTACCACCTGAGCATGCTGTCCATCCCTCCAGGCCTCTGATGACTACCTGAGTACCTGGGGTCACACCTAAGACCAGTTCTAACACCAGGGAGGCAAGTGTCTGCATTTCTGCCTACACCTGGTCCTTCTCTCCTTGCTGCCTCTGCTCCCCTCTACCAGCCCCTCTCTGGAGGCATGACCCCTCTCTCACCATCAGCACAGAGCTGCCTCTGCATCCCTTGTTCCTCCCCCAGTGGGTGGGGCCCTTCCGTGCCCACCGGCCCTGGCACTACCTGCTCTGGAAGAAAAGCCTCCAGCCCTTGCAGTTCTCAAGGCATCCAGACTTGTAGCCACAGCCCCGAATAACTGTGGTAATTGCTCTCAGTTGTTGAAAGTAAATTCAACTCATCACCACCTGGAATAGCATGAAATTTATGTTAAAAAATGGAAATAGTAAGGAATTGGAATGTTAGTGGATATAAGCATGCGAATATATTTAAGTTCCAACATCTCTTTTAACACAGACTTTTAGCATCTTCAGCAAGTGAATTTTTCTCCTTGAACTTCATTTGCTCTGTCCTGCCTTTGATAGAGTTTGTTCTGTCCCTTGGAAAAAGAAAATCAAACTGCTCTTTAACGACCCAATGGCTTCGTCACTTAATTCTGTGCAAATTCCTTGCTCTCACACATCTCAAAATAACCTTGGGCTTTATAGTCAAATTTTACCAGGGGCTGTGGCCTGGACACAAGGGCAGTGTGGACAACTGTTCCTACCACCAGCGATGCTTATGGATCAGCTTCTGGAACTTTCTCAGGGTGGTTTTTAATATCAAACCCAGAATCAGCAAAACCTTGTGACTTTGAGCCAATTCTGGTGGAATTTTTGACAAGCCTGAAGTATTAACTTTCTATCAAATTTTATTACTTTCAAATAAGGACAACTTCCTTATGTCAGCTAATGGCCAACATAGACTTCTTCCCAGAAATTTTATATTAAGTTCACCTTTCTATTAATTGTATAAGTATTACATATGGTTCATGGTTTCATGGTGATTGTGAACATGATTGAAGAGTGTGCTTTCTTGAGCTGGTTAAAACCTCTTGCTGATAACACTTTTTATTTCTTTAGCAGGTCCCTAAATTCACCCTTAGTCAAGAAACTTCCTGGCTCAACCTCTGTTGCCACATAAGAGTCTTCTGGAAGGAAGTGTCCCTGAGAGGAGAAGCGTACCTGTAAGAGTCAGAGGGAGTGAACCGTGTGAGAATTGCAGGGGACCTGTGGACAGCCAGGAAAACTGGACCTTACTTAACCTCCGGGGCCGGTCGTCACAGGGTATGGCTTTATTTTTTATTTTTATTTTTTTAAAACTTTTTATTTTATATTGGAGTACAGTTGATTAACAATGTTGTGTTAGTTTCAGGTGTACAGCAAAGTGATTCAGTTACACACATGCATGTATCCATTCTTTTTCAAGTTCTTTTCCTGTTTAGGTTATTACATAACACTGAGCAGAGTTCTCTGTGCTATATAGAAAGTCCTTGCTGGTTATCCATTTTAAATATAGTGGTACATACATGTCAATCCCAAACTCTCTAACTATCCCTTACCCCCCACACTTCCCCTTGAAACTTTAAACTTCATGCCGGCCCTGGCACATCTGAGGGGCGCCTCACGTTCAGTATATCAGTGATTCAATGTATAGGCCATAGGGATTGGAGACCACACCTCAGGGGACATTGTGGAAGCTTGGGTGTTGAAGGGGTGAGGACACTAGTTTGAAAAATTCCCCCTAAAAGTTTGATATAGTCCCCATGCCTCTTCGGTCCACCTAGATCACTGGAAGAAGCAATGGTGTGTGTGGTTGGGGGTCGGAACTGAGGGCTGTGGGAGCACAGCAGTTGCCGACTCAACAGCATTCCTCCCTTTCATCTTTCCCTGCTGAAAGAATCCCAGTGTTGTTGGGGTCCGTGATATGCCAGCCTCAGGTGACATACTCTCTTTCCCAGCATCCCTGGAGGCTAGTGGTGAACATAAGTCATGGTTCCTGCCAGTGAGACACACACTATGACTTTTATAGGGGTGGAGGTGATGGTGGTGGAGATGGTGATGGTAGTGGTGGTGGAGGTGATGGTAGTGGTGGTGGAGGTGGTGATGGTGGTGGTGGTGGAAGTGATGGTAGTGGTGATGGTGGTGGTGGTGGTGGTGGTGGAGGTGATGGTGGTGGTGGTGGAGGTGATGGTGGTGGTGATGGAGGTGATGGTGGTGGTGATGGTGTTGGTGTTGGTGGTGATGATGATGGTCATGGTGGAGGTGGTGGCGATGGTAGTGGTGGTGGAGGTGATGGTAGTGGTGGTGGAGGTTATGGTAGTGGTGGTGGAGGTGGTGATGGTGGTGGTGGTGGAAGTGATGGTAGTGGTGATGGTGATGGTGGTGGTGGTGGAGGTGATGGTGGTGGTGATGGTGTTGGTGTTGGTGGTGATGATGATGGTCATGGTGGAGGTGGTGGTGATGGTAGTGGTGGTGGAGTTGATGGTAGTGGTGGTGGTGGAGGTGGTGGCGATGGTAGTGGTGGTGGAGGTGATGGTAGTGGTGGTGGTGGTGGAGGTGGTGATGGTGGTGGTGGTGGTGGTGGTGGTGGTGGTGGTGGTGGTGGTGATGGTAGTGGTGGTGGTGGTGGTGATGGTAGTGGTGGTGGTGGTGGAGGTGGTGATGGTAGTGGTGGTGGTGGTGGAGGTGGTGGTGGTGGTGGTGGTGGAGGTGATGGTGGTGGTGGTGGTGGTGGTGGTGGTGGTGATGGTGGTGGTGGTGGAGGTGATGGTGGTGGTGATGGTGTTGGTGTTGGTGGTGATGATGATGGTCATGGTGGAGGTGGTGGCGATGGTAGTGGTGGTGGAGGTGATGGTAGTGGTGGTGGTGGAGGTGGTGGCGATGGTAGTGGTGGTGGAGGTGATGGTAGTGGTGGTGGTGGAGGTGGTGGCGATGGTGGTGGTGGAGGTGGTGGTGATGGTAGTGGTGGTGGAGGTGATGGTAGTGGTGGTGGTGGTGGTGATGGTGATGGTGGTGGTGGAGGTGGTGGCGATGGTGGTGGTGGTGGAGGTGATGGTAGTGGTGGTGGTGGTGGAGGTGGTGATGGTGGTGGTGGTAGAGGTGATGGTAGTGGTGGTGGTGGTGGAGGTGGTGGTGATGATGATGGTCATGGTGGAGGTGGTGGTGATGGTAGTGGTGGTGGAGGTGATGGTAGTGGTGGTGGTGGTGCTGATGGTGATGGTGGTGGTGGAGGTGGTGGCGATGGTAGTGGTGGTGGAGGTGGTGGCGATGGTAGTGGTGGTGGAGGTGGTGGCGATGGTAGTGGTGGTGGAGGTGATGGTAGTGGTGGTGGTGGTGGAGGTGGTGATGGTGGTGGTGGTAGAGGTGATGGTAGTGATGGTGGTGGTGGAGATGATGATGGTAGTGGTGGTGGTAATGGTGGTGGTCACGTTTCTGAGGAAGCAGGGACAGATGTAGCTGGATTTTTATCCTTACTGGTTGCTCCCTTTCAGTGACATATTTGGAGTGGCAGCTCCATCTTATAACCATGCGGCAGCAAGGATGAGGAAAACATTGGTTTACTAAGGGAGGCAAGTGGAGAGATGGGAGCCTGGGCCCGAGATGCCACAGGTGAGCAGTTGAGCCAGAACCAACAGAAGCCTTCCTCTGAGGTTAATACTTCAGGCTTGTCAAATTTCCACCAGAACTGGCTCAAAGTCACAAAGTTTTGCTGATTATATGAGAAATATCCTGGTTTGACCAACCACTGTTGGTCATTTGGGCTTTCTATTCCTTGCAGTCAAACACAATATTGATAGAAGAGTCCTCCTGGGAACTGAGGAATGCCTGATGTCAACGCATGTAGCAGCCAACATTTTATCTGAGCACCTGCCCTCTCTAATTATGTAATATTCTGCTCTTATGATTCTCACCTCTTCCTTCATATGTTTAATAATTTTACACATTTTTATAGCACTTATCAGCCTACCCCATTATATGAAGTATTTGGAGGCTGATTCTCTGTGGTCCTTTTTGGCGCTTGTTCCTGATGGCTCACTTCCTGTTTTGCAGTTTTGGTGAGTGAACTAGGGCTTTTTCCATGGTACTTATTTGTGACCCCGATAGCCAGGATAGCAATTAAAATTATTTAATTTTTCCAGGTATCCGTGGGTTGTTACCAGCCCAAGAACACTTTTCACGTGATTTCTGGTATGTGTGGTACCTAGGTTATGAGGTGCAATAAATCTGAACCCTAAACCTATGTGAGGTGAGCCTTGAGTTTACAAATTCTGAGGAATCATTTTCCCTACCTTTGAGCTAAAATAGGTAAGTGTCTTTGTTACCCCTTCTTGCAAGGTGCGATCTTCCCTTTCACCAGGTATGGTTAATCAGCTGCCCTGGGAGGCAGGGGACCCTTCCTGAGAAGCCAGTCTCCTGAGAGTGTCAGGCAAACCAGGGCGCTGCCCCATTGGCCCCCTTCCACTGGTTCTTCAAGTGAGAAAGATAATTAATAATACTGACTATACAACTACCCTCCCCTTGCTCTGGCTGCCGTGCTGGGTGGTGTCCGCATGTACAGAGCACGGCGGAGGGTCTGGTCTAGGTAAAGCCCACAGAGCCCGGTGGAGGGTCTGGTCTAGGTAAAGCCCACAGTGCCTTCTGGCTGAGGGTGGCCTCACAGGCCAGCAGCTGTGCCCACACGACATCCTCAGCACTGGACCCTGTCTGCCGCGGTCCAGCGGGGAGGGGGCTGCTGGAATCAATGCCAGACCTCTCTTTGCCTGCTCTGCGGGTGCCTCTTACTGGCCGGTGGTGACATAGGGCCAGAGGGCAAGGGAGCCTTCCAAGACCATCCAGTGGGTGGCGGAGGGTACCCAGGTGGGCAGACAGAAGAGGCTGGCACATGGCTAATATGTCTGGGGTTGGGGCTCTGTACTCAACCCCTGTTTGGTCCTTTTCTCCTGCAGACCTGCTTTTTCTTAGTGTAGGGCCCGTGGGTTGGACTCTCGGCTTCTGTCTTTACACATTCGAGGCCAGAAGGAGAGAGGGTTGGAAGCAGTGGCTCTGGCCAGGTGTCTGGCCTGCCCCGTCTTGGGTGGGGGGGGCAGGACCCCATGCTTGCTGTGTTTGGGTGGAGCCCCTCTCAGAGAGTGGGCCTTCTGTGGGCTTAGCACAAATACCAGTCATCCTTGGCAGGTCTGGGCAAAACCAGGGAGCATCACCTGGGCCGTTGACCCCTCATCCTGGTGCCTCTCCACCTGCCCCATGCCAGGCCCTGCCCTGGTCCCTGGGCCACAAGCCCTGGCCTTGACTGGCCTGTGGGGAAAGCCATGTACTTTTAGGACCAGAAATGTCCACCCGTGGGATCCAGAGTCAAAGCCGGAAAGAAAAGGCCCGAACCCTCAGAACCAGGCAGTGGCTGCCAATTTGCTGCCTCTTTCTTGACAACTTGTTTTTGTTTCTCCCCAGGAATATCTTGACATGAACCTGCCGTGTATTTGGATCACCTCTGGCCTCCGTGTCAAGGCCTACTTCCTCTGTCAGGGTGGGCCTCCCAGGAGCTCACGTCTCTGGCGTTGGGGTGTGAGGCAGGGTCTGGGGGCTGTGAAGCAGAGGCCGGGGCCGGAGGCTGCATTTGCTGTGTCTTTGTCCCTAAAGTGTGTGGGGCCCTTCACACAAACTACATCTTGAGTCCTCACCACTACCTCTTGTTATAGACAAAGCAACTAAAGTTAAGCACTAACAGAATTTTCTAGAGATCTGGCAAGCAAGTGGTGAAGCGGCTGCTGGCCTCCGCAGGTGGATCCTATCACACCTGCCTCAAGCCCACAGGGAGGACCCCCCAGACGTGTGCCCCGCTGCAGGGCAAGGCTTCTCTGATATGCCCCGGGCCTGGTCGGCACGCGCGCGTGCACCCAGACGTGCACACACGTGCACGCGCACTCACCCAGACCTCTTGCAAGTGCCCGTACACATACGCCCACGACTCCCCATCCCGGCCCGCCTCCCCTGGGTCTCTGAACGTCTGTGCCCGCTCCCAGCCACCCCCCCGCCTCAGGTGTTGGCCTGGCAGCCCTGGTGCCCCTCCCTGGAGCCCCTTGGTGCCCGGCTTGTCTGCTGCAGGGAGCGGGGATCTGGAGTACAGAGGTAAAGAGAGTTTTCGCAATTCGAACCACATCCAAGCCATTGTCTGCAGATGCAGCCCCGTGGCCACCACATTTTTCACAGAGAGTGCCTTGCCAAGAAAAAGAGGTGCCTTGCCAGCAGCCGTGAGGGAAGAGGAGTACCAGGGAGGCTGGGCAGCCTGGCAGACCTGGCTTCGGCAGCCTCCACCGAGGGCTCCTGCCAGAGCAGCGTCTGCAAGGGCGGAGCTGGCGGATGCGGCAGCTGGGCTGGTGGGGCTGGCGGGTGGCGGTCCCCTCCCAGACCGGCCAAGCCTACTCCTCAGCCCCCTGGTCCTGGCCCGGCTCGGGGAGCTGCACCCCTTCAGGACTTCAACGCCTCACTCCTTCTTTTCTTTCTTTCTTACAACAGTTGTTTTGATTTTATGAACAGGCAGAGTATTCACCCGCTCAAATGCCAAGAGCTGGGAAGGGCTCCTGGTGAAGGGTCACCTTCCTCCCTATAGCAGCTGATATCACACATTTCTGCATGTCCTTCGAGAGGTATTCTCTGCCCAGTCGAGCAAATATTGCATAAATTCCCCCTTTTCCCAATTTTTGCAGAAAAGGCAGCGCACTCCACACACTGCTTTCCGCATTGCTTTTGTCCTTCAGCAATGCCATAGGGGAGCCTGCTCAACCAGGGTTGTACCTGTTTCTCCAAACTCCTGTGTGCAGCTCCCACCAGCCCTGAGGAATGTGGCTTTAATGCAGGTGCAGGTAGTGTCCAGCGCTGCGGCCGGTCCAGAAGGAGGAGGGAACCCACAGGCCATTTGTGAAAATGTTTGGTGAAGAAGCGTGGGGCTCGCTGCTGGTGTCGACCCTAAGGACGCTGTGTGGGAAAGACCCCACATTCACGTGGACACAGGAAAGATGAGAAGAAACGCTGGGTTAGGTTGGGGGGTGGTTTCTACCCACTTTCTTAAGAGCAATGTTGTCATGATGGCAAAGGAGTGTTTCCAAAGGATGTTTATAATTTAAACAAATTACATTTACAAATATAAGGCCTATATGTAATGCCCACCCTCTTGACCCCTCTGTCCCTGTGGGATGGGGACTGTCCGTGCCCAGCCCCCCATGCCCAGATCTGTGTGCTGTGCTTCTCTGCTAGGTCTCTCCATGCTCAGACTTTCACTCCATTACCTGCCCTTCTCCCATCAGCATCATCGGGGCTTTCAGGAACCATTTCAGCACCCTTGTGCCCCTCAGGAAAACCAGCCATCGTGTAGGTCAGTTCTAGGGCTCTGTTTTCCAAAGCAGGGGAAAGGGAGGAAACCACGATTTAATGAGCATCTAACTGTGCACCATCATGAAGGGAAAATAAGGACTGAATTATAGGGTGAAGTCAGTGGTAAATTGGTATCAGAAATCATGTCATAAAGTCTGACACATTATTGAAAGTGGGCAGCAAATTTGAAACTGAATTTCTTTCTGGCCAAAGCAGATTAGCTTAGAAAACACAGACCTGTGAATATATGCATTCTCGATTTGTAAAAGAGCTGGCAAAGCAGTAGTAAAGGAAGGTTGTTTTTTTTTTTTTTAAATAAACAGTGCTGGTTATTGAGTACCTAATTGTGAAACAAACAAACCAATAAAACCTTGACCCCCATCTTGCACCAGACACACAAAAATCAACTCTCTGTGGATTTAGATTTTAAAGGGAAAGGCAAAGTAATCTAAGTGTGTCAGTCAGGGTTCAACCAGAGAAGCAGATCCGGCAAGGGATCATATATGTGTGTGTATATAGATTTATTTCACAGCTTACACAATCGTGGGGACATATAGCTGACAGGGTCTCATATCCAGCATATGTAAAGAACTCTTACAAGTCAGCAAGAAAACACAAAGTCCACAACAGGAAATTGGGAAAGAGACTTGAATAGGTACTTTGAAAAAAAGTAAATCCGAATGGCCAGTAAGAGCATGAAAAGGTATTCAACCTCGTTAGTCAGATAAATGCAGATTAAAACCACAATGAAATACCTCTGGTAGCTTTAAAATCTGCCCACAAATTCTTGAATAGTCAGCTTTTCAATAGGTAGCACTTAATCCCCCTGCCCTTGAGTGTGGGCTGGACTTAAGTGACTCACTTTTTAAAAAAATTTATTTTTTTAATTTACTTATTTATTTTAATTTTATTGAAGTATAGTTGATTTACGATGTGTTAATTTCTGCTGTACAGCAAAGTGATTCAGTTATACATATATACATTCTTTTTCATATTCTTTTCCATCATGGTGACTCACTTTAAATGAAAGGATATGGCAAAGGTAATGGTGTGTCACCTCCAATACCAGGTTGTAAAAGACACCATGGCCTCTCCCCGCCTGCCCCCGCCTTGGTTCACTTGCTGGGGAAACCTGATGTCTTGTTGTGAGGACAGTCAGGCAGTGCTATGGAGAGGCACAGGTGGTGAGTAACCGAGGCCTCCTGCCCTGACGTGAGTTGGCATCTTAGAAGCAGTTCCTCCAGCCCCAGTCAGTCCTTTGATGACCACAGCCCTGGCTGACGTCTCAACTGCAATCTCCTGAGACACTCTGAACCAGAGCTACACAGAGAAGCCACACCTGACATCCTGACCCCCAGGAATCTTGAAGTCATAAATGTTCGCTGTTTTCGGGTACTTTGTTATGTGGCAGTAGCTAACTAATACAGCACCTTCACTCACCAGAATGGTTAACATTACAAAGACTGACAATACCAAGTGTTGTTGAGAACGTGGAGCAACAGGAACTCACAGACTGCTGGTGGGAGTGTAAATGGGTACAATCATTTTGGAAAACACTTTGGCATTATTTCTATTTCTATTATTTTCACATAATTGAAGGCCTCCATTTTCAATAACCCAGCAATTCCACTTATAAGAATATACCCAACAGAAAAGTATATATATGTGGACTTCAGGATGCAGGTCCAGAACATAATTGAGAGCATTATTTGTAATAGCCCCAAATGGGAAATGGACCCAAACGTCAATTCACAGTTCATTCTTACAGTGGAATACTTAAGCAATGAAAATTCATGAATTATGGCTACATGCAGTAACGTGAATAGGTCTCACAAGCATAACTTTGGGCTAAAGTAGCCTGACACAAAAGTACAAATTGTAGGTTCCACTTAAATGAAGTTATTTCTGGTGAGGTGGGGGCCCCAGGGGCTTCCAGGGAGTTGGCAATGTTTTCTTTCTCTGGGTGCTGGTTACATGGGTGTTTACTTCACTGTCTGCATGTTTTTTGTCCTGTGCCTTTTTCTGTGTGAATGCATACTTTAAAAAAGATTCTAAAAAACCCCAACAAACCAACAGCATAATAACAACAGAACCCTGGTTTCCTGGGCCTGTCTTAACAGCCCTCAGCAGACAATCCTGATGGGCCAAACCACACAGCCGGGCCTGCGGCTCTCGGGTGGGTGTGATCTCCAAGAGTCCAAGGAATGTGTGTTCTCCGGGCCTTCCTCCACGAACAATGCTCCTTTGACTGAAGCTGGAGAGCAGAGAGTTTGAGGTCTGTCCTGACATGCCGCCCCTCAGCGTGGCTGACCAGTGGTATGGCGATGGAATGGACATCACCTCAGGGAGGCAGGGAGCCTCACCTGCTTCTCATCTGAATCTATGTGACTTCCCGCCCATGATGGGAGCTGCCCAGTGTGTCCCTGGTGATGGGCCACATTCCCAGGTTGTGCACTCCCACACTTGTGGGCAGGGGACCTGAAAGCTGGCCACCAAGAGGCATGGCTGTGGGAGAGTTAGGCTGGGCATTTCCAAAGCTGAATTTACACACACACACACACACACACACACACACTCACACACACATGCACACACCTCGTATTATGTGCTTAACAGAGTAACTGGCCTTCTTCAGGACAAGATTGAAGAATGGGCTGAGGTGACTTATGGTGTGTGTTAGTCATTGCTCCTGTCACCTCCCCTGTCCCTCTGCTCAAGGAAGCCGTGCAGGCTGCCTTGGCCCGGGGGAGGCCATTGTGGTACCATACGGGCGTCTGACCAGGTGGGCTGGCCAGCAACCTGCGGAAGGGGGGTTGGTGGTTCATGAGGCAATCTGATGGGGTCACTCTTTGGTCCCCGCTCCTCCAGAGCCCTGAGGCAGCAACACCCATGAAATGTGCACCAGAGGGTCAGACTTTCTTCCTTCTCAAAAGTTGGGGGACACCTCCAGTCCTACATCCAGCTCTTCCAGGCCATCCCTGGTCCCAGTGGCCCAGGCAATCACAGCCAGGCCTCATCGCCATCCACATTCAAGAGAAAGCAGACTGCCTTCCTGGCAGAGGAATAAAGCAGAAAGCAGAGTAGGGCAGCCCCACTGAGTATCAGAGAAGAGTCTTTTGTGTTTGTTTGCAAGAAACAGAAAATCTACCTCAAATTGGCTTATACAATAAGGATCACTTTAAAAAATAAAGATATACTTCACATACCATTAAATTCGCCATCTTAAAGTGTACATTTTGGTGGCTTTCAGTGTATTCACAGAATTGTGCACCCTTAACACTAAGTGCAGAAATTCTCATCACCCCTCCCCCGCAAAAGAAACGCTGTACCCATTAGCAGTCACTCTCCCCCACCCCACCAATTCCTGTCTTCCTCCAGACCATGGCAAGTAGGAATCTACTTTCTGTTTCTCTGGATTTCATGTAAAATGGAAGTCTTCTGTATCTGGCTTCATTCACTTAGTATTAGATCTTCAAGGTTCATACATGTCGTAGAGTGTATCAGTACTTTGTTCATTTTTATTGCCGAATAATATTCCATTGCATGGATATGCCACATTTCGTTCATTCATTCATCAGTGGATGGACATTTGGGTTGTTTCCACTTTTCAGCTATTATGAATAATGCTGCCATGAATATTTTTGCACAAATGGTTGGGTAGACAAATTTTCATTTTTCCATTCATATATACAAGCTATGAGTGGAATTTCTGGATCAAATGGTGACCCTGTAACTTTCTGAGGAACTGTCAGACTGTTTTCCGAAGTGGCTGCACCATTTTGCACTTCCATCAGCAGTTCACGAAGGTGACAATTTCTTCACATCCTCACCAACACTTGCTATTGTCTGTCTGATTACAGTCATCCTCGTGGGTGTGAAGTGATATTTCATTGTGATTTTGGTTTGCATTTCCCTTATGACTAGTGATGTTGGGCATCTTTGTGTGTACTTATTGGCCATTTGTATATCTTCTTTGGAGAAATGTCTATTTAAATCTTTTGCCCATTTTAAAATTAGTAATTTATTTTATATTCTGGATATAAACTTTTTTTTTTTTTGCGGTACGCGGGCCTCTCACTGTTGTGGCCTCTCCTGTTGTGGAGCACAGGCTCTGGACGCGCAGGCTCATCGGCCATGGCTCACGGGCCTAGCCGCTCCGCGGCATGTGGGATCTTCCTGGACCGGGGCACGAACCCGCGTCCCCTGTATCGGCAGACGGACTCTCAACCACTGCGCCACCAGGGAAGCCCTATTCTGGGTATAAACTTTTATCTGTAATATGAGTTATAAATATTTTCCCCATTCTGTGGTTTGTCTTTTCACTCTCTTGACAGTGCCCTTTGATGCACAAAAGCTTTCATTTTGAGGAAGTCCAATTTACCTATTTTTAACTTTGGTCACTTGGGCTTTAGGTGTCATATCTAAGAAACTGGTGCCTAAGATCATGAAGATGTACACCTGTCTACTTCTAAGACTTTTATAATTTTAGCTCTACCATTTAGGACTTTGATCCACTTTGAGTTAATTTTTGTATATGGTGTGAGGTAGGGTACCAAATTAATTCTTTTTCCATGTGGATATTCAGTTGTTCAGGTACCATTTGTTGAATTGACTTGGCACCCTTATTGAAACTCCGTTAATCATATCTGTTATGAGCTTATTTCTGAAATCTCAATTCTGTTATATCTATCTATCTATCTATCAAACCTTATGCCATACCATACAGTCTTGATTACTGTAACGTTGTAGTAAGTTTTGAGATTGGGAATTGTGAGTCATCCAGATTTGTCCTTTTTTTCATGATTGTTTTGGCTATTCTAAGTCTCTTGCATTTCCATGTGAATTTTAGGATCAAATTGTCCAGTTGGGATTTTGATAGGGGTTGCATTGAATTTGTGGAGCAATTTAGGGAGTGTTCACATTTTAATGATATTAAGTCTTCCAATCCATGAATACCAGGTGTCTCTACATTAACTTAGGTCTTCTTTAATTTCTTTCAACAATGTTTTGTAGTTTTCAATGCACAAGTCTTACACTTTTGTTAAATTTATTCCTAAGTATTTTATTTTGTTTTTGCTGCTGTTGTCAATAGAACTGTTTTCTTTCATTTTTGGATTGTTCGTCACTAGTATATAGAAATAAACTGACTTTTGTATGTTGATCTTGCATCCTGTAACTTTGCTGAATTAGCTTGAATAGGTTTTTTTTTTGGTGTGTGTTTCTCAGGGTGTGTACAAGATCATGTCATTTGCAAGTAGATAGTTTTACTTCTTCCTTTCCAATCTGGAAACCTAGAACCTTCAGTCAACTGTTGACTGAAGGGCTTCCTTTTGAAAGAATCCTTTCTGGAAGCCCTGCCTGAGAACTTGTACCTGTGTACCATTGGCCAGAATTAGTTACATGTCTCCTCTGTTGCAAGGGAGGCTGGGAAATGTAATTTTTCTCTTGGGCACATTGCTGTGCAAAATCAAATTTCTGCTTCTAAGAATAATAGAGGAAATAATGGATATTTTTGCAGGCACCCAGTGGTCCCTGCCCCATAGTCTCCTATAAGTAAAATTCAAAAACTCTGCCTTCGTTTCTCTGTGATTCTCCTTCTGTACTCAATTATATGGCCAGTCTCCTCTCAGGCTGATTTCTGTCATGGTAGGAAATGCCTGTTGCAATTCCAGGCCTCACTCCTGCACAGTTACATGGTCTAGAACTAGAGAAAGCTCCGTGTCTTAGAATTCCTGCCAAAGTGCGATTCCCTCTTATCAGATGAGCTTGGGTCACGTGCTCACACCTGAAGTGATCGCTGGGGCCCAGTGGGTGGGATGTGCTGTTTGGATCAACCTAGGTCACATGCTTCACCTCCTGGAGCTGGGGGCAAGCAGAGATGTAGGTCCCGCTATGTTCACTCCACACCTGCGGGTCTGGCACTGGGATTGAGAATCTGGGAGCTGACCGTGCATAAGAGCATAGCTGCATTCTCCTTCCTGGCTGTTAAACCTGGTGGGCTTAGATCCATTGCCCCGTGGACCCTCACCTCCACCTCCACCAGACAGGGGTCTGGCAGCCCCTCTGACTGCCCCAGCCACCCTGCAGCTCTGGGACGATTGTGAAGGTTTCCAAAGTTCGGTGTGAGTGAGACAAGCTTCGTTGGCAATGCCTTATTTTTCTCAAGGAGTGAAATATGCATGTAAATGGAGCATTTGAAAGCCATACTCTATTTTTCCCTCTTTCAGCTTTTTCAGAGGTGTATTAGTGTTGCTTCTCACTGTGTATCTGAGGCTTGCAGGTTCTCACACTTGAACTCCAGGTCTTGGTGGCCGAGAGCTGTGGGGTCAGGCAGGCCTGGGGCAAATCCTGGCCCCGCTGTACCAGCTGGCAACTTTGGGCATGTGACTTGGCGTTTCTAAGCCTTTGTTTTCTCACTTCTTTTATATATATATGGGGGTGGGTTCCGCTTATCTTGCGGGGGTTTGGAAGAGCAAATGGGACGGTTTGTGTAAAAGGCAGTTGGCACATTTTAAAGTCAGTACAGGGGGGAGTGATGACAAAGACGAAGGGATGCTACAGCAGACATGTGCTGTTTGCTCATTCATGCTCAGCCCTGAGAGCTGCCAGTTCCTCCTGTTCAATGGTCTGATGCTTCATTTCCCCATTGCTGACTATGTTCCTGCAAATGAAAATCTGACTTTTAATTACTGATCACTAAAACCAAACCACCTTCACACTGCTTGGGCCAAAAGGGCATTTATTGGCATTCGCCTGGGACACCTGGTGAGGGGGAGGGGAGGCTGGCAGGGGAGAGGGATCTGGAGCAGGGGGTGGGGTACGCCCATCCCAGTGGCACTAGACATGGGGGATGGGGGGACTTTCTGGGCAGAGCACGTGAAAAAAACAGGGACCAGGTCATCTGGCCCCTCTGGGACACAGGAAACCTCACAGCTTTTGGAGTTTTTACCTCGATGATCAAAAGGAACTTACCCTCTGTAGCCAATTTTTCCTGCACAGGGTGCCCCTCAGGGCAAGCCCGGGACCGTGGTTTCACGCTTAGTGTCTTCTGTGCTCTGGGGGCCCCCAAGGCCCTCTCTCCCAGTCCCAGGACTGGTTCACACCTTTGCACTGACTTTCCAACCCCGGGACACTTGTCCATCCTCACAGGCACCAGGCATTCCTGCTGCTCTTTCACAACCTGGCACGTGGTCCTTCCCGGAGGCCCCTCCTCCCCCCACCCACCAGTGCACGGAAGATGCCTCCCCTGGGCCAGGCTGCTGTCTGTACCCTGAGGTCCCTCTGACCTCAGGGTTTCCCTGCCCATCCCCCACTAGGGAAGGCAGAGCAGCCTTAATCTTTTCGGAGCTCCCAACTCCGAGACCAGAGCAGGGCTGTGGAGGCACTGGGTAGAAACATGGTGAGCTGGCTGGGTCAGGGTGGTCACGAACCAACTGGGCTTTGGCCTGGCAGTTCCTCTCCTGCTACAGGTTGGTCGCAGGGTCAGTGCATAACCTCACGTCTAGCCTATCTGGCTTAGTTGGTGGCCTTCCAGAGAGATCTTCCCCTGTAAATCATTCTTCAAACTGCCAGCCTCCCTCTGCTCTACTGTGGGGCTCTGGGGTACTCTGGGAGGAATGTGGCTCAGAGCAGACCAGGGTGGCCGGGTCAACGGGCTGATCACAGCCGCTTCCATCAGACACCAGGTCTCCTGACAGCAGAGCCCAAGCTCTCCAGCTTCCAGCCCCTCGCAGAGGGCCTGCTCCTTCCGCCTCTCCAGACCTGTGGTCACTGCCCCTTCAGCCCTCCTGCTGCACGTTCTGTCTGACCGTCCAGTGGACTCTCCCCTTGCTTGAGTCTCCACCAGGGACTCCCCCATCAGGCTGGCACTCTGGAAACCAGGTCCTCGGCTTCCTGCGCTCTGACTGTACCCAGGGCTGTCCTTTGCACATTGTTTGGTCAGGGGTGATGTAGAGCAGTGGTTCTCAAACTTTCTGATCTCAGGACCCCTTTCCATTCTTAAAAATTATTGAGGACCCCAAAGAGCTCCTGTTAATGTGTGTTCTATCCAGGGCTGCACTGTACGGGAGCTGTCTCTCACCAGTTGGCTGGAGGTGATGGTGTGCTCCTTTTAGGACTCTGTTCAGGGACATTACCTTGGTAGCTTAAAATCGGCCATGGTAAGAATATTTACAATATGGAAACTGGCAAAGGCTACATGTCAGGACTTTACTGCTTGGATACCTGGTTGTTTAACCCTTACCAGCAACATGGTTACATCTATCTGCATTCACTATCTCACAATTTAAAATTGGGAAATTTGTAAAACATAGGAATACACAGTATACATTTCACTAGCTATCAGAGTGAGGATGTGTTACATGTCATCAGCCTCTGAAAAATGCCTGGGCTTATTCGTGAGAGAATGACAGTGAAAAAGGCAAATAACGTCTCAGTATTATTATGAAAATAATTTTGATATTTCGACCGCCCTGGAAAGGTCAGCCCAGGCCTCCCCAGACAGCATCATAAATTTTACAGTATGATGGATATCTGTCTCTTTTATGAATTGAATGTTTGTGTTCCCCCAAATTCATATGTTGAAATACTAACCTTCAATGTGATGGTATTAGGAGGTGGAGGCTTTGGGAGATGATTAGGGCATAAGGGTGGAGCCCTCATGAACAGAATTAGTGCCCTTATAAGAGGATGCAGGAGAGAGAGAGATAACACCTCCCCACCATCTCCTGCCCTGCCTGCTCCCACCCAGCCATGTGAGGATACAGTGAGGAGATAGTCATCAATAAACAGGAACAGGAGCTGCCCACGAGGAGTGCCCTGGGAGGGGAAGAGGGTCCTTCATTGAACTTAGAGGGCCCTTTATGTGGGACATGGTCCTTGCAGGGCTTGGCCAAGCAGGCCAAGCTTAGTGCTCTGTCCCAAGCTTCGCTAAGCAGGGAGAGGACTAAAGAGGGGCCGGCCCCTGGATGCTGCCCATCCTGTGAGTCACTGTGCCCCACATGTGTGGTGGTTTTGACCCCTGCTGTGGACTCCCATCAGGAGGGCTGGGCTCTGGGTAGGAGACTGCAAGAGCAGATGGGGCACACACGGTCAGGGGCCCCTAGGACCACTTCCCTGATGAGCGCCCACATACACCAGCAAGGGGCCTTGCCTGGGTACCTCCTTAGAAGGGGAGGACACACCTTGCCAGGGAGGCCCTTTCCCTCAGCCCTAATCCTCCAGCCAGTCCAGGTGAGGAGAGCATGGATAGTAGAATGAGTTTTAATGAGACTGGATACACGGACACTTTTCTTTTGGGCTGGATTTTCTTGGTACTTGAATGTGTGCCCAAAGGGAGATTTGACACACATGCCTGAAAGTAGTGATTGGAGGAGAAATAAACGCAATTTGTACTCAAACCACTGACACCGGACTCATCGGTCAGCTCAATGCAAGAACTTCCCTTCCTACTTCACCAGGCACCGATGAAGAATTCAAGGAGGGTCTCTAGTAGAGGCAGATGTCCCAGAAAGAAAGCAGCTGTCCAGTCGGCTGTCTCCTATCAGCCACCCCGTCTGCTGTGTCCTGGCTGCTCTGTGCTCCCTGCTGTACCTGCTTTCCCTCCCTTGTCTACTGTGATAGCACACACCTACTTGCGGGAGGTAGTCCAGCCCAGCCTCAGGGACATAATCTATGCTTAATGCCAGACCAGTTTCTGGGGGTTCATCAGGGACGTGGATCTTTTGGTGGGTGTGCCCTCTCTTTCCACCAGCCCCCGACTCTTCAGGGCCAATGACAGGGAGGGCCTTCTGGATGAGCTGAATTCAGAAGAGCTCTTAAGGGAAAAACAGGAGTTTGTCAGGTGTCAGGAGGAGGGCTTCTGACTAGGGTTTCTGCCACGCCCCCTTGTTTCCACTTTTTGGATCAGGAGGTTGGCCTGGGTGGGGGTCCCTCCTGGAGATCTTGCCCTGGGGTGGGGTGGGGTGACTGAAAACTGCATTATTGGGGCGACAGGGCCAGCGTTCACCCTTGGAGCTGGCCCACTGGGCACACAGGCAGCTTTGGGGTGTGCACAGGAAATCCCAAGGCTGGACTCCGTGGGGATGGAGTGGGTGGTGGTGCGGTGAGCATGAGTTCCACCCTGTCTCTGGGAGGGGAGAGGGTTGGGTTTGCTTTCCAGGCCCCACTCCCCACTCTCTCACAGTCCCAGGAGGCTGGGGAAGGCAGGCAGAGGCCTGAGACGGGTGCATTTTTGGAATTCCAAGCATGTCTGTTTCCTATCCAGGCCCCACTCTGCCTGGAAGTCAAGAGCTGTGCAAGCCTTGGCTCCAGGCTCCTGGTTAGTCCCACCCCAAGGGTCGGGGCAGGGGGCGGGCGTGGGGAGGTTATTCCAAAATTGCCGGATGGAACAGTGCCCAGCCAAGCCTTCCCAGACCACCCACCAGCCTCTGCGCGGGTGCAGGGCTATGCTCTTCCCTGGCCTCTCCAGCGCTGGGGATGGTGGCAGGGGACTCCGCCCCAGGGCACGCGGTCCGAGAAAAAGGCCACAGAAAATGATATCACATAATTTAGGCACCAAAATATCATTGTTTTTAAAAGAGGTTTACATGGGACATCACATGGAGATGTTTAATGTAAACATTTTTGAAAAAGCTCGATTTTATCTTACTCTTAAATTTTGGTTATGATTATTCTTAGGCAAAGATGATGAAGCTGATGATGATGATGATGTGTGTGTGTGATGACACTGACAAAGCTGGAGAACTGGCTCTGTGATATGATCCCAGAAAGGGTCACTTTTGAAAGAAAAGTCTGCGCGCTCGTCAATTTCCCTGGGCACGCTGTGAGGCTGGGTGCCGGGTGCTGGCCTGGGGCCCCTCCTTCTTGCTGTGGGGGAGGGGGTTCTTCTTCTTCAGCTGATCACCTGCCCACCCTGCTGATCCCTCTTTATGGGGATTGGGGTGTGAGAACAGCAGCTCTTTCCTAGACTTTACCACATCCCGCCTTTTTCCTGCAAGATTTGCCACTACCATCTGCAAAGTCTCCGTGGGATGTGCACGTGGCTGAGATGGGCAGAGAGAGGCTGGGGTTTAGATGCCGTGGACACTTGCACATGGTCAGAAGGGGTCCTCTTGTGTGAGGGTTTTCCTGAAATGTGACCTTGGCTTTCCCACCCACCTATGGGGAAGCGGGGGCCAGAGACTTGGATGAAGAGGGCCTGGGACCTGCAGTTCCCCTAAGACTCCATGATCTCTGCCCTGTTACTGGCGAGGCCGGCGTCCAGCTGGAATTCAGCTCCAAGGCCCTCCTCTTCCTCCCTCCAGGTCAGCCAGGGAGTGGAGTCTTGCTGGCCCAGTCCCAGCTTAACAGGGCTGCACTCCAAGTCAGCTGTCCCTGACAGCTCCCTCGTGTGGGAACTCTGATGTCCCCCTCCCTGCCGGCAGATCTGGGAATGGCTGTCTGCAGCTGAAATTGACCTCGCGTTCCTGGCCAGGTGCACGTTCTCTCGGAAGCCATTCCGAGTTCCCTGCAGAGGGGCAGGCCTGCCATCTAGCCTGCCACCGGGCTTCAGACTCTGCCGGTGTGAGCCTGCCTTGCTGCAGCCCCACCTGTCCCGGGTTCCCAGACTCTGGGTGATGGCTCACCCCTACGCTTTTGTGGGAGCTCAGCCTGGTGCCTGTGGGACACCGCATGGCCACTCCTTCCTGGCCGGGTCCATGAGTTCTTCCTACTAGCCTCAGCCTGGGGGTGGTGGACAGGGGCCCCTCAGGTTCATCCCTTCACTGGGAAGGGACCTTTGGGAATTGTACTGTTTATCTACCACCAATCTTGGGGTAACAAGCCACCCCAAGACTGAGTCGTTTAAAAATAACAATGATCTGTCTTCCTCATAAATATTCAAATTGAGCTGCTCACGGCACCAGCTGAGGGGGCCCGTCCAAGATGGCGCATGTGCATGGCATGCTGGTGCTGGCCATCAGCTGGGAGCTTGGCTTGGGCTGTGGGCCTGGGGTCTTGATGCCTCTCCACAGGCTGCTTGGGCAAGCAGGACAGCTGGGTTCCAAGAGCGAATGTCTCTAGAAAACAAGGTAGAAGCCTTAAAAGTCTCCTCCCATCACTTCTGCCAGTTGCTATGGACTGAAAGTCTCAAAGTTTGACTCAGGTGCACAGAGTGAGGACATTGGCGCCGCCTCTTTGTGGTGAATGGCAAGGTTCTAGAGGAGCATGTGGGATGGGAGATACCGTTGCAGGAAACTAAGATCTGCCACAGGGATGAAAACGCGGCAGGCAGCCTCTGAGATGGTCCCAAGAATCCCCTCCTCCTGGGATCTGTACCCTTGTGTAATGTCCTCTTGAATGTGGGTGGGGTTTCATGGCTCACTTCTAATGAAGGACGTGGCCAAAGGGATGGGACGTCACTTCTGAGATTCGACTGCAAAAGGCTGCAGCTTGTGTCTCGGGTGCCTTCTCTTGCTCTCCGTTGGGTCACTCATCCTGGGGATATGGGCTGTCATGTCAAGGAGGAGCCCCGTGGAGAAGCCCACGTTGCAAGGGAGCACGTGTGTCAAAAACCACGTGAGAGAGCTTGAGAGCAGAGCCCCCAGTCAAACCCCTGGATGAGACTGCAGCCCCAGCTGAGAGCTTGACAGTGTCTTCATGAAAGATCCTTCACCAGAGGCTAGGCTGAGTTCAGATTCTGACCCATGGAAACTGTGGGATAAGAAATGTAAAATACATTTTAAGCTCTTAATTTTCGTGTAATTTGTTACATAGCAGTAGATAACAAAAATTTTGCCTGTCCCGTGGCTCCAAATAGACCATGGGTCATAGTGACAACTATGTTGTCATAAAAAAAAATTGTTTGAATGAAGAGTGAGGGAAGGAAAGAAGAACACAGTATTTTGGGGATAAGGTTTCTGCATCTGGAAGGAGGTGTTTTTGCCAAGCTCCCGGCTCTCCACCAATTCCCTAGTTCATTCATATGATCCGCCCAGCATCTGCTGGGCACCATCCCTCGGCCGTGCAGTGCTGGGGACAGATCCACGTTTCTCCAGTGCTGGTGGTGGGACAGGTGGACGAGCATCCCGTGTGGGGCAGGCAAGGCTGTGGGAGAGAGGGTGTTGTAAGTCCTGCCTGGGGAAAGTCCCCGGAAGGGGGACGTCTCGGGGGGCCTGCAAGGAGGCACGGCTGTGTGCAGAGTTTGGGGAAGGAGGGTCAGGCTTGGGGGTAGGGGTTGGGAGAAAGACCCGCCACTCGCTGCTTGGCTGGGACAGGTGGCTGAGACTTTCCCCCGGAGCTACTCTCCCTTTGCAGAGGAGAAGCTGGTGGGAGCTGGAAGCACACCTTCTGGTCTGCAGTAGAGGTGATGATTTTGGAGAGTTTTGGCAGCTGGACCTGGGCACTGTGTCAGAGGTTGTCGTGGATGAGCAAGGATGCAGCAGGTGCCAGGGCTGCAGCTCTTCTTCATGGGCTGGAGGATGCTTTCCATGTTTTGGGGCGAGGGGACGGTGAGGGGAGGGCCAGTCCTGGAATCCCTCCCTGTAAGGGGAAGCCCTGACTCCCCACCGCGTGCCAGACCCTCCCCAGCCTCCAACACTGGTTTACCCACCAGTCAGCCTGAAAGGCCTGCAGTTCTTGGGGTGGCCAGGCTGTTCCAGGTGCTCTTTGCAGATGCTTCCCCGTTCCCTGGGATGCTCCTTCCCCAATTTTCATTGTGATCTCTTCAGCTGTCTCCTCCCTTCTGAGGTAGAGGGGATCCCACCCCATTCCTCCCTGCCTGGCAGCGTCTCTACTTCCCCCACATTGCTAGGTCCTCCTTCCAGACCCAGGGCTGCTCAGCTGGTGCCTAGTGGGCCTGGGCCGCCTTAGCCAATTTCCCTGTGTCCAGATGTCCTACCTCTGCTGTGCAGACACCCCAACCTGAGAGCCTACCACTGATTCATTTTGAGGCCCTTCTGTGCATGAACCCAGAGTGTTCTGGAAATGGAAGCTGGCCAGAACCGAGACAGGTCTCTGGTCTCCTGACCCCCGCCCCACTCTCCCTGGAAGACACGCTCCCCTCTACCTTTGACACGTTTTCTTTGCTCCTCCCCTTCCGTGGTTTGGACCTTGAACCAATGTCCTCACACTTCTGTATCTGAGTCACACCTATTCTGCTGATGGAGACTCCAAATTTTGTCAGTCACTGAAATTCACAGGCCTGGGACCTCCCGAAGGGAAGTTAATTCACATTTGGAAAGATTCCAGGGGCCCCTTGTGGAAAGGCGCTATGTGTAGGAGATACTCTTTGAAAAACTGATTATAAACCTCCCCTCCTGAGACCTTATAATCAGGCAACTGCTGCTGAACTTGAGTAGCTGCAACTTTAATATCCAACTAGACTGTAATTAAGTCGGGCCTCCTGGAACCGGAGGCCCACTGCTTTTGCAGTTGAGGAGAGGAGAATTCTACTCATTACAGGAACGTACTTGGATTCCAGGAACTTTGCCAATTATTTTTTTCTGTAATTTAAATGTGGTTTTAATCTCCCTCCTTGCAGTTTCTTCTTAGGTGAATTGAAATGTCTTCCTGTCTCTTTACACTTCTCTGGTTTTTAATTGATCAAACATCCTGCAGCTAAATCCACATGTAGATGCTCAGTTTGAACAGTCTTGGTTCAGCCCCTGTCCCAGAAGCAGACTCTGAGAGGACGTGTGTGGGGACCCCTACTGGGAGGATGGGTGGTAGCATGAGCGGAGCCAGGCCGGGGCATCTAACCTGGGGCTGCCAGGAGCTGGCCTGATGCCCCAGCCCCAGTTCCTCTTGCTGGGCACACCTGGACTACGTTTCCCAGCCTCCCTGGCTGGAAAGCTGGGGTGATGTGACTGTGCTTTGGTCAATGGGATGCGGGCTGAGGCCAGGGGCATGCCCACCTTCAGGCCTGGCTGAATCACATCCTGTGTGGTTCTCCACACTTCCAGGGATTGACCAGCAGAATGCAGGGGCTCCAAGGGAGGACCCTAAAGACCCCCAATGACAGTGCCCTCCCAGAATGGCAGGAGCTGGCCAGGAGAGTCACAGACCAAAGCACCTGCACTGGGTTTGAATAAATAAGGAATGAGCATTTTGTTTTGTATTAAGCAAGACATTTCGGTTGTTACAGCATCCAGCAGTAACAACCCTGACTCATACATGGAGACTCCATTTTCTCACCTGCAAAGTGGATAGAATGGCACTTTCTGCAAACCACCTTACAGGGCTGTTGAAAAGGCAGACAGTGGATGAGAAAACCCGCAAAGAAGGAACCGCGTTGAACTCTTAAAGTTCGTATTTACACGCTATGCTTTATGTTCAAAATGGTGCTTCATGTGTGGTTCACAACTGGCCAGACAGATATCTGGGGCCTGAGGTAGTGGGTGGGTGTGGGCAGAAGTCTGAGCAGCTGAAGCCCTAGGATGTGTGGAGATGGAAGTGATGGTCACATGTCTCTTGGGTGTGGGAGGCCTGGGCCCTTCCTCTCCCCTGCTGTCTTCCCTCTCTCAGTCCTGGCCATCTTGAGGCAGGAGGTAGATGGGCCCCAGGCTGAGCAGCTGGACTCTGTCCCCTGTGGACCAGATGCTCCAAGATAAAGATAATGGCGGAGACAGAGAGGAGCTGAGTCCTGCCCAGATAAGAGATAAATAGACCACATATTTCTCATTCTCGAGGTCAAGGAGAACTTCCCAGCTACACATGTGCAGAAGGGCTCCTTGGGGGTCAAAAAGGG
Organism: Grampus griseus; assembly: GCF_964374135.1. Taxonomy (NCBI): domain Eukaryota; kingdom Metazoa; phylum Chordata; class Mammalia; order Artiodactyla; family Delphinidae; genus Grampus; species Grampus griseus. The sequence goes on from NC_139001.1 coordinate 110,133,126, forward strand.
AGGGGGCGCCACCCCATAGTAGGTGATGTCAACCTTCCCACAGGCCTCTGCACTGGAATCCATCTTGGCTTAGAGATGCGTGCACTCACAGGGGAAGACCCTGAGATAACCCAAATATGGACTCAGAGCCAGGCAAAGCAAGACGATTGGCTAGAGGAAACCCAGAAGAAATGCCCCATAAAAGTGATTCAAACTACCATGAAGGCGTGACTCTCTCTGAGCTCACCCTTGTGAGTCCATTCACACGTACTCTTTTTCCTCCTAATAGACACTTTGATTCACTACTTTCCATCTCTTTGTGGAAATTCATTTCTTCAAAGCCAGCAGGCCAGGGGCCTTTTCACTGGCTACTGGCCCTCGTGGTCTGAGGCTAGGATTCAGTGCTCTCACTGCTGTGGCCTGACTTCAGTCTCTGGCCAGGAAACTGAAATCCTGCTTCAAGCCACTGCAGGCTGAGGCCACCTTCAGCTGCTTGGGGAGGTCTGGCTCCCTCATCTCTGGAAGGGCCTGGAAGACTGGTGGTCAGCACTCCTGGCAGTGGGCAGCACCTCTGAGCCCCTGGGTCAGGGGAGAGCTCAGCCCTGTTGCCGAAAGTCGTGGTCCTGATTGTCAGGCTGTGTGGTATCTTTGTCGAGGAGAATGTGAGAAGAGTCTGGTACCCGAGAGCCAGGGAAACGCATGCTCATCTCTCTCCCCTCTCTGTGCTCCTGCCCAGGGGCTCCTGGTGAGTGACGAGGGCTGGTTCTTGGCCCAGCACCCTCCTCGGCCAGGCACCCAGCTTCTCTGTAAGGGACACTTCCCTGGCTCCTAATCATCACCGCATCCCTCCTTTGCTCCTGTTTGGCCCTGGCCACATTCCCTTCCCTGGGGCCCTGGGGAGCACACACTGACTGTCAGGGTGCAGTGAGGTTGGATCCCGCAGCTGCTGTCCACTGGGCTCTGGAAATGGGGGTTCATTCCTGGTTCTCAGACGGCCTGCATGGCCTCAGCTTCCTGGAGTCCCAGTTTCCTCACTTCCTGGGTTAATGATACCACCTTGCAGGGTTTGAAACCGAGCAGGACCCTGTGAGGTCCCCCTGCGTACAAATCCTTTCTGTGTCCTCTGTTTCTTGTCTGTAGGAAAAAGGCTTCAGCTTCCTAGACCTTCCCTGAGTACCAAAGGGTGGGTTCAAACAGTTGCTAATTAGGGAAGTAAGGGAACGCAGAAACAGGGGAGGAGCAGTCAAGAAACAGTAGAGCAGGGTTAAAGCAGGATCCTGGCTCCTCCTCAAGGGATACACATAACAATATCTTTGAGTTCTTCTGCAGGCAGAAGGTGCCCTTAGCCCCCACCCAGGTGGAGGATGGTAACTACATGCTGAGACCACAGGCTGATGATTGAGATTCCTGGAAACACCACCCTGTCACCTCACTACCAACCAATCAGAAGAAAGTTACACACCCTGCAGCCCTCACCCCAAATGTTGCCCATGAAAACTTCTCCCCGAAAACCATTGGGGATTTTGGGATTTTTGAGCACGAGCTACCCATTCTCCTTGCTTGGCCCTGCAATAAACTTTTCTTTGCTCCAAACTCTGACATTTCAGTTTGTTTGGCCTCACTGTGCGTTGGGCACGTGAATTTGCATTTGGTGACAGGATAGGAGTGTTCAGTGAGGCCATATGTGAAACGTGCCTGGTACAAGAGCAACATGACAAGCACAATAACAGCTAACACCACGGAGTGCCCACCTGCACTGGCACTGTCCTGTGTGTGTGCTTTATATCCTCTGTGACCTGTGAATAGGACCTACCATCTCTGGCCCCATTCCAGACAGGGAATGAGCCCTGAGAGGTGCACCAGGCAGGGACCCGCAGGGACAGAGTGGCAGTCACCAAGCTGGCATGAGTCATCCTGACTCAATGATTGCTGCTGGATGAAGGGGTGAGGGTTGGTCACAGTCAGAACTTTATACAGTATGGCTGACCCATCAGGGAGACGCACAGGACTGGGGCCTTCACTGGTGCCACCGATCTTCTCAATATTCTCACTCCCCTAGGAGGCTGAGATCTCTGTCTCTCTGTGGTGGGAAAGAGATGGGTGCTTTCAGGGTTGATGGTTCTTCTGAGAACCGGACATGGGCAGTGGGAGATGGGCCTGGGTTTGGAGCCCAAGGGGCTGCTCTGAGGATACAGAGGTGATCTGAGGGCTATTCTGAAGCCTCTGAGCCTCTCTTACTTCTTTGCAGATTCTCGAGAATGAAGGCAATGACCATGCTGAGGAAGGTCATGGACGGGAGGAGGAGGCATGGGGCAGGGCTGGGGCTTCCCTTGGCTTCCCAGAAAGGAAGTGACTGCTCACGTTTGTGGGGAGGTTAGAATCAGCAGTGGGAACAGAGCTGCAGACGTGGGGAATGCATCCCACGGCTCTGATTGCTCAGCAGTAGTGTAGAAATGGTGTGTGCTTCTACCTTACTCAGGCTGCCATAACCAAACACCCTAGACTGGGTGTCTTAGACAATAGGCATTTACTTTCTCACAGTTCTGGAGTAGCAAAGTCTAAGATCAGGGTGCCAGCATGGTAGAGTTCTGTGAGGTGTGTCTTCCCTGCTTGCAGATGGCTGCTCTCTTACTGTGTCCTCAGGTAGCAGGAGAGATTGGAAGAGAGGGAGAGAGGGAGAATTCCCTGGTGTTCCAGTGGTTAGGACTCAGCACGTTCATTGCCGGGGCCTGGGTTTGATCCCTGGTCAGGGAACTAAGATCCCGCAAGCCCCGTGGCATGGCAAAAAAAAAGAAAAGGAAAGAAAAGAGAGAGGGAGAGGGAGGGATGGAGAGACAGAGAGAGACAGAGAGCCCTTTGGTGTCTCTTCTTATAAGGGCACTAATCCTGTCAGACTAGGGCCTCACCCTAATAACCTCATTTAACCCTAATTACCTTCTTATAGGCTCTATGCACAAATATAGTCACATTGGGGGTTAGTGCTTCAACATACAAATTTTGGGAGGATACAACTTAGTCCATAGTAAATGGTGACATTCTCATTAAAATGCGAAATGAAAACTTTACACATAATTTCTAGGCACTTTTGTGGCGCCATGCCTGTGATCACTACATTGAGGTCAAGACATCTGGGTTCTAATTCTGACCCCATCATAAATCACTGCCCGTGTCTGACTCACTACTCCAGGCCCCTCCTGTGCCCATGGCAGGCATCACTAATCCACTACAGAGCGCTTTTAGTCTGAACTGACAGGTAACGTCCAAGTGCTGTTGCAGGGAGCTCTGACTAACCAGCTGCAGGTGGCCAGTGACTTAAAAACAACTGATTTTTCTTGTGTTAAAGTATGAGGTTGCTCAGCGCAGGGCAGGGTCGAGCACTCTTCCTGGCGTGGCGCAGGCCCTGCAGAGTCTCTGGTGAATGACAAGCTGGGGCAGAGTGGGTGGGTACAGTCAGGTTTCTTACCTTTCACGTAGTGAGGGTAATTCTTGTCTTGCCGCACCAAATTGTGGGTAGAATCTAAGGTGGCAGTGAAGGAGCAGGTGTTCATTGTGGTAGCTGCTTCGAGCAAAGACTCAGATGGGACTCAATACCTGTTTGCTGCAGGGTAAAATGTCAATATTGAGAGCAGTGACAGTGAACGCATGGGCGCTTACCACGAGACAGATGCTGACTCAGCACTTTCCTCCTTCACTCCTTTCTACGAGAGGGGTGCTCCCGGTACCCTATTTAGAGATTGGGATACCGAGGCATGGCAAGGCCAGGAACTTGCCAAGGTCATGCAGGCGGGTAAGAGGGCCGGCAGATAGGTGGGGTTGTGTGGGGAGTGCCATCCTCCCAGGCCATCAAGGCCTCTCCCAAGTACCCAGACTTTTCTGACCAAAATGGTGCAGACGTTGGCCCGTCCACCTAGACCAGAGCCCAGGGGCCAGGCCCAGATTGTCCGGAGCTTGGCGGGGCAGGGGAGATCGGGAAAGGTTGCAGCCCTGGGGATTGAGGGATTGGCAGCGGGAGGCCGGGTGAATGGGGGCAGCCAGCCGGCGGCATTCAGGGCTGTGATTGGAATACCGCTTGGGTTTCTCTAGGGGAGGTTTGTGCCTGTTCTCAGCACCGCATTTGTTCCTGGAATGAGAAGGGCTTTTGATGTGGGTTCCCTGGGAAATCAGACATATTTAGGCTCCCTGCCGCGGGTCCATGTTCCCTGCAGGCTGGCGGGAGATGCCTTTTGGGTCTTAGCACTTGAGAACAGCTCTCTTACAAACAAACAAAACAAAACAACCTATTGTTTTCTTTCCTCCCTTGATTTAAACAGTAATGCGCACTCTTTGCAGACTTTGGACACATTCAGAAGAGAATAAAAAGCAAGTGAAGCCACTGGTAAGCCCACGAGACTGAGGTGCCTGTGCTGGCCTTTCTGACCCTTCCATCAGGACAGCAGCGCGGACCGTGGGAAAAGGCTGCCGGCTGGGGGCCCGGACGGGGGAGCATTGTCCTGTGTCCTTCCCACCCAGTAAATCCTCCTCTGCGGAGCCTGAACCGTCTTGTGGGAAGATTGATGGGGACTCCATGACTGTCAGCCCTCCCTGCCCTGGGACTCTTGTGATTTAAGACCGGCAGAGCCTCTGAAACTGTCCCTTGCAAAACCAATGACATTCCTGACCTGGAGAGGGAGGAATGTGGAGGATTTGGGGTCACCGCCAAGGCGACCTGTGAGGTCAGGGGTGGTCAGAACCCAGAGCCAGCCCTGGATCTGCCTTGGCAGGAGGCATCTCTGAATAATGAAACATTTATCTTCTCGCAGCTGCGAGAAGGTCAAGGGGCACAGAGGGACACGCCCCCAGAAATGTCCAAGGGGGATGAATTCCTCTTTCTCAGCCTGGCCGCATCGCATCCTGGCCTCCCGGCCTCCTGTATGTGCTGCTGCAGTTTTGGAAAAGGTTCCCAGAATTCCAAGGAATGAAAATTTGGAGATTAATATTGACTGCACTTCTTACCTCTGCAGGGGGAGATTTGAGGAATAGACGTGTGCAGTGTCTTTGGAGCCCGGAGACCTGCTTTGTGGGCCTGTCGCTTTCTAGCTCTGTGGGTTTGTCCGGTGTCTTCTCTCTCCGAGCCTCAGCGTCTCACCTGTAAAATGGGAATAACTGTGATGCCGCATGCATGCAGGAGGCCATCAGAGCAGGCCTTTAGTAACCAGGAGTTGCAGCAGTATCTGTGTCTCATGTGCGAACACAGGATCTGACTTCCTGCCACCAGCGTTCCTCCTCGACAGGAATTCTCAGGCGTACCAGACGCATGGGGAAAACCCGTCTTGGGTAGGTTCAGCAGCTTGCCTGAGGTTCCGTGGTCAGGCTTGAACAGGGCTCTGGTCACTCAAGGCTCCTCTGGCCTCCTCACAATGTAATCTGACTTCTCTGACTTCAGGTCTAGAACACGGCCTGCCTGTGCTTGGAGCAGCAGCTGCCTCTGGCCAGGCTGGCCTCCAGGACCTCCAGGGATGCCCCCTCCAGTCTGACCCTGAAGAACTCTCCCTGCTCAGCTACTCCCAGCTGCCTGGACTCCCATGACAGCCCAGCGGCCATGCCACTGGGCAGTAGGCTTGTAGATCAAGCCTACTGGTCCTGACCTCTTCTCCCTCCTCCCGCCCCTTTGGCTCCTAAACTGTCCGTGTTCTCGACTGTCCTCAGAGCAGCTCCCAGGATGGGCGGGCTGCCTGCTTCCTCAACATCGGTAACTCTGGTGACCTCCATTGGATGCTCTTTTCTTCCTCTCTGAGATGGCTTCTCATCCTAACAGTGAGAAGGCTGCAGGAGTTGTGTTGTCTGGAAATAATAGAGTCTTAGCAGATCACAGCTCCTCGGGGCAGGGAACCCTGTTGGAGGTGGTGCCCCAGTGGGAGAGGCCCAGGCACTGCTGAACCTGCTTCCCTGGCCCCATGGTGTCTTTGCTGGCAATGGTTGGGGCCACTTCTCGCCGGTTCCACGCCTATCTGAGTGCTGGCGCTGGAAAGCATCCCCGAAGCCTGGTGGCCAGGGGCCGTGGACAAGCTCACATCCTACCCTGGTGAGATTCCTCCTCAGGCCTTTGGCTGAATGTGGTTGCCTGTCCGTGTGAAGAGTGCACAGAGAGGAACCCTCTGCTTTCTACTGGCTCTGAGACCTTTTCTTTGTTATCTTTTAAAGTAAAATATTTGGCATGTGTGATGGAATATACAAGGCGTGACCGTGACACGAACACTTTGCCAAGAGCCGTTGCCTGATTGGCGCCCGGCGTAGGGACAAGCATCTGGTGGAGAATGTGGGTGTTAGACCATCAAGTATGGATTTGAAACTCATCTTGACCACTTACCACCCGTGTGACCTTGGAAAGGTCACGGCCGCCGAGACCTCAGGGTGTTCAGCTGAAAATGGGGAGGCAAACGGCCAGGGTCCTGGAGGACCGTGTTCTGAGATGCTTGCAGACCTTTGCTTTTATGTTTCCCCCAACTTCCTGCACCAAGGCTGACTGTGGATTCCCTTTGGGGGCCGTCTCACACAAAGACGAGCTCTTGACCTGCATACTCTGTGAGGGAGCCCCGCGGTGCAGCGGGCGGGGGAGCTGGGTCACCCAGGTATCCACAGCTGCCCTGGGCCATCAGCCCAGCTTTGGTGACGTCCCTGCCTCGGGGCCCCTTAGGTTTCTGCTGCAGCAAGAAGGGCCATGCTGAATCCCAGGGGCTCCTGTGGGCTGGGCGCCATCACTCACTCCATGGCCCCTGGGGCTGCACGGTGTCCTGAGACCGTGCAGGTGCGTGTGTGTGTGTGTGCGTGTGTGTGTGTGATGCTCACAGACATCCTGGCACAAGAACTGAACGACGTGCCGCCTCTGCGCGTCTTTCCCACCTCTGCCCCCGGGCTCACGTCCCTGTGGCCTGTCCCTCCCCACCGTCCTTCGGAGCCCGTGGCTGCACGGCTGCCTCCTCACCAGGTGACACCTCCCCGCAGCAACCTCTCAGCTCGCGGGTCTGACGCATCTCGCCTTGGCCATAAATTACAGACATCTGGTAATTTGGGGAACATTTATGAATTCTTTTGGCTGTGAACACGCAACTTCTTTTTTCCTCCTTTGGAGCTGCCGGTCTGATGGGCTGCGGGGGGCTGCGTGAATTCCCGGGATGACGTCAGCAGAACCTGTCGAGATAATCAAAGACCCAAACAGGCAGATGAAACCTGGGGGAGGTGTTGCCGAGATGTGTTTGGGGGCACTTCTCTGAGAAGCAGCGCGTGGGGCGGTGGAGGTGAAGCGGGCCTTGGGGACGCCTGCCGCACACGCCGCGGGGGAATCCATGGGCGGAGCGGGCGGGCGGGGGGAGGGGCGAGTGGGCGGAGCGGGGTGCGGACGGGTGGAGCCGGCGGGACACCGCAGTCCCCAGCTGTGTGCCCTCCCACAGGTGCCTCGCCCCTCTGGGTGTCTTCCCTCACACGCAAGGCTGTCATGAGAATGATGTGGGGTGACGATGACCCTGGAGGGATGCTGTGTCCTCTGGTGGCAAGGTTGGGCGAGCCGCTTGGCGATGACGCCAGGACCAGGGCCCCCAGGACTCCGCCCTCCCTGCCCACCTGAATCTCTCACACCCGCCGTGGCCTCCGGGCACCACGGTCCTCTTTGGCTGCATCCCTGGAGTTGTCACCTGCGTCATGTAATTCTCCCATTCCTGTGCAAGGGGAGCTCTGGCCAGACGGGCAGGACGGCTGTTCTCTCCCCACGTGCCTGCACGGGGCAGCTGCCCAATGAGCAGTTATGACAAGGGATGGGATATCAGACCTTACTTGAACCCAGGTCCTCACCGACAGCTCTGGCCAAGGGCTCCCTGAGGGGAGGGGCTGGGGCCCCTCCTGGGTCAGAGAGCTCCCTCCCTCCTGCCAGTCTGGGGGGTGCTGGCTGGCTAACTCTGTCTGCTCGAGGCCCTGCCCGTGGAGCCACACAGACTAAAGGCGCATGGCAGGCCTTTGTTTGGAGAGCGCCTTCGAGGCCCTTCCTGAGTCTGCTCTCTCCCGCTCGCTTTAGCCTTTCCTCCTAGGCGGGGTCCCTCCAGCTCTCCACGGCTGCCCCAGGAATGTGTCTCAGTTTCAAGTGGGAGCATGTCCCTCCCCCAGGCTAAAACCAGCCTTGGCTCGCCATTGCCCGCAGGCTAATGTCTGGGCTTTCTTCCCAGTCGTGGGTCTTGGCTTTCCACGTTGACCCCTTCTCACACCTTCTGTGCAGTCGAACGAGCTGTGTGAGGCTCCCTGGCCCCTCCCCTGACCCTTCCCTTTCCTTCTCTTGGGAGCGTCTCCTGTCCTCTGAGGAGGCTGGCCAGAGCACAGACTCCGCTGCAGCACCCGGCAAACAGAGGCGCCTCTCCTCCCTTGATGGCCTGTCTCTCCCCGTGGGGCTCCGGGCCCCCTGAAGCATGTTGTATCCCTGGAGCAAGTCGTGAGGTCGACACACCTGCTGGCTGGACAAACGAGTGGCCTGGGCTTCCGTCCCCTCCAGACTCTTCTCAGGGCTGAGCTCCTGGGTGGCGCCCCCTCCCCTTTCCAGCTGGGTCTTCAGTGGAGGATGCTAATGGGTAGCCACGCTGCTGGAGCCTGGTGGGGCGCCAAGGGGAGCAGGTAGGGAGAAGACGGAGTGGGCTGGAGCTGCACGGCTGGACACGTGCGTGGGGAGCTTTGCGGCTGCCTTGGCTCAGCGTGGTGGCCCGGGAAGTATGGTAAGTATGTGTGCCTTGTAAACACCAGGTACGTTCAAGCACACTGGCAGGTGTGCGAGTGCCCGGCGGGGCCGCCTGGCCTCCCTCTCGGGTCCCCCCACCTGGGGGACGTCCAACCTGTACCCCGGGCTCAGAGAGCAGTGGCTCAGGCGACAGCCTTCCTTCTGAGATGCTGGGCATCTGGGGCAATGTTGCCACGGCCTTCCGGGCCCCCGTTATGGGCCGGACAGACATATCTCGAACCCCACAGGGAACCCCATCTCTCACTCTAGTGAAAGGGGAGGCGCTACCCTCCACAGCTCTCGAATCGAGGGCCCGAGATTTGAAGCCGTCTCCGTCCTTTGTCCTGCCTGAGGACTCGCCTTCAGGCTGTGCTGCGCCCGCCTCATGGGGAGGTGCCCTCAGAGCTGGGGTTCCAGCCTCACCCCCATGCTAAAGCAGACGCTTGGGAGGAAGGTGCGGTCAGGGCTCTGAGCTGTTGGCCCGGTCAGACTCTGCCTCTGTGAGGACCCCAGGGCCAGCTGTGCACGGGGCTTCCCTCCCCTCCAAGCCTAGCTGGGCAGGAGGAGGGGTCTCCAGGCCAGGGGCAGGGCTGGGAGGGCTGGGCCGGGGATGGGGAGAAGCGGTCAGTACTCCGAGGACATCAGAGGGCTGCTGGCTTGGGGCCGGGGTCAGGGAACAGTGAGCTTTGAGACTTCAGCCAGGCTCACCCCATTTCTCTCCGCTGTGTAGATTTTCTCATTTTCACTCCAGACCATTTCCTCCTTTCCCTCTCACCCTGTGACCAGCTCCAGAGCGTCCTATCCAGCAGCCCTGGCTCAGGGACTGGGAGAGGGCTGAGAGCAGACGCCACGGGCCCAGGCAGGCTCATAAATAAATGATGGCAGCACACCCTCCATCTTGAGGAATTTGGAGGAAAAACAGATGGTTGTAGCTGGGCGACATTTACTTTACTGTCTGTCAATATTTGAAGGGTTTTATTACTTTGCAGTGACAGGTTTTAGAATAAATTAAATGGCTAATGGAAATATTAAAATAGAATTAATTTAACTAAACAAATAAAACTGGGTGGGTTGGTGTGCTTTGTTTAGAAGTTACTAAATATATTTTCAAAATGAAGCCTCAGGGAAGGGAGTAATTCTTTATGTATCTGGTAGGAGCCCAGCCACTAGACTCCACCAGCACTTTCTGGGTACCAGGACCTGGGCTGGTGTTGCCATAGAAGCCAGGCTGGCCTGGGCACGCCGGCCCCCGAGAGCTCCCAGCCCACAGACCCCGGTGCAGGACACAGACGTGGGCCCTGGCAACCGCACGCCGTGATTCCGTTGTGTCCTCGGGGCTGGGAGGGGGGCCCGGAGGTGCTGGACCCCACCTGCTATTTCTGTCCCTTCCTCCAGTCCCGGGGCACCTGTTCAGTGCTTGGTTGGAGGTTAAAGTCCAGAGAGTAATCGGTCATACAGCTGCTCTGAGCAAGCTCCCAATTAGGAAGGGGCGCAGGAAAGGTAACAGGAAACACCTGTCTCTCCACTGCTTCCAGGGAGCCTGGTTCTACAGCAGCATCTCCTGCTGTCGGGCCTGTGTATACAGCCAGCACTGAGCTCCTCAGGGCTGCTGGGGCCGTTCACCATCCTAGTAAGATACTTTTAAATAACATGATGCTAGAGATACGCACAGGGTGTCAGGAGAGTGTAAGGCAAAAGTGTTTTCCCCCCTAGATGTTGATTTAGTGCTCATTGAAAGAAATATGGAAGCAATTCTTTGCCCGACAGCACCTGACTGCCTCATGGCTCTGCCTTTTTGCCTGAAATTCACCATTAGAAAGTCTTTCCTTGGACTACGTCATTGCCTTCCCTGTATGTTTTGACAATGCGGAGGTGACTTATCGATGTCCACACCCTAACAGCTTTCCTCAGAAACAGAGAAGGGGTCCTTGGAGGCTTTGGTTCTTGAGAAGGAGAAGGAAGCAGAGAGGAAAGGGGCAATCCAGGAAGTGGAAGAGAATTGGCCTTTATCAAGGACAGTTCTTGGCAGCAGGGAGGGCTTGGAGAGAAAAGACAGGGGCGTGGAGAACACCCTGGGGCCCCCAGCACTTGGAGGTGGAGACCAATAGGCCAGTGCAGGGATGCCGTGGACCCAGTGTGAGCCGAGTTGGGCTGGGATTCTGCTGATGGCTGGTCCCTACACACCCAACTCTGACAGTGGGACACATTCCTCGAATCAACGTCTAACGATCCCAGTGGGCCTGGCATTCCCATCTCCCCAGCACATGGTTACCCAAGTGAATGGCTGTAGGCCCCCTGGGAAAGGACAGAGGAAGACAGCTGACCATCCTTGCCGTGGGCTTGGGGACCTTCCTTCTGGAGGCGCAATCTCTCCTCCAGTCAGTGGTTCTGGCTTAGGACCTGACACTGGGCATGGGATTGGAGCTTTCTAGTGGAGCTTTTGTCCTCAGCCTTTGATCTTCCAACCGTGATTTATTCTGATTGTATAAACTGAGCAGTCCCCACCTGGGCCCGTCTCTCTGGCCCCTGGGAACTCCGTGTCCTTTAACTTCTCCGCAGCTCTCTGCCGTTCCGGTGCTGCGGGCCACCACTTGGATCTCGTGGCGCCAGGATGCACGCCTGGCTCTGATGCTGGGTGCTGCCTGCTGCCTCTGTCAAGTGGACTCCTGTCTCTCCACGGCTCCCAGGGAGCCTAGTGCTGCAGCAACACCTCCTGCTGTCAGGCCGTGAGGACAGCCAGCCCCGAGCTCGCATATCCTGGTCTTCCTCAGTCACGGGCGGGGTGCCCACGCCCTCCTGGTGACATGGGTACCTGGCAGGTTCCTTCTGGCAGGGGAGCGCAGGGAGAGCTGGTTGGAGGGAGACGCAGGCTGGAACGTGGCTGCAGCGGAGGCTTCGGCCCACCCTGTGGGTGCTCCAGGGCGGGTGGCCCTCGTTCCCCGTGGAGGCTAGGGGCTGAGCCTCTGTGCGTCCCCACCAGGCAGTCCCTGGCCCGCAGGCAGCCCTGGCAGGAGTGCAGGCTGGGTGAGGTCGGTCCCTGGGGCTGGGGGCAGTGGCTGGTGGGGATGCAGCTCTGAGCCCATCTTCCCAGCAGCTGGCTGGGCCCGCTGGCTCTGAGGAGATCTGCTCTCCAGGCGTTGGGAGAGCTGTGTGCTTCCAGAAGGAGGAAAGGGTCTGTGTTGTTTAATGCTGCTGAGGGTCAAGTAGGATGCGGGCAGGGAACTGTCCCTTGTCGCAGAGGAGGGTGGGACCAGGCTCCTGAGTGAGAGGAGGGAAGACTTGCCTTTGGAGTGGAAACCCCACCGGAGTTTGGGGGTAGCCATCCCAGGCCCTGGGAAGAGCGGCCTGGACCAGAGGCCGGCGGGAAGGCCGGCTGCGGGGCGTGTCCACTGTGCCTTTTGAGGGGCCTTTCCTGGAGCTTGGGTTCCAGGGGACAGGACTGCTGCTCCCTTTCGTTTCTGTGTTCCTTTCTCTACCCCATCGTGCTCCAAGAAGGTGGGGGAGGAGAGAAGGAAGCGCAAAACCACGGTGCCGAGGGACAGCTGCGTGTAAGCTTCCTCACCGCCCGCCGGGAGATGCCATCTGGGGACGGGAGGCTGAGGGTCCGTGGCCTGGTCTGTGGGCGCAGGCAGCTTGCTCTCCCTTCATGGAGCTGGGTCCCAGCCTATCAAGGATGGCACGGCTCCAGCTTTTATTAAATCAAGAGAGGAAAACATTTTTGCAAGAGGCTATGTAGAACCTAATGGGCCACGTGGTTGGAATGAACAGAGGACACTTCCCACCAGCCTTTGAAGGCTTTGGTGGTGGACGGGGCCTGGCTCTCTCCACCGTGGGCCTCAGCTTGGTTCAAAGCCTCGACACTGAGGTCTGTGGATGGTCCCTGACTGAACTGGAGCCCACAGGCCCATCCTGGGTAAACGCACGACTTCAGTGGCTGCACCGAGGTCTCTGTGGAACCCTGGAGAGACTTCTCCTTCTTAATCCCTCCTGGAACCCAGTGGAGGGCTGTCCTGAGGTTCACGTTCCAGGGGTCCAGGGCAAGGCGGGGGCTGGCTGGAGGGACTCGCCGGGGGCTCAGCCAGCTTCTCTGGCTCTCAGGTCTTGTCCCCAGATAACCAGTAGCCATGTCTCATAGAGTTTATGGCGTGGAGAAGGTGCACACTTAGTGGAGAACATCGGGCTGGCATGAAAATTCATTAAGTAATATTTTAAAGCTGCACGGTACTTCCCCTAGGGATGGACTATAACACACTGATCAACCTCTATTGTTGGGCATTCTTGTTGTTTCAGTACCTGAGCATCCTGTCAACTCTCAGGCAAAGTCCCTGCTGGGGGTGGGCGCGAGGGTCGTCCCCTGTGCGGCCTCACGCCCTGCGCTTTGCTCTCTCCACCGTGGCTGCGGGGACCCGCCCCCAGCCTTCCCTTCTGCAGCGCGCCCTCCCCCCACCTCCCTGGGACCTCTTTTGCACACGTGCAGGTTGCATTCCTCTCCTTCCCACACAAGTGCTGCTGGCACAGGCTGTGCGGTGAACTGCGGACCCCGTAGCATGGGTGCCACCAGCCAATTCCCCCAGCCGACTCCGTCACAGAGGAGAGCCACACCGTGCCTCTGGGGTGCAGCTGTCCTGGGGAGGGAGCTCTGTGAGCCCCAGAGTCATGATAGTGGCGTCTTCATGGTGAAGGTGCCAAGACAGCACAGCCAGACATGGGAGCCCCTGCCAGGACAGAGCTTCTCACTCTGGCTTTAAGAGCTCAGCAATTTAGTTCCTCATCAGTAAAATGGGACTGAGACTGACAGGGGAATTAAACGACAGGGCACGGTGTGCCTTCCCCTCACTCCTCCCTGTGGCGACTGCTCTCGGCCCTTGGAAGGCCCCGCATTCCCTTCGCCCCTGCCTGGTACCCAGGGCTCTCGTGCAGCTGCTGCCCTGTCCTGCGGAGCCTGTGCTTCCTGATGGCTGTGCCCAAGGGTCCCTGATGGCTCTGAGCACGTGGACCTCTCTGGGTGGGGGGGTGAAAGCCTCTTAGACACAGATGACAACTCCTGTTTGAAAACGGTAAGGACCGCTCTAGATAACCCTGCATTCATTAAACACCTGCTGTGTGCAGCACACCGGCTGATTAATTTAATGCATGGCCTTGTCTGACTCAGTTCCCACAGTGATTTGACCAGGTACCTATTATTCTCCCCATTTTGTGGATGAGGAAACCAAAGTCCAGAGAGGTTGAGGGACTTGTCCAAGGCTGCACAGCTACTCACAGGTGGAGACGAGGTTTAAACAGAGCTCACTGTTGTTGACCAGGACGCTCCCAGGTGAGGTTCTGGAGCTCCTGGGAGCACGTGTCCCTCGTATTTCACTTACTAACGCAACTTTGAACTTCATTTGTCATCACGATGCTGACCAGTGACCGGCTACCTTCAGAGCGTGGGCCTTGGGCTGGGCCAGGGTTGGGAGCTGGGCTGGCCTTGCACTAGCTGTGTGCTCTTTGGGCACATTACTTAGCCTTTCTGTGCCTCAACTTCCTCCATCAAGGATTATGTGAATTAATACATGTGAAGTGTTTATAAGAGGACCCGGTACCTGGAAAGCCATTGTTAATATTAGTCCTTCTAATGTTTATCCTTTAGCCCAACAATCTCATGATGTTTTTGCTATAAACAAAAGGGCTCCTGGCTATACTAACGGAGCCCCCATTTGTGTTGAGCAAACAGGTGGGCAAAGCTGGGTAACAGGTGTGCTTGGTGGGTGGCTGGCCACGTGTGGGGCAGTTTAGGTGCAGGGTCCCCGTGGGCTGGTTGGAGGCGCTTCCAGATGTGGGCCAGGAGGGCCAGATGTGGGGAAGCCTTCTCTTCAGTTGTGCCCTTTATTTTATTTTGAAAATGTTTGACTTGCTTTACTGAACAATGTGTCATGCAGGTTCCTCCTAGGGTACATTTTTTTTTTACTGTTGAAAAAATTATGTTGTTAAAAAATATTTTTATACATTCCATATGTTTATATTAAAAGCTCTTTTTGCTTAAAAATATTGTTTTAAGAATTTACTTGTTTTCACTAAATTCAATATCCTGTGCTAAACCATAATGGAAAAGAATATGGAAACGAATGTACATATATGCATAACCAACTGAGTTTGCTGTACAGTACAAAGTAACAGAACATTGTAAATCAACTCTACTTCAAAAAAATAAATTAAAAAACATTTACTTGTTTTATTTTGAACAGCGAATACTGAGACATGGTGAAAGCAATTGCATGGCAGTCAGAAGATGGATGAGAAGTCTGCCTCTCACCCCGACCTGCAATTCACTCCCCTCTGAGGTGTCACTGCTGCTGACTTCTGCGTTCTTCCAGAAGTGTTCTGTTCCTGTACAAGCTAGTGTGTTCTTCTTGCCCATTTTCCAGACGCAAGGGGCTGTGCCTTGCTTTTTTCACTCCTCAGAACATCTTGGGGACAGACACAGATCGGCAGTCAAGGAGTGACTCCTACTGCAGAGGCTGCCAGCATCCCCGTGTCCAGATGACCATATAATTCAACTCACCTGCCCCTCATGATGGTGTTTGGATTGATGACTAGTTAAGGAGACGCTCGCGACGATAGAGGTGTTAATACATCCACAGTCGCAGTGGTCTAATCCAGGGACAGTCATTTCTCAGTCACAGAGGGTCCCAGATAGCATTTTGATAGGCTGTCGTCTCCTCTCCAAGGGAGGGGCTCGGGGCCTTCCGCCAATGCTCTGCCGTCGTGTCCACGCGGCAGCTTCCATGACAGCCACGGGAGGATGGAGTGTGCAGGGGTGTTTCAGGGCTGCCCACGCGGCCCCCTCAGGGTTTGCTGCTTACTCGAATCTGGCCGCGTGCCCAGAGCAAAGGGAGAGGTGTTTGGCGATCCAAACACTGTCTCTCCCACTGGTGGTCCTTATTCTTTGCTCGAAAACCGAGGCCACAGAGTAAGATGGGAGCACCCCAACTTCACAAAAATATGTTGCCACCATGTTCCTTACACTGAGGCCACGGCGTGGGCCTGAGCTGGCGAACGCCTGCACCCCTCTGCTGGGGTCCTGGGAGGAAAGCACTGCAGACCCCTCGGTGAACATCCTTTGCTGCCAGGGCTCGCTGGCCGCGTCGAGGAAGGGCGCCACGCTCAGGCCCATTCGCACTGGGGTCAGAGGGTAGGTGCACAGACTTCCGAGGGCCTGGGAAGCCCAGTGTTAAGCAGCGCCTGACCCACAAGAAATCAAGGGGTGCCCCCAACACAGGGGAGTTGGGAAGGTCTCTTTCTGCTCTGCTCTGACCTGACCTCATCTCAACTACTACTTTTATATGCAGTGCAAAAGTTTTCGCCTAGGCGTGGAGGCCCTGAGGGTGAATAAAATATGTAACTGCGCTCCACAGGTGCATACTTTAGGGCCACTTTGGGGGCACATTAAAATCACTTGGGTGTTTTTTAGACACCCCTTTGGACACGCTGACTCCCTGGATCTGGGTGGGCCTGGGTTCTGGCATTTTTTAAAAATCCCCCAGTGATTCTAACACGGTCCCAGGCTGAGAGCCACTCTAGGGAGAGAGGCGGACACCAGCAGCTCCGTGTCAAAGCATGTGACAGTGACTGCCATAATGGCAAGTCCTCTGAAAAGCCCACAGGGACCTGCAAGATGCGGAGGGGACCCTGATACCTGCCAGACATCCTCTCCGTGCCAGGAGGTTTATACATCATCTCATTTGATGGGCATCCCAAGAGGCTCATCCCAGTGTACAGACGAGCAGAGTGAGGCCCCAGGAAGGCTAAGGACACACAGATGGCGTGGGAAGTCGGTTCTGAGCTTAAACTGGCCTGACTTCAGGCTTGGGCTGTCACCGCACCTTCCTGTCCCAGGTGAACTCCTCGGTCTGACTGTTTGGCGCGTTGCAGGCGGCCCTAGTGCGGTAGGATTTTGACACAGCTGAGCCCACCTGGCTTTGGGTGGAGGGTAGACTGCAGATTGCAGAGGAGTCAGTGTGTGTGCGCGCGCTGGAATCCTGTGGAAAATACAGACTCCCGGGCCCTCCCGTGGTTCTGATTCTGAGGTCTGGGCAGGAAAATCTGTATTCGGAAGCAGATGGTCTGCTGACCTGCGTGGAGATCCCTGAGATCTTTCTGTCTCTGAAAGACAAGGGTTTATTATTCACCAGACCAGGGCAAAACAGTCCGCAACTCGTCCTAGGACAAAACCTGTCTTCGGGCAAGCCTGATGCAACACAGGGGCGGCAGGGCATGGGAGTCCTGGGGTGCAGGGGTGCAAGTGGGGACACATGTTTGCTGAGCACTTGCCAGGAGCCAGGTGCTGGGCTCGGCACTTACCACACCTTACCTCACGGACCCACATAGCAACCCTATGTGGAGGGTATTATTATTTCTTCCTAATTTCCCGATAAGGACTATTATCCTAGTTATAGCTTGCTACTTAACAAACCATTTCAAACCTGAGTGGCTGAAACAGAACAGTTGTGTATTTTACTCGGGAATCTGCCGCTTGGGCAGGGCTCAGCTGGGGCCGCTCTTCTCTGCTCCACGGGGCTCCAGCTGGAGGGGTTCGGCTTGGGGCTTCTTGCAGGTGGCTCAGCTGTATGACTGGTGAGGTCGGTGCTGGTGCTTGATTGGGGTGAGGGTCAGTGACCCTGCTTCTTCTCCATGCGGGCCTCTCCCTACAGCGCGGCGGCTGGGTTCCCAGAGGGAAGAGGACCTGAGAGAACAGGCACTTCTAGGGCCTGACATTTTCACGACACAGCCTTGGAAATTACACAGTGTCAGGTCCACAGTCCAACCTTGCGTGAGGTGGTCCCATAGATCCACCTGGAGTTTATTGGAGGGAGATGGAGACCCACCATGATCTGATGGGAGGAATGTCAGGCTCACAAGCCAAGACGAGCATGTGCCACCAGAGACAGTGTTGCAGCATCTCGGAAAATACAACCTACCACAGATGAGAAAATCTGGAGGAGTTCCTGATCGTCTAAAGCCACTGGCTTAGAGAAGGAAGGTCCAACAAGATGGGAAGATTTCCCTGCTGGGCTCCTTGGTAGAGGAGGCCCCAGATGCGTCAGAATTAATGTTTTATAATCCATTTCTCTCCCACAACATGCCTGCACTTCTAAAGTCAATATTCTCATTGGAAAATGGGTTGGTAATGCCTGTTCTTCTCAAATGTTTAACTTTCCTAGAAAAGCAAAGGCATGGGGAGAGGCGCGGCCTGACGGGGGGCTACGTGTTTTATAATTTGCAGCGTTTGGCGATTCCTGAATTCAACCATGACTGATTTCAAGGCTTGCAAAATTCCTGATTATTTAACATCACCAGGAAACTGCTGGCTTTTATCACTGTAAAATGAGGATAAGAGAGCAACCGGATACGGGTGGGAGCTGCCCCTGAGCAGGCCGTGTCCTCCGGACTTTGCCCTTCCTGTTCTCTCCGCCTGGAAGGCCTCCCCCGCTTGTCCCAGCTCCTGGGCCACGCTCCCCACAGCCACGTGCCCTACCCTTGGAGAACCCAGCGTGCCCTCCTTAGTGCCTGCAGCACTCTGGGCGGAGCGTCTTCTTGTGCGTCCGGCTGCACTTGTTGAGTGTTTACTGTATGCAGGGCTGTATGCTGGGTTCTGGGAAACAGTGTACTCCTTGGGTGAGTATTTATGGAGCACATGTTGGATGCCAGGCGTCATCTATTGCCAGGTGGGCCATGCAGCGTTACCTGTAAAAGACAGGTCCTCACTGATACTGTGGGGGCCTCTGCAAGTCCTGAGGGTCAGCCAGCAGAACAGGGAAGCTCCTTGTGGGGGATGAAGCTGGGAAGCCAGAGGAGCTGGAGCCCCAAGGGCACAAGGAGGGCATGGCTGGGGGCCAGGAGAGGACACAGTGGGCTTGGATCATCTTGGGCTGCAGTGGGAGGTCTCTGCATCTCTGAGCAGGGGAGTCTTGGCTCCGATGCTTGTGGTGAGAGAGCCCCTTGCTCAGGCTCGGGATGCGGATGGATGGGGTAGGGGAGCAGGCGTGGGCATCCAATGTGGAGGCAGATGCAGCTGTTAGGGGAGAGGCAGGCCTGGGGGAAGGGACTGTAGGCAGATGTCCTGACATGTGTCCCCACACTGTGGCTCCCCAGTGTCACCAGGCCCTGGCGTCTCCCTGGGATTTTATCACTCACACTTTTCCTGACCTATTTAAAAATAAGAATAACAAACATTTGTTCGGATGCTGTGTCCCCACCGAGCAGTGCTGCTGACCAGTCTCCTTTTTCCCTGGTGGAGGCCGCCCATCAAGAAGGTCTGGATCTCCAGGGCCTCCTGGCGGGGCTGCCTCATTCCCGGCTCCAGCTACTGTCCTCCACTTTTGATCGATTCCCACTTTGTCTCTATTTGACCCCATATTATTTTGTCTTTTTGTGAACTGACTTAAACCCTTTAGGGTATAAGGCGATGAAATAAAATCAGTTAAATGTCAGCTGTTTGTTTGTACTGACTCGTACTGGGAAGTACTAATGTGTGTGTGTGTGCACGTGTCCACTCATGCACGTACATGTGCTGGGGTCTCCCTCCTGGCTCCAGGGTGTCAAAAGGCAGAGGAAACAAGGCTCTGTCCTCAGCTGCCCCTGGATTGGGCGGTAGTAAGAATCTAGGTCACAGAAGGTCTGGGCTCAGGGCAGTGGCTATCTTTTTGGGACCAGGCTATCAGACATGGCAACACTCCCCCAGGCATGCAGAAAGCAGGGGTAGGGTTGGCCCAGGGCAGTCCTCCACCCCCTGCCTGAGAACAAGCCACAAACATAGAGCCTTAAGTTCCACATCACTTCCTCCATCCCACATGCTGCAATGCACAAGAGAAATACTTTGCATTTAATATAAGACACATATGACAGTACTTGGGATCAACTAGGGATAACACCTTTGCATTTTACAAAGTGCTTGCATATGTCTTATCTCTAAATTTAGTCTGCTTTGGGCTAAGTCTCCCTGGGGAAAGAATTTCCAACTTTTGTTTCAAAATGGTGGACTGAGAATAAGCATCACCCTCAAGAAATTATAAAAAAAAGATATTTTAAAAGGAGATTAACTAAATGTGCAGTTATGTTCGAAAGAAAGAAAGAAAGAAGAAAGAAAGAAGAGAGAAAGAAAGAAAGAAGAAAGAAAGAAAGAAGAAAGAAAGAAGAAAGAGAGGAAGAAGAAAGAAAGAAAGAGAAAGAAAGAAAGAAGAAAGAAGAAAGAAAGAAAGACAAAGAAAGAAAGAAAGAGAAAGAAAGAAAGAAGAAAGAAGAAAGAAGAAAGAAGAAAGAAAGAAAGAAAGAAGAAAGAAAGAAGAAAGAAAGAAAGAGAAAGAAAGAAGAAAGAAAGAAATAAGAAAGAAAGAAAGAAAGAAGAAAGAAAGAAGAAAGAAAGAAAGAAGAAAGAAAGAAGAAAGAAAGAAAGAAGAAAGAAATAAGAAAGAAGAAAGAAAGAAAGAAAAAAGAAAGAAAGAAAGAAAGAAGGAAAGAAGAAAGAAAGAAAGAAAGAAGAAAGAAAGAAAGAAGAAAGAAAGAAAGAAAGAAGAAAGAAAGAAGAAAGAAAGAAAGAAGAAAGAAATAAGAAAGAAGAAAGAAAGAAAGAAGAAAGAAATAAGAAAGAAGAAAGAAAGAAAGAAAAAAGAAAGAAAGAAAGAAAGAAGGAAAGAAGAAAGAAAGAAAGAAAGAAGAAAGAAAGAAAGAAGAAAGAAAGAAAGAAAGAAGAAGGAAAGAAAGAAAAAGAAAGAAAAGAATGAGAACTCTCAGGGGACCAGAAATTGTGAGGAATCCCTGCAAAGAGGAACCAGACAGGACTGGATTGAGTAGGACCCATCAGCCTGTGGGCTATTGATTCCAGTGTGCAGTCAGGGCTGAGGGAAAGTGCTGGTCATGGGTAGGCATGACAGGGGACAGGGATCAGTGCAACCTCTAAGGAATCATGGGGCACCTTACTGGGAACAGCCAGGAGGGTCCAGGCAACAATGGTGGGTGGGGGGGTTCTGTCTCCAACTGAGAACAGGGAATGTGGGGTCTTGGTTTAGAGACAAGTTGTGTCCCAGGTGCCTGGGTACACAGGGGTCCGGGTAGAACAGTATATTAGTCTGCTCGGGCTGCCCTAATAAAGGGCCAAAGATTGGGTGGCTCAGACCACAGAAGTGTCTTGGCCCACAGTTCTGGGGACTGGAAGTCTTAGATCAAGTCGTCAGTGGGGTTGGTGAGAGAGATTATGTTCCATGCCTCTTTCCTGGCTTCTGATGGTTTGCTGGCAATCTTTGGCATTCGTTGGCCTGTAGAAACATCACCTGATTTCTACTTTCATCTTCACATGGCTCTCTCCTTGTGTGTGTGTCTGTGTTTAAATTTCCTCTTTTCAAAAGGACACCAGTCATATTGAATTAGGGGCCTACCCAACTCTAATATGACCCCATCTTAACTAATTACATGTGTAAAAATTCTCTTTCCAAATAAGGTCACATTCTCAGGTACTGGGGGTTAGGACTTCAACATACATATTTTGGCGGAGGGACAAAATTTAACCCATAACAAACAGGGTTACCCAAATTTAGAGAATGAGCTGTAGAGATATCTCCACCTGATAGTACTTCTTGCCCCTCCCCCCTACTGCAAAACCTCTATATCTTCCCCCAGGCAGGTTCATAAACTATGAAGCAGACAGTGGAATTGTGCATCAACTACAAGCTAAACACACCATTAAGAATCATTAAATACCAGAGATACGTTAGCATCAGAAATGAGCACATGAATGGAAAAACTTACACCCAGGAAAATGAAGTAGTAAAGAAATTAGAACATTAAAAGACATAGTAGATAAAAGAGACTATCACATCCATAAAACAAGAACAGGTGGTTGTAAAAAATAATGAATTAAGAGATTTTGGCAATGAGAAATTCAGTGGTTGGATGATAGAATAGGCAGAGCTGAAGAGTGCCTTGTGATTAGAAGACTAAGTGGAGAAAACGTGCTAGAACCTTGCTGCTCAAAGTGTGGTCCACAGGCTGGCAGCATCAGCATCACCAGGAGATGATGCTGTTAGAGATGCAGTCAGTCTCAGAATCAGAATCTGCATTGAAGAAGATTCTCAGGCAATGTGTATGGATATTACATTTTAAGAAGCACTGGACTAGAACGCAAAGGGATAATGAGATGGAAAATGAAAGAAAAGTTGACATATGGAGATAGGTTCTGAAATTCAAGTATTCCTCTATACAGATGTCCCAGAGGCAAAGAATAGAGAGAAATGCGGGGAGGCAATATCTGACAGCTAAGAAAGTCCCATAGTTGGTCACGAATATTGGAATTTCAGAAATGAGTCATAAAAGCTCCTAGAAAAAGCAAAACAAAGAAAACAATAAACTTTTCGTCTACAAAGGAATGAGAATCAGATGACATCAGTCTTCTCATTAACACAACCTGTATAAGAAATAGAGCAAAGCCTTCAAAAATAAAAACAATAAAATAATAACTCCAAGTCTAGGATTTTATACCCAGCTAATATATCAATTTTGTGTGATAGAAGAATAAGAACATTTTTGGACATTGAAGGACCCAGGAAATCTATTGTGCACAGTGCATCTCTGGAAGAATTAGTAAAGGGTTACTTCCAGCAAGAAGAAGAATGTATCCAGGATTCCCTTTTTCTTAATGTAACGTAGGTGTGAAGAAAACGAGGTTTGGCAAATTTGTGTAAACTGCCCAAGGTCCCAGAGCTCAGTCTGGGACTCAAAGTCAGGTCTGTGTGGTTCTAAAGGTTTCTACCTCATCAGCAGTTCCTCACCAGAAACCTCTGCGGCCCTTGCTCCAAATGCAGATTCCCATAGCTACAGAATCAGCCTTCAGGGGGTAAGCCCAGCCCTCGTGCTGTTAGAGTTCCAGAGGATGTTCTAAAGGAACCTCCAGGTACAGTCTGGGGAAGCCCTCTGTCATGCTGAAAAGAGACCAGGTGGCTTGGGTTCCTGGGAGATGCCATGTGAAGGTGCAGGGGCCTTGTGTCCTGGATAGGCTGAGCTGGGGAAGGGGGAAACATGCTCACTGAAACAGCAACACAGGCAGAATGACAAGCAGATTGCAAACCTGCTGTGGACAGGGACAGACTCACCTGTCCACTCTGCAGCCTTACGCTCAGCATGGTTGGTAGTTTTCATTCTTGGGTCCTGGCAGCTTGCTTGCAAACTCTAGGACTTGCAGGGAGTAAAACTTTCTGACTAAGTGTCTGGCCTGCTCGGGCTGCCATACCAAGATACCACAGACTGGGAGGCTTAAGGAACAGAAATTTATTTTCTCACAGTCTGGAGGCTGGAAGTCCGAGATCAGGGTGCCAGTGTAGTGGGGTTGTGGTGATGGCCCTCCTCCTGGCCTGCAGACAGCTGCTTTCTCACTGTGTGCTCACATGGCCTTTCCTCAGGGTGTGCTTGGAGAGAGATTGAGTGAGCTCTGTGGGGTCTCTTCTCATGAGGGCACTGATCCCACTATGGGGGCCCCACCCTCATGACCTCATCTAACCCCAATTACCTCACCAAGGCCCCATCTCCAAATACCATCACATTGGGGGTTAAAGCTTCACCACATGAATTTTTGGGGGACACTAACATTCAGTTCATAACACTGTGCACAAATCAGGGACAATTTCAGTTCAGTAATCACTACAGGGTTATGACACCCAACTGCACCAGCCAAACTGCCCGCCTTTCTTCCACCTCCCCTTTGGTTGTCCCTTGGTGCTGGCTCTCTGGGTGCGCGGTCTACTGCATGGCCAAGCTCTCTTGTCTGTGCACAAAGCAGAGTTCTCCTTGTTCCACGCATGCATAGTCTTCCTTTGTTGCCCGCTTGGCACCATGCTGCCTGCCGCCTCCTATAGCACTAGGAGAGCCCAGGTTCCATTGACCAGCACTGCCTGGCTGTGCAGACTCCACGGCACAAGGTATTGCTCCATCTCCCACGGAGGGGCTCGCAGCTGTCCAGGGTGTGAGATGCCTCAGCTGAAAATCTCCATCTAGGTTCCCGAGGATAGCTCTATTGGTGGGAGGGGGCCAAGCTTGTAGAAGCCTATCCAGTCTTTATTCCTCAGTTTTGTTCGGTTCTGTGTGTTTGTGTGTGTCCATGTGTGAAAATCCTGCTGGTTACAATCTTGGGCTATTATTTGGAGCCTTGGGGCTGGGGGAGAATTTCCTTTCTCAGCCTTTCCAAGACCTGTTGGGAGTTTATGAGCCTGAGACTAAATGCTGAACCAAAATTAAATCGAGGACTTTATTCTCGGCAAAAATACGTTTGCCTCTTCCTTGAGAAAGGAGTACTAGATGGCTTATAAGGGGTTAAAAAGAGGGCTTTGTGGATGCTAAAAATTCTTGTAAAACCTGTTTTTAATGGTTTGAGTGTAAATTAATAAGAAACAAATGCATAATATTTTCTTTCCTAGACTATGAAAATAAAAAAAACTGCAAGAAGGGTCTATGGGGAAATCACGTGTGGGGGGCTGGCCCTTATCTGTATGGATGGGAACCCCTGAGGGTGTCCCGCCCACGCTGAATCCAAGTCAGTCGGGATCTGGCAAGGCTCTGGGCCCTGCCCCAGGCTGCTCTTGGCTGGATCGCTGGGCAGAGACTTGTAGAACGGCTGCTAAGGCTCCCCTCCCGGGGTAGCAGGGCTTTTTGGTTCTCACTCCCTCCTGTGTTCAGTAGTCTTTGTTGCTTATCTGTGCCAGAGATGACCCTGGACACGTGGCGATGGGGCAGCATGTTGGTGTCCTCCACGGACTTACAGGAAGTCACTTTTCCAAGGAGATGTGCTATCTTCATGTGCCCCAAACTTGAAACCTGGACTCAGACAACCGGTGAAGGCCCTACCAGGAGACTTTCCCTCCCTGTGAATCGGGAGTCAGAGACATTCCTGATGTTTCCCCTCTGGGCCTGGCAGTGTGTGCCGTTCACCCCATTTCCTGCGGGGTGATTGCTCCTTTTCTCTGAGACCCCCCAGACTTCCCCCAGGGTTTGAAGCCTTCTGAGTCGCCCTCTCTCTGTTTATCTGACCTGGTCTTCCCCGTGCCTGCCTGCCTTGAGTTCCCGGATATCTGTTGAGTGCAGCTTACTTGACAAGGAGACCTGCAGGGGATCCCCACGCTGACCTTGGGCCAGATCAGCAATTAGCAAAAGAGATTCACCTGAGGGTCCCTTTTCACAAGCTGTCAGTATGCCTATGAGACTAATCAGAAGTGAGGATTGGACCTTGTAAATGAGACTCTCTTTTGCCCTTTGCAACCTAGAATTTGGGAGCCTGAAACCCAACGTTTAGTTTAGTTTAGGTTTTTAAAAATTTTTATTTTTTATTGAAGTATAGTTGACTTACAATGTGGTGTTAATTTCTTCTGTACAGCAAAGTGATTCAGTTATACATGTATATACATTCTTTTACAAAAATATTCTTTTCTATTATAGTTTGGTTTAATTTTGATTTTTGTTCTCTCTGTGGCAGTCAGGGCTCCCTTACCTGTCATAACTGAACTGAAATCTTGGCCTGCCAGCTGCCCCCTCAGAAAGAAAGCAGCTGGCGCTGAGGACAGGATGTTAAGGCCCTGGGTAGGGGCAGGCCTTGTGGCAGTGGGACCAGCACCGCGTGGAGGCAGATGTGGGTCCAAAGGCTGCTACTTTGCTGTGTGATCTTGGACGTTTCCTTTCCCTTAACCTCTCTGAGCCTTGGTACCCTTTGTCAAGGAGACTTCATAATACCTGCCTCACAAGGTTAAGAGTCAAATAAGGTAACACACAAGAAAGAGGTTTTTTGAGGGAACCAGTTTTTTTTTTTTTTTTTTTTTTTTTGCGGTACGCGGGCCTCTCACCGCTGTGGCCTAGCCCGTTGTGGAGCACAGGCTCCAGATGCGCAGGCTCAGCGGCCGTGGCTCACGGGCCCAGCCGCTCCGTGGCATGTGGGATCCTCCTGGACCAGGGCACGAACCCGTGTTCCCTGCATCGGCAGGCAGACTCTCAACCACTGCGCCACCAGGGAAGCCCGGGACCAGTTTTTATACTGCAAAATGTAAAAGACTATAAGGGAACCTGATTCAATTTGAGGTTTTGGAATGACAACGGTTTCAGCAAAGGAGAGAGATGACAAATGATCTGTCTGTGTCAGGCTTTTCTCCGGAGCCTTGTGCTCCTTGTCTTGAGAGTTTCTGTCCTTTTCTACGGGAGAGATTTTAAGCAGCTGAATTTCAGTTGTAGATGTTCCCCAGGTGCACTGGATATGTTTCACCTAAGCTGAGAGAGCAAACGATCATCCCCTCCCTTTGCTGGGAATTGAGCGTGGCTGACACTGTCCCCCTGCAGGCAACAGGCTCAAGGAAGCCAGGCTGGGTTTGACTGCCCGGGAAGTTGGGATTTCTCTAGGGGTAACAAGCACCAGAGCGGGCTCTTGATCTGATCCTTGCTGGGAGCCCTCCACTCTGGGGCCTCAGGAGAGGGGCAGCTGGACAGAACTCCTCGCAGGGCCTACAGCCTTGGATCACACAAGGTTTTGGAGAGCTTGGCACAAAAAATAAGAATTTAGGACATTGGCTCAGAGTTTAAGTGCCTTAGAGGAGGACCTTTGTTACAAGAGTGGGTAGGTCCTGTCTCTGTCCATCCTTCCTTGCTTTTTTCTCCCAGGCCAAGGCCACTGGATAGGCCTTGGGAGGCTGAGGGTCCGGTTTCCAGTCCTGCCTTTCTCTAGCCCTGGGATAAGCTGTCAGTTTATGCTCTCTGACCCCAGTACTCTCATCTTCAAAACCACGGGATTAAAATACCAGACAGAGGGGCTGCCTCAGTGCCTGACAAACGCTGTCGAATGAGAAGAATGCAGAAGTACATTCCAGGAAGTTTTTACTGCCTGTCCTCGACCGCCTCCAGCTTGTGTCTTGTGTCGGGGCGGATAAGTGCAAGGGTCTTTCGTCACGGCTGCTTCCCAGGAAGGAAGGAAGGAAGCAAAGCCGCTCTGCCAGGACCTGGGCTCAGACGTCCCCTGCTACTCCCACCAGGCTCCCCGTGGGGTGGCTCTGGGCCTCTGTCTGTCCAAGCACCGACTCCCCCATTCTTTCCGCTTCCTGTGGGGCTGGCTGCACATCTGACCCAGTTCTGGCCCATTTCCCTCTAGGTAGGAAGTACAGCATCTCCTGCCAAGCATCCTTATGACAGTGCATTCAGCACTTGAAACTTGCGTTTTGGACTTCCCTGGTGGTCCGGTGGTTAGGACTCTGCGCTTCCACTGCAGGGGGCCTGGGTTCCATCTCAGGTCGGGGAACTAAGATTCCACATGCCAGAGCCATGTGGCCAAAAAAAAAAAGAAAAGAAAAGGAACTTGTGTTTTTGTTTTTTTTCTGGGGCCAGGTTATTAATTTGCTTAATAAACAGTCATGGAAAAAGATGAGGCATGCTGGGAGGCTGCCAGCCAGGACGGGAGAGCTGCTAGCACCCAGCCCTGCCCGCATGGTAAAAAAGTAAATGGATGGAAGGGCATTGCCGGTCCTGAGGCAGGGCTTGGACTGGCTTCCTTGGTCCCTCGTGTTTTCTCCCGCCCAACATGATGATGGTCACAGAGGGCCTCTTCATTTCTACTTTCCAGTGGGTGGGCAACTGCGATCCAGAACCTTGTGGTCGGGGGGGAGACCATGCAGGGGGTGACTGGGTGGTGACTGTGCAGCTGTCCTGGTCTTGACTAAGTCTTCCCAGGGTTTAATGTCCTGAGCATCTTTTCTATGCTTATTTGCTGTCTGTATATCCTGTTCTGTGAAATGTGTCTTCATGCTTTTTGCCCATTTTCGAATTGGATTGTTATTTTTACTACTGAAATTATATACATAATTTCTATATATTTATACGTATATAATTTATATACATAAAAAATTTTAAACATAACGTTTTATAAATTATATATAAATAGCATTCTTTAGCCTTGCTTTATTCTTTCATATCGCTTTTAAAATTTTTTCTTATTTATTTACTTGATTTTTGTTGACATCCCTCCCAACCTCCATGTCAACTCTATTGAAAAAAAGTGTTCATTATATAGTCTAGAAGCAAGATATTTGTCAGATACGGGGTTTGCAAATATTTTCTCTCAGTCTAGCTCGTTTTTGTCATTCACAGAGCAATTTTTAAAATCTGATGAAGTACGGTTTATCATGCTTTCTCTGTGATGAATGGTGCTTTTGGGGGACAGGTCTAACTGTTCCCCAAGTCCTAGGCCCTGAAGATTTTCTCCTATGGTTTCTTCTAAAAGTTTTATAGTTTTACGTTTACATTTAAATCTGTTTCGAGTTAAGCAGGAGGTATAGGTCAAGGTGTTTTTTTTCTTTCTGTGGCCGTGGATATGTAATTTCTCCAGCACCGTTTGTTGAAAGACGCTTTCGTCCATTACTTTTGTACTTTTGTCAAAAATCATTTATCTGTATGTGTGTGGTTGTATTTTGGAGTTCTCTATTCTGTTCACCTGTTTTGTGTCTGTCCCTATGCCCATACTACACGGTCTTGATGCCTGTAGAGTGTTTCCTTCCACAGTATTCTTCTTTTCAAAACTGTTTTAGCTATTATGATTCCTTTGCCTTTCCAAATAAAATTTAGAATAATCTTGTCTATGTCTTCAAAAATTCTTGCTGGGATTTTGATAGGAGTTACATTAAACGTATAGATCAATTTGGGAAGAATAGACATCTTTACTAAATTGACTCAGTCTATGAACACTGTAGGTCTCTTCATTTCAGATTTTGATTTCTTTCATCAGTGTTTTGTAGTTTTCAGTTACAAATCAAGTACCTGTTTTATAGATTTACACATATTTCATTTTTTTGCACAGTTGTAAACGGTATTGTATTTTTAGTTTTGATTTCCATGTGTTCATTACTAGTATCTAGAAATACAGCTGGTTTTTGTAGGTTGAGCTTATATCCTGCAACTTTGCTGAAGTCACTTATGAGTTCTAGCAGTGGTTCTGTACATTCCCTGGGCTTTTCTGCCTCGACCATCATGGTACTTGCAAATAACTTACTTCTTCTTTTCTGGTCTGCATCCCCTCCCCTCCCTTCCCTTCCCTTCCCTTCCCTTCCCTTCCCTTCCCTTGTCGCACTGGCTAGAACTTCCAGGATGATGTTGAATAGCAGTGGTGAGTGACCATCCTTGCTTTGTTCCATTTTTAAGGGGAAAGCATTTAGTCTTTCACCATTAAGTTTAATGTTAGCTACAGGGTTTTTATAGATAATTTTTTTCAAGTTCAGGAAATTTCCCTCTGGTCCTGGTTTTTTGAGAGTTTTTATCATCAGTGGGTATTGGGTTTTGACAAGGTCTTTTTCTGTATCAATTGATACATGATCATGTGATTTTTCTTCTTTAGTCTGTTAATATGGTAAATGAATATTGATTGGTTTTCAAATATTGACCAGCCTCGATCATGGTGTAAAGCCCCCTTGATCATGGTGTAGAATTCTTTTTATTGGGTTTATTTATGAATTCTATTAGTTAATATTCTGTTAAGGATTTTTGTATCTATGTTCATGAGGGATATCGGACTGTAATTATTTTTGTGTACTCTTTTTGTCTTATTTTGTTAATACTGGCCTCGAAATTAGTTGGGAAGTATTCCTTCCTCTTCTATTTTCTGGAAAAGATTGTGTGGAATTGGTGTTAATTTCTGTGTTTGGTAGAATTCTCCAGTGAAACCATATAGGACAGGAGATTTCTTTTTGGGGAGTTTTAACTTAAAAATTCAATTTCTTTAAGGGTTACACAGCTATTCAAATGATCTACTTCATATTAAGTGAGTTGGGGCACTTTGCGCTTTTTGAGGAAGTGGTCTGTGCCACCTACATTGTATATTTATGTGTGGAGAGTTGTCCACTGTACTCCTTTTTTATACTTTTGATGGCTACAGTTTCTAGTCCTGGTGGTGATAGCTCCTGTAACATTCCTGATAGTGGTAATTTTTCTCTTTTCTCTTTTTGTTTTTGGTCAGTCTTGGTAAAACTTTGTCAATTTTATTGATCTTTTCAAAGAACTGGCTTTTTGTTTCATTGATTTTCTCTACTGTTTTGTTTTCAATTTCACTGACTTCTGCTCTTACCTTTGGTATTTCCTTCCTTCTTCTTGCTTGCGTTTATTTTGCTCTTTTAAATTTTTTTCTAGTTTCTAGGGGTGGGAGCTTAGTTTATTGAGTTGAGTTGTTTTCTCTTTTCTAATGTAAGCATTTAGTGCTACAAATTTCAGTCTACTGCATCAACACTTTACTAGTTTAAATGAAATGTATCAAACTTTCTTCCTTTCAAGCCCCTTTATCCTCCCCCATTTATAACATAATTTTGAAATATTTCCTCTGCATACATTGATAACCATATCAGACCATGATGGAGGTCTTGTTTTAACCATCAAACGTTGATGAAACTCAAGAGAAGAAGGGAAGTTATTGTATTTACACATATTTTTATTTTATCTGTTGTTCTTTCTTCTTTCCTGATTTTCCAAGATTCTTTCTTTTATCATGTTGTTGTCTGTTTCAAGAACTTTATTCAGTCTTTTCTTTAGGGTGAGTCTGCTGGCACAAACTCTCTTGATGTTCCTTCATTTGAGAATATCTTGCTTTCCCCTAAAGCTTTTTTTTTTTTTTTTTTTTTCCCTGAATCTAGGATTCTTGTTGACAGTTCTTTTCCTTCAGCACTTGAATTATGTTGTGTTACTTCTTTCTAACCTCCATAGTTTCTGAGGAGAAATCTGCTCTCATTTGAATCATTTATTCCTTAGGGTAAGGTGTCATTTCTCTCTTGATGCTTCTAAGATTTTTTATTCGTCTTTAGTTTTTGGAATTTGATTATGATATGCTTGACGTGGTTCCTTTGGGTTTATTCTGTTCGTTTAGCTTCTTGAGTCTGTAGATTTACATCTTCTGCCAAATTTGTGGAAATTTCAGCCATTATTTCTTTCAATACCTTTTCAGTCCAACCCTCTATCTCTTCTCCCTCTGGGACTCAGATGACACAGATATCAGACCTTTGGTGTATTCCCACAGTCCCCTGAGCACTCTTTGTTTTTTTCATTCTGTTTTCTCTCTGTTAAATTGTATAATTTCTATTTTATCTTCAAGTTCACCAAGTCTTTCTCTGCCCTCTCCATTCTACTTTTGAGATTCATTGAGAATCTCAAGTCTCCATTCATTGAGATTTGTTCTTCAGTGATTGTATTTTTCAGTTCTAAAATGTACATTTGGTTCTTCTTTGGGTATTCTCTTTCTCTGCTGGGATTTTCTATTTTTTTCATTTATTTCAAACATGTTCATAACTGCTTTTCTGTAGCATCACTGTAGCATGTTTATCACGGCTATTTTAAAATCCTCCTTGGATTAATTACAAACCTGTGGCATATTAGTGTTGGTATCATTTGATCAGCTTTTCTCATTCAAGTTGAGATTTTCTGGGTTCTTGAACCCTGGGTACTTTGGATATTATCAGACTCTGCCTCTTATTTAAATCTTCTGTCCTAGCAGGCCTCCTTCGATTCTGAGCTGGTGGGATAGGAGGATGCTGTCCTGTTGCTGTTGAGGTGTGTGTGGGGGTCCAGGTTCTCCCCATGGACACTCTGTGTGGGGAGGGATGCCTAGTCTTTGCTGGCAGGGTGGGAGGGCACCTTTTCAGGTGGTCTCCCCTGACCCTGCAGAGCAGGGGTTGGGGGTGAGCTCCCACTGCTATATGGTGGTGAAATCCTAGCTTCCTATTAGATCGCTTGTGACACACTCCAGCATGGAGGGGAGGGGTACCCCCTTACTACCAGGTGGGAGCAGAGATCCAGGATCCTCACATAGACACTAGTGACACCGTCAGTGGTGTGGGGTAGACTCATTACTGCAGGTGGGCATGAAAGTCCTGAGCCCCCATTTAACTCCCCATTTTGCTGGTGGGAGCGAGGTCACATTTTTTCTCTTTGGCTGGAGTAGGGCAATTATCGGGTCAAAGTTTTCTGTTTTGCTCGGCTGACCTTTTCCTGGTCCTTTGTCTAGAGAGAGGATGCTTTCCTTAGGGCTTTGTTTGCCTGTGCCCATTGATATTCATGGATGGCCACTTTCTCCAGGACCCGATCTGGGGTAGATGCAGAAGGAAACCCCGGGATCTTATGTCTGTGCTGTTCCTCAAGGTCCCTGGCAGCCTTCTTTGCTCCACCTTCCAGAGTTTGCTTATGTTTGGTTTATATGTAACATCCAAGATTTTTAGCTGTGTTTTGCAGGAGAGATAGGGAGAAATGCACTTATTCCATCTTGTCTGGAATTGGAACGCAGATGGGTTTTGAAACGACCACATGAGGGAACTGCCTTGTTGTTTCCAATTACCTTTTGGGGTTGGGTGGGAGAGCTCAATCAGGAGGCTACACTGCTGGCTAAAATCAGGTGGGACACCCCCAATCTCCTCCCATTACCAGACACAGGGCATCCTGGAAGCAGGCATGGCTCACATACTCCCAGGAGACTCAGGACGTCATCATCGGCCCCTGGGAAGACAGGGCTTCTCTGCTGTGAACCTGTCCGTCATCCTCAACTCCCACAAGGTTTCCCTTTTTTGATAGTCCAAGGCTAAAATAATCACTCTCCCCTATGCTGCCTGCCCCTGGCCTTGTACCATGTGTCCCCCTCACTGTTTACCCATCTATGTGCCTATGACTTGGGGAGATGCTCCAAAATGCTTGTCACAGAGGCTCTTTTATTTCTTTTTATGACCCCCAAGCCCAGCCCAGGTCTGGTGCTCATGAGCCGTGAGCTGAGCTGGGTAGAGCTGGAATTGGCCAGAGGATGACTGTGTGTGTGTGTGTGGGGAAGGCACTGGTGCTGGGAACTGGGCTTTGGAGGCTTCTGGTTGGAAAGGGTGTGTGTGAAGTCGTTTGGCTTCCTGTGACCTGTGGGATCCCACAAAGCCCCCAAATGATGAAGATCTGTGAGAGATCTTTATCATGGTCAAGACAATGAAAGCTTCTCTGTTTCACCCAAGTCTCAAATCCAGGGGACTCAGAATGAAAAAGAGCAGAATCAGGGTTAAAGTAAGTAAATTAAAGAGTGGTTCCTGTTTGAACAACCGGGGTGATTTGAATATTCAGCCCTTCTCAGCAGACTGTCAGAGGATTTTCAGGAGAAAGAAATGAAGATCGTCCAAATTAGTAGAAAACCTTAAAAGAAGTTTGTTAAACAATTATGTTCATCAATGAGGAGCTGGGGCTGGCATAGGTGAGGGGAGGAGAGGCAGGGTGAGATGGCTCTTTTCACCAAACAGTGCTGGGCTGGGGGACAGGAAGCCTGTGTGTGAGGTCTTTTTCTCTTGAGCCCTTTTGCTGTGTGACCTTGGGTGATTTCCTGCCCTCTCTGGGCTTTCGTCTCATCATTGGTAGTCTGAGGCGACTGGACATGTAGTCTTCAAATCTAATGTTCTGGGAGCTTTAAACTTGACTCCCTTAAAATTCTTCAGTGGATCCCCATGAACACCTGACTCAAGTCCAGACTCTAAAGGGCCTTCTGGTAGCCCAGAAATAAACTCATGCATATATGGTTAACTAATCTTGGACTAGGGCACCAAGTACACACAATAGAGAGAGGATAATCTCTTCAATAAATGGTGCTGGGAAGACTGGATAGCCATCTGTAAAAAAAAAAAAAAAAAAAGAATAGCCATTCTAACAGACGTGAGATGATATTTCATTTTTTTTTTTTTTTTTTTTTTTGCGGTATGCGGGCCTCTCACTGTTGTGGCCTCTCCCGTTGCGGAGCACAGGCTCCGGACATGCAGGCTCAGTGGCCATGGCTCACGGGCCCAGCCGCTCTGCGGCATGTGGGATCTTCCCGGACCGGGGCACGAACCCGTGTCCCCTGCATCGGCAGGCGGACTCTCAACCACTGCGCCACCAGGGAAGCCCTCATTGTGGTTTTGACTTGCATTTCCCCAATAATTAGTGATGTTAAACATCTTTTCATGTGCACATTGGCTATCTGCATGTCTTTCTTGGAAAAAATATATATTCAGGTCCTTTGCCCCCTTTTTAAAAAATTTTATTTTATTTACTTCATTTTTGGTTGCATTGGGTCTCCGTTGCTGTGCATGGGCTTTTCTCTGGTTGCAGCGAGCGGGGCTTACTCTTTGTTGCGGTGTGCGGGTTTCTCATTGCAGTGGCTTCTCTTGTTGTGGAGCACGGGCTCTAGGTGTGCAGGCTTCAGTAGCTATGGCACACGGGCTCAGTAGTTGTGGCTCGCAGGCTCTAGAGCACAGGCTCAGTAGTTGTGGCACATGGGCTTAGTTGCTCCACCACATGTGGGGTCTTCCCAGACCAGGGCTCGAACCTGTGTCCCCTGCATTGGCAGGAGAATTCTTAACCACTGCGCCACCAGGGAAGCCCCGTTTGTCTCTTTTTAAATCAGGTTATTTGTTTTGTTGTTGATGAGTTGTATGAATTCTTTATATATTTTAGATGTTAACCCCTTATAGATAGATCTGCAAATATCTTCTCTCATTCAGTAGGTTGCCTTTTCATCTGGATGATGATTACTTTTGATGTGCAGAAACTTTTTAGTTTGATGCTTGTTTATTTTTGTTTTTGTTTCCTTAGCCTTTGGAGTCTGATACACAAAAACATCACTAAGACTGATGTCAGTGAGGTTACTGCCTATGTTTTCTTCTAGGAGTTTTATAGTTTCAGGTCTTACATTCAAGTCTTTAGTCAATTTTGAGTTAATTTTTGTGTTTTTGTATTTTTTCTGGTTTCATTCTCTAGCATGTGGCTGTCCAGTTTTCCCAAAACCAGTATTGAAGAGACTGTCCTTTCTCCATTGTATCACCTTGGCTAGTAAATTAATTGTCCATATATGTCTGGGTTAACGTCTGGGCACTCAATTCTGTTCCTTTGATGAATTATACACTTAAAATCGTTTGTATCATGACTTTTATATTATGTGAATTTTACTGCAGTAAAACAAGTTCTGATTTCTGGTCCCCACCCGAAACCACTGAAATCCAAGAAGTCTCTGGCGGTGGGGTTCAGTCATCAGTATTCAAAACTCCCCAGGGGATTCCAATGTGCAACCAGAGTTGAGATTGTTGGGAGTCTAGAGTACAGTCAATGCATGTAGATTAACAGGGTCAATAATAATTTGAATAGTTCTGGGGCCAGATAACACTTATAACAATTAAAAGATCAATATTTACAACAAATAAAGAGCTCCTACAAATAAAACACAGAAGTCCAAACATGTCCAAATGTGCAAATAATATTTGAATTGGGCAATCACAGGAGAGGAAATCTTTCTTTTTTTTTTATAATTGCTTTTTTTTAAAAAAAAAACTTTATTTATTTTTGGCTGGGTTGGGTCTTCATTGCTGTGCACGGGCTTTCTCTAGTTGCAGCGAGTGGGGTCTTCTCTTCGTTGCGTGCACGGGCTTCTCGTTGTGGTGGCTTCTCTTGTTGGGGAGCACGGGCTCTAGGTTAGTGGGCTTCAGTAGTTCTGGCATGCAGGCTCAGTAGTTGTGGCTCGCGGACTCTAGAGTGCAGGCTCAGTAGTTGTGGTGCATAGGCTTAGTTGTTCCGCAGCATGTGGGATCTTCCTGGACCAGGGCTCGAACCTGTGTCCCCTGAACTGGCAGGCGGATTCTCAACCACAGAGCCACCAGGGAAGTCCCAGGAGAGGAAATCTTTAAAAAATAAAATAAACAAATGAAAGGAGGTTCAGCTTTACTAGTAATCAGGAAATAAAAATGAAAGTAACAATGACTTGCTACTTTTCATTTGTCAGATTGGCAATAATTAAACAAAACAAAACACTCAGTACTTGCAAAGATGTGTTGAAAAGGGCACTCCTGTATATTGTTAGTTATTATTGCATTTTTGGGAAGTTAATACTACAATGTCTATTTGAAATTCCATATCTGGGGCTCCGCCCTACAGAAATAGATTTACCAAAGAATTGTTGATAGTGGCACCAAAAGATAAACCAGAAATAAGCTGCCTGCTCTCAGAGGTGGAAGGGCTGAAAAATCAGAATACACTCCCAAAATGGGATATTACGCAGTTATTAAAAATAATTAGTTAGACATCCATCTATTCACCTGGGGCAGTTCCATGTCATATGAACTGCCAAGTTAACAAAAAAAATCAAATTTCAGAGGAAAAAAAAAAGGTCTCGTGTGTGGTCTATCTATCTCTCTGGCTTTTCTCCCTTCCTCTCCCCTATTCTGTGGTGTTCTTCAGTCACATTTGTGATTCTTGGAACGGGCCAGGCTCTACCACACCCCTGGGCCTTGTCCATGCTGCTCCAGCTTGCCACCTTGCTAATTCCTACTTACGGCTCATGGTAAAATGGTGTCTCATAAAGCAATTATACTCCAATAAAGATGTTTAAAAAAAAGAAGGGTATCTCCTTCTCCAGGAAGCCCTCCCTGATTTCCCCTCCCTCTGATGTGTCCCCCAGTCCCCCAGGCTTCCCTCTACTTTAACCTGACTATGTTGTTGCTACTCATCCTTTGCCCTCTGGCCTGGGGGCTCCTGCGGGGAGAGGGATTGGGTTTTGGTCACCCTTGAATGCTCCAAGCCCAGCACCAGGCCTGAGGAGGGAGTGCAGGCAGCAGTGTTGGGCTGTCCATTGGGAATTGGACCGAAGCAAGGGGGTGGTCAGAAACTTTCTTGTTTGCTTCCCCAGACTTAGTCTTAGGAAATGTCAATCTATTTAAAAGAAATGCACCCGATGTTCTGTCCTCTGTTACCAAAACACTTTGAATGACTTGTGCACTTTCCAGCTCTTTAGAGGTGGTCAGAACCTGGATGATCTGCTTCCCTGGCTTTGGCACTGAAAGCCCGTATCCCAGACAAACACGCTCAGTTGGTCAGCTACAGTCTTGAGTTAGTTTCAGAGGCCTCTTTCTTTCCTCCCTTAGAGTCCAGCTTGCTGTGTGAAGAGTGGGGTCGCCGGAAGGAGGTCTCTAGGGGACAACGGTCCTGGACATAGGCACGTCCAGCTCCGGCCAGATTCCTGCCATTCTGAGTCATCTCAAACAACTTAACTCCATGAGCCTCAGTTTCATAATACACAAAATGGGCATTAAAATTCTAAATCAGGTTGGTGGGCATTTTCAGTGTGAGGTAAATAAAGGCCCTGGGGTGAGGTGGTCATAGGGAGAGCTTCTACCTCTAGCGAACACACAATGGGGGCCAGGCACTGTGGTTTTAACCCTTAACGATCTTAGAGCTTGGCGCTAATAAGACTTCCATTCGACAGATGGGTAGACTGAGGCTCAGCGAGGCCAACTGATCTGCCCAGGGTTACAGCCTCATAAGCTGTTGCTCAGATGCCCGGGCTGTGTCTGTTTCTACCCCTGCAGGCTGCAGGTGCTTGCTGAGTAAGTTCCACATGTGGTTGCTTTCTATGGGGCCAGGTCTCCCCACAATTGTTGGGCCATCCTGCTGGGGAGCCCCTGGCTAGGTCCTCTGGCCCAGGGCTGTGGGAACAGCTAGCAAAACCAGCAGCCCTGCTGGGAGTCCCTGCTACACAGCCCAGTGCTTTGTCAGAGTTGGGAGAAGTCAAGGGACCTGGCAAGGTGATCTGGGCAGTGATTCACTCACTCATACAATCATTCTTGCATGCATTACTTCACGCAGGCATGCACTGTCTGTCTTTGCCACCTCTCAGGGAGGGAGACCCGCACCAGTGAACACGCTAGTGCTCAGAGGGAGGAAGGAGCGCTCAGGACTGTCTGCCTGGGGCAGTCAGTGAAGGCTTCCTGGAGGAGGATGCCTTTGAACTGAGGAGCAGGTGGTAGCCAGCTTTGTGGGCTAGGAAGGGGCAGTTGTGCGTATTGGGGGACTGAAAGGGTCCAGGTGAAGAGAGCGATCAGGGCAGGGGCCCAATCTCTGCCCTTCCCCTGCCCCTGCACACTGCCCTTGTGCCCCTGAGGCTTCCTAGGTGGCCTCTGTGCTCCTGAGGGTCGGCCTGGGACAGCCTGGTCCTTGGCACACCTTGGATGTCACAGATTGTGATGGAATGATGTTGGTTAGATAAATGACTCATTTACGAAAGACAAAACCCAGTGGGGCGGGAGGGGAAGGGAGGGGTCTAGGCGGAGGCCCAGGGCCCAAAGTGAGGGGGTAGGTGGAGGGCCGAGGGGTAAGAGGAGTGAAAGGACTTGGTTTGAATTTGAAAAGAAAGACATTACCCACTACCTTCCCTAGAAGGAGCAAATGCCTCTCAGTGGCCCTAACAGCCCCTCATCCTGCTGTTCTGCACAGTGTACAATTTCTTTGCATAAGAGACAGAGTAATCTCATTTTCTCACTGGCTAGAGCTTAGCTTTTAACCAATTATTCCCAAATACATAAAAAATATCCCGTCTCCATGTCACATCTCTGCTGCTCAGGGCTTCGTTTACCCTGTCAAGGAATTTGCAAAGCATTGCTTTAACAATACTTCCCACAAATTACCTTCAAATGCCTGTGATGTCACCCACGGTTAATGCGCTCCTGATAAATAATGCATCAGGAAGTGGTGAGGCATTTTTTTCCCCTTCCCTGAGATGCAATGAAGGAAAGAGCCTGCTCCAGTGCAAAGCTGTCTGATTTCAGCCTTGGGGCTGGGGCCTGTGGCTGGGTGCTGGGAGGCAGAGGGGGGTGGAGAGGGACAGCTGGAAGGTGAGGGGCAGCTGGAAGGTGAGGGGCAGCTGGAAAGTGAGGGGGCATCTTGAAGGTGAGGGGGCAGCTGGAAGGTGAGGGACAGCTGGAAGGTGAGGGACAGCTGGAAGGTGAGGGACAGCTGGAAGGTGAGGGGGCAGCAGGAAGGTGAGGGGGCAGCTGGAAGGTGAGGGGCAGCTGGAAGGTGAGGGGCAGCTGGAAGGTGAGGGGGCAGCTGGAAGGTGAGGGGCAGCAGGAAGGTGAGGGGGCAGCAGGAAGGTGAGGGACAGCTGGAAGGTGAGGGGCCTCTGGAAGGTGAGCCGGCTGGGTGTGTACCCACCGTCTGGGTAGATTCATGCCAGACCCTGTACCTCCCTGCCTGTCAGCTTCTGCTCCGGGACCCAGGATGGTTAGTGACCGTCCTTACAGGTTTAACAAGGGTCCAAAAAACCCCACCCAGGAGCTGGTCCGGGAGGAGCTGCATCCCAAGGGCTCCCAGTCCTTAAGAACCATGGAGAGTGGCTGGGAAGCTTTCCTAGCAGCTTTCCCTGCACTGGCCAAGCTCAGTCTAAGGAAACCTGTGGGTCTGCCTCCTTAAACTCACCATCCCACATTCAGGGCAACTCTGGAGAGGCCTCTGTTCTCTGCATGAGACTGGGGACCCTTAATGCAGGGCCCCGGGGTGCCCAGAGGAGTGGTGGCCTTGGTGGAGAGCTGTGCTCCCTGGGGGCTCAGGCAGCACCCGAGCTGGTCTTGGCTGGGGGCGGGATGGCTAGAAGGTCTGGGCCTCTGGCTGGGGTTTATGTAATTCCTTTATCATATGCTGTGTGCGGTGCGTGTGTGCGCGCATGTGAATGTGTATGTGTGTATATGTGTGTGTGTGCACTGTGTGTGTGTGTGTGTGTATGTGCGTGCAATCGCTCCATGGGCAGGGCAGTGGACTGAGGCCTCCACAGCAGGGGCCCCAGAGCTCTGGAAAGGCCATCCTTTGGGGCTAGAGAATTTGCTTGCAGGAAAAAAGCTAATTTTTTCCTGTACGACTGTTACTAGTACTAGTGCCTTTATAGCTATAAGTGTATTTTGATATTGCAAGCTAAAATTGTAGAGTTTGTAGAGAATCAAAATAAACTGTACTACAGTTTGTAACAGCACCCACAAACCAAAGGTGCGCCAGCAGCCTGAGATCCCAGGCACTTCGAGGAAGGTTCTGGTCCCAGCACCGCTCGTGTCACCCCCAAGTGTGCGACTTGGGCTCCGTCGCTGCTGCATTTAACCAGGGCCTGGGAGGAACGCACACCGAGTCTCTTAATGAACTGATCGCTCTGCGTCTAAATTACGGCACGGGAGCAAACGCTGCAGGAGAAAACCCTGCCTCTTAGCAGGGCTGCTGAGGTACAGGGTAGGAAGGGCCTGGATGCTCAGGGAAGTCGGAGGGGATTCTGGAAGGAGAGGACTTTGGGCTGAGGGTGGAGGGTGCGGAGGGTGAGTGGAAGCTCCTGAGGCCAAGAAAGGGGGCTGAGAGAGCGCTGGCATTTGGGGATGTGTCCCCTGGAGCAGGCTGGTGAGCGGTGGGGGCTGGACAGGCTCTCTGTGAGCACCTGGGGTTCCGTCTCTCCTGGAGAAGGGCTTTCCCTGGCAGTCTGGAATCTCTAACTCCACGCAGTGTCCTTGGATGGGCAGCGAGCTTGGGCTGTGTTGGTGGGGAGGTCTTGGGAGATGCTGTTTACTGCTGCAAACCCAGGAGGCACATGGGGACAGGCAGAGCCTGGCCTGACTCTCTTCATCCCTAATGAAAAATGTCTCACAGATCCAGGGCCGCCAAGCTGCTTTGATTTTGTAACTTGTATTAACATAACGCACAGATGGGTTTTGTGAAACGAACTCTGGGTAACACTACTGTGGGTGGAGAGGAACCTTTGAAAGAACTGGTCCTTGTTTCTTGGGAAATCCTCCGGCTGGATTCTGGCCTGTGAAGGTTGGGATGCCCGACGCCAGGGCACCGGCTGACTCCTGGTGACCCGGCCCTCTGGGCTCCCGCACCGAGATCCTCTGAGGATCACTGGGGTGTGAGGCCCGGTGCACATGGAGTCATTGGTGGCCACAGTGTCCTGGTCTTCAGGCCTTTACCCAGAGGCACCTGAGCTGAGTTTTCTGAACCAGAGGATAAAGTGGAGACTGGAGAAGAAACAGAAATGTATGGAGTCAGAGAGAGTCAGCGTTCCGCTTCTGAATTTTAGGCTCCACAAAACCAGAACCCATCCTGGAGGATTTGGGGTCACCTGGGGCCACACATGGGGGAATTCGGTCCAGTGGAACCAGCCCTGACCTGTGCCCTCCTTCTCCTTCCTAAACGTCCTAAACTTCCTCTGGGGGTGACCGGCTAAGGTGACCAATGCTGGGGCGGGGGATGGGTACAACGTGAGCTCAGAGGTAAAACCCTGAGGAGGTGCTGATAGATCTCAGGTGGCCGGCAAGCAGAGGAAAAGCTGCTAACTAGGCCAGAAAGGAGATAGACAGGGAGGTACCACTTCCCACCCAATTGGATGGAGGGATTTAGAACATTGAATAATAGTAAGTGTTGGCCAAGATGTGGGGAAGCAGGCCCCTCGTGTTCCGTGGGTGCAGAGTGGTCTTAGACGGGGTGTACCCTAGGACCTGGCGGGCCTACACCTGGTCTCGCTCACACGGGTCCCCAGGGAACTTCGACCCGGGGGAGTGGGTAAGGGACCTGCAGCAGAGTCACTGACAGCTATGCAGCAGTGGACACCATGGCTGGGTGTAAACACCCAAATAGACTGAGAACCGGGGGTTGAGAGCAAAGCCAAGAACGGGAGTGAAATTTGTGGTACAGCTCCATGTACGTAAAGTACAACGCAAACGCTCGAAATACAGATTCCAGGATGCCTCCATATTCTAGGAAGTCTATCCACACATGGGAGAAGATGCCTCCGATGGGAAGGAGCATGGAGGGTGGGTTGGGGATCAAGGGGGAAAATCAGGGCAAACACCAGAGCAGTGTCTCAGCCTGGGTTCCCCAGGAAGGACTGAGTCCCAGTGCTTTATTAGGGGGGATAGGTGGGTGGGACGGGACGGATGGAGCCTGGGCAGTGGACACCCCTGTGTGAGGCTGCATTGCCTGGTGTCTGGCTGCATCTCCTCTCTGAGTCTGGACGAGGCAGGAAGAGCCAGGCCCTCCAGGAGTGTGCACACGGCTGCAAGCCGTGGAATGGCAGGGTGGTTTGGTGTGCTGGGGGCTCAGGGGTCAGGCGGTGGAGGGGAGGAGGCCGAGGGCCGAGAGGGTCTGAGAAGGTGCCCAGGAGGCGGCCGCGTGGCCAGGTGGTGAAGGTGCGCCATGGGCTCTGGCTGGGAGAGGGGAGGCCAAGTCTCCCTGCCAGGGAATGTGTGAGTGTGTTTGCATCTTAGATGGAGACAGCCCGAATTCGAGTCCTTGTGCAAATTACGTAAGTACTTAGCCTCTCCTGGGTTTCCATGCTGGTCAAATGGAGACGGTGAGAGGCTTATTTCATGAGAGTTTTGTGAATCCCTTGTAAGGAGTCTTTCTTGCATGGTAATACAGCCTTGAAATCCTGCAACACGGTGCCCCTCCCCCAGGAGAAAACCCACCCTGAGCAGTTGCTGCTTCCTAACCGAGCTCACCACTTATTTGTGCTTATCTCCTCAGGATTTTTTTTTTTTTTTTTTTTTTTTTTTGCGGTACGCGGGCCTCTCACTGCTGTGGCCTCTCCCGTTGCGGAGCACAGGCTCCGGACGCGCAGGCTCGGCGGCCATCGCTCACGGGCGTAGCCGCTCCGCGGCATGTGGGATCTTCCCGGACCGGAGCACGAACCTGTGTCCCCTGCATCGGCAGGCGGACTCTCAACCACTGCGCCACCAGGGAAGCCCAGGTTTCTGTGTTTTGACGCCTGATTACATGCAGCTTCACACTCAGAGCTCTCTTTGCACTAAGCACTAATTATTTCGTGTGTCCTGTAACAGACAACAAAATGACACTTATTACATTAATTGGGATTTGTTTTACCTCCAGGAAACTTGTTCTGCATGTAGGGTTTATTCCATGTTTGTTCATTAACTCAGCCATCCACTCGCCTGACATTTACCGAGGGCTTACCATGCGCCAGGCACAGTGTGGGCACTTGGTTTGCAGAGGTGAGAGCCTGACTCTGTCCCCAGTCCCCACAGACCGGGAGGGGGAGATAGATGGCGCACAGTGGATGGCACAGCCGGAGGGGCTGAGCTAATAGATGAAGAGCCCAGGGGCACTCGGGAGCCGGCTGCCCCTAGAGGGCTGTCTGCGCTGGTCATGAAGCATGAATGGGATTTCTCAAGGTGCAAAGTGGGGGACTGTATGGTGGTTTGTCCTGATGAGATGCCCACATTCAGAGTGAAGAGTCCCTGGGGTGAGAGGAGTAGCTGGATGTGAAGTTGGGGCCAGATGAGGTAGGTTTGAATGCTAGGCCCAGGCATTATCCTGTTGGATTTTAGGTAAGGGGTCACTCTGGTGGCCGCAGTGGGGTCCAGGGCAGCAAGCCTGGGGGTGGGGAGACGGATGGGAGGCTGTGAACACAGACCATGCCAGGTCCAAGGAGGACCTGGCTATGCAGACTAGAGGAGGTCTGGAGTGGTCTGGGGTGCACACTCATTAGGGGTTCACGGAGCCCATCGTGCAGGGCTGCCATGGCATCTGGCCCCTGTCTTCTGACGCTGAGCTGAGCTCATTGTGAGTGTCTGCT
This sequence comes from Grampus griseus, assembly GCF_964374135.1. Taxonomy (NCBI): domain Eukaryota; kingdom Metazoa; phylum Chordata; class Mammalia; order Artiodactyla; family Delphinidae; genus Grampus; species Grampus griseus. Next base: position 110,176,235 of record NC_139001.1, read on the forward strand.
GTCCTTTACTGCAGCACTCGGGACAGTAAGTTTTGCTTACAGAAATCCAGCCTTTGGTCCTTCAAAATTTGATCTTTTATTTTAGGGAATGTACTTATTTTATTTTATTTTTAAATTAACTTTTATTGGAATATAGTTGATTTACAATGTTGTGTTAAGTTTCAGGTGTGAATCAGTTATACATAAACATATATCCACTCTTTTCTAAATTCTATTCCCATATAGGTCATTACAGAGTATTGAGTAGAGTTCCCTGTGCTGTACAGTAGGTCCTTAGTAGTTACCTATTTTATATATAGTAGTGTGTGTATGTCCATCCCAATCTCCCAATTTATCCCTTTCTCCCCCTTTCTCCCTTGGTAACCATAAGTTCGTTTTTTACATCTGTGACTCTACTTCTGTTTTGTAAATAAGTTCATTTGTACCATTTTTTAGATGCCACATATAAGTGATATCCTATATTTGTCTTTCTCTGTCTGACATACTTCACTCAGTTTGAGAATCTCTAGGTCTATCCATGTTGCTGCAAGTGGCATTACTTCGTTCTTTTTTATGGCTGAGTAATATTCCATTGTACGTATGTACCTCATCTTCTTTATCCAGAATGCACTTATTTTATAAGACAGGACAGATTTTATGTGTTCATGTGGTCTACTCAATAGAAGGCATGAAGTTTTCAAGCAGTAACGACATGAACTACTGCTGGGGGTTAGGATGGTTAACACTATTTCCAGGAAGCCCTTTGCAAAAAGGTGTCCACTGTGGCTTGTCCTCCAAACAGCACGCGGCCCCTCCTGCCCAGGACATAAGGGTGGGCTTGGTGGAGCACCAAGGGAGAGGGCGTGAGCCAGCCTATATGGGGGCAGAGACTGAGCGTCCAGTACAGCTCCCCCCGAGTGAATGAGTAAGGCTGGTGCTGGGACAGGTCATGGGCCACCTAGAGTAGGGGCTGGGGTCTGCACAGGTGTGCCCTGTCTCCCTGGACAGCATTGCAAGACTTCCCTAGTGTGCATTTTCTAATCTAGAAAGGAGGTTGCGTGCAGGTAGCCCGCACTCTTCTGTAGATCTTCTGTTTACCCTTCATGGCTGCCACCATTAATGTAGGTCAACTGTTCATAGATCAGCTGGTAGTGTGTCTCCAACCAATACCAACTAACCCCCGGGTTAATCTAGTCTTGAGTTTAAAAGCCCTCTAGACAGATACCTGGTTACCCAGAGTCATGTTCATGGAGCCCAGAGTGGGCAGAGTGGGCTCAGGAGCTGAGGGCCCTCAGACAGGCCACTGCCCCTCTCTGGGTGGCTGTTTGCTCACCCATAAAACAGGGGCTTGTGTGGACTTAATGAGCCCTCTAGGCCACGAAGTTTTGAAACAATTCACTTCTGGAAGCACCTCTTGGGCAGTGGGTATCAAGTCTCTCCTTGGGCCTAGCTGGCTTCTTAGGAGACTCTTAGCAGACCCAGGACACCTGCTGGGTCTGTGGTGGGGGCCTGTGTGGAGAGCACCCAAGCCTACTTTCTAGGTGGCGCTCTGGTCTTTGGCAGATGACAGATGACGTGGGTGGTTCAATGTGCTCCATAGGGTGTGTGTCTGTGGACTCACAGGGTGACTGGCTTGGCCCGGGTGTTCAGACTCCAAACCCAGTGTTCTTCTCATGGCATCTCAGGGCCTACCCCAGGGAGAAGTGAAACTGAGAAGGACCCTGAGGGGCTCCTGGGCACAAAAGCCTTTCCGTGTCCCCCATTTCTTGTGTGTAGAAAATAGGCTTCATTCAGCCTCCATGACCTTCCCTGGGTTCCGAAGGGCAGGTTCAAACAGTTGCTAATCAGGGAAGGGAAGGGATGCAGAAACAAGGGAGTAGTCAAGAAACAATAGTGCAGCCTTGGGGCAGGGTCCTGGTTCCCCCTTAAGGGTTACACATAATAATATCTTTGAGCTGTTTTGCAGATACTAAAACCCCCACTGGGTGAAAGAAGTTAACTGTATGCTACTCACAAGCACGTAGACCCCGGACCAGTTGGAACCAGAAGGCTGATGACTCCCGCTTACCTCATCACCAATGAATCAGAAGAACGTCCACGAGCTGATCACGCCCTCTTTGAACCATTACTGTAAAACTCCTCACTACCCCCTTGGGACACACAGTTTTGAGGGCATTAGCCCGCTGTGGCCACCTTTGCGTGGCAAAGCAATAAAGCTATTGTTTTCTATTTCACCCAAAACTCTGTCTCCGAGATTCAATTCGGTGTCGGTGCTCAGAGGCCGAGTTTCCGCATCAGAAGTGAGGTCCCTGCGTAAGTCAGCATTAAGTAGACAAACACTGATGGATAAGTGAGTGGATAAACCTCATAGGGTCAGTGCAGAGAGGTCTTGGGTTTGTTTCATCACTTAATTCACTACTGACATCCGGGGAATGGCAGTGGCTTGCCCCAAGCTGTGCTAGCTACAATTCCAGTAGGATTAGGGAGAGTCATTTTTTTGTGCCTCCTGGCTTGGGGTCTGGCCCACAGGTGGTAGAGACAGAACTCCCCTGGAAATGTTCTGTAATGGCTGGTGTAGATGGTGGTAGATTATGTGTCTTAAAATGTGATTGCAAAATCAATAAGCCAATTCCAGTGGTTAAATCTTGGCCTTTTCAGAGCTGCTTGCAAAGCTGAGTTGCTTGTTGCTGCATCAGGTAGCTGTGTGTCTTGACAGCAGGGCTGGAGGGGTGGGTGAAGCCTGCACGAAAGGTTTCCTCTCTCTCCTTTGGGAGCCCTGTCCTCACTCTTTGGCCTCCTCGGTAGAAAAAGCAGTTGCCCAAAGCTCTTTTGCATTCGGGTGCTGGAAATGGGGTAGAAAGTAAGTGACGTTTTCTGAGCACCTGTGCTGACTTCATATATTACCATTACTGTTGCAGGAAGGGGGACCCTTGCCTAACACTCGGAAATGAATTGTCCATGGAGACACACGTGCTGACACAGCAAGAGACTCTTGGGAAGGGGCGTCCAGGCAGAGAGCAGGAGGCTAAGGGAACCCAGGAGAGCTGCTCTGCCACGTGGCTCGCAGTCTCGGGTTTTATGGTGATGGGGTTAGTTTCCGGGTTGTCTCTGGATAATCACTCTGACTCAGGGTCCTTCCTGGTGGTGTGTGCATCCCTCAGCCAAGATGGATTCCAGTAAGCATTCTGGGAGGTTGGGAGGACATATGGACTGGCGTCTCCTCTCTCCTTTTGACCTTTCCCGAATTCTTCTGGTTGGTGGTAGCTTGTTAGTTCCGTGTTCCTTACCAGGACCTTCTGTTGCAAGATAACTCATGCAAGTGGTCACTATCATGCCTGGCCGGGGCGGATGGTTTCGGTCAGTGGTTCCCCCAACGTTACATCTTAACCCTGTGAACTAAGCCTTGGTATCATCATTTCACATAGAAAGTGCATCAGTTGTCCTTGCTACAGAGCAAACCTGCTCAAAACTCAGTGACTTAAAAAAAGCATCAACCATCTGTTTAGCCCACAGTTCTGCTAGGTGGTTCTTGCGGTCTGGGCTGGGCTGGACTAATCTTTGTGGGGCTTGCATGTGACTGTGGTCAGTTGGCGGGTGGAGTGGGGCTTGCTGGTCCTGAGTAACCTTACTCCCAAGTCTGGAAGTCTGTTGGCTGTTGGCTGGGGTGATGGGGGTGACTGTATCTCTCACTCTCCAGAAGGCTAGCCCGGGCGTGTTCCCATGTCAGTGGAGGGTTCTGAGAGCAGCAAGGATGGAAGCTGAAAGGCTTCTTTTAGCTTTAGACTCAGCACGGGCACAATGTCAGTTCCGCCACTTCCTGTTGGTCAAAGCAAACCACGAGGCCAGCCCAGGATGATGGGAGGAGCTGTGAAGGACTGCAGCCATTTTTGGAATCCGCCCCACCAAGAAGCTGGGATTCTGGGGCTTTAAGCAGCGTGCCAAGGGCTTGTAGCTCGAATTGGGGCCAGCCTGTGCCTTTCGCATGCTCTATGTGGTGTGCAGCCCCAACAGGGCACCTCTACCCCTAAAGAGAGAACAGTGCTCAACTCAGATACAGGAACCTGCCCTGCGGATTTTGGCCCTAACGACTGATGGTGGCTGGGAGTTTGGGGCTGGATGGCGAGTTTGTAAACTGCTGAGTAGGGAGCGCATCCATAGCTGTATGGCTGCTGAGTCCTCCTTGGCTGTGACACTGTGACCCGGGTGGCCCCTAGGAAAGAGCTTCTGCACGTGCTTCTGTCCCCAGTGACCCACCCCCTGGTTTCTCCGTGGCTCTGATCTTATTCGTCCATCCTCATTTTGTTGTGCAGGGTGTGTATGTGTGTTTGTGCATCTTCCAGCAGAAGCTATGCCTCATCTTTTTGGAAGTGATGGGGTTTAGAAAGACGAATTCGTGTCAAATAGGTTTCTGTTGCAATGCTCACATCTGGTATTTACTTCCACATTTCTAAATAATATGAGGATACTGCTATTTCTTGATTAATCAATTAAAAAAGTATTTATTTAATTAATTTATTTTTGGCTGCGTTGGGTCTTCGTTGCTGTGCGTGGGCTTTCTCTAGTTGCAGCGAGCGGGGCTACTCTTTGTTGAGGTGCGTAGGCAGTGGCTTCCCTTATTGCAGAGCACGGGCTCTAGGTGTGCGGGCTTCAGTAGTTGTGGCACACGGGTTCAGTAGTTATGGCTCGTGGGCTCTAGAGCGCAGGTTGTGTACTTGTGGCACCCGGGCTTAGTTGCTCCGCGGCATGTGGGATCTTCCCAGACCAGGGCTCGAACCCATGTCCCCTGCGTTGGCAGGCGGATTCTTAACCACTGCGCCACCAGGGAAGCCCGATTAATCAATTTAAACATTGTCTATTGACTGCAGTAGAAGATGGTGAGTGACCTCCATGGACCTCCTGGCACTGGCCCTTCCCCCATCCTTCACTATACTTTTATCACAACTTTTGGTTAAATCGATAGTCAGTGTTTATATTACTATGACAGTAAATTTTGCTTACTGCTAAGCGAAGTAGACTATGGTGATGTTTCCTGGACTTAATACCTACATATTTTCCCTTTATTTGGTTTTCTATGTACTTATATTTACTTTTTCTAAATGGTTTACCAGGTCAGTTATATGTGAATCAATATTTTCCAAATAGTCAAATTGACATTCTATCACTTTCCCTCCTTCAGGGCCCTCCCACGTGGACTTCCTGGCTCTCGGCTGCTGTCCAGACACCATGCTCTGGATGGATGCCTGGGTCTCACGGCTTTCTTTCCAGCTTTACACCATTGTTTTGCTGAAGCATGTCCTCTCATAGCTTCCTAAGCTATTAGAAGTAAATTTTTAGGGTCCCTGCACATCTGAAAATATTTCCCCCAAACAGACTCTGAGACATGGGTTTGTGTAAAAATGATTCATTAGGACAATACTGCCGGGAGAAACTGGGAAAGGAGTGGGGAAAGCAGGAGAGGGCAGAAGGCAGGTCAGGGAGATTTCAGGTGGAGCGCCAGTGTCAGCCTGAGCAGCAGCTCTGGAGTGGAAATTACCCCGTAGAGTTTTTCCTGAAAGAGGCAGTCATTGGCTGTAGGTCACCTGTAGGCAGGGGTGGGGTGTAGGGGAAACTGAGCTCTAGGGATTCAGTCTGGTTCGAGGGTAGTTGCCTGGAGACCACCGCGGTGTGAGCCCCTGGGAGCCAAGTGCACAGCAGCTGGTGGCGTAGGACCGGAAGGGGCCATCTGGGGACCTGGACCAAGTATCACTGGGTCTGCCCCAGTTTTCAGCAGGGTCTCACGCTTGCCTGCAGCTTGGCAGCTCTACTGCAGGAAATATAAATCATTGTAGGTGTTCGCACCAATGTTGGAAGGGCTAAAGAAGCGATTTCTAAGTGGGTCTGCTTGGCACGATTTTCAGAATAATACAGAACTGCTCACGAGGGAGCTGTTCTCCCTGAGGCAGTCTCTGAACCAGACAGCCTGAGTCTGGAAACCCTCCTACCACGGCAGCAGCCTCTGGACCCGGAAGAGCCAGAGGATAGACAGACCCTTAGCTCTTCCATCCAGACTCGGAGTCATATAGAAAAAGCCACCTCCACCATTGCCACTGCTTGGTGTCACACCAACGAAGAAGCAGGAAGGAACCTGGGAACCTGTTAAAGGAAAATGACCCTTTAACCAGGACTGACTGCCAGAAGCTGGTGAGAACGAGCTCCTCCACGATGCAGAACCTGATTTATATCTAGGACCCTGGCTGGGAAATTGAGTTTTCCCGGTTCAACGTTTACAAAATAGCAGGAGGGCAAATTGGAGGTTGGGAGAGCAATACCAGTGTTGTACAGCTGGATATACAAGCCTAGATTAAGCAGCTTTTAATTTTTTTCCCTGAGGATTTTGAAGGCATTGCTCCATTATCATCTAGTTTCTGGTTTCATTGTTGCAAAGTCGAAGGCCATTCAAAATTCCTTTATGAGCAATTTTCTATTTTTCTCCCTCTCAGAAGCTTTGAGGATCTACTTTCTGCCTGGCATTCTAAGAGGTTATGATGATGTGCGTTGGTGCAGGTGGTTTTTCTTCCCCTGTGCTGGGCACTCAGTGGGCCCTTTCAATCTGAACCTTACAACCTGTGCTATGGACTGAAATGTGTCTCCCCAAAATTCATGTATTGAAACCGACCTGAAATGTGATGGTATTAGGAGGTGGAAACTTTGGGAGGTGCTAGGTCATGAGGGTGGAGCCCTCATGAATGGGATTAAGTGTCATTACAAGGGACCCCAGAGAGCTCCTGCACCTCCTCCACCCTCTGAGGACACAGCGAGAAGACAGATAGCAGTGAACCAGGAAGAGGGCTCTCCCAGACACTGAACCTGCCAGCGCCACGATCTTGGACCTCCCAGTCTCCAGACTGTGAGAAAGAAATGTTTGCTGTTTACCAGCCACTCAGTTTATGACATTTTTATTACAGTAGCCTGAGTGGACTAAGAAAACCTGGGAAATTTTTACTATCACTTCATTGCTGATTTCCCTCTCCTGTCTTTTTTATTCTCTATTTCTGGATCATGTATAGTCAGACTGCAGATTTTCTTAATTGACCCTTTAAGTTCCTTACCTTTTCTCTTCTATCTTCCATCTCTTTTTGCTCTACTTTTTGTCTTTTTGTTCCATTTATTTCAGCCATCATAATTGTAATTTCCAAGAGTTCTTCATGCACCTGTTACTTTTCTCACAGAACTCTATTCTTGTTCTGTGTCTGCAATATCTTTCTGACTTAAATTATTTCCTCCTTTTTTTTTTTTTTTCTGTTTTGATTTCATTGTTTTTTTCTTTTGGGCTGTGCTGTGTGGCATGTAGGATCTTAGTTCTCTGACCAGGGATCGAACCAGCGCCCCTGTAGTAGAAGCATGGAATCTTAACCACTAGACCGCCAGGGAAGTCCCCTGGTTTTGAGTGCACACGTCCCCTCATCCTGTTTCTCTTTGCACCTCACACCCACCCTCCACTGTGCTTGGGTCCCCCAGTCTGGAGCCCTCTGGCTCTCCTGGGTCAGTAACACTCCTCCATCCATTTTCTAGATCCCAAAATGTACTGTAATTTTGCATCTGCTGCTGTCGCCTCTCTCATTTTCTCAGTACTCTTGGATTTATATGTTAAAAAAAAAAATCCCCTGACGATATTTTAGTGGCGCATTGTGAGGGAGAGCTAATAACGAGTGTGACCAGTCTTCTACATTCCCCTACAAGTCTGGAGGGAAATGCGCTCCATTAAGAAGAACCGTGGCTGCCACCACACTTCCTAAGCTCTTCCTCCGCCAGGCTGTGGCAGCTCAGAGGTTTGCTGTTTAATTATCGTACAAGTGGAGTTTGCTGGCTTTCTAGGTATTTACAGTGTACAGGTTATTTACTGGTGCCTCACAGCGCCTGGCATTGGGCTGGTGATGTGAGCTCCTGCCCACACAGGCTTGCGTTCTGTTGGAGAGGACAGGTCTTGGGTAGCGGGTGCTGGGTCGGCTCATGCACATGCTGGAGAGGAGGGCTCCTTTTTTTTTTTTTTTTTTTCTCCCGGTACGCTGGCCTCTCACTGCTGTGGCCCCTCCCGTTGCGGAGCACAGGCTCCGGATGCGCAGGCTCAGCGGCCATGGCTCACGGGCCCAGCCGCTCCGCGGCATGTGGGATCTTCCCGGACCGGGGCACGAACCCGTGTCCCCTGCATCGGCAGGTGGACTCTCAACCACTGCGCCACCAGGGAAGCCCGAGAAGAGGGCTCTTTAACAGGCTGCGGGGCATCCGTGGCCACAGGGGCCAGAAATAGAGGCGTGAGGCGTAACGGACACCTTCAACGGCAGGGCATTTGAAGCTTTGTAAAGGAGAAAGTGTAAGAACGTCCAAGAAGCTTTGTAAAGAAGGCAAGCCCTCCCCTCCTCCTTCTCCCCCTCCCACTCCCATCCCCAGTGGGCAGAGGCACCATGGGGGCTACCTCTTGCCTCTTCCGGAAAATCTACAGCAGCGTTGGGTGAACTCGTCGGGGCCAATTCTAGTTCACATTAGAGCGTAACAAGAATTTTCTTATTTGCCTAAGTGGTGACAAGAACGTGCTGGTGGATCCTGTGTCTCTCCCCAGCGTCTAATAAAGCAGAATTCAATTCGAGACAGATCCCTCTCTGCCCCATTAGACCAAGTGTGATTCAATTTCTTTCACCACCGATTAATTCCTTGAGCATTTGCTGCATGGGTTCCCTGTAGTTGTTTTCTGTGCTGAGTAATAAATTACCACAAACGTTGCAGCATTACTAACTCACAGTTCTGCAAGTCAGAAGTCTAGTGTGCACGGTGTGGCTGAGTTCCTCCCTCAGGGTGAAATAAAAGTTTTGGCCAGGCTGAGTTTTCTTCTGGAGGCTCTGGGGAAAAATCTGCTTTCTCACTCATTTTTTTTGACATATAAAATTGTATATATTTAAGGTGTATAACATGATGATTTTATACATATATATATTTAATAAATAACTAGATACATAGTTAAATGATATATAATAGATAGTTAATATAGAATAACTGTATATAGTTAAATAATAACTATATAGTTATTATTTTAATTTTATTATTATATTAATATATTATATTATATATTTAAATATATACATATATAGTAAATGATCACCACAATCAAGTTAACACACCTGTCACCTCATATAGTGATCATTTGTGTGTGTGTGTGTGTGTGTGGTTAGATTTAATTTAAGATCTATCCTCTTAGCAAATTTCAAGTATGCAATACGGTATTGATAACTATAGTCACCAGGCTGTATATTAGATGTCCAGAATTTATTCATCTTAAAAGACTTTGTACCCATTGACCAACATTCTCCCCATTTCCCTGACCCCCCCCAAACCCTGGCATCCACCATTCTACTCTCTGCTTCTATGAGTTTGACTGTTTTTGATTCCACATTTAAGTGAGGTCATGCAGTATTTGCCTTTCTGTGTCTGGCTTATTTCACTAAGCATAATGTCTTCCAGGTTCATCCATGTTGTAACAAAGGGCAGGATTTCCTTCTTTTCAAAGGCTGAATAATATTCCATTGTGTATAAATACCGTGTCTTCTTTGCCTGTTGAAGGACACTAGGTTGTTTCCATGTCTTGTCTATTGTGAATAATGCTGCAGTGAGTGTGGGAGTGCAAAAATCTCTTCAAAATCCTGATTTCAATATCTTTGGATGTATACACAGAAGTGGGGTTCCTGGGTCATATGGTAGTTCTATGGTAGTTCCATACTGTTCTCCAAAGTGGCTGTACTAATTTCCCTCCCATCAACAGTGCACAAGGGTTCCCTTTACCCCACATGCTCGCTAACACTTACCTTTTGTCTTTCTGATAATAGCCATTCTAACAGGTGTGAGGTGATAGCTCGTTGTGGTTTTGATTTGCATTTCCCTGAAGATTAGTGATCTTGAACACCTTTTCACATACCTGTTGGCCATTTGAATTTCTTCTTTGGAGAAGTGTCTATTTAGGGCCTTTGCTTGCTCATTTGTTTTGTTGGTGGAACTCAGTTACGTGTGGTCATAGGACTGAGGTTCCCTCCTCCTTGCTGGTGTCAGCTGTCCCAGCTGCTCTTGGCCCCTGAAGGCCACCTGCACTCTTCACCACGTGGTCTCGTCCACCCTCAAGCCAGCAAAGGTGCATTAAATCCTCTTATGCTTGGAATCTCTGGCTTCTTATTCTGCCACCAGCTTTTAAAGGGCTTGTGTGATTAGGTTAGGCCAACCTGGATAATCTCCCAGTCTTGAAGTCAGCTGTGCCAAGTAACATAACCTAGTCATGGAAGTAACACCCATTATACTCACAGGGCATGTACACCTGGGGAGTGGAAATTTTGGGGGCCATGTGAGAATTTTGCCTACCACATGCTCTGATCCAGTCTGCATATGGGGAAGGAGCTTATCTCTGCTCTTCACAGCTACACTCTGTAGGGGACATGAGGCTGACACAGATGAACTCAGTCTGGCATGTGGACAGTGTCAGGGGTTCATGTTCCATCTACTCTCATTTCTGTCACTACCGAGCTGCCTCTCCCTGAAGCTGCATTTATAAATGGCTAAATTGGGATGGACTGATGGCTTTATCTCCGGCCAACTCTGACTGGTTGGCAGTGGTGCATGGCTGGTGAGGTGATTGGTGTCTGTCAAGGACATTCAGTGGGACTTTATGACATCTACTGTTTGATCTCTAAGCCCTTTTAAGCTCATTAAAAAAATTTTTTTTCATCCTCACAGAAGTATGATTGACAAAAATTGTATATATTTAAGGTATACGACATGATGGTTTCATATAAAGATACATTGTGAACTGATTGCTGCAGTCGAGCTAATTAGCGTTCATTGCCTCATGTAGTTATGTTTTATCCTTTTCATAGTCCACCCGCCCCACCCCCATCCCCCTAGCAATCACCTGTTTGTTCTCTGTATCTAGGAGTCTGTTTCTGTTTTTTTATGTTTATTCATTTGTTTTGTTTTTTAGATTCCACATATAAGTGAAATCATGCAGTACTTATCTTTCTCTTTAGGGTAATACCTTCTGAGTCCATCTACGTAGTTGCAAATGGCAAGATTTCATTCTTTTTTATGGCTGAGTAGTATTCCATTGTGTGTGTGTGTCTGTGTGTGTGTCTGTGGTGTGTGTATATCACAACTTCTTTATCCATTCATCTGTTGATGGACACTTAGATTGCTTCTTTATCTTGGCTATTGTAAATAATGCTGTAACGAACTTTGGGGTGCATATATCTTTTTAAATTAGTGTTTTTGTTTTCTTTGGAAAAATACCCAGCAGTGGAATTGCTAGATTGTATGGTAGTTGTATTTAAAAAATTTTGAGGAACCTCCATACTGTTTTCCGTAGTAGCTGTACCAATTCTATTCCACCAACAGTGCACAAAGTTCCCCTTTTCTCTACATCTTTGCCAACACTTATTTGTTGTCTTTTTGATGATTACCATTCTGATAGGTGTGAGGTGATATCTCATTGTGGTTTTGATTTGCATTTTCCTGATGATTAGTTGACCATCTTTTCATGTGCCTGTTGGCCATTTGTATGTCTTCTTTAGAAAAACATCTATTCAGGTCCTCTGCCCATGTTTTGATCGGGCTGTTTATTTTTTGATGGTGAGTTGTACGAGTTCCTTGTATATTTTGTATTTTAACCCCTTATCAGATGTATCATTTGAAAATATCTTCTCCCATTCAGTAGGCTGCCTTTTTATTTTGTTGATAGTTTCCTTCCCTGTGCAAAAGTTTTTTAGTTTGATGTAGTCCCATTTTTTAAGTTTTGCTTTTGTTTCTCTTACCTGCAGAGATAGCCAAAAAAATATGGCTAAGACCAGTGTCAAAGAGTGTACTGCCTATGTTTTCTTCTAGACGTTTTGTGGTTTCAGGTCTTACATGTAAGTTTTTAATCCATTTTGAGTTTGTTTCTGTATATGGTGTGAGAAAATAGTCCTGTGTGGAGTTTGTTTCTGTATATGGTGTGAGAAAATAGTCCTGTGTGATTCTTTTGCATGGAGCTATCCAGTTTTCCCAGCACCACCTACTGAAGAGACTGTGTTTCCTCCATTGTATATTCTTGCCTCCTTTGTCATAGGAGACAAAGGAGACTGCATAAGCATGCGTTTATTTCTGTGCTGTCTTCTGTTCCATTGGTCTATTTGTCTGTTTTTGTGCCAGTACCATACTGTTTTGATGACTGTAGCTTTGTAGTCTGAAGTCAGGGAGCGTGACACCTCTAGCTCTGTTCTTCTTACTCAAGATTGTTATGGCTATTTGGGATGTTTTGTGTTTCCATAAAAACTTTAGCATCATTTATTCTAGTTCTGTGAAAAATGCCATTGGTATTTTTATAGAGATTGAACTGAATCTGCAGATTGCTTGGGTAGTATGGTCATTTTAACAATATTAATTCTTCCAATCCACATCATGGTATATCTTTTTATTTGTTTGCATTGTCTTCACTTTCTTTCATCAATGTCTTGCAGTTTTCCAAGTACAGGTCTTTTATGTCTTTGGTTAGATTTATTCTTGGGGTTCTCCAGGCTGGTGCTAGCCCTCTGATAGGTGGGGCCAGGTCCCAGAGTGGCTGGCTGCATGGCCCTGAGTGGGGGAGGGCTGGGGCCTGGTGCTGGCCTCTTGGTGGAGAGGGCTGGGTCCCCAAACAGCTGGCTGTTTGGCCTGGGGTGTCTGGTAACTGGTGCCAACCAGCTGGTGGGCAGGTAATCCCCTGGAGCTAATAGGCTAGAGGAGGACCTCCACAATGGCACTTGTCAGCCCCAGTGTCCTGGTGGTAGAACAAGCTCCCAAAACGGCTACTACCAGTGTCCGTGTCCCCAGGGGGAGCTGCAGTTGCCTCCTGCCTTCAGGAGACTCTCCAGGATCAGCAAGTGGGTCTGACCCAGGCTCCTTTCACACGACCACTTCTGCCCTGGGTCCTGCAGTGCGTGAGATTTTGTGTGCACCCTTTAAGAGTGGAGTCTCTGTTTCCTATGGCCCTCTGGGTCTCCTGTATGCGAGCCCTACTGACCTTCAAAGCCAAGTGCTCTGGGGGCTCATCTTCCCAGTGCAGGACCCCTGGGCTGGGGAGCCTGATATGGTGCTTGGGCTCCTTGTTCCTTGGGGAGCACTGCTGCAATTGTAATTGTCTTCCCATTTGTGGGTCACTGACCTGGGGATATGGGTCTTGACTATACCGTGTCTCCACCCTTCTTACCCATCTCGTTGTGGTTCCTTTATATTTTTAGTTGTAGGAGATCTTTTCTGCTAGTCTTCAGGTTGTTCTCATCTATAGTTGCTCTGTAGATAGTTGTGATTTTTCTGTGCCCGTGGGAGGAGGTGAGCTCAGGGTCTTCCTATTCTGCCATCTTGGTCATGCCTCCTCTTCCAGCTTCTTTTTTCAACACATATTTACTGATGCATGCCCTCCACAATGTTTCAGGCTGCTATCAGGGAGGTGTTTGGTCGGGGGAGCTTTGAGCTGGACTTTGATGGGTGGAGTGACAGGTACTCCAGACTAGGGTGCAAGGGGAGAAATGAAAGCAAAGGAGTAAAGTTGACATAATGCTCATTATGCCCTGATGCCTACTACAGAGGCCATCTGTGCTGCCCATGGTATGTCTCTGTCTTACTCTGCTAGGTGGATGCTATATTCTCCTTTGATAAATAAGAAACCCGAGGCTCAGAGAATTAAAATCACTTACCTGGGGCCACACAGTGGGGCAGAAACATAAAAGAAACCATATCCCCTCTGACAGTATTAGACATTGGGTGCTGGATCTAGGGCCCAGGAGAATAAGAGGAAGCTCCCTGCTCCACCCACCCCAGTGGATGCCTTGATGTCATTTCCCCACTAACTGGTCACCCCATTCAGTCAAGAAGCATGTGGCCCAGATGTAGCAATAAAACACTCTTTATGCATCAAGGAAGTCGAGAGCACAAGGTTCAGGGGCTGGTTGCTCCTGAGTTTGATTCCTAATCACTTTTTAAATCCCTGATGCCTTGTGAAATAAACATGATTGACTCTGGGAGCTGGTTTCTCCACCTCTTGGAGAGGAGAAGCCTGGAGCAGCCAGTGGACAGCTAATTTGATCAGAGGTTGTGAGTGTCTTCTCTCCCCCTGGTGTCTGGGTAGCTAAAATGGAGGGAGGGCGGAGATGCTTAATTAACCCTGTAATTCTTGCACGGGCCAATTAGCATATAGATGAAGGCACTCTCCAAGCCTGTCTCTGGAGCTGTCTCCCGTCTGTGTGCGCAGCCCTGGGCGCCCCTGGGCTGTGGTGCAGCCTGGCCAGCTCCACAATCCAGCATCAATCCTCCCAAATTCTCTCTAAAGGAGGCCAGAGGACGGTGGGGTGGGGAGAGGGGCATGGGGGCATCTTGCTGGCCTAGTAATTTTTAACACAATCCCTCAATCAGTGCTTGAGGACAATGTTACCAGGGCTGCTTGGGCTTCTGATTATTTTCTCCTGGTTCTGGCATTCAGAACCCCCTGGGGTCAGCTCCAGCCCCACGCCGGGATCTCTGCCCTCCTGTCTTCCTGTGCTGAGCACAGTTGCCTAGGAGGAGGGATTGGACTCAATTCTAGAAAGAGGACTAGCTCTGCCATGGTTTTTCAGGCGGCGCCTTGGTTACCTGCCACCTCCTTCGTCGTGTGTGCTGTGTTCAAGTCTCGGGGATTCTCAGGAGCCTCCCTCTGGGAGTTTCCTCCTGGTGCCTCCTGTCCCCCCCCAACCCCCGCCAACTAGCCCTGGGCACGCAGAGCACAGCTGTTCCTTTGGTGGTGGCTTGGAGGTCTCCACAATGGTCCTGTGCCCCAGTGTGGCACATTGTGCCAGGGATGGTGGTGACTGGTGAGCCCCCTGGCCCCATTGTCCCCCCCACCTCTGTCCCAGCCTCGTTGGTCCACCCCAGACCATCTCCAGCTCTCAGCTTCCCTGACAGCTCTGGGAATTCTGCCCACTGTAGAATGTGGGACTGGGGTTTTGAAAAATGAAAACATGTGTTTAACAAAGACCAGGTTTGAACTCAGTCTGGGCTGAGCTTGTGTACACGCATGTAAGTGTGTGCTGATGCACACGGGTTCCCCCAGGAGGTTACTGATGACCCAGACACATGGAGGGGAAGAAGCACAAAGGGCAAAACTGCCAGGGCAGGGATGCAGACCCCTCCCCACCCCCCATTTCCCCTCCCCCTGTCCTTCCCCTTTTGGCCCTACTTGTTGCATGAGTGTGGTGTGGTATTTTGATAATTATAATATTTCTTGGCCCCAAGGTGCTCATCTGTGAAATGGTGATGCTGTTACCTGCTTCACAGATGTTGTCTCTGGTCTCCCAGGAAGAGCCCCGCAGGGTGGAACCATAGCCCCGTTTTGTAGATGAGACTGCTGGGGCTCAGAGCGGCCATGGCTTGCCACAGCCTGTGGTCAAACGCAGAGCTCTGGGACTCTGAGCTCCTGGTTCCCTACCAGGTGAGGGCAGAGGGCCCTGGTGCAGGGCCGGTCAAGGTGTGCATGTGTGTGAGTGTGTGCCCGTGTGCGGTCCATCGTCCAGGTGCGCTATTGAGGGTGTGTGTCGGTCTCACCAGCTGAGGAAAGGCCTGTTCACCCTGTCACTTATCTCCGTGGGAGTGTAGTAGACAGAGCTCGCAGGTAGACAGACATTTCTTTAAGTGAAATTTTTTATTGAGATTATTGTACATTTACATGAATTGATAAGAAATAACCATCCTTTGTACTCTCTACCCAGTTTCCCTCAAGGGTAACGTTTTCCAAAACAATAGTATAATATCACAAAGTACAAGTTGACCTTGATACGACCCACTGACTCAGATTTCCCCAGTTACTTGCATTCCTTTGTGGTGTCAGTGTATCTGTGCACGTGTGTGTATATGGGGGGTGCTGAGGGCTTTGGGCTGATCAAGGGGAAAGATATGACCCTGGGAGGCAGTAATACACAAGTGTTATTGGGTGGTGCTTGGAAGGAGTTGCATGTGGGGGAAGCCCCTCCCAGCAGAGGTCTGTGTCAAGGCTATGATGGGGGGGGGTCTATACTCAGAGGAGGGGAGGACCGTGGACCTTCCTGGAGGGAAGGGGGCTGGAGAGGGGCTTGTGTGTCTGGGTGATGTCACAGCATACCGGTGTCCCTGGGTCAGACTCAGAAGGACAACAGTGGCTTTGGGCCTTATCCTACTAGTAGGTAACAGCTACTGGGAGCATGCAATGCAGGCAGTTTCTAAATGGCTAACACTGCTGCTTTGAGCTATTTTAAGAGTAATTGAATGTGTGAAAATGAGAATTTGTTGTCTGTGGGCTTTCGACCTAATGGGTCTCAGCCTTTGGTGAAGAAATAAACAAGCTAGAGGCCAATACACACAGGCCATCTTTGGCTGATTTATATAATCATGCGTGTGCATGTGCGTGTGTGCCTGTGTGTTTATACAATTTTATCACCTGTGTAGGTTCATGTATCCACCGCCACAGTCAAGACACTGAACAGCGCTGACACCCCAGAGTTCCCTCCTACCTACCAGTGTTAGACCTGCGCGGTCTCCTAGGAGTTTCGACTCGCCCAGGAAACAACAAGAGTCGGAAGCCGATGCAAAACGCAAGAGGTTTATTGAAGGCCGGTGCACCGGGGTTCCTTGGTCCTCACGTAGGAGGTCGAAGAAGGAACCCTTTTGGGCGCGAATATGTCAGTTTTATAGGTTCCCACTTCCCCGTATGTAAATTATAGATTTGGTTGTGTTCTCCTGCTGATTGGTCCCGGCTTAGGCTCGGACCAGAGAGGGAACTTGTCCCCAGCTGCCTGATTGGTCTTTGACAGACACCTTTTTTACATTTTGTTATCTCCCTCCTTCTCGGAAGGGGGCCGGACATCCTGGAAATTCACCCATTGTCTAAGAGGCCCCTATTGTCTGGAGAGTTCTTAATCATTAGCTGGAACAATGTCCCTCGAGTCCCACATTCCCCCCTTTTTCTTGTGACTATTGATTCCAATCATGGAATCTCAACCTTCTGTTCGTAAACTTTGGTACTGTTGTCTTAACATTAGAACTTGTACAGTACTGATACGTTCTCTAATAAATGCTATCAAGCGATTTAGAACACATGGTCCAAAAGTTAAAATCAACAATAAAACAATAAGAGGTCCCAACAGAGTAGAGATTAAGGTGGTAAACCAGGGGGACTTATCAAACCATGATTGAAACCATCCTTTTTCGTTTTCTCTCTCCCTTTGCCTTTTATCTAAGCGTTCCCTTAGTTTATCCATGGTTTTGGTAATGGTTCCTGAATGATCAATATAAAAGCAACATTCTTCTTTTAGAGCGGCGCATAATCCCCCTTCTTTAAGAAACAGCAAATCTAGGCCTCTTCTATTCTGCAACACCATTTCTGAAAGTGAGGTGAGTGATTCCTTTAGTTGAGTTATGGAACTTTCTAATGCTCGAAGGTTGATGTCTACAGCCTGTCTTAAACTTGCATAATACTGGGGTTGTTGTATGAGGGCTGTGGTTCCTGTTCCTATCCCGGCAGATATTCCTAGTCCTAGAAGGACAGCCAATGTGAGGGTTACAGGTTCTCTTTTGTTTTTTCTACATATTCATCTAAAAAGGATGAGTCTGAATGGTAGATAAGTCTAGGGACTAATTGCACTAACACACAAAAGTCAGCTGAAGTATTAAGAACCTCTAAAGAGACACAAGGGGTGAGCCCCGTGTTACATGCCCACCATCCATCTTGAGGAGGTACAAGATATCCTGAGCCTGAAGGGAGGCTGAAATCATGACAAAGGTGTCTATGGGACTGGGGAGGTGTTCCTATACAAGTACCATTTCCAGAAACCGAGGACAGGGTTAATTTACTGGTCCCTTCTTGCTTCCATCGACATTGGTCGGAGGAGGTAGAATTAGTATAGTTGGAGCTATATCCTATAGCATCATAATAAGGGGGAGGGGCAGCATAGCAAAGCCAACATGATTTTGTAGCCTCTGGGTTTGTAGCATTGAGAACCGTAAAGGCTGCCTGCACCAAAGAAAGCATCCTATCCTGAGGAGTCCCAGGCTTAACTGTGGGTTCTTTGGATCCAGAGGTTTCATTAGTCTCATTCTTTGTTGACGTAGCTGAAGGGGCCGGGGGAAGCAAAGGGGGGCCAAGTACGGGATTTGGGCCTATTGATATAGGAGCAGAAGTCTCAATCTTTAGCTTAAGGGTCATTAATATTCTTAAATCATATCCCCTCATGTAAAATCTAACGCCCCAAGAATGACCGTTTATCCATTTTTTATCTCTTTTTCCGGGATTACTAAAGGAAATTTTAAGGGGATGACAACATCCTGAACATTTACTCCGGTGTCCGGTATCCTCATTATGAGAATAATTAGCCGTTACAGTAATAAAATCCCAAGTTGAGGTGGGTTTCCAATTAGTATCCCCGGTAGTTTCACATCCCCAGCTTTTGCAATAAAAGTTTTCAGTTCCACCACATTTATAATTCAGAGATCGAGGGCGGTGGAACCCGGGGCATACGTAGAAAGTGAGGATACCAAGCATCATTCTTTTGCCCGCATTTTTGCAACCCGGCCCAAACCAATCAGTTTCCGAAACTTTGGAAGGGGCAGTGTTCATATCATGAGAATCTTCTGTATCCCAATAAGGTGCTCCTATTGCCAATTTACAAACATCAGGAAAAAGATCTGGCCACCAGGTCCAGGGGGGTGCAGTATGACTAATGGACCAGGTTACATCTCCAGTCTGAGAAATTACCTGCCAAGTTAAACGTTGGGGGAGGTGAGGGCTAAAATCACTTACAGTCAGTAAAGGTAGTAAAACCAAAATTATAAGTCTTAGGTTCGTAGAAGCTTGAGTTTGAGCGGGTTGTCAGTCCTTTGGGCCCGCCATCCTGATGATGTCGTCGTTGGTGCAGCCTTCACATGTGAAGCATGGATCCAGGCAGCGATGCCGTCCACTTTTATGGCCGTTGGGGTGGTGAGGAGGACGGTGTATGGTCCTTTCCATCGAGGTTCCAACGTCTGGGTTCGATGCCGACGGACGTATACGGAGTCTCCGACTTGGAAAGGATGAGTTTCTCCCGGTGTTCCCAGTTGGTAGGCCTCGGCGAGTTGGGACCATATTTCTTTCTGGACCAATTGGAGTCCCAGTAGCCTAGCATATAAGTCAGTGTTATTTTGACAATCAGGTTTTATTTCTTTTCCTAAAGTGAGGAGGGGAGGCAGGGCACCATATAATATTTCAAAAGGAGTAAGATGGTATCGGGAAGGTGTATTTCTAACCCGGAATAGGGCCAAAGGAAGGAGCACCGTCCAATCGGTACCGCCAGTCTCCAAGGACAATTTAGTTAGGGTCTCTTTTAGAGTCCTATTCATTCTTTCTACCTGACCTGAACTTTGGGGTCTATAGGCACAATGTAATTTCCAATCAGTCCCCAAATATCTGGCCACATCCTGACTTACCTGGGCGACGAAGGCTGGACCATTATCAGACCCTATTACCTTTGGTGCTCCAAATCGAGGAAAAATTTCTTCTAAAATCTTCTTGACTACTACAGCAGCTGTTTCTTTCTTTGTTGGGAAAGCCTCTATCCATCCTGAAAAAGTGTCTACAAAAACTAAAAGGTATTTATTACCGTACCTTCCAGGACGCACTTCGGTAAAGTCCACCTCCCAGTAAGTTCCTGGGCGGTCCCCCCTGAGTCTCTTTCCAGTTTCAAGTTTCCCTTTGTGAGTATTTACCTGTTGACATGGGACGCATTCCTGCACAATTTGTCCAGCTAATTTTGTCATTCCAGGGGTTTCGTACCCGGCTTTTTGTAACAAGGCTACCATCTTTTTAGTCCCCAAATGTGTCCATCTGTGCATCTGTTGTAACATGGATTCTGCTTGCTGAGGGGACAAAGTTCTTTTTGTTGTGGCCGGGATGATTTCTTCATCGCGGCCTGGTTTTTCAGGAACTTTATCTGACAGTCCTAGAATGACTTCTCCCGATGCTATTTCTCGGGCCACTTGGTCAGCCATATTATTTCCCCTAATTATTGGGGTATTTCCTTTTTGATGTCCAGGGCAGTGGATGATACTGACTTTAGTAGGAAGCATGAGTGCAGTCAACAAAGCCATGATTTCGTCTTTGTTTTTAATTTCTTTGCCACCTGAAGTTAGTAGCCCTCTCTGTTGGTAAATGGCACCGTGGATATGAGCGGTAGCAAACGCATATCTACTGTCTGTGTAGATGTTTACTTTTTTTATTCTCTGCCATCTCTAATGCCCTCGTCAGGGCAATTAATTCAGCTCGTTGGGCTGAGGTCCCTTGTGGTAGCGCCGCTGCCCATATGACTTGTTTTCCTTCTACCATGGCTGCCCCAGTTCGACGCTTACCTTCCTCCAGGAAATTGCTCCCATCCGTGAACCAGGTGAAATCAGCATCAGGGAGGGGCAGGTCCATCAGATCTGGCCTACTGCCGTGTGCTGCGGCCAGTACTTCCTGACAATCATGTATGATGGTGGAGCCTTCCAAGTCAGGATCAGGTAGCAAGGTGGCTGGATTGAGTCCTGTGGCTGGAGCAAACTTGATGCGATCTGAGTTTAGCAACAGGGTTTGGTAATGGGTCATCCTGGCATTAGTTAGCCACCTATCCGGTGGTTGACGGACTACATTTTCCAGGGCATGAGGAGCTGTTATCGTTAGATTTTGTCCTAAAGTTAGTTTGTTAGCATCTTTGACTAGAACGGCCACTGCAGCGATTATCTTTAAACAGGTGGGCCATCCTGATGCCATAGGGTCCAATTTTTTTGACAAATAAGCAACTGGGCGATTCCAGGGACCCAATTTCTGAGTCAATACTCCTTTTGCAATGCCCTTATTTTCGGCCACATATAAATGAAAAGGTTTGGTTACATCTGGCAGTCCTAGGGCTGGAGCTGAAAGTAAAGCTCGTTTGATTTGGTCAAAAGCCCGTTGTTCCTTATCGCCCCAAATGAAAGGAGTGCTGTTTTTGGTTAGGGGGTACAATGGGGCCACCAGCTCAGCAAACCCTGGAATCCATAGTCTACAGAATCTGGCCGTCCCCAAAAATTCTCTAACCTGCCTGGCGCTTTTGGGAGCCGGAATTTGGGCCATCGTATCCTTTCTGCTCTCCGTGAGCCATCTTTGTCCCCCTTTTAATAGATACCCCAGGTAACTGACCTGTTGTTGGCATATTTGTGCTTTCTTGGCTGAGGCTCTATATCCCAGGGTTCCAAGTTCCGTTAACAGTTTTTCAGTACCCTTGATACAATCTTCTTGGGTCTCAGCAGCTAATAAAATATCATCAACGTATTGGAGTAATGTTACCTGGGGATTTGATTCTCTATATAATGCCAAATCCTGATGGAGGGCTTCATCAAAGATGGTCGGGGAGTTCTTAAATCCCTGAGGTAGCCGTGTCCATGTCAGCTGACCAGACATTCCCGATGTTGGATCTTTCCATTCGAAGGCAAAGTAAGGTTGGCTCAGGGGAGAGAGTCTTAAACAGAAAAAAGCATCTTTAAGGTCCAAAACAGTATACCACGTATATTGAGGTGGAAGAGTGCTCAGGAGGTTGTAAGGGTTTGGAACTGTGGGGTGGAGGTCTGCCACCCGTTTGTTTACCTCTCGTAGATCCTGCACCGGCCGATAATCATTTGTTCCTCGTTTCTTTATCGGCAGGAGAGGGGTGTTCCATGCTGATTGACATCTTATTAAGATGCCCAAGTCTAGTAGCCTCTGTATATGGGGATGGATACCGTCTTTGGCTTCTCTACTCATGGGGTATTGACGGACCGTTATTGGGGTGGCAGTTGCCTTGAGTTCCACTAGCACCGGGGGCCGATTTTTGGCCATCCCCATACCGGCAGTTTCTGCCCAGGCTTGAGGGAACCGAGTTACCCAATCTGTAACATTAACTCGTGAGGATGAAGGCTGCTCGTATAATTTATATTCATCTTCTAATTTCATAGTCAATATTTGAAGTAACCTTCCTTTATTATCAGTTATGGTGGGACCTTCTGGCTGAAAGTGGATTTGAGCCCCTACTTTGGAGAGTAAATCTCTTCCCAGCAAAGGATAGGGGCATTCCGGAATAATAAAAAATGAATGGGTTACTCGTCCAATCCCAAGATCTACTGTCCTTCGTGTGGTCCATGAATATTGTTTATTCCCAGTGGTTCCTTGTACCCATGACCTTTTAGCTGAGATAGGACCTTTTGAGTGGAGAAGGACGGAGTGCTGGGCTCCGGTATCCACCAAAAATTGAACAGGTTCCCCCTCCACTTTAAGAGTTACCCGGGGCTCGGGGAGAGGGTTCGAGCCCTGACTTTTCTAGTCTTCTTCTTCCAATGTTAAGATTTTGTTTCTGGTTGGCCTTCCTCCACTCTTTTTCTTAGGGCATTCTTTCGCCCAATGTCCTTTTTCTTTACAGTAGGCACATTGGTCCTTGTCTAATGGCCGCCTTCTGTCTGCCGTTCGCCCTTCCTGCCTATTTCTATCCCCTATATTTCTTCCTCCAACCACAGTGGCCAGTATCTTACTTAAATTCCTCTCCTGTCTCTTATCCCGTCTTATTTCACGGGCTTCCTGCTCTTTCTGCTTTCTTTCTTCCTTCTCTTCCTCTGTTTCTCTTTTGTTATATACTTTATCTGCCTCTTTTACTAACTCCTGAAGCGAAAATCCCTGCAAGCCATCTAGCCTCTGTAATTTCTTCTTAATATCAGGGGCCGCTTGATCTATGAAAGCCATTGCTATAGTAGCCCTGTCCCTCCGAAGTTGGATCATAAGGGGTAAAGCGTCTAAAGGCTTCCATTAAACGTTCCAGGAACACAGTTGGCGATTCCTGGGGCCCCTGAGTGACTTCCCTTACCTTAGCCAAATTAGTGGGCCGTCTGGCCGCTCCATGGAGACCCGCCACCAGAGCCTGGCGATACATTTTCAGGCGCTCCCTACCTTCCGGGGCATTGAAATCCCAGTTTGGCCTGACGAGTGGGAAACCAGCATCAATCTCGTTAGGCAGCTGGGTAGGTTGCCCATTGGCGCCTAATACATTTTTTTTCTGGCTTCTAAAAGAACCCGTTGCCTCTCCTCAGTCGTTAGGAGAGTCTGAAGCAGCTGCTGACAATCATCCCATGTGGGCTGGTGGGAGAAAACAAGAGATTCTATTAAAGCGGTAAGGGCCTGTGGATTTTCGGAAAAAGTTGGGTTATGCATTTTCCAATTATAAAGATCTGCAGAGGAAAAGGGCCAATATTGGAGAGGTCTATTCCCTTGGCCGGCGGGGGGGCCATATTCTCTAAGAGGTAGGGCAGTGGAGTCCGGGGAGATAGCCCTCCGGCTCCTAGTGCCCGCTGAGGGACCCCTTTCTTCTTCCATCATGGATGGTTCCTTTGGTGCCGAGGGCAGTGGAGCTGGGGGTCCTCTAGGTGGTAGGGGATTTGGGGCCGGAGGATAAGGGGGTGGGGAATCCAAAAGAAGCAAATCGGACTGCGGGTCAGGATAAATCGCCTTCGGTGGATCCAGGGCGTCGGGTAGCTTCTCCGTGTTGGGGTTTTTCTTTAAGGCTAATATCTCCGACGCTGCTGATGTGTGCGCGGACGTACCTGTTGAGGAAACAAAGGGCCGGACCCACGGAGGTGGGGAGAGAATTAAATCTTCCCAGACCAAGACATATGGTACTTGGTCTGGATGTCCGTGGGGATCTATATTAAATATCTTAGACTTCAGCAGCTTAATCTTGTCTAATAAAAAGGATCCTTCGGGGGGCCATCCTATCTGAAATGTTGGCCATTCAGAGGCACACAAAGTCTGCCACTTTCCTTTCTTTACCTCTACCGAAAAATTACGGGCTCTGGCCCGAACTTCGGTCCAATGGCTTAGGGTAAGGGAAAGAGGAGTCGTAATAGTTTGTCCCATTGTCGTCCGTCAGAGAAGAAGAATAGACCACAATACAGAAACAGTTAAAACTCCACGAAACACATATACGCATGGGCCACCGCGAGCTCGCTTCAAAACCGAAACCTCTTCAGATGGCAGTTATCACCAAGGGAACTGCCGAAACCGAGTGAAGGGGAGACAGAGTTTGCCTCTCCTTCCAGATGAGCCACCAGGGCGTCCCCTAGGGCTCATGGACGCCGGCTATTAGCACGTCTGCCTAGCCAGAGGTCCGATACAGATTCCATAATAAGCCGATTCTTACGGCTTTCCTCCGATAATGGCCCACAAAGAACAAGGGACAAACAGACAATCAAGCTCGAGCTTACCTAGTACCTCCAACTCCCGATGTTCTTGTGGTTCGGGGCGAGTGGAATCCCGGACGAGCCCCCAAATGTTAGACCTGCGCGGTCTCCTAGGAGTTTCGACTCGCCCAGGAAACAACAAGAGTCGGAAGCCGATGCAAAACGCAAGAGGTTTATTGAAGGCCGGTGCACCGGGGTTCCTTGGTCCTCACGTAGGAGGTCGAAGAAGGAACCCTTTTGGGCGCGAATATGTCAGTTTTATAGGTTCCCACTTCCCCGTATGTAAATTATAGATTTGGTTGTGTTCTCCTGCTGATTGGTCCCGGCTTAGGCTCGGACCAGAGAGGGAACTTGTCCCCAGCTGCCTGATTGGTCTTTGACAGACACCTTTTTTACATTTTGTTATCTCCCTCCTTCTCCCCAGCTGCCTGATTGGTCTTTGACAGACACCTGTTTTACATTTTGTTATCTCCCTCCTTCTCGGAAGGGGGCCGGACATCCTGGAAATTCACCCATTGTCTAAGAAGCCCCTATTGTCTGGAGAGTTCTTAATCATTAGCTGGAACAATGTCCCTCGAGTCCCACACCAGTAGCTATCACCTCCTCCACCTCCAATCCCTAACCCCTAGTCACCACTAGTTTGTCTCCAATTTCTAAAGAATTGTCCTTTCGAAAATGTTGTATGAATGGAATCATATAACCCTTTGGGACTGGCTTTTTTTTGCCCAGCATAATTCCCTGAAGATTCATGCAGATTCTGTGTATTGAATTGTAGTGTCCCATGGTATGAAGTGTCACCCTTTGCTTAACCGTTCATCTGTTGAAGGACCTCTGGGCCGATTCCAGTTTGGGCTATTACAAATAAACCTGTATACATATTTTTGTGTGAACACGAGTTTTCATTTCTCTAGGATAGAGTCCAAGTCATATGGTAATTTCATGTTTAGTTTTTTAAAGAAGCTGCCACACTGCTTTCCTGCGAGGCTATACCATTTGACATACCCAAGAGCATGAGTGATCTGGCTTTGCTGCATGCTCCCCCAGTATTTGGTATGTCACTAGTTTTTATTTTAACCAATTTCATAGATATATAGTGATCTCTCATTGTGATTTTTTTTTTTTTGTTTGCGGCACTCGGGCCTCCCACTGCTGGGGCCCCTCCCGTTGCGGAGCACAGGCTCCGGACGCGCAGGCTCAGCGGCCATGGCTCACAGGCCCAGCCGCTCCGTGGCATGTGGGATCTTCCCGGACCGGGGCACGAACCCGTGTCCTCTGCATCGGCAGGCGGACTCTCAACCACTGTGCCACCAGGGAAACCCTCTGAGTATTTTTATAAGTGCTCAATTTCCTTTAAGTCAATTAAATAGAGTTGTTTTACAAATTAATTTTGACAATACTACACATCTGCAATATACACATATACAGTTACATACAAACACACAAACAGACACAAACAGAGACCCCATAGTTCCCATTCCAAAATTTTAGTCATGAAGCAGGTACAATAATACAAAACCCATGAGTTACAAAAGAAGTTGGATTCAAATTTGGTTTCTGGCAGATGGAACAAATCAAGGTCACCTGTTTAGATGGCTAAATCCTTTTTACTAATATTTACGGAGGAGACACTTAAGATTTGTATTTGTCTTTGACAAGTCAAGTTCCAGATTACCTATTTCCCTTTTGTTCTTTCTTCCCATGAGAGTTACCTTCCTGAAATTTGCATTTTAAAAAGATGGCTTATATAAGAGTTCCTGGAGAAGGCCAGGTAGAACATTTATATCTCTAAGGCACAGGTGGAGAAATGCTAGTTTCTCCTATGAGGACTTTGTTTCCTTACTACCAGAATTTTTTTTTTCAATATATGGCCTTGACCCGAAGAGGATCACCTATAGACACAGGTGGTCCCATTTCTAAAGGCAACCTTTTGATAACCTCTTCAGTGTGGAAAGGCAATTCAGACAGAGGATTACTAGAATGAGTACTCAATTAAAGGAAAACAGAGGGGAACAGTAGTTACATCATTCTTATAGTTTTTATGTCTTGGGTATCTTTTATATCATTAATCTTTCATAACGAATCCTTCAGTGAGGCTATCTGGGCATTTTGAAGTCTTTTGGGGCTTATGCATGACAATTAAAATAGGTACAATAGGGACTTCCCTGGTGGCGCAGTGGATAAGACTCCACACTCCCAATGCAGGGGGCCAGGGTTCGATCCCTGTTCAGGGAACTAGATCCCACATGCATGCTGCAACTAAGGAGCCTGCATGCTGCAACTAAGGAGCTGGTGAGCTGCAACTATGGAGCCTGCCTGCCACAACTAAGACCCGGCACAACCAAATAAATAGTAAAAATTAAAAAAATAAATAAATAAAAAAAATAGGTACAATAGTTTAAGCTGAGAGTTCTCTAAAATTTTAACAACTTACAAGTCTTTCCAATGCAAAGGAACAAAGAAACTAGCCCTACAAATATTTTCTCCTGCTAACCTAATTTTAGAAAAGAGAAAAACTCTTACCACTCTTGTTTCCTGTAGACCCTACAGGCAGGGGTCCAGGAGACTGTCGGACAGAGTAAGACTTTACTTTCTGCCAGCTTTCTCTAACTGTACACTCAAAAATCAGTTTCGGAATGCCAAAAGAGCCTCATCTTGGCCATTTCAGGATGGGATTCCCTTTAATTCCTAATTAAGTAAGCTTGCAAATATCACTGCTTTATGTGTTATATGTAAAGTCAGCTGGCATTCCCATAGGTGGCTGTCTGTCCAGGAGACGTTTGGCCTTTGAGGCACAATTTCCCATTATTAATTTGGTAGTCTAATTCAGATATGAGGTATGATCTGAACACATTTCTGAGGACAGATATGTGCTGCTAAGTCTCCCTCCCCAAGGGGTGACTTTTGGGTCAGTTTGGCTCTTTTACGTGTTTCGGTCTCTCCCTCTAATAGTCTAGAACCACTGTGGCTGCTTGGAGTGCTAGGTTATCAGCCTCTGTTGCACACCCCCATCCGCATCCCGGGAACAGCCGCATTTACTTAATAGCTGTAGTGGTGTTAGGGAAACCACTGACCGAAACCGCCCGCCCTGGCCAGGCCTGTTAGTAACCACTTGCGTGAGTTCTCTTACAACAGGAGGTCCTGGTAAGGAACGTGGAACTAAACAAGCTACCACCAACCACAAGAATTCAGGAAAGGTCAAAAGGAGAGAGGAGACGCCACTCCATATGTCCTACCAACTTCC
This sequence comes from Grampus griseus, assembly GCF_964374135.1. Taxonomy (NCBI): domain Eukaryota; kingdom Metazoa; phylum Chordata; class Mammalia; order Artiodactyla; family Delphinidae; genus Grampus; species Grampus griseus. Next base: position 110,203,725 of record NC_139001.1, read on the forward strand.
CAGAATCCTCCTCGCTGGAATCCACTGTGGCTGAGCGATGCGTGCGCCACCAGGAAGGACCCGGAGTCAGACCAAATATGGGCTAAGCAAGGTGATTGGCCAGAGACAACCTGGAAACTAACCCTATTACCGTAAAACCCGAGACTGCGAGCCACGTGGTAGAGCAGTTCTCCCGGGTTCCCTTACCCTGCTGCTCTCTGCCTGGGCACCCCTTCCCAGGAAGGTCTTTTGCTTTGTCTGCACATGTGTCTCCACGGAGAGTCCATTTCTGAGTATTAGACAAGACCCCACTCTTGGGCCCTGGAAGGGGTCCTGCTTCCTGCAACAGTGCAGTTCCCTGTAGGACTACTGCATGTCACAGGATTAATCCTCAGACAGTTCTGCTAAGTCCTCAGTTGCCTGAGAGCCCTGTTTGGCCAGAAGGAGCAGATGTCCCTTTTTCTTTGGAGCTGAATAAGTCAACCTCTCATTTCACTAGCAAACAGTTTGTTCAGACCATATATCAACTTAAAAAAAAAAATTAAGCCAAGTTTAACAAAACCCTAGCCACCCATGTTTCCCTGGGCCTCCTGCCCAGATCCCCCTAGGTCCCTGCCTAGGAAACGCACTGGTGCCCCTTAAGACTCCAAGTATTAAGCAAAAACAGTTTGAATAAAAATTTTTAGGATCATCACTTAAAAACAATGAGATCCAGGTATCAGGTGAACTCATCAGAATATCTGGGAGTACTGAGAAGCTGGTGGGGCTTAAAGGGTAGTTTCCAGGTGTCCTTTGGTGGGTATCTCTGATGTCTTGCTGACTACACCATGTGAATGTTGATGAAAAATTAATTAATAGTCAATCTAAGAAGGAAGTAGAAAATTATATTCTAATCAATCTGACGATTATAACCTGGGAGACAGTCTTTCAGAAAGCTCTAAGGACTGTTCTGCCCATTAGAGGTCAAAGTGAAGCCATGCACCTCAGATTGGCACTCGAACCCACGTGCCGGGACTTGAACCCGGCCAAAACCCACCGTCTTCCAACTGAGATCACACACCTGGTCTCAGGACTTGATGAAGCTCAGGTTCTTGATGTCTCATAGCAGCAAGAATTCAGTGAGAGACAAAGTGATAGGTAAGAAGTGGATTTCTTTAGAGAGAAACACACTCCACAGACAGAGTGTGGGCCATCTCAGAAGGTGAAAAAGGCACCAGGGTATGGGGTTGTCAGTTTTTACAGGGCTGGGTAATTTCATAGGCTAATGGGTGGGAGGAGCATTCCAGCTATTTCGGGAAGGGGCAGGGATTTCCAGGAACTGGGCCACTGCCCACTTTTTGGCCCTTCTCTTTGGCCATGGAACTGTCATGGCGCCTGTGGGTGTGTCATTTAGCTTGCTGATGTGTTAACAGTGAGTGTAAACTGCGGCTCAAGGTCTAGTGGAAGTTGACTTGGACCTGTTTGGTTCTAATCAGTTTATGTCATGTCGTCAGGCTATGTCATTCCTTTAAAGTTTGTGCCCTGCTCCCTTCCCTCCTGTTTCAGAAGCACAGTTATAAACATTTCTGAGGCAAAGGGTTATACATCAAATGACGTATTGACGGTTTTTACAATCCCGATCTGCATGTACAAATCGAGTTCTGGGTCATCATGACCCCTTGCAGGATTAAGAAGGAATGTTATCTCCTAAGGAGGTCTGGTTACTGCAGATGAACCATATATACTAAAGGGGAGGGAGGAGGTCCAAACAGGCAGAGAAAAATTTTATGTTTCAATTCTTTTTGTCTTGCCATAATATATGAATTTTATTTCATCAGTGTTTGATTGTCTTTTCTCATTCAGGTTGTGGTTTTCTTGGTTCTTGGTGTGACGGATAATTTTTCTATTGTTTCCTGATATTTTGTCTATTATGTTAGGAGACTCTGTGTTCTGTATCGTCTTTTATTTTAGCAGGCAGTCACCCTGTTTGGGTTCAGTTTGCTGTCTACTATTGTCAGTTGTGGCTCCGATGAAACTTCAGAGCCTTTGCACCGCTGCTTTGGTCTGCTCGACTTATCTTGTGCTACTGACTCTCCCTCTGCTTCCTGCTGGTGCTGTCTGGGGTGTGGGAGGAGTTTTCCAAGGCCAGGCTACCCAGGGTTTCTTGGTGGGGAGGGGAGTGATGCCACCACTCTACTGCTGCCCCCTGGATGTCCAGGTGTCTCCGGGGGAGCAGAGTCTTGGGCCCAGGGGGACAAAAGGGCTTCCCAGACCAGACCACTTGCTGTAGCAGGGCCCTTACTTACCCGCCCAGGTGTTTCTGGTCAGGGAAGGACAAAGAGCTTTCTGGACTAGGCTGCCTGTGGTGACCTCTCTTGCTGGCCCTGCCTACCACCCGCCCTAGTGTCTCTCAGTGGAGAAGGGAGTCTCAGGCTCGGAAGGGAAAAGAACGCTGCCACTGACACTTATTTCTGATGGTCTCCCAACTGATCAATCTTTTTTTGTTTGTTTGTTTTTTGTTTTTTGCGGTACGCGGGCCTCTCACTCTTGTGGCCTCTCCCGTTGCGGAGCAGAGGCTCCGGATGCGCAGGCTCAGCGGCCATGGCTCACAGGCCCAGCTGCTCCGCGGCATGTGGGATCTTCCTGGACTGGGGCACGAACCTGTGTCCCTGCATCGGCAGGCGGACTCTCAACCACTGCGCCACCAGGGAAGCCCTCAACTGATCAATCTTGCTGGTGGTGTTGGGCTTATCTAATGGTGTGTGTGTGTGTGTGTGTGTGTGTGTGTGTGTGTGTGTGTGTGAGTGTGTGTGGAGGTGGGGGAAGGGGACCTCTGATGGATCCAGGGGAGGAGTAAGCCCACCTGGGCTGCCTTCCTTTGCTAGGTTGGAGGTTGGGAAATACTGGGCCTGGACCTCCTTCTTCTGTTGGGTCAGGGGATGCAAGACTTCCTGCCACTGTGCTGTTCCTTGATCCTGGAGTCCCAAACCAACTCACCTTCTTTTTTTTTTTTTTTTTTTTTTTTGCGTAGCCAGTAGTCTTTACTAGGACAGAGGGAGTGAGGGGGGAAAGGGAGGATCCAGAGTAAGGAGAATGGGCCACTGTTAGAATGGCAGAGGTCCTGGGAGTCTTGAGTCATCTGCTGGGGATGGGAGTTAATGCTTGTTGGGGAGAGGCGGAGGGACGCGGATATCCTGGCCTCTCTCCAGACGCCGTTCACAGTCAATCAAATAGTTTACTCCATCGATGACCAGCTGCACCAGCTCCACCTCTGACTTGCCCAGTCGGTCCAAATTAGAGATGTCAATGATGCCGCCTGTGGCAGCTGTGTCCACTCCTCCAGTCCCACGTTTTTGGAGTCTTAGGTTCTCTAGGATCTTTGGGAAGCGGCTATCTTTGCTTAGCAGGGGCAGTTTGACGTGCACTCCCGCCCGAAGTCCAGTGCCTAGGTTAGATGGACAGGTCAAGATGTATCCCAAACGCTCATTCCACATGAACTCCCAGCCACGCTCCTGGATCAGCCGCTCCACCTCTTTGAGGCCTCGGCAGAATCTTTCAAACACTTTCTTCATGTTGCCACCCTTCTCCATGGAGATGACCCGTGTATGATCCTCCTCATTCACCCAGATCAAGAAGCTCTTCTCATTGTTGTGCCAGATTCCACGAGCATCTGGCCAGTCTCGAGCCATTCCTGCTGCGGTCAATAATGGGGACACAGGTTTATCAAACAGGAAGTGGTCATCAATTAGCTGCTGCTGCTCAGCCTCTGTCATCTCACTGAGCCGATAGTAGCGTCCAGCCAGGTCACCCTTCAGGCCACTCAGTGCCTCCACCACAACACGCTCCACCTCTCGTCGCTCTGCCCGGGTGCAGGCTGGAGGCAGGCTGAGACCCCGGATACTTCGGCCGGTTCTGACTCTTGTGGACAATACATACCTCTCATCAAAGTAGCCAGAACGGATCTTGCTGGCATCCAGGTCAGTGGTATGTTTCATCGTCTGGGGGTTATATCCATTGTGTCGCTCTTGGATCACAGGGTCAAACAGCTCAGCAAATACCTCATAGGTCTCCTCATCACCAGCTACCACGCCCACAGTCTTGATGAAGGGGTGGCCAGGGTTGTCCACGCCAGTCTGGATACATTGATCTAGCGTCCAACCAGTGGGTGTGGTCTTGTCGCAGAGCCGGGCATAGACTGCTGGGGTCAGGTGACTGGCCATGCAGTTGTTGTGCTTTCGGAGGTCTGGGTACTCAGCACTCGGGGGATACAGCCTCCGTCGTTCGCCGGCGGCTCGAACAGTTTCCGAGCGGAGAAGAAACCCAGCGGCTAGAGACCCAGCTCCAGCCAAAGCCAGGAGTCTGAGCCCCGGGCGGGCAGACAGGAGACGAGAGAAGGGACCAGCCATGGCTTGAGGGTCTGGTTACGGAATCCCGGAGTAGGAGCTGGCTCAGGGCAGGAACCGGGAGGGAGGATGCAAACAGGCTGACTGAGAGCCGGAGGTGGGTGCGAGGCTGGAGCCGAAATGGAGGGAGGCTGGAGCTGGAGTGGAAGCCGGTGCCGACCAGGCTGCAGGAGAGGCGCGATGAGCTAGCGGCGGTCGGGCGCAGGAGAGCCAACTCACCTTCTTACCTTTCTTTTCTTTAAAGAGATCTCCTTTGGTATTTCGTCTACTACACCATTTCCAGGGTCCACGATGAACTTAGAGGGAACAGAGAAAATGGGTTTGCACCAGAAGTCAGGAGCCAGGATTTTAATCGAGAAGTTTCAGGAAGATCGATTTTTCACCCCAGGATACATCCTCACCTCTTGGAGCTCCAGGTGCCTGAGATATCTCCATTAAATGCCATTACCTTTGTTCCAGTATCGTCTTGCTGGGGCCCTGTCATAAACACACGTACCAAGGGCCATTTAAAGAGGCAGCAGGGTGGAGGGCTGAGTCGGCCGAGGAGACAAATGATGTGACTTCCGTTCTAGTCGTGCTTCCAATTGTGTGGCCTTGGACAACAAATTCCACGCTCACCTCTGCGTCTCAGTTTCTTTATCTACAAAATGGAAGAAGGGGTTTGGGGTTGAACAAGACAAGGGAGCCCTGAAAACCCTTATAGTGATGATGTCCTAGGACTCATGCTTCCCACGTGTGCCCTGTGTGAGTGATGCTACGTGGTGCCTCTGTGCAAAGAATGCTTTTCTTAGGGAGTGCAAGGCTGGGGGTGCCAGGACCGGGCCCGTGGGCAAGGCAGGAGGGGGAGCACGCAGGAGCTGTCCACTGTGCTGGACTTGATTGAGTCCAGGGCCCCTGAGCAGCTGTGCCCAGGGCTATCCCTTGGGATTCGGGGTGAGGGTGGGGGAGGGGAAGGAACTTGCCCACTGGTTCCTGTGCGCTGCTGGGTAAAATTTTGTCCAGGGTATTAACCCCTGGTTCCTCCCTGTGTATGTGGATGCCATGGCCTCCCTGGGGATGCCAGCAACGAGTCCCGGCAAGGGCGGGAGCGTGCACTTAATGTTCATCTGTGTGGAGTATGTCAGAGAACACACGGATTCGGGACAGAGACAGGTGAGGCCTGGAGGATTTGGAGTGACACCTGGGCCATCTCTCCTCTCAGTGTCAGTGGTACCTGTTCCTTCCTTTCCTCACCGACTCAGCTGAGCACATGCAAAGCATCGTGCCTTGTACAGATGACTTGATTATTATTGGTCTGTTTCTTCAACATCTGGGCACATATGAACCTTTTTCTAATGGACGTGAAGGCTCGGAGCACCTGGCTCCCAGGTCCCCCTGCGGGGTTGGAGTTGGGGCTTCCTGCCCCTGTAACACAGGTGGAGGCTTCCCTGCACATCGCGGCCTCCTCTGCACATGGCTGGTCTGGGAGCCACATGTCTAGACGAGCCCTGGCAGCTCACAGATGCAGGGGTCCTAGCACTTCTGTGCTGATGGAGCACCCTGCCAGGGGTCCCCTAAGAGGGCTGCATAGGCAGATGTGGCGTCTGTCGCCCCCTCTCTTCTGCCCTGAGATGCCTGGGGCAGGGACCATGGTGGGCTCAGTTCTAATGTGCTCGTCACCACCCGTACGTAGGCAGTTACTTTGTGAGGATTTGCTCAGTGAACTGCTTTCTGTACTACGGTGCCTGAAAGATCACTGTTAGCACATAGTTCTTCCTGGAATTCAGAGGTGTTCCCCTTAGTCGCGGGCTGGGGGATGACTGCTGACACAAAAACCAGTGCAGGCGGGTGACAAGGACGGGGCTGTCGAGAAAATCCCAGAATCAGCATCAGAGGATAGACATTTGCCTGATAACTGCTCCAACCGTAGGAAGTCAGGAAAAACCTTTTTTTTTTTTTGGCTTTTGCCTTTTTCTCCTTTTTCTTCTGGCAAGTGGTAGTGATTCAGGCTATGGTTCCAATTAGGACATATGGTGAAATTAACGAATCTCTTCCACTGTTCGATGTTGGCCAAATTTAGTAAAGAGAGGATGTGAACTTCTCCTTGATGATAATCATGCCGGCAGCTGTCATCTCCCCAGGCACCTGCTAGGTGTCAGATCGTGGCCTGTGCTGTCATCCTCGCAACCATGCTGAGGGTGGGTGTTATTACCTGATGTCACCTGTTCTGTGTGGGGTCTGGAAATTCTTTTGTTCACCTAGGAGGTGGAGCCTGGGTCATCTCCGTTGCTCTGAAACCCGGCCATCGATGAGCCTTGTGTGAGCAGGTAGGTGCTCTCAGGGAGGGTGTGGAGAGGTGAGGCTGGAGGCTGGTGCCCCAGGGAGTGGAAACCTGGCTGGTGAGGTGAGACAGGGCCCTGGGATGCAGAGGACGTGGGGAGACTGGCATCAGCCTGGTCCCCAGGCAGACCTTTATCCTTGGGCCATTTGGGGCCCTGGGGACTGTCACCCTTCTGGGCGCAGAACCTCTATCCCAGGCTGTCCAGCGCTTGGAGTTATGGGCTCCACCTCGGAAGTGGAATTTGGAGAACCTGGGCTGTGTTTTATCCTGGGTCAAGTCCCTGGGATGGCATGGGGCAGGCACCAGGGGCCGGAAGCTGTGTGGGGCCCCGGGAGAGGGAATGGGGAGACGTGAGGTGTGTGCCCCCCGGCCTCACCAGAGGACGCCAGGCCTAGTGGCCCTGCCCTGCTCCACTGTGGCCGCAGACAGGGCTACCTCCTCTCCAGCCTGACGCTTTAGCAGGAAATGACATCTCTATGGACTGCCCTTTTATGACATGGAGGTCACCAATTCCAGGCACGAGTCGGGGGTGGGGGGCAGAGCTGGAAAGGCCCCCTTAGGGCTGAGGCCAGCTGGTGGGCCCAGCACTCAGGCTGGCATCACACAAGTTCTAAGATCTTCCAGTTTTTCAAGGGAAGCCAGAAATCTAGATTTTATGTGTTATCTCCTGAGTTGTAAAAATTGATAACTGATTTAAGAGACACAGAAAAGCCACAGTAGGGCTGAACGATTTGCTAGCTGGATGTCCTGTGGGTGCACCTCTGGGGTGGAGGCCGCGAATTATGAAGCCAAATCTCTAGAGGAGGAAAGGGGGTGTCGGCGTTGGACCAGCGCTGCGCCCTCGCACCCACGTCCCCCGTCTCCTTCCTTCTCTGCCGCTGCCCCCCACCTGGGACAAGCCTGGCGCACGGTGATGTCCAGCCAGTCATTCCTGAGGAGGTGATGCCTCTTCGTGTGTTCTCCATGACTGTCCCCCAGGGGTCCACAGCTTTGTGCTGTGGTGACATTGTGTGTGTAACTAAGTGTGAGAGTCTGTGAGTGTGATTGTATGTGAGCGTGTGACGTATGCATGTGTGTGATGTGTGTGGGTGTGATCGGTATGTGTATGGATGTGTGAGGGCGATTATGTATCTGTGAGTGTGTTGATGTGCATGAGTACGTGTGATTAAGAGTGTGCAAATGAGGGAGAGCGTGTGTGTGGGCAGGTGTGAGTGTGGGTGAGAGTCTGGCATTGCTCTGCCTGCTGGGCGCCGTTGCTCCGATGTCCCCCTCCGGCTGAGCAGAACCTACCATTCCAGGCTGCTGGTTCCCCGGGCTCCTCTCCAGGCCGCTTTCCCCACCTCTGCTGTGGGACTTGGGCCTGGCTCCCAGCATCTCTGCCCAGATTACCTGCTGCTGGAACACTGGGCCACCACACAGAGGCCTGGCGGCCCTGCAGGGGAGGCCCTGAGACCAGGATGGGAGTGGCAGCGCCTGGGCGTGGACATCCTGGACCAGCTGCGCTTCAAGCTGGGCACTGCAGAGCAAGCCCGGTCAGGGTCATGCAGAGCAGAAGGGTCACCCAGCCGAGTTCTGTCCCCACACGGAGAGAGGACGGGCCTCTATAAGCCAAGGAGGGAGGCCCGGGATGGAGCCTTCCCTCACAGCCTCAGACGGAACCAGCCCTGCCGACACCTTGAGTTTGGACTTCTGGCCTCCAGAACGGTGAGGTAATAATGTCTGTTGCTGAAGCCTCCCGGTCGGTGGCACTCTGTTATGGCAGCCCTAGCAGACGAGTACACCGGTGTGTGCGTGCTGTCACAGTCACACCCGCGGGGGTGGCCACGGCTTGCGCTGGCCTGCACTCCTGGGCCTCCTGTTTGGATACCCATCCACTCACCACCACGTAGTGAGAGATAATAAACTGTGTTGCCCTAAGCCACTAAGTCTTGGGATGGTTTGTAAAACAGCAATGGGTAAGCAGAGTAATCAATGCCTTGATATTTCCCAAATGGTAATGTGTCATGTTTGGTAAAAGCTTTCTTTCATGCTGCTTCAGTTTAGGACAAACTATGTCAGCAAACTATGACAATTAAAGAAAAAAAAAAAAGAAAAAGCAGCAGCCCAAATCCCAGGGAGACCCACGGTAGCTCATTCATTTGGATTCGGTTCTAATGATGATGACTTATTTTCCCTTGTTAGCAACATCCCTGGTAACTGAGCCTTGGCTCAAAACTCGATGTGTTACTTTAGAGCCCAGAGCAGGCAGTGAGCTGCCTCATGATGGACGACAGGGTTGCCGGGGTTCTGGCTGCTTCTGGGCTAGCCCCCAGCACTCCGCTCTTGCCTCCGGGGAGGAGGGCCGTGGGGAGCAGCGACCAGTGGCTCCCGTGGCCCGCAGCCTGTGCAGAGGCACACAGAGCCCCCAGCGGGTTCCCTGCTGTCCTCAGGCCAGGCCTTCCTTGATGCAGCGAAACAGCACAAGTCCACGAGGACTTGGTGCCGTGGGCTGGACTGCATCTCTCCACTCACATGCTGGGGTCCTAACCCCCAGCACCTCAGTATGTGACCTTATTCGGATATAGGGCCCTTATGGAGACAGTCAACTTAGAATGAGTTCATGGGGTGGGCCCTGATCCAATGGGACTGCACTCCTTGTAAGAAGAGGAGATGGGACACAGACATGCACAGAGGGAGGACCCCGTGGAGACATGGGGAGAGGACGGGCCTCTATAAGCCAAGGAGGGAGGCCTGGGATGGAGAGGGAGACCTTGTGCTGGCCTGCACTCCTGGGCCTCCTGTTTGGATACCCCTCCACTCACCAGCACAGCATCCCCGTGGCCTCACTGAGGCGGGATCCTCAAGCCCTTCCCTTGACCGTCTTCCTTCCAAGCTGATGCCCACAGCCCCACCTGCACTCATCCCAGTGACCCTTTACAGCACTGGTGGGGTTCCGCTCTTTGTGGCATCATTAATGTGAGGCGGGGTTGTCCCACAATTGGGCCAACCAGGAGTGACCCTCCAGCTGGGTCCTTGGGCCCTCCACTTCTGTGTCTCACGGATGAGAAATCCCCAAGGTGGGACAACCCGGTACCTTCTAAGTCAAAGCTCCACTAGCAGCTCTCCGTGGCCTGTCCCCAAGCTGTCTCTGACCTTGCACATTTGGACCCAGGGGACCTATTCTTCATTTGCTCCGGCCAGGCTCCCCAGGGCACAGTTGTCCTGCCTGCGAAGGCTGAAGCCAAGGCTGAGGCAGGATCAGGGCGCCTGGGTGGGGGGCAATCTCAGAGGGGTCGCAGCACGAAGCCTTGTAGGGCTCTGAGCAGGCCTTGAGGACTGCAGTGGTGGCGAGCAGCTGGCAGAGGGCCAAGGCTGCAGGAAGGAGAGTGTGGGGAAAGGAAGGCGTGGGGAAAGGAAGGCGCGGCGAGGGTTAGGAACCGGGCTTGGCAGTGCTGTGGTGGACACTGGTTCACAGGGGAGCAGGCAGTGAGCCCCAGGGGAAGAGATGGGCAGGTGCAGGACACAGACCGGAGAGGTCTGCTGCCTCTCACTGTGCCCAGCTGCCTCGGGAAGCACCTTGGCGGCATCCCTGGGAATCATGAGGCTTGTACACTGGCATCCTGGAACCAGGCTCAGAGAGAGTCTACTGGGCTGGACAGTTTTTAGAGAATGACCTTGGGATAGAGTAGGCAGAGAGAAGTGGGCCAGCCAGCAGGCCACCTGCTAGCCTGGAGTGGCCTTCAGAGATGTCCCACGGCGGGCCGAGATGGCCAGGCCCTTATGATCCTGCCTCAACCAGCCACTGGACCAGGCTGCCTGGGAGGGCGTGGCCTCTGCAGCTGGGATGCGCCCCTCCCACCCCCGCGGTGGCTGACAGCATCTCCTAGTGACCATTCGGGCTTTCCTGTCTTTGCCTCCCACCCTAGCAGCCCTCTCCCCACCTTCTATCCCCCAGTAAGCAGGGATCCCCAGGGGACATCCTACCGCTGTTGGCAACTGGGTCCCCAGTTCTTGTCTGGCATGTGCTGCCTTTGCCTGGAAGAGGGGCTGTGCCCAGAGGTGCCTGTGAGCTGTGTGGGTCCAGCTCTTTGGTGATGTCATGTGTTCAGTGATGTCACAGGAGTCATGGGTTCTGCGGGCCCCGCCCGGCGCCCCATGAGCACGGCCCCACCCACTGGGCTCTACCTGCCCCGGGGCTACTCCGCGCTTGGTCACCTGTGGCCGGTGGCCATGTCTTCCACCCAGCCCTTGGTGCTGGCCCCAAGGCCCTGGTCCTCCGCCTGTCACACCTGTGGTGATTGCGCTGTCCCCCGCCCCTTCCTGAGGGCATCTGTTGCCCCAGGTCCCTGTGGTCAGGGCTGCTCCTCTCCCCCGGCCTGAGCCAGGAGCCCAGAGGAGGGTGCTTGGACCAGGAAACCTATCTGGGGCTGACTAGTCACCTAGGCCCCAGGGGAAGCCACAAGGGCCTGAGCTGGGCCAGTCAGGTTCCCCAAATGGGGACAGTGTGAAGTGGGGAAGTCAGCGGAAACTGTGGCCAGGGAGGGGCCAGGAGGGAGCTTCACGCTGCTGGCAGGCAGCTGGTCAGGAGAGGAGAAGGGGGCGGTGAGGAGAGGTGCAGAGAGGCAGAGACCCCGTGGGAGGGAGCGCTGACTCAGGGAGCCCCACCTCCCGGGGCCTGAGGCCTTAGTGACATGACACGAGGCAGCCTGGTTCCTGCCTCAGCTGTTCTGGCTGGATGTGCTTTGAGGAAGGGCGTCCCAGACCTCTCCCCAGGGGCAGGCACGGCGCCCCAGGCCTGCAGGGGCAGCGAGGGCTCCATCCCGGGGAGGCGCCGCTCTCCCCGCTGTATGTTCGTTTCCAGACTGGTCACCAAGTCGTCGTCAGGTATGTTTCACAGACAAGCAGTGTGAGGCCGGCCTGGGCCAGCCCTGCCTGGCGGGTGTGGGGGGCAGAGGGAGCGAGGGGTCCAGAGGGCGAGCCCGGGCTGGGCAGAAGTCCTCCCCCTTCAGGCTGGAGGTGAGAGCATGACCCGGGGCTGCACGGGGAGGGCCCCGAGGGGGCAATTCCCAGACCTGCTCTTGAGACGGTGCCAGCCATAGTTGCTGGAAAGCCATTGGCATCTGGTTCAAAGCCTTACTAAAGCCAGCGCTCCGAGCAGGGATGCCAGGTGAGAATCTGCCCTGGGCACGCTGGACATGCTGACCTCGACTCACGCCCGGAGAGAGGACCTGGGGCCGTACTTATGTGGCCTGAAATTGGTGGCTACTTAAAGTCCCCATTAGAGGAAGACTATCTAAATCATGGAGTGATTAATATGAATGCGGTGCGGTGATTACTAGACGTATGAGTTAACACCAAAAAAATCCTTGCAATGTGACCTTGAGCACAAAACACAGGCAACAAAATCGTCCCCAATCCTAAAGAGCGAAAAGGCTGGAAGGAAATATATGACTATGTCAACAGTGAGTTTATGAGTTTCTTTCCTTTTTGTCTTAAATTTTTTTATTTGGTATTTTACATATTTTTGATTAGGACAAAAGTTATTAAAAAATAAAGAGAAGGTGAAATGCTATTATCATGTTGGTATGAGGTGGGTATCAGTGAATTCATCCATCCCGTCCCACTAACATCCTGATCTTGCTGAGGCTGGACCTGTGCTGGGCTAAGGTCCAAGGGGGGGGGTGACACTGGGTCCTGGCCCGTGGGGACCCATGTGTATTGGGGGCAGCTGACCAAGGACCAGGCCTTCAGCTGTGGTGAAGGGGAGCAGGTGGGGCACCTGGGGTGTAGAGAAAGCTTCTCAGAAGAAGAGGTTCCAGGAAGACCTGCCCTGGGGGCAGACCCAAGGGGCGCCAGTTGGGAGGAGGGTTTAGTTAGCTTCCTGCAATGGAGACCCTGGCTCGGGCTTCCGTGCATGCCCTTCTGGTTCCCTGAAGGATGCTGGTGAGCTGCTGCCCACTGTGTCCTCAATTTTCTCCTGAGGCAGGCCAGCGGGGTCGAGTCCCCAGTGGGCAATTTGCCAGCAAGGTCAAGACAAAGCTTTTATGAGCCTTATTGTCTCACATGTGTCGTCAGAGTAGGCTCAGTGAGCTGCCCTCCCGCAGATACTCCCGGGAGGTACGTGTCCTGCCAGGCTGGTGGGCAGCAGGTCAGAGTGGTCCGGTGGGCCGTCCTCGCGGTCCCGGGGCCTGGTGCTGGCAGAGTCCTTGGAAACATGGGATGAGGGGGGAGGAAGGGGCTGCGGGATCAGGGCAGGCCTGGGGTCAGAGCTCGGCAGTGACCCTGTGTCCGGTGTCTGGCGGCAGGGCTGCTGCCGCTCTCACCCGGCCCCGGGCTCCTCAGACGAATTCAAGGTCAACGAACAAACAGTGTCAGAGTCTTGGGCAGACATTTGTTCCTGCCTAAGGCTGGCATCGCTGGAAGACGCAGTAAACGTGGTTGTAACTGCGCAGGGCTGTCTCTCCCCGACCTGTGTTCCTCCCCAAGGTGGCTCCGGGTCCTGGCAGGTCCTGCGTATGAGGATGAAGCTACACGACCAGCAGTAAGTTCCAAGGTTTAATTCCCCCTCCTCTGCAACCCCCTCCCTCGGACCTTCCCAACCCCCAACTACTGCTTTTCTGGGATCCCAGGTGCCTGCCCACATGGTCTTCCCTCTCCTGCTCTGTCCCCCATGAAGCTGCTCCACGCACAGCACCCTTGGGAGAATGCTCAGGGGCAGGGCACAAGGAGGGTCCCCAGTTGTCTGGTCCTGGAGTCTCCCTACACCCCCCAGCCCTTGGTGCTGGCCCCGAGGCCCTGGTCCTCCGCCTGTCACACCAGTGGTGATTGCGCTGTCCCCTGGCCCCTTCCTGAGGGCATCTGTTGCCCCAGGTCCCTGTGGTCAGGGCTGTTCCTCTCCCCCGGCCTGAGCCAGGTGCCCAGAGGAGGGTCTTTGGACCAGGAAACCTCTTTGTGGCTGACCAGTCACCTAGGCCCCAGAGGAAGCCACAAGGGCCTGAGCTGGGCCAGATCCCCGGAGTGGGGACAGAGTGAAGTGGAGAAGCCAGCAGAGGCTGTGGCCAGGGAGGGGCCAGGAGGGAGCTGCACGAGAGCTCCCACCGAGAGCCTGTCTGGCTGGGGCTCTCCTTCCCCTCTGCACAGGGCTCAGAGCTGGTCCGAGGGCCAGGCGGCCCCTCCCCATTCCCTCTCGTCAGCAGGCAGCTCCCCCGGAGCCCCTGCTTGGGAGATGCGGGTGTGGGTGGCAGTCAGTGGGCTGCTCCCTGATGTGTGCTCAGCTGGCCACCTTCCAGGCACACAGAAGGGGGAACCTCCTGGTTTCCTCACGGTTGGGTGGGGCCCAGTGACTGGCCCGGGCTTAATTGTGAGCAGAAGGGCTGAGTGTAACCTCCAGGCTGGGTGTTCACTCTCTGATGTCAGACCCTTCAGAGATCCTGCTTCCTCTTCCAGTGACCAGCCAAACCCCTTGAAGCAGCTTGACTTGCCCAGAAATGAGGCGGTGCCCCCAGCTGGAGGGGCCCTGGTGATGCATCTAGCTCAACCCTCCCATTTTACAGAGGGAGAAACTGAGGCTGGAGAGGGAAGGGTGGTGTCTCAGGCCACACAGCCACTTGCTGGCACAGCTGGAACCCGATCTCTGCGTGGTGCCTTAGCCTCTTTTGTGCTGAATCATGTTGCCTCCGGAAAGTGGATTTGTGGAAGTGTTTCCAAAGCAGAACAGAAAAGTGAGTGGCCTGACTTTGGGGCGAGGGAGGGTTCATAAAGTAAGGAGAATGCTCACTGGACACTCATGATTGAAGTTAGCCTGAGGCCAGAAGGGTGTGTACAGCTGCTGTCACACAGGCTGAGGCTTCCTGGCAGGGGGGTGGCCAGGCGAGGCCCAGGGCATCCTTGGGCAAAGGTTTGTACTTCCTGAAGCACACAGCCAGGCCGGAGGTCTGCTGGGAAGGGAGAAGGCAGAGATCAGATGCAGGATGGGATGAGGGCCAGCGATGGGCTGCCCCGTTCGCAGCGTGGCTGGCTGGGCCCTTTCTGGATAGACTTGTGGTGCTGCCCTAGGCAGTTGTACCAGCCTGTTTTGGAGGGTGCTTGCCCACGTTACGTGATTTGTCCAGGCTCACACAGCTTGTGGTGACAGAGCTGGGGTTTGACCCTGAGTCCCTGGAGCCGGCTCGTGTAGCTGCAGAAGAGAACCAGGCTTTGCACCTAGATCTTGCCACATTTGAGCTGTGTGTCCTTGGGAGAACCGCTTTGCCTCTCTGAGCCTCAGTTTCCTTGCCTGCCCATCAGGTAGAGGTCCTAGGGCAGATCTTGGGACAGATGTCCTGGTGTTCCCACAAGTTTTGTAAACAATGTGTGTGAATGCCGAGCAGTGCCCAGCAAATGGCAGGCCTGCCCTTGACTGTGATTTCGGAGGTCCCAGGCTGGGTCTCTGGAGGTTTCTCAAGCACAGAACAAGTTTCTCTCCCCTGGTGACCCGTGGGGGTGAGTGCACTTTCCCTGGAAGAGAAGCCTGGTTTCCTGAGGTCTGTGGGTGGTTCTGAGAAAAGACCAGCCCCTTCTGGGAAGGAAGGAGGAGAAAGGGTGGTGGCAGAGAGCAGCTGGGGCCTGAGCGGAGAGGTCAGGTGAGGGGAGCAGACTGTGCCAGGAAAAGCGTATTGATTTCCTCCTTTTAGAAATGGATTCAAGTGGAATCATTCATAATGTGCTCTCCCCACCACAGACAATACCCATTCCCATCACTGTCAGGGAAATGGATTTGCAGCACTCTGGGAAAGAGAAAACAGATTGCCTGAGATGCGCAAAGACAGCTCGGTTCTGTCCCCACATGCTTTCTGCAGAGCCTGGTGGTGGCTTGCTGGGGACGGAGGGCAGAGCAATGCACCGTCAGGGCTGCTCTAGGGACAAGGTCTGCATTGAGCATTGCAGCCATAACAAGTGGTCAACCCTTGGTGGGCAGGGTCTCCAAGGGGGTATTGATGGAGCCGGGGGTCGGGAGGCCACCTGGGGGATGCAGGATTTGAGCTGAGCCTCAGAAGCAGGAGTGGCCACGAAGAGCAGTCTGGGCAGAGGGACGCCATACCCAAGGGCTGGCCGAGGGGCTTCTTTTTTTTTTAAAATTAATTAATTAATTGATTTATTTATTCATTTATTTATTCATGGCTGCGTTGGGTCCTCGTTTCTGTGCGAGGGCTTTCTCCAGTTGTGGCGAGCCGGGGCCACTCTTCATCGCGGTGCGCGCGCCTCTCACTATCGCGGCCTCTCTGGTTGCAGAGCACAAGCTCCAGACGCGCAGGCTCAGTAATTGTGGCTCACGGGGCCAGTTGCTCCGCGGCATGTGAGATCTTCCCAGAACAGGGCTCGAACCCGTGTCCCCTGCATTGGCAGGCAGTCTCAACCACTGCGCCACCAGGGAAGCCCCCGAGGGGCTTCTTGCTGGGAACCAGCAGAAGCTTCGTGTGGCTGGGACCCATGGGGTAAAGGTGGGAGGTGATGGCTGGAGTGGAGGGCAGGGGTGGTGCTGGGCATCTTGACACCTTTCCTGGCTGCCACCCTTGAGGGACTGCAGTCCAGGCGTGCATCAGAACACCTCTGGAGACAAGAGTAGGTGTGAGTGCAGCCTCTGTCAGTCAACCAAAGATGCCTGCCCTGGTCCTGGAAGAGGCTGACTGGGGTCACGGTTCTGCTTCCCTTAGGCTTGGCCTGAGGCTGCCTGGCAGCAGGGTGGCTTCAGCGGACACTGGGCTCAGCCAGCTGTGACCCACTCTGGACAGGGTCCCGGGGCCAGCCCCCTGCCCAGCCAGACTGCAAGGCGCGTCTTGTTGTTGGTCCGTTCATTCATTCATCTGTTCATCCTTTCCCCAAGAGGAATATCAACACCAATGCTAGGTAAGCTGGACTCATGGCATTAAGTGGGGCACGGGGTGGGGGGCACATGGACAGACACAGGCCTTGGAGCCAAGGAGACCTGTGATCAAGTCGCACACACGAGTGTGTGACCTCTAGAAAGCCACCTAAGATCTCTGAGTCTCAGTTTCCTCAACGGCAAAATGGGGCTAACTCTCGTCAGGTGGTCGTGGGGCCCCAGGGATACAGTAACTGTAAAGGACGTGGCAGGTGCCAGGCCCCCACCTGGGCACTGGGAGCTCAACAAGGTGCCTTCATGTACCAAGACACAGTAGGAAGTCGGTGCCCCAGGGCCTTGGCACATGCCGTGTCCGTGCCTGGAGCGCTCTTCTTCCTGATACCCTGTGGTCAGCTCCTGAACTTCCTTCAGGGCTTTGCTTGGCTGTCACCTTCTCAGCGAGGCTCCCTGGTCACCCCCTCAACCCTGGGCACAGGCCATCTGACGTGGATTTGTGAGGTTCACGAAGGTGGGGCTTTGATCTTTGTTCCCTGAGTCTCTTCTGTGCCTAGAACAGTGCCTGGCACATGGCACCGGGTGAAGGGATGTTGCTAAGATACTGTGCAGTGCAAGGTCACCAGCGCGTTGCTCATTGACCCCACGACCACGGAAACGGGGCCCAGGGTCACAGTGGAAGGGACTCTGCTGGTCTCCAGAGCCTCGGTGAGGTGCTGGGGAGAGCACGCTGGGCTTTGAAGCGGAAAGAGCTGGTTTGACCGTGTGTGTGTGTGTGTGTGTGTGTGTGTGTGTCTGTCTGTGTGTCTGTGTGTCTGTGTGTGTGTGTGTCTGTGTGTGGTGGGGAGGCCCTGTCCTAGCTGGCAAGGAGCTCCTGGTCTGAGGGGGACACAAGGCCTAAACTGAGATCCATCCAGGATGACGTCAGAACCAGGCCCAGGCAGGACCTCCCAGGGAAGGGATGCCCCACGGGGACCTCAGAGGGGTGCTTGGTGGCTCCTGGGCAGGGCGCCTCACTGAGCCGCCTCTGTTTGTCAGGGAGACCTGGGCTCCTTAATGATGCTGCCCTTGGGCACCCGAGCTGTTCTCCCCTGGACCTCACGGGGCACACACAGGTGGAGGAGGGCTCTGTAAAACTTCTGAGAGAGGTGGGGTGCAGCAAGGGACAAAATCAGGACCCCTGCGCACACTCCACCCCTGACACAGAGCCCTTCCCTCCAAGAGGGGCAACATGGCTAGGAACACAAGCCTTTCTGGGAGAGCTGGGTCTGAATCCTGCCCCTGCTGACATGCTTGGTGACCGTGAGCTAATGATTGAGCTCACTAAGCCTCAGTTTCTTTATCTGTGAAATGGGCAGAGTGACAGTGCCTGCTGCAAGGGGCTCTGGCGTGGTGCATTCATCCCAAGGGACAGGGATTGTAGGGGGTGAGAGGCCTTGAGAAGAGACCACAGCCAAGACAGGAGGGCTGTGGCCCAGGGCACATCCAGCCACCTTCCCAGGTGAGCTAGTGAAGGAGCGGCCAGTGCCACGTGGGTCTGGCTCTAAGCTGGGACACCAGTTCCTCCCTTCGGGGGCCCGGGCCTCTGGCAGCAGACTTCCCTCAGGTTCCTGGTCCAGGCAGGGCAGGGACGAGTTGCTGGGGTCCCATCTGAGGTTTACTCCCATCCTGGGCAGGAAGGGTGCATGGAGGAGTAGAGGCAGCTGGTCCCTGTCCACAGGATGGAGGTGTCCCTGGGCCTGTGCTGAGTAAGGCCACTCAGGGTGGACAGGGTGGCTGCCTGGAAGAAGCATCCTGGGCTGGGCTGGCTGGGAGGGTGAGGGCAGTGGGACGTATGGGGGAGAGTTGGGAGATGCAGCTAGTTTTGATGCTTCTGCGTCTGTGACCCAGTTCACGTGGCCGCGGCTTGCTCCTGCTAGACAGGAAGTTAACTAGCCAACCACACGTAGAGAATTTTCCCGACCCGGTTCTGAAGCCGAGAGTTCGCCTGGTGCAAAGGGGTGGGTGATTCCCCTTTTCTCAGGGGTCACCGCTGAGGGCAGTTTGTGCCTCGTTCCTGTCTCTTCGAATCATTACAACAAAACCTGGGTCACCCCAGTGCCGCCCCATCTTACAGAAGAGGCAGGTGGAGGAAAAGTCAGGGGAGTCGCTGGTGAGAGATAGATGAGGGTCTTGCCCAGGACCGCCGTGCCCTAGGGCCACCCGCCTCAGTTCTGGGCCCCAGCAGCGCTGTTGCTTTCAGGAAGCTTGTACTTGGGTCTCTGCCCCACCCCTGCTTCCAACTTAGGTCCCTACCTAGGTCCCCAATCTCTCTGCCTTGTCGAAAGAGATGAGTGCCGCAGGGAAGCAGCCCCAGGCTTGGGGGAGCCATTTCTAATGGGAAAACATGCACATTTGCCTAAATGAATCAAATCCATTTCTTTCCCATACATATTTCATGGGCTTCCTCTCTGTGTAATTTAATTATCACAGTTGTTAGTGTTAATGTCCTGGTTGGTGCAGCTCTGCTCCCCAGACCCTCGGAGCCTAATTCGGCACAGGGCTCTGAGGAGGAACCGGGAGGGTGGACCCATCTCTATGGCAACAGGATGTGATAATATTTCCGGGTGATCTATTGCCTTAATCTTGAGGGCTCTGAGTATATTGCCAGCATTAATAAATAAATCTAAATAACACCCTGGCGAGATCGATACTATTCTATCCATTTTACTGATGGATGAACGGCAGCTCTGGGGGGTTTAATGCCTGGCCTGGGGGAGGGGTGAGAAAGCTCGGGATTGTGGAAATGCCTGCTGGGCGCTGCCCTGGCTCCTGCGAGGCCCTGACGTCCCGGCTGGAGGCGCTGGGTCAGGGGCCACAGAAGCCTCCGAGACCCAGTGGGATGGTGACGGCCAAGCGTGTTCTGGATGCACAATCCATTCCTCTTTGCAACCGGGTGGGAGCAGGGCAGCAGGAAGGACCCTCGGGCCCTCAACGTTGCTCCTCTGCTTTTCTAAGTCCAGACAGTCCACCCAGAGAGCATCCATCCTTTGGCCTTTGTACGTTCAGCAGTACATTTCTTGGAAGAAATAACCTTTAATCCAGTACCAGTCTAGGTACCCGTAGTGAGAGCTACCAGGATGATTTCTCCAATTCAGGGCTGAACGCACACACCTTATTCAGAGGAGACCTCCCCTCCCCTTGGCTGTCCTGGGGCTTCCTTCAACTCGAGGAGCTGGGCCTTTCCCTAAGGGCACCACGTGCTTCCTGGCCTGGCCGCAGAGTGTCACAGCTGCACCCTGGCCCCTGCGGCCCGGTGGTGGCTTCCCGGCCTGTCTGTTCAGGTGAGAACGCACAGGCCGGGCAAGCCGCCACCGGGCCGCAGGGGCCAGAGTTACCCTGCGCTCACACTCGCGCCTGCCCTGGGGGGCTGGGTCCCGGCACTGCTCAGTTGTGAGTCCTCTCCTCTCCCTGCGGTGAGGTCCTCACCTCTGTCTGCACGTGGGCCAGAGTAGCTGCTCTGCCTCCAGCCTCACCCCGCTTGCCAGCACAGCCCCCGCACAGGTCCTGGGTCGAGTTTGTTAAGCAGCTTCCTTCCTCCTTCTAGGTGAGGACCCTTTTGAGGGTCCTTCTGTGAACCTTAGTCAGGCCCACCCAGTCCACCAGAGGGGGCCTAATAACGTGGGGCCAAAAGACAAGGGGTCTGCAGGCCTGTCCCTTTCATGAAGGTGCCTCCTTTGCTCCTGGTCAGATTGACTGGTCCCCTGTCTCTGGGACCAGCTATGTCCACGCAGGAGACTTAAGTGCGGCATTAGGTCCAAGTGTGCCTCATTTGGCCGTGAGGTCAGATCATCTCAGACTGAGGTCATTTTAGACTGTTTCAGGTCTTTCTGCGAAAGAAGGTCTGTTCCAGGATGCTGTGCCGACGGCTTCTCTGGCTGAAACAGGGAGTGTGGCCTCCTTGGGCTCCTGGTCCCGCCTGTGCACTTTCTCCCTCCCACACTCTCTGTGAACCCCTGGTCTCCCCTGTCAGTGTGGGTGCTGAGCGCCGTGCCTGTGGAGCGGATGCGTTTCGGGGGAGTCCCTCCAGCCCACACCACCTTGCTCTGCACCCGCCTCCCTGGCCACGGCTGATGGGAGCAGGTGTGAGCACCTGCCTCAAGCTGATCCAATCACATTCTCCCTCCCAGTCACTGGGGATTGGGCCTCAGACAACTGAGATTGTACCTGAACCGCGAATGAAGGAGGCAGCTGGCCTGCGGCGGCTGCCTTTGGCCCACGTGCCAATGGAAGGGGAGGATGCTGGCAGGGAGGGGGAGGGGGAGAGAGCAGACAGGGGAGGAGAGAGGAAGAGAAGAGAAGGGCAGACAAGGAAACCAAGAAGGGCAGGAACAGCAAGAAGGAGAGACAAGGCAGCCCCTGCGGGACGGAGGAGGGAACCCTGAAGACTTCCCTGCTTGGTCTGCTTCCCTGGAGGCTCAGCTGTCAGCCCCGCCCCGAGCTCTGGGAACAGCTTTTTCCTCATTCTGCTTAGTGGCAGGCCCTGCCCATTCCGGATAAAGGCCTGTCTTCAGAGATCTTAGAATATATTGCCTGGCAAGAGTATTTCTGCATGCCTGAGGCCTCGTGCCATGATGGACCAGTTTGACCGGATACGTTTATCCTGACAGTGTGATTTCTGCCAAATGCCTGTGTTTTCTCTGGGGCTGGGTGGGCGCTGCAGGCTTTCGTGACTGAGCTCCAGTAAAAACTCTGGCCACCGTGGCTCGGGGGACAGTCCCTGGTTGGGAACGCTTTGCACCTGTTTCCACATTGTTGGGGGAATTAAGTGTGTCCCCATGTGACTCTGTCGGGAGGGACCCCCAGAAGCTTGTGCCTGGTGTCTCCTGAGCTCCTCCCAGGTGCCTTTCTCCTCTGCTGACTTTCATCTGCGTCCTTTCCCCATCACAAACCGTACCTGTGAGTATAACAGCTTTTTCTGTGTGGTGTGAGTCCATCCAGTGAACTGTCCGGCCTGAGGATGGTCCTGGGGACGCCTGACACAGGGGTTTAATGTGGCTTATGCATACTTCTCTCCCTTGGAAACAAAAGAGCCTTGTCTGAGGCAACTTGGAATGACAAAGATGTGGCAGAAGGGGGCCCAGCAGAAAATAGCACACCTGACCTGAGTGCCTGTGGAGGGAACCAGTGAACATAAAGAGAGAGCAACCACAGGGGCTGCAACCACCCAGGCCTGAGGGATGGGGTGTGCTCAGGCATGACCTCGAGCCGGAGAAAGCCCTGGCTGGAGGAAGCAGCCGCTCACGGGGGCAGTGGCTTTAGGCAGAGGACGTGGCCCTGCTCGCTGTGGCCTGCCGGGGAGACAGCCAGGTTCTGACCTGTCTTCTTCTGCCTCTAGGTTCCCGCAGGGGCCTCGTGTTGGCTAGACCCAGCAGGAAGCTCCAGGGCAGGTGATGCTGGGGAGGAGCGAGGCCCCGCGGCCGGGCCTGATGCAGGGGTGTCCCCTGGGGAACGCTGTGGAGGCTGAGGCTCGGGGTGTCGAGGGCTCTGCCCTGTACCTGCAGCTTGGCACAGCTGCAGAGCCGCCGTGGGCCCAGGAGAGGCGACGAGCTCCGGGTGGAGCTAGAGCGGCGTGGAGGTCCCAGTTCCTCGGAGGGGCTCAGGAAGAAGGAGGAGGCGAGCAGGGCGGACCTGTCGGTAGGGGGCGGGGTGGGAGGGGAGGCTCAGGTGGCCAGGCTGCTCCTGAGGGTGGCGTCCAGCTACGGAGCTCCAGGCCTCTGTGTGCTGCCCACAGGCGCGGGGAGAGGCAGGGTGGGCTGCCAGCATCTCCCAGCGGGGCCACCCTGCCTGCCAGCACGCAGACTCCCCCCAGCTGCAGGATGCTCAGGGCGGGTGCTGTGCTGGGACTGGGCAGGCCCAGGTGTAAAGCGTGGCTGGCAAAGGACTTGCTAATTAATTTGTTAATTAACGAATGCCCTTCTTCTTCCCACAGAGGGTTCAAGGCGATTCACAAGAACTCATACAATACAGTAATTACAAAATAGAGACAGAATCATTGCCCAGGGAAAAGGTAAATAAGGGTGCCTAGTGGGCAGTGGCAGGCTGGTCCATGGCCCTGGGATCAAGTTCACACGCTCTGCCCCCAACCTGGCCTCACCTCCTGCCTTAGGTCTGGGCTCCAGGGTGTGTGCCGTCTCTGTGGGGTCCTCCTCATTTGGGATCACGTCACGGGGGGCTGATTCCACCCCAGGAACTCTCTCTGTCCTCCCTGAGCTGGCCGGCTAGCGCTGTCACTCCTCGGGTCTCTGTGTCCCAGGCTGGGCTGGGCTCCTCTGACCGCAGCCCTGGTCTCCACACTGCCTTTCCCTGCCAGGTCTGTGAAGGGAAGAGTCTGGGTCATCCACCCGCTCTCCCCGCAGGCTGCCCCAAGCCCAGACAGGTGCCCGAAATGGGGAAGGACTGAGTGAGCAAATGTCTGCGCAGAAGTGATGCACTGACCGCCCGGGAGTGGGTCACCCGCTTCCACACTGGCCCACTCCCCCTTAGCTTTGCCCTGGGTCTCTTTTTATTCTGCTTAACATTCGCTTGCTCTATATATGTAACTTTGTAGCAACTTCTGTTTCTTTTTTGGAACAAGGCTGAATGTACTTAAAACGAAATAAAAGAAGAAAGGAAGATGGAACAGTAAATCCATGAAAAGTGAGCAGGCAAATCAGCAGCTGATTTAGGACCTGTGTCATTTCTGCAAGCTGAGAGCTGAGTTCCAACGTGGCTCTGAGCTCCCTGGCAGGTGGAGCCTGGGGAGACACAAAGTGCTTATTTTCAGCAGGGTGTGCATCCAGGATTCCCACCACATTTCCCAGCGTGGAATCCAGGGAAAAAATGTGCCCTCGCCTTTGTACGTATCCGGGAAGGCGCAGCGGACCCTGGCTTGCTAGGTGGGTGGCCGGGAAGGGAGTGAGAAAGGAGGGGCTTCTTCCCTGGAGCAGCGGGGCTTCTGTGCTGCAGGCTTAGGTGAGACCTCAGGCCGCAGCAGGCTTCAGGGCAGAGGATCAGACTAAGCCGGGCTGGTCAGATGGCCAGAGGCCAGGGTGGGGCTTTGGCAGACACCTCTGTCCGGCACACACGGTCACTGGCCTGGTTTGGTCAGCGCCGGCCAGCATCCTCTTCTGAGCGCTCCATCCTTCTAACTATGGTACATGTGTAACTTGGATAAAAATAAAAACCAATCACTGCACCCAATACTTGCGCCCTGTGTCCTCTGTCTCTCGATTCTGCCCTTCTCTCCGTCCAGCCTCAGTTTATATTCCCCGACTGGAAACCCGATTTCTGGTTTCAAAAGCTCTGGTCTGCTGGAGTGGCAGGAGGCTTTGGAGTGGGCACCCAGGGCCGGATCCCCTCTCCCCGTCTCAGCACCTCGGTGTCTTCGCTCAGACCCTCCCGACGCCTGCTGGCCCCCATGTCTCTGCTCTGCCGGCAGCTGTGCTTGGGTCAGGCCCCCTCATCCCCAACCCCACATGCCGGGGGCCCTAACCCCCCTGCCCACTCTCTCCTCGCAGCCCATGTTCCTTGCTCCTCCATGAGCCCCCTGGGCAAGGCCTCTGCCTGGGATCCTCGTCTCCCTGCCAGCTCCCTACTTCCTTCAGGGCTTTGCTCAAATGTCCCCTTTGCAGGAGGCCCCGGCCAAACTGACAGTGACCGTGTCCCTCCTGCATGGCCCACGCAGTGCTGCAGCCGCCTGCCCAGGGCCCATGTGCATGCTCCCACCTGCCCTCTGCTTCCCAGGAGTGCCAGCCCCGCCAGGGCTCACTTAGTCACTAAGTGCAAGCTTGTTGATTTAACCATTAATTAGTGACTGTAAATCCGGACATTACCTTGCAGGACTGTTGAGTGCAGCCCAGCGCCCAGCAGACAGCTTACACCGAGTCAAGGGCCGTTCCTTTGCCTGCACGTTCAATACCCTCCAGGCCTGTGGCCAGCCTGGTCCCAGCCCGACCTCAGGCCTCCTGTCCGGTTCTCCCCATATTCCAGCCCAGCCCAGTCTTTCTTTCTTGCAGATCTCCACCCTCCAGGTTGAAGATAAAGCTCAGGTGGTTTACCCCTCTGGAATGATTTTGTTTTAGAAAAGCCCCAAGTTGCCTGCTTTTCTCCATCACAAGAGCTCCCTGCTTCACCGGTACACAGGTCGTGTTTCTGAAGGATTTCACGGGCCAAGGGAGCGTGCTCACCGACCCAGAGCAGATAACAAACTTCCAAGAGGTTCACAAGCAGGTTGTTAATCACAACTATTATCAACAACTGAACTGTATAACCCCACAATTGAATGAGTTGTGTTGTAAACAAAGGCATCACGTCTCTAACTTTTTCACTGCCTTTTACCGTGCTGGACGCTCTTGGCATGATTTAGGCTGGCTGTGATCGTGAGTGTCTAAATGTGACTTTGTGTGCACCTACGCACCTGGGGCACATGCAGGGAGCCCTGGGGCGGGTGTGGAGGCCTGCTGGCCCGAACCACACGGCTGAGAACGTCCCGCCCAGACTTCCTGGCTGCTGGCACAGGGAAAGATGAAGTCCACCCCCGCAGGACTTCCTGTAGCCTGGCCCTGCTCCCTCCTCTAGGTGTCAGGGGGTTACTGAGATCGACAGAAAGGCTGTTAAGACATCCACGTGGAGATTGAGGGGGTCCAAGGAGAACCACTCACTTGGTTTGGGCCCAGTATCAGAATCCCTGCTGTTCAAGGAGGAACAGACACACGACGCGGGGATGTCCCGGGACGGATGTGCTAGCGGGAAGCAACCAGGTCTGACTTTGTCAAACCATGAAGCCATAAGTAAAGAGCGGAAAGCAGGATAAAGTGTTTCTAAAAATAATGGAAGATCAAGTAAATGATATAAAATAATGATTTAAGATGAGTAGCTCCAACAGTGTATTCTATGTTAAAGTGACATTTCATGCTAGCTGGGAAGAGTGGACTCATCTACCAGCAAATACATGGAGCTGTCCATCAGGCCCAGATCTTCTGTCCCCCAGTGTCCACTTGGGCCTGGATCTGCCTGGCCTTGGCCACTCGCCTCACTTCCTGGCTCAGTGGTCGGTCCTCGTGATGGCTCTTGGGCTTTCTGTGGCCACCGTGTGTGGGCCTCCCCGGGGCCAAGAGTGAGGGTCAGCCTCCGAATCCCATCTCTGCAGCTCCCTGCCCAGATCTGACCCAGTGGACCCACGGGGGCTGCTCTGAGAGACAGAGGATGAAGGCATATCTGCAAGTGGTGATACACACGTTTGACCTCAGGCTCTGATTTCTAAGGAGGCGATGCTACAATAAGCACATACTATGTCCCAGGCAGTGTTTTGGACACTGGGAGACAGTAAGGCACAAAACAGAGAAACATCTCTGTCTTCATGCAGCTGATGTTCTAGAAGTGCTGGTGAGCTGGGGAAGACAGTAAAGAAATAAGGAAGTTGCAGACAGTGTCAGAATATGGTGAACAGTATGAACAAGCTAGACTGGGACCCAGGCATGGGAATGCCAAGGGAGGAGGAGAGGACAGTTTTATACAGGGCATTCCAAAGAGGCCTCAACACCAAGGCTGACATCTGAGCACAGACTTGAAGAAAGCGATGGAGAGGGCCACGTGGGTACAAGGGGAAGAGGGGTCCAGATGGAGGGAACCGAGGTGCAAAGGCCCTGAGGCAGGACGATGCTTGGCATTTCCAAGGCTTAGGAAGGAAGCCAAAGTGGCTGGAGCAGAGGGTGAGTGAGGAGCACAGTAGAGGTCCAAGTAGGCCAGACCATGCTGGGTCATGATCTTGTCGGTGTTGGGAGAAGCAGGGAGAGGTGTAGTCGCTGTTGACTGGTGCAGTGAGAGATGATGGTGGCTTGGACCAGGGTTCAGCAGAGGAGTTGGAGGGCAGACTCTGGATAGAGTTTGGAGCCAGTGGGCGTTAGATTTAGACAAGAAGGAGGAGAGAAGGCAAGGATGACCGCAGGGTGTTTGGCCTGAGAACCGGAAGGTGGAATTGCCATTAAACAATCTGATGGGAGGAGCGGACTCTGAGAAGAAAGATGAGGAATTCAGATGTTACGCGCTGAGTTTGAGGTGCACGCGGAAAGGTGGGTGGTAGTTGGGTATAATAGAAGATGGGAGTTTGGGGTGGGGATTTGCATTGGAGATTGTGCACAGTTCTACCTGCATTCTTTTGCATCTTTCTGCTTCACTTGACATAAGGTTAGAGAAAGTCGTACGTATTGTAGTTTGTTTATTTTGCTGTATGGCATTCCATGGTATGAATACACCCCAATTTATTTCTCCATTTCACTTTCCATGGTATATGGATTGTGCCCAATATTTGACTAATATGGGTATTTCCATATTAGTGATCATCCTTTATATGTGCACATGTGCTCACGTTTCTTTGGGCTATACACACAGAATTGGGATTTCTAGGTCATAAGCAAGCATATTTTCAATTTTACTAGATAAGGCCAAACTGTTTGTCTTTTCTTTTCTTTCTTTCTTTTTTTTTTGGCTACACCACTCAGGATGCGGGATCTTAGTTCCCTGACCAGGGATGGAACCCTTGCCCCCTGCGTTGGAAGCATGGAGTCTTAACCGCTAGACCATCAGGGAGGTCCAGGCCAAACTGTTTTTCAAAGTGTTTGTACCACTTTGCACTTTTCCTAGCAGTGTCTGGTGTCTGAGAGTTCCTGTGGGTCCATGGGGCTTGCTGGTACTTGATACTGTCAGGCCTTTAGTGTTTGCCAATATGGTGGATGTATAGGGTTATTCCATTATGCCCTTAATTTATGTTTTCCTGTTTTGTTTGTGAAGCTTGTATTACTTCTTCAGTACAAGTCATTAAAAGATATTAGTGATGATAAAATCAAAGAGAAACTGACTCTAAAATTCCAAAGGTCAATAAAAACTTGAAGAAAGGGGTGAGAGGGAGTAAAAACATACCTCTTTTCCATCTAACACTGGATTAGTCAGTGGAGCCTGGGTAACTTACTGGGCTTTGTATAAAATGAGTGTAAGAAGACCCAGAAGGCCCTTGAAAGTCATACTGAACATGTCCTCTTTGAGTATCTCAGCTCTCTTTCTAAGGGGACATAGAGGCTAAAGCTATTGATGGAGCAGAGTTGCGGGGAGGATGGGTATGGTTTTAAGCAGGGGCTGGTAGTACAATTCCCTTAACTTGCTGCCATATTGCTGCATAACCCCCCAAGCCCTTTCTGTAGACTGGTTGCCCAAAACAACGGAATATGGAAAATTTCCTAACATGCTGGGTATGCCCCAGAATTGGAACATGGAGCAGTCTAAGGATGTCCTATGAGCAGCGGGTCCCAGGCTAGGGTGTCACCTTCCCTTGGGTGGGCAGGCTGGGCTCTGCGGAGCACACGGGGGCTCCGGCTACTGACCATGGGTGTGCTGCCTCTCCTTTGTTCAGTGACCTTTTCCAGTTGTATTTCTTTGTAAACAGCAGCATGCTAGAATAACATCAGGCCCCTTTGCTGACATCAGCTCCCTTCAGCTGCACCCATGAACACAAGGAAAATGTGAAAGAAACACAATAACAGTGAAAAACTGTAGCATAGCTCTAAGGGCTGGATGCATCAATAAGGACAAGGAGACTCTTAGTGGTGTAATCAGGGGGATGACCCAAAACTTACATACCACACTCTGTATGTATGAGAAGCCATGCTCTTCCCCAGTGCTCATGGGACATTTACAAAAATATTTCATTCATTACGCAACAGGCAAGAAAAAATTTTCAGTAAATTCCTCCTAATAGAAATTGCACAGGTCAGTGCTTTGACCCGGTGCAGTGAAAATGGAGACTAGTAACAAAAGTACAAGAAAAACCCTCCATCTATGTGAAATTTAACCAAACATAAAAACACTGCAATCATTTCCTAAATAACTTCTGAAGCAAAGACAAATTTGAAACTACAACTGCTGAGTACTAAGAAAACGGTAATGTGAAAACTTTATATATCAAGACCTAGGAGATCTGTCAAAGTTATAATGAAGCAAATTCATGACCCTAAATGCTTTCAATGTTAGGCAGAAAGGAGAAATAAATAAAGTAAGCTTTCAATTCAAGTTAAAAAGAGAAGAATAGAGTAAACTTAAGGAAATCGGACAAAGGAATTAGTAGTTAAGAACAGAAATTAATGAATTAGAACCCCCAAGCCATAAATAAATAGTAGAACTGGTTCTTTGGAAAACCCCCAACAAAAGAGATAAATCACTAGCTGGTCCTGCTGGCCCTGGTGTGTTTCGCCAGGATACACATGATGGATGGCATTGCAGGCAGGATGGCTTCCTGAAGGCAGACCCAGGGTTAATGGGCAAGTCCACACCCTTCCCAGAAACTCCATTCCTCAAACACTTAGGAAACTCTCTTGGAATGTAAGTGAGTGGAGTGTGATCGATTCAGGGATAAACTTGAATTTGGTCTAATTAATTTTTAAAAAGTCTGCAAAACTTTAGAAATTGAACTATAATTAGAGAAAAAAACCCTTTTATTGTACATTTAACCTCATGCCCGCAAACAGAGCGTTGCCTCTTCATGGTGTGGAGGAAGCAGGAACCTAAAGCACAGGGGCCAGAAAGGAGGGTCAGCACCTCAGATGTGGAGGGGATTGAAATGGGGTCAGGAAATTGCTAAATATAACTCAATAGATAGATGATTTCCCAAATAAATATAAATGACCAGAACTTACTCCAAAAGAGAGAGAAAGCCTGAATATAGAAATAGGAAAAAGTAGAAAAGTGATCCATAAAATGGTAGATAAACAACTAGTTACATGTTGTAGAATATGGCAGTTCCAGGAACTGGTCCCTCCACCAAAGCAGTTACTGAACTGGCATAAACTGTCAGAATCAACTATTTTGGAACTCTGGAAATTAGTCAAATCCTTGCAGCATCCAGGGGAGTGCTGGATGAAGAGAGGGTTTGGTAATTTTGGTGTTTCTGTAGCAGCTACCGTCCTCCATTCTTCTGC
Organism: Grampus griseus; assembly: GCF_964374135.1. Classification (NCBI taxonomy): domain Eukaryota; kingdom Metazoa; phylum Chordata; class Mammalia; order Artiodactyla; family Delphinidae; genus Grampus; species Grampus griseus. The sequence goes on from NC_139001.1 coordinate 110,233,227, forward strand.
CTTGAGTCAAGCAGTTATGGGACAGATGGCCTGTCTTCCTGGTGGGTTTGCTGGTGCCAGAGTGGGCAACAAAGCTTCCCTTCCAAACATAAGATTGTGTGTTTTTTCTGCCTTGACGGGTAAAGGAGGGGCCAACATAGGTGCTGGTCATTGTTTCAACCCCTCTGGCTGAAGCACCTTCCTGAACAGCGTCAGTTGAAAGAATTTAAAGAGACAGAGTGTCTTTTTTTTTTTTAATTGGATCCAGGCATTCAAAGAAATCACTGTCAGGTCACTCTCGGACCACAGAGACAACAGAACAGAGACTTCAGTGACTACATAAAACAAGGAATATAGATTTTGCATAAAATAGTTTAGAAAAGTCACCAAACAAATAGATGATTGCAGCCCTCAACAACAAAAACAGCAATCCATGGGGAGGGGGGAGAATCTGATCTCCAGAGTTACTATATTACAGTATTCAAAGTGTCCAATTCTCAACAAGAAAACTAGAAATTGATAGAAACCATCCCCATGAAAGCCCAGGCATTGAACTTACTAGGCAAAGACTTTAACTGTCTTATATATGTTAAAAGAACTGAAGAAAACCATGGACAAAGAAATAAAGGAATCTGAATGGTGTATGAACAAGTAGGGAGTATCAATAAAAAGATAGAAATTATAGAAAGTAACCAAATAGAAATTCTGAAGCTGAAAAGTACAATAGACAAAATAAAAAGTTCACTAGAGAGGTTCCACAGAAGATTTGACCAGGTGGAAGAAAATATCAGCAAACTTGAAGGTAGGGCAACTGAAATTAGGACAGAGAGAAAAAGGAATGAAGAAAAATGAACAGAGCCGAAGGAACCAATGAGATATCATAAAATAGACCAACATACATATTATGGGAGTCCCAGAAGGAGGAGGGAGGAGAGAGAGAGAGGTGGAGAGGGAGAGGGAAGGGAAGGGAAGGGAAGGGATGGGAAAGGAAGGGAAGAGGAGAGAAGAGGAGAGGAGAGAAGAGAGGAGAGGAGAGGAGAGGAAAGGCAGAAAAAAAATATTTGAAGAAATAATGGCTGGAATCTCCTAAAGTTTGAGGAAAGACATGAATGTACACATTCATGAATGTACAATAACAAGGAATTTAAGGAAATCCAAGCAGGAGAAACTCAAAGAGAACCACACTGAGACACTTAATCAAACCATCAAAAGTTAAAGACAAAGAAAAGCAGCAAGAGAGATGCAACTTGTCAGGTATAAAGAGTATTCCATAAGATTAATAGCCAGCTTCTTATCAGGAACCATGGTGAACAGAAGGCAGTGGAATGATATATTTAAAATGCTGAGAGAGAGACTCCCCTGGTGGTGCAGTGGATAAGTCTCTGTGCTCCCAGTGCAGGGGGCACAGGTTCGATCCCTGGTCAGGGAAATAGATCCCACATGCATGCCACAACTAAGAGTTTTCATGTCACAACTAAGAAGCCCACGTGCTGCAACTAAGGAGCCTACATGCTGCAACTAAGGAACCAGCAAACCACAGCTAAGGAGGCCATGAGCCACAACTAAGGAGCCTGCCTACTGCAACTAAGACCTGGCACAACTAACTAACTAACTAATATTTTAAAAAAATGCTGAGAGAGAAAAAAACCTGCTATCCAAGAATTCTGTATCTGGTAAATTATTCTTCAAAAATGAAGGAGAATTTAAGACATTCTTTGTTTTCAGTTGAAGTATAGTTGATTTACAATGTTATATTAGTTTCAGGTGTACAACACAGTGATTTGACATTTTTATAGATGCTTCTTCATTTAAAGTTACTATAAAATATTGGCTATGTTCCCTGTGCTGTACATTATGTCCTTGTATCTTGCTTATTTTATACATTGTAGTGTGTACCTCTTAATCTCCTTCCCATATGTTTCCCCGGCACAACTCCCTCCCTACTGGTAGCCACCAGTTTGTTCTCTATATCTGTGAATCTCTTTCTGTTTTGTCATATTCATTCATTTTATTTTTCAAATTCCACACATAAGTGAAAACATACAGTATTTGTCTTTCTCTGTCTGATTTACCTCACTAAGCATAATACCCTTTAAGTCCACCCATGTTCGTGAAAATGGCAAAATTTCATTCTTTTATAGGGCTGAGTAATATTCCATTGTGTGTGTGTGTGTGTGTGTGTGTGTGTGTGTATACACACCACATCTTCTTTATCCATTTATCTGTTGATGGACACTTAGGTTGTTTCCATATCTTGGCTACTGTAAATAATGCTGTTTTGAACATTGGAGTGCATGTACTTTTTGAATTAATGTTTTCATTTTCTTCATATATATACCTAGGAGTGGAACTGCTGGATGATAAAGTAGTTCTCTTTTTAGTTTTTAAAAGAACCTCCATACAGTTTTCCATAGTGACTGCACCAATTTACATTCCCACAAACAGTGTACAAGGGTCCCTTTTTCTCCACATCCAATATTTATTATTTTTTGTCTTTTTGGTGAGAACCTTTCTGACAGATGTGAGGTGATACCCCATTGTGGTTTTGATTTGAATTTCCCTGCTGATTAGTGATGTTGAGCATCTTTTCATGTGCCTGCTAGCCATCTGCATGTCTTCTTTGGAAAAATATCTATTCAGGTCTTCTGCCCACTTTTTAACTGGATTATTATTATTATTATTTTTGCAGTATGCGGGCCTCTCACTGTTGTGGTCTCTCCCGTTGTGGAGCACAGACACGCAGGCTCAGCGGCCATGGCTCATGGGTCCAGCCGCTCCGTGGCATGTGGGATCCTCCCGGACCGGGGCATGAACCCGTGTCTCCTGCATTGACAGGTGGACTCTCAACCACTGCGCCACCAGGGAAGCCCTGGATTACTTTTTTTGATACAGAGTTATTTGAGCTGTATGTATATATATGTGTATATATATATATATATATATATATATATATATATATATTTTGATTGCATCATGTCTTAGTTGCAGCACGCGGGATTTTTCATTGCGGTGCACAGGCTCTTCATTGTGATGTGTGGGCTTCTTTCTAGTTGTGGTGCATGGGTTCAGTAGTTGCAGCACGTGGGCTTAGTTGCCCCGTAGCATGTGGGATCTTAGTTCCCCCACCAGGGATTGAACCTGAGTTTCCTGCATTGGAAGGTGGATTCTTAACCACTGGACCACCAGGGAAGTCCTTGTTTATATATTTTGGATATTAGCACCTTATCAGATATATCATTTGCAAATATCTTCTCCCATTCTGTAGCTTGTCTTTTTATTTTGTTGATGGTTTCCTTTGCTGTGCAAAATTTTTAAGTTTAATTAGGTCCCATTTGTTTATATTTGATTTTTTCCCTTGTCTGAGGAGACAGATCCAAAAAATCATTGCTAGGACTGATGTCAAAGAGTGCACTGTCTATGTTTTCTTCTAGGAGTTTTATGGTGTCTGGTCTTACATTTAGGTCTTTAATCCATTTTGAGTTTATTTTTGTATATGGTGTGAGAAAATATTCTAATTTCATTCTTTTACATGTAGCTGTCCATTTTTTCCCAGCACCACTTACTGAAAGACTATCTTTTCCCACTGCATATTTTCACCTCCTTTGTTGTAGATTAATTGACCATATATGCTTGGGTTTATTTCTGGGCTCTTTATTCTGTTCCATTGATCTATGTGTTTGTTTTTGTGCCAATACCACATTGTTTTGATTACTGTAGCCTTGTGACATTTTTCTTTCTTTTTTTTTTGGCCACATCATGTGACTTGTGGGATCTTAGTTCCCTGACCGGGGATTGAACCCTGGCCCTTGGCAGTGAAAGTGTAGAGCCTTAACCACTGGACCACCAGGGAATTCTTGTGACATTTTTAGATAAACAAAATGTAAGAGAGTTTGTTGCTAGTAGACCTGTCCTACAAGAAATGCTGAGAGCTCTTCAGGTTGAAATGAAAGGACACTAGCTGGTAACTCAAAGCTGTATGAACAAATAAAGATCTCCAGGAAAGTTAACTATATAGGTAAATGTAAAATTATCATTATTGCATTTCTGATTTGTAACTCCTCTTTTTGTTTCCTGTATGCTTTAAAAGACAACTGCTTAAAACAATAATTACAAATCTATGTTACTAAGCATACAATGTATAAAGATGTAATTTATGACAATAATAAAACAAAAGGGAGATGAAGTAGGATTGGATCAGAGTTAATGTATGCTATTGAAACTAAGCTGGTATGAACTGGAATTAGATGGTTATAAATTTAGGATGTCAATTGTAATCTCCATGCTAAGCGCTAAGAAAATAAATTTAAAAATATGCAGAAAAGTAAGTGAAGAGAGAATTACACTAGAAAAGAATCAGTCAAATACAGAAGAAGGTATTACTGGAGAAACTAAGAAAAATATAACATACGACATAGAAAAAAATAACGAAATAGCAGAGGTAAGTTGTTAACTCTTGGTAGTCACTTTAAATGTAAATGGATTAAACCAATCAATTAAAAGATAGAGATTGGCAGGACAGATTATAAAAAAATGATCCAACTTTATGCTGCTTACAATAAACTTACTTTAGACCCAAAGACACAAATAGGATGAAAGTGAAAGGAAGGAAAGAGAGAGCTGGAGTGGCTATACTAATATCAGAAAAAAATAGATTTTAAGTAAAAAATTACTACAGTGAGACAAAGAAGAACATGTTTATAAAAATTTCTACTTATCAAGAAGGTAGAAAAATTATAAATGTATACACATTAAACAACAGAGCCTCAAAATATATAAAGCAAATATTGACAAAATAGAAGAAAGAAATAGTTCTCCAATAATAATAATATGAAACTTCAATACCCTGCTTTCAATGACAGAAAACATCTAGGACAAAACAACAATATAGAAACAGAGGACTTGAACAGTATTATAAACCAGCCAGGAGTGGCTGGGGCCACTCCCCCTTCCATTCTTCCCCCACCAGCCTCCATCCCTCTGAAATGGCCTTCGGGTGTGAGGGCTGGGCTGGGAGGACGAGGGGCCCTGGCTCTGCAGGGGGCAGCCTGTGAGAGGCTGGTGGGGTCATATGGTCCTCAGGGCCCGAGCTGCAGCCAGTGGCCCAGAGTGGGCCCTTCCCCATGGCCTCTCCTCTCCTACCAGTCTCCCTCTCACCTGCCCGGGCCTCAGGGTGCTCTCTTCCTGAGCACACTTGACCTTTGCCTTTGCCAGTTCCTCTGCCTGGAGTTCCCATCCCCACGAAGCTGTGGGTCAGGCTTCCCCGGCCTCAGGCTCTGCTCACTCCAACCGCTCAAGGCAGCTGCATCTGAGGGAACACCCTCCCCAGGGAAGGCATCACGTTAGTCTGCTGACCTTGCTCCCCGTCTGTGGTTCTCAGGAGGACAGAGACCTTATCTGCCCTGTCGCCTGCTGAATCCTCCTGGGGGCTCAGCAGTGTTGCCTGGGGAGAGGCCTGAGGCCTCGCCTCATCTGTCCCATCTTTGATGTGGCTTTAAGAATACCCATGTCATCCCTACTTCCAGGACCCAGTGTGCACCCCCATCAGGGCCTCCCAGGACTCCTGTGGACTGGCCTCTATCCCCTCGACTCCAAGCCTGATGCTCTGGCCACACCCAGAATCCCTAGGACCTCAGCCCCTCTGGCCTGGAGAGTCCACCTTCCCCTGCTCCCTCAACATCAAGTCCAGGCCTAAACGTCTCCTGCACTGGGCGGCGGTTCTGCCTGCTCGGCCAGCTTGCCCGTCTCTGGATGCTCAACCACACAGAGGATTCCATACGCTGGACTGCTGGCCTCTCTGATTGTCCAGAGGGATCGCTGAGCGCACAGGTACCTACCCCAGGGCAGCCCAGCTCAGAGAAGCTGCGGAGTGAGGGTCTTCTCTCAATGAAGTCGTTCCTGGGGCATAAGCGCTCCTCCCTTTTCCCTTCCCCTCCTCCTCTGGTTTGTCTGTTTGCCTCTCCCGTTTGCACAGAGCCAATCTAGCTTACGAAAAACAAGCTGTCATCTTAGTGTTTTTTATACCTCGTTCCCTGAACAGCTGCTGTGTTTCCAGATGTTCATTATTGCTGTATTAGCGGAGGTTGTTAATGATACTCGGGCTGACAGAATACAAATTGATTTTCAAAAGTTATGCTGATTGCTTAGACACGTTTCTTGTGCCAGCTAAGCAAAATGGAAACACACACACACACACACACACACAACACACACCCCAAAAAAACCCATGCCATGTGACACACATGGTCTTTGATCTAAGGGGCCGGGGCCACATGTGAACCAAATGTCAAAGACATTACACTGACTGGAGAAGGTGTGGGAAGGGACGGGTTACCAGGGAAGCTTTAACTGGGCTAAACCCAAAGGGACACAATACCCAGAAGCAATGCGGCCCTGAGATGCTTTGTTGCTCCTGGCTTCTGCTGGGGGCAGAGAGAGCCTTGTGGGGTGCAGAAGGAGTGTGGATCCCAGAGTAGGACAGGCCTGGTTTGAATCCCAGCATTGCCACCTATTTGGGGTGTGTGAATTTGGGAAAGTCATTAACCACTGAACATTTTTACCTGCAGAATTCAGACAACACTATGGGTGCACATCTCCCAGGTGGTTATGGGCATCAAACAAGACAGAGTATGTCAAACTGGGATGGCCCCTTACCAGCCTGGGAGAGATAGGGAGATATGGGTACATGGCAGGAACTTCTGGAGTCTTCACCAGCCTTCATTAGTAGGAAAGGCAGAAACTCCTTGATCTGTCCCTGATCTCTGGAGCTGGTCCTGCTTCCAGACACCCAGGGAGAGAGAGAGCTGGGGAACCAGTCAAGCCAGAGGTGCTGTGGTTTCTGGTGCTGCCACGTGGTGTCACTGTTGTGCACAAGCCTCACACAGCTTGGTGGACCTGGTCCACCGCTACAGTGCGGGCCTTGCCCCGGGACCCACTCAGGCTACACTGCATACATGCCTGGGTGTTTTCTCTTCAAGAGGGCCCCAGGGTTCTTCACTGGGGATTGTACAACGGAGAAAACTAAAGGTCCTCTTATAGCTTTTTCTGGAGCAAGCGTTCTTCACTGATGTCATAATTGGAGAGGGACCACTCCTGTGATTTCCAAGAAAACAAAAATGGACTGCAAGGTGACTTGTCTCTACTCTTAGATGCAGAAGAAGCTGTTTTGGCTTTTAAATTCCATCTCACCTGCACCTCCTCCCATGTGTAGGTCACTGAGCTCAAGTGATCGGTTTGTGCTGATCTGTCGGCTGATAGATCACCCTTTCCTCTCCACCCACGTGGGTGGGCAGGTCACAGGCTGCATCAGAGGTCCTGGCAACGTGTCTTGTCATCCAGGATATTTGTCTACTGACTTCCCTGCAGCCCTTACTCCTGGGAGTCTGTGGGGACAGCAGATGGGGGAGACCATATCTGGACGAGATGGCTGTTTCCCGTCCGCCTGGCGCCGGCCCTATCAGGCCGAGACGTAAGGGGGTTTCCATAAGGCTGTGTTTTGGACCGCTGAGCAGAGAAGCACCTTGAGGGAACAGGCTTTAAAAGGGCTCTGCTGTGGAGAGGAGCCTGGGCTGCTGTTCAGGCCTCACCAGCATACCCGCTGCTCTGGGCTGCTTGCTGCACAGGAACAGACATCTCAGAGTATTCTTGGCCCTCTATCCTGCCCCACTTATGGGCCCTCTACTCCATTCATTCATTCGTTGCTGAAAGTCCATCGCATGTCCAGCCGTGTGATTGGCGCTGTTGGAGATGGAGCCCACAGCACACTCGCGGCGCCGGGTTTGGGGGAGGCTGTGGTCCTAGGGGGAGCGCAGGACCTGAAGCGTTGGATGGGAGGAAGGCGAGAGATGTGGCCGCAGGAGGCCTGGGAGTGGGGCAGTGATCCCTGTATTGGGCATGAAGGCCGGCAGTGTGGCCAGCTGGGTTGTCTTGGAGGAGGAGGGAGAGGGAGGGAGCGGGGGGAGGGAGACACCCTCTTCCCGGGTCTCTGCCCACCTTTTGTCTGGCTAACCTTCCAGTCTCAGGTTCAGTGACACCTCCTTAGGCGAGTCCCCCCTGCCTGCCAGGGCCAGACTAGGTTAGACCCCCTGGTTATAAGGTCTTTTAGCTCCACGAGCTTTCAGCCACAATTCATATCAAATAATGGTTTGTGTGATTCTCTGTTTCTCATCTGCGATCTGACAGACGGGCACCTCCATGGGGTCTTGCCCACCTATCATGCTTACTGAGTATTTGCACCTGCCCCTGAGTGGAGAACTGGAGTTCTGCTTCTGTCCATCCGAGGAGGTGCTGGCGAGGGATCTGAGTTCCCCTCCCAGGGTTGTCACCTGGTGAACCAGTAAGGTTGTTCCCCTTCTGATCTCAGTTTTCTCTGAGAAAATGAAACAAACTATTGAAGCAAACTATCTCTGAGCTTCCTTCCAGCTCCAAGCATCTGTGCATCACAGCAGAGTGACGTCCGGGAGAGACGGCAGAGCCCCCTCAGTCTTGGCTTCACTGCCTCTTGCTCTGTTCTCTCCCTTCTGTCTGTTTCCCACCTTCGGTCCCACCAGAACCTGGGACTGTACTGGCAGCGCCACGGCTGGAAAGCACCTGTGGCATCATGGGAAGATCTGTCACCTCGAGATACTTGTGATGATTTTTCCGTTGAGCTGACCTCGAGATGTCAGATTGTTCCTGATTTGTGCAGCTCGCTCTGGGCAGCTGAGTTCCTCATTCTGGGGGCAGCGTCTATCAGTGGAGGGCTGTGGCTGAGAGGACCCGTGGAGGGGCAGTCACACTGCCCACAGACATGCTCCCCCGCCTCCAGGCTGTTAAGGGAGATTAACGATGTAGTGCCAGAAGGCGGAAGGAGATGTCTTTCTTGATCACGCTCAATACACATGACAGGTTATTGGGTTTCCTGAAAACAGAGTTGGCGATTTCCATTGACATATATGTTAGAGGGAACCCAAACCAGATTTCGCAAATTGTTTTATGTGTCTGTGTGGAATGCTCAGGCTCATCGCTAATGACAGGACTATTTTTCTTTTCCTGCAGCTGTTGTCTTGACAAAGGGCTGCACTGTGGAGGTGCCCAAAGGGGAGAAGGGGTGTACCCTAACCACCATCCCGGCCCCACCCAGTCAGGAGACATCAGCTCCCTTGAGTGTTTGCCCCCAGGTAGAAGAGCCTTGGGGAGTCCAGCCTGGGGTCTTAACTCTGCATCTGCAGGACCCTAGACTAGCTTGAGGAGAGGCCGGTCTGGCCTTGGGCAGAGGCTGGCTGAGCGTTTAGAAGTGTCTGGTGCCAGCTTGGGTGCACAGTAGACCTTTGTATGAGTTAATTCCACGTTGTCTGGACGCCAGTCGGGGAGGGACCATCACACCGCATCTCACGAAGCTCCCAGACCTCACCAGGTGGAGAGGACACCGTGAAGGGCCAGGGGCCCCGCAGAAAGGGTGATGTACGTGGAACAAGTGTTGCTCGCTCCCTGGCCCAGCCCCCCTTTTCCTTCTTCTTCCTCAAGGGGCTGAGCCCAGGCTGAGCGCTGAATGAGCTCTCACGGCACACTCCTGTCCCCGAGACGTCCCCTGTGCTGGGGAAGGAAGGGCACCAGTTGCATGGGGGAAGGGCAAGCACATTTGCAGGCCTGTTTTGGGTGGGCAGCAACCCCACGTTATCAGAGTGTGCTGGGCCTCTAAATCCGAAAAAGGCAAGGGTGGGGTCATGAGGGTGCTGGCAGCCTTTCACGTGGTGCAGGCTTCATCCTGAGCTCAGGAGATATCTCTGAAGCATGAGGACTGACTCCTCTGGGAGGTCTGGACAAGAGGCCAGTACACTGCCCCAGGCTAAGGAAAGCTCCAAACACCCTGGCTCCAGGGCCCCCCACCAGGGCCCTGGACTTGTCGATCCTCTCTGACGCTCTCTCCTTGGGGCTGGACCCACTCCACCCCACCCCAGATGAGCTGGGACGCTAAGGGATCCCACCCAACCCTTCTCCTGGACTCACCCCAGGGGGTCCTCAGCTCATCCCTGGAAGCTGCTGGTCCCTTGGCACACAGAGGACCTGGTGGCTTCCCAGCTAGGCCTGGCAGAGCCGAGGGCAGGGGCTGCAGAGACCTCTGGGGTCTGTCTGTGTGTGTCTCATGTTCCCGGCCCGCACTGAGCTTCCCCCCAGCACGCAGAGTCCTGGTCAGCTCTGGGCCCTGTTCCCACCTGTGCTGCTTCTGTCCTTTGTCTGTCTCTCCACTTGGGTGTCTGATGGCAACCCAGCCCCTAGCAGGGTGCCAGGCACTTAGTAGGCACCATTTAAAAAACACATCAGGAAGTGCATCAAAAGAGCAAGGATTCCACCCAGACACTTGGGAGGGGGATGGGAGGAGGGAAGTGGGGTGTACCTGGCAAAGCCAGGCAGCCCTAGGATGTCCACGGAAATGGTTGTCATCCTGCAGTGCAGACTTGACTGACTCTCTAGACAGGATTCCCGCCCCCAGCCCCCAACCCCGCTGGGTTGATTCTCTGCTCTCAGAGATGTGGTGGAGGCCCTGCTCTCGGGGCCAGGGTTCCCAGCCCAGGCCCCTCACTGGGGTCCTGCATGTGCTCTGGGCTGGTGATCGGGCCTGGGCCACATATGGGGACACCAGTGTTCCCCCACTTCTCTGCATTAGAGCCCAGGCAACTCCATCCTCCACACTGTGCTGCCTGGGTTACCACCCCCAGCTTCCCATCCAGGGAGAAGGGAGGAGTTTTGGTATCCAGCCACCAAAGGCCTTGTCAAAGGGGGGTGGGGGTGGGAGCATGGCGGGGGGGGGTTGGCACTGGGCACCCCAGCCTTAGCATGCTTGCCCCTTCCTCCCATCTGGGTGTTTCTGCTGTGCCTCTTTCTGAATGCCCCCAGTGTGTTCCAGTACGAGTGGCCACAAACATGGATTTTGGTTTGGGTGCAATTCTGAATCCTTCCCTCAGCAGTTATTGATCTGAGGCAAGTTAGTTAACCTCCCTAAGCTTTCATTTTTTTTAATCTGCAAAATGGGCATACAAATGGCATTGGACTCTTGGGGTGCCTTGAGGGTTAGGGGAGGTTAGGGCCTCAGCTCAGGCTGGTGAACGCCAGCTGCTGTCCCTGCAATATTGCCTGCCGTGGCCCCTTTTCTCTTGGGGAAGCTGGAATGAGGGAAAGGACTGAGTGGCCATTGAATAGGGTTCTGGGAGACGCTGAAATCTCTTTTACTTTGCTGTGTCCCAGAGCCCCATTTCTGACTTCAAATAATTAAAAGAGTGGTTTGCAAACTGTTTCTGAAACTATTTTTCAAATCGTGACCTAAGCTTCCATGCAGATCCTGTGGGGAATACCTTGGAGGCAACAGGGTGTAGGGTGGGCTCTTATACTCTTCCCCTTAACAGGGGCTACTTTGCTTCTGTAAATGCTATCAGATATTGGGTTCCACATAAGATTTCTTTAAAATACATGACACACTGTTAAAAAAGTGTGAACGTGAACATTTGTATAATAAAATTTGGTAAAATGTTTGGACACCAGTGTAGTAAAAAGACTTCAACACTATCACCATTTTAAACTGATAGGAACAGATACTATACTTGATCTTAGCCAAAAAGCAGAGAAGTGTTTATCATCATTTAAAAAATAAAATTATATAGAAGGTTTCCACAGGCCAGGCAGTCTTCTAAATTCTGGGCACATAAAAGGGCATGAAAACATGGTCCCTGCCATCACGGAGAGTTACTAGCAAACTTTCATAAAAATCGCTTTCACTCACATCTGTGTGTTTATCAAAGCCCATGGGGGTTGCAGATGAGGAAATGGGGGCTGAGCTTCCAGAAAGTGTCAACACCATTAACCAGCAGGACTCAGCTCTGCCCTACCCCACCCCCCTTCTTCCCACTTGAAGTCTTACAACCACTCCTACAGGTTATAATGTCAGTGGACTTGAGAAAAGCAAGAAAATGCACCAGAATTGTAATACTGGTTGTTTTTTAATAGAGGAATTTTATGTGATTTATATTTTCTTCTTTATACTTTTCTGCGTTTTCAAATTTCCTCTAACGTATCATATATTCCATTTTGATGCTTGTCTATTATTTTTATAATGAGGAAAAGGTCTTTGAAAATTAACAGAACCGTTTGTATTCTGAGGTGATGCTGCCCATCTTGACAGAACATGGATGTGATTTAATTTTTTCCCCTTTATAAACGATTTTCATTATTTCACGGGAAGTAAAGGGAGTTATAATTTCAAAACAGCAATACACACTTCCTTTCCCGATCACTTTATTCTATCAGAGAAGCAGAGTAAAACCAGCTGGATTTATCAGGGTACCTCCTGGAGACACCCTTTGAATGAAGATTCAAGAAAGGCACCTGAATGTGGATCAAATACGCACTCCCTCCAATGTCTTGGGAAGGCTATCTGACTCTGGCACTGCAGCCTGACAAAAGTGTTAAAATCTTACCTCAGTTGTTGACTTGAAGCAAGTCATTTAACCTTTCTCATCTGCAAAATGGGAATGATGCCACTTTCCTGGCCAGGCTGTTGTGAGGCTAACGAGCTTGTATGTAGCTAGCTTCGTCTTGTCCTGACATAGAGTAGAAGCTCAGCCATGATGATGATTTTTCTGTGATTCCCCAAAGGCAGCGAGCTCACCCTGGCTTCCCTTGTTTCTCCTGCTCTGTTGTGGCTCCCCCTCCAGGGTAGCTGCCGCAGCTGCTGGGGGAGGCACCTGGATACTCGCCATCCTGAATGTTACAAGGGGGTCTGAAGATGCCTGATAAGGGGCCAAGGGAGGGGAGCCAGAGTGAGGGAAAAGGAAGGGTATACAACTGCAATTATATAACTATAAAAGACAGTATAAATGCATATTTTTCTCTTTTCCTTCTCCTCTCCTCTCTCTGCTTCATACATGTCTCACTCCTCAGTACTCCGTGGAGAAGATGGCTTAAGGCAGCCGGCCTCAGCACTTCTCCAGGAAGTCCAGCTAAAAGGCAGCGTTCTTCTGGGTCTCAGGTTAAATTGTGAGCTCAGCTCTGCTCATCTCCTCCCATGGGCACATAGGTCCTCGGCCCTGCCTGCCAGGGATTGGGGCATCTGGACTGCCCACCCTGTTCTGGCCAAAGGCACGAGGGACTGGGTGCTAGTCATTGGGCTGAATGTCTAGCACCCGCTCGACACAGCAGTGAGAGCGGCCTGAGGTGAGCGAGCCCGGGAGGCAGGCGCGATGGGTGTGGGGAGGAGTTTGCATGGGGGTGGAGGGGGCAATGGCCACCTGTGATCATCTGCTCTGCAATCACGACTCGTATACACGCATCTCATCTAACCTTCATAACCACCCGGGAGAGAGGCCCTCGTACCATCTTACAGAGGAAGGAATGCTCTGACACTCCCCCTGACGCTGGGCAGTTGGGGGCGGGGCTAGGAGGTGGTTCTGCGGGGGCTCCACCCCAGGGCGTGGCTTGTATGCTCAGACCCCTCCCACGTCCTCGCCCTGGAACCAAGGAGCTGCTGTGGGGCCTGGGTGTACTTGGACTTGCTCCCTAGCCCCGCGCACTGTTGGGGTGAGTGTCCAGGAGAGTGAGCTAAAGCCTCCTTCTTCCCAGCGCCGCCCACCTCGCCCCACTGACCCCCGCCCCCGCCCCCTTGAGGAGGTGCTGGGCGCTGACCCTCTGTCTGCCTTCTATTTGTCTTGTCCGTCCCTCCAGGCTTTGATTAGGATGCAAACACCCCTGCTGCTTACAGACGCTTTATCAGCAGCAACACCTTGGTGTGACTTCTTCATCAGATCTTTTTCTTCCCCAGACTGAGGATTGTACTACAGAATAGAATAAACCTTTGGGAGGATTAGAAGGGAGGCGAAGATACTCTTGCAAGGCACCGTCACCCTTAACCGTCTTCAGCGTAGGAAAATACATCTGTGGTAACGATCGCCATGTTTAGGCTTCACTGTGCCCACGCTGGAGCCAGCTGCCTCTGTTCCAGTGATGGCTTTGCCTCTTCCTAGCTGTGGGCAAGGCCTTAGCCTTCCCGCATCTCAATCAGTCAGCTGCACAGTGGGGATATTAATAATACCTGCCTCCTAGGGGCCTGCTGAGCAGTGCCTTGTGTGCATTAAGTGCTCAATTATAAGAATAACAATAACTAGTATCTACATGTCAATTTGCAGAATACAAAACTCCTTTACACGATGTCCTTTGAGTTACAAACAGCTCTGGAAGTAGTTTTGACTCCCATTTTACAGACGAAGAACCTGAGGCTCAGAGAGATTAAGAGCCTGGATCTCTGTGGCCCAGCTTTTAAGTGGAGGAGGCAGGAGGCAAAGCCAAGATAGTGATTCCACATCTGCAGAGTCTTAAAAGACCTCAGACTTTGAGGGTAGCTGGACTTAGCACTGATGCTTGAAAAATAATGTGGCCTCTCTGAGCCTCGGTTTTCCCACCTGTAAAATGGGGCTGCTGCTATGGGTCTGCAGAGTTGCAGGCAGAAGATGTCTGCGCTGGAGGGCGATGGTCATCATTACACAGCCTCATCGGTCCAGCGGGCCTGGTGGACTTCTCTGCTATTGCTGTTATGTCTGGCTTATCCTGTGTGTCTACAGAAAGAGAGCGGAGACCTTGAAGGCTGGGAGTGGGTCAAGAAAAGATAAAGCACTGCTGCAGCCTATTATCTCAGCTTCAGATATCGACACTGGCAGACTTTTCTGTGCTTGTGGAGGAAAAGCACTGAAACTCCTGCCAAGAGCAAAAACTGATTTGCCCACATGCCGTCCAGCCCTCTGATCTGTGTCCTTGGAGACAAAATAAGGAAACTACCTCTTTGATTCAAAGCTATTTTTATCTGCCTCTGAGCAGTACTTATGGTGCATTATGCATTTCACAGGGGAGGGGGCTGCTGGCAGTGGAGATAACCGTAGCCTTTGGCCCAGCCCTCTAGATGAGTCCCTTTTGTCTCCTTCAGTAGAGCAGGAGGGGCCAGGTTTGGGTCTCAAGCCGATGGCGGCGGAGAAATGGCGTCTGCACTTCTGCCTGGTTGGTGAAGGAGGCAAAGTTGTCTTGGGTGCATCCTGTCCCCATGGTCTTGGGTGGCCTCAGCCTGAGGTGGCTTGAAGCAGGATTTGGGTTCCCGGCCACAGACTGAAGTCAGGCTGTGAGAGCGCTGAACCCTAGCCACAAGACCAGTGTCCAGTGACAAGGCCCTGGCCCGTCAGCTTTGTAGAAATGAATTTCCATGAAGAGACAGAAAGTAGTGGAGCAAGTAAAGTGTTTATTAGGAGGAAAAAATGTATGTGTGAATAGACTCGCACGGGTGAGCTCAGAGAGTCGCACCCTCGTGGTAGTTTGAATCACTTTTATGGGGCATTGCTTCTGGGTTTCCTCTGGTCAATCATCTTGCTTTGCCTGGTTCTGAGTCCATATTTGGTACATCTCAGTGTCCTCCCCTGTGCGCATGTGCATCTCTTAGCCATGATGGATTCCAGCGAAGAGGCCTACGGGTAGGTTGACATCACCTACTATGGGATGGTGCCCCTTTGTGATCCCTGAGGAGCCTTTCTGTGCATGTGTAGACAGGAAGGTCTCTTTGGCCTCAAGAATGAGGTATATGTGGTCTCTTTATCTCTTATCTGGGCAGGACTCAGCTCCTCTCTGCTCCTGCTATCATCTTTATCTTGGAGTGTCTGTCCATAGGGGACAGAGTCCAGCTGCTCAGCCTGGGGCCCATCTATGTCCTGCCTCACCCAGGAGCGTGTGCTGGGGAGGAGGGGTCCCCAGCCTCTGGGCTGCAGGCTGGTAACGGTCCGCGGCCTGTTAGGAGGTGGGCCGCACAACAGGAGGTGAGCGGTGGGCGAGTGAGCAAAGCTTCATGTGCCACTCCCCGTTGCTGGCATTACCACCTGAACCATCCTCACCCCCGCAGCATCCGTGGAAAAACTGTCTTCCACGAAACCGGTCCCTGGTGCCAAAAAGGTTGGGGACCGCTGCTGTGGAGAAGGGAAGTCCTGAGTGGGGGCCCATGTCCGCTCCGTGGGCTCTCCTCTCCTGCCTCTCCATCCCTGGCCCCAGTACCCAGCTATCGGTCTATGTTGGCTCGCCCTGCCTGCTGTCAGGATCCAGCTGGACGCTCACTACTGGTCTTCAGTTCACCCCCAGCTTTGTTCAGAGATTATCCCCTATCAGCCCTGCCTGGGAAGGGGGGATTCAGACTGTAGGGGTACACATTTTGCTGGGCCTTGAGTGGTCCGTAAGACTAGGGTAACCACAAAGAGGAAGGAGGGAATTTATGGCTGGGGGAAGACTGCTCGTAAAAACCTGGAGTTGGACTTCAGTGTAGCAGGATAACCTTAGAGATATTACACAAGCTCTTTGTACCAGATTCCCCCAGAAACGACTGCTTCCTGTGTGCCTTGGCTCCAGTGCATAGAGGCAGGTACAGCCTGGAACTTTGTTAGTGTGATGGTTCATTTTATACGTCTACTTGGTTGGGCCACACAGTGTCCAGACGTTTGGTCAACCATTACTTTGGGTGTGTCTGTGAGGGAGTTGAAATTAGCATCTGAATTGGTAGACTGAGGAAAGCAGTTTGCTCTCCCCCATGGGGCTCGCCTCGCCAATCAGCTGAAGACCTGAATAGCACAAGCATGTAAGTGCCTTCTGCCGGACTGCCTTGAGCTGGGACATCAGTTCATCCAGCCTTCGCGCTCAGATGGAAACATTAGCGCTTTCTAGATCTCAAGCCTGTTGGCATCTGGACTGGAACTACGCCATCAGCACTCCTGGGTCTGCAGCTTGCTAACTTCAGATCTTGGGACTTGTTGGCTTCCATAATCACATGGACTGATTCGTTATAAATTTCTTTACACACACACACACACACACACACACACACACACACACACACACACCCTATTGGTTTGTTTTCTGGAGGACACCGACTCATATACCAAGAGTCACAGTTTGATTTCAAAATATTCCCCTAAAACACATAGCAGAGACACAGTCTTGCAAGCCTAGGTTTTTAGTAGTTAACAGCCTGGCTTCTTGAAAGAGAAGGACTCAGCACATGAAGTTTATAGCATAAAGATAGGGTTGGGAAGCTTGTACAAGCAGATTTCCCATCCTGAGGGGGTCACGTTTGGTAGAAGGAAGGTGACCAGAGAGGGTGGTGGGTGTGGATGAAGCCCAGAGGGTGGGACTCCCTGAGAAGGGCAAGCGCCCTGCCCCCTCCATGTCTGAGCTGGGAGGGGGTGTTGATAGAATGCACTGGGTTATTGGATGTGGGGATCAAGGGCTGCGTGACTGTGTGCCTGACCCTTCCTGAGGAGAAGGGGTACAGAATCCTGAGCTGAAGGAACATTTACCCAATTGTCTGCCCAGTTTTTTTTTGGAACCCTGAGAGTTTCCCCTACAAATGTTGACTTTTGTTTTTTTTGCGGTACGCGGGCCTCTCACTGCTGTGGCCTCTCCCGTTGCGGAGCACAGGATCCGGACGCGCAGGCTCAGAGGCCATGGCTCACGGCCCCAGCCGCTCCGTGGCATGTGGGATCTTCCTGGACCTGCTTCAGTGGCTTGGCAGTGTCACAAGGCCCATTTCCCCATACTGCCTTCCACAGCGCCAGATTTAACAGATGACTGCTTCATATCAGCTCCCAAGATGGCAGACAGCAGCTTGTTGAACAACTTGAGTCTTCTCACGTCCAGCCAGAAGGAGCCTTGGTTCTGGTGTTCACAGCCGCTGTAGTTCCTGCCAGGACGAGCAGTGACAGTAGCCCATCTCCATCTCAGTGACTGGATGCAGGAACTGGCTCAGCCCAGGAGGCCAGCTCCGTGCTTGGAGGCTGCAGAGCTGCTGCTCCCCTGAGACCCCATGGGTGGCTGGGTGGGATTAGTGCTGTGGCAGGGGGAGGGGGCGTAATGCTGAGGGGGCAGCAGCAAGTGTTCTCAACAAATGGGATCTTGCATTTTCCTGTTTTATCAAAATTCATGTTTGCTACCAGCCTTCCACGGTTTTCTGCTAATTGGTTAGGAATCTATCGTCTGAGCAGAAATAGCGAAATTCTTACCTGCCAAGCGGGAGTTAGTAAGGTTCTCTCTTTACCTGTGGTTGAGGGAGGGCAGGCTACAGAGTCACGTGTCCTGGCTGCACGCACACTGGCCTTGCTCTGCTCACCTGTGAAATGAGTCGGGGGTCACTGCTTTGTGAGGTCCTTGTGAGGGTGAGCATTGAGTCTCTCAGCATGCACCCTGCCCCACGCCGAGGCAGGGGTGAGGGAAACTCTCCTGGGATACGCTATCAGTTCGTATAGATGCCCATGAGGTTGCTCCCTGAGAAGTGCTATTTGGGTCTTGGTGACAGACAGATGGCAGATGCAAAGGGTAGAAGGGAGGAGGGGGTACAGGTGGCAGAGACTGTCGACCAGGACGCTGTGAGCACCAGGGGGAGGGGAGGGGCCCCGTGAGGGCCCCAGCGTCATCCGCTAACCGCCCACCCCTCTTGATGAGAACTTGATGACCCGTCTTCAGCTCACCGTCCAATCGAACAGGAGGTATTGAAGGCGGACATGACTCTATGTGGTCACTCCTGGCGTAGTGTGGCCATGGGTCCTGACACTGAAGGCGCCCTGATTGCTGCAGGAGGGGCGGTCTGCGGTGCCCAGTCCAGGGCTGGCCTTGGCGTCTCTGCCCCTCAGGCCTTCCAGGTGACCTGTCAGTGCAGACACGTGGAGGCTGCAGGGTCCTCGGGCACTCAGAAACACTGCAGTGTGACAGGGATGTGCCCAGGCCCCCACCAGCCCCACAGACAGTGCTGGGCTTGCAGGTGGAGGGTGCTGGCTCTGCTGGGTGCCCTTGACCTAGATGTTGACATTAACCTGGCCTCCATTTTCTCATCTACCTGTACCGGGGTCCCCAAAGAATGATCCTGTAGCAAGAGATTAACATGGGGCTTTTCTGTCAGTTCTGGTTGAGACCCCCAAGTGCAGAGGACAAGTGGATGGTGAGTGTCCCACGTTTGAAAGTAGGGGCTAGTAGGTACGTGGGTGGGACCTGCACAGGCAGTGGCAGCCAGCGCTTCCAGGCCTTAGACAAACACCCGCTGGGCCTCGGCGCTGCTGTCAGCCTCCTGGCTGGGCGCTGTCTTGGACCTCTTTTCTCTGTCTGTGCTGGCTTCCTCGGTGACCTCGCCAGGCCCATGTGCTCAGGCCCCGGCTGTCTCCAGCCCGGCCTCTCCTCGGCTCTGGACAGGGATACCCACTCCTGAACTCCAGACCACCATCCTCCCTGTCTCGGGACGGCAGCCCTAGCTGTCCAGCTGCTCAGGCCGAGCGCCCCAGGGCTGTCCTGGCCTCACTTTCTCTCTCGTATCACTTTCAGTGAACTAGAAAGTCCATTTGGCTCGATCGATCTTGAAAACATGTCCTGCTGTGACCCTCTCTCACCGCTTGCATTTCCTCCTCCGGGACCCAAGTTCACCTGGGTTACTGTGCTGGTCCCCAGCTGGTCTCCACATCCACATCCCCGTTCCCCAGGCTGCCTGCGATCCTTTTACATTGGACGACACGAGACGCCTCTCCTCTGCTCAGAGACTCGCCCCCCACTCCTGCTCTCTCAGAGGCCTGTGTCATCTGGCCCCCAGGAGCTTGTTAACCTCAACACCTACCTCTCTCCCCTGTCTCACTTCATTCTGTCGGCACTGGCCTCCTTGTTTGCTTGGTGTGTGCCAGGCCTGATGTGCCCCAGGACCTTTGCACTGCCCCAGAATGCTTTCCTCCATGGTCCACGGTCTCACCTTCCCCAAGCCCTTGCTCCAGCATCACCTTCCCCCTGAGGCCCCCCCTGAGGCTCGTGTTTAAAGTGGCAGTGCCCTCTCCACTGCGGTCTCACTCCGCACCCTCTCTCTGGTGTCTCCTTCACAGGACAGTGGCATTCTAATGCTGTGTCATCTGCTGCACTATTGTGTGTCTTATTATTATTAATTTTAGGTTTGGAGATCTTTATTATGCAAAAAGGTAGTTCGGGGATTGTAACTGACTGTTTTGTTTATTTATTTAGTTAGTTATTGGAGTAGAGTTGATTTACAATGTTGTGAACATTTCAGGTGTGCAGCAAGGTGAATCAGATATGCACATATCTCTTCTTTTTCAGATTCTTTTCCTGTTCAGGTTATTACAGAGTATTGAGTACAGTTCCCTGTGCTATATGGTAGGTTCTTATTGGCTATCTATTTTATGTAGAGTAGTCTATTGTGTGTCTTTTTATCTCCTCCAGCAGAAGGGCCGCCCCACGAGGGCAGGGATTCTTGTCTGTTTCATTCACTGAGGTATCCCTGGTCCCCACAGTGGTGACTGGCACATGGTAAATGCTCAGTAAGTACCTGGTGAAAGAATGGGCACCCTCTCGACTTTAAAAAGTTGAGCGTGAAGGTGCGAGAGGAGGTTTTCTTTGGGGAAGGCGGTTGGCCTGCTGTAGGGGAGGGGTCGCTCCACATCGTCTGGACCAGGCCAGAGGGGCTT
Organism: Grampus griseus; assembly: GCF_964374135.1. NCBI lineage: Eukaryota > Metazoa > Chordata > Mammalia > Artiodactyla > Delphinidae > Grampus > Grampus griseus. The sequence goes on from NC_139001.1 coordinate 110,253,695, forward strand.
CAGGAAGACCCTTAGCCTTTGATAGGTTCCCCCAGGAGGGGGCCACATTGGGCACTTGGCTAAGTCTGGCCTAAACTGACACCAAGTGGGAGGCTGCCTGGAGAGGGTGGCGGGCAAGGACGCACCGCAGGCCGTGTTTCCATGCACTGACGTGCCCGAGCCTGGGACATTCGTCCAGAGGGGCCCGCGAAGGGAGAGCTGGGCTCTCAGGTGAGGGCAGCTATGCCTGGAGGGGCTCTTCAGCGATCTCCGAGGCTCCGGGGACACCCCTCCAGTGAGGTGGGGTCTGACATTTCCCGCGCAGAGAGGGCCCTACAGGGAGTCCTGCCTCTGAGCCCCCTGGGGAGAAGGGGCAGCTCTCACCAAGCAAGGGTCTCTGACTTTGACTTAGGGGGCACGTCAATCGTGGAAGGAATGCTGTTTTGGACGAAAAGTGACAGGAAAACGTTTTATTATACCAGCAATATCCAGAGACTTACAAGACCCACTTGAACTTTCATCTAAGGGAGCAGGGCTTGGGGCAGGAGACGCAGGTCTGAGGGACAGTGAGAGAAGGGTGAAGATGCTGCTTCCTGGTTCCTGTTACAGCCAGGCCAGAGCCCTGCATCTCCCTGAAGCAAGATGCCAGGCTGCATTCCAGGGGCACCCTGCAAGACGGTGAGGCTAGTTGTTCCCGCCTTGGTCCACACCCTGCCTCTGGCTATGTGGGAAGTTGAAGACCCCACGGTAGGAGGGTTGCTGTGTGCTGTGCCTACCACCCCCGAAGGGGCGCAGTGGGGGAAGGGTGCCCCCCTCCCCCAAGCAAGAGGGAGAAGGCTTCAGGGGAGGCACTGGATCGTAGGGAATGCGAGGTCTGGAGTCTGACTTTGGTTGGTGTATGAGGACCAACTAGGTGATGCTGCAGTAGGGAACACCCCCAAAGCTAAGAGCTTCACACCATGATGCTTCTTTCCATTCACACTCCTTGCCCAGCACGGGCTGGTGGAGGTTTCTGGTCCCATAGTCACTCAGGGACCCTCCATCAGCTTTTATGTGTTCTCCTACTATCGCTCTGGCTGAAGGAAAAGGATGTGGCGAGTTGCGTGTTGGACCTTAACGCTTTCTCCTGGGAGTGACACAGCTGGCTCACAGCTGTCCCCATGTCATCGTCCAAAGTGAATCGTGTGACTGTGACGGTGGGCCTGGAGACGGAAGATTACCGTATGCCTATGTGGGGACCAGCACCCGTGACCCCCACTGCTGGGAAAGCCCAAAGGCAGGAGGCTATTAGGGATTTGCCAGGCGGAGGACATGGAACCTGACGGAAACGCGGTCCCCTTCCACCAACGGTGGGATGAAGGGTGGGTGCCCAACACCAGTGAGGGTTGCCTTGAAGGAGACCAAGGGCCCCAGCAGAGGGATTGAGAGCAGCCAGCCCAGGAGGGCATTGCCTGTGCCAGGATTCCAGCCAGCGGCCACTGAGGAACCTGCAAACTGTCCAAGGGAGTAAGTCAGCTTCCCCAGCTGGGCCCATCAAGTCGACTTTTCCTATCACTGTGTCCCCAGTCCTACTCCCCGAGACCACCCTCCGTAGCCCTGGAGCTGCCCTAAACAGCAGCGGGTACAGTGAAAAGGGCAGGAAAGAGCAGGCCAGGCACCCACTTCCACGGCAGGTGCAGGCCAAGGCAGGCCCGAGCTGGTGGAAGGAAGAAGCTTTACCTGGGCGAGAGCTCAGGGTTCCAATATTAAAATGCATTCAGTGGCATTCTGGGACTACTGGCCTGGGCTGGTCGTCTGTTATCCTGGAGAGGCTGAGAGGCTAGGAGAGCCAGCCCGGAGTCCCTCCCAAGGGCAGAGAGGACAAACTCGTGCTGTGATGGGGAGGCCTGGCCGCGGAAGGAGCAAGGCTGCCCACCCTCTGAGACAAATGGTCGCCTCCAAACCAGGGGAAACACCATCTACGCATGGCCCAGCTCTCAGAGCGCCCCGGTTCAGGGGCAACACGAGTGAGGGGAAAAGGGCTCCCTTCCCCTGTGCTGTGTCAGCGGTCAGGGCTGCAGCTCCCGACAGCCAGGCGGCTCTTGTGAGGGCCGTTCCAGGTACCGTGGAACAAGCCCGTGCCGGGACAGCTTGGCCCCAGCCCCCCACGGCCCCCAGCTCCTGAGACCCTCAGGCCTCCCCGCCCTCCCTGCCTCCCTTTCTCTCCTTCTGTGCCCAGGCCCTGGCCTGGGCTCTCGGGTCCTGCTGAGAGGACAGACGTTCTCACACTGTGGGCCCAGGGCTGTGCAGGGGAATGGCTGGAGTGAGGAGTTGGGATGGGGAGTGGCCCACAAAGGAGTGAGCTGGGGAAGGGGCCTGGCCAGGAGAAGGGCTGAAGCCTTCAGGGCTACAGGAGTGGGAGTGAGTATCAGGCCTGTGGGTGTTGCTGGCTGTGGGCAGGAGGGGTTGAGGACGGCTGGGGCCTGGGCTGAGATTTCCTCCTGCAGCTTCTCCCCGTGTCCAGAGGGTGCCGTGTGTCCCAAGCCCTGTCCCCGCGGAGCTTTCAGGGAGGGGAGGCAGACTGGGAAGAGATGCTAGCAGGTGACACCCGCTATGGAGATCAGGGGAGCAGGGAAAGGGTTGGGGGAACCATGGAGGCCAGAGGAGGCCTCACTGACAAGTGGAGGTTTGAGCCAAGGTTCCAGGGCATGAACGGGGGGGTGGGCGGCAGGGCCCCGCCTGGGAGGCAGAAGGCAAGGCTGCAGCCAGTGTGTTCTGGGCCCACGGGAGCCGTGGCTGCTGTGGCCTGAGGGGCGTGGGGGCCGGGTCCTGTGGTCCTGATGTTGCCTGCTGCCCTGTGTGAAGAGGGGGCCCTTGTAGGTTTTGAGCAGAGGCTGGTGGGACCTGATGTAGATTTTCACAGGTTCATTCCACCTCTGGGTCAAGCAGACCTCCGAGGTGGGCCAGGGTGAGTGAGGGGAACCAGCAGAGCCTCCTGCAATCCTGCAGAGAGGTCACAGCAGCCCCGGGCCAGGTGGGGTGGTGGGACAGTGAAAGATGGCAATTCTGGATGTGTTTTGAAAGATAAGCCAGGAGGAATGAGCAAAAGGAAATGGATGAGCGCGTTCCCAAGGTGCTGGTCTGAGCAGGTGCAAGGATGAGCTTGCCGTTCGTTGAGTGGGGGCTGGCATGGAGTGGGTTTTGGGGACAGGTGACTGAGAGTCTAGTTTTGGACGTGACCGTCAGGGCTCCTGGTCTGCATCAGGAGGAGGGGTTTGGGTGGCTGAGGCCTTGTGCTTAGGGGCGAAGTCTGCAGCTCAGTGCGAACCTGGCAGCCCTTGCTGTGGCGCTGGTATTTCAAACCCCGGTGAGGGAGGCATCCCTACGGAAGCGGGATGAGATGTGCTCCAAAACCGAGGCTTGGGCATCTGCCCACAGGCTGAAGAGCTGAGAACAGCAAAGGAGGCTGAGAAGAAGCAGCCTGGAGCTGGTGTCGGGCAGGTGGCTCGGAAGCGGCTGGCGGGGTGAACACTGGGGGATGTGAAGGTCAGAGCCCGGCCCAGGCCCAGGAGACCAGCAGCATCTCTCTGGGAAGGGTGGTTGAGTCCCCTGCAGCCCAAAGGGCTGGAAAAACCCCCTGTCAGCCAAAGACAGAGACCTCGGGTAGAGCAGGGCCCCCTGGGGGAGCCACTGGACCAGCGATGTGGGACAAATGGAGAAGACCCTGTAGGCTCCGCTGTCTGCCGGCCGGGTCAGGCGGCAGAGTTCAGGCAGTTCTTCTGAGCCGGCTCTGGGCTAGGAAACAGGTGCCAGGGGCTGGGGGCTGCCGTCAGCGCTGGGAGCAGAAGAAGGACCGTGTCTGGGTCGGGCATGGCCCGCTGCCTCCTCATCTGTTTTACAGATGAAGAAACTGAGGCTGGGAGGCTGTGTGATTTGATGTAGTCACACTGCCAAGTGCAGGCTTGGGCTCCAGGACCGGGAATCTTCCCACTGCTGGCCACCCGTCTCCTTAGAAAAGAAACAAACTGCAAAGCAACTTGCAGAAGATTGCAGACGGTCTGAGGCCATTTAGACAAAGTTTAAAATATGCCAAACAGCGCTAGGTATTGCTTAGGGATGTAACATCCCCTCAGTGGGATGATAAACCCCAACGCAGGAGAGTGGATGGGCAGGGGTCCCCTCCAGCAGACCGGAGGCCTTTGTATTCTAAGCCGGGTGGTGTTGCCAAAGTTCGGCCTCTGTACACCGGTGCGGATTAAATCTCCGAGACAGAGTTTAGGGTGAAGTAGACAGGAAGAGCTTTACTGCTTTGCCAGGCAAAGGAAGCCACAGCCTGAAGACTGTCTCATCCTGAGGGCTTAGAGAGGAGTCTTAGCGTGTTCAAAGAGCAGCGCATGCTCATCTCCTGGACATTCTTCTGATTGGTTGGTGATGAGGTCATCGGGAGTCAGCATCATTAACCTTCTGGTTCCAACCGGTCTGGGGTCTACGTGCTTGGGGGCAGCATGCAGTTAACTTCTTCCACCTGATGGGGGTTTCAGTATCTGTAAAACAGCTCAAAGGACATGACTCAGAATATTATCTATAGTCCTTGAGGAAGAACTGAAGATACTTGACTTTGTTTAATGGCTAAAGTATTATTTTGTCTTGTTTTACTGTTTACCTTTCTGCATTTTCTCACTTCTCTGATTAAATTTATTCTTTTTTTTAAAACTAGATCTTTACTGGAGTACAATTGCTTCACAATACTGTGTTAGTTTCTGCTGTACAACAAAGTGAATCAGCTATATGTATACATATGTCCCCATATCCCCTCCCTCTTGAGCCTCCCTCCCACCCTCCCTATCCCACCCCTCTAAGTGGTCGCAAAGCACCGAGCTGATCTCCCTGTGCTATGCGGCTGCTTCCCACTAGCTATCTATTTTACATTCGGTAGTGTATATATGTCCATGCCACTCTCTTACTTCACCCCAGCTTTGCCCTCCCCCCACTGTGTCCTTAAGTCCATTCTCTATGTCTACGTCTTTATTCCTGCCCTGCAACTAGGTTCAACAGTACTATTTTTTTTTTTTTTTTTTAGATTCCATTCCGACTTACTACACTCTGTATGACAGACTCTAGGTCCATCCACCTCACTACAAATAACTCAATTCCGTTTCCTCTTATGGCTGAGTAGTATTCCATTGTATATATGTGCCACATCTTCTTTGTCCATTCATCTGTTGATGGACATTTAGGTTGGTTCCATGTCCTGGTTATTGTAAATAGAGCTGCAATGAACATTGGGGTACATGTCTCTTTTTGAATTATGGTTTTCTCAGGGTATATGCCCAGTAGTGGGATTGCTGGGTCATATGGTAGCTCTATTTGTAGTTTTTAAAGGAACCTCCATACTGTTCTCCATAGTGGTTGTATCAATTTACATTCCCACCAACAGTGTGGGAGGGTTCCTTTTTCACCACACCCTTTCCAGCATTTATTGTTTCTAGATTTTTTGATAATGGCCATTCTGACTGGTGTGAGGTGATACCTCATTGTAGTTTTGATTTGCATTTCTCTAATAATTAGTGATGTTGAACATCTTTTCATGTGCCTCTTGGCCATCTGTATGTCTCCTTTGGTGAAATGTCTATTGAGGTCTTCTGCCCAGTTTTTAACTGAATTGTTTGTTTTTTTGATATTGAGCTGCAGGAGATGGATGTAAATTTTGGAGATTAATCCTTTGTCAGTTGCTTCATTTGCAAATATTTCCTCCCATTCTGAGGGTTGTCTTTTCGTCTTGTTTATGGTTTCCTTTGCTGTGCAAAATGTTTTAAGTGTCATTAGGTCCCATTTGTTTATTTTTGTCTTTATTTCCATTACTCTAGGAAAGATCAAAAGAGATCTTGCTGTGGTTTATGTCAAAGAGTGTTTTCCCTATATTTTCCTCTAAGGGTTTTATACTGTCTGGTCTTACATTTAGGTCTTTAATCCATTTGGAGTTTATTTTTATGTATGGTGTTAGGTAGTATTCTACTTTCATTCTTTTACATGTAGCTACCCAGTTTTCCCAGCACCACTTATTGAAGAGGCTGTCTTTTCTCCGTTGTATGTTCTTGCCTCCTTTGTCATAAAGTAGGTGAACATGTGTGTGTGGGTTTATCTCTGAGCTTTCTATTCTGTATACTGATCTATATTTCTGTTTTTGTGCCAGTACCATACTGTCTTGATTACTGTAGCTTTGTAGTATTGTTTGAAGTTGGGGAGCCTGATTCCTCCAGCTCCGCTTTTCTTTCTCAAGATTGCTTTGGCTATTTGGGATCTTTTGTGTTTCCATACAAATTGTAAATTTTTTTGTTCTAATTCTGTGAAGAATGCTACTGATAGTTTGATAGGGATTGTGTTGAATCTGTAGATTGCTTTGGGTAATATAGTCATTTTCACAATATTGATTCTTCCAATCCAAGAACATGGTATATTTCTCCATCTGTTTATGTCATCTTTGAATTCTTTCATCAGTGTTTTATAGTTTTCTGAGTACAAGTCTTTCTCCTCCTTAGGTAGGTTTATGCCTAGGTATTTTATTCTTCTTGTTGCAGTGGTAAATGGGATTGTTTCCTTAATTTTTCTTTCTGATTTTTGTTGTTAGTGTATAGGAATGCCAGAGATTTCTGTGCATTAATTTTGTATCTTGCAACCTTACCAAATTCATTGATTAGCTCTAGTAGTTTTCTGGTGGCACTTTTAGGATTCTCTATGTATAATATCATGTCATCTGCAAACAGTGACAGCTTTACTTCTTCTTTTCCAATTTGTATTCCTTTTATTTCTTTTTCTTCTCTGATTGCCATGTCTAGGACTCCCAAAACTATGTTGAATAAGAGTGGCGAGAGTGGATATCCTTGTCTTGTTCCTGATCTTGCAGGAAATGCTTTCAGTTTTTCACCATTGAGTATGATGTTTGCTGTGGGTTTGTCATATATGGCCTTTATTATGTTGTGGTAGGTTTCCTCTATGCCCATTTTCTGGAGAGTTTTTATCATAAATCGGTGTTGAATTTTGTCAAAAGCTTTTTCTGTATCTATTGAGATGATCATATGGTTTTTATGCCTTAATGTATAAATATGGTGTATCACATTGATTGATTTGCATATATTGAATACTTGCATCCCTGGGATAGATCCCACTTGATCACGGTATATGATCCTTTTAATATGTTGTTGGATTCTGTTTGTTAGAATTTTGTTCAGGATTTTTGCATCTATGTTCATCAGTGATATTGGTCTATAATTTTCTTTTTTTGTGATATCTTTTTCTGGTTTTGGTGTCAGGGTGATGGTGGCTTCGTAGAATGAATTTTGGAGTGTTCCTCCCTCTGCAATATTTTGGAAGAGTTTGAGAGTATAGGTGTTAGCTCTTCTTTAAATGTTTGATAGAATTCGCCTGTGAAGCCATCTGGTCCTGGACTTCTGTTTGTTGGAAGATTTTAAATTATGGTTTCAATTTCATTACTTGTGATAGGTCTGTTTATATTTTCTAATTCTTCCTGTTTCAGTCTTGGAAAACTGTACCTTCCAAGAATTTGTCCATTTCTTCATGGTTGTCCATTTTATTGGCATATAGTTGTTTATAGTAGTCTCTTATAATCCTTTGTATTTCTGCGATGTCAGTTGTGATTTCTCCTTTTTTGTTTCTAATTTTATTGATTTGGGTCCTCTCCCTTTTTTTCTTGATGAGTCTGGCTAATGGTTTATCAACTTTGTTTATCTTCTCAAAGAACCAGATTTTAGTTTTATTGATCTTTGCTATTGTTTTCTTTGTTTTGTTTTCATTTATTTCTGCTCTGATCTTTATGATTTCTTTCCTTCTACTGACTTTGGGTTTCCTTTGTTCTTCTTTCTCTAGTTGCTTTAGGTGTAGGGTTAGATTGTTTATTTGAGATTTTTTTCTTGTTTCTTGAGGTAAGATTGAATTGTTATAAATTTCCCTCTTAGAACTGCTTTTGCTGCATCCCATAGGTTTTGGGTCCTTGTGTTTTCATTGTCATTTGTTTCTATGTATTTTTAAATTTCTTCTTTGATTTATTTAGTGATCTCTTGGTTATTTAGTAGCGCACTGTTTAGCCTCCATATATTTTTGGTTTTTACAGTTTTTTTCCTGTAATTGATTTCCAATCTCATAGGATTGTGGTCAGAAAAGATGCTTGATTTGATTTCAATTTTCTTAAATTTTCTGAGGCTTGATTTGTGACCCAAGATGTGACCTATCCTGGAGAATGTTCTGTGTGCACTTGAGAAGAGAGTGTATTCTGCCACTTTCGGGTGGAATGTTCTATAAATATCAATTAAATCTATCTGGCCTATCATGTCATTTAAAGCTTGTGTTTCCTCATTTATTTTCATTTTGGATGATCTGTCCATTGGTGTACGTGGGGTGTTAAAGTCCCCTACTATTATTGTGTAACTGTCAATTTCCCCTTTCATGGTTGTTAGCATTTGCTTTATGTATTAAGGTGTGCCTATGTTGGGTGCATAAACATTTATAATTGTTATATCATCTTCTTGGATTGATCCCTTGATCATTATGTTGTGTCCTACCTTATCTGTTGTAACAGTCTTTATTTTAATGTCTATTTTATCTGAAACAAGTATTGCTACTCCAGCTTTCTTTTGATTCCCGTTTGCATGGAATATCTTTTTCCATCCTTTCACTTTCAGTCTGTGTGTCCCTAGGTCTGAAATGGGCCTCTTGTAGGCAACCTACATATGGGTCTTGTGTTTGTATCCATTTAGCCAGTCTGTGTCTTTTGGTTGGGGCATTTAATCCATTTACTTTTAAGGTTATTATTGATGTGTATGTTCCTATTACCATTTTCTTAATTGTTTTGGGTTTGTTTTTGTGTGTCTTTTTCTTTTTGTGTGTCTTTAGTATTTGCTGTAAAGCTTGTTTGGTGGTGCTGAATTCTCTTAGCTTTTGCTTGTCTGAAAAGCTTTTGATTTCTCTGTCAAATCTGAACAAGATCCTTGCCAGGTAGAGTAATCTTGGTTGTAGCTTTTTCTCTTTCATCACTTTAAGTATATCTTGCCACTCCCTTCTGGCCTGAAGAGTTTCTGCTGGAAAATCAGCTGATAACCTTATGGGGATTCCTTTGTATGTTATTTTTTGTTTTTCCCTTGCTGCTTTTAATATTTTTTCTTTGAATTTAGTTTTTGTTAGTTTGATTAATATGTGTGTTGGTGTGTTTCTCCAGGGTTTATCCTGTATGGGACTCTCTGCACTTCCTGGACTTGGATGTCTATTTCCTTTACCATGTTAGGGAAGTTTTCTACTATAATCTCTTCAAATATTTTCTCTGGTCCTTTCTCTCTCTCTTCTTCTTCTGGGCCCCCTATAATTTGAATCTTTAGTATTTAGTATTGTCCCAGAGGTCTCTGAGATTGTCTTCAATTCTTTTCATTCTTTTTTCTTTATTCTGCTCCTCGACAGTTATTTCCACCATTTTGTCTTCCAGCTCACTTATTTGTTCTTCTGCCTCAGTTATTCTATTATTGATTCCTTCTAGTGTATTTTTCATTTTGGTTATTTTGTTGTGCATATCTGTTTGTTTGTTCTTTAGTTCTTCTAGATCTTTGTTAAACCTTTCTTGTATTTTCTCAGTCCGTGCCTCCATTCTATTTCTGAGATTCTGGATCATCTTTACTATAATTACTCTGAATTCTTTTCAGGTAGATTGCCTATTTCCTCTTCATTTACTTGGTCTTGTAGTTTTTTACCTTGCTCCTTCATCTGTGACATATTTTTTTGCTGTCTTATTTTCTTTTCCCTTTTTTTTATGAGTGGGATTGTGTTACTGTCTTACTGGTTGTTTGGCCTGAGGCTTCCAACATTGCAGTTTGTATGCTGTTGGGTAGAGCTGGGCTGAGGTGAGGACCTCCAGGAGACCTCACTCCATTGTTAGTCCACTGGTTCTCTGTTAGTCCACTGGTTCAGACTCAGAGCTCCCACTGCAGGATCTTTGGCTTGATTCATGCAGGGTGGAAAAAAAAAAAAAAAAAAGGAGAACAATAACAAAGTAAAAAGTAAAATTAGACTAGGAAACTAACAGCTATGTTAGAAAAAATATATATAGAGAGATGAAACAACACAACAATTGGAAGTTTAAATTTATACTTTGACTAAAGTTTTTCTACAGACAATAGGCAAGTGGAAGACATGGGTAGGGGTCTATTTTGGGAAGGCCTCATAAGTTACAGTGGTGCAGACACAGGCCCTGTCATGCTGTTCTTTTCCCTTTCTTAGGTCTGAGTTGTGTCTGAGTAAGTGAAGGGAGGCTGACTCAGGTCCTCCTTGTAACCTGCCTCCTCAGCAGCCCAACCAGGGACCAGGCACCAAGGAGAGGAAGGAACTGTGAGCCCTTCCTGGCTGTTTGCTGAGAGTGGGTGGGAGGGCTGGGCCTCTTCAGAACTACCTTCCGTGGTTGGGTGCGGGCCTTCCACCAGGGCACAGCCAGGCTCATATTACCTGACTCATGCCCTCTCTGGTCATAGGCAGCTGTCCCTTCTCCACAGTGGCCTCTCCTTCCCTTCTCAGCACCAGGGAAAGGACCCCTTTGCCCTTTGAGATCCAGGTGATCCAAGTGGCCTGCGTGTTCCACTGTATGAGTGCTGTACATTTTTTGGGGACCTGCTATGTGTCTTGTCTGCTTGTGGCACAGAGGCCAGGGCTGCACTGGAGCTGCCTCAGAATGACACCCAGGAGCCAGTGGTCACATTTTTAGAAATTTTGAGAGCTGGTCATCAAACTGTGGGTAGCTTGAAATTGACCATGGGGAATATTTACACCATGAGAATTGGTACATGCCACACCTCAGGGATTTTCTCCATTTACTTTAGAGAGCTGGCTGTTAAACATTTACCAGCACAGCCCCATGGAGCACCCACTGTGAGCCTTCCAGAACTTGGTCGCAGGTTTCAGAGCCCACCTGTCCACTTATACTCCCTCAGGTGTCCAGAGGTCCCTGAGGCCTGCCTGGCTGCAGTGTAGGGTCCCTCTTATGCTCTGCCCAGCAGTCACATTCCAATCATGTAGTATAAGTGTGGGACCCTGAATTTCACAGGCTGGAGGTCCCTCCTGTCTGGGCCTGGCCAACCCGGAGAAGTGACTTAGCCTCTGGAGCTGCAGTTTCTCCCTGGTTACATGATGTTAATGCCACCTACACATAACCCCTACTCGGGAGGCATGTGCAGCTCCAGGAACCCAGTGGGTCTCCAGCAGTGACAGCCTCCAGTGGTGGGGCTGGTGGGGATAGTGGGGTTTGTCTGGGAACTTCCAGCAGAGTTACTTTGAGATGTCTCTCCCCCTCTCTTCTCCATTCAGTGCCACTGGTGTACCAACGGATACATGAATTACAGGGACTCAACCTGCTAGACCCCTTGCTGATGGAAAGAACCAGCTCTCATGTCATCCTGGCATGGGGGGTGTGCAGTGAGGGAGCAGGTGTGTTCTTAGGGGTTCTAGGAGTGCTGGCCTGAAGAGCAAGAGCATGGGCTGGGGATCGTATGTACTGCACAGATGCTGCGCTTGTGTGCGTCTGCGCGTGGGAGGCCCCAGATTTCCTTCCACCAATCTGTTGAATTCAGGCCCCACTCGCAAATGGAGAGCATGGTTGGTTCAATAGGTCCTAAACCCAAAGCTGCCACTCTCTCCTGTCCAGTCCTAACAGTGTCTCAGTGCTGGACATCCAGTGGGGACCCCACATTGGCCAAATGGCTGAATGACTGACTTCAGGACTCCAGTTGTTATGAACTGAATTGTGTCCCCTCCCTCCCCCCACTCATATGTTGAAGCCCTAGACCTCAGTGTGACTGTATTTGCAGATAGGGCATAAGGATGGGGCCCTGATCCCATAGGACTGGTTTCCTTACAAGAAGAGGAAGAGACACCAGCCCCCCTCCTCTGTGCACACAGAAAAGGGCATGTGAGGACACAGCAAGAAGGCAGCCATCTGCAAGCCAGGAAGAGGGTCTCCCCAGGCACCAACCCTGAGGGTACCTTGATGTTGGACTTCCAGCCTCCTGGCTGTGAGATAGCGCTTTTGTTTAAACCACCCAGCCTGTGGTGTTTGCTATGGCAGTTGAGTGGACTAAGACAGGGGATATTACTCCCTTTTATTGAGGACAATGTGCTTTTCAGACATTATTCACACATATTATTTATTTATCTTTGCATGATTTACATGCATTATTTCACTTAGATTAGCCCCAATTTACAAATGAGGTGAGGTGAAGTGACTTGCCCAAGGTCACAGATAGTAGGGTCAGAATTTGAGCAAAGGAGGCTGTCACCTGGCAACCCACGGTCCCAACACCACACCATACTTGGGGTCCCCACATGAATCCCCTTGGGTCTGGGCACCTGGCCCCTGCAGCCTGCAGTGCTGTGACCTGAGGCGACCCTGCCCATGAATGGGGCCAGGGCTACTCATTCTTTGGTGCACTGGAAATTAGGCTCAAGACTAAACCTCTGGAAAGTGGGGCTCCCTGTGCAGCACCCTGGCAGTTTGATGGATGAAAAACATTTCAACTTTTCCTGTAAAAATGTCTGTTGTGCAAAGATAAGGTAATTCTAGCACTGCAGTGGCGACTTCTTAACTAGTTCATGCAAGAATGCTGTGCTCATTTGTAGCCTTGGAGCTGGGTGCAGCATGGCCCCGATCAACAGCTGGGGTGATGCCGGCCAGCACCAGTCCGGACCCAAAGGCAGCACAGGAAGGGCAGGGCCATTGTCTGTCCAGGGCTGCCCTCTGGTGCCACGTGCTCTGGCTGTCTGCAGAGAATCCAGACTTCAGAACTGGAGGGCTTAAAAGGGGACACGTGCTCACCTCGGAGGTCAGGGGTTTGAGTGTGACACTGGGGCCTGGGGCCTGGGGCTAGTGGGCCTTCCCTGCCCTGTGACCTCAGGCAGCTCCTTTCATCCATGTGATGGGAGGAAGGGTGAAATGAGCTCAGCATTCTGGGGGCCCTGGAGCCCCATCCAGCTGCCAGCTGGGGAGGGGCTGTGCCCTGAGTGAGCACAGCCAGCATGGGTGCACAGGGCAGAGTCTTCACCTGTCGACCTTCATGCCGTCCTCAGAGGTCGCCCTCTGCGCCCTGGCAAAGCTGGGGTGGTGGGCGAGTCATCCCCTTATTTGGCCAGGGGAGGACCCCTATTTCCAGTAGAAGGTGCCTCAGGGACCACCAGCTGGAAGGAGAAGGTCTGATGGGGAGCTTGTGCTCAGCCTCTGGTCTGACCCCCTTTGCAATTCGTACCAGGTGTGGCCCCTCCCTCTGCCCTGGACAGGCCACACTCTCTTCATCCCCTTTGCTAATGTCTTGCTCTCCCTAACCCCTCTCTAGCCGGACCGGGAGCCCCGAGACCTGAGGATGATGGGCCACCTCGGGGTGCCCAAGGCATCATAGGGGCTTGACCTGGAAGAGATTGCAGCCCCACTCCACCCTCCCTCCTCTCGCCCCAACATTCTGGGCTCTCGAGCTCCAAAGGGCTGTGAGGGGCTGGCCCCAGCTCTGGGCTTAGCTTTCTCTAGCAACTGGCTTTCCTTGGGGACCCTCATCCTCTCCTCCCACCTCTGGACCTGTCCTATCACAGGACCTCATGCTCTTACCCCAGTCTGCAAAACATCCTTTCTCCACCTCCAGGGTCAGGAAGCCCAACGTCTTCTCTGCTCCTGCGTCAGCCACACCTGTTGGCTTTCTGGCCGGGCCTGGCCCTGCACACTGTCCAGAAGGCTGCTTGCCTGTGTGCACCCTTCCTGAGACCTTCCTCCCCTGTCACCCCCCAGGACCAGAGTGCTCAGGAGGGAGGACATGTTAGCAATTTGGGGTTCCCCACTCTCTGACCGTGGGCTGTGCTGGGGTTTCATCTCAGTTCCGATGCCAACAGCTGGGTGACCCGGCCTTTCACCTTGCTTCTCTGGGGATCTGTGTCCTGTGTAACCCATGGGGGACAGGGTTATTGTGAGACCCAGGGGGATACCTCACGGTGCCCCCTGACACAGGGCTTGTTCACAGCAGGGCTCTCTGGGTGCAGCCTACCTCTGTTCAGCTTGACCCCAAAGCCACCGTCAGGCTCAGAGGCACCAGGGAGACAGGCTATGTTTTGCTCTAGGTAGCAGTTTCCTCCTGCGTCTGGGGTTGAGAGGCAGCTGTCCCCATGGTCTCTGGATGACCCAGCTCAGTCTGGAATGATGGTGAAAACATCAGGCCCCAGCCCAGGCCTCGACCCCGCCCCTAGGGCTGGCACTCTCCCACTTTATGATTCTTGGAATTCACTCTCGGAGAAAATGCAAAATTCACTTACCCTTGGGAATCCCTTGGCAGTGCTGGGCTACATTTCAGTCCAGCCATCCAAGGGCCAAATATTCCAGCTGGAAACTACACCCATCCAGAATGTGATCATGACAAGTAAGACAGGGAAGTGGATCAGAGATATGATTTCTAATTAGCACAATTACAGGGAGCCATGGCTCTGTCCTGCGGAGAAGACAATAAATTTACTGCAGCGCGATGTGGGAGAGATGGTGCCCTGAATCCACACGGCGCCCGGCCCTACTGCAACCTGTGTGAGTGACATGTAATGGCATCATATTGCCAGGAGAGTTGGGGCAGGGATTTAATTACTCTTCAGAGTGACTGGAAACCGTCCCTACCCCTCTCTCATCTCCTGATCACCCTGGGGGAGATGTTGCATCATTAGGCCCTCAGCTCAGCAGAGGAAGCACCAACAGCCAAATCACAGCTCTGTGCAGAAACCCTCTGAGCGAGTGTTATGGACTGAATGTGTGTGGCCCCCTACACTTCATGTGTTGAGACCCTGACCCCCACTGTGATGGTATTTGGAGGTGGGGCCTTTGGGAGGTGATAGCATTTAGAGGTGGGGCCTCTAGGAGTCACCCAGCGAACAGTCAGCTTCCCCATCCTTTTTTTTTTGGAGGTGGGGCCTTTGGGAGGGGATAGCATTTAGATGAGGTTGCACGATGGATTAACCTCCATATGAGAGGAGAAAGGGAGACCAGAACTCACCCTCTCAGCCACGTGAGGACACAGCAAGAAGGTAGCCATCGATGAGCCAGGAAGAGGCTGACTTGGCAGGAACCTTGATCTTGGACTTCCCAGCCTCCAGAACTGTGAGAAATCAGTGTCTGTCGTTTAAGCCACACATTCTGTGGTACTTTGTTGAGCAGCCTGAGCTAAGACAGCAAGTAGGAGTCCAACAAAATGCAGCCAATGCCTGTAGGGAAAGCGGGCACTGTGGTCCTACAGCTGCCCGAGGACCCCCGCACACTCGACCGGTGCTTTTCACCTTTTATTAAAGAGCTGCTTGAAGTGAGGGGCTGGGGTTCTCTCTACCTGTTCCATGTATAGTGTTAGCTGTTTTAGAAGTGTTTTCCTTTGATGCTTGCAGCAATAAGCATTTTTGAGGCAGGTTTCAGGTTTCAGAATTTAAAGGATGGGGAGGGCTTCCCTGGGCGCAGTGGTTGGGAGTCCGCCTGCCGATGCAGGGGACGCGGGTTCGTGCCCCGGTCCAGGAGGATCCCACATGCAGCGGAGCGGCTGGGCCCGTGAGCCATGGCCGCTGAGCCTGCGCGTCCGGAGCCTGTGCTCCGCAACTGGAGAGGCCACAACAGTGAGAGGCTCGCGTACCGCAAAAAAAAAAAAAAAAAAAAAGGGTGGGGAAGCTGACTGTTCGCTGGGTGCCTCCTATGGGCCAGCTACTCTCCTCAGCACTGGACAAAGTAAACGAAACTCCCCACTTGGCACAGCTGCCTTCCAGCAGGGAGGAGACATGTAATAAGTCACGGACGTTACGTAGCACGTTCGAAGGAGATAGTGCTTGAATACCTTAGAGCAGAGTCAGTGGGATTGAGAGGGCTGGGGTGGGGGAAGGCAGGAAGTGGGGTGCAATTTTGTATAAAGTGGTCAGGGCAAGCCTCAAAGACAAGGTGGCGTTGAGTCGCAGGAGGTGAGGGAGTGGGTATCTGGGTGAAGTATGTTCTAGGCACAAAGAACAGCCACAGCAAAAGCCCTCAATGGGGCCCGCTGCAGTGATCCTGGAACAGCCAGGAGGCTGGTGTGGCTGCAGCAGAGTGAGTTGGGGAAGCAGTAGCTGGGGTGAGAGAGCCCGCAGCAGGTGGGGGCTTGTAGGTCATGGTGACGACTTGGGCTTTTACTCTGAGATGGGAGCCAAGGGAGGGTTGGAGACGAAGAGTAGCATGATCGGAACTTTATTTTATGAAGGTCACTGTGTCTCTGTGTATGGAGGCCAGAGAGGAGCAGGTGGTGTCCTAGGGATGCTACTGCAGTAATCCCAGTGAGAGGTGAGGGTGGTTCCCCCCCGTGGTGAAAGCATAGAGGGATGTGGTCAGATTCTGGATCTATTTTGACTATCAAGCCATCAAGACTTCCTCATCAATTGGGAGTTGGGTGCAATGAAGCAGGTGAGGCAACCATGACCCCGTAGTTTTTCACCTGAGCAATCGGAAGGCTAGAGCGGAGTTGGGAAGGTCACGCAAGTGAAGGGAAGAATCATGAGTTCGGTCCTGGGTGGCTGAGCTTGAGATGCCCGTCAGATACTCGAGACTGTCAAGTAGGCGGTAGCCCAAGATCCTGGAGTGTATTAGGGGTGGGTCTGGTGGAGGAATTGAGATTTCCCAGGTCTCTCTGTCCATCTTATTCCATCATGAGTTTCTCTCTTCCAGTAGTTTTGGGAACTGGACAGTAGAAGGGGACTTGTGCAGCAGATGCCACGTTTACTTTGGGATACGAAAGCCAGAATTTCCCCAATCCCAGAGGCCCTTTCCTCGAATGCTACACAGCCCTCTGTGCAAACATCCATTTGGCAGGCTCTGTGCACTGCTGTAATTGTGCATGCCACCCTGTCTCCATTTAGACTGTGAGATTCTAGAAGATAGGACAGGACTTTTTATCCTGTGCCTAGCTCTTGAGATGACCTGCGGCAGATACTCAGTGAATGACTGTCTGATGTTACCCAGAGAAGCACAACAATTGAACCCCTGTACAGGAAGCAAGGATTTGACGTGCCCCAATTTAAAAATATTTATTTATTTATATTATTTGGCTGCGTCGGGTTTTAGTCGCAGCATGCAGGATCTTCGTTGCAGAGCGTGGGCTTCTCAAGTTGCGGCGTGTGGGCTTCTCTCTAGCTGTGGCACGGGGGCTCCAGAGGGTGCGGGCTCGGTAGTTGCAGTGTGTGGGCTTAGTTATGGGATCTTAGTTCCCCGACCAGGGATGAAACCCACGTCCCCTGCATTGGAAAGCAGATTCTTAACCACTGGACCACCAGAGAAGTCCCCCTGTTTCTTTTCATTGAAAACTTTGGTGATATCTTGAGCTCAAATACTTTGGCCAGATATATTTTAGAATCAACACTTTGTCAAGTGCCGTGAAATACCCTGTTGGATTTTAATTGGAATTACACTAAACCTACAGCATAATTTGGGGGAGAATTGATATTTTTATGATAGTGAATCTTCTTATCCATGAACATGGCAAAAATCTCCATTTGTTTACATTTACTTTAAATTTTTCCATACTGCCTTAGAATTTTCTCTATAATGCTGAGCTCCTGCTAAGCAGGCTGTGTAACTCAGTCTATGTAATGATGCCCCGGAGTTGTGCAATGTACACACTTCATGGCTTCCCAGAACAGCTACGTGTGCAAGTCTTGCACAACTGTTCTTAGAATGAGTCCTAAGTGTCTTATGGTTTTTGTTGCTGCTAGAAGTAACTGTACCTTTCAAAAATTTACAGTTTTTAATTTAATGTTGCTAGTGTGTGTGTGTGTGTGTGTGTGTGTGTGTGTGTGTGTGAGGCCACATACACATATCATCTGGTATCCAGTGAACTCGCTGAACTCTTTTACTCGTGCTAACAGTTTGTAGATTCTTTTAGATTTTTCTATGTAGACAACCATATCTGCAAATAATAAAATATGTGTTTCTTCTTTTCTAAACCTTATATAAATTTTTAAAAGTTTTATTGTAGCGGCACAATGATGAGTGAAACAATTCTAGTAGATCTTATGCCTGACTTTAAATAAATTATGCTAATCAGTATAATGTTTGCAATAGATTTATAGAGATAGCCTTCATCCAGTTAAGAAAATTCCCTCCTATTTCCAGTCTGTAAAGAGGTGCTTTTTCATTGATTTTAAAAAATCCATCTGTAGTGAAATTATCATCTCCCCCCTTTTCAACTTTTTAATGTGGTGAATTATTACACTGGCATATTTTCTAATATTAAATCAATCTTGCTTTCCTGGTGGCAAATTGGTCATGATGTGTTACTGTTTTTATTCATTACTGGATTTAGTTTCCTAATATCTTATTTATGATATTGATATCTATGCTCACGAGTGTAACCAACTTATAATTTTTCCTATTTGTATTATCCTTGTCTGGTTTTGATATCAAGGTTACACTAGCCTCATAAAATGAGCTGAGGAACATTCCCTCTGTCTATTTGAATAGTTTGTAAAATATTGGGGTTGTCTATTTCTCGACTTATTTTTGGAACTCACCCTAAAATCACCTGGCACCTATGCTTGATTTCTTTCACTCTTTGTCTCTAGTCCCCCCTCACATCCCTGCCCACCCTCCACCCCCGTAGATTTTAAAACGCTGATAAGTTTGATGGCTATGAGTCTACCCAGCTTTTCTATTTCTTCCTGAGTCAGTTTTGGTAAGCAGAATTTGTTAGGAAACTGCCTAAGCTTGCAAGAAGTTTTAAATAATTCTCCGATTTTTAAAACCGAGATCTTGTTTTTCATCAGTTTCTGGTCTTTGTCATTATCTACCTTCTTCTTTCCTTGGGTTACACTGTTGTTTTTCTCACTGAGTTGATGTCCTACTCATTAGTCTTCCGGCCTTTTTCCTAATGTAATATAAACATCCACGGCTCCTACGTTTCTGTTTAAGTTCCATCACAAGTTTTGATATGTGTTACTCCTGTTATTGTTCATTTTTAAGGATCTTCTAATTAACAGGTTGATTTCTCTTTTAGCCCACGAGTTATTCATCGATGTGTTTCTACATACTCAAATGTATGTGCTTGTTTGTTTCTAGTTACTCTTTGGATACTGATTTCTAACTTAATCGCGTCATGCATCATCTTTAAAATTTGTTGAGGCTGGCATTAGGCCTAGTGTATGATCAACTTCTTGTGAATATCCCAAGTGTTATTGAGAATTTTGTACCTTTGATTGTCGTGCCTTATGACTGTCCAGTGGATCAAGTTGTTAAACGTGTTGCTCACATTTTCTACATTCTTACAATTCTTTGGTATGTTTAAATGGCTAATTACTGAGAAGTGAATTAAAATGTCTCCGTATGGTTGTGGATTTTTTTCCCCTCATAACTGGGTCCATTTTTGCTTCATAAATATGAGGGCATGTTTTTAGTTGTCTACAGTTTAGAATGTTTACCTCATTTTGATGAATTCTTTCTTTTTTCCATGAGAGGAGTCTCGACTTTTCTTAATAATGCTTTTCTTTTGATTAGTATTTCACTGGTATTTTTTTTTTTACTTTCTTTACTTCTAATTTTCCTGTATCCTTATGTGTGATTCCTGTAAACAACCTATTTCTGGATTACTCTTTTAATTGAACCCGGATCTCTGTTTTGTATTTTGGAACAGGAAAGTTGAGTCCATGTGCATTTACTGTGATTACTGATCTATTTAACTTTCCCTCTATAGCACCTTTTGCACCTCATTTTGTGCCTTCTGCTTGTCTTGCTTTTACTTTAACTTTCTCCTTTCTTTCTTGCCTTTTCCTGGCACAAGTGAGTTTTCTTATGTCTCTTTTTCTTCTGCTTGTTTGAAAGTGATGCATTCTCTTTCTATCATCTCATGATCACACGGAAACTTCTTCATCTTTTTTACACAAACTTTTTTCCCCGTTTTACTGAGATGTAATCGACACACAGCACCGTGTAAGTTTAAGGTATACAGCATGATGTTTGACTTACATATATTGTGAAATGATTACCATAATAATCATGCATGTTTAGTTAGCATGCATCACCTCATACAGATACAAAAAAAAGAAAAAAGTGATTTTTTTTCCCTTGTGATGAGAACTCTTAGGATCTACTCTTTTTACAACTTTTCTATATATCATCAGCAGTGTTAACTGTAATCATCATGTTGTACATTATATCCCCAGGACTTCTTTATCTTATGACTGGAGCTTTGTACCTTTTGACCACCTTCATCAAATTCTCCTACCCCCCACCGCAGACTCCCTGCCTCTAGTGACTACAAGTATAATCTCTTTCTATGAGTTTTTTTTTTCCAGATTCCACGTAAAAGTGAGATCATACGGTATTTGTCTTTCTCTGTCTGACTTAGCATAATGTCCTCAAGGTTCATCTATGTTGTCACAAATGACGGGATTTTCTTCTTCTTTTATTTTTTTTGGCCATGCCGTGTGGCATGTGGGATCTCAGTACCCCGAGCAGGGATCAAACCTGTGTCCCCTGCATTGGAAGCGTGGAGTCTTAACTACTGGACCACCAGGGAAGTCCCAGAATTTTCTTCTTTTGAATGCTGAATAATATTCTATTATATATATGTGTATACGTATATCATGTATTCTTTATCCATTCATCTGTCGATGGACACTTAGGTTGTTTCCGTGCACTGGCTATTGTAATAGTGCTGCTATGAACATGAGTGTGCAGATATATTTTTGACATAGTGTCTTCATTTCCTTCATTCCCAGAAGTGGAACTGCTGGATCATATGGTAATTCTATTTTTAATATTTTGAGGAACCTGCATATTGTTTTCCATAGTAGCTGTACTAGTTTACAGTCCCACCAACAGCACACAAAGGTTCCTTTTTCTCTACATTCTGACCAATATTTACCTCTCGTCTTTTTGATAATCACCATTCTCACAGTTGTGAGGTGATATCTCATTGTGGTTTTGATTTGCATTTCCCTGAACAACTTTTCGTGTACCTGTTGATCTTCATTATATCTTCTTTAGAAAAATATCTGTGTAGGTCTTTGCCCATTTTTAAATTGGATTATTTGGTGGAGTTTTTCTTAATTTTTTTGCTATTGAATTGTATGTGTTCTTTATATAATTCAGATATCAACCCCATATCTGATATATAATTTGCAAATACTTTGTTTTCCGTTCTGTGGGTTGTCTTTTCATTTTGTGAATTGTTTCTTTGGCTGCACAGAAGCTTTTTAGTTTGACATGGTCTCACTTGTTTATTGTTAATTTTGCTTTAGGTATCATATCCAAAAAATCATTACCAAGATCCCTGTCAAGGAACTTTTTTCCTATGTTTTTTCTAGGAGTTTTATGGTGTCTGATATTACATTTGGGAATACTCAATGGGGAAGACAGTCTCTTTAATAAATGGTGCTGGAAAAATTGAATTTACACATGTAAAAGAATGAAACTAAACCCCTACCTTACCCACTTACAAAAACTGACTTGAAATAGATTAAGCATATATACTTTTAACATGTCAACAAGTCTAAAAGTAATCAGCCCCGCACCCTGTCCCAGGATGCTAGGAGGACCTTAAGAGTGCTTTCGCTCTAATCACCCCCCTTCTGCTTAACTTATTTACTTGTTGCCTGTTAACTCTTTCATCCCTCCAGCTTTCCTGGTTCCTGCTGTACTCACAGTGCCTAGAACATGTTCTGACACATGGTAGGAGCTCAGTAGAATGCTGAAGGGACATGTTATTATTCATCCTTTAAGCCCATTTATTTTATATTTCCCATGTTAGTCATCAGTGTTATTACTGTTTTATATCCTTATTGAGTGACTGCTGTTTGTTCTCTTCATTAAAGACACAGCAAGAAATTTGTCAATGAGAAGAAATGCATTCTCTCCCAAACTAGGGTAAGACTTATGCTTTGATGAGTCCTTCGTCGGGTCTCAAGGTTACTGTGTCTTCCAGTTGTGGTTTTTTCATTTCAAAAAGCACCTGCTCTTCAGGGCCCTTCGAGGATTCTAGGCTGGAAGAGAGTCCGCTGTAGTGTGCCGGTTTGCCTGTCTGTCACGGGAGGATGAGCCTTCAGCGTAGGTGCCAGGGACTCTGGGACAGGGCTTCCTGTTCTCCCTGTCTTTCTCCCGTCATCCCTCTTGCTACTGGATGGTTCCCGGGAGCATACAAATGTGCTGTATTCTCCCATCTGGGAAGCAGCCCTCCCTGATGCCGCGTCTTCCTCTAGATCATGCCAGAGATGGGGCATGCTTCCAGCCGGAGCTGGCAGGGCTGCGGGTGGACTGGCTGCATCGCGGGGTGTTTGGTATTCTCTCTCTGCTCTGCAGGGATCTGAGGCTGCTCCGTGGGAAGCTTGTGTTCCTGAGTAGGAAGGATCATGGCTGGGGAAAGGCCCAGGCTTCTTGGACCATCATTTGTCATCCTTGAACAAATTAAGGGAGCTTGGGACATACCTTCACCTGGATCAAGATCTACTTTCCCCTGCTGCATCCAGACCTCTGGGGTCTGCAGGGAGGGGGGCTCACCTCGCAGGCACACAGCCTTTGTGGGAGAAGCCCAAGGATGCGTTGAGGGACATCGAGACCTAGGTGGCCTAAGGCCGGTAGAGCAGTAAGAGGAGGGGGCCTGGCTCAGAGGGACATCAAATCCCAGGGCAGGGATAGAAGGGTCCGGAAACAGGCTGTGGACAGCTCTTGTCCCTTTGACCGGTCACTGCTTCAGGTGAAGCCTTATGTCACTGGCACCAAGTCTCCAGGGTCTGCAGCACGCCAGGGCTTCACTGTGGTTCCCCTCAACTTAGCAGGCTCAAAAAGCCAGGGGCTTCCCTTCTAAGCAGTGGGTGCCCATAGTAGGGACAGCTCGCCAGGGGGCTGCCTGACCCCCACAAAGGGGCAACTGGATAACTCTCGCCCTCGGCAGGCGTGCCCTGTGAGCTGCGCTCAGCCTCCCTGAGTCTCACCTCCTCTCCCATCCCATGGGGACGCCTCCTCCATGAAGCCAGGACAGTGAGTAGAGCATGTGTGCCAAGTGTCAGGGGAGAGCCTGGTGCACGCTGAACACTGTCTAAGGTCTGTTCTCTCCCTGTCACCATGTTTGCTTGCGATCTCAGCTGAGTCAGGGCCTTTGTCTGATCATTTGCTGAGCAGATTTAATAATCCACATTCTCCTAACCTCCCAGAACTACCGAGAGAAACACGTAAAAGGGTGGACTTGTTTTCCAACAAGGCCCAGCATCTCCAGTTTAGCTCCCAACCTGCCAGGCTGAGTGGGATTGCTCCTCTTCTACGTTCGGAGCCCTTGGAATCCACTGTGCTCTTTACGAGGTGACAGTGTTTGGCTACTAAGAGTCAGCCCGTGTGTCACCTCCCCTTAAGAGTTCCCCACCTCTCCCCTCAACAGGAGTAGGTGAGGCCCTCCCCGTGACCCCCCCTCCCCAGTCCCCATGCCACCTTCCACACCAGAGCTCGTCACCCTCTGCTTTGCCTTCTTGTCTGCCCTCCTGAGCAAGGTCAGGGTCCAATTCTGACCCAAGTCTTTGGATGCAGTACAGGTCTGACCAGAGCCCGTGATGCCTTCTTAAACAAATAGATGCATGAATGGATAAATGAGGTAGAAGACGAACTGTGAGTGGCAGCCAGCTCACGGAGGGAAAGCTGAAACCGTGGGCTTACGGCGGGTGGGTCCTCTCTGGGTGTGAAGATGCCCCAGGGATTTCAAGTTTTCAGCTACCCTCGTGCTTAGCCCGGGGCAACCCTGAAAGCCGCCCAGGTCCTGAGTGGAAGGCGGGCTCCTGGGCTCACACTCAAACTCCTGTCCTGCTTTGGTCTCCCTGCTCTCACCCGTCTTGAGTCTCCTCTCTGTAAGTAGTGACATTTTGCACGGACTGGAAGTTCAATGTTGAAAATAACATGGGCTCCATGTTGGGTTCATTACTATTCCTTATCACCATCAGGGCTGTTTCTGATACTGACTCTAATTCCTCACCACCCATTCATCCCGCACCCTGCTCACTGGCCTTGCTACCCAACCGCCTTCACTGAACCTGGCCTTGAGCTCCCGTGTCGTCAAACCCAGGCTGCCCATCCTCTTAGGAGCGTCACACTAAGTGACTGGCTTCCTGGGAGCCGTCCCCCCTCTTGGTTCCTGGGGTCCCACTCTGCCTGCGTCTCCCCTCTCCCTTCTCAGACTCTCTTTGCAGCTGTGCCCATGTTCCCCTGGAGCTCACCCATTACCTTGGTCCCAGCACCACAGCAGGCGTGTACTTGTGAGCTGGCCCTTCTCTGGGTCACAACTCAGAGGCTACCCCTGACTTCTCAACCTTGACATGCCCCAAACTCAACTGCTAATTTTTCCCTTGAAATCTGCCCTCTCCTGGTTTTATTCAATTCTGTAGACAGCACCCAGGTCCTCAATGCCGACTCTTAGAAGTGGTCTTGATTCCTCTCACCCTCTCACACTCTACATTTGACCCACCAGCAAGTCCCAATGCTTCTGCTTTCACCTGGGCCTCAGATCTGTCCACAACTCCCCATTATTGTCTGGGTGCCCCCATGAGGTGTAAGCTCCATTTGTTAAACAAATGCCTGAATCTCATTTCACCTACCAAGGAACTCTGTGAAATAGGAAGGGTAGAGGTTAGAAATGAGGGCCCAGAGAGACCTGGGACGGGGATACTGCCTCAGGCCAGAGCCTCTGTTCCTTCTGCAGTTTGCACCACCTTCCTGGTAATGGGCTCAGCATAGGAGCACAGGTTTAATCTCACCCCAGGGTACAAGTTCAGACACAACCCACCCTACATTCTTAAAGGCTGTGAGGCTTTAACTGTTGTTTGTGCCGCAGTCTCCTTGACTGTGGTTCAGGAATGTCTGTCACACTTTTAAATTTTTTTTTAACATCTTTATTGGAGTATAATTGCTTTAGAATGATGTGTTAGTTTCTGCTTTATAACAAAGTGAATCAGTTATACATATACATATGTTCCCGTATCTCTTCCCTCTTGAGTCTCCCTCCCACCCTCCCTATCTCACCCCTCTAAGTGGTCACAAAGCACCGAGCTGATCTCCCTGTGCCATGTGGCTGCTTCCCACTAGCTATCTATTTTACGTTTGGTAGTGTATATATGTCCATGCCACCCTCTCACTTTGTCACAGCTTACCCTTCCCCCTCCCCATATCCTCAAGTCCATTCTCTAGTAGGTCTGTGTCTTTATTCCTGTCTTACCCCTAGGTTCTTCATGGCATTTTTTTTCTTAGATTCCATATATATGTGTTAGCATACGGTATTTGTCTTTCTCTTTCTGACTTACTTCACTCTGTATGACAGACTCTAGGTCCATCCACCTCACTACAAATAACTCAATTTTGTTTCTTTTTATGGCTGAGTAATATTCCATTGTATATATGTGCCACATCTTCTTTATCCATTAATCTGTCGATGGACACTTAGGTTGCTTCCATGTCCTGGCTATAGTAAATAGAGCTGCAAGGAACATTGTGGTACATGACTCTTTTTGAATTATGGTTTTCTCAGAGTATATGCCCAGGAGTGGGATTGCTGGGTCATATGATAGTTCTATTTTTAGTTTTTTAAGGAACCTCCATACTGTTCTCCATAGTGGCTGTATCAATTTACATTCCCACCAATGGTGCAAGAGGGTTCCCTTTTCTCCACACCCTCTCCAGCATTTATTGTTTCTAGATGTTTTGGTAGTGGCCATTCTGACTGGTGTGAGATGATATCTCATTGTAGTTTTGATTTGCATTTCTCTAATGATTAATGATGTTGAACATTCTTTCATGTGTTTGTTGACAATCTGTATATCTTTGGAGAAATGTCTGTTTAGGTCTTCTGCCCATTTTTGGATTGGGTTGTTTGTTTTATAGGGCCGTTGTGGGGATTACGGGAGCGAACATGCAGAACACCCTCCGTTCTGTCAGCACACTGATCGCCCCAGTGTCGGGTGTTTTATCACCACAGTTGCTGTCCGCTGCGGAGTCTGGCACTAGACTTCTCTGTAGAGATGTCTACCCTTGCTGGCTTGCTTCACTTCCCTTTCACTTCTCAGCCCACTCACGTATGGTTCTACCAGTTCTCTGCTAGGCGCTGCTCCTGGGGTCATCAGAAATGTCAGTGGCCATTAGTCCTGTACACTGGTCCTTGCATCTTACCCTGTCTCACAGAGCACTCAGCTCCGTCCCTCCTGAGGCAGCCCCTCCCCGCTGTGTCCGGGATACTCCCAGCTTTTCTCCACCTCTCCCTCTCCCTCCCTCCCTCCTTCCCTCCCTCCTGCTCTCTCTCTCTCTCTCTCTCTTGCTGGCTCCCCCGCCTCCACTGGACCCTAAGGACTGGCCTCTGTCCCCCTTCCTGGCTCAGGGTCTGTTCTTCTGGGAGACCTCATCTACCCACATAGCATCACCCGCCAGCCATTCACCACCCTGTCTGCAGCCAGCTCTCCCCTTTACTGCCCAGCCTGCTCCTCTAAGCTCCAATCCAGACCTCCTTGTGGGGTCAGCAGTGCCACCACTGAATATGTTTCAACTGAGCTGGACTTTCCCCTGAAACTGACACCTTTATCTTTCCCCAGGGACAGGACACTGTCCTCCCTGCCCCAAACCCAGGAATCCTTCTTAACCCATCCCCTCTCCTTCTATACTCCATCACTTCCTATGCCGTTTTGCCTGCTTCATGGTTCCCAGACTATCCACTTTCCCCATCTCTCCAGACCTCCCTCTAGTCCAAACATGTAATTTCTCACCTGGATGGATTACTTTGCCATTCTAATCCATTCTCCACAAAGCAGCTTATTCAAGCCTTTAAAAACTCTCCTCGATCGTGTCACTTTGTGACGTAGAACTCTTCAATCCTTGCTGGTAGCTCTGCTGATAAAATCCCAGGTCCGTGGTGTGTTTTCTCACGACGGTGCCCTGGCTCCCTGAGTCCACTCACCACCAGGCTTTTCCTGCTCCTTGAAAGTCCCGTGCTGCTCCCTTCTCCAGGCCTTTGTCTGGCTGGCTAGCCCAGCCTCACCTTGCTGCGCTTCCCAAGGTCACGTGCTGTGCCCTCAGACTAGGCCAGGGATTCTGTTCTCTGAAGCATGTCCATGATACCTTAAAGAGCTGTACCTGTGATTTTGTTATTTGCCTGAGGCCACACCCTCCAGTCTCTTGGTTTTAAATCCCAGGGAAATACTGGTGTTTCCCACATTACCCTCTCCTCTGGGTTTTCAGCCTGGGTATCTTTCCACCCACCTGAAACATCCACTAGTATGTCCAGCAGGTACCTCAACAGGGAACATATCTGAAAAGCAAATTCCTGATTCCACCTGGGCCAGACCTGCCCCTCCTGCAGTGTCCCAGTGCAGCCCTCCATGCTCAGGCCACCCCTGATGGCTACTCTCCTGCTTTCACACCTGGATTCAGTTCTCACCTGTTGGCTCTACATCCAAATTCCAGGACATTTGACACCGACAGATACTCCGTTTTTTAGTATTGCCCTTGTGTGAACTAAATGTTTGTGTCTTCTCCCAAGTCACATGTTGAAGCCCTTATCCCCAGTGTGATGATGTTTGCAGGGGGGGGTCTTTGGGAGGTAATTAGGTCACAAGGGTGGAGCCCCCAGGATAGGATTTGTGCCATTTTAAAAGAGGAAGACACATGAAATGTCTCTCTCTGCATGCATTCACCGAAATGATCAGGAAGAGAGTCCTGATAGAGATCCAGACCATGCTGGCAGCCTGATCTTGGACTTCCAGTCTCCAGAACTGTGAGGAATAAACATCTGTGGTTTAAAATCATCCAGGTCTATGGTATTCTGTTGTCGACTGAAAAAAAATGCACAGCCTAAAAGTTGAGAATTATGCTTTATTTGGCGGACAAAACTGAGGACTTAAGCACAGGATGCAGACTCTCAGATGCTCTGGGAGTCTGAGCAGTTGCGCCCGAAAGGAAAGGGGGGAACCAGGATATATAGGAGTTTTTGCAACAAAGACCAGGTCGTCAGAACATCAAATGACTACTGTTAGTTAAAGAAAACCAGACATCTCAAGTTAATGAATTTAGCGCTTTTCTACGTATGGGAAGATGCAAGAGTCTGGGCTTATTGAAATCATTCCTTTGATATGCACCTTAGCTCTCTGGGGCCAGCATCCTGTGATTTCTCATCCCTAGTCTCCTCAGGGTGCACCGTTGTCAAAGGGTGGCTGCAGCGGCTGACTGCTTGATGGTGGGCATCCTGTTCCACGCTGAGGTCCCTCAGGGCTCACCTTGGGGGAGGCTGTAATGTGATGGCTTGATGGCTGCAACACCCTTCGTTTACTGATATGTCAGGCAACATGTTTTCATTGACACTGTTATGGCAGCCTGAACTAACAGACATCCCTCTTCTACGTGACAAAATTATTTTCAGTAATAATCGTGAAATAAAGCAAATAATAAGGTCCAAGAAATGAAGTGCAGAGTGCAAATTTTCTTAAACTGAACTTTGTGTATATAATCATATAAAAAATTAGTGAATTTCAATAAAGCAGAATCAGCCCAAAGAGGTACAGTTCAGACAAGATATCACAAGATGCCACAAGATATCAGTGATGCAATGTTTTATTTCCTTTATTAATTCTTTGGTTTTAAGACAATCACTTAACAATTATAAAAGGCTAAATTTCAATTTAAAATATATTATTTACAATTGGTAATAGTTCGTGTATAAATTAAAATATGTTCTTGTAAAACAAAAATGTCACACCTCACAGTTTGCACTGTTTTAAATACATTTTAAACACAAAAAAAACATATTTTAAACACAAAAAACTATCCCAAGTGGTCACAGGGAATGACAGAGTTGAAGGAACTCACATTCTGTGGCCTTGTCTTCGTAATTGCTGTGCTGTCAATATTTGTTTCAACTCTGCAGTTTAAACGCAGGGTCTGGAGCCCTCATCTGGGCCCTAAGTGAGCTTGTGTGGTTGGGAACCATGGAAACTTATGCGTGACCTGGTCCCAGAAGTTGGGGGCGGTCAACCTTGCAACTGACAGTTCTCTGAATTAACCTCCACGTGGAACACATTGCTGACTAAAGAATACATCATAAAATGTGCAAATTTGAAGTTTACGGCTGTACTAATAAAACGCAATAGTAAATGCAGCATTCTTTGAAAATTAGACAAATAAAATATTACTGAAGGAGAACTCTTTTCTCAGTGATAACATTTAGAATTGCCCATTCTTGGATGTTGAATTCTCTCAGGGCGATGCACCCCTTTTGCCTTCACTGGGGGCAGACTGCTCCCACACCGGGCCTCGGCACCTGCCTGCAGGATCAGACTCCCTCTCACAGTCCGCCCTGCCCCTGTGGTGGTCCCAGCCCTGATCTTTCACCTGATTCCTGTCACTGTCACTGTGTGGGCTGAACCGTGTCACCCTCCCACTTCCCTCCTACAAAGTTCACACGTGGCAGTCCCCACCCCAGAACCTCAGAATGTGACCATATTTGGAGATGGAGACTTCAAAGAGGTAATTAAGGTAGAATGAGGTCATTGGGGGTGGGCCCTAACCCAATATGACTGGAGTCCTTATAAGAAGAGATTAGGACGCAGACACATGCAGAGAGAAGACCACGTGGAGACACAGAAGACGGCCGTCTGTGGGGTTTGCTCTGGCGGCCGAGTTGACCACTATGGTCACCTAAGAGGGTCACACGCTTCTGTCCTCACCCCTCTGCGGTCCTTCCCCATCACATCAGCACAGTGTTCCTCCAGGTCGGACCATGTCCTACCTCTGCTCCGCCCCTCCAGGTCCGCCTTGCCGCAGGCTCTCTAGCAGGCTTCTGACTTCCTCCCCAGCCCTGGCTTCCCCTCCCCCTGCTCCCTGCAGGCCCCAGGGGCCTCTGCCCTTTGCTGGTTACTCTGCAGGATACCTCCCGCTCAGGTGTCCACACCACAGCTCCACCACGACCTTCTCTCTTAAAAAGCCACCTCCTCATGGGGCATTGCAAAATTCACGCTCTCCATCCCACACTTCCGCTCTCTCCTGCCTGCTTTGCCCCTCCTATTAGCACACAATCTCACATTCCTGCCTGCTGTATCTCACCTGGTGGCGGAATGAGGTCACCTGTCCTGAATTCCAGAGCCTAGGACAGGGCTTGGCACAGAGTAGGTGACCGGTAACCATTCATCGATGGAAAAGATGAACACGTGAATGAATGTCCAGCCCCTTGCAAGCCCGTCTGCCAGAGCAGGGAACAGCCCTGACTGCTTATTAAATAGCTCCATCCCTGGGGCCCGGGCTAACAGCTGGCACATCTAAATTTTGAATTCAAATGTGCTGATTCCCTTGGATTTCACCACACTCTCTGAGCAGACTTACAAATACAGCTAAGATGGCAGAATTAGTCCCCCAGGACTTGGCTCTGTCAACTGGGAAGTGAAATGGGATTTCAGAGCAGGGGTGGAAATAAGAGGCTTGGGGGGCTTTGCCAGGGATACAGGGTTTGAGGAAGCTTCTGGAAGTTAATTCACCCACAAAGCTATCTATTATGCCTAAAATCCAGACCCAAGGGTGTGGGGGTGGGGCTCTCTGAGCCACTGTGCATTTCCCTTGGGACATGCAGCCTGGGGAGAGGCCCACACAGCTCACTGATTCACCAGCCACATTTGGACACCCCTCCCCAGCCTGGGGCCTGGATGGGAGACAGGATTCTATCAAGAGCCAGTTGTCTCCCCCCAGTCCAGGGTCTTTATCGGTGAGTAACCCTGAAACTCGCCCCCTCCATGGGGTCCCCCACCCCTCCCTGGACCTTCAAGCTTTGGCCAGGCTAAGCTGCCAGTGGCCTGGAAAGGCTCGTTGGAGAAGGTACAGCTTTCAAAGCTGTCAGTTCAGGCTTCCCAGAAAGGGCTTTGAAGTCTGACACGCCGGCCCCTCCCTTGGCTAAGGACTGGCACGTTCTTTCCTCCCCTGCCTCAGTTTGCTCACCTATAAGCTGAGGAGGGCCATGCCCACCTGGCAGGTGCATGTGAAGGTCCAGAGCAGTGTAGAGAAGCAGCTGTCCTGGAGTCAGTTAATGTGGGGAAGCAGCGCGACCTAGGACAGCACTGAGGGGACACAACCCCAGAGGCTCCAGTCCTGGAGTCCAGGCAGGACACTGAACAGAGAGGCAGAGGCACTGGCCACCGGCCTTGCTGCCTCTGCCTTCCTGCCCAGCAGCTGGGCCTGAGGCCCGCAAGGCAAGCCCGTGGGCCGTTAGACCCAAGGGCTTGAGAGCAGCCATCCTGAGGCAGCTGACGGCAGGGATGGGGGGGGACCTTTGTGTCTGCCAGTCCCCTCCTGAGGCTGGGGTCACTCTCCTCACCAGGGGCCTCTGTTTCACCAGGCAGTTTGTCTATTCCAGTCCAACGGCCCATCATCAAAGAGCATTTCATGCAAACTGCTGAGTGTGTGGGATTTATCCAGGATGTGCTTTCTTTAAAATAGTATCAGGGTCTCCTTTTGTTAATTGCAGAGCCATTACTAAGGGAAGGGAAAAGGGCAAACTTCCTTTTCTGGGGGCAAAATCTACTAGAAGTGAAGAGATTCTCTCTTGTAGGTGATGGGAAGCTCACAGGGATGGGGAAATCTCAGAGGGGACCCCAAATGGTTCTGCATCACTTTTGGCTGCACTTGACCATCAGAATGGCCTGTCCGAGCCTGAGGAACCCTGATGATGTCCAATCAAGGCCACAGTGATGTGGTGGAGGCCTCTGGGGCCAGGACCTCAGAGAGCCACGAGGGTGACAAGTGTCTCAGTTTGCCTGCCCAAGGTTTAGCTGGACGTTCTGCTCACTCTAGAACAGTGTGGCCTCTGCACCTCTGCACGCTGATCCGTCATCCTCTCTGCTGCCACCTACATGCCCTCTGACCCTGTCACACCTTTGCCCTTCCTGACCAGGTGGGAGGTCAGGGGCCAGGTTTCCAGGGGACAGTGTCAAGTAGGCCTGTGGTGAACCCATTTGTGCCCCCTGGCCCTGGAGTGCTGCCTGGGGCTGGGGAGCTGGCAGCCAGGGGTTAAATGGCTTCCGCGTTGACCAGAAGGCAGGGGGTGCAGTTTCTAGGGAGCGAAGCCACTCCTCCTGGGGCGTGGGGCACAGGAAGCTCTTCCAACGTCTTGGGAGAAAAGTTGTGTAACTACCTTCTGGGTTAAGGAATTATTTAGTCTACTTCTTCCTTTACTGGCCAGGCCCCGTGCTGGGGGCTGGGAAACGCTGACGCATAGAACGCTGTTCTCCTCCTGGGGTTCTGGGGTTCAGGTCTGTGGGAGGGACAGGCACTTAGCAGAAAGGACACTGTGAGGGCTAAAGCCCCTGAGGGAGAAGGGAGGTGCCGTGTGTGAGTGCGTGTGTGTGAACACGTGCATGTGTGTGAGTGCACGCTCTTATGAGGCACGCGGCCCAGTCTAGGGGGCGGGGAGGGAGACAGAAGAGGGCCCCAGGGAGAGGGCAAAAGTCAGAGCCAGGGAGACACAGGGATGGCCTTGACCGAGCTCAGCCATCCTGGGAGGGTCCCGAGTGGCCTCAAGGAGACACATGAAACCCAAGAAACTTAGAGTCCATTGCAGACTAAGACTTGGGGCTGCCTCTCACTCACTCTTATGCCTTCATTCTCTCTTTCTTTCTCTCATTTTCTCTCTCACTCGCACCCACACACTCTCTCTCTCTCTTTCACTGTGAGGCAGGCACCCAAAGGTTTTCCACATCCTCAGATGTCACCGTGAGACGAGACATGTTAAGAAAGGGGAAATTTTGTGCCTGGAAAGCGATGGAGCACCCTTCATTTACTAACAGTGAAGAAACTGGGTACCAAAATCTTGCTAACTGCTTTGATGTACTAGACACAGAACTCTCTTTTTGTACGAAAACATTTCGGTGTATATTTTGAAAACTTCTACGTGAAAATTTAAAAAAATCTTATTCAAAAACCCACACAACTGGGCTTCCCTGGTGGCGCAGTGGTTGGGAGTGTGCCTGCCGATGCAGGGGACGTGGGTTCGTGCCCCGGTCCGGGAGGATCCCACGTGCCGCGGAGCGGCTGGGCCCGTGGGCCTTGGCTACTGAGGCTGCACGTCCGGGGCCTGTGCTCCGCGACGGGAGAGACCACAGCAGTGAGAGGCCCGCGTACCGAAAAAAAAAAAAAAAAAAAATCCCACACAACTTTTATCAAAGTTATGAAAACATGGGGTTTAAAGAGTCTCACAGCCCAACAGGTTTTGTTATGCAAAGCAGCTGTCTCCTTGCCCCACCCCATTGTTTCCTGCTCCCCAGAGAAAACCAATTTTCAACAGTTCTTTTGATGTTATGTTCCCAATTCTAAATAAAATGCTTACATGACTAACTTTTAATTTTCCAGTTCTGGGCATTATTCTTTTACTTCTTACCATGGAAAGTGGGGAATTATTTTTCATTCACACTCATTCTAGGCAGCACCACACACATATTCTAACACGTTCCTTCCCCCATTATCAACAACATAGTTACAGCCTAATTCTGCACGGATTCTGCATGGATTGAGAACACAAAAGTTCCCACACTCCTAGGAAAAGACCCATTGTTCTGTAGCCATGGTAACAAATAACAGCGGGGGGGGGGGTTAAACTTTTTCAGTGGAGAGACAACAGCTGACTTCAAGGAACATGCTTTGCAGCCAACCAATCAGTGTCAGCTCCTAGCTGAAACTCAGCCAATCAGAGATGGACACAGTCAATTAAGTGGCCTCTGTGTGCCAGCCAATCAACCGTGTTGTGTCTCATCCAGTCACCTTCAAGTGATGCCGAATGACATCATCCCCAGTCTGGATGGATGGCCAGTCCTCGCACTCCTGACTCCGTGCTCTGGGAGACTGCCTGAACAGCAAAGCCCTCCTTTTCTCAAGTGAGCAGTAAGTTCAGCTTTGCATTATATTTTAGAGTTGAAGGATAGCCTCATCGTCCTTGACGAGACGAACATTCATTATTTACAGTGTGACTAGGTTAAGGCTTTTCACAGGCAAGCCCTTTCTTGCATAACATTTTGTTTTACCTGGAGTTAATGATTGCTTTATGTTTTTCATTTGCTTAGTTTTCTTTTCCTTTCCGGCATAACATTTGTTTTGTTTAGTTTTACCTGGGGTTAATGATTGCTCTATATTTTTCATTTGCTTAGTTTTCTTCTCCTTTCTTGCATAACTATTTTGCTAGACCTGGAGTTAATAATTGTTCTATATTTTACATTTGTTTGATTTTTTTCTGTACTTGTCTCTAATTCATCCCCAAACTCTTCTCTATTGTCCATGCTTCTTCCCTGTTGGCGTAAATTTCCTCTCACTGTGTTCCAATACATTAGCTGTTCTATCAATTTTGTTCTCCTGCAAAGTGTCCCTTAGAGCTTCTGACCTCCCCAGCTGCTCTGGCTATCCTGGCCCTGCTGCTAGATCATCTTAGGGTCTCCTTCATGGCCCACCTGGGAACCCCTTTCTGTTGTCTGTCCCATTGGAAGGGTGATGCCTCACTTTGGAGAAGCCCATCCCCTGAGGGCTTGCTGAGGAAGGGTGCAGGGGAGGACAACCTGAGTACTTGCATGTCTGAAAAAGTCTTATACTCTAACTCCTGATAAAACCAAACTACTGGTATAGAATTCTCTGATCAAGATTATTTTCCTTTAAAATTTTGAAGGTATTGCTCTATTTTTTTCTGGTTTGCAGAATTACTAATAAGACACTTGTTGCATTCTGACCCTCAAACCACTGCATCTAACTCATGTTCGCTTATTTTTAGATCCTCTCTGAGAGCTTGTAGGATCTCAGGTAGTCCTCAGTATTTGAAACGTAATGATGGCAAGCTCATTTATCCCACGTGTTCCCATTCCTTCAGGTTGTCCTGTTGCAAGTTCAAGCTCATTCACCAACTTCTCTTTTTCCTCCCTCCCCCCAACCCCTGCCCCAGACTCTGAGGTGCCCCAGACTCTGAAGTGCTGGGGTGGAGTTTTAGAGCTGGTGGGGAGGGGGCATTGCAGCAGGCCCCTCTGCTGAGTGTGTCTGGCCCAGGCTTGGTCCTGGTGATTGCCATCTGTCCCTGCCGGCATCTGATGGTACTTCCATGTCCTCCTTGGCCTGTGGTCACTGATACCCAACACTTAACTCTGTGTCTCCTCTGTGTGAACTCTGAGGCCACCGGCCTGTTGATCCTGTAACAGACACAGGACACTGGGTGGGGGGCTGCTTTAGGCCTCTCTGCCACCTCCTGGGGTTCCCACAGGAAATGGGATGCACATTCCCACAGCTTTGGGGGTAGCCTCCATTTTCTGGGGGTTCTATCATCCCTGATTTGGGAAGTGACCTGGGGTGGGGGCGCTGCAGGGCAGGAGGTCTTTAGCAGCACCCAGCCCTGTTGCCTTCTTCCCTGCCCTCTCCTCCCCCAGCCCAGGAGCCCCCATGGTTCTGTACGTGTGTGTGTGGAGGGTGCCTGGTGAGGTGGTACCTACCCATCCTATCACTCATGCAGGGACTCCATCTCTTTTTTTAAAAAAATAATTAATTCATTCATTAATTTTTGGCTGCATTGGGTCTTCGTTGCTGCATGCGGGCTTCCTCTAGCTGTGGTGAGCGGGGCTATTCTTCATTGCAGCGCGCGGGCTTCTCATTGCGGTGGCTTCTTTTGTTGCAGAGCTTGGACTCTAGACGTGCGGGCTTCAGTAGTTGTGCCTCGTGAGCTCTAGAGCACAGGCTCAGTAGTTGTGGCGTATGGGCTTAGTTGCTCCGCAGCATGTGGGATCTTCCCAGGCCAGGGCTTGAACCCGTGTCCCCTGCATTGGCAGGCAGATTCTCAACCACTGCGCCACCAGGGAAGCCCCAGGGACTCCATCTCTTATGGGTCAGACCCCGTTGCTCCTGGAGCGCTGTCTCTGTCCTGGGCTCGCGCATCCCTTTGCGACACTGCAGAAGGCTGC
The DNA here is from genome assembly GCF_964374135.1 of Grampus griseus. NCBI lineage: Eukaryota > Metazoa > Chordata > Mammalia > Artiodactyla > Delphinidae > Grampus > Grampus griseus. The sequence goes on from NC_139001.1 coordinate 110,289,623, forward strand.
CACATGGTCTCTCTGCTCCTACCCCTGCTTGGAGCAGCCCCAAGGGGCTTTTTTTGTTTGTTTGTTCAACTTGTAGCCCAGGTTGGTCCCTTCCCCTCTCCCTGTCTTCCGATGACTTCCCTCCAATGCTCGTGTTCAGTGTCTACTTGGCTTCTGTCACCTCCCCTGCCCTTCCCCTTGTCTCCTTCCTCCAGTGCACTGGCTCCTTGGCTGCCCGTTAAAGCTGCCAGTCTGGCCTTGGGGGCTTGGTGTTGAATTCCCCGCGGGGACGTTCTCCCAAGCCCTTCCTACCCACTCATTCATGTCCCTGCGATTTGTCACCAGAGTGCATCCTTCTCAACCCTCCCAGAGTTTCTCTTCCCCTTCCAGAGGACAGTGGAAGGGAGCCCATGATACGGAGAGTGTGGGATCGTGTGTTATTTCACGAGGGTTTTGCACTGGCTGCATGTGGGCTTCAAGGCAGAGACTCCCCTGACTGGTCTTCTCATCTCCAGTCCTGACTGAGCTGACGTGGGGCAGGCACTTGGTAAGTTGTTTGCATGAATGTGAACCCGGGGCTGAGCACTGACTCACGCTGCCATCTTCTCCATTCTGCCATGGAAACCCTTTGCTGTGAGTGGGGCCCACACCGAGCCCTCCAGGGTGTGTGCTGAGCCGGGGAAACACACATGGGCCAGAGAAGCAACATTCCTTTACCAGAGCAGCCTAAATTCAGTGTGTGCTAATTAGACCTCTCAGTGTCACCCTGTTTCCTCTAAACCTCTGAACCAGGAGGGGTCCTTGGTTCCATCCCCTCCCATCCCCAGCGAGGCTCTGCCTGTCTGCTAACCTGTTCCCCTGGTGTTCTGCCGTGGAGAGCGGGGAATTAGCAAAGTGCCAGGCACCCGTGCCCAGCCCCCTGAGTCCCCTTCTCCTGGCCCCGCCCAGCCTGGCCTTACCTGGACCTTCATGCTCTTCTAGTTTTATTTGAGGGCTTTATCTGCAGTCACGCAGGCTGCCCTGTCCCATGTGTGGGAGCCAATGGGAATACAGGGAATTAAACTCCCCTAAGTGGCCCTCAACAAGTGAGTCTCAGGACTTCTGTATAACTTCTCCAGCTCCCTCACCCTGAGGTGGGATGAATCTGAGGCCTGTGTTTTACACTGTTTCCCAACAGGAGGAAGCTGGTGGTGTGCTGTTAAGTGTTTATCAACCAGTTCTTGGGGGTGGGGGGGTGGGGTGGGGCGAACCGGATTTGTAGTGTTTGCAGATTTCCATGGTGTGAAAACTCCCACCATGACTAATATCAGCCAGCACGTGACATCACTGAACGTGAAGCTGGGAGGAGATGCACCCCATGAACCAATGTGAACAAAAGAGCAGGTGTGAACCCAGGGAAGATGTGAGCAGAGGGCAGGTGTGAGCCTAAGGGCAGGTGTGAGCCTGAGGGCAGGTGTGAGCCGGCTCCAGCTAGCCTGGGACCGAGGTCTCGTCAGCACATCTTCCTGCCTTCCCTTTCCTGTCTCCCTCCCCTCCTGCTGGGATCCCTGCTCCTCCCAAATAAATGATTTCCACTTGAATCCTGTCTCAGGGCCTGCTTCTGGGGAACTCAGTCTAAACAGCCAGAGTTAGCTCCAGAAGGGACCGTGGATGTTGTCCATTTTTAAGACGAGGAAGCGGAGGCCCAGAGAGGGGAGATGACTCCCCAGGGCCCCAGGCTGGGTAGCAGCAGATCCAGCTTCAGAATTCCCAGGGTCAGGGGTCATCTTCAATTACCATCTCAGCAATGTGGAGTTGGGGGTCACACCCAAGAGTGCATTGCTGTCACGTGTCTGTGCCTGGAGACAACCCCTTTGCAGGGAGGTACTGGGCAGTCCTGCAGCCCAGGGTCACGGAACGACAGAAGGGGAAGAGTAGGGGCTCAGGGGGTGAGGCAGGCAGGGTTCAGAATTCTCGCTGTGCCTTTCTAGGGTGAGCCAGGATGTCACTTTTACATCAGCAGCCTTTCCATCTCTGTAAGGTAGTGATGGTGATTCTGACCTAGAGAACCTCCTGCACAGTAGGTCCTCAGTGAGTGATGATGTGGAGAATGGTGATGAGTATGCCAGGTAGAGGCAGTCACAGTGTCCCGCCATAAACTGGGTTCATCATCTGCACAGAGGGAGCAGGGAACAAGCCAGCAGCTGGCTGGGGGCGTGTGTGAGGTGACCTGAGGGATGCAGGTGGGCCCTCCACTGGCAGGCACCCTGAGGAGCCCCATGAGGCTGCCACGTCCAGCGTGCTCCGGGGGCCAGGGCTGTCCCGGGCCCTGAAGGTCATGACTGTCTCTCCACATTCATTCCTCACCCAGCTCCTCCCAGGAGAAATGGGCTCAAGCGTGACGTCACCTCAGTCATGGAGCTGTCGCAGCTACAGATGTATGGTGGTGCCGTGGGCTGATTACTTCTGCAGGTAAATGCTGGGAGGGGGTGTGGAGGATGGGGGCTAGGCTGGATTTCTGTACTGCACATTTGCAGAAAATAATATTATATTTTTTGAAAGAATTTTCGTCCAATTCCCCATGGCTGGTTCCCCTTTGTTCTTCTATTTCTTGGTGAGATGTTATGCAATGATTGGTTAATTTGAATTTTTGAACTTTTATCGAGGATAATTATCAAAAGTTAGCCATTGGAATTAGTAAGACTTTTTTTTTTTTCAATCAGATGGAGTGACAGCATTTTGAGATGAGGCCATTCTGGACAGAGAGGCAAACTCTCCTGGGAGCTCTGCACTGAGGTGAGAAGGACTCGGGTTCCCCTTGTAGCCAAGGGCCCTCCCATCACAGGGACTGTCCCCACGTTCTGAGGACTCCATGTGCCCCAGCCTGCTCTGCAGGTCAGTGCATGGCAGAAGATCAGCCCATGGTGGGAGGTAGGTGGATTTGGGCTCGCGCCCTGCCTGCTCTCACTGCAGTGTGATTCGACACCTTTTGGTTTCTCTGGGACAGTTCCCTTTCCTGTTGGGTGGGCTGTGTGTCCACCTTGGGTTGTCATACAGACTCGGGAAATCACAGGCTACAGCTCCAAGCTCCATGCTGACACAGGGTGGGCACAGGGTGTCATAGTTCCCTCTGCCTCTTGTCAAACTGCCTGATCGCAGTTTTTATTGAGCACCTATTGTGTGCATATCCCTCTGCAAGCCTGGCCCCTGTCCTCTGGGGACTTGGATTCCTTCCCTGGCCCCTTCCTGCATGAGGAAGAGTGCAGGGTGATGCTGACAATAACCCACCTATAGGAGTGACTCCTACCTGCCAGGCACTGTTCTCAGTATCTATGTGAATTACTTCATTTAACCTTCCCAGTAGTCTTTCCCCCATTTTACAGGCATGGAAGTTGAGCATAGGGAGAGTAGGTAACTCATGTGAGGCCCCAAGACCAGACTGATTGATAATGGGGGGGGAGGGGTTGTTGATAATGGAGGAGGCTGTACACGTGGAGGAGCAGGTGGTTTATGGGAAATCTCTGTACTCTGTGCACAAAATTGCTATGGACCAAAGACTGCTCTAAAAAATAAAGGCTATTTTTTTTTTAATAGCTGGCGTCTTTTAGTGCCTGGTCATGGTAGAAGTTAGGCATAAAGCAGAGGATCTGGGGATTTAACTCAAGGGCTCTAGGAATCCATGGAAGAGTCCACAGCAGAGAGGTCATGATGGGATTTGTTCTTTAAGCAGATGCCTCTCATCAGCAGGCAGGGAACACTGTGGGGCCCTGTTTGGCTGGGGTGGGGATTTCTGTGTTCCTGTGTGGGGAAGATTTTGCAGAAAGCGTCTGCCCTCCCATTCCTACCCAGCCCTGCTAAGCCATCTGAACCCTCTGAGGTATCACTGGATGACCCTCCCAAAGGACTTCATCTCATACCCACTCCATTCTCTAAATGAATTTTTCTCCAACCATACAACTTAGTTTGGAAAGTCTCATAGAAAAATATTTTCATCTATTAATTATGTTCTCATGGGTTCCTTGGAATGCAACAAGAGATGAGAATCCTTTGAGCTCAGCATCTTGCCTTTTTCCTAAAATTTCCCCTAGATTTAGGAGCCCACTTAACAGAAGGTGTAGTCTAAATATTCCTATTACCCATCACTTTCCCATCTGAAGAAAACTAAAAACTGGACAAAATATAAAACAATGGTTTTCCAGCACTGGACTGTGATCCATGGGGAAGAGTAAAGAAATGAAGTGAACCCTAAGACACGTCACTTACTGCCTGTACGGAGTTTCAGCCACTGTTCAGGGAAGTTGAATCCAAGCAGAGCCTTGTGGTCTTCCTGAATTGAAGAGACAGCTGGACCTGTGAGAGGCTAAGGCAACTGGAGTTTTCAGGGCAGGTTTTGGAGAAGAGATCTATGGAGGGTCCTCTTAGGTCTTGAGCTGAGTACTGGTCAGCGTATTGTATGTCAGGAAACAACCTAAGTCCAGGGAAAGAGCCACTTGAAAGGAACAGAAGGAACAACCCTCAGAGGGGTTGGGGATAGTTTGTGTTCCCACCAGCTGGTGGAAAACCTTGTAATTCATGGGGAACTGGATAGAGTACCTAGGAGGGTATATTCTCTGAAGTTAAACAAAATTAGCCCTAGAATAATGGCTGCTCTAGTTCTGCCTAACAAATCTTAAAGGTAAGCCTTGACAAGGTCTAACTGCTTCCAGGTAACTAAACTGTATCTTAGACAAAAGTTCAAGAATATTTAAAAATAAAAATATTCAATAAGCAGAAAAGTAAAATTCACAATATCTATCTAGTCAACAATTACTAATTATTCATCAAAGCATGAAAATATGATGCAGGACAAGAGAAAAACTAATACAAACAGAACTGCAAATGACACAGATAATAGACTTATTAGACAAGAGCATCAAAAAGGTTATAACTTTGTTCCATATGCTTTGGTAGGTGGAGGAAAGATTGAGCATGTTAAGTAGAGGTACAGAATATATAAAAAAAGTCAAGATTCTAGAGGTAAAAGTGAATATATCTGAGATGAAAAATACGTTGGACAGGATTAATGACAGATTAATGCTAAAAGACTGATGAATTTGAAGAAATGGCAGTAGAAACTATCCAAAATGAAACAGAAGGAAAAAATCAGACTGAAAAAAATATGAACAATGAACTGTGGGAAAACTTCAAGAGACCTAAACATGTATAATTGGAGTCCCCAAAAGAGAGGAGAGGGGGAAGGACAGAAAAAATATTTGAAGGAATAATGGCTGAAAAATTTCCAAGTTGGATGAAAGCTATAAACCCACAAGAAGCTCAATGAACCCTAAACAAAAGAAATAAGAAAATTACACCAAGGTATATCATAATCATTTTGCTTAAAACCAGTGATAAAAAGAAAATCATAAAGCAGTTGGAGCAAAAGACCTGTTATGTACAGAGGAACAAACATGAGAATGAAAATAGACTTATCACTGGAAACAATGCAATAGAGAAGACAGTGCAGTGACACCTTAAGAGTGCTGAAAGAAACACCCTTGTCAACCTAGAATTCTATGCTTGGTGAAAATACCTTCCACAGTTAAGGTGAAATAAACTTTCTTGGAATGGCAAAAGATGGAAGAATTTATTACTAGAAGACCTGCACTACAGGGTATATTAAAGAAGTCCATCAGGAAAAAGGAAAATGATTCCAGATGAAAACGTGGATCCACAAAAAGAAATGAAGAATATCAGAAATTGTAAAGATGTAGGTAAATATAGAATATTAAAAAAAAAGCTTTTAAAAGGAAAATTGACAGTTCAATGTAAAAAATGATACCACTGTATTGTGGGTTTTATAACACATGCAGAAGTGAAATATATGACAAAAGGAGCAAAAAGATGGGAGGGGGAGAAATAGAAAAATGCTGTTCTAAGGACCTTTTACTATACATGGAGTGCAATAATATTACTTAAGAGTAGATAGCATACCATAAACTCTAAAGCCACCACACACAAACACAAAGAGTTATGGCCAATAAATTGACAAAGGAGGTTAAATAGAATCATTAAAAATATTCCATCCAAACACTCCCAAACTCATTCTGCAAGGCCACCTTCACCCTGATATCAAAACCAGACAAAGATGTCACAAAGAAAGAAAACACAGACCAGTATCACTGATGAACAAGGATGCAAAGATCCTCAACACAATACTAGTAAACAGAACCCAACAGCACATTAAAAGGATCATGCACCATGATCAAATGGGTTTTATCCCAGGAATGCAAGGATTCTTTAAAATACGCAAATCAATCAATGTGATAAACCACATTAACAAATTTGAAGCAGAAAAACCATTTGATCATCTCAATAGATGCAGAAAAAGCTTTCAACAAAATTCAACACCCATTTGTGATAAAAACCTTCCCGAAAGTAGGCGTAGAGGGAACTTACCTCAACATAATAGAACCCATATATGACAAACCCAAAGCCAACATCATTCTCAGTGGTGAAAAACTGAAACCATTTCCACTAAGGTCAGGAACAAGACAAGGCTCTCCACTCTCACTACTATTATTCAACATAGTTTTGGAAGTTTTAGCCACAGCAATCAGAGAAGAAAAAGAAATAAAAGGAATCCAAATTGGAAAAGAAGAAGAAACACTGTCACTGTTTGCAGATGACATGATACTATACATAAGGAATCCGAAAGATGCTGCCAGAAAACTACTAAAGCTAATCAATTAATTTTGTAAAGTAGCAGGATACAAAAGTAACGCACAGAAAACTCTTGCATTACTATAGACTAATGATGAAAAATCTGAAGGAGAAATTAAGAAAACACTCCCATTTATCACTGTAACAAAAAGAATAAAATACCTAGGAATAAACCTACCTAAGGACATGTATGAAGACCTGTATGAAGAACAGTATAAGACACTGATGAAAGAAATTAAAGATGATACAAACAGATGGAGAGATATACCATGTTCTTGGTCTGGAAGAATCAACCTTGTGAAAATGACTATACTACCCAAAGCAATGTACAGATCCAATGCATTCCCAATCAAACTACCAATGGCATTTTTCACAGAAGTAGAACAAAAAATTTCACAATTTGTATGGAAACACAAAAGACCCCGAATAACCAAAGCAGTATTGAGAAAGAAAAATGGAGCTGGAGGAATCAGGCTCCCTGACTTCAGACTATACTACAAAGCTACAATAATCCAGACAGTATGGTACTGGCACAAAAACAGAAATATAGATCAATGGAACAGGATAGAAAGCCTAGAGATAAACCCATGCACATATGGTCACCTTATTTTTGATAAAGGAGGCAAGCATATACAATGGAGAAAAGACAGCCTCTTCAATAAGTGGTGCTGGGAAAACTGGACAGCTACATGTAAAAGAACGAAATTAGAACACTCCCTAGCACCATACACAAAAATAAACTCCAATGGATTAAAGACCTAAATGTAAGGCCAGACACTATAAAACTCTTAGAAGAAAACATAGGCAGAACACTCTATGACATAAATCACAGCAAGATCCTTTTTGACCCACCTCCTAGAGAAATGGAAATAAAAACAAAAATAAGCAAATGGGACTTAATGAAACTTAAAAGCTTTTGCACAGCAAAGGAAACCTTAAACAAGACGAAAAGGCAGCCCTCAGAATGGGAGAAAATATTTGCAGATGAAGCAACTGACAAAGGATTAATCTCCAAAATATAGAGGCAGCTCATGAAGCTCAGTATCAAAAAAAAACCAACCCAATCCAAAAATGGGCAGAAGACCTAACTAGACATTTCTCCAAAGAAGATATACAGATTGCCAACAAACACATGAAAGGATCCTCAACATCACTAATCATTAGAGAAATGCAAATCAAAATTACAACGAGGTATCACCTCACCCCAGTCAGAAAGGCCGTCATCAAAAAGTGTACAAACAATAAATGCTGCAGAGGGTGTGGAGAAAAGGGAACCCTCTTGCATTTTTGGTGGGAATGTAAATTGATACAGCCACTATGGAAAACAGTATGGAGGTTCCTCAAAAAACTAAAAATAGAACCACCATACCACCCAGCAATCCCACTACTGGGCATATACCCTGAGAAAACCATAATTCAAAAAGAGTCATGTACCACAATGTTCATTGCAGCTCTATTTACAATAGCCAGGACATGGAAGCAACCTAAGTGTCCATCAACAGATGAATGGATAAAGAAGATGTGGCACATATATACAATGGAATATTAGTCAGCCATAAAAAGAAGCGAAACTGAGTTATTTGTAGTGAGGTGGATGGACCTAGAGTCTGTCATACAGAGTAAAGTAAGTCAGAAAGAGAAAAACAATACTGTATACTAACACATACATATAGAATTAAAAAATATATGGTTTTGAAAAACCTAGGGGCAGCAAAGGAATGAAGATGCCGACATAGAGAATGGAGTTGAGGACACAGGGAGAGGGAAGGGTAAGCTGGGAAGAAGTGAGAGAGTGACATGGACATATATACACTACCAAATGTAAAATCAATAGCTAGTGGGAAGCAGCTGCATAGCACAGGGAGATCAGCTCGGTGCTTTGTGACCACCTAGAGAGGTGGGAGGGAGATGCAAGAGGGAGGAGATATGGGGATATATGTATATATTTAGCTGATTCAGTTTGTTTTAAAGCAGAAACTAACACACCATTGTAAAGCGATTTTACTCCAATAAAGATGTTTAAAAAAAAAAAGAATAGACTCCTAGGGAGGGCGCTGTAGAAGGTCAAACAGTGATCCAATGCCCTGCAGACCGCAAGCCCACATACAGTAGCTGGTGCTTCGTGGTCAACACTGACTTGTCCTCATTACTTCTCCCTTATTTCTTACAATAACCTCATGAGGTGGTTAACAGTTACTCCCCTTTACAATGAGGAAGTTCAGGCCCAGACAGGTGGGCCAATGTGTTTCTAGCAGTACAGAGCTACGAAGTGAGGGTGCTGTCATCCTAACCCCACAACCAGAGTCTTTGAAGCATCTTGGAAACAACTTGCAGGCAGAGGCTACACAAAAGCAGAGGGGATGGGTGTTCATGGCTGGAATTGTAATACATGGTTTAGGTATACGTATGATTTTAAGCACTTAACCAGACTCTCCTTTGTGGTCAGCATTTATTCTCTGGCCGAAGAAACATTCAGAGTGGGTAGTATTTTTGTAAAGAAACAGTGATTGCTGGCAGCCTTCATGGGTTCATTAAAAACAAGTCATGGCTTGATGACATTCAGTTTCATTGGGCAGATACACTAAGCCATAAGACCCAGTACTCTTGAATAAAGGGCATTGTGAATTCTATAAAACATTTGGCATCGTTTTTAAATATGCTACTGTGGACAAAATGGGAACAGGGGTCTGAAGGAGGGTGACTGCAATTAGATGGGCAGAAAGTGGGTTGAGCTTCGTGCCCTCAGCCTGAATGATGAGCCTCGTTGGGTGCAGATGCATTTTCTATACTGTGGCTGCAGGCTCTGGGGCTGTAAGAATTCATTTTAATCAACGACCTAAATCATGGCAGGCTCATTTATGCTGTGCAGATGGAAAAGAACCTTGGGGAGAGAGCTCTTGTGTTGAATGAGAGGTTCCAAGGAGTACTGGGATGGTGACTGCACCAGGAAGGTGGGTCTCAAAGGCACAGTTGTAGGCCTGCTGTGCCCACAGGGAAGCCAAGCCATGGTTTGTCATGGGACTTGGACGCAAGGATTATGATGTGAAGTTTAAGCTTTCACAGAAGGTTCATGGTATTTTGTAATGAGTCCTACTACTTAGACTACAGACACCCTCCTCAGGGTCTCAGAGGACTTAATCCAGAGAGCTTCTGATGGATCTTTCTTCTTTCACACTCACCACCAACCCACTTTCCCACTAGCTCACTCAAGTGTGCCCCATCTACCCATCTACTGTCATTCACCAATCTGCACACTCATCACCCATCATCCAACTACCTATTCATCTATCTACCCAATCTTCATTCACCCATCCATCCACTTACCCACCATTATCCATCCATCAGTCCGTCCCTCCATCCGCCCATCCATCCATCTTCCCACCCACCAACCCACCCACCTGTCCATCTACCCATCCTCCTAGATACAGTATCCAGCACGTGTCTGCTCTATCTCAGGCAGTGTACCGAGTGCTGGAGAGCTAACAGATAAATGAATGCAGTTCCTACTATTAAAGAGCTCATAGCCTGTTTATGGGTGGGCGTGTGTGTGAGTGGGAAAACAGAGGACAGAGAGTCAGTGAGGGCATTATAAAGTGTGGAAGCAAGGTCAGGCTGAGGCTCTGGGCAGTTCAGGGGCTCTAGAGGCCCCAGACATGACGATTGCCTGATAAATGTCATTCTCTTATCCCCGAGGCCTGGTGTTCTTCAGTTCTCCCTCTTTCTACCATCCTTGCTTCCCCTTGAGCCACCCTTCCCTTTTCTAGAATTATGAGAGCTGACAACAGCCAAGGGTTGGGGGAGAATAAATGAATTTCCGGCTTGTATATCATTGCAGAAGCACAGACTACTCTTTGCAGGTTTCACCCTGACCAGTAGCCATTTATCAGGATAATACATTTATTTATTGCTTCTTGACCATTTTGCATTGAGATATATGTGCAAACTTAAAGCGCCAATGATTTGCTTGCAAACATAAAAGGTAGGAAAAGAAAATGAAATTGGGCATATTAGATTATTCGGTATTGAATTCAGCGTCGGCAGCCTCCCATTTTTCTCCATCTCCCGCTTTTTGTACAAATCAATTTACATGACTTTTGCTGGAAATATTTAGCATCAAAATCTACGGGTAAAACCCAGCAGTGGTAATCATTCTCGTACCAGCAGGCAGTGAAATGTGGAGCAGCGTTGCTGCTGGGCTGGTGCCCGGGTGGCTGTACCGCACAGACCTTCCTCCCATCCCTCATGCCCACAGACGCATGCACACGGGCAAATGCGTGCACACACACGTGCATACATGCACACACATACATGATGCACCAAAGTCACTGTATTACGATTGGGGGGATTAAAAGAATGAGTCATTGACGACTAGTGAAGGTCAGGCTTGTCTGCAAAACCTGCCGGGGCTTGGGGAAGTCACAGTGTGGGGGGCCTCTGGGTTCTTTCCTAGGAGGCTGCAGGGGGATTGACACCCCGTCTTGGGTGTATGAGGATTTGAGCTCCAGCGTGGAGATGCACGTGTTCAGCAGTGAAGCTCTCCTAAACCTACCCCACCACCCGGCCCCCAGGGATGCGCAGGCCACGCATCTAGTGATGAGTGTGGGAGGGCGGCCACTGTTCAGGCAGCTGTGCCGACAGACCCCCTGCCCCTACTACCCGCAGCACGTGCGGCCAGGGCTCCTTGTTCCTCTCCGTGGGGCCCCTGCACCCGCTCCTGGCAGCCTTCCTGCCTTCCTCCAAGTTCAGCCCCTCAGTTTCCTTACCCCTCCCTGAGTGCCCTTCTGTTACCAAAAGCTCAGCCTCTCTGTTCACCGGGGCCAAATCAAATCTCAGAGACAGAGTTTTGGGTGCAGTGGGAAAGAATAGCTTTATTGCTTTGCCAGGCAAAGTGGGCCACAGTGGGCTGCTGCTCTCGAAAACTAGGTGCCCCACCTGGAGGATTTGATGAGGGGTTTACAACAGTGGTTCAAAGGTGGGGTCTCTGACGAGATTGGGGGTGAGCAGGGCTTCCACTCCCTTAATCTCATCTCAGGTGGCTGGTCTCCTAATCTTGAGGAGTTTCTCTGGTCCCTTTAATCTTGCCTCAGGTGGTTTCTTGGCTGCTACCCCCTTGATTAGCAACTGTTCGAATCTGCCCTTTGGAACATGGAGGCTGGAATCTTGCCTACGGGAAGTGGGGGACAAAAGGGCCTCTGTGCCCGGGAGCCCCTCAGGGCCCCTATCGGTTTTAATCCTTCTACCCAAAGTGATTTCTCTTCTAACCCAGCCTCCATCCAGTCACAGTATCACATGACCCCTATTAATTTTTTATCTTTTTTTAAAACTCGCTTTCATAGGTAAGTTTACCTGGCAGGGTAGAATGACATATAGGCCAAGACATGGAATATTTAGGCTCTCAACGTTCTAGCTGGCTTTATCTCTACCTGGTTTGTAGCTCTGTGCAAGGCCCTATGTGGGTCTCAGTTTCCACATCTGGTAAGTGGGGTAATTCTGGCCTTGCTTACGTCATCAGGTTTTTTGGTTGGTTTTCTTTTTTTAATTTCTAAAAATTTTTGGATGCATTAAGTCTTTGTTGCTGAGCGCGGGCTTTCTCTAGTTGTGGCGAGCGGGGGCTACTCTTCGTTGTGGTGTATGGGCTTCTCATTGTGGTGGCTTCTCTTGTGGAGCATGGGCTCCAGGCGCGTGGGCTTCAGTAGTTGTGGCATACGGGCTCAGTAGTTGTGGCTTGCAGGCTCAGTAGTTGTGGCTCACGGGCTCTTGAGTGCAGGCTCAGTCGTTGTGGTCCACGGGCTTAGTTGCTCCATGGCATGTGGGATTTTCCCAGACCAGGGCTTGAACCCGTGTCCCTTGCATTGGCAGGCGGCTTAACCACTGTGCCATCAGGGAAGTCCCATGTCATCGTCATCAGGTTTTATAAGAATCGCAAGAAGGAATGAATGTGAAAACAGTCTGCTAAGTTAATCCTCATTCTAGAGCAGTGATTAAACATGGACCTGGCAGGGGCCCCTGTCTTCCACCCCATTTACTGGCTGTGTAACTCTGGCAAGTTGCTCAGTGTCTCTGATCCTAGGATTCCTCCTGGGTCACACTTACTTCAGAGGGTTGTTCTGATGAGGGGTGGGGGGCAGTAACCGTTAACTGTGACCTGGTAGCCTCATGCTTGGCTCAGGGCCTGCTGCATTCTCAGCCTTTAGTGGTTGGTAGGGATCACTCTGCAGTTTTAAAAGGTTACTAAAGCATGTGGAAGTTGGATGATTGAGAAAATGGGATTTTACTTTATGAATCAGGAAAAGTTCTGAAAAGCTGGAATCTTTCCTAGGGCTCCCAGAAGAGGGGAAAAGGGTCCGTTTTCTACGTGGCATCTCCTGTCCTCCTCTGGGGCAAAAGGAACACGAGGGAGGTAGGGGAGATTCTCAGAACCAGCCACCCAGAACCTGGGGTCCCACGGGCCTGCACCTCCTCCCAGGGCTCCCCTGCCCATCCTCTGGCTCCTGTTCCCCAGGTGCGCCCTGAGCAGGCAGGTAGTGGTGCAGGGCCCAACAGTCCCTCCCAGTTGTCCTGTAAGCAACCCCCCCACCCCAGCTGGGTCTGCGACCATGCCTCCGCCTCTCCCCCCCTCCCACCCCTCCTCCCCCGTGGCCCGCAGGAAGCGGGTCTAATGAGGGGCCCTTGGCTGCCTGCTGGGGTGGGCAAAACTGCTCTCTCAGCATTTCTTCAGCTTCCAATAAACCACAGAAAAGTTCCCTGCAGACAAAAGCTCGGCACTGAGGCCCTCTGCTTAGAAAGTAGTTTCCTCTTGAAGTTAGAGTGAAGTCAGTTTCCAGGGCTGTCCCCCACCCCACGGTTTCCTTTTGGGAAAGGATGTGGAGGGCTGAGGAAGGAAGAGGGCAGGAGACAGCCACTTGGAAAGTTCAGGCTTGCCCTCCCTTCCCTCCCCTCCCTGCCCCCTCCCTCCCCTCTCTCCCTCCCTCCCACTTACAGGGTCTGTGGCTGCAGTGGTGTTACGGTTTAGAAACCTGCAAACTCCACCATCACACCTTCTGCCAGAGTGGAGTGTGGTATTTTGTTGGTGCAAAGTGTTCCAGGCCCTGAGACGGCACACCTGACATTTGTGGACATGTTGCCACTTGGTTCTGGCTCGAAACCATGGAGTTTTTGGAGTCCGGTGGACCTGGATTATGTTTCCAGATCTTCCTCTGAGTAGACTGGGGGCATGGAGACTTTCACATCCCTGTACACAAGTGTGCACGCAGTTGGTGCCCAATAAAGGCATGTGTCTCTGTAGCTTCTCTACAGTGTACAGGGGGCTCTCACACACATCCTTTCTTTGGGGCACTGCCCAGCCATTAGGAAACGACCTATCAAGTCTGAGGTAGCGTCCGAGATAAACACAGTGGGACATTGGTTAAAGCGGTGAGAAGGTGAGAAGGTTTTCTTGTGTTAGTGCTGCTGTGGGGCTGGTGGGGGGAACGGGGGGCAGCTGAACTTCATTCTGACCTAGCAGAGGTTCCCAGTGTTCTAAAACGGGAGTAGTGGGGGCGGGTGAGTGGGGGTCTGAGCAGAGTCAAGCGAAACACTGTGAGAAGCAGGTGAGAGGTTGGGCGGTGTTGGTGCCGTGTCTGCTGACTGGCACACATCACGCTGGGACAAGGGCCCCAGCCTGCCGGACGATTGCGTTTCAAAGGCTTGGCTGCAGGTCCTTGAGAAAGACACTCCAGGGTGGTAGGAGATATCAATACATATACATCTCAACAGAAGGATGGATGGAGGAAGGATTTACAATTTTAAGCTTTCTAAAGAAACTAGGGGTTCAGGAGTCCACAATCAGGTGTTGGCTGAAACAAATGGCAGATCCTTTGGTGGCCTCGAGCTGTCTTCAGTGGCATTTTTTAGGGGACGTGGCCTGAGGCTGCTAGAAGCTGTGTTAGAGTTTCTTCAGGTTTCCTAGTGTGGGTGTGGGCAGGTGGAGGAAATTGTTTATGTTGAAAGTTGCAGTTCTCCTCGGCCCAGGTGGAAGCCTGGTCTCAGAAGGCTCAGAGGACCCTGGCTAGAGTCAGTCAAGGAGAGAGAAACAGTGTCAGCAGGAGGCCAGGAGTTGCTCTTCCTCCCATTTTACTGCGGAGCAGACGGAGGCTGGGGGAGACCCACCGCGGTCACACACAAGTGATCAGGGTACCACCAGGGCCTATGCCGGGTTTGCGCCTCTGGATGGAAGCAGATGTGACAATTCCATTTGATACTCCAAGGAAGGGCAATGAGCGTTTGTCCACCAGGCCCTGAGCCTCCTGTGCCCCGTCCTCTGAGTCCCGAGGAAGGGCTCTTTGCTCCCTTGTTTATTCCCTGGGTGGGTTTGTTTTCCTCGTAGTGGGGAGAGGGCAGTGAGGTGGCCCCTCTAAGTCACAGGAAGGTGGCTCTGTGCTCACAGCGGCCTCTTCCTTCGGAGCCCTGGTGTGGCCTCCAAGTTTTCAGGCTAGGACAGGCGGGACGGGGCGTGGAACATCCTGAATCCTGCCCTGGGTGGTCCCATCACGGGCCAGATCCGGGGTGTGTGCTAGGGCTCTCGCATCCCTCTCAGCCTCCAGGGCACTGGGCTATAGTGCTCTCTGTCTGGTCTGGGCTGCCCCACCTCACTGGTGAGCAGATGGCCATGGAGCTGACCTGTTTCGGAAGAAGAACGCAGGGCGCAACTGGCTCCAGCACGCCGGGGTCTCCTGGGCCTCTTTGGCGACAGCTCTGTGTGGTGGGTGCCACTGTGGCTGGGCCCAGGTACCCGCCTACGGGAAGCTCTGGGGTGGTGAGGGGTGCAGTTTCCTCCTCTGTGTCTTCCAGCATTGCCCTAGAGTTCCTCTGTGTCCTGTTCTCCATCTGAAAAGCTTTCTCCTTGACGCTGCTCACGTTACACCAGCTCCCACACAGCTGGGGTGTCCAGTGCAGGACCAGACGTGTCTGCTGGAGGGAAGTGGCCCCCGATGGGGGCGCTGAGATGGCCAGCTGAAGTGGGTGTCAAATGGGAGTGCTGGATGAAAGCAAACACGGAGGCTGTGCCTGAAAGGGGCTGGTCCAGTGGGGAAGAGTGGGGTCCCAGCCACAGGAGGGTGGGACAGGCAGAGCAGAGGGGGCTGGGAGCCAGGGCAGAGAGTGAGTGCTTGGGTAAGGCAGCTCAGAAGTTGGACCCCAGGGCTGGGCTAACAGGGTGTTAGGCTGTCACCAGGCCATGGTCCAGGGTCAGGTTCTCAAAGATGACCGGCTGGAGGGAAATGAAGGACGTCATGCCTCAGTCAAACAGAAGAGCAGGTGGTTCAGACGCTGGAGGTCCTGGCTGGCAGGAGCTCCCCTTTGTTAGAGGTCTCGTCTGGTGCTGAGCCCTTTCCTGCTCTGGGTCCACTGACGGGTTGTTCTCTGGGCTCCAGGGACCTTTTGAATAAAACTCCAGGGCCCACTGTCTGGACTGGTGGGCACAGCGGAAGAAAGTGGCATCAAACTCACGCCAGATTGTACCACCAGTTATTCCTTCTGGATCATTAGTCCCTGGGGAGCTTGCTTCCCCAGGGCTGGAGGGCAGTGGGGGTGGGGAGAACCCCATTTGTTGTTCCCTTTCTTCCCAGTGTAGGGGGGCCCTCCTCCTTGAGCCCTCACTCAGGGGGCAGTCACCAGCTCTGGGCCTTCCAGGACATACTTCACTGTGACCAGGTTCTCATGGGGAAGAAAGCAGGGGTGCCAAGCGGTGCTGTCTACAAGCAGGAGATGCTCACAGCGGGGTGGGACTCTCCCTGTGCTGGGGTTCATACCAGCTTGAAGATGCCCGCTGGTAGTAGGCGTCAGACGCCTGCATCAGAACTCCCTGTGGCATTGTTTAAAACACAGACCTAGGGACCCACCCCAGGCCCAAGAACCTGCATGGAATCAAGTAGCCTTCAGGCTTGGGGGCCGGGAGTAGAGAGTGGCAGGCTCCCTCCCAGCCTGAGTCTGAGGCTGGCCTGGGCATGGGTGGCGTGGGTGCTGGACCGAGAATGTTCACCCTTGAACCTAGCCCAGCACTCAGAGGGACCCTTCCCGGTGCAGGGGGCATGCACAGAAGTCAGGGATGGGGCGTCTTTCCTGGTGTGTTTCTCCAGCAGGGTTCTGGTTGCTCCCAGGTCTGCCTGTCTGTCGGTTTCATTCTACGTGTCTTAAAAGCACCATTCCTTTTCAGAGGAAGTTATTTTGACTTCAACATCTGGGCCATTATTATTTTTTTTCTTCTCCTTCTCCTTCTTTTCTTCTTCTTCTGGGATTCAGGAAGGAAACTCCTCCCTCCTTTCCTAAACTGCGGCGTCCTGAGGACCATTAATCCATGACCGGAATGGGCAGGGGCCCAGCGTCTGCACATGGCTGGCTGGGGAGACAGGCTCCCAGGACCCACCCGAGACGATCATTCTGTTCCCTCCCCACATCTTGGTTTCCCTCTTCTCGTTCCAAGGCCAAGGGCACAGGTTTTAGGCCCAGCTCAAAACTGGCTGACTTTGGACCTTCCTGTCTCAGATGGGGAACACCCTGAGGCCCCCCCCGACGCCTCCTTTGAGAGCTCGGCTTGCCCTTTGACCTCCAAGGCTCGCAGTCCCAGGATCCAGGCTTCCTTCCGGGAGGGGCTTTGGGTGTGTGGCTCTGAGATGAAGGGTGGATCCATCAGCAGGCTGGGCCTCCTTTTCCCTGGATACCAGTAAGAGGTGGGTCTGGGCTCAACAGGGCCCAATCCTCTGGGAGGGATACGAGCAGCCAGCCCCCCGATCCCCTCGGTTCCATACATGTCTTCCCCAGGCCTCTGTGGGGAACCTGCAACCCCCTGGAGCAGGGCAGGACCATCCTCACTGTCCGGGTGACATGCCTCTTCCCTTGGCTCAGGAAGACAGACCACCGGGGTGGGGGCCACACCTTGTCTGCCTGAGCCTTTGATGATCCCTCCGCTTTCCCAGCTCAGACCTGGGATAATCAGAACACTGCCCTCAGGGGTGGTGGGAGGGCTCCTTGTGCCCCAGATGGATGTCAGATCCAGGTCAGCACCCTTCCCACCTCTTCCTGCTAGGAGGCATTTTGATTTGGGCTGCAATCTTCCTACAAAATCTCCCTTTTTTGTGCTACACTGGCCTCTGGCTCAGCCTGGAGGGAAGCAGTACAGTGAGGTGGAAAGAGCCCAACGCTTGGGAGGAAGCTGACCTGGGTTTGAACCCAACCCCGGCGGTCACTCTCCAGAGCAGGGAGTTTGCATGTTTTGCTCATTTGAGAGCCCTCAGCCCCTAGACCGCGTGGTGGGTACACAGTGCATATCCACTAAATTCACAAACACACGCTTACATGGTATTGTTACCAAAGAACAGATTGGTAAGAAACAAACACCAAGATAAGCCCAAACCTCCGGCTTCTGCCCAGCCAGCTCTCCCTCACTGTGTATCTGTGTATTGAAGTGTAAATCTGGGGGACTTAAATATGATCTCGGGTGGCCTCAGCCTGCAGCGGCTTGAAGCAAGATTTCGGTTCCTGGTCGGAGATGGAAGTCAGGCTGTGGCAGTGAGAGCACTGAATCCTAGCCACAAGCCCAGTGGCCAGCGACAAGGCCCCGGCCCGTACGGCTTTGCAGAAATGAATTCCCACGAAGATGGAAAGCAGTGAAACAAGTAAAGTGCTCATTAGGAGGAAAAGGAGTACGTGTGGGGAGACACACAGGTGGGCTCACCTTGAGGGTCGCGCCCTTGCGGTAGTTTGAATCACTTTTGTGGGGCATTTCTTCTGGGTTTCCTTCGGCCAGTCACCTTGCTTTGGCTGGTTCTAAGCCTGTATTAGGCTTATCTCAGGGTTCTCCCATGTGTGCACACGCATCTCTTAGCCAAGATGGATTCCAGCCAAGGGGCCAGTGGGTAGGTTGACATCACCAACTGTGGGGTGGAGACCCCTCCCTTTTTGACCTTCAAGGAGACTTTCTGTGCGTGTGTAGTCGAGGAGGTCTCCTTGACTTCGAGAATGAGGAATGTGTGGCCTTTTATCTCTTATCTGGGCAGGGCTCAGCTTCTCCTCCCTCCTGCATCTGGTCCACAGGGGACGAACTCCAGCTGCTCAGCCTGGGGCCCATCTACCTCCTGCCTCAAATCCAGGCAGACAGATGCCTCCTGGGCAGCCTCTCAGGAAGTTGCAGCAGGGCGGGGGTTCTCCACCTTCTCAGTGATCTTAAGTCCCTCCTGCCCGGTCCGCAGTCAGCCTGCCCGGATTCCTTCTCCTGCTGGGTCTGGTACAGCATGCTGCCTGTTCTCAGGAGCCCCCTTGGGGGGCCCCTGGCCTGGGCGCCCTCACAGTGCCCAGCAGCTGGGCCTGGCCCCTGTGCACCAGGAAAGCCCGGCTAATCGCACACATGGGCCCCTCTGCTCGCAGGCCGATTTGCATTGTGGGTGTATCCCTGGTCTCACAGGGGTCTGGTTCTGGCGCTCTGCCCTCTACGTTCCTCCTAAGCCATTGCCTGCTTCCCACTCTGGCTCCTTGTCTTCTGGAAACTATGAGTTTGGGGCCTTCGGGTGGTGCTTAGGTCACGAGGGTGGAGTCTTCAAGAATGGGGTTCATGCTCTTATAAAAGAGACCCCACAAATTCCCTAGCTCCCTTCTGCCAAGTGAGAGTCCTAGAAATCTGTGAACAAGAAGAAGGTCTTCACCTGACTATGCTGGTACCCTGACCTTGGACTTCTAGCCTCCAGAACTGTGAGCGACGCACTTCTGTTCTTTATAAGCTACCCAGCCTGTGGTATTTTGTTGTAGCAGCCCGAACAGACTAAGACGGCCTGTCTCCCTACCTGCTGGGCCCCTGAAGGCAGCTGCTGTGTCCTGTACTTCTTTGAATTGGCCCTTATGTGAGCGTGTCCTGCATTTATGTTGAATGACCTGAGTACAGAGTACAGAGGGTTTCAATGACTTGAAATCTAGGGCAAATGACTTTTCAAGCCTCCAGATAGGAACACTAATCTTTTAATCTTAGTGTGGCAGTATGCAGGGTTTAATTGAGTTGTGTTGGGACAGTGACAATCCAGCCAGCTTAATAAATGCCACGTGGAGTGGAATCTCAGGCAGAACTTGTTCTGTGAGCAATTATGAACTATCACGAGGAGGGAGGTAATACAGAATGAGCGTGGGGCATGGTGTCTGGGGCTGGAATGCCCAAGACCCAGCCTGGAGATCCCTTTTATGGGTCTAACGGTGCTGGTTTGGGTGGACACACTCAGACAGCAGGCACACAGAAAAGCTTGAGTCCTTGGCGAAGTGAAGGCTCATGGGTGTTTTTAACTTGTGCCTGATGATGAAACACAACGAATCCTAGAACCCACTGATGATGGATGCTTGGTTTCTCTGCACATGGAAGTAAAGGATGGACTCTTTTGACCCAGGACCTCAGGCAATGCCCAGGGTGTGGGAGAGGAACTCCTCCAACAGAAACGGCAGCTTTTCATCCGAACGTGCTTCTTAATGCTCATCCCAAGGCGGCCTTCCGTGGGCACCCTGGCAGCGAGGGGCCCCTAGGGCAGGATGCCAGTCAGAACCTGCTGGGAGGGTGGTTACCATGCAGATTCCCAGGCCCTGCCCAGGCCTACTGAACCGGAGACTTTGGGGGAGGAGGTGGGGCATTCCTAGCTTTTGGAAGGTTCCCAGGTGTCTCTGAGGTCACCGGCTCAGCCGGCCCGCAGAGTGACATTTGGGATCTACTGCCAGGGCAGGAGAACGCCCAGCAGATTGACCTTGGAGGCAGTGTGACTTTCATCAGTGATGTTTGACAGTGTCACCTCCCTCCCTCAGCTAGTGACCTTTCTGCCTAAAGGTAGAACGTATATTGATTGAATGCCTACTATGTGCAAGGCCTCTGCAACTCTGTGAATTAGGAAATGTCATCATCCCCATTATACAAATGACACAGCTGAGGCACAGAGGGGCTTGAGTGACTGGCTCGAGACGGAACCAGGGCTGGAGGGTGGCAGAGCCCGGCATTCCAACCTGGCCTGCTAACTGCACGCCAGCTGCTGCCTGCGCTCTGGACTGCCTTCTAGATGCGGTGTCCTGCAGTCCCCAGAGGGGTGTTAGCAAGGGCTGGAGTAGCATTCCAGCTACATTCCAGTCCTTGGAAGGCCACTCCCCGCTCAGGCCCTGGCCTCGTTACTCCACGGCTCACTCTCAGAGCTGCCCCTCAGGCCTGAGGCCCCCCACTTCCTTTGCACTTGGTTTCTTGGTTCTCCAGGGAACTGAGATGTCATCCAGGTAAAGAGATGGGGCCGCCTTGTTTTCCCTTTCTAATTTGGGCTCCAATCTCTGAAGAGAAACACCTTTCCTGCTTCCTCATTTTGTAAAATAAGTTTTAAATTAAACTGTATCTGATACTGTGCTCATTGTAATAAATTTGGAAAATCAAAAGTGTAATGATACAGAAAATTCACTCACAGTTTTCCCATTCGCTGTTAGCATTAGCACATTTTTCTATCCAGTTTTTTTTTTTAACTTGTTTTCTCTTTTTTCTTCCAGTTTTATTGAGATATAATTGACATACAGCACCATATAAGTTTAAGGTGTACAGCATAATGATTTGTTCTTTCTCTAAACTGAGCTCATACTGTAAATAAAGTTTTGCATTCTGGTTTTGGTTCAATATTAAATCAAAAACATTTCCCCACATCATTAAAACAGCTTTTTTGTTAACATATTTTTCATAGTTGCTTTATGTCCCATTGATGTGATAATTTATTACTTAACCACTTTCTATGTCTGGGTTGCTTTCCCATTTCTTGCTTGGATGTGAATGCTTGTCAGACATCTTTATGTGTCAGTTTTTATCCACATCTTTGAGAGATTATGTAGAAGCATTATCTGTGGGTTGTTACAAAGGCTCTTAATACAAATTTGCAAATTGCTTTCCTGAAGACTTGTGCTAACTCGCCTTCCTGCCCTTGTGAGTTAATATTTGACCTCAAAGAGATGCTATGGGTCCTCTATTCTGAAGTGACCTTCCAAATTAAATTGGGGCAGAAAGGACAAGGGAGCAGCCCATTTCTCCATGATGGGGAGCCCCCAGGATGTTCAGCCTCTATTAAGGGAGCACGTGCGCTGTTGGATTAAGAGGATAAAGCTCACCTTTAGGCAGGTTGGGCAGGTCGTATTTGCCTGTTAAGCCTGCTCTTTGTAATAGACTTCATTTTAGACGGTCCATTGCCCACCCAACGTCAGAGAGTTTCACATAGGAATGGCTTTTAGATTTTGATAATGTTTCTGCTCAATCACTTAGAGGAGTCATTATTTTAATTTTTCTTTTTAAGTGTTCCAACTTTCCATGTCCCTTCCCCGCTCAAGATCCAGCCCCAGAGTGCTCGAAGGAGGAGCGGAGGGCTGAGTACCACTGCCGGTGTCATCTCAGCGCCACGCGGGCCCCAGGCTGTCTTGGCGTGCACGTGCGCACACACGGACACACGCACGCATGCGCGCGCACCACCTGGAGAGTGTAGGAGAAAGTGAGCTGGAATCTGGGCACTGCCACGCCCCCTCCCTTCTGTGCTTGGGATGGACTTATCCGTTAACCCAGCACTGGTTTTCTGTTGGACCTGAGCACCTCTTCAGAAAACTACTCAACGCTTTACCCCAGGAAGTCGTTGCCATTCAAAATAAATTAAAATGACCGATACTTTGCACAGAAACCTGAGGCGCATCTCCATCCCCATCTAGCGTACCTCCTAGGCTGTTGTGCTGTGAGTTCGTTGTCCCCCTTCCCCACCCCCGTCCCCTCCCTGTCCCTTCCCCGAGCTTCTTGCAGGAAGGAAATGGAAATGAGAGACTGGGTGACCGCTGGTGGGCTTTACGTGGCCCTCGGTGATACTTTGAGGTGTAGCGGTCCATCCATGCAGAACCTTTCAGCTCCCACTTCACCAATGGCCGTGTTAGCTCCTTGTGCTTCAGGCTGCTGTGCCCCTCTCCATCCTGAACTCAGCTGGAGCTGCTGGTAAAGCGTCAACTTTCATGTCTTGGACTGTCCATGTCTCTTTTTGCCTGCCTGTAGTGGGCTTTTTTTTTTTTTGCTATAGGCTCCTGTAAGGAGTCATTTTCCAAGGGTAAACTTAGGAAGCTGATGGGAGCCGAGGGAGCTTTTGAGGATGGGGAGGCAGGTGGCAGGTGGCCCTCTGGGGGTGAAATGCCCCCATTGTCTCCCTGCTCCTGCCTGCCCTTCACCAGCTCTGCTCCACGGGGGACCCAAGCCATTAGCAGCCACAAGTTGGGCCCTGGCTGATGGGTCTTCTTGAGACCCAGTGGACTCTCTCGGGAAAGTACGCGGGGTCCTCATGTCCAAGGCCTCCTCCCCACGTGCACTGTGAGAGCCTCACAGCAGGGACCACCCCTGACAATGCTGCTGCTTCCCTCGGTGCTGACTTTTGGAAATGCACAACTGGCCATGTTGCCGGTCGTCGTTCACCAGTAGTTACGGAACTCCTCTGAGCAGGCACCGTTCTAGAGCTTGGCATCCCTTGCTCTCACGAGCCTACATTCTTGGGGGAGGCAGAGGGATTAACGAGAAACACGTGTTTCATAATTCATAGAGTGTGGTGGAAGTGATTAAGTGTTTGTAACAGAGACGACGTAGGACCGTGTCAGTGGCCTGGGGGTGCCAATTGTAATTTTATCTAGGTGCCACGGCGAGCTTCTGGCATTTTGGCAGAGTCTCGAAGGAGCTGAGAGTGTTGGCCGCGCAGATGTCTGTGGAAAGGAAGTTCCAGGCAGAGGGAGCAGTAAGTGCAAAGGCCCTGGGGCAAGCGTGAGCCACAGTGAGGCCACGTGGCTGGAGAGCTCAAGGGCACCTGAAGGGAAGGCATCGGAGAGAGCCGGGGCCAGGCCCACGGGGCCTGCGATCCTTCGCACAGACTCGGGCTTTCACTCTGAGCGAGGCAGGAGCCTGGCTGGGGTTGTGGGGATGAACTGTGGACACCCCGTTGGGAGGAGTGGGCAGTGATCCAGAGGGATGCTGATAGCAGATGGGACAAGGGGGTTAGCTGTGAAGGTGGTGAGAAGAGGCCAGATGCTGAATGCATTTCGAAGGTTGGGTTTTTGACCCAAGCAGTCAGAAGCATGGTGTCGCCATCAACGGAGATGGCAAAGGCTGTGGGTGGCACAGGTTTGGGGGCAAGGTGGGCACGCAGAGCTGGAGGAGGTGCTCACCGGCACCCAGGAAGCTGGGCTGATGGATGGGTGGCCGGCTGCGGGCCGAGGCTGGTGTCAGCCTGTGGATGCTCTCTGCCGAGGCTTCTGTTTCCTCTGCGCAGCGGGACAGTTGTCAGGCGAGGGTGAGGTTGGTGAAGGTGTTGGAGCATCTGGGGAGAGACAAGCAGGAGACAGCACCACATTGCTGTGTAGAAGAGGGCAGCCCTGGGGCACGGTGGGGACACACGTGAGCTTCGTGCCATGGTGGGTGGATGGGAGAAAGCAGCAAAGCAGGGTAAGGGAGGGATGAAGGGGTCACCCGGCAGGCAAAGGGCATGGTCAGCAGGTGCTGGCGTGCGTGGAATGTATGAAAAGAAACCTGTAAAGACAACGGGGGCTGGAATGGCCAGGTGTGAGGTCTTCTTTGCTTTATTACGTAGCTGTATTTCCCCACTTCTTTCTTATCTCTCATCCACTCCTCGCTAATATAAAACACAAATGATAGCACCTCAAATGGGAATGGTGACTGAGCTGGAAAAGGGATGCATGTTCTCCAGAGACAGAACCATGGCCTTTGCCCCTTCCCTTCCGAGTGGGTTTGCTGAGGGGTGTGGGGAGGTGAAGCCGCCTTGCCCCTGTGGCTTGGATGAGGCCTAGTTGGCAAAGGTGGAGACTGTCCTGTCCATTGCAGGCTCTGCATCTCTCCTGCATTCTCTTCTGCGTCGCTGCAGGTCAGGCGCCCAGAACTATACTTCGTAGGGTCCCATTTCTCAAGGTCTGGCAGAGGCAGCTGAAGGGAAGCCCTGGCGTGAGGCCCGGGAGGTGGAAGAGAAAGGGACCCTGTGCCTGCAGGGTGGCAGTGGGTGACAAATTCTGAGAGCTGGCTGCTCAGTGAAGGGGGCACCAGGACAGTTTCTGTGGCTTCCTTGACCCTCTCTCCCAGCCTTCCAGCAGTCGTGAAAGCCTTCAGTTCTCTGCTAATATGTGGGATACCTCGAGAGGCTCCTGGGATGTTCACCAAACCCCATCTGATGCACCCTGGAAAGCCGCTGTTGCGGGATGCTGGGCCACGTGCCCCGACTGTGCCAGGGAGGGGAACACGGTTACTGATAATCCCTGGACAAGTGGACACAGGCGCCCCACCTGCCCTCTCTGTAGGGAGGGGTGGAAAGGCCATGCGGGGCTCCGGGGTCACTTAGGGAATGGTACAGCGCCTACGTGCCGAGTTAGATGGATTTACAGATGGTTTTCTCTATGTCTAAGGTTTCTTCATAAAACCGATGAGTAGTCTTAAAATATTTCTACTAATAAACTGTGGATTGATGCTAATAGTAATAACAAAAGCAGAAGCCATAAGAAATGGCAGAACAGGCACTTGTACTCCCAGCAGGGACTTTTTAAAAAAATTTTAACATCTTTATTGGAGTATAATTGCTTTACAATGGTGTGTTAGTTTCTGCTTTATAACAAAGTGAATCAGTTATACATATACATACATATATGTTCCCATATCTCTTCCCTCTTGTGTCTCCCTCCCTCCCACCCTCCCTATCCCACCCATCCAGGTGGTCACAGAGCACTGAGCTGATCTCCCTGTGCTATGTGGCTGCTTCCCACTAGCTATCTACTTTACGTTTGGCAGTGTATATATGTCCATGCCACTCTCTCTCTTTGTCCCAGCTTACCCTTCCCCCTCCCCGTGTCCTCAAGTCCATTCTCTTCGTCTCCAGCAGGGACTTTTGTTGCTTCCGCATTATGGAGTGAAAACGTTGCTGAGCCGGTTAGATATTATATATTTGTATCATTAATAAAATTGTAAGAAATTATGTAATTTTAAAAGAATTGTCTATGTAATGTTTATCTCACCAATCAAGATGATCTTCTCAGTGTGTGTAATTGTCCAGCAGGTTAGGAGAGAAGTACATGGTTATCAGCCTTGGATGGACAAGCGCATCTGTGTCCTCCCCCGGTAGGGGTGCGGTGGGGGGCAGCTCTGAGGAGTGGGTTGTGTGGACATGGGGGGAAGTTAGATGCCGAAAGGCTATCTTTATCTTTCCAATGTACTCTCTAACTGGTAGTTTTCTACCGAAAGCTAATTATCGTTGGATATAATTCTATGTTTAGACACTTAACTAAATTCTCTTATTGTTCAAATAGCTTTTCAATGCATTCTCCTGGTCCTTCCACGTATACAAATAATAATAATTTTGCTTCCTTCTTCCCAGTTTATATAGTGAGCCACTAGCCTCAGATTGAACTCTGTATCAGCAAAGAATAGAATTTGAATGCACGTGTAAGCTATTCTAGAACTTAAAAAAAGACAACACCAAAATTATTTCATGGAGCTAGCATAAAATTCAGCCCCAAACCTGATAAAAACAACACAGAAGTAAAAATTCATATTAATTGAGGCAAACACTTGAAATTAAGTTTTAGCAAATGAAATCTCTAAAAATATTTTTAAAATAATGCAGTACAACACATTCCAAGAATGCAAGAAGATTTTACTGCCAGGAACTAATTAATATTAGAAAAAAGAATTGGGAAGTAATTTCCTGTATTAAGGAGTCTCTAGGAGAATAAAACACCATCTATGATTATCTCCATTAAAGCCAAAATGGCATTTGATAAAAATGTACAGTCACATCTAAAATAGGAATAGGTAGGGCTTCCCTGGTGGCGCAGTGGTTGAGAGTCCGCCTGCCGATGCAGGGGACACAAGTTCGTGCCCTGGTCTGGGAAAATCCCACAAGTCATGGAGCGGCTGGGCCCGTGAACCATGGCCGCTGAGCCTGCACGTCCGGAGCCTGTGCTCCGCAACGGGAGAGGCCACAATGGTGAGAGGCCCGCGTACCGAAAAAAAAAAAAAAAAAAAAAAAAAAGAATAGGTAGACACTCCTTCCATGTAGTAAGAGAAAGAAACTCAAACAAGAAACCAGCTTCCATGGAACAGGGACACACTGAGAGCCTGTCATTAATGGCAGAAACAGGTAAAGATGATCATTTTCATCATGATTCTTTGACACTGTCCTGAAAGGACTAGTTAATAGAGCTAGAAAATAAAAAGGAATAAGATATAAAAATTGGGAAGGAGGGAACAAAATTGTCATTATTGCCAGGTGACTTAGCTGTGTACCTGAAACAAGCAGGAGAACCTAGTGAGAACTTTTTGAAAAATAAGGGAATTCAGTAAAGTGTGTGATTATGGAATGGATATACAAAATATTTCCCTAAAAGAATTCATTTGCTAATTTCTTCTAGATTCTACATATTTTTCCTATATTCAAATTAGATGACTCATGTTTTCCTGGAAAGTCATCCATTTCTTCCAGGTTTCATATGTATTTGCATGGGTTTGAGCAAAGTTTGCTTTTTTATGATTTATACATTTTTTTCTGTGGTTATTTCCCATTCTCACTTCTCATTTGGGGCAAAAGTTTGCTTTTGCTTTTCTCTTGACTGGCCGTGTGCTGCCAGTTCTCTCTTTGCCCCTCCCCCCATCTGTTTTTCCGCCCAGTTCTGTCCTATCCGGTTCCAGGAGGCCGAGCTGTGCGGCTGAGTCAGCTGAGCAGCCTTGCCGGCGGCCTGGCGCCCAGGTAGGTGGGGCAGCAGGAGGAAAGCAGTGTCACGGCCTTTCTAGGCCCGGTGCACTGCAGCCCCTGCCCTCACCTGGTTCACATCTACGTGTCACTTCCTTATTTCTTCAGTTCCGGGGCGGGGGGTGGGTGTGTGGGACGTGACTTCACCTGGAGCTTGTCCCAGGTACCCTTCTTCCCCTCACCCTGCCCACACCTCTGGGAGTAGGTGGGCCCTTGAGGTCTGTAGGTGCCACTGTTTGTGAATGTCCCATGGGTGTTGAAAAGGCGGGAACGTTCAGTTTGCTGGGCAGGGTTCGAAACTTGTCGATTCGTTTTGTGACCTAGACCTCTACCCTTAACCTTCTGTTATTGCATTTCTGTGATGGATTAGATATAGGCGGAGAGAGGTGAGTTCAATCTTTCTGCTACTGTTGTGTTTCTATGTCTCTGCGTATTTACTTAGTTTTTCCTTTATAATTTGGTGCCGCATGTGTTGGCACATACATTTTCCTGACAGTTAGGGCTTTATTGCATATTATCCTCTTGATCGTTATAAAGTGTCTTCCTCTCCGTAATGCGTCCCCTGAACTGTCCTGACTGATTGTGCTTTCACAGCCCTGGCTTTGCCCATCCACTTACTCTCAGGCTTCTCAGTGGCTTTGCTTACTTAGGTGCGGCTCTTTTTTTTTTTTTCAGCAAGTAGATTTTTCAAATATAATCTTAAAGGTGTGGATGTATCCAGTTATTGAATATCTGTCAAGTTTGATCTTAGTTCTGTTGTCTTTTTTATGTTACTTTACTGAGTATTAATGTTGTGTGTGTGTGTGTGTGTGTGTGTGTGTGTGTGTGTGTAGTTTGAATGTTTTCTGCCAGTAGTATGGAGGTTGATTGTCTTACATTTTAGTTTTATATTTGTACAAATGTTGAAAACTCCATTTCTTGATTTATCAACCTTCAGCCAGTTTTTGACAACCCAGAATGAAACATGAGAAAGAGAAAAGATTTAGACTTTCTTCCAAATCCCTTTCCTGCCTATAGCTCCAAGTTTGGTTAGTTTATATCATTCTCATGTGGCTAATGTCAGAATCCTGACCTGCTGGAATCATATTCTGACTCTCTTTAGCCCTGATTCTGTAAGTTACCCACTGCCAGGCTCTCTCTAGTTCTTGTACCAGGCATCTCCAAGTATGTCTTGGCTGGCTGGCTGGTTGTTTTTAGGACTTTCTAGAGACCTTCATGGGTGCAATATTTTGGGTACTTGCATATTTGAGGTTGTCTATTGCTCAACTTAGTATACATTTTTTAGGTCACATTTTATTTCCCACAAAAGTTGAATACATTCCTTTGTGGTCTTCTGGAATTTAGTGGTGCTGGGAAAAATCTGAAGGCAGCCAAATTTCCTTCTTTGTAAGGAGTTACATGTTTTATTTTTATTTTTTGCCTGGTTGCCTAAAGACTTTCTTTTCTATCCTTGATAGAGCTTACTAGGATATGCTTTAGTGTTGCTTTCCTGCATCATTTTCTTCCGGAATATGGAGTACCCTTTCAATCTGTAGCTACAATTCTTCCTTTTTTTCCCAGAAATATTTCCTTCTCATTTACCTTTGACTATTTTTATTTCCATTTGGTAGGTTCTCTATTTTAGGGATACCAATTATCCATAAGTTGGCTACTTGTTGTTTGCTCTTCATGTCCACTGATTTTTTTTTAAAAAGTACTTTAATCAATTTGTCTCTTTATTCAGCATTCTTTTTTTTTTGCGGTACGCGGGCCTCTCACTGCTGTGGCCTCTCCCGTTGCGGAGCACAGGCTCCGGACGCGCAGGCTCAGCGGCCATGGCTCACGGGCCCAGCCGCTCCGCGGCATGTGGGATCCTCCCGGACCGGGGCACGAACCCGTGTCCCCTGCATCGGCAGGAGGACTTTCAACCACTGCGCCACCAGGGAAGCCCTGCATTCATTTTGATTATATTCAGTATTTCCTCTTTGCCGGAAATGTGATAATCTACCCTGTCTTTCCCTTGCTATTTTTTTTTTTTTATAAATTTATTTTTGGCTGTGTTGGGTCTTCGTTGCTGCATGCAGGCTTTCTCTAGTTGTGGCGAGTGGGGGCTACTCATGGCAGTGTGCAGGCTTCTCATTGCGGTGGCTTCTCTTGTTGTGGAGCATGGCCTCTAGGCACGTGGGCTTCAGCAGTTGTGGTTCACGGGCTCTAGAGCCCAGGCTCAGTAGTTGTGGCGCACGGGCTTAGTTGCTCTGTGGCGTGTGGGATCTTCCCAGACCAAGACTTGATCCCATGTCCCCTGCTTTGGCAGGTGGATTCTTAACCACTGTGCCACCAGGGAAGTGCCCTCCTTTGCTATTTTTAATTTATTTATTGGTTCAGAAAGTCACTCCATTTGTTTCCTTATCTCTTTAATCTCCCCTTGTAATGCTGTTATACCATTTTAATCATTTAAACAATCTGAAAATCCTCTATAGTGTACAGAGCCCTTCCATATTCATTATCTCGTGTAATCCTTATGATAATTTTGAAGAGTAGGTTTCACCTGTTCCCCCCAACATTTTATTCTAAAAAATTTCACGTATGGAAATGATGACAAAATTTCACAGTGAATCTCCATCTATCCACGCCTAAATTCCATCTACATTGTCCCATATTGCTTTATCGCTGTTTCTCTATCCCTCTTTCTTTCCACCCATCAATCCTTCTTATTTTTGATGCCTTTCAAAGTTGCAGACATCAGTACACATCCCCCCAAATACCTCAGCAGAGTCATCTATTTTGGAGTTCTTTCATTGCCTTTCATTGTGAAAGCAGTCTTTGCTGTTCCCTCCAAACTGCTGGGCAGAGCTGCACCCAGAGTGATTCCTCCTGGCTCTGAAGAGGGATGCCACCACAGCACTCCGGACTCCTGCATCTCCTCTCCTTCCCTGCTGTCCTCATCCTCCCTGCCCCTCATACTTTCTGTGATTAGTCAGTTGGTTCCTTAGCCGCTAGGAGCTGTGCCACCGTACCAATTCCAGCTCATGTCACTTCTCCCTTTTTTCTCCTTTGCTTTCTGAAATTTATGTTACAGACCTCAAATTCATAATAAGTTAAACTAAGTTCTATTCACTTAGTAGTTATTAAATGTGACACGGGCCCCTCCTGGTTGCTGCAGTGGGCGAGGCTGGGATGGCCAGCAAGGTCACTGTGCATCCACGTTTCCAGCACCGCAGGACCTCTCAGAGCAGGCGATGGTCCTCTGTTTCACTGCCTCTGAAGAGCCAGGAGCTGGGGAACCAATGCTGAACACCAAGGTACAAATGCCGATGGAGCTGTTCTCCACCCCTGCTCTGAGGGAATGTCTTTCTCGGCCCACTCAGGACGCCCCTTCAGTTCAGGAAGGGACCTACCAGAGAAAGGAAAGGAGAAGAGAAAGAGCAGTGTTTTTCCTCAGCTCATCCAGGTGAGCCTATCATCCAAGGAGAGAATCACGTGATACAAAAGATAAGCAACTTTAGAGAGAACTGGTCACAGGACAGGACCCTGAATTTCTTAGAGGACAACATCCCCAGTGGTCAAACAGGCACAGAACAGTGTGCTCAGTGGCCATGTCTGGAGAGTTGCCACTTAACTCAACCAAGGAGCACAGCTAGAAGGGGCATGACAAGGACCAGGGTGACCAGGGCAGGTGACACAGAGTCTCGCTCCCTGCTGGGAGGACTGCACCTCAGCCCTACCTTTGGAGGCCAGTTGGGCCCTAATAAAACTGAATAAACATCAAACCTATAACCCAGAAATTCTCCCGTGAGGAACCCTTCCCCAGGGAACTCCTCCGTGGGAAGATGTGAACATGGCCATGAGCAAGCATTGTTTATGGTACTGAAAATTCATAATGTCCACCAGGAAGGAACTGGCTGAATAAATTGTGCTATATTCACATGCACACATTCGAACAGCAATTAAAATAAAT
This sequence comes from Grampus griseus, assembly GCF_964374135.1. Lineage (NCBI taxonomy): Eukaryota > Metazoa > Chordata > Mammalia > Artiodactyla > Delphinidae > Grampus > Grampus griseus. The sequence continues at coordinate 110,320,994 of NC_139001.1, forward strand.
GAGATAGCTTTATAGGAATCAACTGCATGAGAGCTTAAGGCTGCAGTATGAATACAGTGAGTGAAGAAGCATGTTTCAGAATTATAAATTCAGTACGACTTTATGGAAATAGTAAAAACAATAAAGCTTTGCTATCTCGTCTTTTTGGACACATAGCCATAGAGCAAAATAAGACTGTTAGGATGGGAAGAACACATACCAACTTCCGATGGGGTTTGCCTGTCAGACCAAGGAGAGGGAGTGGGGCTGGGGGAGGGGTACCCAGCAGATGCAATCGTAGCTGCATGATTTTATTGCTTTAGAAATCTCCCAGGCACTTTTGGAGATGTTAACATCTGTTAATTGCAGGTGGTGGGTACACAGGCAGTAGTAGTTCTCTTTGTAATTTTTCATAGTCTGGAAGTATCATGTGTTCTCTTCCCTCATTTCAGTAAAAAAGGCCTGGAGCCCTTTGTGGTGGAGGAACATGTGGCTGAGCACAGAGGCGGAGGCAGAAGAGCTGGCTGCTGAGTTCCTGGAGGGCTGCGTGTCCCCTGCTGGGCTGTGAGCCCGTGAACCCAGGACCAGGGTAATTCATTTCTGATTCCCTGACCTGGCCCGGGGTAGTACGGCAGCTATGCTAGTCATCTTGTCTGGAATGAACAGAGTGGTGATAAGGGTGGTGTCCCCCTTGCTCCTGTCTGCAGGGTCCACCTGGGGATCTGGCTTGAGGGGCCATCCACGTGCCTGTTGAATGTATAGGCCATGGGCACGGGGTGGGGGCAGGGTCCTGCAGAGGGTCGGTCCCCTCCTGGGCCCTAGCCAGGGAGGGCTTGACAGGGGAAGGGGTGGGCACTAGCCCAGAGAGGGGGCTCGGGGAGGGCTGCCTGCTTCTGCTACCCGTCCAGGCCTCTGTGACAGACATTGGAAGGGAGTGGTCCCAGGACCACAAGTCCTCATGTCTCTCCCTGCCTCAGGGATGCAGGAGTTGAGCTTCAAAATGCTTCCAGTGCCTGCCCTGGGCTTAGATGTGGGAAGGAGGGCTGGCGGTAGGAACCACCACCAATGTAACAACAGTACAATGCTGGAATTTTGGATGCAAAATGTCACAGCTGTAATGGACCTGGCATCTCCTCATTCAGGAAGCTGATTTCATCAACTACTGGGCGGGGGTCAGAAGGGGCGCCTTTGTGTGAAGTTTGAAAATAGATATTGGCGCCTTCAACCTAGAGCCCTGGGGAGGGCGTTGGCGGGTATTTGCATGGGCCAGCTCTGGGCAGCTGGCGAGGCCAGGAGGAGAGCCCAGGTGGGCTCTGTTTGTATTTATGGGATCTGATCTTTAAAATAAATCATCATGAGTCTTATTGACGCATAAATTCATGAAGTAGGCCTCCATTTCGAGTTGACGCTGTGCCAGGCCCTGTGTTGGGAGGCTGGAAGGAAACACAGGGGTCCCCACCTCTGTGAAGCTCCCTCTGGGAGCTGGAAGACACTTTAGGTTAGAAAGAGCTGGACAGAGCCTGCAGGGAGGGGATTGTGGGCAGGCCCAGGAGCAGCCCGTGTGGGAGGAAGGCCAGGGGGCTTGAGGGAGTGCAGGCTCCAGGAGTGTGTGTGTGTGTGTGTGTGTGTGTGTGTGTGTGTGTGTGTGTGCGCGCGCACACACACAAACGCTCTGGCTGGCCTTGTTTGCCGTACGAGTGTGCATGTGTGTCCAGAAGGACCTTGGTGACCTGCAAGATGGCCAGGCTGGTCTCCTGTGGGTGGGCCGGTCACTGAGGTAGTGACAGGGTCAGACTGGCTGGGCCGGAGGGCAGAGCAATGGCAGAGGGCGTGAACTTGAGTCAAGGCTACATGTGGGTCTGGGCTGTGCCAGTTGAGACCCACCGCTGGGCCACCCTGGACCTGGGCAGCATGGGCCGTCCAGTTTCTGATGAGTGTGGAATCAGTTCCTCCCTGATTCTGGAAGCAGGACCGAGCCAAGTTGTAGAGGGCAGGGGACAGGACAGGCTGACGCAGAGTGATGGAAGGGACCGGCCCAGGACTGTTCTTTGCAAACAGGCTTATTCCTCATAGGGAACCGCAGGGCCCCAGGGCCCCAGGGGTGGCCCAGCAGGGAAAAGCAATCACCAAGTCAATGAACCCAGGTCTCTGGTTCGATACCTGCTGTGAGGGATACACATTATTTTTAGCTTTAAGGAGGCCCTTTGCTTTGAAAAGGGCCAGCTTTTGAAAGGACCGCGTGGAAAGAGTCAGAGGCAATGGAAAAGGCAAGCTTAAAAATGCACACTTGCCCGCCGAGATCCAAACACACTTCTCCAGGATGGAGTGAATTCAATATAGGAAGAGACTCTCACTCAAAGAAGTAATTAGATTTGGAGGATAGAGAGATAAATCTGGGCCCAAGGAAAGATAATTATGTTAGCTTTTGTATAACACAATTTATGTTTACTTAAAAAAATAAATGACAATTCGTTTCTTTGTGGATATTTGTATCTTCTCATATTTGGGGCTCCGCCATTGTCTGCACAACCCCCGAGGCAGTGTGGTGGAGCCGTAAAAAACATCAGGGAGGATTCAGACTCATTTCTAGTCCTGCTGTCTGACCCTGGGCAAGCCTCTTCACCTTTCTCAGCCTCGGTTTCCCTGCTGCTTAAATGAGGGGTTGCACTAGATAATCTCTAAACGTGTGGCCTGGTTCAAAGATGAAATAGGCCACGTGCAGGAAGCACCGGATGTGTGTAGAATGGTACCTGGCTGTGCTTTGCCGTAGAATTGACATAAAGGACAAACATAAACATCAAATAAAATAGGAATAGAAAAGCGATACTAAAATCTTTTAATCTCAAAAGTTTGCATCTCCTGAATTTCTAGTTCTTTTTTTTTTTTTTTAAGAAAATCTGCTGTCAAATCCCAGCATGATTCACTTCTTGATTTTCCCCTATGCCTGACTTCAATACCAAGCTCTGCTTTCTACAAAAGCCCGGAGGCATGAAGTGGATTAGCTCTTGGAAAACTGGGAGGTGAGTCTATTTTTTGACTGATTATAAAAGTCGTATATTTTAATAGGGAAATTTTTTAAAGGACAGAAAAACCTGAAGAAGAAAACAAGAATTGTCTGTAACATTACTATCCAGAGGAAAGTGTTGTTAATATTTTATGTGCTTCTTTTTAAACTTTTCTGTGGCATATAAGTTCAAATACAGACATCTTAAAATAGCAGAAAACTACAAATACAACAAGCACTATACATCCACCATATTGAATTAACAACTGTCAATATAGATCAAATTTATCACGTTTATTTTACTTTCCAAAGAATTAAAAAGCAGCGTATAGTTGACATCGCCTTGACCCCTACCTCGGGCTCATTGCAACAAGTACCGTAATTCTATGAGTATCTTTTCAATCTGTTTTTGGGGGGCTTGTATATTATGTACTGGTATCTGTGAATAATTTAGAATATTGTTTCCTATGCTTCAAAAAATGCATATAAATAATATACAAAAGTTTTGTTTTGCAACTCTTCGTGATTAAACACTGTGTTTTTGAGAAATGTCAATGGTGACATAGAGATCTAGTTATATTTAAGTGCTGAATAGCATTTTATTGAATAAGTATTCCGTGTTTTATTCATCCATTCTGTGACTGGTTTGGGTGTTTACATATGTATGTATGTTATTTTTTACTGTTATGCTTTTTTCAAGAAATATTTCATGATTGAAAATTGCCTTGTATCATTGACAATTCTTAAAAACATTGGTTTTGAATGTTGAATATTATTCCATTTAATGGATGCAGTAAAATTTATTTAACCATTAAAGGTGTGGTCTAGCATCGTTCAGGAGAATCATTGAGCTGTCTAATATCGTGGACCCACATGAATAAATTTGAATTTGAAGGAATCCATGACATCTATGGGATTTGGGCTGACTTAAATACATTTCCAGCTTTGCCTTTTACAAGCTGGGTGAATTTAGCAAGTTCCTTAACTTCTGGGAGCCTCCAAGTTCCCACCTGGACCGGGGGGGCCATAATAATATAATCAGTTCCCAGGGCTCTGGGGAATATTGCAGGCATGGTGCCAGGCATATCACCCACCAGCACTGCTCATCACAAATAGGGTTGTTATTGAGAGTTGTTGAGAATTAGGTTTCCTCTCTGGAACTAGTTTTCTCTTGGGAACCTTGAAGTTACAGGTGCTTTGTTCTGGGGATATACACGTAGCCTAGTCCAAAGTTTTCAAACTGCAAGGTGCACAAACATCTCCTGAGGGGCTCATTGAAATGCAGATTCTGATGGATAGGTCTGGGGCTCCGGAGAGCCTGCATTTCTAAGCAGCCCTGTGGGTGGGTGATGCTTGCTGAAGCTGCTGGACTGGTCAGCAGAGAGAGTTTGACCACGTGGTCCTCTTCCACTGGCTCACTCTCCCTGGGTTCGGTGTTCTTCCACATCTGTGGGCGGCTGCACGTGGGTGGGGGCTGTGGTTGGCTGAAGCCACAAGAAGAAGACCCTCCCTCCCTTCTCTCCTCCCTTCGGGGGGGGTGGTGGTCTGGGGGCCTTCCTGTGCCTTAGAGTTGCTGAGGAGTGCACGTGGTGATAATGAAGTCCTAAAGAAAAGCTCCTTTTCCTTTTCTCTGTAATACCCCTAAATCAATTCGGTTTTGCAATCAGGGATACAAAGTGGAAAAAAAATATTGCCTCGATTAGGTGGTGTGTCATCCTGTTGTCAGTTATGAATAGTTAATTTTACTTAACTGAATGGGCTCAGTAAACATTTTGGTATTATTTAATAACCTGAAGGTTTTTTGACCACTAATTAAACATAAAAGAACAAATCTAACCTACGGATCAAGGATGACGACTGTGCTAACAAGATGTTACAACATCCATATAAAAATAAGAGATTCAGGGCTTCCTTGGTGGCACAGTGGTTGAGAATCTTCCTGCTAATGCAGGGGACATGGGTTCGAGCCCTGGCCTGGGAAGATCCCACATGCTGTGGAGCAACTGGGCCCGTGAGCCACAACTACTGAGCCTGCGTGTCTGGAGCCTGTGCTCCGCAACAAGAGAGGCCGTGATAGTGAGAGGCCCACGCATCGCGATGAAGAGTGACACCCGCTTGCCACAATCAGAGAAAGCCCTCACACAGAAACGAAGGCCCAACACAGCAAAAATTAATTAATTAAAAACCAAACCAAACCAAACCAAAAAACATGCCAGGGAATCCTAAAGACCTTCTAATTGATAATAAAGAGAACTTTAAAAAAAATAAAAAAATAAGAGATTCAGTCAGCCAGAGAACAAAATCCTTGCTGTCTGCATCTGCTGGAGGGGGTGGGGAAGGGAGTTTGCTTCCTCACTTTCTCCCCCTCGCCTTCCATCCACAGACACCCTTTCCCCAATTGTTGCATGGTTGCCAGCTAGCCAGAGGCAGAGAAATGAGAAGTGAATCCTGCAGTCTGCACTCCATCCCCTCCTGTCCCTGCTCCTCTGGAGATCCAGGTGGCCGGGACCCCGGGCAGAACCATGGCCCTCCTCTATGACCCCCACCCCCACCCCCATCACCATCTGTCCCCATCCCTCCTGGACCCTGTTCCTGAGCTGTTTCTTGTTGTAACCCTGCAGGTCTTCCATCCCCTTTGCTCTCCTTCTTTACTGTGTTAATTGAGAACACCAAGACTCTCCTTCGTCTTCGGGTCCCTTCCCCCTCCTGCTTCTCCCTGACCACACTCAGCCTCATCCCTTCATCCTCCCAAGAGGACGAGAGCTCCCATCTCCACTCAAGGCCACATGTCTTGGCCCCTCCCCTGATGCTCGTGAGTATGTACTTAACGTCTATTCTCTCCGCTCCACCACACCCTGTGAGCTCCGGAAGGTCACACACTGATTTCTTATTCAAGGCTTATTCTTAGTCAAGAATTTCTTATTCTGATCCTCATGCCCAAGTGGCCTTCAATAAATATTTGTTAGGTGAATGAGTACTCTCAACCCTCAAATCCATATTGTTACATCTGGCCTCTTCTCGACGGCTCATATACTAGTTGGCATCCATGAGACGTGCCACGAGCAGCCCAGACCCAAGGTGTACACAACTGAAGCCATTGTCTTCTTTCTTCAGTTGGCATGAGTCCACTGTCCTCACTGCTTCATTATAGAAATCTGGACTTATGATTGGCTTTCATTATAGAAATCTGGACTTACGATTGGTTTTCATTATAGAAATCTGGACTTACGATTGGCTTTCATTATGGAAATCTGGACTTACGATTGGCTTTCATTATGGAAATCTGGACTTACGATTGGCTTTCATTATAGAAATCTGGACTTATGATTGGTTTTCATTATAGAAATCTGGACTTACGATTGGCTTTCTCTTAACTGAATGAGTGTCCTGAGACTCAGGCCCACTCCATGCCCCACCAATTTACTTCCGGTCTGTTCCCTCCCCTAGGACTCAGTGATGGGTCCCAGACTAGCCTTGAACCCAGAACCTGGTTCCCAGAGCCAAGGCATGGTCATTAGCAGCTATGCTTCAGCCACAAGACCTCAGGGAAAGCCAGGGTCAGGTGCCCACCCAAACTCCACATCTCTGTGTTGCCAAATAAATGAAGAGGGCAGGTGGATTCCCCCTCCATCATGGTATCCAGGTCTCCTCAGTGCCAGCAATAATTTGGCAAGTAAAAATTCCAAGGTCACTCTATTATTTATAGTAGGAGCTTCATCTATTCTAGACACCTCTGCAAATTGAAACATTAATTCCACCAATTAAAAGAAAATAAAGATCACAAAAACATTACACAAAAGCTGTCTGCAAAAGGACATAAATAGTGTAGTCTCTGAGACAGAGAAGCTGCCCCACTCTTCCATAATACTTAATAGTGAGGAATGTCCAATGCTCTAAGGCAAATAAACTCACTCCCTCAAAACTTAAACTCAGTACAAAGATCAGCGTTCATCCCATCTCCATCCAGAGCCCCTTCAGCCTCAGTTCAGGTGCTTAGAATCTGGTTTTCCCTTTTCTTTTGGATTTTTCCCCTTGAGAATGTCCCCTAATTTCTTACAAGCTCAACTGTCCATTTAAAAGGATATCACCTCTCCCTTTCTCAACATTTCTAAGTACTTTATATAGCAGGATGATTTTTCTAGTTCACTAAAGTATTCTTAAATGTAAGCATGGATTAGATCGCAGATATAAGTACAATAAATAAATCTGATTGACAGACAAAAAAAAAAAAAACACTTAAACTCAGGACGAGGAGTGGATGGGTAGAGGATCCCAGACTCCAGTTCTGGACCATTATCAGAAAGAGCTTCAGAAATACGAAAAAGAATATTATATATCTGGCTGAATGTGTAAGCTCAGTCCCCAAATTTAACGAAGATCAAATAAAGCCACCCATAGAACCATTAATCAAGTCCAAGAAAATAGACAGGGTTTGGGGAACCAGCATTCTCCGTTGGAGACAGCCTAAACTCACGCTCTTGCTTTGCCAGGGAAAAAGCTATTGATAAATGATTCGGGCTGATGACTTCGCAAGGCAAAGGCACCTGCTTTTACTTTTTACATGTTCTCTCATTTCAGCTCCTTGGCTCGAGGCTCCCACAAGAGCCCGTTTTGTGTCTGAACTGACGAGATGGTGAATCAAGGAATCCTGCTGCGCCAGGAACCACCCCGTGTTCCACAGAGAGCGCAGTGCTCCCATAATCTAAATGGTGGGCTCCATGCAGGGAGCCCTGCAGACACAGCTTAGCTTCCCCAAGGGTCAAGTGAGGAGGGAAGGACTTTCAAAGGTTTGCTGCATCGGCTGTCAGCTGCAAGCTCCTTTGTTTCGGCAGGGCCAGGAGAGCACTGCCGGAGGCCAAGCTCTCCTAACTCAAGCTCAGGCTCCCACTTTGGTGCCAGTTCCAATCACAGGGGGCACAGGGTGGCCAGGAGCTGTGGCTGCCAAGGTTGGGCAGCAACCAGAACTTGGGGTGTGGAAGAGTGGTTGTTGAGAGCCTTCTCGACGGCACTGTGGGCCACTTTCTTTCTTTCTTTGGGCAGTTCTCTGCTTTTACTGTCACATCTCCCTTGGCCCAGGTACGAAGAAGAAAAGGTTGCCCACCATTCCAGTTCTACAAGGATCAAGGCATCCTCTACTGCTGTCACCCACCCCATGACAGTGCGCCCTGAGGGGGATTCAGGACAGAGCTAATCAGGGAGTACTCTGTCCTTTGGTTGAAAGGGGCCCCTAGCTAGTTAGATGCATACCTCAGGAAAAATTTCAATGACCCCAGATCTTATATCTTCCCGTACATAGAGAAACACTAAAATCATTAACTTGAGATGTCTGTTCTTTGTGATTAGCAATTGTCTTTTTATGCTAGACTGCATGTTTTTCTCAGCAAAAAAGTTCATATATGTCCTGGCTCCTTCCAGGAGCCTTCTGCTTCCTCTTTGGGGCAGTTCCTCAGAGCTACTGAGAGGCTGTCCCCCAGGCTGTAGTCCTCAGTCAGGTCTCCAAATAAAACTTAACTCACTGCTCTCGCGTTGTGTGTTTTTCTCAGTCGACACTGGAACGCCCGCCCTTTACTCTGAGCTAGGCCACCCCGCTCCAGTGCCCACTACCTCACTTTCTTCCTCAGCTTCCTCCCATCACTGACCTCATAAAGCAACACTCTGCCCAAAGGGCTGCAGTCTGAGCAGACTCAGAGTTGTCCGTGAGGACGCAGTTTAATGCTGAGGCAGGAGATAGATGGGCCCCAGGCTGAACATTTTCTCCCCTGTGGACAGAAACTCCATAAAAGCAGGATGATGGAGGAGGCTGGGTCCTGCCCAGATAAGAGATAAAAGACCACATATTCCTCATTCTTGAAATCAAGGAGACCTCCCCGACTATACATGTGCAGAAAGGCTCCTTGGAGGTCCAAAAGGGGGGGAGGGTGCCACCCCATAGTAGGTGATGTCAACCTTCCCACAGTCCTCTTCACTAGAATCCATCTTGGCTAAGACATGTACACACAAACAGGGAAGGACCCTGAGATGTACCAAATACGGACTCAGAACCATGCAAAGCAAGATGACTGGTCAAAGGAAACCCAGAAGAAATGCCCCATATAAATGATCCAAACTGCCACGAGGGTGCAACTCTCTCTGAGCCCGCCCGTGTGTCTACCCACACATACCCTTTTTCCTCCTAATAAACACTTTACTGGCTTCATTACTTTCTGTCTCTATGTGGAAATTCATTTCTTCACAGCTGACAGGGCCTTGTCACTGGCCACTGGTCCCTGGTGGTCTGGTGGCTAGGACTCAGTGCCCTCACTGCCGCTGCCTGTCCTCAGTCTCTGGCCGGAACAGGAATCCTGCTTCGAGCCACTGCAGGCCAAGGCCACTGGAGATCAATGCCACCTCTCGGGACTTCATGCCCTACCTTGGCCAGTTAGGCCCTTGGGCCATGGCTGCGGCAGCATCACACCTACCCTTCTGCAGTGCTTTGCTTGTCAACCTTGCCATGGCATGTTGAATTGTCTCCTTTACCAAACTGGAGGCTCTGTGAGGTCAGTGACCTGCTTCTAGCAGCATCACGGTGGGCAGGGCCCCCCAGCCTGATCCCTCAGTTTCCTTCGCATGTGTGTTACTACCCCAAACGCGTTCTGTGGTGTGGGAGACTGTGCTCACTCTCTTGCTTGCCAGGGGGACCACCTACCATGGCAGGCGGTCATGTTAGGTAGTCAGGCGTACCCAGAGCTGTGTGTCTCACGTGGGGCCCAGGGAGGTCTCTTGGTCACATGAATACATAGGACTTTAAGACCAACAGCGGGTCAATGACACTAGGAAGTCAAGACCCTGGGACCCTGGGGGGGTGACTCTTTCAATACAGAAGGCGGGGAGGAGTTGAGTTACTGCCCTTGGCCTCTGGGTGGAAAGGCTCATGCTGGCGGGGGCGGGAGGGGGGGATGTGGAGGTGTTTGAGCTGCACCTGGATCATCCCGCCATGACGCACTGCTAAGGCCCTTTTCACGGCTGCTCGGGATGGGGCTCTGTCTCTGTTCTGTCCCATTGATTTATTTGCCTGTTTATGACAACACCATACTGTCTTCAGATTACCGTAGTTTAGAGTAAGTCTTGAAATCAGGGAGTATTTGTTACCTGACTTTGTCCTTCTTTCCAAAATCATTTTGGATATCCTAGGTCCTTTGCTTTTATGCATGAATTTTATAATCAGTTTGTCAATAGGTACACAAATCCTGTTGAGATTTTGATTGGGATTATGTTGGATTAATTTGGAGAGAACAGATATCTGAATGATATTGAGACTTCTGATGCATGAATATGATATATGTCTCCTTTAAATTCTCTCAACGTTTCATACTTTCCAAATCTTTTTGTCAGATTTATCCCCAAGTGCTTAATATTTTCTGATGCTATTATAAGTGGTATTTTAAAAATCTCAATTTATGACTTTGTATTGTTAGTATATGGAAGTCAAATTGATTGGTTTTTTTTTTTTTGGTATATTGCTGTTGTGACCTACAAATGTATTAAGCTCACTTCTTATCTAGTAATTAAAAAAAAATTCCATTAGATTTTCTACATAGATAATCATGTCATCTGTGAATAGAAATAATTTTACTTCTTCTTTTCCAATCTGGATGATTTTTTTTTTTTCCCCATTGTACTGACTTGAGCCTCCAGTGCAAAGTTGATAGAAATAGTGAGAATGAATATCCTTGTCTACTTCCTGATTCAGGGGGAATGTATTCAGTTATTCTCCACTGAATATGATGTTTTTGTAGGATTTTTGTGTATACCTTTTATCAGGTTGAAGAAGCTCCCTTCTTTCTATTCATGCCTTGCTGAGTGGTTCTTTTTTTTTTAATCGGGAATGAATGTTAGATCATTTCAAATGCATCTATTGAGATGAACATATGTTTTTTCTGTTTCAGTTTATTAATATGGAGATTACATTGGTTGAGTTTTGAAGGCTATACCAATCTTGTATTCCTGGGATAAACCCCACTTGGTCATGATATGTTATTCTTTTTATATATTGTTGGATTTGATTTACTAAAATTTTGTTAAGAATTTTTACATCTATATTCACAAGGGATACTGAGCTCTAGTTGTATTCTCTTCTAATATCTTTTTGCTGGTTTTATTACGTCAGGGTAATGCTGGCTTTATACAATCAATTGGGAAGTACTCCCTTCTCAGTTTTCTGGAATAATTTGTGTAGAACTGGTATTATTTTTTCCTTCAATTTTGGGCAGAAGTTATTAGTGAATCCATCTGGGCCTGGAGTTTTCTCTGTGGAAAAGCTTTAACTACAATTCTCTTTTCTTAATAGATATAAGGGTAAATAAATTATCGAATTCTTTTTGAGTGAACCTTGGTAGTTTGTTTCTTTCAAGAAATTTTTCCATTTCATCTACATTTTCAAATTTATTGGCTAATTTAGAAAATGGCTTTCTGTAACAAATTACCATGGCTTAAAACAACAGAAATGTGTTGTCTCTCAGTTCTGGAGGCTAGGAGTCCAAAATCAAAGTGTCGGCAGGGTTGGTTCCTTGCAGCGGCTCTGAAGGAGAATCTGTGCCATGCCTCTCTCCTAGCTTATGGCGGTTGCTGGCATGCCTGGGCCTTCCTTGACTTATAAGTGCTTTACTTCAATCTCTTCCTTCCACCTACACATGATGTTCTTCCTGTGTGTTTCTCTGTGTCCAAATTCCCCTTTTCTTATAGGGACACTGGTGATTGGATTTAGGGCCCAATCCAATCCATTATGACCTTATCTTAACTTGATTACATCTGCAAAGACCTTATTTCCAATAAGGTCACATTGACAAATATCAGGTAGACAGGACTTTTTGAGAACACTATTCAACCAGCACATCCTTATCACACTTCTATTATCTGTAGACTCTATAGAAATGCCTCTTCTCTCACTCATGATTTTCGTAATTTGCAGCTTCTCTTTCTCTCTCTCTTTTTTCTGATAAGTCTGATTAGACATTTAATAACATTATTACTTTTTTTCCAAAGGAAATGGCTTTGGTTTCATAGATTTATTTCTATTGATTTTCTGCTATGTTTTTATCTGATAAGTCTGATTAGACATTTAATAACATTGTTACTTTTTTTCCCAAGGAGATGGCTTTGGTTTCATAGATTTATTTCTATTGATTTTCTGCTGTGTTTTTATATTTCTATTATTTCCTTTCTTCTACTTACTTTGGGTTTAATTTTCTTTTGTTTTCTATCACTTCTATCAGTTTTACATTCATGTAATTTCAAGCTCTGGTGTTTGGGGCATAAATGGGTACAATTTTTATGTCCATGTGATGAAATGATGGCTTTATTATTATGAAATAATCATTTTGACGTATGGTAATATATTTTGCTCTGAAATCTACTTTATCTGATCTTAATATAGCCCCTCCAGCTTTCTTTTGCTTAGTGTTAGCAAGGTTTATCTTTTTTCCATCCTTTTATTTTTAATGTATTTTTCTCTGTATTTAAAACATATTTCTTGTAGGCAGTATATAAGCGGGTATTGCTTTTGCATCTAGTCTGCCATTTAACTGTGAATATTTATCCATTTATATTTAATGTGATTATAGATTTTATTGTTTATTATATTTTTTATACATCTTTATTGGAGTATAATTGCTTCACAATGCTGTGTTAGTTTCTGTTGTACAACAGTGCGAATCAGCCATATGCATATATGTATCCCCACATCACCTCCATCTTAAGCTTGCCTCCCACCCTCCCTATCCCACCCCTCTAGGTCGTAGCAAAGCACTGAGGTGATCTCCTTGTGCTCTGCAGCTGCTTCCCACTAGCTAATCTATTTTACATTGGGTAGTGTATATATGTTGATGCTTCACTCACTTTGCCCCAGCTTCCCCCTCCCTACCCCACATCCTCAAGTCCATTCTCTATGTCTGCATCTTTATTCCTGTGCTGCTACTAGGTTCATCAGTACCACTTATTTATTTAGATTCCATATATATGCATTAGCATACGGTATTTGTTTTTCTCTTTCTGAGTTACTTCACTCTGTATGACAGATTCTAGGTCCATCCACCTCACTACAAATAACTCAGTTTCATTTCTTTTTATGGCTGAGTAATATTCAATTGTATATATGTACCACATCTTCTTTATCCATTCATCTGTCAATGGACATTTAGGTTGGTTCCATGTCCTGGCTATTGTAAATGGTACTGCAATGAACATTTTGGTACATGTCTCTTTTTGAATTATGGTTTCCTCAGGATATATGCCCAGTAGAGGGATTGCTGGGTCACATGGTAGTTCTATTTTTAGTTTTTTAAGGAACCTCCCTACTGTTCTCCATAGTGGCTGTATCAATTTACATTCCCACCAACAGTGCAGGAGGGTTCCCTTTTCACCACACCCTCTCCAGCATTTATTGTTTTTAGATTTTTTGGTAATGGCCATTCTGACTGGTGTGAGGTGATACCTCATTGTAGGTTTTTTTTTTAAATTCTTTTTTTTATTTTTATTTTTTGTGGTACGCGGGCCTCTCACTGCTGTGGCCTCTCCCGTTGCGGAGCACAGGCTCCGGATGCACAGGCTCAGCGGCCATGGCTCACGGGCCCAGCCGCTCCACGGCATGTGGGATCTTCCTGGACCGGGGCACGAACCTGTGTCCCCTGCATCGGCAGGCGGACCCTCAATCACTGCGCACCAGGGAAGCCCTCATTGTAGTTTTGATTTGCATTTCTCTAATGATTAGTGATGTTGAGCATCTTTTCATGTGCCTCTTGGCCATCTGTATGTCTTCTTTGGAGAAATGTCTACTTATGTCTTCTGCCCATTTTCGGATTGGGTTGTTTGTTTTATTGATATTGAGCTGCATGAGCGCTTGTATATTTTGGAGATTAATCCTTTGTCAGTTGCTTCATTTGCAAATATTTTCTCCGATTCTGAGGGTTGTCTTTTCATCTTGTTTATGGTTTCCTTTGCTGTGCAAAAGTTTTTAAGTTTAATTAAGTCGCAGTTTTATGCATAAAATCTGCTTAAAATCTACCTGCAGGAGCTACATGGAGAAGTTCCGATTCACATCCTCTTCAATTTATCCCATCAGAAATATGCTCTCATCTTCCAAAACCCTTGAAACTCTAATTTTGTTACTTGAAAGTCAGAGCATAATTTTTCTATTGAGATTTAAATTTTTCTTTTACCTTTAGTGCAATTAATTTGTCAATGAGTCATGACAAATTCCAATTAGTGGTTTCACTACATGAGTAAAAATGATCACTTTTGTAAATGTTTTATTTACACACTGTAAATATATTTATCTGCTTACTTCTAGTGCACACAAATAGTGCATCATACTTAGGGATGTTGAAAGATCGAATGAGGAATTCCCCAGCAGTTCAGTGGTTGAGACTCTGTGATTCCACTGCAGGGGGCATGGGTTCGATCCCTGGTCGGGGAACTAAGATCCCACAAACTGAGCGGCAAAAAAAAAAAAAAAAAAAAAAGCATTGGCTTTTGAATAGGGCACATTAGCTTTTTGGAATCCAGCCATGTCAACCAAGCTCCCCTTTCCTCTTAACCCCCATTTTGTAAACATTAAATAAGATATGTGAAGTACTAGCAAACACTTAGTAGGTGTTAATAACCCTCACTAACCCACCTCTTCCCATCCTCCCTGGAACCTGTCTATTCTCCCCCATTTTATGTAGTTTATTCTAACTGAAATAAGCCGCGACCATCAGGGTCATTCCTGAAATATGTTAAAATCCCTTTATGGGGTGAGCATTGGGTAGGTAGATTAACAATGACTTGTAGTCAGTCCTTTGGGCTGCATTTTGCCATATGGAGTTGTTTTGCTTCAGGGAATACATTTTTCCTAGTGGTGGATCTGAGTCACCAGCACATTTATGGAGTCATCGCTCCTTAGGGTAGCAAAGATCTCAAGGGAGCCAAGAGATGGTACAGCTCTGGCTCCCTATAGAGAAAGGGCTGAGTTGGCAGAGCCTGGGGAGGGAAGGCAACTGGAATGGGGTCACGGCGCTGATTGTGCGAACGCTGGATTTGGTGTTCCTGTCTCCTGGTTTCTGACGCTGTGCTTTTTCTTCTGCTGTGAGGAGTTCCACCCTCGCAGAGAAGTGTTTCACACAAGTGACAGGGATTATTAGAATCATCTGAGTTTCCTCTGGACTGTGACTCAAGTCATGGGGGACTCAAAATGCTTTTAGCATCATCTCAATTCTGTTGGCAGCAAAGAGAACAAACAGAATCACCCAATTGTGTCTATTCTCTTCTCACGTGTGAGACAAAGCCTGCCAAGTTAAATTACGCCCTTAGTCCCTGCTGCTATGAATTCATAGTTCAATGTCTCCTTTCCCCTCATTAAAAAAAAAAAAAAAAAACCAAAAAAACCCCACATGTTCTCTATTAACAAAAATGTAAAAGCCAGAGAATTAGAAAGAGGAATTTTAAAATTCCCGTAGTCCCTCCTGCCAAAGACTATCACAGTGAACATTTTGGGATACTTTTCGGAATTAAAAAAAAAAAAATCTAGTTATGATTTTATTGCTTTCTGCTTTTCATATAAAATTTCATATTCTGCATTTTTTCTACATTATAACAGAAGTCTTTTCCATAGTTATTATAACTTCATAAAAATAGTTTTAGTGGCCGCAGCGTGTCTTATTCAGGCAATTTAGTAGGTTACTTAACTGATTGGACATTTAGCTTTTAATGTAACTGAACTCTAGAACTGAAATTAATAGAAAAAGTTTTAGTATATTTAATACTGTTTTCAATCTTAAAACAATACATGAACATTATAAAAACATAGACAAAGAGAAAGGCTCAAATCCAAGAGAACAGAAAATAAAAAGCAAAATTCTTCACCTGGCCTATTTCAGCACACACTTTGTAGCCCATCACCCTCTTTTAACCACTTATGATTTTTGTTTCTCTGGAAATTTCCTCTCCGACTCTAAATAAGGGTTGTCAAGCATTCTAAACCTTTTCCTAGTAATTTAGTCCGAGTATTGAGTAACAGCAAAAGTTATGTCCAACTAGCAAAGTACCCTACTAAATTGCCTAGATAAGTATTATGCAGCCACTAAAGTTATTTTTAGAAAGACTTTCTAATAAACCAAGAATGCTTCTCTTCTTGATTTGTCAACTAAAAAGCATATACCTAGTCTTCAGTGTTACACTGAGGAATTTAGCTCACTTCAAGTATCCTGTACTCACCTTTGCCTCCTCTCATTTTTTAATATTTATATTTATTACCTGAGATATACTTGTTATTCTGGTAAATTCAATTGATGGGCTTATACCTCTATTTCTTGGGCCATCCACTCTGGGAGGATGACTCCTCTCTCACACCTGAGGGAAAAGCTGACACCCCTCTGCTTCTTCCCATCTTCTTGTCCTCTGTCCCACTCTCAATTTCTTCAGGTATTCCACTTCTTCACATGACAGGTTGATAACATTTACATTTTGTTAAGCTTTCAGTGAGGTTGCTCCTGACCTGAGATTGTTTTTGGAGCTGTGGTGACCGGAGTTGCACTAAAATGAAAAATCCAGGAGTCGAAGGACCAATACTGTGCATTTATTTATTTATTTATTTATTTTTGCGGTACACGGGCCTCTCAGTGCTGTGGCTTCTCCCGTTGCGGAGCACAGGCTCTGGACGCGCAGGCTCAGTGGCCATGGATCACGGGCCCAGCCGCTCCGCGGCATGTGGGATCTTCCCGGACCGGGGCACGAACCCGCGTCCCCTGCATCGGCAGGCGGACTCTCAACCACTGCGCCACCAGGGAAGCCCAATGCTGTGCATTTAAAGAGAAGGTGGGGCTTAAGCAAGCCCTCTCCATGACTGCATCCCCTGAGGTGTGTTTGCCCATCACAATGGGTCCAAGAGCAAGAGGGGGAAGCTGGGTGGACAGTGGCTGTGTTCTCCGCTGCCTGTCATTTGGGACTCTCACGCTGGCTGGAGGAAATGTCATTCGCACTAGGATAAGGAAAACACTGGCAGCGGCTCCCTTCTGCCTGCCTTCCCTCCCTGCCGGCGCAGAGGGTCCCTCCTTCTCAGGGGCTGTGCACATGGGCTGGAGGCGTCCTCTGAGCTGGCTGCTCCGCGGGCTGGCTGTTATCTGCCCAGGGGAGAGGCTCAGGGTTTGAGATCCGCAGCACCCTGGTCTGGAGACCAGAAGAGTAACGCCTCCCTCTGACAGCTCACATGGGGGATGTGTGTGGGACGTGTCCGGGGTGAAGCCTGGCAAAAAGTTGGGGCTCCTTGTGAGCAGAGCCTGCCCTTCGGCCAGTCCTGGCTCCCACCAGGCCGCAGGGGCATCCAAGGCTGCTGTCACTGCTCCAGGCCCTGGGATACGGCCGTGATCAGAAGAGAGAAGACCCCCTCTCCTTAGGGTGCTGGGAGTCCTTAAAGGAAGGCAGACAAGAAGCAAAATCAATGCCATCAATTGTGTGGACTATTAGAAGATGGTGAGTGTGATGCAGAGAAGGTCTGGGAAAGCCGGGGTTGGGCGGCCTGGATCCTGCCCTCCGCAGGGCTCCCACCTCCCTGCTTTCCCAATCCCTCTCTCCTGCATCCGTGCCTCTTCTATTTCCTAATCTTCCCAAGCCCTGCACACGATGCTCCTGGCACTGTCCCGGGGGAGCGATGCTCAGACCGTGGCAATGAGAGGGAGGGAGCGATCGCTGAGCCCTTGTTGGGTGCTGCTGGGCAGGGATGGGGGAGGGAGAGGGGAGGAGGAACGCTGGGCTCCTGCACGAAGGTCTTCCGGAGGGTGACGACGGCAAACCCCTGGCTTCCAGGAAGGTTCCCCTGTGCGTCAGACGACCCTTTCCTCCCTGGTGGGTGCTGGCCGTGGAGAAAGGGTTAGCTGGGGCAGGTCGCCGTGCAGCCGGGGCATGTGCGCTTGCCACCCTCCAGCCTCTCGGCGTTGCTGGGAAGCTGCCGGCACAGGCCTCCCCCGCCACCAGCTTTGTCACTTTAGTCCTCAAATAACCCAGCAAGCCTGGTTGGTGTGGCAGCAAATCCACGTTCCTCCGGTTGCTGTGCCTGGCGCGAGGCTGCTCAGACATTCCGTAGGCGCCAACTGAAGGTGCCAGGCCCTATGGTGAGACCCCGCGCTGCACGCCCCCTGCACAGAGGCCGGTGGTTATAACTGGCACCCCTCATTCCTCACCACCACAGAGGAGACAAGCGTGGGCGCGGGCTCGGAGCACGCCAGGGGAAGATGGTGGGTGGGGACAAGAGGCCACCGGGCAGGGCAGCGTGGTGCCTGCCGGGGGAGCACAGAGCGGGGTCCCGGCACCCGGGCTGGTGGGAATCGGGCTGTTTCCAGGCCAGCTGGGGATGTCTTTTCATTATTCTTTCTCTCAAAATGGAATTATCTTTCAAAATCAATTTTGACCGGCAGCCCAGACATCTTGCCTGGGCCGTCTGGAGGAACTGGCTTCCTTGCCCACACATACTTTCCTTTCCTTCCAAAGGAAGATGGAGGTAACCTTCTGCTGGTTTGGAAGAAAGTGGGAGAGGAGGGAGGAAGGCAAGTAGGTGAATTTAGAAGACGGGACAGGAAAAGGGGGGGCAGGGGAAGCTGCCATGAAAGCAAGGGGCCGGCAAGCCCGAGGCCAGCACCTTTGCAGCTGGAACTGCAGACCCGCGGTGCTGAGCGCTGGCCCACTTAGCTCTGATTGCAGGGCATCCTGGCCTCCAGGGCCGCCCCGGACAGTGAGTCTGTGGACCCCCAGGAGCCCCTGGGGCGCAGCGCACAGCACAGGCGTCATTGTGAAAACCAGAAGAAGAGTCAAGGTGGAAACCACGGGAAGAGAGCAAAGGGCAGAGAGAGGAAGAGAGTGATGGGCGTTCGATGGGGGAGGGAGGGGTGGTCATGGACAGCAGTCGAGGGGCTACAAGCCAGACAGCAGGATCCCAGGCCCGATTGCCACTGCCGTGCTCAGTTTCCCCATTTGAGAGAGTGAGCTGGCGGGGACCCTTCCCGCCCTTGCTTGGGTGGTCCAGGCAGCAGAGGCTCTGCACTGTCCCTGTCACCCTCTATGGCTATGTGCCCTCCGTCTGCAACAAGGACAGCTGTAGCCACCTGCCCTCACCGTTCTCACTGGGGTTGCTCTGCATAAGCCTCCAGGCCAGGGGGGCTCCTCTCTGCCAGGTGGGCAGCCCGGAAGCTAGAGCTTCTCCTCTGTGGAGGCGCCCAGAGTGGACCAAGCCCCCTGCCCCGGCAGGGCCAGGAGCTGGGAAGCACGACGTGGGCAAGTTATTTTACAAAAACAGCAGTGCCACCCTTGCTGGGTCTTGAAGCAAAAATGAGGCAAATCCCGCCCATGTCCCACCTCTGGTGAAGATAGTCCACTGAGTGCTCAGCACAGCGCTCAGTATAGGGTGGACTTCCCAAGGGGAGAGCTAGCACCCCAGTGACCACAAGCTGCTGTGTGTCCGGGGCTGACAGACATCCCACCCCTTAGTTACAGAGCCCTGAGTAGGGGCTGGGCCGGGGAGACACGTCCAGCCCCTCGATTGCCTGCTGGCTCCGGCCTCTGGCTCCTACTGTCCCGCAGTCACCTGTGCTCAGCGCGAGCCAGCCACGCCTTGCCCTCTGGGCACACCAGCCAGCCGCTGAGCTCCAACTGCATGGTCCTGGAGAACGGCGGCTTTGGGGGGTGAGGATGACGTGGGCGGACAAGGACGGCTCTGCTGGCCAACGGTTGGGCAGAATGAAGCACACGGGCCTGTGGGGTCAGATAGGAGGGTGTCCAGGTGCGCAGGGCAGAGCGGGACATGAAAGAAATGGGACTGTCATGGGCAAGGGGGACACTGGAACAGCAGGTGCAGAGGCTGGAGGTGAGGCAGAGCGAGGCAGAGTTCTGCGGTTGTAGAGTCTGGGGAGAGGATGGATTAGCTGCCAGGGAAGGCGGGGCTCACATCCCAAAGGCAGGGTGGGCGAGCCCGGGGATCTGACTCAGCGCACCGCATGGGGCGGGCCCGGGGGGAGTGTGCCTGGATGGTAGGCTCTGGAGCTGCTCCGTCCTGGCCCGGCCCCCAGGCCACCTTCAGCTCAGAAGAGAGTGTCTGCCCCTTGCCAACCCCCACGGGGCTCCTCCATGTGTGTGCACTGAGCTGCCTGTCACCATCTGTGCCATCCCCACCCCCCTGGGCTGTGAGTCCCTCTGAATCCCCCCCGCACCTGGCACAGTGGCCCCTCTGATGTGTGTGTGCTGAATGGATCCGCACAGCCATCAAAAACTGAAAACTTTAGGGAAACGTTTCCAAAAGGCAAGAAGGGGCTTCTTTTTTTATCCCCCAATCCACTTTTTTTTTTTTTTAAATAAATTTACTTATTTATTTATTTTTGGCTGAGTTGGGTCTTCGTTGCTGCGCACAGGCTTTCTCTAGTTGCAGCGAGCGGGGGCTAATCTTCGTTGTGGTGCACGGGCTCTAGGCACATGGGCTTCAATAGCTGAGGCTCGCAAGCTCTAGAGTTCAGGCTCAGTAGCTGTGGCTCACGGGCTTAGTTGCTCCGCGGCATGTGGGATCTTCCCGGACCAGGTCTTGAACCAGTGTCCCCTGCATTGGCAGGCGGATTCTTAACCACTGCACCACCAGAGAAGCCCTGTTTTTAATTTTACTTTTTTAATTTAATTAATTTATTTTTTAAAATTTATGTATTTATTTATTTGACTGTGTTGGGCACGTGCAGCACATGGGATCTTCGCTGCGGCATGGGGGCTCTTAGCTGTGGTGCACAGGCTTCTCTAGTTGCTGCACGGACTTAGTTGCCCCGCCACATTTGGGATCTTAGTTCCCCGACCAGAGATCGAACTCACATCCCCTGCATTGGAAGGCAGATTCTTAACCACTGGACCACCAGGGAAGTCCCAAAGGGGCTTCTTTTAAGCAAGGAAAATGGGACTTACACAGAATTCTGTCTCCTCTCAAAATTTTATTTAAATGACAAGGAAAGGAGTAAAAAGAGCATAAATTCCCAAGAACAAGAAGAGGCCAGGAAGGACACGATTCTAGGCAAGAGGAGTCTGGCACACTTTGGAAGCCTGCACGTGGATGGAGAAGGGGTAAGTGGCTTTGCAGACCCGAGGAAGCTGAAAGCTGACCATCTGTTATTGGTACAAAACCCCAGAAAAGCTCTAGAGTTGAAGGAGGGGTTTTGGGAGGGACTGGAAACAAGAACTGGATGAAAGTTTAAGGAAAGCCACCCCCATTCGAGGCCTGATAGTGGCCCTCCTTGACCGTCCCTTGACCTGGGTCTGCACTGCTCCTATCCCAGAGGGACGGGCTGTGGTTTCTGTGCCCGTGGAGATCTGGGAAGTAAGGCTGAGTGTGGTGAAGTCACCAGAACCTGGTGAAATCTGGGTTGTGGAAGCCAGATTCCTGTCGTCAGGCCCAGGGCAGCCACGGGGAGGTAAGCAAAAACTGGAGGAGAGCGCCCAGGGCTGCCCTGGGGCAGGGACGCTCTGCCCCTGAGAACTCCCTGGTAGCCGAAGCAGCTGTTGGTTAAGGCCTGCACTTTTCCTGGACCGCAGACGGCTTAATCCAGAGGAGTGAGACACGGGCGGGCCCCTTTACTTTTTACCTCTGCACACAGCTGACTGCCAGAGCGTTTCAGCCGCCCTGGCCTGGCAGCAGCTGCTAAGTTGGTTATGCGAAAGTGCAGAACACTAACGTTCTTGTGGGATTTTTCAGTAGAGATAAGCATTTGCCGAGATTGACTGCGAAATAAACTCAGCATTCTCTCAGCTTTACCGCGCCCACGGCCCTCAGACCCAGTCAGTCCACGGTTCCCGCCAGGCAGAACCCGGGTCTGTGCGTGCAGCCACCCCCTCAAAGCAGCGTCTCACGTAAGACGACAAGGTGGGCAGCGTGGAGCTGGCGAGAAGAGGAAAACCGGGCGGTCCTTGAGAGCTCACCTGGCCAGCTGCCCGTTTGGGGAGGCTCAGATGCAAATGTGGTTTCACTGTTTCCAAGGCCAGGAGAGCTCAGGGTGTGGGGGAGGGGAGAGCACCTGCGGTGGATCCGGGATGGCCTGGCTCCCAGGGTCCAGTGGGGGCTCCCTGTACATGCCCATGACCCCCATGGATAATGTCCGGAGAAAAGGAATAGGATCTCTTAGGTGTTAAGTGGATCAGGGAGAACCATCCCCATCCTTCTAGATGCTCAGGTTGGAAGTCTCGGGCCATCTTGCCCCCTCTCCTCTGATCTCCCATATCTGCAAGTACATCCAGAATCGGACCTCTCCTCCCACCTCCCTCATTCGCCCTGGTCCACGTGTCCAGCCACTCCGGCTAAGGTGACTGCCATGGCTGCCCACGCGGCTGTGCTGCTTTCGCTCTGTCCCCTGTGGTCTAAACCTGGCACAGCGGCTGGCGTGACGCTGTTCCACCTTGAGCCACATCGGGGCCCTCTTCTGCTCCCACTTCCTGAGAGAGACCCAAGGTCCTCAAACATGTGAAGACGGCCCTACTGGCCCTCCCTGAAGCCTGGCCCCAGCCTCAGGCCCACCTGCTCACGGTGTCCCAGGGCCTCTGCCCTGGTGGCCCTCTGCCGCGGACATCCACACGCTTGCTTCCTTCTCCCTTTGGGCCTCAGGAGGCACCAGGGGCATCTGCGCCGTTGCCCACCCTGCTTGACCTCCCCATCACCCACCCTGTGTGTTTTTCTCCACTGCACTTGCTATTGGCTGGCCCGGCTAACATTCATTTGCCTGTTGGCGTTTTCGAGTCTCCCCGCACGGGAACGAGAACAGCACATGAACGAGGACTTGGTTTGTTCAGTCAGCTACTCTATCCCCAGTGCCTGTACCCCACACACCCTGGCCCCGCGGGTCCCTGCTGAGCACTCGCTGTGGGCCACTCTGCAGGCTTCCACACTCGTCCACGTGGCAGCCCTGTGAGGTCGCCTACAGCTTGGCGGCTTTACAGTCAAGGCTACTGGGAGGCCCAGCCACACGGCCAGAAAGGCCCTCCCCGCCATGTGCCATTCCTGATTCAAGCCTGGGTTTTGGTTCCTCGGCCAAGCTTCTTAAGCTCTCTTAGCCTCAGTGTTGTCATCTGTAAAAGGGGGCTGATAACCCACTTCCCTCAGTAATAGCAGTGCTAATGGGTGGCATCCAAAGTGGATGGGGCGGTGGGGTCAGCATTCCTTCCTCAGTCCTCAAGGGCCACTGCCCAGGGGGGTCTCTCTTTTGGATTCTGGAGGAACGTTCCCCTGAGCTCTGGGCGCTGGGCGGCTTGACACTCTGCCTTGTAAGTAGCCCTGAACATACCCACCCGTTCACGAATTCGGAGGTGGGTGGACTGCACAATCCATTTCCTACAGGCTCAGAGCTGACCTGCGTTACCTCCCCAGCTCACAGCTGACAGGGAAGTGAGAGTGAGGAGCTGGCGTCTCCATCACGTGCCCTGTGTGGCTGGCTGACTTCTCCACTTGGCACCTTGGTTTGACTAGCGGAGGACCAGGGGCCGGTGCTAGGGCCTCCCCTGTCCCCTTTGGCCTGCTGGGGAGCTGGGATCCAGGCCCCACTTCCTTCCCGGGGATGGACTGTTTTCCTTGCCCTGCTTAGTGGGGAGGGTCAGAGCCACAGCACTTTACTCAGGAGCGCCCCCCGCACCCCAGGGCATGGAGAGGCTGGCCTTTCGAGAACCTCTATCCTTCCCAAACCTCACTGCATGTTCAGACCGTCCTATCTTAGAGGGGACAGTGAGAACAAAGAGCTCCTGAGCTTCTGCTGACTTAGCTGGCGGGACGGGTCCAGAGTGTCTGCCTGGGAAAAGCAGGGGGCGCTCCATGTTCCGCCGTCCGCCTGTGCTGGCTGGGCTCAGCTGCTTCTTACATGGCATCCCCCCCGCCCCCCACCGCTGCTGTGTACGTGGTGGGACGTTCCACAGCCAGACTGAGCGGGTGTGGCTGGGCGCATTCTCCAAGAGGGGCCGCCCGCCTCCTTTGCTCATCATGGAAGGGACCCCGTTCTGATTGTGGGATGAATGCAGCCCTGGCCTCTGAGCGTCATAGAAGTTGTTCTGAAATCATGTGGCTTGGGTAAGGGGGGCCTTTTGGCTCCTTTGTCCAGAGCAAGGCGTTATTGATTAGAGCGCCGCTGGACTGGAAATCCACTACCTGGAAAACGGACGCAGACACTTCCTGTGTCACCTCATCAAACATCCATCTACTGTCGGCCCATGGGCTCTGTTCCTTAGAGCCTTGTGACACCTGAGAGCATCTTGCAAAGATCCAGGACACCACAGATATGTTTCAGAAAGACTGGAGAAGTGCTAAAAGGGGCAAGTCCAGGCCAGGGAGCCCTGAGCAGCCCAGGGGAGCAGGGAAGTAGGGAGGGCGTGGAATCGGGCTCTAGACCAGGCTTTGTTGGGGCCAGACTCTTAAGGTGTTTTCTCATAGCCTTGCAGCTGGCCACTCTGGTCCTGCGTCTCTTGCTGAGCTCTGGAAGAGGCCATGGTCAATGAGAGAGACAGAGAAACAGAGGGGCAGGTACTGTGCCACGTGATGGAGGCTGTGATGGAAGATCCAGAGTGGAGGGCTGCAAGAGGATGAGGGTTGGGCTGCCCACTCCAGTCTCGGGGAGATCTGGGAGGAGCAGGCCAGGGAGGCTTCCCCGAGGAGTTGACAGCTGAGCATGAGCTGGAGCATGACCATGGGTTAGCCCAGCCCAGAGAGGCAGGCAGCAGTGGTGCAGAGCCCAGACAGAGGGAAGATGGGGGCAAAGCCTGGAAGTGCAGTCAGCATGTGTGTGTGTGTGTGTGTGTGTGTGCTCTGGGCAATGAAGAAGGGTGGAATGGAGTTGAGGTGGGAGGAGTCACACAGGGGCTGGAGGAGAGTGTCAATGAGTTTGGACTTTATACTGCAGACAGAGGGGGGCATTGTAGGGGTTCAAGCTGGGCGTGGTAAGGTCAGATTTGAATCTGACAGTGAGGAGTGTGTGAAAACCCAGAAGGAGGCTGTGGCAGCAGCCTCAGCCAGATGGGATGAGGTCCTTGACTGGACACTGAAGGCAATCAGTGTTCTTTGCAGCAGCCGTGGGAATAGAGGACACCAGAAGTGTCCCAGCAGAATCCTCCTGGGGGGATCCTCCCCGGTGGGGCCTGGTAGAGGCTCTGGGACTGTCAGCTTAGAGCATTCCCACGCTGCTGCAAGCCTGACAGGCAAAGTGCTTAAATATTTATTACAAACATAAATTGATTTTGGAGAACTAAATTCTCAAAAAGGAAAATGAAAGGGAAGGGAAGGTGGGACCTCTGAATGCCAATTTGAAGCACCCGGCCTCTGCATATTTCATTAACCCCTCAGAGTGCTGAGGGACCAGATTTTCAGGATGTGAGGATGTCTGGCTATTCACACTCTGATGCTCCTTGTGGCAGCAGCTCATTATTCTGGGGCTGTGTGAGGAAGGTCAGATGCAAAGATGCTTGAGAAAAGGAAGAGTGAATGAAATCATAATGGGCAGGGGAGGACTTTTGTTGAACCACTGAAGGAATAATAGATACGAGAAACTAGCTGAGAATCAAAATGAACATCAGGAAAAGGTAATGGGGTGTTTGGAAAGAGCGCTGACCATGGACTCAGCCAGATCTTCATCTTTTTACTACTCTGAGAACTTGAGAAAATGTCTCAATGTCTCTGGACTCGTGAAGTACAAGTAATATGATCTACAATCACCATCGCTATCATCTTTATTGCCATCATTATTATCATTACTTTTATATTCATCATCCATCACCATCACTACAAACATCATCATCATTACCATCACTATCCATCATTATCACTGTCATCACCACCACCATCATCACCATCACCATCATCACCATCATCACCATCATCATCACCATCATCATCATCATCACCATCACCATCATCACCATCATCATCATCATCACCATCACCATCATCATCATCACCACCATCATCATCATCATCATCACCATCATCATTATCATCACCATCACCATCATCATCATCACCACCATCATCATCATCATCACCATCACCATCATCATCATCATCATCATCACCATCACCATCATCACCATCATCATCATCATCACCATCACCATCATCATCATCACCACCATCATCATCACCATCACCATCATCATCACCATCACCATCATCATCATCATCACCATCACCATCATCATCATCATCACCATCACCATCATCATCATCACCACCATCATCATCACCATCACCATCATCATCATCATCATCATCACCATCATCATCATCACCATCACCATCATCATTATCATCATCACCACCACCATTGTCACCATCATCATCACCATCACCATCATCATCGACATCACCATCATTATCATCACCATCATCATCATCACCATCGTCACCATCATCACCACCACCATCACCATCATCACCATCACCATGATCATCACCATCACCATCATCATTATCATCACCATCACTATCATCATCATCACCATCATCATTATCATCATCACCACCACCATCGTCACCATCACCATCATCACCATCATCACCACCACCTTCACCATCATCACCGTCATCACCATCATCACCATCACCATTATTACCATCAGCAACGTTGTTGTCATTACCACTGTCATCATTGTGACCATCACCGTCATCATCACCCCGTTATCACCACAATAATCATTACCACCATCACTATCTTCCCCATCACCGTCATCACTGTCATTATCACAATTACCATTATCGTCATCATCATTTCTACCATTACCATCCCCATCATTACCATCATTATCATCATCACTGTCACCTTCATCATCATGACCAGCACCATCACCATCATCACTATCATTATCACCATCACCATCATCATCACTATGATTATCCATGATTATCGCCATCATCATTATTACAATTTTCAACGCTTTGACAAGTTACTGTGCGCCCCACCCATGAACTGATCTATTTCTCAAAACAACTGTATCACTATAGACTGTTGTCTACATGTCCCATTGCACAGTTTAGGAAACTGAGGTGTGACAAATAGGCTTAAGTTGACCAAGAGCCTGTAAGTGGCAGAGTGGTTCTGCCTGACAGCATAGGCGTCTCCTGGGTCGAGTGTTGCTGTGAGCATTAACTGTGGTGACGTTTGTACATTGCTGGTGAGAAGTAGGTCCCATCACCTGGGGCTTCTTGTTGCATGTGTCTTTGTTGGTGAAGAGCAGTTGTGCCATGGCCTGGTCCAGGGGTGGTAGGTCAGATTTTGCCCTGGTAAGCATAAACAAAATCCAAAGACATTTTGGGGATCCTCCTGTGTGCTGAGCAATGTGCCAGGAAACACTGGGCCCTGTGACCTTTGGGAGAAGCACCAAGATGCATGTCTGCAGCCTGGCCAAAATGATGCTTAGCCTGTGCAAGGCACAAGCACTGTAGGGGCCTGGCGACTCCCTCTGCGCTGCCCGGTGAACCACTGCCCAGTGCCTGCTGTGGCACCTCCCAGAGTCAGCGATGGAGAGAGAAGAGCTTGGTCAGAGACCACAATGGTGCTGGCAGAGGCAAAGGCCTGGTGTCTCCTGCTCAGGTGCTCGGATCCATCAGCCAGAAATGGCTTGAATCGGAGAACCGGTCTTTGACATTTTGAGAGCAACTGGCTAATGAATTTGAATAAATTTAGATTACTTTAATAAAGCACACTCTACAGAATGCATTTTAAGGGCAGAAGGAAGAAGCGAAGGGCCTTGCAATTATCCCAGCCCACTGCATAATTTATTTCATGCGCTGGAGAGTCACCTTAGACATCACAGGAGTCATCTACCATGCTTTTGGCATGGTAGGGGAAACGGGCAGAAGGGGGAGACTTTTTTTTTATTAGCTTAGTCTTATCTACCTTATTAAAGGATCTAAATTTATTTTCAAAACCCATCAGAGTCTTACCATCCAAAGATGAACCTTTTGTTAATAATTTGTAAGTGTATCCTTGGTCTTCTTTTCCTCTTAATAGTTTTATTAAGAAAAAGAAAGGGAAAAGAAGAAGCAATTTAAGGTTAAGAAGTGTCTGGGGGAAGGAGAAGCCCTCGGGGGACCTGAGGGCAGTGCGATGTTGAGTAAAGTGGGTCATCCTGTGATCAGGCAAATGCAGGTTAAGGCCGCACCTTGCCCGTGACTTTGACGGCTACCAGGGGTCTCTGTGCTTCGGTCTCCTCGTCTTCAAAGTAGAGATCAGAGTGTCCACCCGCCAGGGTGTGGGTGAGGTTAAGTGAGGTGCGCACTGTAGGAAGCACCTGGCAGGTACCCCGGCAGAGGCCGTCCCTCTGCTGCTGGTGGCCTGGGCGCTCTGGGCCACAAGGAGGGACATGCTGGGCTTGATGGGGGGCCTGGGATCAAGGCATTGCCCAGCATGGGTGGTGGACTGTTTGCATGCACTCTGTACATACACATGCACACATATACACACACATATACACTTACACACACGGATAGAGTGGAGCTGGCACACAGCTAAGGCGGATGGGAGGACCCACTGAGAGGTCAGGACGCCTTCAAAAGGCCGCGAGCGCTTCGGAGCCAGTACAGTGTGTGGTCCTCTGCTGGCTGGTGAGCTGTGTTTGCTGAGGCATCCAGACCCTTCTATCCCAGTCCCCTCCCAGTGGGGGCTCCTGGGGGGCGGAGGCTCCACACTGTCACAGGTGCCCCAGGTCGAGCAGAGGCCATACCGCAGCCGAACAGAGAGGCAGCTGCTGCCATCAGGCGTGTGGGTCATGGCGGTGCCCTCCCCTCAGCACAGCCATCAAGTCTGGGGGCGCTGTCAGCTGCAAAGGCCCAGAGAGGCTCTGAGACAGCTCCTGCCACTTGGGAGTTGCATATGTTGGCGGGCTGACGGCCTGCCCTGGGAGATGCTGGGGATGAAATGGTAGCCTCGCCCGGAGTGGACAAGAGAGCGTTCCAGGCACAGCGTTCGTGGCTCCCGGGGGCCCAGGTGCTGGAGAGGAGATGTCAGGCCGTGCCAGTGTCCCCTGAGAGGCGGGCTGTGCTCCTTCATCCCGTATGTGTTTTGGGAAGCCCACTTGCAGGGTGGGGGGCACTGCCCTGCCACCATCCCCTCCCCTTGCATCTGGGCTGGCTTGTGGCTGCTCCAACCAGCAGAGGACAGGAAAGCTCAGCCTGGCGGGCGCTAGAGAGCTTTCACATGGGGAGGGGCTGCTCCGGGCCTCGTGCCCTCTCCTCCCGGACTTGCTGCTCTTGCTCTTGCTGCTGCCGTGGCACACATGTGGGCGACACGGGAGGGACGCACCCAGTGCTAGTCTGAGCTCGGGCCCTTCTGAGGTTCCGATGCCACTACCCAGTCCACAAGCTGAGAAACAAGGCCCAAGACGTGAGGGGCCATCTCTAGAGCTCACCCTGGAGCCCATGTGGCACAAAGCCCGTCCTTTCTTCCACCTAGGTTGTAAAAGTGTAGAAAGTGGGGATTTAAAACAACAAAATAATAATCTGGACAGGTGCATTCAAAAGGTGCGCTGGGAGGGAGTGGGCCGCACCACGTCTTAGGGGGCTGCGCTGCTAGCGTGGGGTCATGGGAGGTGCTCTGATGAAGGCCGGGAGGGTCCAATTCCACTTGGCCGCCTTCCCTCGGGGCTTTGGCAGTCCTGGCTGCAATGTCAGGAGTTCTGCGGTGTGAGTGCATGGGTATGTGTGTCTGGGAGTGTGTGTGAGTGTGTGCTTGTGGACATGAGTGTGCCTGTGAGTGTGGATGCGGGGGGAGAGTGCAAGGGGGCACCGGACGCTCAGGGCAAGCCTACCCCGCAGGCCTTCCCGCATCCTTGATGGCTGGCATGGGGCTGGCTTGGGGACAGGTCTGGAGCTCGTGTTATGAGGAGGCGGCTGTTCTGTGTCAGGTGCAAGATGGCCCAGGTGGAAGACAGGTCCCTACCCCAGAAGGTGCCCGGTCAGACATGAGACAAGGAGGCCAAGGTGTGGGGAGTGACGGTCCGGCAGACAGTGCAGGGGTGGACCAGCCCCAGGCGCAGGGGCCCCCCAGGCCGCTGGACCCAGCTGTGGGCGTATCCTCAGGTCAGGAAGAACCTCAGCAGCAGGGGCGGGGCGGTGGCCAGTGGCACGTGCAGAGGTGGTCCTGCAAGGGACAGTGAAGGCGCAGAGGCCAGAGGCAGGAGGGTTGCGTTATGGGGCCTTAAAGACCTGGCCCTTCTCCTGGGGTACCGGCAGGTGGCCTTGGTCAGCAGTGGGGGGCTGAGGGACTGGAGGAGGGACACGGTGCCGGAGCCACAATCTGAACAGTGGTGGGTGGGCGGAGAGGGGGGAAGAGACGAGAAGTACCAGGAGGCTCCGCCTTCAGCAACTGGTGGCCAAGTGGACATGGTGGGTGTAGCAGAACCCGAGATGACAAAAGAGGCTGACCCGGAATGAGAAGGGGTGTGCGTGGACTCCCTGCAGGGCGCTGTGGACCCTTCTCGTCCCCTGAGCACCTCCAGAGCTGACGGTGGACAGGAGCGCGTGTCCTCACTGGTCCTGGGCGGGGGAACCG
The DNA here is from genome assembly GCF_964374135.1 of Grampus griseus. NCBI lineage: Eukaryota > Metazoa > Chordata > Mammalia > Artiodactyla > Delphinidae > Grampus > Grampus griseus. The sequence goes on from NC_139001.1 coordinate 110,351,516, forward strand.
GGGCTGGCTTGCTCTCTTCTCTGGCCATGCACCATGTCCTGTGTGGGCTGAGTGTGCCGCGGGCGGGGCCTCCAGAGGGCAAGCTGCAGGGTGGGTGTGGGTGTGCGTCAGGGAGCACAGCTTGGCCTTTGCCAGAAGCAGGATGCCCTCTGCCTGTGCCCTGTGTGTGCGCAGCCGCACGCTGACCCTCCGCCGCTGAACTGCCGAGCGGGGCCGTCCACGCTCTTGTGCCGGCCCCTCAGGACCAGCAGCGAACCGGGTGGATTTCTCCCAAGGGGAGCTCACCCCAGTCCATTTCTGGAGCCGGGAGGCGGTGATGGAAAGGAGAAAGCCCCAGGAATATTTTGCTTGTTCCTTAACTGCAGGGAGACTGGAGGTTGCTGTTGACAGACATTTCTCGGACACCTACTGTGTGCTGGTTTCTGGCGGGAGCATTACTGAAGTTCCCTAGCTCCCCAGGTAAGGTGCAAATTGCAGAGACATTGAGAGGTTTGTGGAAGTTTCCGAGGTGTGTTGACCCAGGCTGCTGCATGGAGCTGTTCCTCACCCCGGGAGCGGTTCTGGAAGCAGACCTTCTGGTGTACTTCAGGGCCGGGAGAGTAAGAGCAGGCTTTGGTACCTGGAACCTCTGTGCCCACTTTCAGAAGCCCCAAGGAAGCAGATGCTGGGCAGAGTCTCTTCAGGAGCCCCCAAAGTCCCTTCCTGCTTCTTCTTCTGGAGGCTCCAGGGCAGAGTCCCTTTTCCTCACCTTCTCCAGTGTCCTGAGGCTCCTGTGTTCCAGCTTGTGGCCCTTCCCCCATCTTCCCAGTGCATCACCCTGACCTCTGCTTCTGTCACCACAATGCCTTCTCTCTGACTCTTCCTGTGTCCTTCTGATGCAGACCCTGTGGTTACACCAGGCTACCTTCACAATCAGAATAATTTCCCATCTCAAGATCCAAGATCATTGCATCTGCATAGTCCGTTTGGCCACAGAACGTGACATTCTCAGGTTTCGGGGATTAGGGCATGGACACTTTGGGGCGCCATTATGCAGCTTCACACAAGAGTTGTTATGGTCAAAGTCCTTTCCAGGGTGGGGTGGTCAGGGCAGTGTCCTGACTGCATGGAAAGGGGCCCCGTGGGAGCCAGGGAAGGGCAGAAGCCAGCACATTGGTGAAGGAGTCCCAGGGGAGGGTTGGGCTGTACCCCTCTTCTTCCTCCACTCCAGATGCCAGCCAGGCTCCATCTCCCTCTGCTCTAACCCTCCAGGGGCTTCCATCTCTCTCAGAAGGTCCTCAGGCCCTGGCTCACGCCTGTTTTGGCCCCACTTGTAGTTTCCTGAACATCCCAGGGACACCCCAGCCCAGGGCCTTTGCATGTGCTGTTTCCTCTGCTGGAAACGCCCATCCCCAGACGTCCCATGCATCTTTCCAGTTCCAGCTCATGTTATGTGACGGCAGGGTCCTCCCTGACTAACCTCCCGCACCCCACTGTTACTCTGCATGACTTTTCTTCTTGACCCTTCAGTGCAACTGACATACATTTATTTGGTGACGAGTTTGCTTCTGTCACCCCAGGGGGGTGTAAGCTGATGAAGACAGGGACGTTGTGTTCCCAGTGCCTGAAGTGGTGCAAGGCTTGCTAAATATCAAATGAATGAATGTCGCGCACTTTGGGGCAAAACTCCCCAAACAGGAGGTCCGACATCAGTGAGTTGGAAAAGGCTGTTCTGGGTTGGGATTCCTTCTTCAAATTGCTGGGCTTGCCTTCCTCCCATCTTGAGCTCAGAGCTTCCTGGGAAACGTGTCCTGTGATTCCCCCCTCTGGGGGGGTGAGGGCCGTGGCCACCCACCGAGGTAGAAGAAATGTTGGGCAGAATCAATACCTCCAGGCAGGGCTCCTCAGGCACCTTAAGCTTCTGATGGATGGACTTGGGACCCGAAGGAGAAAAGATGCTCTGTAAATACGCTCTCTCAGACTTTCAATTCTACGTTTTCCTGCCATTAGCCTGTAATTTGTTTCTCAAAATTCTTCTATTTTAAGAAATTAAGCAGTAGGAGAAGAGGGTGAAAAACAGAAGAGAAGGGGGAGGGGCCAGGAGAAAATGAGGACCCCCCGAAGGCAGGAAGAATGGGGGGTCGTCGGCGGTGAGGGGAGGAGGGAGACAGCCTGAAGCCTGTGCTTTTGTCTGTCTTTTCCTCTCTGTGGTTGCTGCAGCTATTTCTCAGCTGAGAGCATCTGCGTGGAGGCCCTGATGACACCCGTGTTTGCAGCTGCACTGGAGACGAGGGCATTTCTCATCGAGGCACAAGGTCCCAGGCTTCTGCTGGCACTCAAGGTGCAGTGAGTGACCAGCCTGACCTGGCCAGCACCTTCTGTCTCTAGGAGGTTAGAGAGAGCACCCTGCCCACCGGAGCTCTGCCAGAACCAAAGTCAAGAGACGTGCTTCTCAGGACTCCCTGGTGCCCTCTGGGTGTCGGGGTGCTTGTCACAGAGGCATTTCTGAGCCCCCCGTGAGCACACACACCACAGCTCTTCAAAGGAATGGGGTGGGTCCTCCAGGGAGCTGCGGTCTGGCTTTCCTTGTGGGCATGGACACTCCCAGGTGTGAGACGCTCCCACATTTTGTCCTGGAAATGGATCCACTAATTTCAATTAACCTTAGAATCCTTTCCATTAAAAAAAGTCAACAGGATCAGTGGGGGATGGTGCCTACTTATGGATGGGTGATACAGTCCCAACTGCTGAAGGAGGTGGGAATGAGCCCTGAGAGGTATATCTGGGTTCAGTGCTGTCTGGGAAAAGAAAGTGCAAAGACCCTGAGGCCTGAGGCTGCTCCTGGCTTGTTTGAGGAACGGCAGAAAATCCAGAGGGGATGATGGCTGGGGAGATTAGGGGGTGTGCTCAGAGGCCCTAACTGTGAGGGCTTTGCCATTACTCTGAGTGAGGTGGTCTGACCTACAATGTAGAAGGACTTCTCTGGCTGCTGCATTGTGGGGAGGCTGTCAGGGGCAGGGATGCGTGGAGATGCGTTGGGAGGCGTGAAATGAGGGTGGGCTTGGACCAGGACGGAGGGAGAGCAGGCTCAGACAAGGGGTTGGATCCGGGTATTCAATATTCCAAGGGCAAAGCCACACGGATTTCCTGGTGGAATGGATGGAGACTGGGAGAGGAACATGGCAGTCAAGGCTGATTCCCGGGCTGTGATGGCAGAGAGCTCCGGACGCAGCAGGAAGGGATGCGTGCGGATGACAAGGATGTGTGATGGAGAAGGCATGTCCAGGCTGGGTGGTGATGGTGGGCGGAGTGGAGGCATTGCAGTCATGCCTGCCTGAGTGTCTGGAGAGAGAAGGAACGAGCCTGCTGTGGGGACCGCATGGAGCACCCCTGTTTCCAGCTCTCATGCGGCAGCAGGCAATCCAGAGGGGAGGAAGCCTGGGGGAGAAGGATAGGGGGTGTGCTCGGAGGCCATACAGCCACCCACCACCTCTTCATTGCGCAGCTCTAAGCCTTACCTGCTGAGGCTTTGGGAATGCTCGCAGCTCCAAGACCTGCTCCACACAGACTCACATCACTGTACTCAGGTCCTCTGTCCAGCCATTTGCAGCCTCAGGCCACGCCCTGGAGTCTTCATGGTTGTGCCTTTGCCTATAAGAGGGTCTCTCACTGGCCTTAGGGAAGCTGGGACCCCGGCTCTGTCCCCACCCCCACTTTCACCCCTGGGGTGGCGCCCAGCCTTGGCCAGCTCAGCCTTCACTCATATTGTCAAGACGGATGGGATACGTGTGTTTTGTTTCCGTCCTGGACCCAGGGCTAAAGCTCTTGTGATTTTGATCTGGAAGTGCGTTCTAAACCGAGAACAAATGCCCAACTTTGCCTCCCCTGGACTCTGCCAGCTGGGGTGTGTGGCGGGGTTCTCCTGCCCCCTGGCTTCTCAGGGCCCCGACGGCTCTGCCCAGGGAGGACCCTCTGCTCCCTAACTGCTCAGGCCACACGGGTTTCAGTTTGTTTCCTATCTGCACCATGCCTTTCAGCTGAGATGTTTTTTCTTGTAGCTTCTGGTTGCTTTTTTTGTTCTTCCTGTTGGGTTGTCATTTTTAGCCTTTGCATTGTGTGTTTTTGACCCCAAGATTTCCCAAGACTTGTCTAGATTTCCCAGCATCTCTGTAATTGTCGCCCGGTCTGTCTGCTCTGAGGTCTCCTTCCCAGCACTCTTCCTCCATCCCTGCCCCTTTGTTCTCGCGGGGGTCTGTCCCCAGGCTGCAGCACAGCTGTCCTCCTGGGTGACTTTTACCTTCCTCCTGGTTTACAGCTGTTGTTCGGTCTGTCTGCTCTGAGGTCTCCTTCCCAGCACTCTTCCTCCATCCCTGCCCCTTTGTTCTCGCGGGGGTCTGTCCCCAGGCTGCAGCACAGCTGTCCTCCTGGGTGACTTTTACCTTCCTCCTGGTTTACAGCTGTTGTTATCTTCATATTTCTTGGGTTTCACTCTCACTTTGCTGGAAAAAGCTTCCTATGAAAGTGAGTTTCAGAGTTAAGTTTTGTAAGCACTGTGTGTCTAAAAACATATTTATTTTGCCCTCATATTTTCCAAGAGTTGGGCTAGGTAAGGAATTGTACAGCCGTATATTTCTACTCAGAAGCTTGCAGGAACCCTCTACTGCCGTCTGGGACCCACGTTGCTGTGACGTTTGAATATTTCTGGACGATGTGCCCCTTTGCCCAAAAGAATCCTATCTTCTTTTGACTCCAGCAAATTTCTCTGTATTACTTTCTGGATAATTTTTCTTCCTTTTATGTTATGTGTTCTATCTTTATGGAACTTTTATTGGTCAGTTGTCAGAGCTTCTGGGTTGATCCTTTATATGGTTGATCATTATTTTGCTAATGTTTCCTTCTACATTTTGGGAATTTTTTTCTATTTATCTTTCTATTAAATTGTTTATTTTGGCAAAGTGTGTGTAGTATTCAACAGGATTTTCTTGTTCCCTGATTTTTTTTTTTTAATGGCAGCCTCTTCTAGGGATGCTGCCCTTATCTTCTCAGATCTCCCCAGAACACTAATTTGATGTCTCTCTTCTTAAAGTTACATGTGGAGATCTGTTTATCAAATTATAGCTATTTCATTTGAGACTGCCCCTCCTTTTTATGTTGTCCTTTCTCTTCTAGGTTTTCTTCATGAGTGGTGGTCCTGGGACCCCTCATATTGGAGAACAGGACACACAGGCAGCTTAGAAGCCCAGGTTTCTGGGATGTGCAAGTCCATGGTCAGGAATGACACTGGCCATTCTTCTGAGGCTTGTAGGAGCCATGAGGGTTGTCGTGGGTACCAACATTCCCCCTTGGTTCTCAGCAGCACGTGACACAGCTGGAGCAGGTCACCCCTACAGCCACTGTCCTTTCAGTTCTGTGCCCCCCTCCACGGACACCCTTTGCTGTCCTTCCTCCTGGTCTCTGATCATCTTCCTGACCCAGAAGTATAGAGACCCGAGGCTGTGTCCTGGTGCTTTCTCTCCTCCATCTTCACTCACACTCACTCCAATGCCTCGTTCAAGCTCACGGTTTTGAGACACAAGTGTCCCTCCAGCCTGGAGCTCTCTCCTGACCCCAGGACTCGGCCCCTAACTGCCTGTCTCATCTCCACCTGGATGTCTAATGGGCATCTCAGACTTGACCTGCCTTCATCCAGGTCCTCCCAGCTCAGCAGAGGGCAACCGTCCTTGCTGCTGGTCAGGGAGAAATCTGGAGATTCTCTTGCACACGTCCCTCTGTCCATTCTCTCCCTCTCTTTCATACATCACGACCAATCTATCACGAAACCCTATTAGGCTCCGTGTGTCCAGAATTCACCTCCTCTCTCTCCTTCACGCCTACCATGCCCACCCCAGTCCGGGTCACAACACTGCTTATCTGGACTGCAGTAACTTCTTAACTAGTTCCGAACGAGTCTCTGATTCCTCCTTGTTTATGCGGGGGCTTCTAAGTGTCTTCCGGGGCCCTTTAGAGCACCTCAGTTATGTATTTGCCCTACCTGCCCCAGGCTATAGCCAGGACCAAGTCTAGCTCACAGAGGTTTTTCCAGCCCTTAGATCAAAGGACCCATGGAGAGGCCACAGGTCATATCTATTCAGTGAGTGGCTGTTGAGTCTTTGCTTTCAGACTTCTGTCTGTCTGCACTGCAGCCATTTTTTCTTTACCAGAATTCCTGTTTTGTTCAGGTATCATCAGCTTTGGAAATGTGCTTAGGGGATGGTGGGTCCCCAGACTGATGGGGGGGTTCACAGTTGGTTCAAATCAATTGTACTGATCCCACTTCTCCATCAGGGGCTGGTTCAGAGGTGGGTGTGTAACTCAGTTCTGGAGAGTGAGGCCTGAGGGAGTCAGCTCGGGACTTCTGGGAAAATCTTTTCTTCCCTCATAAAACCATTGAGCCTCACAGGAAGAAGTCTCTTTCTGCCATTGTCTGCCTTTCTTCCTGCTTTCTGTTATGTGAGGATGGAATGCGACCGGTCTGTGCTCACGAGGAAAAGGTCAAGTGGCCCAGAGTCCTGATGTGTTGGGGCCACAGAAGGAGCCTTGGAACCACTCAATTTCAGACTTCTTGCCAAAAACACAATAAACACTTTAAACCACGATTTATCACTGTTTTGTTTCTTGTACCCAGATGCACCCGAAATGTCCTATCCCCCACCCACATGCCAGAGGCAGAGCTGGGAGGAAGAAGGGGTCTCAGGTGTCCTTAGCCAGTCCCTGGATGCACACAGGAGGCCCTGTGGGAAATGCAGAGTGGAGGGGCTTTGCAGAAGCAGATGTGAGGACTGATGGGGGAGGGGAGAGACTGGAGGGAAGGGTCTCAGCCTGGGACCGTCTGGCTGAAAGACCTTTCAATCCAAGAATATGTACCATGCCATGGCAAGGGCTTCTGTGCAGTCACGGAGGTCTGCCTGTCTTCCCAGACAGACGAAAAGCCTGCTGCCCAGAGGGGCCTGTGCATTTGGTGATTATGTGCCCGCTGGGGTGTGTCTCGATCAAGGGAAGGGGTTGAATTTGGTATTTAGTCATTGTCAGGCGATAACTGTGGACAGCTACAAGACTCAGAGATGAGAAATCCCGGAGATAAGAGAAAGAATTCAGTGGGAGGAGGCAGGCAGAGCTATTGAGGACTAAGAATGAGAAATCTCCTTAGAGTGTCCTGAAGTGCTGAGGAGGGCTTTAGATCTTCAGCAGAGCTTGCATGGGTCAAGCCAGCCTTCTGTAGACTTGAGCGTTAGGGAGACCTGAGCTGGTGTGGCACCTGCCCCTGGCGTCTCCTTCTGTTCAGACAAATTGCTTTCAGCTGGTGACTGAGTGGCAGGCGGAACAATGCCCCTCCCCCACAGGTCCCCACCCAAATTCCAGGAGTCTGTGAGTATGTTCCTTTACATGGCAAAGGGATTTTGCAGATGTGATTAACTGAAGGACCTTGCATGGGGAAATTACCCTGGATTATCCAGGTGGGTCCCATCTAATCCCATGAGCCGTGAAAAAAGGAGAAGGAAGGCCAGAGAGACACAACATGAGCAGGACTTGACTTGCTGTTGTTGGTTTGAAGATAGAGGAAGGGGCCATGGCTCAAGGGATGTGGGCAGCCTCTAGCAATTGTAACCAGCAAAGCAAAAACCAAACCCCAAATCAAACCAAACCAAAACTGGTGTTCTCAGTCCTACAGCCACAGGAAACAGATCCTTCCTGGAACCTCCAGGAAGCAACCAGCCTTGCCAAAACCTTGACTTCAGTCCAGTGATACCAGGCTAGGGGGACTTCTGACTTCCAGAACTCTAGGATGATGACTTCGAGCTGTTTTAAGCCACTAAATCTGTGGTTATTTGTTACAGCAGCATGTGGTAAAGGATTCTTTCTGCAGGTCTGAGTTGTACAAACCCTACCCTTTCCAAAATTCTTCAGGACTCGCACTTGCCCAGTTCCTGGGAGATAACCTCTGAGTCCTTGGAATATCCAAGGACAATAGCAGACAGTTTATGCCAGCAGTGTGACTTAAGACTATCTTAGTCTGCTAGGGCTGCCACAACCAAGTACCACAGACAGGGTGACCTAAACAACAGAAAGGTAACATCTGGCATTCTGCAGGCTGGAAGTCTGAGATCAGGATGCTGGCAGGTTTGGTTTCTCCTGAGGTCTCTCTCCTTGGCTTGCAGATGGCCACATTCTTGCTGTGTTCTCACATGGTCTTTCCTCTGTACTTGCACTTCCCTGGTGTCTCTGTGTGCCCCAATTTCCTCTTCTTACAAGGGCACTGGTCATATAGGGTTAGGGCTCACCTTAATAGACTCATTTTATTCTAATCATGTCTTTAAAGTCCCTGTCTCCAACCAAAAATAGTCACATTCTGAGGTGCTGGGGGTTAAGATTTCAACATATGAATTTTGGGAGGGGACACAGTTCAGCCCATGACAATGACGAGTGCCTGTCTTTCTTTGCCTAGGCCCTGGGCATTGCTGTGTATAGTTTGACCTCTGGGGGTGGGGGCTGGAGACTGAATAGGTAAGGTCAGTCACATGGGCTCTCCATGCTGGTTTGACTGACCCCAGTAAATATGGGGTGGGAGTACGGATGGCCATACTCCACACATGTGATCACACATCTTAGCTGGGAGAACTAAGGGCTGTCCATGTGATACCACTCAGAGTGGACAGCTGGAAGTTTGTGCCTGGTCTCTCCCAGACCTATTGTACATAACCTTTTTCCTTCGCTGACTTTAACCTGCATCTTTTCACTGTAATAAACCATAACCGTGAGTATTAATGCTTTTAGTCAGTTGTCACTGAGGGAGGTCCTGGGAACCCCCCAATAGAAGCAGCAATAGAAAACCAATACGTATGGCAAAGAAAGCCAAACTCTGAAGGGGATCAAGCTGGTTAATCAGTTAAAATGTTACCTTCTCCAGAGACCCCTGGTGTGGGTGTGGGACCAGGCTTCACTGGCATGAGTGAATGAAGGGGCAGAAGAAGGGGCCCTGGGCACCACAGCAGAGATGGCAGGGGGGTCTCCTTCCTGGTGGAAAGCGCTGTCACAAACCCCAGGACCAGTTAAGTTCCTGCTCTGTGTTCTTCTGTTAGAGAAACGTGTTCTCAGAAGACTCTGAATCCAACTCTGTGAGAAGAGCTTGGTTCCCTTTCCTGAGGAGCCCCAGGCTGAGTGCCAACAGCATCAAGGTTGCAGGCTGTCCCGCCAGCCTCAGGACACGCTGGAAGAGAACTGGCGTCTGCAGTCCCGATCCTGCCCCTTCCCAGTAGCTCCTGGGGGCAGCAGCAGCGTTGCTCTGCCCCCACTAACCCTGTCGAGCCTGGCCAGGTGAGCTGTGTGTGCACGAGATGTTTCTTTTCTAGGAGCTTGTGAATGGTAGAGCACGCCGCCTGGGAGACACACAACTCCCCTGCAGCGCCTCGGCCTTGCGCCTTCACGACATCTGGCCCTTCCCGCCCTGGGTGTTCTGCTCTCTGTGCCTTTTCTTTCCTTCCTCCCTCCCATCGGCTTGTGTGGCCCCCACTGCTCTGTGCCCAGGAACTCTAGCTCTGACTCACTCCTGATTGCAGCGTTTCTGCATTTTCCACATGCATGAAGCTGGGATATTAAAACAATTAAGTCAAAATGAACACACTGCAAGGTCATGGGGTGACAGCAGAAGTCATTTGATAACACTTTCAGATACTTATCCGTGGACAAAAAGACCCGTCCAGGACAACGGCACTGAGACGAGCGCAACACAGAGCAGTTTACCCAGCCAGAAACAGTGCCGAGGGTGCTGGGGTGTGTGAGGAGGGTGTGAGGGCGTGGGGGCGCCTCCCCCAGCAGGAGGGCCGAGGATGAGCATGTGGAAATGTGCCTCTTGTGAGGAACACGCAGCCTGGCCAACCACGCACTGGGCTTCTCTCTGTGGAGGTGGAGGGATGGTGGCCATCTGCTCCCTCTTCAGTGGCCCTCGGCTCTGCTGAGTAACGCGCGCCTCCCCAGCTGGTGGCCTGCCCCAGGAGGCGGGGGACCCTGAGGTCCTGGTGGATTCCTGCCCCTCAGGCAGGACCTCCTGGGATGCTCATTTTCTCCTCCCTTTTCTGACTTCTCTGGTCTTCAGGAAGAGAAGGGAGCAGGGGTTCAGGGAGCGCCAGCCAGGCCCCAGAAAGGTGACTTGGCATAATCATCTCTTCTAATCTCGGCAAGGGGGTGCCGCCACCTTTACTGCCAAATGCTGAGGCTCAGAGAGACCCAACGTTTGGAGGGGCTCTGGTTTGCCTCCTCCAAAGTGCCCTCCCTATATGTCCTGGTCTGGTCTGAGAGGCGCCTGCTGTCCCCTCTAGGTCCTGGGACCTGTCCTTGGAGGGAAAGAACAGTCTTCTGGGGAGCTAGAGGCTGCAGAACTCCCCACCTAGGCTCCCCAGCGGTCCCCTCTGGGGCTCCTCTGGGAGCCGAGCACCCCTCCAAGCATGGCAGTGCCACATCCCCTGGGCCCAGGTGCCCAGCCTTCTCCCCAGCTCTGGAGAGGCAGGTCAGTGGATGCACAGGCTTTCTGGGCTCTGGTCCCTGTGCCTGCCCTGGAGGGGCCCCCTTGGACCCTGTATCTCCTCCTCTCTTCTCTCCAGCCACTGTCTCTGGAAAATGGGCCGTGTGGATCCAGGCAGAAATCCTTGTGTGCCGCCCTCTCGGGCCCCTCTGGCCCCTCTGCGTTCCCCCTCTGTTGTGATCCTTCCAGGCCTGGACCCCTGTCTCTTCTCGGGTGAGTGGGGCATCTCTCCCACCTCTGCACCTGAGCCAGTTACCCATGCTGTGTCACAAGCCCCCCAAACTTAGTGGCATATTGACCCCCAACAGTTACACTCACAATTCTGTGGGTCAGGAGTCCAGACAGGACGCAGTGGGGAGGGCGTGTCTGCTCCATGATGTCTGGGGTCTCCTTGGGAAGGCTTTAAGGCTGAGGCTGAAATTATCTGAAGGCTCACACGCTGGCCCATGATGCGGACTATGAGGGGGACCTCGGCTAGGGGTCACCTTGGCATGTGGCCCCTCCCAGTGGCTGGTCTGGGCTTCCTCACAGTATGGCGGCTGGGTTCCCAGAGAACCAGGTGGAGAATTGCTTTTTATGACCTAGGCTTGGAAGTCACGTGGTATCACCTCCCAGATCTTCCCAAGTTCAAGGCAATGCAAACACAGACCCCACCTTCTCAATGCCAAAGTCACACTGGGAGAATAGAATGTGGGCTGGGAGAGATTGTGCTGCCACTTGAAAATGCAGTCTGCACCTACCCACAAATGAAGTAAGTTCATCATTCATTCCCCGCATTGTCCAAGCTCCTCGTGTATGCAAGAAACCTGCTAGCTGCTAAGGGAACAGAGTAAACACTACAACACAGTCCTAAACCCTGGAGCATGCAGTCCAGCGGGGGAGGCTGAGAGAAAACAGAGCAGGGATCAAGCTTCTCCCCACTACAAAACATTGTTAAAAATCCAGCAGTTCCAAAGGCTCTGCTCGGTATGCCTTGAATCCATGATATGGGACCTGACCAGGAATTTCAACACACTTTCTCTCTCTCTTTTGTGTTACCTGGTTATTACACTGGAAGAACCTCAAAGAATGGGCCCAGGCTCTCCTTTGGTAGAAGTCCTGACATGTCCCACAGAGCAGGCACAGAAAGCTTTGATGACCTATTCCCTTTCTCGCTCTCTCTCTTTATTTAGCTCACACTCACTTATGTGTTCCTTCAACACACATTCATCAGCCATTTTCAGTGCCAGACGCAGTGTAAGTCACAGAAGTTACCGGCTGATGGAGACCAGGTCTTGCCTGGACCCTCTGGCTAAGAGTCCTTAGCAAGACCCTCAGACCCCTTTAGCCACTCACACAGCCTACATACTCCCTGATTCTGGGGATGAATCTGGTCCATGTGAGTCCTTGGGGAAGCAGAACAGGCCCTGGGGAATAGGAGGGTGGACGGTCCCAGAGGAGGAGAGAAGAGAGACTCGCAGGTGAGTCCTGTACTCTGGAAACTTCTGTGGGTGCACGTGGGTTGGCCTTGGGGTTAGAGAGAGCAGAATCTGTGTCCCTGCCCCATGCAGGTGGGCAACCTCGGTTCGCTCACGTCTTGTTGGAGAAACACATCATACAGATTGAATAAACAAGGCATAAGCCAGGCTCCGTGTACTTTGTGAGGTTTTTAAATACCTTTGGCAGTTTGGTTAGTCTCCTTTTCAAAATAATGGTTTAAACGCATCAAATAAAATCACTAGGGTTATAAAGAAAGCCAATTATATTGAAATACAGTTATCAGAACATTTAAAAGGCAAATCTGAGATGCAATAGCGTATGTGTTTCTTCATTAACACATTTTACAGCAAGTCCTACTACAGTTCTGAAGACGACCATAATTTCAAAGTAGTTAGGAGGCAAAGGATATTCTGAGATGTCTGCCACACCTGCGATGTGAGAGCACATACCTGTGATCTGTTAAAGCGACAGTCACAGAACTGCTAAGCCTCTAGGGTTTGTTGCTAATACTCATCATGGAAGGAAGCGCTAACTTCAGCTAGAGGTTAGCGAAAATAAAGATGTAATATTTTCCCTCCCGCATCGGGGGCTCCCCTGAATCCTATCCTAAGCCTCCTGGTGACGAGGGTGACTCAGTAAACGTTCCGGACCCCGCTTTGCTCCAGCTTCCCTGGGCCCCTCCCGTGGTGGGGATGCCCATTCTGTGATCCCCTCTATTCAGTCTGAGCCCAGGACGAGCAGCCCCCAGAGATCCATTCTCCTCCTGTTCTCAGCAGACACTCCTCAGATTACACTGACATTTGGGGCTTGGGTTTCAGCCACATTTTCTGAATTTCGTCTTCATTTGCACAGAAACCTGAGAAGTCTCTGAGGTCTGATTGCATCATTAATCATTGTGGGAGTCCTGTGCTTGCATGCCCGCGTGGGAAATCTGTTCTTTGTTTCCTTTTTCTCCTTGGGTTTTTGCTCCCTGCCTCTGAATGAGGATTAGACAAGTCCTTGCTTCTCTGTTCTGTGCCTGCTCTCACCAGGTCACCCCTTTCCCCTCCCCAGTCATCCCGATTTTCCTCCATTCTCAGAAGTGGAGCCCAGCAGTGGTTTAGTCAGTTTGTGTCTCCGCTGTGGTCCAAGGAAGAGGGAGGGCAAGACACACACACACACACACACACACACACACACACACACACACACGCACACACTTTCTTTGTTCTTTGCTAAAAGCTGCTTAGGTTACTGCAAATGTGCTAATTAATTGGGGCAAGATTCAATCGCCAGGGAAAATTACACAATGGAGATAATGGTTTGGTAGAGGAAAATGTCAGAATTGCTTTGTATTTTTCCCCTTTCCTTGTCCACCAAATATTTCAGTGACGAGGAGATGGAGGTGTGTTAGCTTTCAAAGGCTGTTCTGGTTTGACTCCAACGGGGCTCTTTGTCATCCAAGTGGTCCTGTCCTGGTGGGTGGGTTGTTCACTGTACAAGGGGCTGAAATCCAGCCTCCTCTCTGGTTTCTGACCAGGTCTGATCTCACCGCGTGGGTCCTCCAGCTGAAAACCAAGGTCTCCACTGCAGGGAGGGCCCTCACGTCCTGCCTCAGGGATCTCTGCCCATCCGAGTCCAAGGTGAACCAGCCCTTCTCTTAGAGAGGGGTAGACCTGCCCTCATACTTACCTTCCCAAATACCCACCTCTGGCCCCATCCCCATCCTAGACTGAGGAGGAGAGAGGGGGAGGGGGCTTGTCTTCTTGTTAGTGGTGCCCTCCCCCTCCTCTAGGCCTCCTCTGCTCCCAAAACCCTAAAGAAGCAAACACATCTGTCCAGAGTGCCTGCCCCTTTGTCTGGGTTGTCCTCCATCATGGATGGGAACACACTGTGGGGTCTCACTGAGCCTGGATGGGGTGGGAGGCTGAGAGGCTCCTGGAAACACACACACACACACACACACACACACACACACACACCCCTCTAATGCAGCATCCTCTCACTCCACTTCCTGAGCTGCTGAGTCTGAGACTTCTGCATTTAGAATCCGTCTGTCTCTGCCCTGAGTCTCCCCCGGGCAGGGGGTGGGCCTTCCCCACCTCGGCTTCATAGTTGCATAACTAAAGGAGCCACCCAGGGGTTTTGTTGGGAAAAAAGGGGCAGCTGCACCTCGAGGTTAATTCCCAGTCTCCCTGTAAAGCAGACTGGTTGGCAGTTTGCTTTTAGCTCCAATGTCCATCGTAAAGAGCACGCTGAAGGGAGAGGCAGATGCCTGGGACTGCTTGGGACAAAAGCAGGGAAGGCTCAATGTATTTCAGACAAGCTCTTCTTTTTGGTCCCTCTGCTTTGGTGATGAAGAGCCGAGCTCAGCGTTGCCCTGAGGTTGTCTGATTTCTTTGTACAGGAGAAAAAAAAGAGCCCCTCCCAGACAGGGCTTGGTCTTGTCTTGGGCAAACAGCCCTGTCCTGGACTTGTCATTTACTGGTCCTTGGGCATGAGTCCTGCTGCAAGGGGGACTCTTATCTTACACTCAGAAATGAATAAAGCAAAAGACTATTGGGAAGGGGCTCCCAGGCGGAGAGCAGCAGGGTAAGGAAACCCAGGGGATCTGCTCTGCCATATGGCTCAAAGTCTCAGGATAATGGGGTCGACTTTCTAGGTTGTCTCTGGCCAGTCATCTTGCTTGTGCCCATATTTGGTCTGACTCAGGATCCTTCCTGGTGGCGTGTGCATCTCTCAGCCAAGATGGATTCCAGCGTGAGGGTTTCTGGGAGTTTGGCAGGACATATTATGAGCTGCTGTCTCCTCTCTCCTTTAGGCCCTTCCTGAATTCTCCCAGTTAGTTTTTGGCGGCTGCACTGTGTTCTTTATCGGGACCTCTTGTTGTGAGACAACTCATGCAAGCGATTATTATCGTGCCTGGCCAGGGCGGGCGGTTTCGGTCAGTGGTTCCCTAACATGAGGATATGAGTCCAGGTTCTGGTGCCCAGAATGGACATGGCCAGGTCAGAGGAACCCACTGCATACATTCAGGTTTGAGGCTGCTCCTCGGAGTATCTGGGTCAGAGGAAGTCTTTGTTAATTGTATGGAAGGAAGGAAATGAGAAGGGGCAAGTGGATGCAGGTGGTGTCCCACTGACTTAGGAGTGTGTCTCTGGGCTCTAGTCTGGACCCGAAGTCCTGGCACAAGCCCCCCTGCAGCTGCATCACTCATCCATGGAAATGACATATCTGAGACCTAGCTCCAGGGCAAATGTGCAGGCACCTTCAAAGGGGGTGTTTCAGGATGACAAAGCTCTTTTCATGGAAGTTTGAATTACTTCCTCCTGCCCCAGCATTTTGGTTCTTACATGGGTCCAAGTGAGAAGGTGCCAGCAGGAGACCCGGTCAGGTGTGTCCTAGCTCCCATGCCCAGGTTGAGGACAGAGAAGCCTTCTGGCCAGTGGCATCAGTTACCGTCCTCCAATCCCTGAGCAATCCGGCCCTGCATCCCTGCTGCAGGAAGGGGTGGCAGTGACTCGAGGATGGAATCGTCTGGAGGCCTCTAGAAGAAGCTAGAGAAGACCAGAACTTCCCATGAACTGTATTTCACGTGGCTGCACTAAGGGCTATCATGGTGATGGTCCAGCCAAATGGGCAGGGCCCCGTCGCTTTTCTGACCAAGCCTGGGAAGGCACTTCTATTGCGTTCTGTTGATGGCAGGTGAGTCTCAGCCCCACTCCCTAAACAATCCAAGGGGTGGGCCTGAGTCCATGGCTCTCAGTGGCAGGAGTGTCCAGGCAACCCTGCAGAGGAGCGTGGGGTGGGAGATACTGTCGTGATATCACTGGAAAATGCACTTGGTGTGCAGAATATCCTTCCTACTGCTCATGCTGAGCCAGCATTTCCCTTCCACTTCTCAGAAAATCCACAGCCCTGATTAACTCCAACTCTCCACCCACTTCGTGCCCCCACTGGAATGGCTAAAAGTGCTGGAGGAAGCACGTGAGCCCCCTGGCTAGTCTCCCTTTGACAAGTCTTGAGAGCTGCTAGAAACCATGCAGGATCTCCCTGTCCTTTCCTGCAGGACTTCTCTGCTTTTCTCACCTGCTTGAGATGTAGTTGAATCTCTGCAGGCTGGTCCCTTGCAGGCTGCCCTCCGGAGGAATCAGAGTGGGTGGCATGAAGGCCTCCTTTGGGTGGGAGTGGAAGACGTGGGTCAGGGCACCATCTTCCTTTCACACAGCCGCACCCACTGGGTTTGGCCCCCAGCCCCAGTCATGCTGGGAGGGAGTTGGGGGCCCCCTAACCATGAAGGCTGCAGTGGCAGAACCCAGGTCAAGGGACCACCATGTTAGTTTATTGTAGCCCATACCTTGGCCGTCCCCCATCTTGCCGAGGGAGGGACTGGAACTTCTCTGATCAAATGGCTTAAGAGCCTGCAACCTGAGGGCCAGGCCGTCTCCAGGAACCTGGTTCCTGCTCTGCTGACTGTGGGCCACTGCCCCAGATGGTGAGGGGGACAGGGGAGCAGGTACCCGCTGCTGATTTGATCTTTGAGACCCCCCTCACCTCCATCACTGCTCCAGAGGCCTGGCCTCAGGCTGCCTGGTCATTCTTCTGACTGCTGGACCCCCTGTATCTCCTCCTTGGTTATCAAACTCAGGTTCAGCTGCTCGCCGCTCAAAAGCCAATAATCGAGAGGCAAGTGTCAATAGAAAGAAAAGATGCTTTAGTTGGAAAAGCTGGCCATCTGGGAAGATGGTGGACTTGTGTCCAGAGACCACCTCCAAAGATTCAGTTGTTAAAGGGGAAAAAGGAGGAAGAATTTCAGTGAACCACTGAGGCAGGAGGTTGGGGTCTGCATCATTCTCCACTGTGTGCAGACTGGCTGACTCTCTCTTCCGATGGTAACTTGCCTGTGTGATCTGCCCGCAGGATTGCTAAGGGGGCTGGTGAGGGTAGAGAGCTGGCATTCTTTAACAACTTCATTCTTCCTTCTTTTTATCTAGGAGAAGAAACAACAGGTTAATTAGGTTCTTTCCAGGTTAGAGGGGAACAGAAATGGGCAAACAGAAAAGAGGCAAAAGAACTGCCTTTACCTTCACCTCCTCTAGGTGCAAACGTGGTGTGACTTGTCCATTTTTTTTTTTTTTTTTTGCAGTCAATCCCATATCTTAAACTTTCATCTCCCCAAGTAAAAGTTGACTTTTAACACCTGCTCTGCTAACTAAGCATCCTCTGGTGCAGACTTAGTGACATCTGAAGAACTTGCTAGAACTGTTTCTGAGGTGTAGACTCCTGATTAGGGTCCTTCCAACGCTGCCCAAGCATCTGAAGGTATAGACTAAAGTGGGCTCCTGGCACCTGGCTAAACAGTAACGTCTCTTCTCAAGTGTCTTTTTAAAAATGTTGCAGGCAACATAAGATATGAGGACGTGGGTGGGGACCATTTTAACTTCAGGTTCTGACAAGCGGTCCTGAGAGAGAGCCCTTGAGTGTGTCTTAGCTTCGCGTACAGTGGGTGCCGTGATGAGCTGCGTAACTTGGAAGCAGTGACTGAGTGGAGCTCTTCCCCGCTCTTCTGATATACTGGAGGCGGGGGTGCGGGGGGAGAGGGCCGGGGAGAGAGGTGGAGGCAATTCCCGTGACTCCCGGGTGAGAAGAATGTCTTCTTGAGCATCACTGCTTTCCTCTTCCAAAGCCACCGTGACCTCCATTCCAAATGATTTCCCAGGGAAATAGGGATACAGAGGGGGCACACTGTGTGCTGTTTCCATGAGAGGAAGGCTGGGAACTCACATCTCTATTCTAAGGCCCCAGTGAATCAATCTGAAAAACTAGGCCACTGGTCCCGGATCCCTCCTAGCTCTGACACTCTGAGCGCATGGTCTGCTGCGGCTGTTGTGTGGGCCTTGGAAGATCTGTGTGTGTGTGTGTGTGTGTTGGGAAAGTGGGCTTCAAAACCAAGACTGAGCCCACTCTGAGTGCTGGTGGATGGCCGGGAGGAGCAGTACCCCTTCTGTTCTCTGGCTTCTGAGCAGACCCCCCCCCCTTTTTTTAAACATCTTTATTGGAGTATAATTGCTTTACAATGGTGTGTTAGTTTCTGCTGTATAACAAAGTGAACCAGCTATATGTGTACATACATCCCCATATCTCCTCCCTCTTGTATCTCCCTCCCTCCCACCCTCCCTATCCCACCCCTCTAGGTGGTCACAAAGCACCGAGCTGATCTCCCTGTGCTATGCGGCTGCTTCCCACTAGCTATCTATTTTATGTTCGGTAGTGTATAGATGTCCATGCCACTCTCTCACTTTGTCCCAGCTTACCCTTCCCCCTCCTCATGTCCTCAAGTCCATTCAGTTCCATTTTCTGAGGGAACCTGCCCCCCTTCTGCTTTTCCAGGGAATACATTTGTGACTTTAATGTTCCTGGGGATTTGCTTGGTCCATTAAACAAAATGATTTACTGTGATGGGGATTGTTTGCCACTTGGCTGCCCCATGACAGAAACCCGAATGTGTGCTGTGCTGCAGAGACAGTCACCAGCTATCCAGACCCCCTCTTCCTGTCCCAGATGATCTGTGCTGTGACCGAGACACAGATGGGATCATTCCAACGTGTGCATTCACCTTGATTTAGGAACGACCGTGCAGATATGACCAACAGCTGGTGTGTAATTTTGGTCAGTGGAGTACATGCCCCCAGAATCCCATATATTTCTTAACCTCATACGATGTAATGGACGCCAGTGTGAATTTGCTTGAGACCTAGTGCGCCATAACTCGGCTTGTGTTTTAGAGCTAAAGCCCGGAAATGAACTAATAGCCCCTCCGAGCTGCAGATTTCTGAATATCATCTGTGTTAAGCTGTTGGAAATCAAGCTGCTTGCTCTTTGTAGGGAGGGGGTTACCCTGAGCCGCTCTTACAGCTACCGGCTACTGTGGGTCCTTCAGCCCGTGCAGGAACCCATGGTGGCTGGAGTAAGGAGGCCAGCGTTCAGTCCTCTGAGGTCCCCCCTCACAGACAAGTGTCATTTCTTCAACTCCTGGATTGCTCTGCTTCTAGATAAAGCATACATGTAGATCAAGATGGAAAGCTTCCCCAAGTGCTGGATGGTCTGCAGGCAGGGATTGGCTGTTTCTCAAACCATTGCCATTGGCAAGGGTCTGGCCAAGCGGAATTGCGCCCTGACCACTGGACATTGAAGGGGGCTTGGCAGCTGGCCAGGTCCCACCCAGCTGCCACCTTGAGGCATCCCTGTGTGAGTCACCTGACGACCAGAATGACAAAGTGGTTCTGGTGTGTGTGGCAATGGCCTGGTGGGGATCTTGGCCAGAGTTGAGTAGGAGGCAGCCACATGCGACTAGCCTCTGAGTCCTGGAAGGAAGAGGGCTCTCTGGGGTCGAGGCTGGGTTCTGCCCAGACGGCACGTCCTTGCCTCCCCAGATACTTCTGGAGCACAGGGACATGTCCTGTTTTCATCCTGCCCGGTCAGATAGGGAGACTTTTCTAGAGGTCTGTGGTCTAATTCTACGATTCAGATTGTGACGATAGCTGGCGCATGGCTGGTACTTCCTAAATGTTTAATAAATGATTATCCTAATGATAGCTCTCTACTTGCTGATGGTTTCTGCCCTCTCCCCTACCACGCGCTGCCAGCTTCTCCTGAGGGTTCTTTCCCCCAAGCCAGCCCCTTTGCCCTCTTCCTTCACAGCTCAGTGGCCGCGATCTGAACTGATTAAGACCTCGCTCAACGCCCCCCCCCCAGTTGGATTTCACCACCCTGGATGTCTCTTTACAAAGGCCGTGGGCAGACACAACTCCCTTTCTTTCTAGGATTCATGCTCTCTCTTCTGCAGCATTTCTGAGTGACCACAGGGACCCCAGCACAGGTCACAGGATTCCCCAGAAGAACAGTCAGGCTGGTTTACTGTGGAGACTGAACAAGACAGTTTTCTGGGATGTGCAGAGCAAGAACCATCTTCTGAGCATCAGGGAGGCATCAGCCCAGGGAGACACGCACCATGTCTCCACGGGGGTCACAGACAGGGCATGGAAAGCTAACAATTATGAAGTTCTCCTGCCTTCAGTTGGCTGTGTGAATAGCTTGTAATTAGCAGGTTCTTTGTTGATGCTGCCAAAGGCCTTGGAAACTGTCTTATTATTTCCCTCCAGAGTAGAAGCTGTCTTCATGGATTGTGCAGTGGGAGGCCACTGTCCAGGCTTTGTTGGACTATTATTTGACTTCTAAATTTTTTGGGATCTGAATAGGTAACATTTTAATGGAAGTAAGTATAAGACTTTGAAAAAGTTGGCTCTTCTTTGAAAAACAAAAATGCAACTCTTCAAACTATGTGAACTTTTTTCCAAATAAGCAAGTCTTCACGTATTCATTTAAGAATATTTTTGAGAGGTTGTGTGTGATGGTTAAGTTTACGTCAACTTGGCTGGGACACAGCACCCACGCATTTGGTCAAACGCAATTCTGGGTGTTTCTGTGAGTGTGCGTTTGGATGAAATTAAAGCAGATTGCCTTCCGTAATGCTCACGGGCCTTGTGCAATCAGTTGAAGGCCTGAATAGAACACAAGGCTGACCCTCCCTCCCAAAAGAGAATTTTTCCTGCCTGATGGTGAGGAATAGAGCTATCAACTTTTCTTGCCTCTTCAGCAATGTCCACTCTGCAGATTTTGGACTTGACAGCCTCCATGATCACATGAGCCAATTCTTTATAATACATCTCTCTCCTTCCCTCTCTCTCTCTTGGTTCTGATTCTCTGGAAAAGCCTGGCTGATGTCCTGTGTGATATTATGGGAGGAGCTTTAGACTCAAGTTAGACCTCCAGCTCCTCTCTTCAGCACTTGAGACCCTTGGGCAAGTCACTGAACATCTCTGAGCTTTAATTTTTGTCACCTGGAAAATGGTTGTTTTAGGGGTTGGGTGATCAAATAAATATTAGAGGAATGCGTTCCTGGTCACACGTTCTGAGCCCAGAGCAGGCATAAAAGGAAAGTAGATGGCCTTCTCATAATTGTGTATCTCAGGATTAATTGCAGCTGTTCCTGCCCCCATGCAGGACAGAACTTTCCCTCCTGCCCCCAGCAGGCTGCTGCAGACACTTCCTGCGGGCCCACTCTGTGCAGGGAACACTTCTTCAGTGCTCTCGCCTCTGTTTTTGGCAAGCGAAAGGACCTTGGTCCTTGTCTTCTTTGAAGAAAGAATTCAACAAAGAGTACCAAGATTGCAAAGCAGGCACAGAGTTTACTAGAAGCACAGTATGTGTGGGAGAGCACATGGGAGAATTCACAAAGTGAGTTGCGCCTTTATAGGGGTAGCTTAGGTTGTTAATACATGGTTCGTCTTCCAGGGTTTAGATGAGGGTGATTCCCCTTTTTCCTCCCCTGTGGTTGTGTCATCTGCAATTCTTTATCTGGGCTTCCACCAGGCACCATTCTGAATCTTCCCCATTAGCACCCAAGTGAAACCCACCACGGGGGTGGGGGGGTGGTGGAGCTCAAACCCACAATGCTTGTGGCATTATAATGATATTACAATGCGGCCAAGGTTCCTAGATGACGGCTTAAGACCCCTTCTGCACATGCGTCGGGCTGGGAAATCCTCTCGACCACAAAAGTGAGGACGCTGGCGGGGGGCGGGGGGGCGGTTCGCTTTGCCTTTCATTCAATCAGGGTTCCAGTTGGTTCTCAAAGGGTCAGCATGAAACCAGCTGCAACAGGTAAACCTGAGGCCTGTTTATTTCCTACCTCGCCTCTATTAGAAGACGTTCCTGAGTGGTCCAGTGCTGTTGTTTTCCATCAGCCATGCCCACTCTTCCTCCTGTTTCACCTGGTTGTGGACTCTGTGTTCTGGCCCCTTGTAACTTTGGTCTCGACTCTCCAGGTGAACAACTAGCTAATTCATTGGCCTAATCTTTAGAAAGTAGATGGAGAGCTGCTGTCCTTGCTCCTTCTTGGTGCCGTTTCTAACAGTGACCTCCTGGAGACCGACTTTCGGCATTTGTGTCCCTGCTGGTGGACACTTCAGGTAAGGTAGGGGGCATTGGGCCCCTCTGTCCACTGCACTGCCACCTCGGGCCATTGAGCACCAGTCCTCTGCTTGACCCTCCCTTTTCCTTGCCCTTGTCTGGCCCAGTCACTCCCCTACCTGTCACCAGAGCCATCATTTGAAAATGCAAGTCTGAGCATCTCATCCTCATCCTTAAAGCCAGCCATGGTCTCGTTGTTCCCAGGGACAAGGCCGCAATCCTTACTGAGGCCTAATGGGTGGTAGGGACACAGTCCTGCCCAGTCCCAGCCACTCGGGCGCCACTCCTGGCCCTGGCTGCCTTGGGGGCCTTGTGCGAAGTCCCCCACTCCCCAAGCTCTGCACGCTGCTGCCTTTCCTAGATGTAGGGGCTTCACCT
This sequence comes from Grampus griseus, assembly GCF_964374135.1. Lineage (NCBI taxonomy): Eukaryota > Metazoa > Chordata > Mammalia > Artiodactyla > Delphinidae > Grampus > Grampus griseus. The sequence continues at coordinate 110,373,918 of NC_139001.1, forward strand.
GGGTTTTGTGTTAGGGACTCTTTCTGACCATCCGGGCCAGACATATTTTTTCTAGAAAAGATTTTAAATTAATGTTTTAATTTTTAAAGTGACACAGGTTTTCCTTGGGCTTTTTAAGTCTGTTTGGTAAGTTTTAGTTTTCTAGGAATTTGCAAATTATTCATTTGCTTTTCTTTTTTTAGATTTTTGCTGTATCTGTAGTTATGATCAATCCTGATATTATTTATGTCTCCTTTATAAAATTCTTCATTAGGCTTGCCAGAAATTTGTCTATTTTATTAGCTTTTTCAGTGAAACAACTTTTGGGTTTTAAAAAATATTCTTTTATATTTATTTTCTGTGGCACTAATTTCTGTACTTATTTTTGTTATTTCCTTTCTTCTTTTTCAAACGTTTTGTCATTATTTTTCTAACCTCTTTGGTTGGACATCTGGCTAGTTAAATTTGTAGCCATTATTATTACTATTCATCAAATGTAACATACCAAGTGTATCTTCCTCTACTTCCTTATTCTTAGAAGTCAGAGTTATTGATGTATAATTTCCACAAAGTCTATCCCTTTAAAGTGTGTATTTCATTGAGTTTTGACAAATATATACAGCCAGGTAACTACTACCACAAACAAGATATAGAACATTTCTATCACCCCCCACAGTTCCTTTGCAGCCCTTTGCAATCCGTGCCTTCCTCCCACTCCAGCCCCTGACAGCAATTGACCTGATTTATTCCCTATATTTGGCCTTTTCTAGAATGTCATATAAATGTAAACTTACAATACTATCCCTTTGTGTTTGATTCCTTTCGTTTATACTAATATTTGTGAGATTCATCCATGTCATTGCCATGCAACACTTCATCCTTTTATATTGCTGAGTAGTAGTCCATTGTTTGCCTATATCACAAGTGTTTGTTTCATTAGTCGATGGACGTCTGGATTGCTTTCATTTTGGGCTGTTATGAATAATCTTTACGTGGAGGTACGTCTTCCTTTCTTTTGAGTGAATGCACAGAAGTGGAAATGCTGGGGTGTATGGTCAGTGTATGTTTAACTTTAAATAGCTGCAAAGTGGCTGTGTCATTTTGCATTCCCACCACCAATATATGAGAGTTCCAGTTGCTCCTCATTCTTGCTGGTGTTCGATATGGTCATTCTTTGTAATTTTAGCCATTCTAGTCAGCGTGTAGTGATCTTTCACTGTACTTTTAATTTCATTTCCTGTTATGGACTGAATTGCGGCACCCACCCCCCACCAACCAATTTGTATGTGAAATTCCTAAACCCCAGTACCTCAGAACGTGACTGTATTTGGTGATCGCCTTTTAAAGAGGTAATTAAGTTAAAAGGAGGCTGTTACAGGGGTCCCTAATCCAATCTGACTGGTGTCCTTGTAAGAAGAGGAAATTTGTACACATAAAGAGATACCAGGTCCAAAGAAGACATACAGATGGCCAATAGGCACATGAAAAGATGCTTAGCATCACTAATCATCAGGGAAACGCAAATCAAAATCACAGTGAGATATACCTGTTGGAATGGCTTTTATCAAAAAGACAAGAAATAACAAGTGTTGGTGAGGATGTGGAAAAAGGGGAAGTCTTGTGCCCTGTTGGTGGGAATGTAAATTGATGTAGCCATTATGGAAAACAGTATGGAGGTTCCTCAGAAAATTAAAAATAGAATTACCATATGAACCAGCAATTCCACTTCTGAATATTTATCTAAAGAAAATGAAAACACTAACTTGAAGAGGTATATGCACCCCATGTTCATTGCAGCGTTACTTATAATAGCCAAGATATGGAAGCAACCTAAGTGTCCACCAGTAGAATGGATAAAGAAAATGTCATACACACACACACAGACAATAGAATATTGCTGAACCATAAACAAGAATGAAATCTTGGGACTTCCCTGGTGGTGCGGTGCAGTGGTTAAGGATCCGCCTGCCCATGCAGGGGACACAGGTTCGAGCCCTGGTCCGAGAGGATCCCACATGGCACGGAGCAAATAAGCCCGTGTGCCACAACTACTGAGCCTGCACTCTAGAGCCTGAGAGTCACAACTACTGAAGCCCGTGCACCTAGAGCCCGTGCTCTGCAACAAGAGAAGCCACCACGATGAGAAGCCCACGCACCACAACGAAGAGCAGCCCCTGCTCATTGCAACTAGAGAAAAACCTGTGCATGGCAACAAAGACCCAATGCAGCCAAAAAATAAATAAATTTATAAAAAAACAAAAGAATGAAGTGTTACCATTTGCGACAACATGGATGGAACTTGAGGGTATTATACTAAGTGAATTAAGTCAGACAGAGAAAGACAAATATGATATGATCTCATTATTTGTGGGATCTAGAAAAAAGGAACCACATCCGCCCCAAAACAAAACAATCTCATTGCTTTCCAGAGGTGGGGTGGAGGTTGGGGGAGGGAGATATGGGTGAAAGGGGTCAAAAGGTACAAACTTCCAGTTATAAAATAAATAAGTACTAGGGATGTAAGGTGCAGCACGGTGACTATAGTTACTAATACCATATTGCGTCTTTGAAACTTGCTAAGAGAGTAGATTTTAAAAGTTCTCATCACAGGAAAAAAAAATGTTTGTAATTATGTAAGGTGATGGATGTTAAATAGACTTACTGTAGTGATCATTTCAAAATGTACTCAAATATCAAATCATTATGCTGTACACCTGAAACTAATACAGTGTTATATGTCAATTATACCTCAAAAAAGTTTAAAAAAAGAAAAAAAAAGATACCAGGGAGGTGCATGCACAGAGAAAAAGCCACGTGAGGACACAGTGAGAAGGGGCCTGCTACAAGGCCTCAGGAGAAGCTAATACTGCTGGCACCCTGATCTTGGACTTCCAGGCTCCAGAATTGTGAGCAAATACATTTCTGTTGTTCACGCCACCAGACTGTTATTTATTATGACAGCCTAGCTGACTGATACACTTGTCTAATGAGTAATGACTCTGTGCCTTTCTGTGTGCTTGTTTGCCATTCATATATCTTTTCTGGTGATGTGTCTGTTCAAATATTTTGCCCATTAAAAAATCCCAAGTTGTTGGTCTTCTTATTATAGAGTTACAAGTATTCTTTATATATTCTGGAAAGGCCCTTTATCAGAAATACGTTTGAAAATGTTTTCTCCCAGTCTGTGGACTTGCTTTTCATTTTTTAAATAACATCTTTCAAGACAGGTTTCAATTTTGTAAAAGTCTAATTTGTAATTTTTTTTTTCATTTGTGGTCTATGATTTTTAGGTGCTATTTACAACATTTTTTTGGCTAATCCAAGAACACAGATATTTCTCTTCTGTGTTTTCTTTTTATGAGTTTCAGATTTTGGTTTATGTTCTATTTAGGTTTTTTTCCTTTGTGTTTTTTGTATATGGTGTCAGAGTCATGATACATTTAAAAAATAAGGATGTTCAATTGTTCCAGCATTGTTTGTTGAAAAGACTTTCCTTTCCCCATTGAATTTCTTGCTGTGTTGGTTGAAAATCAATTGATCATAAGTGTGTTGGTCAGTGTTTGGACCCTTAATTCTCTTCTGTTGCTCTCTGCATCTAGCTATATGCCAATACCACACGGTCTTGATTATGGGAGATTTATAGCAAGGATTTAGGCCAGGTGTGAGATTCCTCCAACTCTTTTTTTTTCCAAAATTGTCTTGGTCACTCTAAGATTTTTTCCTTTTCAATACAAATTTTAGAATCAGCTTGTTAATCCACACAAAAGCCTGTACAAATTCTTAATGGGTTTGCCTTGAATCGAGATCAGTTTGGGGAGAGCGGCCATCTTAACAATGTTCAGGCTTCCAAACCACACGTATTGTATTTCTCTTTAGTTTTAGGTCTCCTTTTATTTCTCTCATCAAGGTTTGGGGATTTTCAGCATACAGATTTTGCACATATCTTGTTAGACCTATCCCTAAGTATTTGACATTTTTTTAATGCTTTGATAAATCATGTTTTTTAAAATGTATATTTTAATTTCCAATTGTTTGCTGCTAGTTTGTAGAAGTGCAGTTGAATTTTCCCTCAACTCCCATTGCCTTCCTCTCCCAAGGCAGGATCTCCCTGGTTCTTTGCAGTGGTGAACGGAAAACCCAATTCTTGTTTTTGTAGGGGAGGGGTGGGGCAATTGGAACACTCTTCCGGTATCAGTGTGTATTGGCTATCCTTTTCTTTCTTTCAGAATTCTCTTGTGAAGGCTTTGACGAGGCTTTGTCCACAACGGTTAAATGAAAAGGAAACGCAGAGCCCCCAAGCATCTTCCATGCCCTTGTACAACTCTTCCCCACCCCGTGGGGCCTCAGCATTACCTCCTAGACTCAGTCCCAATGACGCCGAGTGTCAGAGAGACAGAAAAAACAGCAGTCGCAGCATTAGCCCATCATGGACTCAAGCCTGAGTCTGGAGAGCTTTATAAAAAGTCTATGGAGAAGGAGTATATTGGGTTGCAGATGAAGATATGAATTGGTTTCTTTTACTTGGTTTGGGACAAAAGGAAATCCCATTTTGAGACTGATTTTCACATGAGTTTCTTAATGAAGATGGAGGTTTTGTGGTGTTCTGTATTTTCTGAGATTTGTGCTAAAATCCAGCATCTGCAGGAATAAATAAGAGACGGACAAAACACTTGTACAAATGGTGACCCTGAGAAGAAGGCTTCTCTCTGGGAAAGCCTTTTCATCAAAGGCAAAATCCCCTTCTCAAGCCCCAAATCCCACCTTTCCCTGTGCACTGCTGTCTCTGGTCATGTCCCAGCTCGGGTCTCAGGCACGGGCAGAGCTCATCTGTGGACTGTTTCTCATGTCTGGTATGCGTGGTACTGAGGTGACCCCAACTCAGACATTTCTCCTCTGCATCTTCTTGGGCTCCCGCAGGCAGGGTGAAGGACTGTCCCCCCTGTTTCCGGATACCCCTGTGGTCAGCACTCTGTTGGAACAAGCTGTTTGCGCATCTGTCTCTATCCTTGGAGGAGGGACTGGCCTCCATCATCTCTGGGTTTCTGGTGCCTCTACAGCGCTAGGCACAGATCAGGTTTGCTGGCTGGAAATAGGACATTCAAGGGTCAAAAATGTTGGAAGCTTGGTTGGACTAGATTCCCAGAAACTGAATACCTCCCTGCGGCAATTAAGAATTCTTCTGGACCTTTCAGTGCTGGATGGATGAACCCTGGCTTGACGGCTTTGGCTTCTACAGGAACAGCTAGCTCGGTAGATGCCAGAAGCAAGATGAGGCTGCCAGAGAACTTGTGCAAACAGAGCAAGAGATGTAGCACGCCTGTGGCGAGGACCCAAATTCTTCCTGGGCCCCTAATAGGTTCCCAAGCTTTCCCTGCTGGCCTGTCTGATCCTTGCCTCTGCCCTGTGGAGTTATTGGCAGCCCCACTCATAGTAAAGAAAACTGGAATTCAAGTTACACACTACAAGTTAGTTCACTGCGAATGGAACCTAGATCTCCGGTCTCATCATCCAGTGCTCTTTCTAGCTGCAAGCCTGGACTAGAGGCAGGGGCAACGTGACAGAGGGGACAGAAAAAGGCTCCAGGTCAGAGCAAATCTAGAGGCAGCCCCTGCTTGGCGGCTTTGCTGAGTGATCGTAGGTGAACCACTCCACATCTCTACAACTGTCTCCCCATCTGCAAGAGGAAATGACAATGTCAACCTCATAGGCTCCCATAGATGTCACTTGAATTTGGGGCTTGGTGTAGGCGCAGAGTAGGAGCTTAATAACATCTTTACTGTTTTGTTTCCTCTGGCTGCCATGTTTAAGAAAAGACATTGCCTGTGGATGTGGAGCAACAAAGGGATGCCTGGAATGGTGGGAGGTGGGGAGGTCCCCCTGGGTCCCCCCGCCCCATGTGCAGCTGCAGAGGGGAGACGGAGGAGTGATGCATGCAGATGCCTACTGAAGCACAGAGCTCGGATCTGGTTGCAGAGACAGGCTTTAGTTTAGGAGTGCCCAGAAAACTGTAGAATTGGCATTTGGTAGTGAGTGTGCCGTCTCTGGACGTATTCAAGCAGAGATTTCACAAGCACTTGCTGGGAATGCTGGGAAGGGAATTTTGGGGTTTGAGAGATGACTGGACCAAACATCCCTAAAAGTCTTCCCAGACCAAGCATTTGTATTCATTTCTGTGGTCGGCTGAATGGCTGAATAATGGCTTCCAAAGATGCTCACCTCCTAATTTCCAGAGCGTGTGACTATGTTATGCTACGGGATAAAGGGAAATCAAGGTCGCAAGATAGAGTTAAGGTTGCCGATCAGCCGACGGTGAAATAAGGAGATCCTCCTGGATTGTCTGGGTGGCCCAAAGGAATCACTAGTGTCCTTACAAGAGGCAGAAGTGAGAGTCAGAGAGATGCAACATGAGGGAGAATCAACCCACCATCGCTGACTTTGAAGACAGAGAAGGGGCTGTGAGTCGAGGAATGCCTGTAGCCTCTGAAAGCTGGAAGGGGCAAGGAAGACACTTCTCTCCCAGAGCATCCAGAAGGAATGCAGTCTCAGCGGCACCTTGATTTTAGCCCAGGGAGACTCGTTGCAGACTTTTGGCCTCCAGAACTCTAACGTGATAAACTAGTGTCGTTTTAAGCCACCAAGTTTATGGTCATCTATTACAGGTCCAATAGGAAACTCATGCAATTTCATTTCCTATTTAGTTAGAATTTTTGTTTTCATGGGCAAGTAGCAACTCCTTCAAAATCTAGAGCTGTGATGGGCATTTCCAGAGGGTTGGCAAGTACAGATCCGTTATAGTAATTTGACAAGAAATGAAGGCCATGGCTCAGAGTGGGGAGCTGAGAAAGGTAGCCTTTCATGGTGGGTCTGAGGCAATCAAAACGCTCTGTCCACTAAGCTTTACAAATGACTTAGTAAATAATAAAATAGGGGCTTCCCTGGTGGCGCAGTGGTTGAGAATCTGCCTGCGAATGCAGGGGACACGGGTTCGAGCCCTGGTCTGGGAGGATCCCACATGCCGCGGAGCAACTAGGCCCGTCAGCCACAACTACTGAGCCTGCGTGTCTGGAGCCTGTGCTCCGCAACAAGAGAGGCCGAGACAGTGAGAGGCCTGCGCACCGCGATGAAGAGTGGCCCCTGCTCGCCACAACTAGGGAAAGCCCTCGCATAGAAACGAAGACCCAACACAGCCATAAACAAATAAATTAAAAAAAATAATAATAAAATAAACAACACCCGCATATTGGTTCTTGAGTATAGGATGATAGCTCAGGCCACGCCTGGCAGCTTGTAATGGGACCCCTGGCGCATGGCTCTACAATTTGCCATTAGGATGGCAGTGTCGTCTCAGAGCTAGACAGTCCTTTTATCCAACACCTCAGCCCCTGCATGGCATTTCAGACAACTGCTTGAATGCCCCCTCTGCCGTGTCCCAGCAAGGGACCTTGGGCAAGTCACAAACCTCTCAGGGCTTTGTGATGACAGCTCTGCCGTCCTGGGGTCTGTGTAGTGCAGTGTTTCCACATGCCCTACATCAACGGTCCCTTGTCAGGGCCTGGATTGTACAGCAAATGCACCCGTCGTATGGAATCTGACATAGTCTTCCCAGACATCCTGTGGGGTTACCGTCGTGATCACAGCTTTAACATCAAGGGTCAGAGGGCCAGGACCTCAGAGCCAGGGTGTGATGACAATGGATTTGGCCGATGGCTCGCCCTCAGCTCTCCGTCGCCTCCTCCACCCCTGCCCTTTGGACACGTGTCCTTGCAAATCTGTGATGGGACATAAGGCAGCTGGGAGGGGATTGGGGGCTGAGTCTTGGTTTCTCTGTGCTCTGGAGACCCTAGTGCACGGCTGCCTGAGGGCATGGCTATGTTCTTTCCCTGCCCCGTGCAGATATTAAAGGGGAAAATATTCATGATACTTGCTGCAGACAGTAAGCAGACTTTACTAAAGGGGGGGCCTAGGTGATGGGTGTAGGACCACTGCAATGGTGTCTTACAGTGGGGATGAGAGATGGGTCTCAGCTCCAAATACAGCCTGGGCAAGTGGGAGTTATAGGCAGGGAGCAGGGTACGGACCCGTGGGTGGAAAATTACTACAGTGGAAACATCAGGGGTAACACACACTAGGGGGATCAGACATCATCTGGGGGATGGTGGGGGAGAAGGAACCCTTAGATACGAAGGGTGATCACAAATTGAGTGTGGGCGGGGTTCTGGCTAGACGGACATCAGGATTCTTGCCCAAACTGGACAATGCAAAGAGGAATACAGAAATAAGCCCAGTTGAAAAGTTCAGGGGAGCCTTAGTAAAGTCTGATCAAGGAAAGAATCTTTGTCACAGGCAAAGCTGTCCCCTAGGCCTGGCTGAGTGGGTAGGTTACCCACAAACCCGGCCAGAGTGGGACAAACACCCTCTGCAGACTGGGGAAGCAGGCTGTTGGACTTGAAAACTCCCTGATAAAAGCAGCGGCACGGATCATCAAGTCAGGAGAAATGGGGCCTCTGCCTGCTTGGGCTGCCTCACGAGGAGGTGGACCTGGACACGCAATTACTCTTCTGTGCCCCTCATCCCTGTGTGCGAGGCCCGTGGGGCTGCCCTGTCTCAGGCGCACAGAGCCCCTGTGGGCTCTCAAGTGTCACTCTGGCAAAATGCCAAGTGCCGGATAAAGTTCTCAGAAAGGGGGAGGAGGAGGGGCGGGGAGGGATTTAAGACATTTTTAGAGGCAGAAACACAGCTCATGAAAAATCTCCCATTCACACAGGCCGCCTGAGTGCCTGGGGCTTTCTGTAAGCTACAACCCTTTATTCTCACCACCATCCTGTGCACTAGAGCATATTATCTGTTTCTTAGGTGAGGCTCAGAGACAGGCAGAGGTTTGCCCAAGGACACACAGCGTGTGGAGGGCAAAGCTGGGAACCCAAGCCCAGGCTTGTCTCAACCCCAGACTCATGCTCACGACACCTCCATCCCACACTCTCCCGGTGAGCCTTACCTGCGGTGAGAGTCCCGTCTAAGGCAGCTTTGAAGAGCCTGCCCTCCTTTGAAGGGTGAACTGCAGAGGCTGTGGAGTGGGAAACTCAGTTCTGCCTCTATTTTTAAGCTTCTCTCTGTGCCTGGTGCCGGGGACACTGAGACCAGCAGGCCATGATCTTTTTGTGGGGCTTGCAACGTGCTGGCAGGAGGGGGACAATCACGACGTTGCTGCAGGAAGGGACAGCGTGGGGTTTGGAGAGCACAGAGCAGGGCAGCTATTCCTGCAAAGGGCCTGGCGGGGTAAGACATGAGTCTTGCAGCATGAGGACGAGGGGCCATGGGAGGGAAAGAGGTGAGGAGGGAGGGAGCCTCTGAAAGAGAAGAGGTGTGTTCTGGGAGGGGAGGGAAGCAAGGTGGTCAAGGATCACTTGGGCCTCACATTCTAGGCTGGAAGGGCTGAGCCATGCGGCTGCAGGGGCAGGTGGAGCCTGGACCAGAGGGCTTTGGATGCCATGTGGACCCAAGCCCTGGGATCTCCAGAAACCCCCGGGAACTTTCAAAATGACAGATTTATAGGTTCCCTCAAAGACCTGCTGAGTCAGAAACTCTGAAGCAAGGCATTCAGTGGTAGTGGGTGCATTTGTGTTAACTAGGGGTAGTGACCCGAGGAGATTTGTTTTCTGCAGGATTGTTCTGGAAAATTGTGAGCCTAACCTAGGGAGTCACATGATTAGAAGCAGAGAGATGGGGTCTGAACTGGGGAGGCTGCCGTGAGGATTGGTGAGAGGGCGATTCCCAGGGAAAAAGCTGTAAGGCTCGAGTTAGGTTTGGGGTCGAATTTCTTATTTCTTATTCTTGGGTAAATTTATATAATGTCATAAAATTCAGTGTCCTCAGTTGTAAGATGGGGATACAAATGCCTCTTGAGTGGGACTGTCATGAGGATTAAGTGAGAAAATGTACCTAAAGGGTGCAGCATGGTGTCCACTCTTCAGATCACCTTCCAGACGTTGTTAATAGCTTAACACCCTGTTTCCTACTGAGCCCAGACCTTCTCACTGCAGCATCCTGGAAAGCCACTGTCCATCAATGAGAAGGGACCTGAGATCTGGAACCTGGGACTTTTTGCCAAGGTCATTGGCCCCATGTCTACATCAGACCTGGCCTCAGTGGGCCCCAGTAACTCTTGGGTGAAAATCGACTCCTGGGGGAGGACCCAGATATGCCTGCATCTGCTGCCCCCCTCTGCCAGTCACAAGTTCAGTGTTCAGTGTGAAATAAGAGGTGATGATGTCTCCTTTTGTCTATTTACACATAAGCCGTTATTAGCAGCTCTTTGGGTGTATAGTTACAGGCTACTTTCAAATTGGAGTTCAGGACAGGAGAATTACATCCCATGATGGAGCAGGTGGTGGGTGAGGACAGAGGTGTTCCCATCCATTATTATGGATGGACCGTGGGTTGAAAGGTGTGATCTGTCATTCCTCTTAAAGGGCTCCTGTTCCTGTGTGGCCTGGAAATTGGGGGAACCTGTTTTCTGGAGCACTTACAGTAAGTTGTCACCTCCCAGGATGGCTTGGGAGCAGTTGCCATGGCAATAGATTTGTGTTCCTTTTTTGCTTTCAAAGGAAGCGGGGCTGCCCAGAAAATAAGGGAGCCTCCTTCCTGGAAGGTTGAGGCCTTTGTTCCCTGCTCTCCCCTCCCCCTCCAAGAATACACAGGAGCTCATTATGCTGCTTCTGCCTTTCATGCTATAATTTGGATAACAAAAGAGGCACAAGATGGATGGGAGCCCTTTCATTTCTTGGCATCATGGCCGAGCATGAACCTGCCTCACGGGCTGTGATTAGTTTGCTCAAGTTCAGGCTCACAAAGCCAAGCTTGCTTCTACTCCTGTGGGTCAAACGGCCCTCTTTGGTTTCATTTTAGCAACTAACAAACAAACTAACTGACTAACTGACTAACTTTCTCCCTCCCTCCTTTCTTCCCTCCCTCCCTCCATCCTTTCCTTCCTTCCTTCCTACCTTCCTTCCTTCCTTCCTTCCTTCCTTCCACAAACATCCACTGAACAGCCCTGCTCAGGCTGAGATTACAGAGATACAAAAAGAAGACATAAGGCTTGATCCCAAACTGCTAATGGTCCGAGTGTGACACAGACATGAGAAGATACACTTCTGACAAGAAGCCGTCCAGGGCCCGAGAGTGGGCTCTTGTCTAACGCTTGGAAATGAGTTGTCCGAGGAGACATGTGTTGAAGCAAGAGACTTTACTGGGAAGGGGCCCCCGGGTGGAGAGCAGCAGGGTAAGGGAAACCCAGGAAAACTGCTCTGCCACGTGGCTCGCAGGCTCGGGTTTTATGGTGATGGGGTTAGTTTCCGGGTTGTCTCTGGCCAATCATTGTGACTCAGGGTCCTTCCTGGTAGTGCGTGCATTGCTCAGCCAAGATGGATTCCAACGAGAAGGATTCTGGGAGGACATGTGGACTGGCGTCTCCTCTCTCATTTTGACCTTTCTCAAATTCTTCTGGTTGGTGGTAGCTTGTTAGTTCTGCGTTCCTTACCAGGACCTCCTGTGGTAAGAGAACTCATGCAAGTGGCTACTATATTGCCTGGCCAGGGCTTGTGGTTTTGGTCAGTGGTTCCCCTAACACTATGATTTACCTGGCATCCGTGGGGTCCCTAAATAGGAAGGACCTAGCAGACTCCATGTAGGTTCAGAAGATGCCCATGAGCTGAGCCTGGGGTGTGTCTGTCTCCAGGGGGACTGAAAGGGAGGGTCTTTGGGGGAATGCACACAGCGCCCAAGATCTGGGGTATGGGGCTGGTAAGGGGTCAGCCAGGATGGTGTGGGATGAGCTGGGGAGTGTGGCAGGCTCCACTCCCACAAGGCCTAATTATTCAGTGTAAGGCGCCCAGGTCCTAGCTCATGGTGCTCAGGAGCTACAGGAGGATTTTGAGCAGAGGAGTGCCATGGTCAGATCTGGTGGCCACGTGGAAGAGGGACTTGGTGGGGGCTTAGACTGGGGGTCTGGGGGCCAGCTGGATAGGCTGAAAGTCCAAGCAGGGGAGGACAAGGAGGTCGGGGGGGCTGGATGGAGAGGGATCTTTCTCCCTCTGCTCAGTTATCCAGCAAGAAACAGCCAGCTTTGCTCCGTCCCAGGCCTGCACTGGGTCCTCTTACTCAGAAATCACACACTGTAACCCTGTCAACACCTGAGAAGAGGTGAGGCCTATGCTCCTTATTTTACAGATGAAGAAACTGAGCCTTGCAGAGATGGAGAAAAACAGTCCCATGCACAGTGAATGGCGAATAACAGTGGAAATCAGGTAACTTCCCCCGTGCCCCCCAAGCCATGGCCTGCATGGAAAATGGAATTTCCAGTGGCACTGCATCCTGTTTTCAGTAACTGTTTGAAGGAGAGCTGGCATGAGTGGACAGAGGCCTCCTCTCTGCTGAAGTCAAGGCCACAAAACCCGCAGGCCTTGGCCGCCCATCCGGGCCTGCTTGCACCACCTGCAGAGGGACCTCTCTGATCCTCCTTGGTCCCCATCCTGGGGACTGATTTCAGCAGTGTCTTCGGGGAGCTGTGGGCTAATTCATCAAAGGTAGGTGCCTTCTTCCCAAGGCATCCCCATTCTTGGAATTAAATACCCATGGCTCCCATAGGCCCTTAGGGAATGAGGCTTCCAGGGGAACTTCAGGCCTGGTGAGGGGCTGGGCATGGGCTTTCTGCCTCACTCTGTGCTTTTCTACTCACTGTATGGTTCTGACGTGGTTAATGCAATGTTGAGTTTCACCAGAGTGATCCCTGTTTTACAGATGAAGACGCTGAGGTGTCTTCACATCATCACCAGCTGTTAAGTGATGGTGCTGGAAGGCAGTCTGCCCACAAAGCATCAGTTGACTCTCCCCAAGCTTTGGGCAGGTGTTGAACCCACCCACACCTGTGCAGCCATCACTGTGGGCTCAGCTCGTCTGCTTTCTCGGAGCCCCTGTAGTCTAGGGTCAGCTCCAGCACCTAGTTCTACTGCAAGTGGACAACTTTACATGGTTTTCTCTGTCATGCTTGGAGACCCTCTCCCCATCTCAGGGGCCAGCTCTGTGAGAACAGGGCCCAGGCTTGCTTCCTCCTCTCAGCCTCCTACAGGGCCTGGCACCATCCCAACCCTAAGATATCACTTGGGCCTGGAGCTGTCCAGCGCAACACCCAGCGAGGGGAGGAGAGACCGAGTTTATGAGGAGATGCTCAGGGAACAATTTGACTGAGTACCACTGGGCTGCTCTTTCCCCATCAGTCAGCTGAATGGGTACGAGTGGACCGCAAGACCCTCGAAGCAATCCTAACCTGTATTTCTAAAGCTCCATGGTCTGAATGGCCATTGGGGGGTGAGCTCCTGCACCCTCACTCCAGGCAAGATTGACGGCATATTCCCTTTCAGGGGTAGGATTTGCTTTTCTGATTTCCAGAACAGCTCAACAGAGCGCAAAGGCCTTCCTAGAATTTAAAACCAATGCACAATTATGCTAAGTGAAACAAGTCAGACAGAGAAAGACAAATACTGTATGATATCACCTATAAGTGGAATCCAAAAAATACAGCAAACTAGTGAATATAACAAAAAGAAACAGACTCATAGATATACAGAACCAACTAGTGGTTACAAGTCGGGAGAGGGATGGGAGGAGGGGCAACATAGGGGTAGGAGGTTAAGAGGTACAAGTTATTAGGTACAAAATAAGCTACAAGTTTGTATTGTATAATATAGGGAATATAGCCAATATTTTATAATAACTATAAATGGAGCATAACCTTTAAAAATTGTGTATCACCGTATTGTATACCTGTAGCATATAATATTGTACATCAACTATATTTCAATAAAAAATAAAAACAATGCACAAGTTAAGAACTACATTTTACAAAATTAAGGCATTGTTTCTTTCCCATTTTTAATCTCCTTTTCCTGTAGATTAGAACTACCGTGATAGGACCACTATTCTGTCAAAAAAGAATTCACACCCATCTTGGTGTCTGGGGCTGCATTCCCCTCTCCCAGTGTTCCTTGGAGGGACCTAAATTCTTTTAAGAATCTGACTTTAGCAATTTCTTGGTGGACATGGCCTATTGAAACCAAATCTAAATGCCAGGACACACTCGGTAATTTGAAAAAAGTCCTAACTTTTATCATTTTCATCAAGAGTAATTTATTAATGCTTGTATGCTTGAGTCAAACCTCTCTTTATTCTACTCCTACAGACACATCTTTGGAGATTCTCTCTGGTCAGAGACAAATTCTGGTTCTGCTGAGAGCAGCCCTTGTCTGCACCAGGCCTACCATGATGTTGAAGGGCTAATGCTCAGAAAAGAGGTGCCAGGTCTGGACAGAGCTGCTTCTCCACCCCATCCTTAACCCCTGACAACTCTGTTTCCACTTCTATGGTTTTGTCATTTCAAGAGCATTAAATAAGTGGAACCACATGGTGTGTATTTCTTTGGGATTGGGTTTTTTCACTCAGCATGAATCTTTGGAGATTCATCCAAGTTGGTGCATATATCAGCAGTGTGTTCCTTCTCATTGCTGAGTAGCAGTCCATGGTATGGATGTACCAGTTTAACCATTTATTTGTTGCAGAATATCTGGCTTGTTTCCACTTTGGGACTTTTATGAATAAAGCTGCTATGAACTTTTGAGCACAGGTTTTTGTACATGATCGTAAGTTTTCATTTCTCTGGAATAAATGCCCAAGTGTGCAATTGCTGTTTGTTTGGTTGTTGTACGTTTATAAAGAAATTGGCAAACTTTTCTGGAGTTGCTACCCCATTTTACATTTCTACCAGCAATGTAAGTTTTGATTCTGTTTCTATGCATTCTCACTAGCATTTGGTACAATCACTGTTTTTTATTTTTGGCATTCTGACAGGTGTGTGGTGATATCTCACTGTGGTTTCATTTTGCACTTACCCAATAGTCAGTGACACTGAACATCTTTACGTGTGCTTATTTGTTGTCTTTATATTCTTTTTAGTGAAATGTCTCTTCAAGTCCTCACCTGTATTCTAAATGAATTGTTTGATTTTTTTACTGTTGAACTTTTGAGAATTCTTTATATATTCTAGGTACTAGTCTTTGTCAGATATGTGGGTTGCAAATATTTTCTAATAGTCTATAGCTTGTCTTTTTATCCCCTTAACAGGATCTTTCTTAGAGCAAACATTTTAAATTTTAATGAAGTCTGATTTATCAATTTTCTTCTTTTTTGGATTATGTTTTTTGGTGTCAAGATTAAGAACTCTTTGCCTAGCCCTAGATCCCAAAGATTTTCTCCTTCTGCTTCTTCTTCTTCTTCAAGTTCTATAGTTTTATATTTTACTTGCAAAAAGTCTCTGTTGCATTTTGTGTTAATTTTTGTTAAGATGTGATGTTTACATTAAAGTTCATTATTTTCTTTTTCTTTTTGCTTGTGCATGTCTAATTATTTATTGCAAAGCCTTCCTGGATTGAATTGCTTTTGCACCTTCGTAAAAAATCAGTTGGGCATGTTTACATCTGTCTATTTCTGGAATCTCATTTCTGTCCCATTGTTATGTGTTTTTCCTTCCATAAATACTATGTAGTTTTGGTTACTGGGATTATACAACAAGTTTTGAAATCAGATAGACTGATTCCTTCTACTTTACTTTTCTTTAAAAAAATGTTTAACTTTTCTTGTTCCTTTCCCTTTCTATATAAATGTATCTATTAAAAATCTGTAAATACGCTGAGATTTTGATAGGAGTTGCATTAAACATGTATAATAATTTGGGGAGAATTGACTCCTTTACTCTATTGAGGCTTTCAGTACAGAAAAATGATATCTATCTTCATTTATTTAGGTCTTCATCAATTTCTTTCACCAGCATTTTGTATTTTTCAGAGCACAAAATCTGCTTTGTTAGATTTAGCATGTTTTCTTAGATTTATACAGTCTTTTGTATGTTTAGAAAAGGAGCATTTTGTTTCTTGAGTCATTTTAAATTTTGTTGTCCAAGTGTGGATTGTTAGAATATAGAAGACGTATAACTGATTTTCATATGTTGATCGTATCCTGTCATAACATATAACATTTTTTCATACATTGATATCCTGTGACTTTACTAATCTCACTTATTAGTTCTAGGATTTTATTTTTGTAGATTCCTTAGGATTTCTTACATAGATCATAATGCCATCTGCATGTAGTGGTAGTTTCAGTTCTTCTTTTGTGATCTGTTTGCCTTTTCTTTTTTACCTGACGACAGTGGGTAGAACTTCCAGCACCATATTGAGTGATAGTGTACGAGTGGCTACATGCTCCTTGTTTCCAGTTTAGGAGGAAAGCATCTTTCATAACCAACTAGATGCTCTTTATGAAATTGAGGAAGTTGTCTTCTATTCTCAGATGTCTGAGAATTTTTGTCATAAATTAAGGTTGAATTTTGTCAAAAGAATTTTCTGCATCAATTAAAATGCTAATATGATTTTTCTTCATTAGTCTGTTAAGATAATGGATTATTTTGATTGATTTTCAGTATTGAACTAACCTTGCATCCCTGGAATATACTTTACTAGTATCATGCTACATTTTTATCAATTGCTGAATCCTATTTGCTAATACTTTGTATGTCTATATTCACGAGGGGTATCAGTCGGTAGCTTCTTTTATGGTACTCTTTCTGGTTTTTGTATCAAGGTAATACTAACCTCATAAAATTAACTGGGAAGTGTTCCTTCCTCTTCTATTTTCAGAAAATATTGTGTAGAATGTTTGATAGAATTCAGTGAAACTCTGGGCGTAGACACATGTTAGGGGTAGTTTTTTTTTTTTTTTTTTGGATACGTGGGCCCGTCACTGTTGTGGCCTCTCCCATTGCAGAGCACGGGCTCCGGACGCGCAGGCTCAGTGGCCATGGCTCACGGGCCCAACCGCTCCGTGGCACGTGGGATCCTCCTGGACTGGGGCACGAACCCGTGTCCCCTGCATCGGCAGGCGGACTCTCAACCACTGCGCCACCAGGGAAGCCCAGGGGTAGTTTTAAATTATTAATTCATTTTCCTTAGTAGTTATAGGCCCCTTAAATTATCTAGTTCACATTGCATGAGTTATGCTACTTTGTAAGTTTTGAAGAATTGGCCTGTTTCATTTAAATTGTCAAATTTATGTGTGTAGAGATGTCTGTCGTATTTTCTTATATTCTTTTGATGTCTACCAGATCTTTAATGATCTCTCCTGTTTCATTCTTCATATGGGTCATTTGTAACTTCTCTCTTCTTTCTTGCTAATGTTTCGCCAATTTTATTGAAATTTTCATGGAACCAACTTTTTGTTTCTCTATTGGGTTTATGTTTTCAATTTCATTGATTTCTGCTCTTATCTTTATTATTTTCTTCCTTCTGCTTGATTTAGGTTTATTTTTGTCTTCCTTTTCTAAGTTCTTGAGCTGAGAACTTAGATAATTGATTTGAGATATTTCTTCTTTTCTTAGTGCTGTAATTTCCCTCTGTACACTGTGTGATGGATTGAATTATATTCCCTCAAATTCATATGTTGAAGATTTAACCTTCAATGTGACTATATTTAAAATAGATTCTATAAGGAGGTTATTAAGGTTAAATGAGGTCATAAGGGTAGGGCCTGATTCAATAGGATTAGTGACCTTATAAGAGGAGATATCAGAGTGCCCTGTCTCTCTTTCCCTCTCTCCTACATGAGGACACAGTGAGAAGAAAGCCACCTGTAAGCCAGAAAGAGAGCTCTCACAGAAACTGAATCAGCTGGCACCTTGATCTCGGACTTCCAGCCTCCAGAACTGTGAGAAATAAATTCCTGTTGACACCCATTTTGTGGTATTTTGTTATGGCAGCTTGAACAGAATCACACACACTTCTTCAGCTTTATCGCGTGAATTTTGATATGGTGTATTTTCATTTTCATTCAGTTCAATGTGTTTTTTTGGTTCTTCTTAGGCTTTATTTTATAACCCATGACTTAGGTATTGCTTAGTTTCCAAATACTTGGAGATTTTCCTTGTATCTTTGTCATTTTATTTCTGTTATTTTGATTCTATTGTAGCCAGAGAACATGTAATGTAGGATTTTAATCTTTGAAGCTTGTTGAGCTTTGTTTTATGACCGAGGATGTGGTCTAGCCTGGTTACGTTCCATGGATGTTTGAAAAGAATGTGTAATCCTGCGTTGTTGGGTGGAGGTTTGTATACATTTTGACTAGATCCTTTTTGTTGATGGCTTGTTCAGTTTGATTCCTTGCTGATTTTGTGTCTCATTATTCTAACAATTGTTGAGAGATTGGTGTTGAAGTCTCCAACTTCAAAATTAATCATTTGTCTGTTTTTCTTTTCAGTTCTATCAATATTTGCCTCACATATTTTCAGCTCTATTGTTTGATGAGGATGCATTTGGGATTCTTATGCCTTCTTGGTGGATTTAACCATTTATCATTATGTAATGTCTCTCTCTGTCTCTACTGATTTTCTTTGCTCTGCAGTTTACGTTACCTGATTAATATAGTCACTCATGCTTTCTTTTAATTTTTGCATGATATGTCTTTTTCTCTCCTTTTAACATCAACTTCCTTATAACATTAAAATTGAAGTGAATTATTTGTTGACAGCATAAAGTTGGGTTATTGTTTTACCCCCTCTGTTAATCTCTGCCTTTTCATTGTTGAATTTAGCATATATACATTAAATTTAATTATTGATATGTTAGGGTTTAAATCTGCCATTTAAATTTTTGTTTTCTATTTGTTCTCTCTGTTTTGCATGTGTTTTTTTAAATTTCCTTTTTCTTTGTGGACTAATTAAGCATATTTTAGAATTTTCATTTAAGTTATCTATAGTACTTTTGAGTATGTATCTTTGTGTAGATACATTAGTTGTATTTATGTATTAAATTATATATACATAACTTATCACAACCTACTTTGTCCACACTTTACGAGTTTGAATAAAATACAGAAAACTTCTCCCTTTAGGTCCTTTCACCTTCTAAGTTTGTAAGATAATTGTCTTACATATCTCCTCTACACACATTTAAGACCACATAAGATCATGTTATAATTTTGGCTTCAACCGTGAAGCATAATTTAGAATACTCAAAAGGAGAAGGAAAATATATTGTACTTACCCATGTTTTGATTCTTTCCTTTGCTCTTTTTTCCATCCTAATGTTCCAAGAGTCCTTCTTTTAACATCTTCATTCTGTTTAGAGAACTCCCTTTAGCCGTTTTTTTTTTTGTTTGTTTTTTCTTCAGGTAGGGCTGTTGGTGACAAATTCTCTTAGTTTTCCTTCATCTGAGAATACCTTGTTTTCCCCTTCATTGCTGAAGGATGTTTTCTTTGAATGTATAATTCTGGTTTTGTAATTTCAGCACTTGAAAAATGTTGTGCTACTTCCTCCCTAGTTTCTTATGAGAAATATGCTGTCATTTGAAAATTTCTCTTCTAGGTAAGGTGTAGTCACTCTCTTGCTGCTTTCAAGATGTTTTTCTTTGTCTTCATTTTTCAGAAATTTGACTATGATATGTTTTGGAGTGAATTTCTTTAGATTTGTCCTGTTTGGGATTCTCCTAGCTTCTTAAATCTTTTTTTACTTTGCTAAATTTGGGAAAATTTCAGACATTAGTCCTTCAAATACTTTTTCAGTCTCATTCTCTTCTTCTTGCAGTCTCCAATGATATGAATGTTAGGTTATTTGCTACAATGTTATATATCTCTGAGGCTCTGTTCATTTTTTTTTTTTCAGTCTGTTATTTCTCTGTTGGTCTGATTGGACAATTTTTATTGCTTAACCTTCAAGTTCACTGATTACTTTCTGTCACCCCATTCTGCTGTAGAGTCCATCCATCAACTTTATTATTTGAGGTATAGTATTTTTCAGTTTAATAATTTCTTTTTGGTTCTTCTTTATATCTTTTATTTCTCTGCTGAGACTTGTTTCAAGCACATTTATAATTACTCATCGAAGCATTTTTTTGATGTCTGCTTTAAAATCTTTGTAATATAATTCAAAAATATCATCTCAGTGTTTTAATCTATTGCTTGTCTCTTTGCATTCAAGCTGACATTTCGCTGGTTCTTGTTATAAGAACCAGTGAAATGTTGAAACCTGGACATTTTTGGAATTGTGTTGTGAAGCTCTGGATCTTATTTAACCCTTTTGTTTCTGTTGGCTTATTGTGACACTACTCCATCAGGAGACTGAAGAGGGGTTCTGTCTCATTACCTACCAAATGAGTGTAGAAGTCCAGGTTTTCAACTTGTCTCTTTGACACCCAAGAAGGGAAGAGGTTCCTCATTATCACTGAGCGGGGGTGATATTTCAGCGCTTCACTAGCCCTTTGTTGATACCACCCTGGCTGGGAAGGGTAGGAGTGACTAGTTACTGCCCCCCAAAAAGCCTGCACTGAAACCATGGGTGTGGGTCTCATTACTGTTGGGCAGCGGTAAAAGTTATGACTCTGCACCAGTCCACCTCTGATACCACTGCAGAGGAGGGGGAAACTGTAGTTTTAGTCAGTAGATGTGGAAGTCTAGGCTCCCATATTTCCTTCACTGGCACTGTGGGGAGACCTTGCTGCTCAGGATGATGGAAGTCCCAGTGTCAGACTCAGTCTTTTCTGAAACCACTCTGACAGCAGATTAGGACATCTCATTATAGCTTGGGCTAAAGTACATACTATCCCTTTGCCCTTGCTAGTGTCAGGGGGGCATTGTCACAGTTTTACATGGTGTTTAGCTGGAGTGGAGAGATTATTGTCTAAAAGTTTTCTGTCTTGCTGAGCAGCCCCTTTGCTGCTCTTTGGCGAGGGAAGGCAGACTTTTTTGGGAGTTTTAAAAATCTGTGCTTGTTTATTTTTGGTTTCCAGCTTCTTCTACTGCAAGCCTGGGATATATGAGGCAAAAAGAAAAGCAGAGATAGCACTCTGTCTTTTCTTGGGTCCCTTGGACACTAGCCCATCTTGTTTCTTCTCCCCAACTTTTAGAGTCTTCTACTATTTGTTTTATACATAATACCCCGGGTTTTAACTTAGGAGAGAAAAACAGTTGGAGAATAGAGAAGCATTTGTTTATTTCATCTTCCCTGAAGGCTGTTTTTGTCTGGTCTGCAAGCTAACAGCAGTTTTTACATACTAAAATGCTCTAGAAAATACAAAACAAAACCTAATAAACAAACATAACAACAAAAAAACAAAGAATAAATGATAAAGACCATGTGTGATTCACAAAGTCTAAAATATTTACTACTTAGCTCTTTACAGAAAAATTTTATTGACTCTGATTTATAAATAAGTTAACTTTTAGAGCAGTATAATTTATATAACATTTTATTTACGACATTCCCAGCACTTTCACTTCTTTGTGTAGATCTAGGTTTTTGTATCATATTTCTTCTATCTAAGGAAATTCCTTTTACATTTCTTTTAGGGCAATAGTACTGGCAATACCTTTTTTGTTTTGTTTTGTTTGATGAATATGTTTTTATTTCTCCTTCATTTTAAAAAGATATTTTATTGGATGTATAATAGATTTTTTTTTCTTTCAGCCCTTTAAGTATGTCACTCTATTGTCTTCTGGCTCATATAGTTTCTGGTGAAAAGTCTTCTGTAATTCTTATATTTGTTCCTCTAAACAAATATAAGTGTAGTGTAGTGTATGTAGTGTTTTCCTTACCCCTTCAGTTGCCTTCAAGATTTTATCTTTATCTTTTATGTTTATCTATGTCTAGATTTTCTAGGGTGTGGGTGGATTTATTTATTAATTTCATGTGTTTTGAGAGTTTGAATCTATGTCTTGGTGTCTTATCATTAATTTTGGAGAATTCTTGGCCATTATCTCTTTAAATATGTTTTCTTCCCTGTTTCTCTCTCCTCTCCTTCTGGGATTCCAAATACATACATGTATGCTAGATATTATCTAGTATGTTTGTTTTATCCTACAGCTTTTGGATATTCTTTTTCACTATTTTCCTTTTTGTGTTTTAGTTTGTATAACTTATATTGACCTAACTTCAAGTTTATTGATTATTTCCTAAACTGTATTGATCTATTGTTAAACCCACTGAAGCATTTTTAAACTCTGTTATCATGCTTTCAATTATTTTTTTGCATTCCCATTTGTCTTTTTGTTATAATTTTCATGTCTCTGTTGAAGATCATGCATGCTGTCTACCTTTTCCACTTGAAATTTTAACATATTAATTATCATTATTTTAAATTTCCTGTCTGATAGTTTCAACATCTGTGTCGTATTGCAATCTGGTCTTGCTCATCATTTTTTTCTCTTTTCCTTCCCCCACCACACTTAATTGTGTGTCTTGTACCTTTTCTTTGAAAATGACATCTTTTATACAGTAATGGAGACTAATATAACTTGTGTTAATGCCTGGATTCCCATAAATGAATATCTCCCCCACCCACTTCTTTTCTAGGTTTTTAGTGTCAGCATTTGAGTCAATTCAGTCATAAGCTGATTTGTGTTTGGGTTTTGTTATTGCTGTGGTCACTCTCAGTGCAATACGGGCTTCAAATTCTTCTTAGTGTTATCTTGTTTTTAGGGTAAGGTTGTTACATTAGCCCACACTTAACATTTAGCAATTCGTTAAAATTTTTAGATGAATTCTTCTTACCATTTTACATTGTGTCCATTGTCTGCTTCAAATAAACAAGTGCTGTGTCCCATCTCTCATTGGACATGCTTGCTTTTCCTTAGATTTTGGGTTAGTTGTTTTGTCCCACAATCTCAGATCTCTTACTTATTCAAGAAAAGTTGTGATTTTGCAAATTATCCAGAATTTTTTGGTTGGAAGGTGAGAGTAATGCTTTTTCCAGTTTCTTAATATCCTAATCAGAAGCTTGAAATCTCATGAAGTTCATTTTGAGTTTTTGATTTCTCATTTATGGTCTTCCCAGTCTCATTTCAAATTATGTAACCTCTATGAGCCACAGTTTTCTGATCTATTAAAGGCAAAAAAAAAGTATTTATTCCATAGGGTTGTTATTTAGGATTAATTTAAAGATAAAAAATATGCACAGCCACAGCACCTGCCATGAAACAGCATATTTTAATTCTCCTCTGTTTTCTGACACCTAATTAAATAGATTAAGGATGTTTTACAAATGAAAATCATCTTAAATGACATTTGTGTCAACCCATCAGTATAAACAATGTAGCCTCCTTTGTCTTTTGTCATCAAGGAATGAATATCATCTTTAAGTATTTGGAGAGAATTTTTCAGAAGACTGAAATCTGCCTTTGGAGTTGGAGGTGAAATGGTCGTTTCTCTGGCTTAGCCCCATCTGATTTCCTCTGCAGCATCTCCTGCAAGACTGCTCTTTGCCAGAGAACACAGTGTCTACTGAGGCAGTGCTTCCCTTTCAAGCAGCTCTGAAGGGTCCTAGGGATTTCTTCCTTAGAACTGAAGGCTGTCTCCTCTGGTTTCCACCCTTTTGTCCTAATGCTAGTTCTTGGGGTACAACTTGCGAGTCTGAATCCTTGTTGCCATTGTACCCTTCATTTATGTGAAGATAGCTCTTACATCCCCTCTGAGTCTTCTTGCCTCCAGATGATACCTCCCCAGTTTTTGGACTTTTCTTGCTATGATAGGTTGTCCTGGCCCACATCATATGCCACCAGGTCTCACTGCTCAAACCCTTCTACAGGTGGGACCCCACGAACTGAGCCTCAGGTGTGGTCTGACCTGTGCTGAGTCTACAAAGACCTAGTTGTGCCAGACACTAACCTTCCAGAGTATAGCCCAGGTTTGGGTTAACCTTTGCAGAGTCAATATTTTTGCTGACTACATGAGTAAAAGCCCAAAGTGTCAAACGTGCTATTGTTAAACAGCATCTTCCCCATCTTCTACTCAGATAGTTGGATTTTAGCCCCAAAGACCCCTGATATTTATCCTTATGATCTGCTCTGCTTACTGGGTTTAGCCCATTTCTCCAGCACATCAGTCATTTTGCAACTTGATTTTGTCCTCTACCATATGCTTTCCTCCCTTCTGTATGTCTGTGGGTCTGACGACCTCTGTTGACCCTCTAGCAAAGGTCAGATTAGAGGACCTGGAAAAGCAGCTTGGGTTCCTCCAATCACTCCCTGTACTGCCCATCTCAAGACTTCAGTGTCTGTGGAAGCCTGACCTAACCCCAGCTCTTGGCTGGCAGGCCATGCTCATGACAAGGCCAGCGTCTTTAATTCACACTCCTGACAATTTACTCACGTCATATCCCTCAGCAAGGCTCCCTGGGGTTTTGCCATCAATGTCAGCATCTCCCGAGCAACTCCTACTATATCCTCTTCTGGTTTTCTCTTTGGGTCAACCACTTCCACAGTGGTGCAGGGAATTTGCCAAGGGGACTTGCCACTAAGACTTCCTCCAGTTGTCTTCGTGGAGCCCTGGGCCAGTCCAGCTGACTTTCAGGTCTTTCAAGTTCATCCATCCTCCAAGGCCCAAGTTCTAGTCCTGTAACACATCCTCCTTGCCTGCTTATCTACTCAGACTCCAGCCCCAGTCCATGTCCCACCTCATACCTTACACATTTCTTGAAAGCAGTTTTCACGTGACTTCACACAAGTCATCAGGACAGAGTAAAGTGCAGAGCCTGGAGGCAGTCACGGGAAAACTCCCCCAGGCCTTCTTCTCGAGTTATCCATTAAAAAAGATTTGGCCAGTCTCAGCTGTCCTATGTCTCCTGACTTGGTTTGCCTTTCCTTCCACCCTTTACTCCTGAGACCATTTTCCTGGAATGACAAGACAAAGGTAAAATAAGAAATGGAGAATTCTGCTTTCCTCATTTCATTCACTGGTTTCCTGACATCAGCCCCCGACTTCAGTTTTGACGTTCTTGAACTTGCTGTGAATGTTACTTCTTCCCCTATATCTACCCTTAGAGCTTAGACTTTTCAACTTGTTTTATGTCTGCCTACCTTGGGTTTCTCTCTTTCCTTTTTCTGATCTCAGGGTCATTCCTTGGGTCTCAACAAGATAGAACACAATTGGAAGCAGTATAAATTAATGTAGGAATTTTCTAAAGAGGGAGAGAGAACTGAGATTGGTTTCTTATAGAAAAGGCTAAAGAGTATTAATTTATTTTACAACTAGGAGAGGCGAGAGGGAAGAAGGGGGATTCGGAGGTAGCTGAGGGCCAGAGAGAGTTGGACAGGGGAGGTTAGGGGAAAAGAAGTCTTGTGCTGACATTCAGTGCCACTCTTCTGGGTCCCTTCTTCCTGGCCCTCATGTGGCTCCTTCCCCTTAAATTGTACATGTGTCTAAAACCACATGCTCATTTAAAATGAGCAGGTAGAAGCTACAATAGTGCACTTTAAAGCAATTCGAAAATTATTTATTGAGCACCAACTATGTGCCAGGCCCTGGCAAAGTTCTGGGGATTGAGGAGATGACTAATACAGTCCCTGCTTCAAGAAGCTCGAGGTCCTTCTTGGGACAACAGGCTAGCAGACACCCAGCAATTATGCAATGTGGTCAGTGCCTGGACAGGAGTGTGGGTGCAGCACAGGGGGAGCAGGAGATGTTCGGCTGGGAGGGGTCAGGAAGGCTGCCATGCACAGTTGGCAAGTCTAAGATGGCATCATGGTGCCAAATAGAAGGAGGAATGTTCCAAATGGATCTTTACATTGACTTGTAGACTATTCTCCAGGGATCTGTGTCTCCCCTGAAGCCCCTTCTCCAGCCTGTCTCTCCCCACCTCCCACCCAACACACATTTCCCACTCCTTCGCATTTAATCTCTCTCTCAGCAGAGCTTTCCATTTGGTGACTCAGCAGTCTCAAATCTAGCTCACGGGCAGTCTAGCAATGCCAAGTGCAGAAGGAGATGGAGGTGGAGGGACTTCCCACCGCTGGTAGACTGTAAGTCCTGCTCTCTTGTGATGCCACTCGTGGCCCAGGCCTCCCACCCAGAGGTCTCTGCCCTGGAGACATAGCAGCCTGCAGGCAGTCCAGGACTATTCTCTGCAGCATTCTTGCTCAAGGGGAACCCTGCACATCAGCAATCAATAGACACATAAATGAGGGGAGTGTGTACAGTAGGATGCCATGGAGAAGTTAAAAGAGTTCCACACTTACCAGCCTTGATAATTCTTATAATCATGATGAGGAGAAGAGGATCATGTTCCAGAAAAATCTAGACGGTATGATACCATTTCTATAAATATGAAAGCCCAAGAAAATGGTCCTTTAAAATGTTTTTGGATAAATAAATATGTAGTAAAAATATAAAAACCGTGCATGACAATGACAGACACTATGTTCCTGACAGCGATTACCTTTGGGGACATGGAAGAGGAATGAGGGTGGGGAGAGGTTCATAGGAGACTCAAGTCTGTAATGTCTAATTCTTTAAAATTAAAAGAAAATCTCCACTCTATACAATCACTAGCTACTGACCTTTGTCTCTCCTCTCCTTTTAAGTAGAATTTCTCCAAAGAATAGTCTAGACTTTCTGTCTCCGTGTTCTCAAGTCTCACACATTCCTCAGTCTGCTCTCTTCTGGTGTCTGGTCCCAGCAAGACACGGAAACAGCTGTTTCCAAGATCCCTGATGACCTTCAGGGAGCAAAAATGTCATGTGTCTGTACACACATGCACACACACATACACACACACACACACACACACACACACACACACAGTTTCAAGCATGGAAAACATGAGTGGCTGTGACATCCAGTTTTAGCAAATCTTACCATTGTTATGTGTTTGATTCAGATTTTCTTTGAAGACCCTCCCCTCTCTCAATCCCATCTAATCCATTTCCTCTGCAATCTTCTCTTTTCCACCGTTGCCCCGCCATAGAGACCACCACCCCATGGCACAGTCACCCCGAGGCACAGTTCAAGCCAGGCCCAACCACTAACCAGCTGTGTGACCTGGACGGGTTCTAAACCGCCCGTACCTCAGTTTCCCCACCCCAGCTTTACTGGGGGTTAAATGCCCTGACACACATAAAACTCTTGGAACAGAGCAGAGGTGAGTGTCTCCCACGGCCCACCTCAGGCCTGGGTGCTCGCCCTTGGGTACTGTAGGGGACAGTCTGGGGGTCCCTGTATCTCCTCTCCATTCTCCAACATTCCCACACTGCGGGCAGAGGGGGGCTTTCAGAACGCAAACCTGCTGAGGTCACTGTATCAGCATAACATGCTGTAAGCTGCTCTCCGCTATCTCCAGAATGACTAGCTAGCTGGCCAGGTCCCACAAGTCCTGTGTGACCTGGCCTGACCCCTTCTTCCAGATGGCCTTCTACTCACCTGCTATTGTCAACAAAACCGCCCTCCTCGCAAGGCCTTTGGGCGTGCTGTGCCCTTCTCTTGGCCAGACAGGTTTTTCCCACCCCCCATCCCATTGCGTTTCAGTGCCCACCTTCCCTCCAGGCTGAGCCTCCCCTGCAGGTGAGGGTCCCTGTGTGTTAGGGGATCTCATAGTGTGACGTGTTTTCATCACAGTGTGTGAGGGCACTGTTGTTGATTCATTCAGCAGTGGTTTATTGAGCACCTGCTATGTGCCAGGAGCTGTGTGGATGCTGGGACATAGCACGGGACACAGAGGCCTGGTCCCCACCTCCAAGGAGCCTCCGATCCCTTGGGAAGCAGCACTGAGCAGACAGCTGTGAGCATGGCGAGGCCCCAGAGGAAAGATGCGCTCGTCATGGGGTTATGTGACGGGGTCTGACCTAATCAGGGGCCTCTTGAAGCTTCTCTAAAATCCGAAGAACGAGTCAGAGCTACTGAGGAAGGGGAAGGAGAAAGCCCAGGCAGAGGGAACATCTTGTTCAAAGGCCCTGAGGCAGGAAAGAACATGATACTTTTGAAGGAGCAATGATTTAAAGGGTAAATCAGGGAGAGGAGTGACTGGGGGAGGATGCAGAAGAGCAGTAAAGGTGCTAGAAGGGAAGAGCACCAGGGAGGAAAGGAGCCTTAAGGATCACCAATGTAGCATGAAGTCAAGAGAAGCATGCCAGTGATCCCACATAGGACTGCAAGTTTCAGGGAAGTGATGAGAGTGGGAGTACTAGGGAAGGGTTTACTTGTCTCAGGCAGCAAGATGTGCGACAGCAGGGAGTCCTTGGTTAGGTTGAGAGCTTAGCCATGCAACTAGGGAGGCAGGCTCTCCCTTTCCTTTTGCCGTTTGTCCTCTGCATGTCGCTTCTGACCTCATGCATGTTGTCTCATGATCACAAGATGGCTGCTGCTCCTCTAGGCCTTGCCTCTGAGTTCCAGGAAGGAACAGAGGGGAGGAAGAAGGGCAAATGGCTTTTTTAAAGGAAGGTTATATTGTTGTTGTTGTTGTTTAATTGAGGAGGCTGCCTACCCTAGGACTTTTGCCTACTTCTTACTGGCTGTTGAGACTGCACCAACCCCATAGGCTGGGATGTTATTTTCAGTTGAGGACATCACTGCCTCTAACTAGAAATGTTTTTGTTCTAGAAGGAAGTGTCTGACCTGGTGGATATAAACTGAGAATAAACAGGGGACCTCACAGTTAGAGCTCTAGGTGGGCTTTAAGAGAGGGGCTTCAGAGCCTGTCCTCAGAATCCGTCTCCAGGCTGGGCCGACCTGAAGGGGAGGTCTCAGCACTGTCACATGATTCCAATGAGCAGGGCAGTCCCAAGACTTCTCATCTTCTTTCTCTTTGCTGCACAGGAATTCTGGGCCACTCATGTACCTGAGGGGTTCAAGTTAAAGCTTTTTTACTCAAAAAGATAAGAAGCCTTTTCATCTACTTAAAAAAAAAACACATCAAACAAACCCGACCAAATTATGTCAGGCAAAAAGCGGATCATGGCTGTTGGCAGGTGGGCCATTCATCTCTGACGAGTTGAGTCTGGCCTGGGTGAGCCCTCCACCAGCTGGAACCTGCCTGCACTTCACAGGGGCGGGGCCAGGGAAGCAGCAAGGTCAGAGCTAGACAGGGGTGCACACTGAAGTGGGCAGTGAGGAAAGGGGGCTGCTCACCCACAGAGGAGGCCCCTCCTCTTTCCTCACTCACCCATGCGAGGGAAATAAAGGGACGGCTTGCATGAGGACGCAAGCCAGGCTTAATTCAAGGATGCAGTGCAGACAGGGAGTCACCCCTGAAGTACCCTCTCTGTCCCTTCTTATCACAGTGGATGGCCCCTCCCCCGCCCCCTCGGGAAGCCCTCCTTGACGGCTGGGGCCCACACTGTTCTTTTTCTCCAACAATTTCCTGAGCCTCTCTCTGTGCCCCACCCAGACAGAGCCAGGCTCATTCCTTTGGGTGATTGGCTCTACTTTAATGAGACTGAAAAGGCCAAGAGAAACAGCCCCTGCTGCTCCTTTTCTCAGGGGAGGAAGCTGGGAAGGTGCCGGCAGGCTGAGGGAGAGGCGCCGCTTCTGCTCTGAACACCAGCAGATGTGCCTATAATACTGAAAACTAGGCCTCTGTGCACCGGTGCTGAATTGAATCTCAGAGGCAGAGTTTTGGATGAAGTAGAAAAGGACAGTTTTATTGCTATGCCAGGCAAAGCGGGACACGGCAGCTGCTGCTGCTCAAAACCTGTGCGTCCCAACCTGGGAGGACTTGGGGAGGAGTTTTGTGGCAGGAAGGCAGACCCCTTCCAGGGCCTGAGAGCGGGCTCCTGTTTAATACTTGGAAATGAACTGTCCAAGGAGACGCACATGCTGACAAAGCAAGAGACTTTTTGGGAAGGGGTGCCCTGGTGGAGAGCAGCAGGGTAAGGGACCCCAGGAGTACTGCTCTGCCGCATGCTTCACAGTCTCGGGATTTAAAGGAATGGGGTTAGTTTCCGGGTTGTCTCTGGCTGATCATCTTGCTTGGTCCATATTTGATCTGACTCAGGATCCTTCCTGGTGGTGCACGCATCACTCAGCCACTATGGATTCCAGAGAGGAGGATTCTGGGAGGTTGGTAGGACATATGGATTGGTGACTCCGCTCTCCTTTTTTTTTTTTTTTTTTTAACATCATTATTGGAGTATAATTGCTTTACAATGGTGTGTTAGTTTCTGCTTTATAACAAAGTGAATCAGTTATACATATACATATGTTCCCATATCTCTTCCCTCTTGCGTCTCCCTCCCTCCCACCCTCCCTAACCCACCTCTCTAGGTGGTCACAAAGCACTGAGCTGATCTCCCTGTGCTATGCGGCTGCTTCCCACTAGCTATCTATTTTACGTTTGGCAGTGTATATATGTCCATGCCACTCTCTCGCTTTGTCACAGCTTACCCTTCCCCCTCCCCGTGTCCTCAAGTCCATTCTCTAGTAGGTCTGCATCTTTATTCCCGTCTTGCCCCTAGGTTCTTCATGATAAATTTTTCTTTTTATTTATTAGATTCAATATATATGTGTTAGCATACGGTATCTGTGTTTCTCTTTCTAACTTACTTCACTCAGTATGACAGGCTCTAAGTCCACCCACCTCACTGTAAATAACTCAATTTTGTTTCTTTTTATGGCTGAGCAACATTCCATTGTATATATATGTGCCACATCTTCTTTATCCATTCATCTGTTGATAGACACTTAGGTGGCTTCCTTGTCCTGGCTACTGTAAATAGTGCTGCAATAAACATTGTGCTACATGTCTCTTTTTGAATTATGGTTTTCTCAGGGTATATGCCCAGTAGTGGGATTGCTGGGCTGTATGGTAGTTCTATTTTTAGTTTTTTAAGAAACCTCCTTACTGTTCTCCATAGTGGCTGTATCAATTTACATTCCCACTAACAGTGCAAGAGGGTTACCTTTTCTCCACACCCTCTCCAGCATTTATTGTTTCTAGATTTTTTTATTTTTTGGTACGCGGGCCTCTCACTGTTGTGGCCTCTCCCATTGCAGAGCACAGGCTCCGGACGCGCAGGCTCAGCGGCCATGGCTCACGCGCCCAGCCGCTCCGCGGCATGTGGGATCTTCCCGGACCGGGGCACGAACCCGTGTCCCCTGCATCGGCAGAAGGACTCTCAACGAGTGCGCCACCAGGGAAGCCCTGTTTCTAGATTTTTTGATGAGGGCCATTCTGACCAGTGTGAGATGATGTCTCATTGTAGTTTTGATTTGCATTTCTCTAATGATTAATGATATTGAGGATTCTTTCATGTGTTTGTTGGCAATCTGTATATCTTCTTTGAAGAAATGTCTATCTAGGTCTTCTGCCCATTTTTGGATTGGGTTGTTTGGTTTTTTGATATTGAGCTGCATGAGCTGCCCATAAATTTTGGAGATTAATCCTTTGTCAGTTGCTTCATTTGCAAATATTTTCTCCCATTCTGAGGGCTGTCTTTTCGTCTTGTTCATGGTTTCCTTTACTGTGCAAAAGCTTTTAAGTTTCATTTGATTATTTTTGTTTTAATTTCCATTTCTCTAGGAGGTGGGTCAAAAAAGATGTTGCTGTGATTTATGTCATAGAGTGTTCTGCCTATGTTTTCCTCTAAGAGTTGGACAGTGTCTAGCCTTACATTTAGGTCTTTAATAATCCATTTTGAGTTTATTTTTGTGTATGGTGTTAGGGAGTGTTCTAATTTCACTCTTTTACATGTAGCTGTCCAGTTTTCCCAGCACAACTCACTGAAGTGGCTGTCTTTTCTCCACAGTATATTCTTGCCTTCTTTTTGAAAGATAAGGTGACCATATGTGAGTGGGTTTATCTCTGGGATTTCTATCTTGTTCCACTAATCTGTATTTCTGTTTTTGTGCCAGTACCATACTGTATTGATTACTGTAGCTCTGTAGTATAACATGAAGTCAGGGAGGCTGATTCCTCCAGCTCCGTTTTTCTTTCTCAAGATTGCTTTGGCTAATCGGGGTCTTTAGTGTTAACATACAAATTTTGAAAATTTTTGTTCTAGTTCTGTGAAAAGTGTCATTGGTAGTTTGATAGGGATTGCACTGAATCTGTAGATTGCTTTGGGTAGTACAGTCATTTTCACAATGCTGATTCTTCCAATCCAAGAACATGGTATATCTCTCCATTTATTTGTATCATCTTTAATTTCTTTTATCAGTGTCATAATTTTCTGCATACAGGTCTTTTGTCTCCTTAGGTAGGTTTATTCCTAGATATTTTATTCTTTTTGTTGCAATGGTAAATCGGAGTGTTTTCTTTATTTCACTTTCAGATTCTTCATCATGAGTGTATAGGAATGCAAGAGATTTCTGTGCATCAATTTTGTATCCTGCTACTTTACCAAATTCATTGATTACCTCTAGTAGTTTTCTGGTAGCATCTTTAGGATTCTCTGTGTATATTATCATGTCATCTGAAAACAGTGACTGTTTTTCTTCTTCTTTTCTGATTTGGATTCCTTTTATTTCTTTTTCTTCTCTGACTGCTGTGGCTAAAACTATGTTGAATAATGGTGGTGAGAATGGGCAACCTTGTCTTGTTCCTGATCTTACTGGAAATGCTTTCAGTTTTTCACCATTGAGGACGATGTTGGCTGTTGGTTTGTCATATATGACCTGTAGTATGTTGAGGTAAATTCCCTGTATACCTACTTTCTGGAGGGTTTTTATCATAAATGGGTGTTGAATTTTGTCAAAAGCTTTCTCTGCATCTATTGAGATGATCATATGGATTTTCTACTTCAGTTTGTTAATATGGTGTGTCACATTGATTGATTTGTGCATATTGAAGAATCCTTGCATTCCTGGGATAAACCCCACTTGATCATGGTGTATGATCCTTTTAATGTTCTGTTGGATTCTGTTTGCTAGTATTTTGTTGGGGATTTTTGCATCTATGTTCACCCATGTTATTGGCCCGTAGTTTCCTTTCTTTGAGACATCTTTGTGTGGTTTTGGTATCAGGGTGATGGTGGCCTTGTAGAATGAGTTTGGGAGTGTTCCTCCCTCAGCTATATTTTGGAAGAATGTGAGAAGGATAGGTGTTAGCTCTTCTTTAAATATTTGATAGAATTCGCTTGTGAAGCCATCCGGTCCTGGGCTTTTGTTTGTTGGAAGATTTTTAATCACAGTTTCAATTTCAGTGCTTTTGATTGGTCTGTTCATATTTTCTATTTCTTCCTGATTCAGTCTTGGAACGTTGTGCATTTCTAAGCATTTGTCCATTTCTTCCAGGTTTTCCATTTTATTGGCATATAGTTGATTGTAGTAATCTCTCACAATCCTTTGTATTTCTGCAGTGTCAGTTGTTACTTCTCCTTTTACATTTCTAATTCTATTGATTTGAGTCTTCTCCCTTTTTCTCTTGATGAGTCTGCCTAATGGTTTATCAATTTCTTCTCAAAGAACCAGCTTTTAGTTTTATGGATCTTTGTTACCATTTCCTTCATTTTTTTTTTTCTTTTATTTCTGATCTGATCTTTATCATTTCTTCCCTTCTGCTAACTTTGGGTTTTTTTTTTCTTCTTCTTTCTCTAATTGCTTTAGGTGTAAGGTTAGGTTGTTTATTTGAGATGTTTCTTATTTCTTAAGGTAGCATTGTATTGCTATAAACTTCCCTCTTAAAACTGCTTTTCCTAGCCCAGAGATAAACCCATGCACATATGGACACCTTATCTTTGATAAAGGTGGCAGGAATGTACAGTGGAAAAAGGACAGCCTCTTCAATAAGTGGTGCTGGGAAAACTGGACAGGTACATGTAAAAGAATGAAATTAGAACACTCCCTAACACCATACACAAAAATAAGCTCAAAATGGATTAAAGACCTAAATATAAGGCCAGAAACTATCAAACTCTTAGAGGAAAACATAGGCAGAACACTCTACGACATAAATCACAGCAAGATTCTTTCTGACCCACCCCCTAGAGTAATGGAAATAAAAACAAAAATAAACAAATGGGACCTAATGAAACTTCAAAGCTTTTGCACAGCAAAGGAAACCATAAACAAGACCAAAAGACAACCCTCAGAATGGGAGAAAATATTTGCAAATGAAGCAACTGACAAAGGATTAATCTCCAAAATTTACAAGCAGCTCATGCAGCTCAACAACAAAAAAACAAACAACCCAATCCAAAAATGGGCAGAAGACCTAAATAGACATTTCTCCAAAGAAGATATACAGACTGCCAACAAACACATGAAAGAATGCTCAACATCATTAATCATTAGAGAAATGCAAATCAAAACTACAATGAGATATCATCTCACACCAGTCAGAATGGCCATCATCAAAAAATCTAGAAACAATAAATGCTGGAGAGGGTGTGGAGAAAAGGGAACCCTCTTGCACTGCTGGTGGGAATGTGAATTGGTTCAGCCACTATGGAGAACAGTATGGAGGTTCCTTAAAAAACTACAAATAGAACTACCATATGACCCAGCAATTCCACTACTGGGCATATACCCTGAGAAAACCGAAATTCAAAAAGAGTCATGTACCAAAATGTTCATCGCAGCTCTATTTACAATAGCCCGGAGATGGAAACAACCTAAGTGCCCATCATCGGATGAATGGATAAAGAAGATGTGGCACATATATACAATGGAATATTACTCAGCCATAAAAAGAAACGAAATTGAGCTATTTGTAATGAGGTGGATAGACCTAGAGTCTGTCATACACAGTGAAGTAAGTCAGAAAGAAAAAGACAAATACAGTATGCTAACACATATATATGGAATTTAAGAAAAAAAAATGTCATGAAGAACCTAGGGGTAAGGCAGGAATAAAGACGCAGACCTCCTAGAGAACGGACTTGAGGTTATGGGGAGGGGGAAGGGTGAGCTGTGACGGGGCGAGAGAGAGTCATGGACATATACACACTAACAAACGTAGTAAGGTAGATAGCTAGTGGGAAGCAGCCGCATGGCACAGGGATATTGGCTCGGTGCTTTGTGACAGCCTGGAGGGGTGGGATAGGGAGGGTGGGAGGGAGGGAGACGCAAGAGGGAAGAGATATGGGAACATATGTATATGTATAACTGATTCACTTTGTTATAAAGCAGAAACTAACACACCATTGTAAAGTAATTATACCCCAATAAAGATGTTAAAAAAAATAAAAATAAAAAAATAAAAAAAACTGCTTTTCCTGCATCCCATAGGTTTTGGGTCATCGTGTTTTCATTGTCATTTGTTTCTAGATACTTTTTGATTTCCTCTTTGATGTCTTCAGTGATCTCTTGGTTATTAAGTAGTGTATTGTTTAGCCTCCATGTGTTTGTATTTTTTACAGATTTTTTCCTGTAATTCATATCTAGTCTCATAGCGTTGTGGTCGGAAAAGATACTTGATACAATTTCAATTTTCTTAAATTTACCAAGGCTAGATTTGTGACCCAAGATATGATCTATCCTGGTGAATGTCCCATGAACACTTGAGAAAAATGTGTATTCTGTTGTTTTGGATGGAATGTCCTATAAATATCAATTAAGTCCATCTTGTTTAATATATCATTTAAAGCTTGTGTTTCCTTATTTATTTCATTTTGGATGATGTGTCCATTGGTGGAAGTGGGGTGTTAAAGTCCCCTACTATGATTGTGTTACTGTTGATTTCCCCTTTTATGGCTGTTAGTATTTGCCTTATGTATTGGGGTGCTCCTATGTTGGGTGCATAAATATTTACAATTGTTATATCTTCTTCTTGGATCGACCCCTTGATCATTATGTAGTGTCCTTCTTTGTCTCTTGTAATAGTCTTATTTTAAAGTCTATTTTGTCTGATATGAGAATTGCTACTCCAACTTTCTTCTGATTTCCATTTGCATGGAATATCTTTTTCCATCCCTTCACTTTCAGTCTGTATGTGTCCCTAGGTCTGAAGTGGGTCTCTTGTAGACAGCATATATAAGGGTCTTGTTTTTGC
Source organism: Grampus griseus (assembly GCF_964374135.1). Lineage (NCBI taxonomy): Eukaryota > Metazoa > Chordata > Mammalia > Artiodactyla > Delphinidae > Grampus > Grampus griseus. The sequence goes on from NC_139001.1 coordinate 110,409,681, forward strand.
ATCCCTTCAGCCAGTCTTTGTCTTTTGGTTGGAGTATTTAATCTATTTACAGTTAAGGTAATTATTGATATGTATGTACCTATTACCATTTTCTTAATTGTTTTGGGTTTGGTATTGTAGGTCTTTTCCTTCTTTTGTGTTTCCTGCCTAGAGAAGTTCCTTAAGCATTTGTTTTAAAGCTCGTTTGGTGGTGCTGAATTCTCTTAACTGTTGCTTGTCTGTAAAGGTTTTAATTTCTCTGTCAAATCTGAATGAGATTCTTGCTGGGTAGAGTAATCTTGGTTGTAGGTTTTTTCCCCTTCATCACTTTTAATGTGTCCTGTCACTCCCTTGTGGCTTGCAGTTTCTGCTGAATGATCAGCTGTTAACCTTATGGGAATTCCCTTGTATGTTATTTGTTCTTTTTCCCTTTCTGCTTTTACTATTTTTTCTTTGCATTTAATTTTTGATCGTTTGGTTAATATGTGTCTTGGTGTGTTTCTCCTCTGATTTATACTGTATAGAACTCTCTGTGCTTCCTGGACTTGATTAACTATTTCCTTTCCTGTATTAGGGAAGTTTTCAACTATAATCTCTTCAAATATTTTCTCAATCCATTTCGTTTTCTCTTCTTCTTATGGGACCCCTATAATTCGAATGTTGGTGTGTTTAATGTTGTCTCAGAGGTCTCTGAGACTGTCCTCAATTCTTTTCATTCTTTTTTCTTTATTCTACTCTGCAGTAGTTACTTCCACTATTTTCTCTTCCAGGTCACTCATCCATTCTTCTGCCTCTGTTATTCTGCTATTGATTAAGGAGAATTTTTAATTTCTAGAGAAATTTTCTAGAGAATTTTTAATTTCATTTATTGTGTTGTTCCTCATTGCTTGTTTCATCTTTAGTTCTTCTAGGTCCTTATTAAATGTTTCTTGCATTTTGTCTATTCTATTTCCAAGATTTTGGATCATCTTTACTATCATTATTCTGAATTCTTTTTCAGGTAGACTGCCTATTTCCTCTTCATTTGTTAGGTCTGGTGGGTTTTTATCTTGCTCCTTCATCTGCTGTGTGTTTTTCTGTCTTCTCATTTTGCTTATCTTACTGCATTTGGGATCTCCTTTTTGCAGCCTGCAGGTTCGTAGTTCCCATTGTTTTTGGTGTCTGTCCCCAGTGGCTAAGGTTGGTTCAGTGGGTTGTGTAGGCTTCCTGGTGGAGGAGACTAGTGCCTGTGTTCTGGTGGATGAGGCTGGATCTTTTCTTTCCGGTGGGTAGGTCCACGTCTGGTGGTGTGTTTTGGAGTGTCTGTGGCCTTATTATGATTTTAGGCAGCCTCCCTGCTAATGGATGGGGTTGTGTTCCTGTCTTGCTAGTTGTTTGGCATAGGGTGTCCAGCACTGTAGCTTGCTGGTCATTGAGTGGAGCTGGGCCTTGGTGGTGAGATGAAGATCTCTGGGAGATTTTCACCATTTGATATTACATGGAGCTGGGAGGTCTCTTTTGGACCAACGTCCTGAACTTGGCTCTCCCACCTCAGAGGCACAGCACTGATTCCTGGCTGCAGCACCAAGAGCCTGTCATCCACAGGGCTCGGAAAAGGGAGAAAAGAAAGAAAGAAGAAGATAAAATAAAGTAAAATAAAATAAAAAGTTATTAAAATAAAAAATAATTATTAAAAAAAATTTTTTAAAGTAATAAAAAAAAGAAAGAAAGAAGAGAGCAACCAAACCAAAAAGAAATCCACCAATGATAACAAGTGCTAAAAACTATACAAAGAAAAAAACAAAAATGGACAGACAGAACCCTAAGACCAATGGTAAAAGCAAAGCTATACAGACAAAATCACACACAGAAGCATACACATACACACTCACAAAAAGAGAAAAAGGGGGAAATATATATATATCTTTGTTCCCAAAGTCCACCTCCTCAATTTGGGATGATTCGTTGTCTATTCATGTATTCCACAGATGCAGGGCACATCAGGTTGATTGTGGAGCTTTAATCCGCTGCTTCTGAGGCTGCTGGGAGAGATTTCCCTTTCTCTTCTTTGTTCTCACAGCTCCCAGGGGCTCAGCTTTGGATTTGGCCCCGCTTCTGCGTGTAGGTTGCCGGAGGGCGTCTGTTCTTCGCTCAGACAGGACAGGGTTAAAGGAGCCGCTGATTCGGGGGCTCTGGCTCACTCAGGCCAGGCGGAGGGAGGGGCACGGAGTGCAGGGCGGGCCTGCGGCGGCAGAGGCCGGCGTGACGTTGCACCAGCCTGAGGCTCGCCCGTGCGTTCTCCCGGGTAAGTTGTCCCTGGATCCCGGGACCCTGGCAGTGGCGGGCTGCACAGGCTCCCCGGAAGGGAGGTGTGGATAGTAACCTGTGCTCGCACACAGGCTTCTTGGTGGTGGCAGCAGCAGCCTTAGCGTCTCATGCCCGTCTCTGGGGTCTGCGCTGTTAGCCGTGGTTCGCGCCCGTCTCTGGAGCTCCTTCAAGCAGCACTCTTAATCCCCCCTCCTCGCGCACCAGGAAACAAAGAGGGAAGAAATAGTCTCTTGTCTCTTCGGCAGCTCCAGACTTTTTCCCGGACTCCCTCCCGGCTAGCCGTGGCGCACTAACCCCCTGCAGGCTGTGTTCACGCCACCCGTCCCATTCCTCTCCCTGAGCTCCGACCGAAGCCCAAGCCTCAGCTCGCAGCCCCGCCCACCCTGGCGGGGGAGCAGACAAGCCTCTCGGGCTGGTGAGTGCCGGTCGGCACCGATCCTCTGTGTGGGAATCTCCCCGCTTTGCTCTCCGCACCCCTGTTGCTGCGCTCTCTTCTGCGGCCCCGAAGCTTCTCGCCTCCGCCACCCGCAGTCTCCACCCGAGAAGGGGCTTCCTAGTGTGTGGAAACCTTTCCTCCTTCACAGCTCCCTCCCCCTGGTGCAGGTCCCATCGCTATCCTTTTGTCTCTGTTTATTCTTTTTTCTTTGCCCTACCCAGGTACGTGGGGAGTTTCTTGCCTTTTGGGAGGTCTGAGGTCTTCTGCCAGTGTTCAGTAGGTGTTCTGTAGGAGTTGTTCCACGTGTAGATGTATTTCTGATGTATCTGTGGGGAGGAAGGTGATCTCCACGTCTTACTCTTCCGCCATCTTGAAGCTCCTCCTCTCTCCTTTTGACCGTTCCCGAATTCTTACAGTTGGTGGTAGCTTGTTAGTTCTGCCTTCCCTACCGGGACCTCCTGTTGTTAAGATAACTCATGCAAGTGACTACTATCTTGCTTGGCCATGGTGGGTGGTTTCAGTGTTTCCCCTAACAGTTTTGTAGCAATAGTTCAAGGGCGGGTTTGCTGACAAGACTAGGGTGTGTGCAGGGCCTGCCCTCCTTTAATCTGGTCTCAGGTAACCTCTTGATGGGCTTCTCTGGTTCCTTTAATCTGGCCTCAGGTGGTCTTTCTCTGGTATGAAGAATGAAGACATCTTCTATTTGTTGGGTTTTAGGTCTATAAAGAGCTCAAAAGATATTGCATGTGTAACCCTTGAGGGGGATCCAGGACCCTGCCTCAAGGCTGCACTATTGTTTCTTAGCTGCTCCTGCCTTGTCTCTGTATCCCCTCCCTTCCCTGAATAGCAACTGTTGGAACCTGCCCTTTGGGACTCAGGGAAGGTCCTAGAGGCTGGACAGAATGGTTCCTGTGCCCAGGAGCCCCACAGGCAACGGTGGCCCTGTTTCACCTACAAGCTTAACCCCAGCCTGCCTTGCCTGAGGGCCTCAGGTGAATACTCCCAAGGGGTGGTGCTTCCCTCTTCTTCCCGGGTCTCTGACTTTCCTCAGGGTTCTCTGGAGAAGCAGAAGCAATAGTCTGTCTATATATTTTTTGATTTAGACATAGAGAGGAGATTTACTATACGAATTAGTACATGTGTTTCTGGAGGCTGGAAGTAATTCAGTCTGAGTCCCAGGCTGAGAATTTGGAGGAGGCTGATGGTGTAAGCTGCAATCTGACTCCAAAAGCCTGAGAGGCTGGAGCGCTGCTGTCCTCAGGGCAGGAGAAAGTGGAGGTCTCAGCTCAGCAGAGAGAGGGCAAATTCTCCCTCCCTCCCACCTTTTTGTTCCATTCAGGCTGGATTGGGTGATGCCCACTCACACCTGGGAGGGCCATCTGCTTTAAGCATTTCACCAATTCAAATGCTAAACCTTCCCAGATACAAACGGAGGTAATGTTTTACCAGCATCTGGGCACCCCTCAGCCCAGTCAAGTTGACACATAAAATTAACCACGACACAGATGGTGGCCCTGGGATGCTGATAGAGGGGCGAGGGCACCCAATTTTGTTGCAGGAAGGGGGACCCCTTCCAGGGCCTGAGAGTGGGCTCTTGTCTAAGACTCGGGAATGAATTGTCCGGGGAGACACACGTGCTGACAAAGCAAGCGACCTTATTGGGAAGGGGCGCCTGGGCGGAGAGCAGCAGGGTAAGGGAACCCAGGAGAACTGCTCTGCCACGTGGTTCACAGTCTCAGGTTTTATGGTGAGGGTTGTCTCTGGCCAGTCATCTTCCTTGGCCCGTAGTCTAACTCAGGGTCATTCCTGGTGGTGTGCACATCTCTCAGCCAAGATGGATTCTAGTGAGAAGGACTCTGGGAGGTTGGTCTTCTCCTCCCTCCTTTGGCCCCTCCCGGATTCTCTTGCTTAGTTTTCGGCAGCAGCATCACGTTCCTTATTGGGACCTCCGGTTGTGCGACAGCTCAGGCAAGCGGTTATCAAGGCGGGGGATTTCGGTCAACTGTTCCCTAATAATTTCACCAGTCCCTGGACAAACTTCTGTCCTCCCTAATGGAAAAGCGTCTGGACAGTGGAGGCCTCCATCCTGTGGGGAAGGGAAAGAGCGGCTGGAGGGCAGGGAGGCGAGAGTGCACCTCCTATTCCCTGGGGCAGCCCTGCTAACAGAAGACCCAGCCCAACCGACCTCCTGCCCTTTTCTCTCTCCACCTGTCCTTTCCCTTCCTGGGTCCAGGTTTTGAATCTTGGCTCTCCACCAAGATCCCTGGGGAGCTTGGCAAAATGGATGTATTCCCCCCCCGCCCCCCCCCCACCTCCTCACTAGCTGCAGGCGTAGCTGGTCAGGATGGGGTCCAGACACTGGAGATTCTAGTGTTCATGTGGAATTGAGAGCCACCTCCAGAGGTTTAGCTCCTGCATTAACCCACGTGCAGTTTGTTTTTGCATCGCTCATGTCTGGTGTGGATGGCTACCACATCTTCACGGCTCGGCTGCTGGGTGACAGTGATGGTGTGTTCTTCCTCCTTCTCCTTTTCCTCTCTCTCCTCCCCCATCCTGTCTCTTCTATCTTCTTGCATTTATGGGGCAACTTATTAAGAACGCTCTTTGTGGCAGACACTGATTAAGGCCCTGGGGATGGGGCTGTGAATAAAACAGTACAGATGCTGACCCCATGGAGCTTATATTCTGGTGGAGTGAGATTGACACAAACAAATACATGAATAAATGTGAAATAAGTCAGGTGGGGATGGTGCTGTAGGAAAACAAAATAACAAACAAACAAAACCAGAGAGGGAAGCTCCAGACACGGGGATGACGCTATTCTGCATCTGCTGGGCAAGAAAGACTGTGGTCAGAAGGCACTGAATAGAGGCCTGGGGAGCTGTGGGAGGAAGTCACGTGGTTATCTGGGGGAACAGCACACCTGGCAGAGGGAACAGCATGTGTAAAGTTTCTGAGGTGGGAGTAGGCCTGGCAGAGGAACTGGTATTTCCTTTTCCTCTGCTTCTCTTTCCATTGCTTCTCCTGCTCTTTCTGCTTGAGCTTTCCTCCTCCCTTCTGCTGTCATCATCACCACCACCATCGTCTTCAACAAAACCCTTTCTAGCCCACACAGCCCTGGGTCTCTGTGTGATGGAAGTGCATCTTGGTGAGCTTCCTCCTGATGGTGTAACTCCATGCTCCGGTGAGCAAGCATCCACCCGGGGCTGCTTCATGCCTCTGTGCTTTGTTCTTGCTTTCCCCTATGTTCTGAGATGTCTTCCTATCCTTTGTCCATCTGAAAAACTCCTATTCATTATTCAAAATCTTACTTAGGCATCTCTTCTGGGAAGCCTTTAAGAAGCTGCACTAAATACTTGTACATTCAAAATATCATGGTGTTCTTCCCAAAATACAATAAGAACGATATTTTTATTAAAGTTGTTCCTATTTGAGAGAAAGGATCTCTCTGGGACTCAGAGAGGTTAGGTGACTTGCTCAAGACTGCACAGCAGGAAGGGGAAGTGCTGGGACTGATGCTGAAACTGTCTCTGTGCAACAGTGCTGAATTGAAACTCGGAACAGAGTTTTGCGTGAAGTAGAAAAGAATAGCTTTATTGCTTTGCCAGGCAAAGGGGGCCACAGCAGGCTAGTGCCCTCAAAACTGTGTGTCCCAACCCGGGAGGATTTGATGAGGAGTTTTGTAGGAAGGGTTCAAGGGTGAGTTTGCTGATAAGATTAGGGTGTGTGCAGGCCCTTCATTCCCCTAATCTTATCTCAAGTAATCTTCTTGTTGAGTTTCTCTGGTTCTTTTAATGTAGCTTCAGGTGGTCTTTCTCTAGTATGAAGAAGGCTGACGTCTTAAAAAGCTTAAAGACGTTGTTCTGTGTATCCCTTGAGGTGGAACCAGGACCCTGCCCCAAGGCTTCACTATTGTTTCCTGGCTGCACCTCTCCCATCCCTGCATCCCCTCCTTTCCTATTAGCAACTTTAGCAACCATTGCAATCTGCCCCTGGGAACCCAGGGAAGGTCATAGAGGCTGGAGTCTGTTTCCCGTAAGAAATAGGGCACAGAAAGGCTTCCGTGCCCAATGTAAGGCCAACTGGCCCGAGGCAGGGGAACACAATCAGATTCACAGGTTGCATCAGAACGAAACTCTCTGGACCACCCAGTTCCAGAAACTGCCCTGGCGACATTCCGGACCACCCAGTTCCAGAAACTGCCCTGGAGACATTCCGGACCACCCAGTTCCAGGAACTGACCTGGGGACTTTGAAACCAGCCCAGCCTTCCCACCTTTCGAGGGGCGGGACTAACGGTCCCCCAGGATACCCGAAAAGACCACCAAATAAGGAATACCCTGCGCCCTCCCAGATTCACCACACCCCTTTCCCTTCTTCCCCTATAAAATCTTGCCCAACCCTCGCCCGCGCGCGACTTCTCTGGCCCCTTTCTCTCGGACCAGTGAACCTCGCCCGGGAGCGCTCCCTAATAAAGCTCACTTGAAGCTTTCCTCTGTTTCGCGGTGCCGTTTGTTAAGATCCGACCTTACACCCAGAAGCCCCACAGGGTCCTGCTCGGTTTCAATGTAGCAATGAGCAGCTACATTGCTCTGCCTCCCTAGCAGGCTGTGAAGCTCTACTCCAGCTGTAGCTCATGCTGGTACCCCACAGCCAGTCCAGAACTGCCTTGCCCTTCAAGTCCACTCATTCAAACCCTCCTCACCCCTTAGAGTTGGCTCAAATGCCACTTCTTCCATAGAACCTCCCCAGGTCACTCTGGCTGGAAGTTACCTCCCCTTCCTTCCCTCAGCTTTCCCCATACCTGGAAGTCTCTGTCCTCTGCCTGCTGCTCCCTCTCTCATCTCTCTGGCAGGATGTAGCCTCTTGAGGGCAGGACCACAGTTGCCAGGCTCTCTCTCCCCACAAGAGCCCAGGCTCTGGCCAGAAGATGTCCTCCATACGTCTTTACTGAATAGGCACAAGTTGTTGCAGAGGAAACACAAGCATGGGACATGCAGTCCTTCCCCACCTCTGAGCAGCGAGATGCTGCCAGTGCCGGTATTTAAGATGCTTTTGGCTGCCAGACAGAAAATCCCCAAATTGGCTCGAATGAAGGAGGGAGGTCCTTGCATCCTGGGGGCTGGGAGAATTCCACAGAAGCAGGACAAAGTTCCCTGGAAGGGTGAGCCATCTTTGCTGAAGAAAAAGGAGGACTCTCTTGAAGAATAGGACATGCATTCATTCATCTATTCGTTCATTCATTCATTCATTCATTCTTCCATTCACTCATTCAGCAGCTGCTCCCCAAGTGCCAGCTCCTCCCTATGCTAAGGGCTGGGGCCAAGATGAATCAGCCACAAGCCCTGCCTTCAAGGAACTCTCCATCCGGCAGGGACGCAGACACTTGAATAGACGTGAGACTAGACATGGCCGTTCTCTGGTGGGTCTGGGGGAGAGAGTCATGGGAGCCCAAGGGGCACAGGAGGCTCTGGGCATCAGTGCAGGAGGAGTGCTGTTGGCTGGTACAAAGGTGGGGGGAGAGGTGCAGAAGGGCAACCACACAAAGGCTGGAGGTGCCCAGGACCCTCAAGAAACTGGAGGAGACCAGCATGGCCGGAGGGCGGACTGTGTCCTAGAGGGGCGATGGGGCCGCTCGGCAGTCACTTATTCATAGCTGAAAACGATGAGTGCTATGTGCCCGGTGCTGGGCAATCTGTACTTATCTGTATCTCTATCATCTCGCTCAATCCCCATAAAAACCCATGAGATGGGTACTGCTGGTATGCCCAGTTTACAGTTGAGGGGTCTGAGGGACAATGGGGCCAAAGAACTAGTCCCAGTGAAACAGGACGGAAGGGGGCAGGGCACAACCTTTAAAAGAATGACATAGCCACAGGACATGACAAAAACTGGTTAGAACCAACTAGATCCAAGGTGGTAGAAGGTTCGACTTCCAGGGGACCTTGAGCCTCATTATATGTTTATTGTAATACATTAGCTAAACAACACACCCACCAGCGCCATGACAGTTCAGAGCTAATCATAAAAGGCCAAAAAGTGGGTGGTGGCCCAATTCCTGGAAATCCCCACCCTTTCCACAAAACAGTTGGAATAATCCCGCACTCAATAGCCTATGAAATCACCCAGCCCATTGAAAACTAACCACACCGTATTTCGGGGTCTCTCACCTTCAGAGATGGTCCCTATTCCGTCTGTGGAGCGTGTTTATTCCAAGGCCTCTCACCTTCTGAGATGGCCCACACTCAGTGGAGTGTGTTTCTCTTTAAATAAACCCACTTCTTACCTATCACTTTGTCTATCATCACTGAATTCTTTCTGTGACGAGACATCAAGAACCTGAGCTGCATTAAGTCCTGAGACCAGGTATGTGATCTCAGTTAAAAGACCTTGGGTTCAAGTCCCAATCTGAGTTACATGGTTTCACCAGTTCACACAGACTTGTGTCTGGGTAGTTGGTTCCCTAGTGAAGGCTTTATGCACTCTCTGTGCTGTCCATGGGAGGCTGCTTTGCCACATCAAGAGGCTGGACATTCTCTGAGGGCCCCAGGAGCCACCGACCTGCCCTGAGCAGGGGATGAGCAAGGGCAGGTGTTCAGTCTTGCGGATTACTCTGGCTGCAGTGTAGAGAATGGATTGCAGGTGTGGGTAGGGCAATCCTGGGAGAGATGGCTGTGGTGTGGCTTGTGGTCAACAGGGAGAGGCTGATTTGGGAGATGCACGTTTAGGAGGCAAAAATGTCAACAAAACATTAGCAAGTAAAATTCAGCTATATGTAAAAGGAATTATGCATCATAACCAAGTGAAGTATTTTCCAAGGATGCAAGCCTAGTTCAATATTTGAAAATATGATCCATCATATTAACAGACTAAAGACAAAAAAATCACAGGATCATATCAATTAATACATGAAAGATATCTGACAAAATTCAGCACACACTAATGATAAAAACTGTTAGAAAACCAGAAATAAAGTGAGACTTCCTAAACTTGATAAAGAACATCTACAAAAAATCTACATCTAACTTCTTACTCAATAGTGAAAGACAACGTTTTCTTCCTAAGATTGGGATCTTTGGCAAGGATATTCACTCTCATTCTTCTTATTTGACATAATGCTGGACTTCTTTGTCATTGCAAAATAGCAAGAAAAGGAAATAAAAGGCTACAGATAAGAAAGGAAGAAATAAAATTGTTACTATGTGCAGATGACATGGTGCTCTATGTAGAAAAACCCTTCAGGAATTTACCAAAAAACTCCTAGAACTAATAAGTGAGTGCAGGAAGGTTGTAGGGAGAAAAAACAGCACAGAAAAAACTGCCTCTCCCATCTTTTACAATTGCTTAAGAAAATGAAATACTGAGGTATAACAAAACTTGTACAGGATTTGTATACTGAAAACTATAAAACAATGAAGAAAGAAATCAAAGAAGATGTAAGTCAATGGAGAGACATACTATTTTCATGGACTAGAAAAATTCAACATGGTTAAGATGTCAATTCAATGCAAAATGACATAGATTTAACACAATTCATATCAAAATGCCAGGGAGATTTTTTTGTAAATATAGACAAAATTATTCTTAAATTTATTTATATGGAAAGGGAAAGGAACTAAACTAGGTAAGATAACTAAGAAAGAAGAAGAAAGGAGGAGGAGTCAGTCAATCTGATTTTAAGATTTTTATGCTACAGTAATTAAGACAACATGTTATTGGTGCAGGGATAAACACATAGATCAATATAACCCAGAAATAGCTCCACACAAGTATAGCAAATTGATTTTCACATAGGCACACAAAATATTCAGGGCTTCCCTGGTGGCGCGGTGGTTGCGAGTCCACCTGCCGATGCAGGGGACATGGGTTCGTGCCGCGGTCTGGGAAGATTCCACATGCCGCGGAGTGGCTGGGCCCGTGAGCCATGGCCGCGGAGCCTGCACGTCCGGAGCCTGTGCTCCGCAACGGGAGAGGCCCACGTACCGCAAAAAAAAAAAAAAAAAAAAAAATTCAATGAAATGAGGATAATCTTTTCAATAAATACTGCTGGAGAAATTTTTTTTTTTAACATCTTTATTGGGGTATAATTGCTTTACAGTGGTGTGTTAGTTTCTGCTTTATAACAAAGTGAATCAGTTATACATATACATATGTTCCCATATCTCCTCCCTCTTGTGTCTCCCTCCCTCCCACCCTCCCCATCCCACCCCTCCAGCTGGTCACAAAGCACCGAGCTGATCTCCCTGTGCTATGCGGCTGCTTCTCACCAGCTATCTACCTTACGTTTGGTAGTGTATATATGTCCATGCCTCTCTCTCGCTTTGTCACCTGCTGGAGAAACTGAGTATTACAGGAAAAAAAAAAAAAGGAACTTTATGCCAAAATTAGTTCTAAATGGATCTGAGAAGTGAATGTAAAATGTGAAACTATCGCACTTGTAGAAGAAGATAATATAGTGCAGAATCACCAGACAAGGGAGGGGAGGGGTAATGCATGTGTAAGGAGTAGGAATAATTTCAGAGAAAGGTGTAATGGTTTCTAAGAAATACATCTAATGCAATCATGTAAATAGAGATTTCTCAAGTTTTAAAAAAAGACTTACAGTCATGAACAGGTTCAGTAGTCCCATTTCTATCCTGTGTATGTCCTAATATGCTTGGTAAATTTATTATTTGTATTTTTTTAGTACATTTATTTATTTATTTATTTTTGACTGCGTTGGGTCTTCATTGCTGCGTGTGGGCTTTCTCTAGTTGCGGCGAGTGGGGGCTACTCTTTGTTGCAGTGCACTGCTTCTCATTGCGGTGGCGTCTCTTGTTGTGGATCTTGGGCTCTAGGTGCGCGGGCTTCAGTAGTTGTGGCACATGGGCTCAGTAGTTGTGGCTCATGGGCTCTAGAGGGCAGGCTCAGTAGTTGTAGTACGTGGGCTTAGTTGCTCTGCTGCATGTGGGATCTTCCCGGACCAGGGCTCGAACCCGTGTCTCCTGCATTGGCAGGCGGATCCTTAACCACTGCGCCACCAGGGAAGTCCCATGCTTGGTAAATTTAAAAATACTGAATAGGAAGAGATTAGGGTTAAAATACAACCTAAATAAGGGTAATGAGATTTACCAGTTTTTTGAGGAGCTCCACAAACTAAATTGTGTAAAATGTCCCACTGTTTCATTCATCCTGACTCTTGGTCACCATCAAAATTCAATCCAAAGAGCGTTTGAAGTGTTCCTACCATTTATTCACATCTATTCCATCATCAAGAGAAGCAGGGAGTGAGGATCCCTGGCCGGGGGTGGGAAAAGCTTCTGGAACCCTGTGGGCAGTATCTGACAAGATTCCCAGTAGTCACCTCCCCCTGGTGGGTAGACTGGATCCAGTGACTCAATTCTAACCCCTAGAATATGGAGAAAAGATGGCACGTTATATCTCTGACTGGGATGGTGTTCTCTCTCTAGTGCCTTCTAAGCCTTTATACTCTATGAAGCAAGTTGCCCTGTTGGTGAGGTCCACGTGGGAAGGAGCTGAGGGTGGCCTCTGTCCAGCAGCCAGCCAGAGAGCAAGGCCCTGGGCTCTATAGCCAGTGAGGATCAAGCCAGGGGAGTGGGAAGCAGCCTGCCCAGCCCAGCCTTGAGATGACTGTGGCCCTTGACTGTAGCCTGTGACAGACCCTGAGGCACCCAGCTGAGCTGTGCCCAGATTTCCCACCCACAGGAGCCATGAGGTCATAACTGTGTGCTGTTTCAAGTCACTAAGTTTTGCAATGATTCACCATGCAGCAATGGACAACCAACACAGATCTTAAGACTTTTATGTGATATAACTGAAAAGTACATCTAAGGTCAAGTGGCCAAATGCAATCTGTATAACAGAATCATGTCTGTCCAGTTCCACCTGTGCACCCATTGCTGTCTCCTGGCCCTTCCCATCCTAGGGTGACAACCTATGTGGCTGGTGGTATGTGTATCCTACGGATCCTTGATGTATTTGCCCTGTCCCCATATGTGCTCCCTACAATGACACAGAGTCCCTTCCCCTTGGACCTGGAGGGCCTGTGGCTACAGTGATGCTATTGGATTTCCTTGGCTGGGTCCTACGAGGTGATACAGGACACAGCCTTTGCCTTGGGGAGCTCAGCAAGGACCCGGTCACCACACTGTGAGGAAGTTAAGCAGCCACGTGCTCCGGCCTCAGCCCCATTCGGGCTGCTCTGACTACCACACATGGGACACAGCAGGACTTCAGGGGTTCTAGCTCGGCCTCTGAGCCCCTGGCTGATGCTAGGTGGTACAGAGACCCTGTGGGCAAATGAAATGTCATTATTGTTTTAATCAGCCAAGTTTTAGGGTGGTTCGTTATGCAGCAACAGATGCACTCCCAAGACCCTGCGAGTGTGCACTGGAGCTCTGGCACGTTTCAGACACTATGCAGCGGCAGTGAGTCACCTGCAAGCAGTGAAAAGAGAGAACATAAGCTATTTTGCTAAAGCATTGGGACATGATCTATCATTTAACCATGGTAATTAAAGGAGTGGGAGGGACGATGGGAGAACAAGATTGCTCAGAGAAGGGTCATCTCATATGATGAAATTCAAGGTAACAGATCTGGGGGAAACATAACAAAATCTACCTTTCAGGTAACAAATGGCAGGTGGTGACAGGGGAGACTCAAAGTGGCAACAAACTCTTTTCGAAGGAATCTGCAGCACAATATTCATTCACACACTGTCACTGAGCATCACTGAGCACCACGCCAGATACTGCAACACAAGAGTGAACCGATGAAACTGATTTCTGCAGTCCCTGACATGTCACTCTTGTGGGACCAGACACAGAGCAAATATTTTGACAAGTAAATACAGGTATCCCCGCTTTTCAAAAGATCGATTTATACCACTTCACTTTTGTGAAACATCCATATTAGTACCTGATTTTGCTACCCAAAAGAAATCCCAAGAGGATGTTTGCTTTTACAAAAAAAAAAAGGCAAAAGTGAAAAACAGCACTGGCTTTGCAAGCAGCTGTCACAGAGGCAGCTTGCACCCTGAAGAGAGGCAAGAGTGACTCCACCAAACTCCTTCTGCGGAACCACACTCAGCATCTCAGCGTCAAGCCGCCACAGCCTTGAGCTGTGTGAGCATCTGTGTTTATCTCGATTTATTTTGTTAGCAAGATGTGTCCTAAGGTAATTGCTTCTTCGCTTTATGCCATTCCAGCTTATGAAAGGTTTCATAGGAACACTCTACTTTCGGATAGTTGAGAACTCTGTAATTAAATTCAAATTTTGAATTTGTTAAGAAGGGAAAAAACTGGGCTTTGAATCATTTGGAGTCGGGAAGGCTTCCATGAGGGAGTGAAACTGATGCAGAAGCTGGAGGGAGGGGACCCTCACCACCCTGGTCACAGCCCTTCTTCCCTCCCTCCCTCCCTCCCTCCCTCCCTCCTCCCCTCCCAAGGCTCTGTCTGTACACCAGTGCCTGCCATCTGGCTTGTCTTCAAACGGGTTGTGGTGTGCCTGCTTCCAGATGCAGAAACCCACATTCAGAGAGATTTTGTAACTATCCTAGCCAGGGCTCTTGATTGCAGGCAAAAGAAACAGGCTGGCTGTTTTAGGCAAGAAAGGGATTTATTTCAAAGATATGGGGAACTCGTAGAATCACCAGGAGGACCAGAGAACCGGGTTTAGCAGAGGGGCTGGGATGAGGGAGGCCGGGCACCAGGACCACAGTAGGGCGCACTGTGGAGCAGCAGATCTGCTGCTGCTGCAGCTGCTGTCCCTGAACCTGGATGCCACAGCGTGCCCACACGGGCACTGGGTCCTATGCAGCGTCCTGCTCTCTCCAGAAGCTGAGTCATCCTCCACGAGAACTGGCCTGTGATCACCGGCTCAAATCCCAAGGGAGCGCTTAGGGTGCTGATTGGCGGAGGCAGTGATCTCCAGATCTCCAATTCTGCATCTGGAGGGCACTCGGCCACTCAACCGGTCTCAGAAATGGGGTTTAGCTGCTACTGGGCATCTCCAAACGGCACCTTTCCACTCCAGGTAAGTCCACAGCTGGCAGAGGTGGGTGCCACATGGGCGTGGCTCCGGGCCCACACTCTTTCTGGTGCCCTATGGGAAGCCTTGGTGGGAATGAGCTCTGCGATTATGTGCCCACAATGCATATATTTGAATGCAAAATTAGCTTACTTTTCAAATTAAAAAGGCTTTCAAAACACCATAGTTATCTATTGACTAAGTGGTTAGAAAAGCACTCCCGCACTGTGAGAGCAAAGAACTGGTCTAACATTTCTGGAGGGCAGTTTGGCAATATGTATCCAAAAGCCTTGAAAATACAGCGCTTGACTTAACGGTTTCATGCCTGGGAATGTAGCCTAACGAAATAATTAGGGATGAGGACAGACTTACATTAATAATATATGATCCAATATCTACGTCTGTTAGAATTCATACAGCTGGTGGAAAACCCAGTCCAATTAGCAAGGAGACTGGGCTGTGTTCAGCACCGGCCCAGTGCAGGGCCCCTACGGAGTGATCAGGATCTGTTTCTATGTTTACAACCCTCAGTGTCACTTCTCGTGTTTTGATTCTGATCCAAGGCAGGATTTCTCTGGTTGAGAGCAGTTCCGAGGGTTCACAGGTAGCAAGCAAAGAGGGCAAATCCATAAGCCTGCGTTCTAAGAGAAAAGGCCCCTCGGAGGCTCTCTCTGATTGGATGGGCCAGGTCACATGACCACTCGGGAGAGGCGGTCCTCCTCCCGCTGGGCTGGGCCTTTGGTCTACCTTTAGCCTTAGGGAGCCCCACCTACCCATGGACCCCGTGAGCAAGCGGACACCTCCTACTAAAAATTAGGACTACTGTGGGAGAAAGAAAGAATTCTGGGGATCGAATTTCAACCTGAAAAGAAAGGGAGAAAATACACAGGTATTTATGGCAGTCACCTCTTGATGTGAGGTTGATTGACTTTTGTTTTATATTTTTCAGTATAATCAGAAAAATAAAGTTTTAAAAAATCACAGAAAATCAGCGAAGGTAGTGATGTGGTGGACCTGGTGGCTGTCTTCCTATAACTCTGCCCCTCTCCACCTGGGGGGCCCCGTATCCTGCTCTCCCAGGCCAGGGTCTAGCCTCACACGGTGTTCCCTTGCCCAGTGGCCTGAGCAGTTGCTGTCAGCGTCAGGACTTGAGTTTGGTGGCTGCAGGAGGGGCTATACTGAGGCCCTGCATGCCGGTGGCCCTCTTAGGACCAGGAAGGAAGCCAGCCCGAGGTCACAGCCGGCCCAGGGAGGGGTCGGGGGGGAGGGGGAGAGAGCAGAGAAGTAAAGATGAGGGGCCCTGCTTTAACTGCGGAAACCCCTTCCTCCCATAGACCTTTCCACTACAAGATACTACGAATCCTTTGTTTCCACCCGTTTGAATTACATTTTCTCTTAACTGAAACTGATACAAATACTCATTTATTTTGGGTCTGCAATCATCTCTACTGTATGTGAGTACGAGATTGGCCCGACATTTATTTATTTATTAAATATTAATTAATTAATTAATTAATTAGATTGTGCCGGGTCTTAGTTGCAGTATGTGGACTCTTAGTGGTGTAATGTGGGATCTAGTTCCCTGACCAGGGATCACCAAGGAAGTTCCTGGCCTGACATTTAAAGTGAGAAGTGGGGGCTTCCCTGGTGGCGCAGTGGTTGAGAATCTGCCTGCTAATTCAGGGAACACGGGTTCGAGCCCTGGTCTGGGAAGATCCCACATGCCGCGGAGCAACTAGGCCCGTGAGCCACAACTACTGAGCCTGTGCGTCTGGAACCTGTGCTCCGCAACAAGAGAGGCTGCGATAGTGAGAGGCCCGTGCACCGCGATGAAGAGTGGCCCCCGCTTGCCACAACTAGAGAAAACCCTCGCACAGAAACGAAGACCCAACACAGCCAAAAGAATAAATAAATAAACAAATGTGGGGTTTAGAAAAAAAAAAAAGGAAAAGAATTTTTTAAAAAAAAAGTGAGAAGAGGGAAACCTTTGCCGGCCTTGAGACTTTATGGGGGCTGTGGAAGAAGGAAAGGGTGGGGTCTGACTTCTCCAGGGTGGTCTCCAGCTGCCTACAAGGGGCCCATTGGGAAAGGCAGCCCCGCCAGGATTGGAGGGAGCAATGGACTGGAGTCAGCACCCACGGGTCCGGGACGTGACACAGCTGGTTCTGGGGTTGGCAGCAAGGGCCGAATCCTGTCTCTGCCTCCATTTCCTCATTTCTAAGATGAAGAAGTTGAAAAAAGAGCAGAAGCCAAATATGATGTGAAAGAGCGCAGTTTTGTTCGGTGAATAACAAACCAAACCAACCTAGCAGGAGTTTGGAAGCCAAAGCTGTACAGACCAGCCCGTGTGCAGCAGACAGGTCAGAGGACTTCCTCTGGCTTCATCTTCAAAGGCCAAACCCACCTCTGGTGGGAGTGGTTTTTTTGTTTGTTTGTTTGTTTGTTTGCAGTACACGGGCCTCTCACTGTTGCGGCCTCTCCCGTTGCAGAACACAGGCTCCGGACGCGCAGGCTCAGCAGCCATGGCTCACGGGCCCAGCCGCTCCGCGGCATGAGGGATCTTCCCGGACTGGGGCACAAACCTGTGTCCCCTGCATCGGCAGGCGGACTCTCAACCACTGCGCCACCAGGGAAGCCCGCGGGAGTGGTTTTTGCTCTTGCAAAACCAACTTAAGGGGAATGGTTAGATGCCTGTCCAGCTCTGTGCTACCTACGAAGAGAGGACAGCAAAATCAGCCACTGGAGAGGCTGGAAAAATCTGGGCAGTGCTGGAGGGGATCGCCCTTGGAGGTTCATGGTTTGGCTGGAGTCCCACCTCACTCAGTAGACTTTTATGCTTATTTGCTGACTTTGTCATCTTCTCGATCAGACCCTGACCCCGCAGAGGGGATGTTGTTTGCTGCAGAATGCCAATGCCAGGGGCAGACAGGAGGTAGAAGGAGTAGAATGAAGGAGTAGAAGTGGGCACTGCAGCCCCGGGTCCCTTCCCTAGTGCATGGGGCAGGCAGGAGGGGTCAGGCCAGGAGAGGCAAGGGTCACCACTGCAGGCCTGGCTGCTCTGGTGAGGGTGCCCGATGCCCTTGTTCATGGTTCGCTGTGAGCAGTATCTCCTCTGGACCGAGGGAGTCGTGCTAGGGTGGATTGGGGTTATATTTCAGTCTGACCATAAAACCGCACATTAGGAAAGGTATCTAATCAATTAGTGCTAATTAATCATGAACAAAATGCATCTCCAGCTGTGGGATGTGGTTTGTTTCCCATTTGCTATAATTAGAAAAGTTTAGTGACTGTATAAAAACAAATGTCTACATACAGGGGAGGAAAAAGAAAAGAAAAAAAGCAAGTGGTTAGAATTAGTATTAAACAGCAATAGAATGTTGTAACCACTGCCCACAGACATGGACTCAGCTTCCTTGACACTGAATATAGCTGCCTGACGCTGTTCTGTGTGAGCAGAAGCTTCCCTCTCCACCTCCCTCCCCACAGCAGTCATCTCTGTCCGGCCCCCAGGCAGAACTGCTCCTTCAAGGGGTCTGGGTGCGACTGAGTGGGCATGATGGGGTCTTGTGGCCCCGAAAGTTCTGGTCCTAAAGCTGCTGCCACTGCCCTGGGGACTCTTGAGTCTAGCCACTAGGTTAGAGCCCGGCCATAACAGGGCAGGGGGCTTCCTGGGGACATCAGGTATCAAGGGAATCTGTCACCCCCCTCTGTGGCCTCCTTGCCTGGGCATTGCTGAAAATTAATGTCTTCACTGCTAGGCCCTTTCATGGACACATTAAACCTGACCCACTTGTGTCCAGGGTCTGTGATGTTAGGACCCTGCTGGGATGAGCTGTCAGCCCTGGGCACCAGAGGCAGCTGGTGAAGATGCTGGGTGGCGGTTATGGAATGTGGTATGGAGCTGTGGAAAGTGGCCTGGGCAGGACGGAAATGAGTCAGGGCTTGTCTCCCCTGCTTTCTAGCTGTGTGACCTTGGACACGTCACTTAACCCCTCCAAATCTCACTCCGCTCAACTGTATAGTGGAGCTTTGAATCCCGGTCTTGCAGGGATGCTATGAGGACCAATGGGAGAGTGAATGGCGTCAGTGCACAGTTTATAGGTGCTCAACTCATGGGGGCTGTTAATATGGCTGTGATTATATACCAAGTGTCGAGGAACCTCTTTTCCCATCCTTTGCAGAAAGTGTTTCTCAGCCCAGAAAATTTCTTGATGTTTCTTCTTTGCAAAAAGAGCGGCAACGAGCCGCTGGGCCGCTGCCTTGCTGGGGGCAGCAGGAAGCTGCTGCGATCCAGCGGGTGTGGGAGGTGCAGTCCTTTCGCGGAGAGAACAGTGTGCAGAGGGAGGCTTGGGCAAGTGCATCAGCAGAGGCTGAGGGTTTCTGCAAAAGGACCTCAGACCAGCCCAGGCTGAGCAGGCACAACTTGGACCCGTGGGAATTGGATGACACAAGTGGCAAATCCTGACTGTGACAGACAGAGGCAGGCCCCTCAGTCCCACTGGCTAAGGGCTGTCATGGTGCTTAATGGGGAGAATGAATGCATTTAAACCCAATACAGGACTCGGGCTGAAACTGCACAACTCAGATTGGGACTTACACCCACTGTCTTTTTTTTTTTTTTTAACATATTTATTGGAGTATAATTGCTTTACAATGGTGTGTCAGTTTCTGCTTTATAACAAAGCGAATCAGTTATACATATACGTATGTTCCCATATCTCTTCCCTCTTGCGTGTCCCTCCCTCCCACCCTCCCTATCCCACCCCTCTAGGCGGTCACAAAGCACCGAGCTGATCTCCCTGTGCTATGCAGCTGCTTCCCACTAGCTATCTACCTTAGTTTGGTAGTGTATATATGTCCATGCCTCTCTCTCCCTTTGTCACAGCTTACCCTACCCCCTCCCCATTGTCTTTTAATTGAGACCGCATACTTGGTCTCAGGACTTAATGAAGCTCAGGTTCTTGATGTCTCATCTTAGAAAGAATTCAGTGAGAGACAAAGTGATATGTAAGAAGTGGATTCTTTTAGAGAGATACACGTTCCACAGACAGAATGCGGGCCATCTCAGAAGGCGAGAGGCCCCGAAATATGGGGTGGTTGGTTTTTATGGGCTGGGTAATTTCATAGGCTAATGAGTGGGAGGAGTATTCCAACTCTTTTGGAGAAGGGGCGGAGATTTTCAGGAACTGGGCCACCACCCACTTTTTGGCCTTTTATGGTCGGCATCAGAACTGTCATGGCTCCTGTGGGTGCGTCATTTAGATGCTGATGTATTACAATGAGCGTAGAGTGAGGCTCAAGGTCCACTGGAAGTCGAATCTTCCGCCTCCCTCCCTCCCTCCTCCCTCCCTCCCTCCTTCCTTCCTTCCCTCCCTTCTCCTTCTTTCCTTCCTCCCTACCGTCCTTCGTACCTTCCTACCTTTCTTTCACTGTTTCTTTCTTTCTCTCTCTCTCCCTTCATTCATCAGTTCCTTCCTTCCTTCCTTCCTTCCTTATTTTCTTATTTCTTTCCTTCCATTTCACAAATATTGAATGCCTACTATATTCCAGACAGGCACCATTCTAGGCTCTGAGGATGTAACAATGAACAATATTCTCTTAATAGCAACGAGAAAGCCCTATTTGTCTCCAGCAGAAGGAATTTAGGCTCCACCAAGGGTGTTGGTAGCATCCTCATCACACACCTCGGATCCATGCCCTGCCCAGGCTGCCTCCTCAGAGAGTGGATTCTGTTTGCATATTCCCACCTTGCATATCCCTGCCTTGGAATATCTGTTCCCTCTGACCCTTCCAGGCGTTTGCCCCTCCATGTTTCTTCTGCTGCCAGGAACTTGTTTTACCCTCTTTAGAAGGTTGAAGACTATAGAATGTGTTCTCTGATTCTTAGAATGAATCCTCTGTCACGTCCTACCTCCTTCCCTCCCCCCGACCCCCAAGAGAGGGGCACACAGGTTATCGGGTAAGGCATCATTTACCTCTTGGAATGTGCACGTGCCCTGGGGCCCCACAGCTCCAGTTCCCCTTTCCCTGCGGCCAGATGCATCCCAGGAACTCAGGCCCTGCTCCATGCAGGTGTGTGGCCCCTTTCCCTGCAAGGGTATTAGAACACTGCTCTCTAAGAGGCGGCCTTGTGTTCCTGTGTGCAGGTCATCTTCACTCAGGTTCAGCATTGCTGCTGGGCTCCAAGCCCATTTCTGACCCATGTTTAAGCTTGTCTATGTGTGTTAATTTTTTGTTCATCATTTCTATGTGTTTGGAGGAAGCGATGGGTGGAGTCGTGGAGAGTGAATTTCAGCTTCAGTCCCCGTTTTGCTGGGAATCTCCAGGACCACCTTTTAGTTCACTTTTCTGCATCTTTCTCCTTCCAGGCATCTGACACTTTCTAACTGCCTGCTGAGAACATTTTCATATTATTAAATAGATATGCCCTGAAGTCTGAGACGGGAAATCCCGAGGACGCTTACTTCTGCTCAGATCTGTCTACTAGAGCGGGCAGGGGGCTGGCTCTGGACAGGCACCTGGAGACCCAGACTCTTCACAGCCTGTGACACGATCCCCAGGGGCTTGGTACCCACCCCATCCCGTCCCTAGTGACTTTCTTGGGAGTCCAGTGGTGACGTCTCTAATAAGAATGCAAACTCTTATTTCACAACTCTTATTTTTAACTTATTTTTATGCGTTCTGAGAAAATAAAATAAACCCCCCAGAAGAGGACACGTCTATAGGCCTAGAGGCTCCTCCTTTTTCCTTCTGAATGCTCAGTGGGGAGCTGACCCAACAGCTGTGTCGTGGTTAACTTTGTGTCAGCTTGGCTGTGCCCTATAGCCAGATGTTTGGTTTAACATGTCTAGATGTGGCTGTGAGGGTGTTTTTTAGATGATATTAACATTTAACTTGGTGGACTTTGAGTGAAACAGATGGCTCTCTGTACGTAGCGTGGGTGGGCCTCATCCAATCAGTTGAAGCCCTTAACGGCAAAAAGACAGACCTTCCTTGAGTTAGAAGGCGTTCTTTCGGGGCACCGCCTTCAGACTCAAACTGCAACATCGACGCTTCAGCTGGTCTCCAGCCTGCCTGCCTACCCCAGCAGAGTTTGGACTTGCCAGCCTCCACAATGCCACAACTGCGCCACCAGGGAAGCCCCATTTCTCCCTCTTACATGGTCCCATAGCCAATTCCCACCCACTGGACCCCACAAGGATAGAGGACAGCATAGGGGGAGGATCCCTCTTCACTAGGACATTGGCCATGGAGCACGCAGACACTCATGATAACCTCTATCTTACAGCTGCGCTGTGTGGCCCCCTCCGTGTGTGTCCTGGCCCCTTGGCGTGAGTTATGATGAGTTCCTGGCTGAGAATGACAATATTCAGTATCTATGATATATGGGTTACCTTTATGCTTGTTCTTTCATTTCATCATCACAACTACCCGGCAGTTTGTCTCTTTTTCATTGTTTCTCAGATGAGCAAACTGATCCTCAAAGACGTGAGGCAGCTTCTCAAAGACTGCACAACCATCCTATGGGAGAAGAGGGACTCAGGCCAAGAATCTTCTTGCCTCACCGTGTCTTCCATGATCTTTGCTGGTGGCTCGAGGCCTTTGTGTTAGGAGCATTGTAATAGCAGACTCAGCTTCAAGTCAAAGGAAAGGTGAGCCTTTTATGGTGGGAAGGAGCAGGGCTGGGTGATGGGGAGAGTCTGAACACCAGGTTCTTGGCTCCGGGAAATCTCATTTCCTAGATAAGCACCCCTGAACTTATATGTGTTAGCAGTTCTATCCTGCTGCTGTGTTAATACTGGGAAACTTTGTTTAATACTGGAAAATAATTGAGAGGGAAGGGAAGACTTTGCTTTTTTCTTGCAGGGGTGGGGATTTTGGTCCTTTTTTCTCTCAATAAATTACTTTTATAATAGTTTTAGATTTACAGATAAGTCACAAAGGTAGCACATGGAGTTCCCATATGCACCACACCCAGTTTCCCCTACTACTAAGATCTTACTTTAGTGTGGTATCTTTTTCACCAATATCAATATATTAATATTAAATGAAGTCCACATTTTAATCTTCTTAGTTTTTACCTAAAGTCCTTTTTCTGTTCCAGGATCCCAGCCAGGATCTCAAGCTCCGTTTAGTCATTATGTCTCTTTAGGCTCATCTTGGCTATGACAGTTTCTCAGACTTTCCCTGGCTTTGATGCCTTTGGCACTGTTGAGGCACAACAGTCAGATATTTTGTAGAAAGTCCCTCAGTTGGTACTTGTCTGAGCCTTTTCTCATGATTAGATTGGAGTTGCGGGTTTCTGGGAGGAAGATCACAGAGAGAGAGGAAGATCACATTCTCATCACATCATATCAAGAATAGATACTGTCGGGCTTCCCTGGTGGCGCAGCGGTTGAGAGTCCGCCTGCCGATGCAGGGGACACGGATTCGTGCCCCGGTCCGGGAGGATCCCACATGCCACGGAGCGGCTGGGCCCGTGAGCCATGGCCGCTGAGCCTGCGCGTCCGGAGCCTGTGCTCCGCAACGGGAGAGGCCACAACAGTAAGAGGACCGCGTACCGCAAAAAAAAAAAAAAGAATAGATACTGTCAACATAATGTATCACTGTGGATGTTGACCTCGATCACCTGGCTGAGATCATGTTTGTCAGGTTTCTCCAGGGTGAAGTCACTCTTTTTTCTCCCCTCCTTTTTCCTGTATTTTTGCAAGGAAGTCACTATGCACAGCCCACATTTACAGAGTGGGGTTATGCCCCATGTCCTTGAGGGTGGAGTATCCACATGGATCATTTGGAATTCTGCAAAGAAATTTGTCTATTCTCCCCCATTTATTTATTTAAGCATTTATTTATATGAGTATGGACTCATGGATATTTATTTGATACTTTGGGTTATAATCCAATACTTCTTTTTAAATGTTTTTTGCTCAAACTGTTCCAGCTTTGACCATTAGGAGCTCTTTCAGTTGGCTCCTGTGATGGACCCCATCATTGTTTGTGTGTGCTTGTGTATTTTGTGTCTTAGCACCGTATTACTTTCTGGCACTATATGGTTCTCTAGGTTCATATTGTAAATTTTCTTCCCTAGGTCTAGAATTACTCACTTCTTCAAGGAGCTCTGGTTCCTCTTCTTGGAGAATGGTATTAGAAACCAAGATCTGGTGCTAGGTGTGCTCATTGCTACTGAGCTGTTATTATTTTTAGGGCTTCTCAGCTGACAAAGCAAGAAAATACCTGTGTGTATGCTAACTCTTATATATATACTTATCTATATGTTTTCTATATGTATCTAGCTATATGTTAAGATAGTTATGAGTTCATATTATTAATGTCTCCAACTTAAACACATTATCATATGAATCATTGTAGTCCTCTCCCCTTGCTCCTCCATAATCTCTGACTCCAAAAGTGAGAAACCTGGCTCCAACCGTTCACCATCCATTTATTTAATTTCAATGAAACAATTTCATTAGCTAGAGTACAATGCTTCTGTACAGTTCCTTTTGCCTTTAATCTTACTGTGAGCGACTGTACTCATTTCCAAAGTTACTTAGGTTAACACCTTTTTTACCTTCAGCAGGAGGAAACCACTTTCATGAGGTAGTTTCATACAATTGGATTCTTTCATCACATAATGCATTCTGTCATGTGCCCTGACCTCCTAAGTAATTTTTTTTTAATTTGCAATCATTAAAGTTTACTTTTCATATGGAAAAATTCCATGGGTTTTGACGAATGCATAGTGTCATGTATCCACCATCACATTATACAGAATAGTTTCACCACTCCAAAAATCTCTTGTTCCTTACCCCTGATGAACTCCTAGCAAACACTCATCTGTTTATAGGCTTGTCTATATAGTTTTGCCTTTTCCAGAATGTTATATAAATGTAACCATACAGAATGTGCCATTTTCAGATTGGCTGTTTTTACTTAGTAATATGCACTTAAGATTCACTCATTTTTTTAACATCTTTATTGGAGTATAATTGCTTTACAATGGTGTGTTAATTTCTGCTTTATAAAAAAGTGAATCAGTTATACATATACATATGTCCCCATATCTCTTCCCTCTTGCGTCTCCCTCCCTCCCACTCTCCCTATCCCACCCCTCTAGGTGGTCACAAAGCACCGAGCTGATCTCCCTGTGCTATGTGGCTGCTTCCCACTAGCTATTGGTTTTACATTTGGTAGTGCATATATGTCCATGCCACTCTCTCACTTCGTCCCAGCTTACCCTTCCCCCTCCCTGTGTCCTCAAGTCCCTTCTCTAGTAGGTCTGTGTCTTTATTCCCATATGCTAACACATATATATGGAATCTAAAAAAAAAAAATGGTCATGAAGAACCTAGGGGCAAGATGGGAATAAAGTCACTCATGTCTTCATGTGACTTGACAGTTTATTATTTTTTAGTGCTCAGTAATGATGTACCCACTCTTTTTCACCCATTCATTTATTGAAGGACATTTTGGTTTCTTCGAGTTTTTGGAGATTGTGAAAAGCTCTTATAAATATCCACATGCAGGTTTTTGTGTGGACATAAGTTTTCACATCAGTTGGGTAAATATCTAGGAATGAGATTGCTGGATCCTATGGTAAGATTATGTTTAGTTTTGTAAGAAAGTGACAAACTGTCTTCCAAAGTAGCTGGGCCATTTTGCATCCCCAGCAGCAATGAAATGAGAGTTGCTGTTGCTCTACATCTTCACCAGCAATTGGTATTATTGGTTTTTTGATTTTGGCCATTCTAGCAGGTATGCAGTGATACCTCATTGTTGTTTTGATGTGCATTTCCCTTATGATAAATGACTTTGAGCACCTTTTTTACATACTTATCATCTGTACATCTTTTTTATGAGATGTCTGCTCAGATATTTTGTCTATTAATTGGGTTGTTTGCTTTCTTATTGTTAAGTTTTAAGAGTTCATGTACATTGTGATACAAGTCCTTTATTATATGTGCTTTACAAAATTTTCTCCCAGTCTGTGGCTTGTGTTTTCATTCTCTTAAGTGTTTTCACAAAGCAAAGTTTTTAATTTTAATGAAATCCAGCTTATCATTTTTTTTTTCATGGATCATGTAAGATGTTATATCAAAAACTTCTCACTAAACCCAATGTCATGTTGGTTCTCTCTTGTATTTTTTTCTAGAAGTTTTATATGTTTTCATTTACAATTATGTCTGTGATCCATTTTTAATTTCTCTTTGTGTAAGTGTAACGTCTTTGTCTAGGTTCATTTTTTTGTATATGGACATCTAACTTTTTAGCAATACTTTTTAAAAGACTATCTTCTGTCTATGGCATTGCCTTTATGCCTTTGTTAAAAATAAGTTGACTATATTTGTGTGGGTCACTTTTGGGCTCTTTATTCTGTTCCATTGATCTATGTATTTCTTTTACCAATACTGCACCATCTTGATTACCTTAGCTTTATTGTGTATCTTGACATCAGGTAGTATGAGTCCTCCAATTTGATCTTCTTCAGTATTGTGTTGTATATTCCAGGTCTTTTGGTTTTCTATGTAAGTTTTAGAATTAGTTTGTAGATATCTACAAATAGTTACTGGTATTATATGGAATCTATATATAAAGTTGGGAAGAACCGACATCTTATCAGTATTGAGCCTTCCAATCATTAAACATGGAATATCCATTTATTTATATCTTTTTATACTTCTTTCATCAGTGTTTATAGTTTTCCCTATACAGAGTCTGTGCATATTTATATCTAAGTATTTTATTTCTTGGTGCTATTTTAAATGGTATTTAAACATTTTTTTTCAAATTTCAGTTGTTCATTGCTGGTTCATAGGAAAACAATGGATATCTTGTATATTGACCTTATATTTTGTGAACTTGCTATACTGACTTACTAGTTCCAGTAAAATTTTTGTAGATTCTTTGGGGATTTCTATGTTTCTTTAGTGATGTCATTTGTGAATAAAGATGTTTTTACCTCTTCCTTTTCAATCTGTATGCCTCTCCTTCCTCCCTCCTTCCTTCCCTCCCTTCCTTCTTTTCTTTCCTTCTCCTCCTCCTCCTTCTTTTCTTTAGTCTTATTGCACTAGGTAGGATTTTTAGTATGAAGTCGAATAGGATTGGTAAGATTTTTAAAAATATTTATTTATTTATGTATTTGGCTGCATCAGGTCTTAGTGGCAGCATGCAGGATCTTTGTTGCAGAGTGCGGGCTCTCCATTTGTGGCGCACGGGCTCCAGAGCGCGCGGGCTTAGTTGCCCCGCCGCATGTGGGATCTTAGTTCCCTGACCAGGGATCGAACCCACGTCCCCTGCATTGGAAAGTGGATTCTTAACCACTGGACCACCAGGGAAGTCCCTGTTCTTAATCTTAAGAAAGCATCTAGTTCCTCACCATTACCTATGATGTTGGCTGTAGTTCTGTTTTTGTGGATGTTCTTTATCATGTTAAGGAAGTTCCTTCTATTTCTAGTTTTCTTATAGTTTTTTTTATATCATTCATGAGTGTTGGCTTTTGTCTATTGCTATGTCATTTGATATGATCATATTATTTTTCTTCTTTAGACAGTGATGTGCTAGATTACGTTAATTGACTTTTGAATGTTCAACCAGCCTTGCAAACCTGAAATAAATCTCACTTGGTTCTGGCATACAAACTTTATACATGATTGCATTGATTTGCTAATATTTTGTGGAGGATATTTAAGTTTATTTTCAAATAAATGAGAGATGTAGTTTGTAGTTTTCTTTTCTTGTAGTCATCTGATTTTCTTATTAGGGTAGTGCTGGCCTCATAGATGACCAAGGAAGTGTTTCCATTGCTTCTATATCTGGAATTATTATTACTGCCTAAATGTTGGCAGAATTAACCAGTGAAAACATCTGGACTTGCTGCTTTTTTTTTCTGAAGGTTTTAAATAGTTGATTCAAATCATAATAGATATAGGGTTATTCAGGTCATCTATTCTCAAGTGAGCCTGTGTCTTTGAAGGAATTAGAGTATTGCTTTGGTACACACTTTAGCTTTTTCTCCCCTGCACCCTACTCCTTTCATTGGATGCAACATTTACAGTTTATATCCTTGAAGTCCTTACTCCTGCAGGCTGTGCTCCCCAACCCCCTTAGATGATACAAGAAGGCTGGAGAGGGTGGAGTGGTAGGAATTCCCTTCTCCTAGCTAAGGCTCTGGTCTTATCTAATGTGGTCTCTTAGATAGTAGACCTTTGTTATGAAGAAGGCTTTGGGCATATTTCGTGATAGTTACTCTTCCCTTCCCCCTGCCAGAGTCAGGAGGTGAATCTTTCTAGGATCTTCACCATGAGAACCTGGTGGGGTCCCCAGATATAAAGGCCACAAATAAGTAGGGTCATCCTTAAGACTGTGGCCCCAGGAATTTCTCCTTCTCATGCTAGTTCACACTCAGCCTCCAGTAATTCATCAAAATTACCTTTTTAGTGTTCCTACCACTTTACGACTCCAGCAGCTTTTTTTTTTTTTTTTTTTTTTTTGCGGTACGCGGGCCTCTCACTGTTGTGGCCTCTCCCGTTGCGGAGCACAGGCTCTGGACGCGCAGGCTCAGCGGCCATGGCCCACAGGTCCAGCTGCTTCGCGGCATGCGGGATCCTCCCGGACCCGGGCACGAACCCGTGTCCCCTGCATCGGCAGGCGGACTCTCAACCACTGCGCCACCAGAGAAGACCCTCTGGCAGCTTTTGCTCCATTTGGTTAAGCTGACCTCAGCTCTGTCTCTCTGGATGCACCAATCCTTCTACATTTTGGGGTGACTGTTAGCCCTGCAACCTTGGCTCTGTGATGGTTTTTAGAAAAGTTGTTGATTTTTAATTTGTCTAGCTTTTGTTTGCTGTAAGGACAAGAGTGATGATTCCCAAGCTCTACACGTTGGAGCAGAAACCAAAAGTCCCTCATCCTTCTTGAACTTCTTGGGGTCTTGTAGAACTTGGTGTCTTTTCCTTGGCAAAACTGAGGGCCAAGTTAGGAGCCACAGCTGGGAGCCAGGGCGCCAGCATTACGAGGCCGAGGCCAGGGTCTGCTCGACTTCATGCCAGGTTATGAGTTTACCTTTGACACTTGCCTGTCTGGCTTTAATTTCTTTTGCATTCATTACATGACTAAAGATATCTAGGCCCTTTAATCATCACAACTAATGTTCAAAGAATCTCAAGAATTGCAAAAGGGGCCCAATCCAAGTCTCAGTCTGTGTACCTCCACCTTGAGGCCCAGGCTGCTCAGCAGCCCTCCCACCGCCCCTCATCTTGGCCCAGGCAGAGCTCCGAGGGTGCCTGTCTCTATCACTAAGGCTCTGCTCTGGACCTTTCTGAGGATAGGCGGGGGCCAATATTCACCCTCCACGTTGTGGTGATGCAGAGCTCAAAGAGGTCATGTGACAATGCAGAGGCCCTGACCCCCATTCCACTGACTGTGTTACCCACAAGGAGAGGGGGGGCTTTCTTCCTGACCACCAGGTAAAGACTCTCTCCTCAGCCCGTGGGCCTTCTCACCTGGTGCTTTCACCTGGCTGAGTTCCTCCTTCTGACGGTTTACATCCTTCCTTTCACTCAGTCATTTGTTCAACAAATATCCTCTAAGTGCTGCTGTATGTTGGCCACCAGGAGATGAGCAGATGACCATACAGACACTGCTCCTAGCCTAGCGGAACCAATGATGCTGGGGCCCCAGGTACTAGAGAAACAATTGCAGTGCAGAATGAGAAAGCTTTGCACAATGCCTTAGGAACAAATACCTTTGCCCGGTGGCCCCGGAAGACTTCTTTGTTGTATTGATGTCTTCAGATAAGTTCTGGAGGGTGAGAAGGAATCAACGTTGTGAAGAGGGTGGAAAAAATGTCCTATCCATAGATGAAGGATATGCAAAGACTTGAAAATAAGAGAGAGCTTGGGCCTCTCAAGAAGCTGAAAGATATTTGGCCAGACCAGGGCATGTAGTGAGGGGAAGAAACAAGAAGGAGGTCAGGGGAGGTCAGTCCAGACCGGAATACATGAGGACCACTTACATCTCCCTAGTGCTTTAGAGATTTTATTCTAAGGTTGAATGGAGGGTTCTGAAGGGTTTAACTAGAGGTGTGCACATGCAGGCTGTGTTTCTGAAGGCTCACATTAGGGTAGGGGATGGATTGCAAGGTGGGAACCAGGGGGTCCGGTCAGGAGATGGCTGTTGTCCAGGTTGGTGATGAAGGTGACTTAAATGAGAGTGGTTCTGGGGGTGGGTGTGGATTCAAGAGATGCTTAGCATGGAGAACTCTTCCCCAGGTCCTCCTGATGGCTACTCCCTCATTCAGGTCTGCAGAGAGCCTCTGTCTGGTGCTACCTCCGCCTCTTCCCCACCATGCTCCACTCACCCTTATCCTGCTTTTGATTGGTTCATAGCACTACACACTACCTGGCATTATGTCATCTCAATCATTTCATATCACATGACTTTATATTTTCTGCAACACTGGTTTACGCAATGGACTACATTTGCTAGATGGCAACTAAGAAAGAGTTTCATTCACTCCTACTGGCCCTCAAAATGCATCACTTCTCCCTTCCTTATCACTCATTGGCATCTCACATTCTATAACCTTCTGATGACTTTTAAGAAGGAAGACGTTTGGTCCAGTTTAGGTTGAAACTGTGATCATAGAACAAAGTTAAAGCCTCACTCCCCCATTCCTCCAGGCTGACCTGACGGGTGGGGTTCAGCAGTGCACAGCTGATGCGCCATCTGTCTAATTCTTTGTCTCTACCTCCTCCTTTCCCCCACCCCATTCTAGCTCCTGTAGGGTTGGGGGCAGCTGAGAGGGATCAGAAGGAAAGAAATGAAGGGCCTTTTGACCTGGCTGGCTCTCTGTGTAGTTCTTTCTTGTCAAAACCCTTGGTCACAGGAAGCATCCTTGGTTCTTCATGGGACTCATGAATGGGTTCTTTGGAAAGTTCTGGGCTGTCAGGGCTGTCTGCACTTCCCATCCTCTAAAGCAGAATGCTCATCTAGGAGTCTTCTCACCTTAGGCTGCAACCCTCTTGGGGGGATGGTCAACATAAGTGGAACCCAGACCACTCAGAGCTCCACCAACCTCACCAAGGATGTCCCCACCAGGAAAACTCCTGAATTCGTATCCCACTTGACCCCAGCAGAAGTGCCCAGCCCCTCCCTCCTGCCTTTAGGTAGTTCCAGCCACGCCCTCTCCCACAATCCAGGGGACACTGCCGTAATCTCACAAGGACTACTGGGGGCTCTTCTCACAAGATTTGAACTCAGCCCTCATCCAGGCTGCAGTGTTCCTGTATCTGATGGTCCCAGACTCTAAAAACAATTCTTTGGTGGTGGTGGAGGCTCTCCTTTGACCTGGCTTGAGGTAGGAGGAGAACACAAAATCCTCTCTTTATATAATCTTCAAAGAAGTCTGCCCACATGGACTCTCTCACGGGTTAGAGGTGAGTGATGGGTTGAGGGGACCAGAATTGGGACTATCTAATGCTTATCCATGGGATGTAGGAATACGTACCACCCGCTGCTCTCAGCTGGAAGCTTTAGCCAAAATTCTGAAATACCAGGACAAAGTCCATGGCAAATGATTTAAAATGTTTAATTTCCCACTAGAATGACAAGTCCCACAGGGCAGAGGATTGGTTTGTTCACCTCTGTATTTCCAGGAGCTGGAACAGCGTCCAGCACATAGAGACAGAGTGAATGGATGAACATACACCAGCGTGATGATGCCATAAAGAGGAATAAGAGAAGAGTTCCTACTGACCTTGGTTCCTGGTGATCACTACACTGTTTTCTAAATGTCCACTTAGAAAACTCAGTTCTGGGACAGGGATGAAGCAGCAAACTGATTGTGGCATGTGGGTGAGCAGACTCAGGTCTGGAGTAGGTGACAGACTCAGATCTCGGGTGGGTGAGCAGACTCAGGTCTTGGGGTGGGTGACCAAGTGGATCCAGGTCTGGGATTTGAGTTAGGAGCCATGACTCTCCGGTTCAGGGCTCAGCTGAGATTCCTTTTAACTGGACCTGGAGGGCATTATCTGTTTTCGTTTGTTTGCTTTTTTAAATAAATTTATTATATTTATTTATTTTTGGTTGCGTTGGGTCTTCATTGCTGCATGCGGGCTTTCTCTACTTGCAGCGAGTGGGGGCTACTCTTCGTTGTGGTGCGCGGGGTTCTCATTGCAGTGGCTTCTCTTGTTGCGAAGCACAGGCTGTAGGCGTGCGGGCTTCAGTTGTGGTGCACGGCTCAGTAGTTGTGGCTCGTGGGCTCTAGAGTGCAGGCTCAGTAGTTGTGGCGCACAGGCTTAGTTGCTCTGCGGCATGTGGGATCTTCCCAGACCAGGGTGCGAACCCGTGTCCCCTGCACTGGCAGGCGGTATCTTAACAACTGAGCCAACAGGGAAGCCCTGTTTGTTTGTTTTATATAAGTACAAACTTATTGGCCAATTGATCTGTTTTGATCCTTGAATCCCTGAGATTAATTAGCCAGAGGCAGAACTTCCGGATGTCTCCACAAATTCTGTTGCTTGTCACAGTCTCATGCCTTCCTTGCTTCTGACAGATCCATGCTCCCACATGGCTCTGCCATGCTTGCATTTGGCACTTCCATTTAAATCAGGGACCCACCCCCTGGCCCCTCCTCTCACCTGCCCTTGTCCTGCAGAGAAGAGCCATGAAAGTGCTTTCCAAGGATTCCAACTCTTCCCCCTCCAATTCACCTTGGTGATAGGACTGTCCTCCGGGCTCTTTCAAAAGATGCAGTTACAGTGTAACTGGGAGGGTTGCTCTCTGTGAAGGTCTGAGGTTCTACCCCACAAGCTAACAGGTCAATTCCATGGCCACTAACAGAAAAACCAGACTCTTGGACCAGAGATGAAAGATTGTATTACAGTAACGGCGGTAGCCACAGTGTAAGCATAGTTACGTTGTGTTCTTTGCCCCCAAGCACACGGAGGGTGCGATGGGCCCAGATCCATGTCATGTACGTCGTGGGTTTGTGTTGCAGCCGAGCAACCCAGGCCAAAGGCCCATGGCTTTCTGAGCAAGCAGCAAACATTTGCAGCAAAGAGTAGCTGCATGGTAGGTGGTCGTGCCACGGTCACCTTGACGCGCTTAGGTGCCTCAGAAATTGCTCAGCATCTGAAGACTGATCCATCGTGCAGCCCGGCACTCTCGGCAAGACTGCAGGGCTGCCAGGCCCACGGCGGACTTCCGTTCTCGATGGCACGTTATCAACCACCCCAACACTTCTATCTCCTAAAATCTCCTAAGGACCCCGCTGTTTTCTCAGCCTCATTTTGTGTGAACCTTCCCTGAGCCAAAGTGCCAGTGACCCACTGAGCTAACACATATTGTGCTCCCAGCCACTGGTGCCGGCACTGGTTCCAGAATTCGGGTGAGGGACGCATAAGAACAAACTCCACACGGCCGGAATTGTGCTTTCACGCTTTGCTCCATCACCCAAGTCGACGTCCAGCCGTTTCCCCTTGATTTTGGCTTCTGTCGAGTAGCATCCTGCATGCCTCCTGATGTTGGCTTCCCAGGTTTGCCCTTTTAACTGAACCTGGAACATTGTGGACTCTGAGGGGTGGCTGGGTTGGGGCATGAGAAGAAGGAGGTGCTCTATCAGAGTAACTCTCTGCTAAGAGTATTAGAGAGCAGTCAGGCAGGGCAGGAAGAGACTGTGGAGGACAGTGGGCCTGATCCTAAGATGCTCAGTCATGGGTAAGGGCTATCAACTGTTCCATCCCCCTGGGCCTCACTTGGGTCTGTGTCCCAGGACAGGACAGCATGATCTTAGGGAAGCAAAATTCAGGTCATGCGACCTCCCTCCCCCTGACCCCCCAAACACACAGACCTGCCACACATCCCATCACGTTCAGGATAAAATTCTAGCTCTGCCCTGTGGGGATAAGGTCACCAAGGTGCTAGTCCAGACTCTCCTTCTTTCTGGGCCCCCCTCATTCTCCTCTGGCCTCGTGGGGCTTCCTTGTGCTTCTAACACAGCAGGCTGATCCCGCTGTCTGTAAATGCCCCCTGCAGAGAGAGCATCGTCAACACAACTAACACGAGCGCCCCACTAGTCACTTTCTAACACCGTGGCACTACGCCCATGTGAAATAGATGTACTAGTTTCCTGTTTCTTGTCACTTGCCACAAGCACGTCAGGCCCAGGGAGCCAGGGCTGCCCCTCCTGGTCCCTGTCGAGTAGTTTGGAATGGTGGTGCAGATAGGTGCTGTCGGCCGTGCTGTTTACTTTTGCAAAAACAATGCAGACTCTTTGTGACCCAGAGTGTGTGGACCTTCGGCACCCCTGGGGGACGCTGCTGCCCTGTGTTGCTGCCTCTGCTTCATCCTGGTGCCTGACCCCCTACCCTGTGCAGTTCTGTGGGACGCGGTGCCTGGGGGCTGTCAGGGAGGCATGCTGGGTGGAGAGAGGAAAATACTACAGGGTTAACTAGGCAGATAATTCCTTGAGCCTCCTTTTTTCTTCCCCTTGGACCCCTCCCCAGGGATCTACAAGGTTCTTCGTGAGTTTGCTCTGCAGGGCTTCTCCTGGGACTGCCTGCTCCTGATGGAACTTGGTGCCACATCTGCCTCCCTCCCAAGCAGCCCAGACCTGGATAGGGCCTGGGTGCTTTCAGAGGTGCTTCTGGCTGACCATGCTTCAATTCCTGACTCCTACTTACATGCATGTCCTAAGTGTGTGGAAAAGACACTGAAATAGAAACTGGCAAATCGAAATTCTGCTCCTAGATCTGCTCTCTATGAGCTGTGTGACTTTGGGCAAGTCACTTACCCTCTCTGAGCATCACTTTTCTTGTCTGGCAACTGGAGACACTAACACCTTCTCTAAATGTCTTTTAGGAGAATGCCAAGGAGAAAATAAGAGTGTGCCTGTTAAATCACTGTAAATGTGACTGCTCAGCATTCAGGAAGCAAATGGTGGGTGTTTCTAATCCCTTGGCACATAGATGGCAGTGCTTTGGGATTGTCTGTCTTGCCCTTGTTGCAGTGGGGTTTGGTGTTAGTAAACTCCGGGTTAGAATGCTGGCTAATCACTAATCACAGGGTGAGCCTCTTAATCTTGTCAAGCCTTGGCTTTCCCAGTGGTGGAATACAGATAATACCAGCAGCAGAGATTTGTGGTGAAGATGAGGAATAAAAAGTTCTCACTACTGTTCTTGTCACATGGAACGCTCTGAATAAAGGTTAGCTTTGCAAAGGCACAGAGCTCTCCTTTTATTGCAGTCTCTGCAACGTTTTGTTAAAGAGTCAGTGTCTCCCTTCCCAAGCTTTCGCTAAAGAAGTACCATCTGTCACTTTCAGTCTTGAGGTGGCCTCAGAGCCAGGCGGAAGGGGCTCAGAGCACATGGCACTGAGGATAGGCTGCCTGGCCATTCCTGGATCCGTGGGCACCCGCTCGTCTCCCCACATGACCCTGAGGGTGGGGATAATTCTCCACAACGAGGAGACAATGAACAATCACGCTGGTAAACAGATGACTGCGAGCACTGAAAGATGTTTCCAGCCAAGCATTCTGAATCTAGTATTTATGGACTCAAGTTGTTGCTGGGATATTTATAGTCCGGACGCAAATGTAAAGCATATGGTGCTCTCCTCCAGAAATACTCTTTCAATTAAGCTGTGTGTGGTACTCAGCCATGCTGCTCTTTCATCTGAAGATGCTCTCCAGCACATTTGTAGGCAGCATCACTCTAATTTGCAGAAAATTGGGCGAACAGCTCTCTCCCAGGACACTGTCTCTGGGCAAAAGGCTGTTTCCCTCTGATTGACATTACTTTGACCCAGTCTCCAGGGCGCCCTTAAGGGAATTTTTCTTTCTCTTCCTGTTCTTTGATACATGGAGTTCACTGTGGGGGACATGGCAGGAAACACCAAGTGAAGATTTAAGAAGAATCTGGAAGAAGATCCCTTGTCTCTAACTTTCAGTTTGTACATGCAGGTCCGGGAGCTGGCAATACAAGGATGTGTTCTGCACCCCGCCCCAAGGTACCACTGGGAAAATATGCTCCTGTTTAGAATACCCGCTGTGGGAACAGGGGTCCAGAACCAGCACCCCACAAGAAGGCACGTCGTGTCCTGGGACTGGCAGTTCTGGACACCATGCTGTTAAACTTGGGGTCAGTGCAATGCAGTGTGAGCAGCACGTGTGTGGATTCTACACCAACCAAGGACATGGTGTGAAAACACAAACTCCTCTAGTGGTTATGCTGAGCAGAGTGGTCCAGCATCTTTTACAGAAGGGTTCCTAAAGTAGCTGATTTTCCTGAGCATTAAGAATAGACATAGGTTTTCCCTGTTAGCAGATAATACACAAAAACACTCAAAATTTTAGAGAAATGGAATGTAAATGAGTACAAGTATTTTGGAAAGACTTTGTAAAGTTGTGTCAGGCAGCAAGAGATGGCTCACATTTTAGCAACAGCATTTCTATTTCTGATCATCTTTCCACATAAATAACTTAAATTTGGACATGATTTCACACCAAGGGTTTTATTGGTATTGCTGTTGTGTGTGCGTGAGTGTATGAAAAGGCAACAAAGAAATAGTCTAAATATTCAGCATCAAGGAGATCACTAGGTAAACCCCTTTACAGCCACTAAAATGCTATCATGTAGCTATTGAAATTAAGTGTATTTGAAGTTACATAAAAAATAGTCTTTATGATAAACTATTAAGATTTTAAGAGCAAGAAGCAAAATTAAAAATGTGATAAGTGAGGCTTCCCTGGTGGCGCAGTGGTTGAGAGTCCGCCTGCTGATGCAGGGGACACGGGTTCGTGCCCGGGTCCGGGAAGATCTCACATGCCGCGGAGCGGCTGCACCCGTAAGCCATGGCCGCTGAGGCTGGGCGTCCAGAGACTGTGCTCCGCGACGGGAGAGGCCACGGCAGTGAGAGGCCCGCGTACCGCAAAAAAAAAAAAAAAAAAAAAAAAAAAAAAAAAAAGATAAGTGTAGCTACAAAGAAACTAAAAAACATCTATGATGGTAGCATTTCAAACTGGAAAAAAGACATTCAAATAACCTATTAATAGACAATTGGGGAAAATGTTCTAGCTCACTACTAACAAATAACATAAAAATTTAAAAAAAGAAGTATTTATTTTTTACATATTAAGATGACAAATCTTTAGAAAACCACAACAAAAAAATTACTCAGTGCTGGTGAAATACAATGAGGGCAGTAAGTTTTATTGTTGTTGTTTGTTTTGTTTTAAATTATATAGACTGTAGAGTCCTTGCTTTTACAACTTAACTGTTGCCTTTATATACATTATATCTGAATAATTTCAAACATATCAAGATAAATTAGTTCATTGACATAATGTAAACAGAGAGATATTCCACAATAGTTAAAAAAATTATCCTACTTGTGGATGGGTCAAGAATTGACTAGCTGGCCTCTGCATGCCTATCTCATTAAAAAAAGTGATAGCCTTATTGATATGTAATTCACACACCATACAGTTTGTTCACTTAAATGTACAATTCAATAATTTTGGCACATTCACACAGTTGTGTAACTATCATCAAAAAGATATTAGGACATTTTTATCAGCTCCAAGAGAAATTCCATACCCATTAGGAGTTATTCTCCATTTCCTTCCGCCCCCTGTCCCAGACAACCAATAACCTACTTTTTGTCTCTATAGACTTATCTTTTTAGGACATTTTATATAAATGGAATCATATAATAAGTTGTTCCTATGCCTGGTTTATTTCACTTCAAGGTTCTTTCACTTAAAGTTTTCTTTCACTTCTTTCACTGGTTTCTGTCACTTCAAGGTTCGTGTTGTAGCATGTATCAGTATTTCACTCCTTTTTTATTATCAAGTAATATTCCACTGTATGGATATACCACATTTTATTTATCCATTCATGAGTATGGGCATTTGGGTTGTTTCCACATTTTGCCAATTATGAGTAATGCTACTGTGAACATTGGTGTATAAATTTTTGCATGGACCTATTTGGATCTGGGTATATACACAGGAGTGGAACTTCTATGTTCTACATGTTTAGGAACCGCCACACTGTTTTCCACGGTGGCTGGAACATTTTACATTCTTACCAGTGATATATAAGAATTCCAATTTCTCCATATCCTTTTCAACAGTTGTTATTTTTTCTTTTTTAAAAATTATCATTATAGCCATCCTGGTGTGAATAAACTAGTTTATTCACTCATTTTAGTTTTGATTTGCATTTCCTTGATAGTTGATGATTTGGAGCATGTTTTTGTGTGCTGTTGATCATTTGCACATCTTTGGAGAATTGTCCTTTTATATATTATATATTAAAATGTGGTCCTTTTTCATATTCTAATCTGGTCATTTATCTTCTATTATTGAATAGTAAGAGTCCTCTATATATTTTAGATACAGGCCCCTCATCAGATATGTTATTTGCAAAATTTTCCTCCTTATTTTGTGGAGGAATTGTCTTTTCACTCTCTTGATGGTATCTTTTAAAGCACAAAAGTTTAAAATTTTGATGAAGTCCAATTTATCTACTTTTCTTCTTTTGTTCCTTGTGCTTTTGGTGTCATCTAAGAATGCTTTGCTTAACTTAAGGTCACAAAGATTTACTCCTATGTTTTCTTCTAAGAGTTTTACAGTTTTAGCTTTTATCTTTCAGTCCATGATCCATTTGAGTTCGTTTTTGTGTACACTGTGAGAAGGAGGTCCAACTTCATTCTTTTGCACATGGGTATCCAGTGGACCCAGCATCATTTGTTGAAAAGATTATTTGTTCCCCATTGAATTGTCCTGACATCATTGTCAAAATCAATTGACTGTAAATGTAAGTGTTTATTTCTGGACTCTCAATCCTTTTCCACTGATTTATATGTCTATTCTTAGGCCAATACCACAGTCTGATTAGCTCTGTAGTAAGTTTTAAAGTTGGCCAACTTATCACTATGTCCTCGTATGCCTTTTGATGAGACCTTGTTGGGTGGGGTGGGGGAAGGGATGAGCTCTCTTCTGTCTCCTCTTAGAAGCACATTAATTCTATAGCTTTCAGGGCCCCACACTTATGACCTCAGAAGTTTATGCCTTTGATTTAGTAATTATACTTCTAGGAACTTAGATTAAAGAATTAATCGGAAATGAAAAGCTTTATGAATAAAATTGTAAAATAATTATTTCTGATGGAGAAAAATGAGACAGCCTAAACATATCAATGGTGAAGTGGTGAAATAGATTGTGATACATCTATAGCAGCTAAGGATCTTACTCCCAGCCTCTGGGATGCAAGAAGAGATGTTACAATTCTTTTTTTTTTTTCCATGGGGAAAAAGATAAAGAATTTTATTGATCACAAGCATCCTTTGAACCAACTAATACAACAAAATGAAACAAAACAAAAAAGTGAATAGAATCTTAGGTGGCACTAGTAAAGGCCTAGTGTCTAGATCTGTAAAATCAGGGAAATAATAATAATAAATAATAACGATGATGACGATATCTTCCCCACAGGGCTCTTGCAAGAATCAAGTGAGAAAATCCATGTAAAACACTTGGCACTGGGTTAAGTATAAACATTCAATACACTAGTTATTATTATTAACAAGAAATACGATAGTCCTACTTGTGTCAAATCACATCTGGAAGAGTATGTCCACATGAAAGGTACTGAGGAGGGTAGAAATATCAGAACCAATACGAGGACTGGAGAAAACTTGCAGTGGGGAAGATGAGATAAGAGATGTCACAATTCTTTATTTGCTTTAACTCAAATCCAGATCTACTCAGTCCCTGCCCAGAAGGCAGGAAATTCAACCTCAGTCTTTCTTGGGGCTTCATACACCCAGGTTATATAGTGCAGTCAGGAAAACTCCCCACTACTCCACCTATGTGATTATCAGTGATATGCCCTTTGGCCACACTTAAGGAGGCCCCTGCATATAGTGGTTCTCTGCTTTCCTGCCATGCAAAGTACAGGGAGTTTTTGTTGAGGGCTTTAGGGCATCATATGATACTAGCCTCAGAGGCCCTGTAACATCCATAGGTTTGAGTATTTTCAGGACCTGCCATTCTCTGCCCCAGCTCTAACCTGGAGGAATCAATCAATCAATCTCTCCATTTTTTAAAACTTTTTATTTTATATAGGAGTATAGTTGATTAACAGTGTTGTGTTAGTTTCAGTTGTACAACAAAGTGATTCAGTTATACATATACATGTATCTATTCTTTATACCTACTCTCATCCTTGTACACACACACACACACACACACACACACACACACACACACACACACACACGAGTCCCTAGAGATGTGTGTGGCAGGGCCCAGCCCGAGGTCCAGCCCAGACCATGGCCATCAGAGTAACCTGAATCTGGACTGCCCATGCCCTTGTAAAGTCTCAGATCTCTGGCCCTGGCTCTCAAACTAAAGGCAAGACTCCCTAGAATAGCATTCGAGGCCTACCAAATTGCCCAGGCCTCTAGACATCCTGTTGATTTGAAATTGAGGCATTCCAGAGACCCACCCAGGGAAACAAGGGCTCCTGGGCTGGAGTTGAGTCCATTCTTGAGTATCTTCTGGAACTTTGTCTCGTGCAAGGTGATACCTAGGTGTTATTTTATTTTATATTACTTAATAAATTTATTTTATTTATTTTTGGCTGCGCTGGGTCTTCGTTGCTGCATGCAGGCTTTCTCTAGTTGCAGCCAGCAGAGGCTACTTTTCATTGCGGTGCGCAAGCTTATCATCGTGGTGGCTTCTCTTGATGCAGGGCACGGGCTCTAGGTGCACGGGCTTCGGTAATTGTGGCACACGGGCTCAGTAGTTGTGGCTCATGGGCTCTAGAGCGCACACTCAGTAGTTGTGGCACACGGCTTAGCTGCTCTGCGGCATGTGGGATCTTCCCGGGCCAGGGCTTGAACCCGTGTCCCCTGTATTGGCAGGTGGATTCTTAATCACTGCACCACCAGGGAAGCCCCTAGGTGTTATTTTAAAGATGACCTTCCCAACTCCAACATTTTAAACTGAAGCCCGTATAGTTTTAGTATTTCTAGTGTCTTTTTTTCCCCCTCTCTTCCCTCACCATGCCTCCCTCTATTTTTATTTTAATTTTAAATCTGTAATAAGTGTTGGTATAACAAGTAACTGAGGGAAGGTTCCAACTTTATGTTTTAAGAAAATGATTATTTGGTGCCCCTAACATCATGTATTAAAATGGTCTATCTTTAGCTCCTATTATGAAATGATACAGTCATAATATAATAAACTCCCCTATATTTTTGTTCTCTTTATTTTGTTATAGTGATATATTTATAAAATTCTTCTCCAACTTAATAATACATATTGTATTATTCTTCTCCAACAATAATACAAGTTTTCTCCCAAAGCAATAAAAATTGTATCATTACAATTTTATAAAACATTTTAATATCTGACGAGGCAAGTCTTTATCCTAGCTGAAATTTTCTTCAGTATTTGCTTTAATGTTGGTTATCCAGGTAAATTACTTTGTCTAGCTCCAGAAAATCTATTAAAAAAAAAAACCCATAGAGGTTTTAATTTGGTTTTTATTGAACTTGTTGATTTAAGGAAAATTGATGTTTATAATAGTCAGTTTTCCAGTACTGGAACGAGGTGGGTTCGGCCACCTATGCAAACCATGTCTGCCCTTAGCAGAGTGTTATGGCATTCTTCAGACAGGCGGACACATTATTTTTAAGGTATCTCTAAGACATGTTATGGTTTGGGTTGCTGCTGTGAATAGCTTCTGTTTGTCATACCTTCTACCTCTGATTCTAACTTTACTGTTGGTTTAAAAGAAGACTTGGTTTAAAAGCAATTTTGTATATTTATCTTTTAACCAGCCACTTAGTTCAAGTCTTTTACTGTTTCTGTCGTTTTCTGTCAATTCTTTTTAATCTTCCATGTACAAAAGCATCCCATTTGCCAGCAGTGATCATTTTGCTTCTTTTCACCCCAACACTTGTGCCTCTTAGTTTATTACTGTTCCAGTTGAATTACTTTATACTTTTGGAAGAGGTTTTTAATAATCTGCTGTTCCTGACCTTAAGTCGTATTTTTCTTGAGGAAGGTGCACCTGATGCAAGCCCTGCTCTGCACCCCTTGGCCTCACTGTGGTCCAGGCCCTTCCTCTCTTTCTTGGTCACTGCCAGAGCTTCCTGCTGATTTCCAGGTCTCTAGCTTGCAGGCAGGACCTGAGCCAGTGCTGGGCCACTCATTGCCCTGGGCCCAATTGATGTGTGTCCCTAGGAAGAAAGGAAGGGAGATGAAGGTTTTAACTTACTCTACCTAGGTTTCTTTTCCCCTTTTGCCCCGGGCCAAGGGGATTTTGATTTTCCTTTTCTGTAATTCAACAGATTCCAAAAGAGCAGTATTTGGAAAAATCAAGTTCCCAAGAAGATGAGCATTCCCTGGTGACACATTTCTTTTTCTTGGAAAGGGGTCATGCTTTATTTGGACACTGCCTGATTCTGGGGACAAGATCCAACTCAGCACTGTCCCCTTGCTCTTCTCAGCAGTGTTCTCAGAACAAGCTATCTACTGCTCCCCCTTTCCAGAACCTGCTCCGGGCGGCTGCCTGGTGGGAAAGGCTGGCAGAGGTTCCCGGAAAGGGGCTGATGGCTGGGGACTAAGTTACACAGGACTGTCCACCAGGTCTCAAGTTTAACAGGGGCTGTGCTGTGGTGCTAGGTGTGCTGGTTTGCAGGGTTAGAGGGAGCCAGGCTTCATTCCTGCTGTGCTTCTTTCACTTAAGGTGCACTCCAGCCAGCCATGTAAGTCCCCATCTGTAATGTAACTATTAATAGGCATCCACCTTGTAATTGTAGGCATTGCAAAAGGTATGTACACTCCAGCACGGGCAGGTGTCCTGAGAATCAATCTCTGGGAACTATAAGGCTCACTCTCGTCCATCACAGAATAGATCAGGAAGAGCTTCACCAGAAAGGCAGTAGTCCACAGCCTGCAAATCACAGTTGCGGTGCCCCCTGCTCTGCCTGTGCAGAAGGTCGGCAACGACGTCAGCACGCAGGGGTCAGGGTCAGGGGTCGGGGTGAGGGTGGGAGCGACGGCCATAGGCTGCTGCCTCCGACCACCACTGGGCATGTCCTTCCGTTCCCAGACCATTTGCAGAGCACTTGTTCCCTTTCTTTAAGAACTTCCTCAACCAGAACAGCAGACGCGCTGGCTCATCGCAGTGCAGTGTGCGCTGGCCTTCCGGTAACCGTCTGGAGGGTCGCCAGGCAGCCAGAGCGGGGTGATGTGGCTGAGCGCGCGCGAGGTCCACGAGCGGGAGGCTTCCTAGGGCGGGTGGCGCCACGTGACAAGTGGGAGCCCGCAGGCCGAGGGAGTCGCGGTGCCGAGAGCGGGTCGGGAGCAGAGATGGAGGGCATTTTCTCCTTCGGGGAAGTCACAGGATGCAGCTGGGAGGAGACGGGCAGGGAGGGAAGGGGCTGTACGGTGGGGAGCACCGCCTGAGCCTGGATACACCCTTCCTCGCGCAGGGCATCTACGCAGGAAGGGGCGTTTGGGGTGAAGCCTCTGCTATCCGAGGCGGCTCCCAGCTGCTCCCCGTCCCCGCTCCGCTGCCCCTCGGGCGCGCTGTGAGCTCACGCCTATTTAATGTCAATAGACGTAAATGATTTCTCATTGAATGTCATTTGCAAATCACTAGTTTGAAGCTCCAAACAGCACTTAATGTCAATTACTTTTTTAAAATACCAACTGAAAATCACTGGTTTTGCAGTTCCAAGTCTCTCAATGCCAATTACTGCTCGGAGTGCTGGCGACACTGTCATTTGACACTGGATTTCTAAGCGGGGCTCCATCTGGCTCAGTCTTCCTGGGAAGCGCTGCCATTGTCTGGTGTTAACCCTTACTCCTTCTCACACGAGGGAGCAGTGCTCTTTCAGGGAGGCTTAGCCAGGGGAGGGCTCTTTGGAGGTCCAGAGAGCCAGGGTCACGCTACGTCATCGCTTTGACACCCCAGGCAGGCAGACCCCAAGGTCCTTGGGAAGGGATGGAGATGTTGGAGCCACGAGCACCCGTGCTGCGGCCCCAGCTCTCCAGGACCAGCATCCCCACCATACCCTCCCTGACCTCAGATCCGCCATCCTTTCCCACTAACACCACAGAGGCTCCTACAGGCAGGTGTGCAGTGAGGGCAGAGGAGGAGGGCTGACTCACTCAGCCTGGCGTAGCCTGGCCCTCAGCTCCTGGTAGGAGGCCTGATGCAGCGGTTCAGAGCTGGGTGGGACACCAGATCAGCTCTTGCCAACCCGTGCATTTGGACTAAGTCGCCTCCCTGTGGTCTCACCTGAACAGGGAGGATCTTTTCTCCTTGCCCTAGAACGGTTTAGAGGATTAAGTGGAGACGGCACAGAGTGTCTAGAGATTATCTGGCACAGAGGAAGTGGCACGGGGGTGTGTGGTGGGGTGCAGTGGCAGGCATTCTGGGGATTACTGCTGCTCTCTGTCAGCACACGAGGCTTCCCCTGGGCTGCAGTGGCAGTGAGGTCCAGAGCGGAGGCTTGGGGTGCCCGTGGGAGCCGGGAGGCCCTGGCACACCTGTGAACTAGCCACTTCCCAGGCCAGCAGCAGGGCTGACCCTGACACTGCCTGGGAGCTAATGACAACTGCCTGGAGGGAAAGTCATCTCCCCAGAGAGGAGAGGCTCTGGAACAAGAGGAGAAAGGTAAAAAGGGAGGC
Source organism: Grampus griseus (assembly GCF_964374135.1). Classification (NCBI taxonomy): domain Eukaryota; kingdom Metazoa; phylum Chordata; class Mammalia; order Artiodactyla; family Delphinidae; genus Grampus; species Grampus griseus. Next base: position 110,454,142 of record NC_139001.1, read on the forward strand.
AGGAGAAGGGGAGGGAAAATTGGGGAAGACAAGAGGAAGAGGAGGTGTGAATGTTTTCTTTATCTGATGCATCTCTGGGTCCCATCTGAGGTGTGTCTGTCTTTCTGTTGGCAGACAGATGAATAATGGTAAGTTTCAGGGACAAAGATCTAATTTTTATCCTCAGAGAGAGGTGACACATTGGGGATGATGACCCAGTTGGAAATGCCATATCTGATCAACATGGAAATGTGTTTGCCATTATTAGCACAGGGTGGGCTGAGGAGTGGGCCATGAGATGTTGACAGACAGCGAGCCCAGCCCCCTCTCCTGGCTGGGCCGCGTGCTCTGGAGGTTCCAGTGACGTTTCCAGCTCTGTGAAGTTGGCCACCCAGCTGTCAGGTTGGCCTTTCAGATTTGCCAGCAAATCTCTTGACTAACCAGGCCTGAGGCTGGCCAGGAATGACTGGGGAATGGCGCCAGGAGGCAGGAGGGGGCCGTTCACGAATGCTAGTAAGTGACAGCCATCGAGCTGGTGGCTTCGTGGCGTGATTCACTCAGTCCTCCTGGAAACTGGAAAGGCAGGCATGATTATTACCATTTACAGAGAGATCTGAAGCTCAGAAAGTTTAGCTCAGTGTCTCTCGAACTTTAGTGTCCATCCAAGTCACCTGAGGGTCACGACATGAGGCAGATTCTGGGCCAGGGCTGGACACTGCATTACTGACCAGTGCCCAGGCGGTGCAGATGCTGCTGGTCTGGGGATTACACTCCGAGGAGCAAGGAGTTAGATCATCTTCCTGGTCCACACAGCTGCTTGCAAGACAAAGCTACAAAGGACTGTCGCTGTTGGCATCAGGATGGCCCTCAGAGTCAGCTGCGGGGCCCAGGTGTGCCTAACTGAGGTACTGGACTTTAATCCATTGATAGATTGGACCCTGGGAGTCTGATGAGGTAGCAGCCCAACAGTGAACCTGTGACTCCTGCTGCTTGGGAAGACAGCAGCACAGGCCTGTGTGGGGTATGGGGTGGGCTTCTCAGGCCAACAAGGACAGATCAAGGCTACCGTCTTAGGTAAGGCTGGGGGTGAGAGTGGAGGTGAGCAGTGCTCTCATGCTCAAATTTTCCTTTCAATATAATTTTAAATTAAATTTTTGAGGTATATTTTATGTCACTTAAAAGTACCCATTTTAAAAGTATAGTTCAATAACTTTGACAGATGTACCCACCATGTATTCATAACCACAGTCAAGATTTAGTCCATCCCATCGTTCTAAGAGTCTGTGCCCCTTGCAGGCCATCAAATTAGTGCCCTGCTTACTTTACTCAGTAGCTTCCTCCTTTTTTCTCACTAGTTGGTATTTCGTTGCTGGATATACCACCTTGTTTACCATTTTCTTATTGATAGCTATTGGGACTGCTTCCGGTTTTTGCCTGTTATGGATAGATGTGCTATGACCATTCGCATAAAAGTGTTTTAGTGGACATGTTTTCGTTTCTGTTGGGTAAATTGTGAGGAGTGCAATTGTGGATTGTATAAGTGAATGCTACCTTTTCCTTTTTGAAAATTCTCCAATTTCTAATTTTCCTACCATGAGCTCATTTATTCACTCATTTAGCAAGTACATTAGCACCTACTATTGATCGGGCACTAATATCTGGGAAAATGGAGTTGAGCTGTTAAAACAGAAAAAAAAAAATTCCCTCATAGGGTTGCTTTAGGGGAAATAGAAAACAAACAAAAAACCACATTAACGATAAAGCTACCAGATATTTGTATATTTTATGTAGAAAATTAAAAGAATATGGTGTGATAGTGACTGATTATGTGGTCGAGGAATGTCCCTACGAGGGGGTGACATTTAAGCTGAAATCTGACATTACACTGAATGATGGTAGGGACCCAGCCACACAGAGATCTTGGGGGTAAAGGGAGCATCCCAGGCCCAGGAGGAGCCAGAGCAGAGACCCCAAGAGATGCAGGGCAGAGGAGACCGTGTCACTGGAGCAGAGCGGGCAGAGGAGACTGTCTTTAGAGGAAGGTGGAGAGCTGGGGAAGGACATTGTCTGCATACCCTTAATCATGCTGTTTATCTATTTCTGTGTTTATTTGCTTACTCTCTGCCTTGCTCACTACAATGTCAGCCTCTGAGAACAGAGGTTTTGCTGGTTGCTTCCCATGACATTCCCTCGGCTTAGAACAGAGTCTGGTATGTGACAGTTACTTGTTAAATATTTGCTGACTAATTAACTGAATGAATGAACGAAAGGACTGTTTGTTCAGTGTCCTGCCCTGGGCACTGTGATGGGCGTTGCTGCTTCAGAATGAAATAAGACAGGTCTTCGTCTCCGTGAGCTCCCCAGGCACTGGGGAAGAGAGACAGGTGATCATTCCATGATAAAGGACCTGATAGAAGAAATCAAAGGGTGGTAGAGGAAAACAGAGGTGGGCACCTTGTGGGCACTCAAGGAAGGTGTTCTGCGGGAGTGGTTATTGACGGTGACAGAGGAGATAGCTAGGTAGAGGAGGCTGGAAAAAGCAATTTAAGAAGCAATGGTTGTACAATTGCACAGATGCCTAAAAGAGAGCACTACATGTTGGTTAATTACAAGATGTTCTACATAGTTATAGCGATAAAGATGGAAAAGATGTGCTGGATCTATCCAGGGACAGCTCAAGGTGGGCCTTGAGGACTAAGGAAAGAAATTTGAAATTTATCCTGAGAACCACTGAAAGATTTTAGTAAAGGTGAGAGACACGATCAAAGTGGTGTTTTAGGGAGACTTGGGTAGCTTCCTAATAAATATGGCAGCATAAATAGACACACTAAAGTCTAATTCCTTTTCTATCCCGGTGAAAACAGTAAAATAATTTTTTAAATGCACAAATACCCGCCAGAAAGTTTACAATGAAAAAAGATGTTGGTAATGAAATAGAACAGCCAGGATTCTTATATACAGCTGGTTGGAGTGTAAATGGATACAAACAACTTGGAAAACAATATGATGGTATCTGATAAAGCTGAATATATACATACCCTGTGACATAGCAGTTCCACTCCTTGGCACAGACCTAACAGGAATGCACATGTGTGTTTACCAAAAAACACGTGCAAGAATATTTGTATCAACAATAGCTCCCAAATTGGAAACTACCAAGTGTCCATCAAAAGTGGATAAATAAATTGTGGTACATTGGAAAAATGAACAATGAATACAGAAGTGAGAATGAACCATTCACATTTTATATTACGGATTAATGTCAAAAACAAATGCTGAGTGAAAGAAGCCAGACACAAAAGAATACATACAGTGTAATTACATTTACATAAAGTTAAAGAGCAGGAAAAACTCATCTGTGCTGTTAGAAGTCAGAACAGCGGATACCATTGAGAGAAGGGAGATTGGGGCTGAAAGGGAGCCTACAGGGGTCCTCTGGGATCCTGGTCATGTTCTGTTTTGTGATGTGGATACTGGTTACATGATTGTGTTCCATTTTTGAACATTGATTGAGATCGACTCTTAGGATATATGCAATTTTCTGTTTTTATATTACACTTCAATAAGAAACACTTTAAAAAGGCATCAACCCATAAGGACAAAAGTAACAAAATTTGGGGAACTGGAAAGCAGATGGTGAGTGGCAAGTGATGTAGCTCAGCTGAGAAAATGGAATTTTTCATTGGCATAAGTAAAAAGCAACCTGGCTTACATAGTAGAATCCCCAAGAAACCAAAGAATTTGCAGCATAAGGCACCTCTGGAAATTTATAAAATCAGGAGAAATGTTTGCAGATCAATTTAAGAAGCAAATGGAGCCCCAGATCTCCTCCCCAAGTTTCTGCGATGGGGCAACTGCTCCCCGGACCCTGGAAGGAAATGGAGGTTTAGTATTTGGAGAGGATAAAACAGAAGGTCTCTGGGCTGGACAGCAAGTCCTGCTGAGAGTAGAGGTGTGATCTAGACAACAGGGAACATGAGAGAATGTTTACATGCCTTTGTCCCTGTGTTCCTACAACTGCCTTCCCCTCCTCAGACAGAAGTGCATTCTCTGAAGAATCTGACCAGCCCAGAAGAAATAAAAACCTAAAGATACTGATAATAAGGTTTCCTGTAGGATATGCTCAAGTCAGATCCTTTATAGGGAAGAGTGTCAACAAGACTCTGACACAGAGAATGCCCATCCACTTTTCTCTGCCTCACTATTGATCCCGTGTCTCAAGGTATCTGAAGACAACATGCAATGTGAAAGGCAGAATCAAGATAAACAAACTGAAAGACAGAAAAAAAAAATAAAACAAAACAAACTCAACTTGAAAGAAACAGACTATGTAGAGAGAAAAAAATATATCAATATTATTAGAGAGGTGAGAGTTGCATCCATGAAGGAACAGGACACCTTGTTTTTTTTTGTTTTTGTTTTTGTTTTTTGGTACACAGGCCTCTCACTGTTGTGGCCTCTCCCGTTGCGGAGCACAGGCTCCGGACGCGCAGGCTCAGCGGCCATGGCTCACGGGCCCAGCTGCTCCGCGGCATGTGGGATCTTCCCGGACCGGGGCATGAACCCGTGTCCCCTGTATCGACAGGCGGACTCTCAACCACTGCACCAGCAGGGAAGCCCAAGAATTTCTTCAATTTACTTTAAATCACACTATATTGACTCTACATCCTTAGTGGTATATATTTTAAGGATAATAAAACAACAAAGAAATTTTAAACACTAATTCAGTAGACTAATTGTTAATAGTGTATTATTATTTCAAAACCATTTGTAGTAGTCTGTTCTGGGTGCTGTAACAGAATACCAGGGGCTTGGTGGCTAAAACAGCAGAAATTTATTTTCTCACAATTCTGGAGCCTGGAAGCCCAAGATCAGGATGCCATCAGGGTTGGTTTCTGGTGAGGACTCTTCCTAACTAGCTTCCTAGCTCATTCTACTTCACATGGCCTTTCCTCGCTGGTGTTTCTTCCCCCTCTTATAAGACAGCAATCTGATTGGATTAATGCTCCACCTTTATGATCTCATCTAACATTAATTACCTCTTTAAAGTCCTTGTCTCCAAATATAGCCACATTGGGAGTATGGCTTTAATGTATTGTTTATAGGGGGACACAGTTCAGATCATAAAACAATTCAGTTAAGTGTATTGCATGAAAAGCAAATAGGTAAATATGATAATGTAGTTAAGAATCAAGCTATAAGAGAAATATGAAATCAGAGTAGTTGACTCAACACCCTGTATTCCTAAATTAAAATTGGAAATACCTGGGCTTCCCTGGTGGCGCAGTGGTTGACAGTCAGCCTGCCGATGCAGGGGACACGGGTTCGTGCCCCAGTCCGGGAAGATCCCACATGCCGCGGAGCAGCTGGACCCATGAGCCACGGCCGCTGAGCCTGCGCGTCCAGAGCCTGTGCTCCGCAACGGGAGAGGCCACAACAGTGAGAGGCCCGCGTACCAAAAAAAAAAAAAAAAAAAAAAAAATTGGAAATACCAGTTTAAACTCATGATTTCTCTTTCTGAAAAATGTTTCCTTGCTTTGTCCACTGAACAGGTTTAGAAGAATTGACAATTAGGTAGCGATGAGCATACTTGATGCCTGGATTGTGGCTTCTGAATACCATATTCCACTCAGAGAACCTAGAGCTCCATGGAGCATATGTGATTCGTGTGGGGTCACATCAAAAGGACACAGGAGGCAACTTGAAGGGCTTTTCCTAATCAAAACTAGGACAATTAGAACATTGAAAAATAGTAATGGCAAAGTACTGAATCATATCACATAGATAAAATCTATGAGTTCATAATCACACTTAGAAAAACATTCACTGCTCACCTTTGGTGTTTGGCATTGATGGTGATGGTCTTCAACCCATCACCTTGAAAACAAATACGAGGAAAGAAGCCATCATTTGTACAACCTTTCTTGTATGAACTGTAGAGTAACCTCATAATTAAAAAGGAATAGTTCTTTACACAACTCCCATGCAAAAGGAATGGTAGATTTTGAAAATCACTTTTTCACACTTAATAACGTAACCTAGGCAACAATCACCAATTGATGAAAAGATGATCAACATCATTTTGGGTTGTTTTTTGATAAATTAACTCTAGTTTCTTAAATGAGTTAACCAGTAGTCGTGAGTTACTGATAGGTCTCATGGTCATTTTTTGTTGTTTATTTAATTTTTATTGGAGGACAGACAGTTAATTTACAATGTTGTGTTACTTTCTGGTGTACAGCAAATGAATCAGCTATATGTATATATATATCCCCATATGCCGTCCCTCTTGTGTCTCCCTCCCACCCTCCCTATCCCACCCCTCTATGTGGTCACAAAGCACCGAGCTGATCTCCCTGTGCTATGCAGCTGCTTCCCACTAACTATTTGGTAGTCTACATGTAAATGCTACTCTGTCACTTTGAACCAGCTTGCCCTTCCCCTCCCCGTGTCGTCCATTCTCTACATCTGTGTCTTTATTCCTGTCCTGATGCTAGATCCATCAGAACCTTTTTTTTTTTTTAGACTCCATATATATGTGTTAGCATATGGTATTTGTATTTCTCTTTCTAACTTACTTCACTCAGTATGACAGGCTCTAAGTCCATCCACCTCACTGTAAATAACTCAATTTTGTTTCTTTTTATGGCTGAGCAACATTCCATTGTATATATATGTGCCACGTCTTCTTTATCCATTCATCTGTCGATAGACACTTAGGTTGCTTCCTTGTCCTGGCTACTGTAAATAGTGCTGCAATAAACATTGTGGTACATGTCTCGTTTTGAATTATGGTTTTCTCAGGGTATATGCCCAGTAGTGGGATTGCTGGGTCATATGGTGGTTCTATTTTTAGTTTTATGAGGAACCTCCATACTGTTCTCCATAGTGGCTGTACCAATTCACATTCCCACCAACAGTGCAAGAGGGTTCCCTTTCTCCACACCCTCTCCAGCATTTATTGTTTGTAGATTTTTTGATGATGGCCATTCTGACTGGTGTGAGGTGATACCTCATTGTAGTTTTGATTTGCATTTCTCTATTGATTAGTGATGTTGAGGATCCTTTCATGTGTTTGTTGGCAATCTGTATATCTTCTTTGGAGAAATGTCTATTTAGGTCTTCTGCCCATTTTTGGATTGGGTTGTTTGTGTTTTTGATATTGAGTTGCACGAGCTGCTTGTAAATTTCGGATGTTAATCCTTTGTCAGTTTCTTCATTTGCAAATATTTTCTCCCATTCTGAGGGTTTTCTTTCGGTCTTGTTTATGGTTTCCTTTGCTGTGCAAAAGCTTTTAAGTTTCATTAGGTCCCATTTGTTTATCTTTTGTTTTTATTTCTATTTCTCTAGGAGGGGAGTCAAAAAGGATCTTGCTGTGATTTATGTCATAGAGTGTTCTTCCTATGTTTTCCTCTAAGAGTTTGATAGTGTCTGGCCTTACATTTAGGTCTTTCATCCATTTTGAGTTTATTTTTGTGTATGGTGTTAGTGAGTGTTTCATTCTTTTACATGTAGCTGTTCATTTTCCGAGCACCACTTATTGAAGAGGCTGTCTTTTCTCCATTGTCTATTCTTGCCTCCTTTATCAAAAATAAGGTGACCATATGTGTGTGGGTTTATCTCTGGGCTTTCTATCCTGTTCTATTGATGTATATTTCTGTTTTTGTGCACGTACCATATTGTCTTGATTACTGTGGCTTTGTAGTATAGTCTGAAGTCCGGGAGCCTGATTCCTCCAGCTCAGTTTTTCTTTCTCAAGAATGCTCTGGCTATTCAGGGTCTTTTGTGTTTCCATACAAATTGTGAATTTTTTTGTTCTACTTCTGTGAAAAATGTCATTGGTAGTTTGATAGGGATTGCATTGAACCTGTAGATTGCTTTGGATAGTATAGTCATTTTCACAATGTTGATTTTTGCAATCCAAGAACATGGTATATCTTTCCATCTGTTTGTATCATCTTTAATTTCTTTCATGAGTCTCTTATAGTTTTCTGCATATAGGTCTTCTGTCTCCTTAGGTAAGTTTATTCCTAGATATTTTATTCTTTTTGTTGCAATGGTAAATGGGAGTATTTCCTTAATTTCTCTTTCAGAATTTTCATCATTAGTGTACAGGAATGCAAGAGATTTCTCTGCATTAATTTTGTATCCTATTACTCTACCAAATTCATTGATTAGCTCCAGTAGGCTTCTGGTAGCATCTTTAGGATTCTCTGTGTATAGTATCAGGTCATCTGCAAAAAGTGACAGCTTTACTTCTTCTTTTCTGATTTGGATTCCTTTTATTTCTTTTTCTTCTGGATTGCTGTGGCTAAAACTTCCAAAACTATGTTGAATAATAGTGGTGAGAGTGGTCAAACTTGTCTTGTTCCTGATCTTAGAGGAAATGGTTTCAGATTTTCACCACTGAGAACAATGTTGGCTGTGGGTTTTTCATATATGGCCTTTAATATGTTGAGGTAGTTTCCCTCTATGCCTACTTTCTGGAGAGTATTTATCATAAATGGGTGTTGAATTTTGTCAAAAGCTTTTTCTGCATCTATTGAGATTATCATATGTTTTTGATCCTTCAATTTGTTAATATGGTGTATCACATTGATTGATTTGCATATATTCAGGAATCCTTGCATTCCTGGGATAAATCCCATTTAATCATGGTGTATGATCCTTTTAATGTGCTGTTGGGTTCTTCTTGCTAGTATTGTTGAGGACTTTTTCATCTATGTTCATCAGTGATATTGGCCTGTAGTTTTGTTTTTTTGTGACATCTTTGTCTGGTTTTGGTATCAGGGTGATGGTGGCCTCGTAGAATGAGTTTGGGATTGTTCCTCCCTATGCTATATGGTGGAAGAGTTTGAGAAGGATAGGTGTTAGCTCTTCTCTAAATGTTTGATAGAATTCGCCTGTGAAGCAATCTGGTCCTGGGCTTTAGTTTGTTGGAAGATTCTTAACCACAGTTTCAATTTCAGTGCTTGTGATTGGTCTTTTTATATTTTCTATTTCTTCCTGGTTTTGTCACGGAAGGTTGTGCTTTTCTAAGAATTTGTCCATTTCTTCCAGGTTGTCCATTTTACTGGCGTATATTTGCTTGTAGTAATCTCTCATGATCCTTTGTATTTCTGCAGTGTCAGTTGTTACTTCTCCTTTTTCATTTCTAATTCTATTGATTTGAGTCTTCTCCCTGTTTTTTTTTATGAGTCTGGCTAATGATTTATCAATTTTGTTTATCTTCTCAAAGAACTAGCTTTTAGTTTTATTGATCTTTGCTATCATTTCCTTCATTTCTTTGTCATTTATTCATGATCTGATCTTTATGATTTCTTCACTTCTGCTAACTTTGGTGTGTTTTTTTTGTTGTTCTTCTTCTTTCTCTAATTGCTTTAGGTGTAAGGTTAGGTTGTTTATTTGAGATGTTTCTTGTTTCTTGAGGTAGGATTGTATTGCTATAAACTTCCCCCTTAGAACTGCTTTTGCTGCATTCCATAGGTTTTGGGTCATCATGTTTTCATTGTCATTTGTTTTTAAGTATTTTTTGATTTCCTCTTTGATTTCTTCAGTTATCTCCTGGTTATTTAGTAGCATATTGTTTAGCCTCCATGTGTTTGTATTTTTTACAGTTTTTTTTCCTGTAATTGATATGTAGTCTCATGGCGTTGTGGTTGGAAAAGATACTTGATATGATTTCAATTTTCTTAAATTTACCAAGGCTTGATTTGTGACCCAAGATATGGTCTATACTGGACAATGTTCTATGAGCATTTGAGAAGAAAGTGCATTCTGTTGTTTTTGGATGGAATGTCCTATAAATATCAATTAAGTCCATCTTGTTTAATGTGTCATTTAAAGCTTGTGTTTCCTTATTTATTTTTATTTTGGATGATCTGTCCATTGGTGAAAGTGAGGTGTTAAAGTCCCCTACTATGATTGTGTTACTGTCAGTCTCCCCTTTTATGGCTGTTAGCATTTGCCTTATGTATTGAGGTTCTCCTATTTTGGGTGCATAAATATTTACAATTGTTATATCTTCATCTTGGGTCGATCCCTTGATCATTATGTAGTGTCCTTCTTTGTCTCTTGTAGTAGTCTTTATTTTAAAGTCCATTTTGTCTGATATGAGAATTGCTACTTCAGCTTGCTTTTGATTTCCATTTGCATGGAATATCTTTTTCCATCCCCTCACTTTCAGTCTGTATCTGTCCCTAGGTCTGAAGTGGGTCTCTTGTAGACAGCATATATACGGGTGTGGTTTTTTTATCCATTCAGCCAGTCTGTGTCTTCTGGTTGGAACATTTAATCCATTTACATTTATGGTAATTGTCAATATGTATGTTCCTATTACCATTTTATTAAGTGTTTTAGGTTTGTTTTTGTAGGCCTTTTCCTTCTCTTGTGTTTGCTCCTAGAAAAGTTTCTTCAGCATTTGTTGTAAAGCTGGTTTGGTGGTGCTGAACTCTCTCAGCTTTTGCTTGTCTGTAAAGGTTTTTTATTTCTCCATCGAATCTGAATGAGATCCTTGCTGGTAGTGTAATCCTGGTTGTAGGTTTTTGCCTTTCATCACTTTAAATATGCCCATGTGACTCCCTTCTGGTTTGCAGAGTTTCTGCTGAAAGATCAGCTGTTAACCTTATGGGGTTTCCCTTCTATGTTATTTGTTGCTTTTCCCTTGCTGCTTTTAATATTTTTTCTTTCTATTTAATTTTTGATGGTTTGATTAATATGTGTCTTGGTGTGTTTGTCCTTGGATTTATCTGTATGGGACTCTTTGTGCCTCCTGGACTTGATTATTTCCTTTCCCATGTTAGGGAAGTTTTCAACTATAATCTCTTCAAATACTTTCTCAGACCCTTTCTTTTTCTCTTCATCTTCTGAGACCCCTATAATTCGAACACTGATGTGTTTAATGTTGTCACAGAAGTCTCTGAGACTGTCCTCAATTCTTTTCATTCTTTTTTCTTTATTCTGCTCTGCAGTAGTTGTTTCCACTGTTTTATCTTCCAGGTCACTTATCCGTTGTTCTCCCTCAGTTATTCTGCTATTGATTCTTTCTAGAGAATTTTTAGTTTCATTTATTGTTTTGTTCATCATTGTTTGTTTGCTCTTTAGTTCTTCTAGGTCCTTGTTAACTGTTTCTTGTATTTTCTCCATTCTATTTCCAAGATTTTGGATCATCGTTACTATCATTACTCTGAATTCTTTTTCAGGTAGACTGCCTGTTTCCTCTTCATTTGTTAGGTCTGGTGGGTTTTTACTTTGCTCCTTCATCTGCTGCATATTTCTTTGTCTTCTCATTTTTTTTAACTGACTGTGTTTGGGGTCTCCTTTTCACAGGCTGTAGGTTCGTAGTTCCCATTGTTTTTGGTGTCTGCCCCCAGTGGGTGAGGTTGGTTCAGTGGGTTGTGTAGGCTTCCTGGTTGAGGGACTGGTGCCTGTGTTCTGGTGGGTGGGGCTGGATCTTGTCTTTTGGTGGGAGGACCGGGTTTGGTGGTGCATTTTGGGGTGTCTGTGAACTTAGTATGATTTAGGCAGCCACTCTGCTAATGGCTGGGGTTGTGTTCCTGTCTTGCTAGTTGTTTTACATGGGGTGTCTAGCCCTGGAGCTTGCTGGTAGTTGGGTGGAGCTGGGAGCTGGGTCTTATCATTGAAATGGAGATCTCTGGGAGAGTTCTCACCAATTTATATTACATGGGACTGGGAGGTCTCTGGTGGTCCAATGTCCTGAACTCAGTCCTCCCACCTCAGAGGCTCTGGCCTGATACCAGGCTGGAGCACCAAGACCCTGTCACCCACACAGCTCAAAAGAAAAGGAAGAAAAAAGAAAGAAAATAATAATAATAATAAAAAGAAGAGAGCAACCAAACAAATCTACCAGAGAGAACAAGTGCTAAACACTAAACTAAGATAAACATAGAAATCAGAAACAAAGCAGTCACAGACTGCAAACCCCAAGTCTACAGTTGCTCCCAAAGTCTACTACCTCAATCTTGGGATGATTTGTTGTCTATTCAGGTATTCCACAGATGCAGGGTACAAGTTGACTGTGTGGATTTAATCTGCTGCTCCTGAGGCTACAGGAGAAATTTCTCTTTCTCTTCTTTGTTTGCACAGCTCCTGGGTTTCAGCTTTGGTTTTGGGCCCGCCTCTGTGTATAGGTCACCCTCAGGCATCTGTTCCCACCCAGACAGGAGGGGGTTAAAGGAGCAGCTGATTAGGAGGCTCTGTCTCACTCAGGCTGGGGTGGGGGAGGGAGGGGTACGGAATGCGTGTCGAGCCTGTGGTGGCAGAGGGCAGCATGACGTTGCATGAGCCTGAGGTGCGCTGTGTGTTCTCCCGGGGAAGTTGTCCCTGGATCCCGGGACCCTGGCAGTGGCGGGCTGTACAGGCTTCCTGGAGGGGAGGTGTGGACAGTGACCTGTGCTCACACACAGGCTTCTTGGTGGCTGCAGCAGCAGCCTTAACATTTCATGCCCTTCTCTGGTGTCTGCGCTGATAGCTGCGGCTTGCGCCTGTCTCTGGAGCTCGTTTAGGTGGTGCTCTGAATCCCCTCTCCTCACGCATCCCAAAACAATGGTCTCTTGCCTCTTAGGCAGGTCCAGACTTTTTCCCGGACTCCCTCCCGGCTAGCCGTGGTGCGCTAACCCCCTGCAGGCTGTGTTCACGCCGCCAATCCCAGTCCTGTCCCTGTGCTCCGACCGAAGCCCGAGCCTCAGCTCCCAGCCCAGCCCGCCCACCCCAGCGGGTGAGCAGACAAGCCTCTCGGGCTGGTGAGTGCTGGTCGGCACCGATCCTCTGTGCAGAATCTCTCCGCTTTGCCCTCCGCACCCCTGTTGCTGTGCTCTCCTCCGTGGCTCCGAAGCTTCCCCCCTCCGCCTCCGGCAGTCTCCGCCCGCAAAGGGGCTTCCTAGTGTGTGGAAACCTTTCCTCCTTCACAGCTCCCTCCCACTGGTGCAGGTCCTGTCCTTATCCTTTTGTCTCTGTTTATTCTTTTTTCTTTTGCCCTACTCAGGTACGTGGGGAGTTTCTTGCCTTTTGGGAAGTCTGAGGTCTTCTGCCAGTGTTCAGTTGGTGTTCTGTAGGAGTTGTTCCACATGTAGATGTATTTCTGATGTATTTGTGGGGAGGAAGGTGATCTCTGCGTCTTACTCCTCCGCCATCTTGAAGGTCCTCCTCAACCTCATTTTTATAATGGAGGGATCGGGCCGACAATACCTGAATCCATTAATAAATCTTAGCAGCACTAAAGATGGGGCACTCCTGCACTGTGTACCTCCTAAGGTGGTGAGGTAGGACAGTGATTCCTAACCCTCCCTGTGCTTGTGTGGTCACCTGGTGAGCTTTTAAAAACATGGGCCTTGGAGCACCACTCTCATATAACCAGATTCAATTGACCTGGGGCTGGGCCTGAATCCTAGTTAACAAGAGCTGTGCAGGTGATTCTTTTTTTTCTAATTGAAGTGTAGTTGATTTACAAAATTATGTTAGTCTCAGGTATCCAGCACAGATTCAGTTATACATATATACACATATACATGTATATGTATAATATATATTCTTTTACAGATCCTTTTCTGTTATAAGTTATTACAAAATATTGCGTATAGTTCCCTGTGCTATGGAGTAGGTCTTTTTGGTTATCTATTTTACATATAGTAGTGTGTATGTTAATCCCAGCCTCCTGCTTTATCCCTGCCCCCCTCCTTTCCCTTTTGATAACCATAAGTTTGTCTTCAATGTCTGTGAGTCTATTTGTCTTTTGAAAATAAGTTCATTTATGCTTGAAGAAAATGAATGAATCAAGTTAAACCTCAACAGCAGTGCTTCTCAAATGTTTGTGAGCATCAGAATCCCCTGGGCGCTTGTTAAAAAACAGATTTCTGGGCTCCACCTCCAGAGTTTCTGATTCAGTAGGTCTGTGCACGTGCCTGAAAATTTTCATTTCACAGGTTCCCAGGTGTGCTAATGCTACTCTATAGGACAGTGTTTGTTAACGTCTGATGTCCATTGGGCTTACCTGGCGCACTTTCAAAATACTGATGCTTGAGTCCCATCCCGAAATTCTGACTTAATTGGTCTGGGCGTTGGGGTTTTAGTATAAAAGGCTCTTCAAGTGATTCTAATATTCTGTCCAGGCTGAGAGTCACTACCAGGGTACAAGGAATATGAAGGAAAGCAAAACAAGTTAAATGACACTCAGAAGAAGTAATCAGCCAAGTGTAGAACGTGAGACATTTTATAAGACAAATGACTTGGTCACTTCAGCTAATCAAGGACATTGAGATAACGGGAGAAGGAACTCTTACAGAATAAGGGACTTAATAGACAAGGAGATTCGATGCTTGGGTCTCATTCGGATTCTATTTCAACCAACCAGCTTGAAAGATATGTTGGGGACGATCATAAAATTTGGATATATGCTGATTAATCAGATGATTATTAAGGAATTATTTTTATAATGTATGCTTTTTAAAAATTTATTTTATTTTATTTATTTATTTTTCGCTGCGTTGGGTCTCTGTTGCTGTGTGCAGGCTTTCTCTAGTTGCAGCGAGTGGGGGCTAGTCTTCATTGTGGGTGCGTGGGCTTCTCATTGCGGTGGCTTCTCTTGTTGTGGAGCATGGGCTCTAGGGTGTGTTGGCTTCAGTAGTTGTGGTGCGTGGGCTCTAGAGTGCAGGATCAGTAGTTGTGGTACACGGGCTTAGTTGCTCTGTGGCATGTGGGATCTTCCCGGACCAGGGCTCGAACCCGTGTCCCCTGCATTGGCAGGCGGATTCTTAACCACTGCGCCACCAGGGAAGCTCCAAGGAGTTATTAATTTAATAGGTTTGATAATAGCATGTTGGTTATATTGTTTAAAAGTACCTATAAGTTAGAGATACAAATTAAAGCATTTTCAGATGAAATGATATGATGTCTCGGATTACCTTTAAAATATTTCAGCAAAAATGTGGATATGTGGAGTTTTACGTACATTTGAAAATTTCCATAATAAAAAGTTAAAACAAAAATAAGATGAAAAAGAAGCTACCAAACAGAAAGAAAGCTCCAAGTAGAGATTCTTCATGATGATACACTGAGAGGATATTTATAACAGGGCAAGAGTGCAAATAAAACAAAGTAAATGGAACAACAAAGTAATTATTAACTTCAGCGAAAGCAAAGTATTGTCCAGGAAACAAAAGGTAATCATAGTATACCGCATGGCTCAGCTGTGAAGAGCATTTAGCCAGTGATAATGATATGAAGATCAAATACTGCGCTGACTAAAATGATAAGGGAATGAAATTGGACCAAGTCAAGGATGGGAAGTCAACATGTGTAGGGTGGGGCTTGGGAACAATGAATCTCATCTTCCATTATGAGCAGTCCATTGATGATAGCCAGATGGAACACTCAAGAAATAGCAATGTGAGCATGGCAATTAGTCATACAGAGCTAAGTACAAAAATATCATAAAGTAAAATAGAACCCCATCACTGATACTACAGTAAGCTGTGTCTAAAAACTAATCAGTCCTGTATGTAAAGTGGGAGGGGCCACGTTGTGGAAAGGTGAATGAAATACCCTCCACTGTTGCGTGCAGCCCGCCAGCTGGGGATTTGGAGGTTAGAAGGCCAATGACCAGCCCTGTTATAACCACATTCATGATTTCAGGTTCTTGCCCCTCAGGGTTTTGTTTTCGTTTCTACTGGAGGAGGAAAATAGGGGGAGTGGAGAGGCCTGTTGTGGTACTTTTTAAAAGTTCTGTATGCATAATCTTGATAAAAATTAAAAATAATTAAAGAACAAAAAGCAAGGAGTGCTAGGTTGAACAATGGGTTAGTAGTGAAATAACAGAGGCCGGGAGATCAAGGAATAGAGGCCACTTCAGTCGTCTGGATGAGAGAGCAGGGAGGACCCTGCTGGATAGCACAGGAGTGGGGATGGACACAGGAGGGTATCTATACTGTAGGAGTCATCTGGGCCTTGTGGGGTGTTGCCGGCAGTCCCAACCAAGACATCTGCCTCTCCAACACTTATCTCTCAGCAATGCTGGGAAAGTGTGGCGGGTACTAATATGTAGCTCACCTGTGGAATACAACCTTGGAAGTCAACCTTGAAGTTGCCACTTCAAGAGGTTGTGACTCACCTTCCTGAGGATATTGAAGCTGAGGCCGGGTGTTGACAGAGGTGTTGTAGAGGGGTCTCCTATACCTGCTGTTGCTTCCAAAGTCACCACCAATCTAATGTTCTGTGTTTCTTCCATAATATGTAGAATCCCTGAATATTTGGAAAAGATAGATGGCAGACTGACTTTTGGTTTTCTTTTCAATCCATCATCCACATGGTTGCCATCAGTCTCATATACTACAAGCAGTGATTTTCAAAGACCAGGGTTTCCATCCCTGGGCCTGGCCCTACATAGAACAGAAGACAGGCTGTGGTTTGGGGACTTGTCAAAGGTAATTCCTATAATGGAAATGGCCTGGCCTGGTCATCTAGCATCTCCCAAGCTCTGGGAGCTATGTGACACATTGATCTGTCACTATAATGCTAATAAGTTTTCAGGTTGAATATGCAAGTATGTTAAGGAAGCTGCTACTCGGGTTTCTCTGAGCGTGTTTATGAGGTAGTGGTTTTCTAGTCAGTTCTCATCTGATCCCCATAAGAAGCACTATCAAGGGTCAAAGCAAATCTTCCTTCAAATGGGGACAGCTGACCAGGGAGCCATATTCTCCTTATAGGGGTTACACCTGACTGCATTAATGCTTTGTAGGTCCAGGATTTTTCTAACCAGGCAGCATTCCTAGGTGGACAGTATTGCCTTTGGTATCCCTTGAAATCAGCTAGACATGTCCATGCCCAAACACCTACTGTGTTTGATTTCACGGTTATGTTTTTATTTTCCTTTCCCATCACTGCCAAGGCCCAAGTACAGTCAGCCCTCAAAGATGCTCAGGACCCACTCAAAAGGTAGGCCAGCATCCTGGCCAAAGTCTCCCCTGCTCTCTCCCTTTGCATACCCAGCTCTCTGCAAAGTCTGCAGTGGAGAGATTCAGGAGGTGTATTGAAGTCATCTGCTGAATCAACAAATGTTTAAGGAGGATATATTCCATGCAGGTACTGCTCTGGACTCTGGGACCCGAAGACCTGGAAACAGCAAAGCCCCTGCCCTCAGGTAGCTTACTTTCTAGTGGTGGGAGAGGTAAACAGGTAAACAAATGATATATAATGTAATTATATAATAAGGACGTAGATAGGCCTTGTGATTTTAGCTGTCTCTGAGGACATGACTTTTGAGCTGTGATTTGAATGAAATGAGGAAGATGAACTATACTGGAAAGAATATTCTGGGCAGAGAGCAAAGCAACCCACTTTGACTGGAAGAGTTCCATGAGATGGAGAGGCAGACAGAGAAGGTCCATCTGGGGTCTGAGGAAAAATTTGGAAAAAAAAATCTTCCCATGTGGAGAACAGATTATAGGGCAAAATTATAAGTAGGGAGGCCATGTAGGATGACATCAAATTTGTCAAGGTAAGATACAAGGTGAAAAGAATATTGGACTTCATATATCTTCTTGAAGGAGGAGGTGACAGGATTTTCTGGTGAATTGGGTGTATGACACAAGGGAAAGTGGTCACAAGATTGACTCTAGGATTTTGTCTTGAGCTACTGGTTGATTGTGGGTATCATTTACTAAAAGTGGAAGACAGGGAGGTCAGGTGCTGTTGTGGGAAGGGCTTGGGTTGTTTGTTAGAATCCAAATGGAGAGGTCAAGTATGCAGTTTGATAAATACATTTTGTGATAAAGAGTGAGACCATGAGTAGATAAATAGATTGTGGAGTTGTCAGAATATATCTGATATTAAAAGTCATTGGAACGGATGCAAACACTTTAGGGAGACAGTGTGGATAAAGAAGGAACAAGGTTCAGGGTTTAAGTCCTGGGTCACTCTTAGCTCTGGGGTCTGGATGAGGAAGAGAAGTCAAGAAAGGACATGTTGAAGGAGCTGTAGAAGGAGGCTATTCTGAGATTGATTCACGTGTGCTAAAGAGGAATTAGTATAATAAAATGCCCAAGCATGACACAAATCTGGAATAAGATTCTAAGGAAGGTGAAAGATCAGAAGAACTTCATAAATGAAAAATACATTATGAATATTTTAAAAAAGGATTTAAAAAGTTTTGTTGACAGAGTCCAGCTGTTGACGGCATATGGTATAATATTAGAAGGTGACAGAGAGAAAGCAAAATGTCTCAATTCCTGTTTTACTGCCATGATTTTGTTAACAAAGCAAAATGTACAAAATGGAAAGCAGATGCAACATCGTTAAGAGGCAGGGTACTCAACTTAAATGAGGCTCAGAGCAAGACAAACCAGGGCTCAGCATCTGATTATCAGTAGGAGCATAAAACCACTATTGTAAATCTGTGATAAAGCTCAGAGCAATGCAGGATTTCCAGAAGACGCCAATAGATTTCTGCTGAAAAGTCAGCTGATAGCCTAGGGGAGTTCCCTTGTACATAAGGTGTTGCTTTTTCCCTTGCTAATTTTAATATTCTCTCCTTATCTTTAATTTTTGCAATTCTTATTACAATGTGTCTTGGTGTTTTTCCCTTTGGGTTAATCCTGTTTGGGACTCTCTGTGATTCTTGGACCTGGATGTCTATTTCCTTCCCCATGTTAGGGAAGTTTTCAGCTATTATGTCTTCAAATATGTTTTCTGCCCCTTTCACTCTCTCTTCTCCTTCTGGGATCCCTGTAACATGAATATTCATATATATATGTTGTCCTAGAAGTCTCTTAAACTGTCCTCTTTTTTTTTTTTAACATCTTTATTGGGGTATAATTGCTTTACAATGGTGTGTTAGTTTCTGCTTGTCCTCATTTTTTAAACTCTTTTTTCCTGTTCAGCTTCAGTGATTTTCACTACTGTGTCTTCCACCTTGACGATCCATTTCTCTGTATCATTTAATCTATGCTTGACTCTTTCTAGTGCTTTTTTTTTTTTTTTTTTTGGTACGCGGGCCTCTCACTGTTGTGGCCTCTCCCGTTGCGGAGCACAGGCTCCGGACGCGCAGGCTCAGTGGCCATGGCTCACGGGCCCAGCCGCTCCGTGGCATGTGGGATCCTCCCGGACCAGGGCACGAACCCGTGTCCCCTGCATCGGCAGGTGGACTCTCAACCACTGCGCCACCAGGGAAGCCCTCTTGTGCATTTTTTATTTTAGTTACTGTATTCTTCATCTCTGTTTGGTTCTTCTTTATATTTTTGAACTCTTTGTTAAAAGCTTATAACATCTCACTCTGTTCATCCAATTCTCCCAAGTTCTTTGATCATCTTTACAATCATCACTTTGAACTCTTTATTGAGTAGATTGTCTCTCTCTCTCCACTTCAGTTAGCTCTTCTTTTGGAGTTTTATCTTGTTCCTTCATTTGGAACATGTTACTCTGTCACTTCATTTTGCCTAATTTGTTGTTTTTATTTCTGTGTCTGGTAGGTTGGATATGTTTCCTGACCTTGGAGAAGTGGCCTTTTGAAGGGGATGTCCTATTGGCTAGGGTGCCCTGACCCTGCCTTGTGTGGAGGCTGCTTACTGCTGGTTGGTGGGGCCAGGTCACAACTGGCTGTGGAATCCCAGGTGGTCTTGGAGCTAGTGCTGGCCCACTGGTGGGAAGAACTGGTTTGTGTGTTGGTTGGTTGCAGGGCCAGGGTTCCCAGATCTAGTGTTGGCCTGCTGGCACGTGGGGCTGGTTGCTGACATGGCTGGTTGCAGATTCCAGTGTGTCCTAAAGCTGGTGCTGGCCTGCTGGTGAGTGGAGAGGGACCCCTGGGCAACTGGCTGAAGAGTCCAAGGTATCTCCGAGCTGGTGTTTGCCTGCTGCTGGGTGGGCTGGGTCCTGGGGTCCTGGGGCTAATGCTTGTGCACTTGTGTGTGGAGCAGTGTCCTGGGCCCTCTAGTGGACAAGACTGTGTCCTAAGGAGGCTGTGTGCTCTGGGAGTTTTAAGGCAGCCTGTCTGATCGTAGGTGGGGCTGTGTCCCTGCCCAGCTAGTTGCTTAGCTTGAGGCGTCCTAGTACTGGTGCCAACAGGCTGGTGGGCAGGGCTGGGTCCTGGTGCTACTAAGCTAGAGGGAGGATTCCAAAATGGCACTTGTCAGCCCCAGTGTCCACGTGGTAGAATGGGCTCCCAACAGTGGCTGCTGCCAGTGTCCGTGTCCCCAGCGGAGCTGCAGTTGCCTCCTGCCTCCGGGAGACTCTCCAAGATCAGCAGGTGGGTCTGACCAAGATCAGCAGGTGGGTCTGACCCAGGCTCCTTTCACGTTATTGCTTCTGTCCATGATCGCCTGAGATTTTGTGTGCACCCTTTAAGAGTGGTGTCTCTATTTCCCACAGCCTTCTGGGTCTCCTAAATATAAGCTCTGCTGGCCTTCAAAGCCAAATGTTCTAGGGGCTTATCTTCCCAGCACAGGACCCCGGGGCCGGGGAGCCTGATGTGGGACTCAGACCCCTTGCTCCTTAGGGAGAACCTCTGCAGTTGTAATTAGCCTCCCATTTGTGGGTCACCCACCCTGGGGTATTGTTCTTGACTGTACTGCATCTCTGCCCCTCCAACCCATCTCTTTGTAGTTACTCCTTTATACGTTTAGTTGCAGAAGATCTTTTCTGGTAGACTCTGGTCTTTCTCACCATTAGTTTCTCTGTAAATAGTTGCAATTTTGGTGAGCCTGTGGGTGGAGGTGAGCTTAGGGTCTTCCTCCTCTGCCATCTTCCCTCCAATCCTGAAATAAAGTCTTTTAAAATTAAGATATGTACAGTTTTAAGACATAATGCTGTTGCACACTTAATAGACTGAAGTATAGCATAAACATAACTTTTATATGCACTGAGAAACCAAAATATTCATATGACCCCTTCATTGCGCTGGTGTGCAAGGCATCACAGTCTCCCCAGTATCCTGTATGTAAAGTGTCGATCGGTGCTGATTGCAATGATGAAGAAGGAAGCAGGGTGAGGGGCGGGAATGTGACAGAGGTGGGGTGCCCCGTTAGGGAGGGGGTCTCCTTATGATCAGAGATGAGGGAGGGAGTCCAGGGGCGATCTTGGGATGAGCATGGAAGGCAGAGGGCAGCTAGCGGGAGTCCTGGTGGGGACCGTGCTGGCTGTGCTTGAGGAGGCCCTTGTGACTGAATCTCCGCGAGTGAGGGTAGAGGTGGGGGTGGGAGAGGAGGGGTCAAGAAGCCACTCTGTAATACATTTTAAAAGATATACCTATCAACAGTCTCCCAAGAGGGAGAGCATACCTGGTGTCCCCAAGCTCATTAGACAACAGACCCCTTTTTGCCTCCAGATCATACTTCAGGGCATGCTACTCCAGGGCCTCTGCCTGTAGTGACTCCTGTTGGGTCCCTTTTATGTACTATTAGGCTATGAGGACAGGTGACAACACTCCCTCCTCCTGCCACCGTATCAGTGTCTCATTTAAGTACCTCAGTGCCTGGAATTGTACCTTTCGTTGTACATTTCCTTGAGTTAAGTCTTTAATCTCTACACATTTTACTCTAAAATGCAAAATGCCCTGAGATGTAACACATACAGTAATGACTAATCACTCACTGTTTTGTGTTGAGCAAGGAGCATGGTCCTCACTGGCAGCTGGACCTGCAGAGGGCCTCCTGTAAGAGCTGTGAACTCTGGTAAGTAAAGCAGCGCTGCAGGCAGGGAGCTCACTCTCCCTCGCCCTCCGATTTCCTGCTGGGGCCCCCCCATCCACAAGCCAAACTGGAAGCCTGTAGCTGCGGTCTGTCCAGGTCACCCTCAAGGGACCAGATCCCAGGGAAGGATGATGGAGAGCTGCTTGGGAGGGGCAGATGGAGGAAACCCAGCACAATGAACAAACCTTTGTGTGTAAATCCTGTTTCTTCAAGTAGATTCAAAGCTCGTCATCAGAAGCTTTAACAGAGGCCAAATACTGGTGGCCTAAGTGAGACCGAGGGGCTGTGTTTCTCTCCTATAAAAGTGGACGCTGGTAGGTGGTCAGGAGGGTGGGCGTCTCCACTCTGAGAAGTCACCCAGGTCCTTTCTGTCATTGTCAGGGTCTAAGCTCTGCCCTCCTTTCCGTTCCTGCCCAAGAGAAGGGGAAGTCCTTCCTTTCAGAGGGCAAGCAACTTCCTTTCAAGGGACCACTCTGGAAGTTGCACACGTCCACCCTGCTTACACTCCATGTGGCACAGAGTGCCATGCGTCTCTGAAAATGCAGGTTGCTGGTGGCTATTGGAAGGTTCTGCTCCTGAAAGAATCAGGAGAGGGACAATTAACCCTTTCCTCTTAGTCCCCTTCTCCTTTCTTCTCCCACACGGCACCTGGCTTGCAGGTAAAGTGAATACCTGCAAAGGAGTGGGAAGAACGCAGTGGGCCTGACACGGGACCCCCTGGCCCAAAAGATCCACTAATTCCGGGCAGAGCTAGTGTCTGTGAGGGGTTTCCTAGTGTCACAGAGCTGGGGGAAGACCCGAGTGCAGTTAGGAGAGGGTTGAATTACCGTCACTGTAGGTGAGATGGAGAGAAGAGGATGGGGGTGGGGTAGAATTGACTGTGCAGAGAGGGTAGAGGGGGATGAGAAGGGCCACCGTCACTGGGAGTGTGCTCGGCTCCCACAGTACAGGAGCCGAGCCTGGTGTGTGTGCAGTGCAAGGGGCGTTCAGGTGGGGAGTCAGACTGGGGTGGTGACTCCACCTGGGGACCAGGTCTGCACATCTTCCTGTTCCATGGCCCTACACACAGAGGCCAGCACCTCCCGCTGGCTGCCCTGGGGATGCAGGATGGCCCTGACTTTCCAGGCCTTGGGCTCAGGAGACATGGAATCAGGCAGAAAGGAGGAAGCTCCTTCCAGTGTGGCCTTTCCTTTGGTTCTAGGAGGAGGACCCTCCCAGAAGCGTGTGCATAAACAGCATCTGATGAAACAAGAATATTGATTTGGACACAGTGTCACCCTGAACCAGCTCAGAGCTCTGGAATTAGGAAAAGAGGGGTGGGACTCTGTGTGACAACTGTTCATGCCTGGTCCCGGGGCCCTAGGGCTGGCTCAGGTTACCTGTCCCAGGTGAGCCATGTTCTGAGCCGGGGGGCCCTGGAAGAGCCCAGGTCTGGGCCACTGGTGAGGTCAGCTGAACACGTCACCTTCTGGACACACAGGTCGAGATGCCATCAGTGGTTGGATCTGGGAGTCTAGAGTTCAAGAGAGGCCCTGGGCCAGGGATCCAGCTCTGGGCTATGTCTCCCACTCGCCATCTCGCTGCGTCTCCCTCTTGGCCGTCTCTCTGTCCTGCGGGCATGGTTTGCTGGCTCAGATCACACGTGTGCTGGCAAAGCCATTCTGTAGGCACTGCAGACCTTGAAGCAATGTACCAGCAAAGAAAGTATGTAATTTATCCTTAGAGTGGCTGGTTTGGACAGATGGGGGAAATCGCTCATCCCTCCCGGATTTTAAGCCATGGGGTGGACAGAGCCTGGAATGCTGGCAGCCGCCCCTGCCTGGCAACTTGGTGCCCGGGCAATACGCCCAGGCTGCTAGTACAGCCTACCGTGAGCCCACAGCCATGGGCTGACTTTGAAATATACCTGGTGCTGCGAAGCTGAGTCCATTGGTCTTTGTATCCTTAGAAGCCTAGGACCAAGTTTAACCTGAATTAAAGTCCAAAACAACCATCTGGCTGGTGGCAGCTCCAGGGGTGCCCCACCCCCACAGTACGCAGACCACCGAGGAGAGCAAGCAAGCTCCGGAGGTGGGCCTGCAGTTCCCGTCTCTGCCACAAGACCCTCTGGGAAGTGGGGTTGCAGGCGGTGGCCTCAAGGAGAAGGCCCAGGAAATCGTTCTCCCTGGGGCTGGCAGGGTCAGCCCTGGAGATGGCCTGAGTTGGAGCCGTGGCTACGGACTCTGGCCATCCAGCAGTGTTCATCTGGGGAGCCTCGACCAGACAGAATGAGAGCTGTCATTTTTCTGGGTATGGGCCTGAGACTCGGGGCTTAGCTCGTGTCATTGATAGGAGGTAGTTGATTCTTCTGCTCCCATTTTGTGGAAAGGGAGACTGAGGACGACGGACGAGTCACGTCCCAGGTAACTCGACTACTATGTGGTAGAAACAGGATCCAACCCAAGGTGTTTACATGGCCAAGTTCCTTCTAATCATCCAGGCAGCACCCCAGGCACCAGAGCCCAAGGCACCCAATGCTGGCTCTGTATGAGCAGGGCCGGCTGCTGTCTGCAAAGTGCTGAGCCTCACAGAAGTAGCCCCCGCTCCCCCTGCCTCCCTGCCCACATACCAGGCTTCATGTGGCCATGCAGAGCTTCCCTGGGAGAGTGAGGCCCGGTGTATGGATTCTAAGCAAGCTTGTAGGGCGGCCTCGGAGAGCCTGGATCCGAAGGGGGTGTTAAGGAGACATGTCTCAGCCACATCCTACTGTGAAAGGTGTTTCTGAGGAGACAGAAGAGGCATGATTGAGGCGTATGATGCAGCATTGTGCAGGGGCAATGTGCGTGTGGTCATGTATTGATACCCTTTCCTGAGGGGTAACGGATGGCCAGGCTTGAGTAGGGAGCAAAGGGGAGGGGCATACAGAGGGAAAGAATAAGGAAAGGTCTGTGTGGACAGAAAATTGAAATAGTTTGGAATTGCTGGGACACAATGCCTGACAGGTGAACGGAGATGAAATGTGGGTCTGGTCAGAGTGCTACGTACAGGGAGAGCTTTGAGCCCCACGCTGAGAAGGTCATGCCCAAACCTGGAAGGAATATGAAGTTATCGGAGGGACTTTAACTAGCGACAGGATCATACTTGGATTTATATTTTAAACAAATCACTCTGTGAATCTCGAGTCCCAAGCCCTCCATGGCTCCTCCCTGAAAATGCCAGCCTGGGCTAATACCTTCCTTCCTGACTGTTCATTTATTTGTACCAGGCACACAGGATATAGTAACAATTATATTTATCCTTGTGATTTCTCTGAAGAAATACGGTAGAATTCTGGAAGGATGGAGTCAAGGGATTCTTGTGCTTCTCTTGGGTTCCTTTGGAATCCTATCTTCTACACACAGTAGGTGTTTAATAGTTGACTAAAAGCATACTGGGTGCTGTTTAAACGTACACCATGATGATGTACATTTTTCAAAAACCAGTTCTTTGGGGCTGCAACATCCTCAAATATAGCAAAACAGGTAGCTTAATTGGCACAGCTCCCAACCTGAGTTCTGCCTTTGTAATTAAATGTAAATTATGATTCATTCTGAGGACAGTCAATTGCACTACTTTCATAAGCTTTTAATTTCATTATTGAAAGTCAAGATTTCTCTAATAAGTTTTCCATTAACTCAGAACTTGATTTGCGGCAGGGGGCTTCCCAAACCCACACAGTCCACTGTGTCCCTTTTGCTCTAGAGGACTGTGGGCCATTGGATGTGTGCTTCTCTGGTCACACCACCCTTGAGGCCAGGGCACTCCTACGTGGACGCACAGAGCATCCAGGCCCTCTGCTGTCCTCACCTCTGATCCTTTCAGAGTTGGTGAAGACAGGATAATCTTCAGGGTTCTGAACCTCAGTTTCCTCATCTGCTAAATGAGGAAAGTAATTAAGTAAGATAATAGATATGAAGATAAAGTGCCTGGCTTTTTATCTGGGCCTCACAAATAGATGTTCAGTAGACATTTGTTTCCTTCCTATGTCCTTGCCTTCTACACGGTCCCTTCAGTGCCAGTTGGGACATTCTGTATTTTATAACCCATGAACCCAGAACTTGAAGGTACTGAGTCTCGTGCAGTAGCAAAGGGAATCACACACCACCTTCTGAGTGCCAGCTTAGCCACACAGAACATGCTGCACATTACTCCACTGACCTCAGAGTCTATTTCCTGGAATCTGTTCCCCAGTTTATTGTGATTTCTAAACATTCACTTTAATGTTTGGGCTAATTTTCTTGGAGGGTGTGAGTGTGAACTCATGCTTTGTGCAACTTGGCCCCCTGCCTCTGGAAAAAATCTGGGGTGCACACCAGAGGCAGAATTGTCCCTTCCAGTGTCCCTTGGGGTGGTCAGCCCCTTGCCTGTCGTATGTCTAAACTGGAGTCATACTTTTCCACATCTGAAGATGCTGCCCGGCCCCTAATTTGTCCCAGTCCCCATGCGTTGGACCATACCATGTTAGCCCTCTCTAGTCTGCAAAGCCATGAAGCGAACAAGCCCCTCACCAGGGAGGAGGGTGGAATACTTGGACGTTTTGCAGAACCCAGCACCCCAGGTCACACTTAGAAAATGGACTCTCCTTCTGCTCTGCCTTATACTCTTTGCTTCCATGACTTTAAGCTCAGACACTTCTAACCCTACCTGAAACTCCCCAGGAACAACTGACTTATGCTACTCTGGGCTCAAGTTTGCAGAGTGGTAGACCAAATGTCCTTTAGTGGCAGAGCCCTGGCTGGCCACAGCTCTGCTATTCGCTGGAGTCTGAGAACGGAAATGCCCCCAGAAGCCTTACATGCTAGTCACGAGCCATTCCTGATGGCTGCATCAACCATCTAAACGTGAGTAACTGAGCAGGCCCTTAAATTCTTTTCAACCAGTCATTTTTTATTGGGTGTTAATTCTCACTTAGGACATGAAAGGATGCAGAGGTGTTGGGCAAAGGAGGTCACGGTCAGGAATGCGGAGTGTGCCCTCCAAACACAGCCCCTTCAGGGGCACTTGTGTAGCCAGCCACTCACGTCTGAGTTCCTGCTAAGAAAGCCAGTAGTTGAAAAGCATGTAAGCTACCAGCACCATATAAACCCCAGTGACACTCCCTTTCTTCACATTGACACGTGTTGTAATACTGGTAGTAATCTCTGTCCTCCAGGTGAACTTGGGAACCCCTTCTTCAGAGCTCCTCAAGCCCCAGGGATGGCTGGAAGGCATGCAGCTAAGAGAGCATTCACTTTGCCAACTCTGCTCCCCAGGCCAGGACCAGAGAGAAGACCCTGTCTTTCACTTCCTCTCAGGCCCAAGTATTTCCCTCCTAGCTGTAAGAGAATGAATAAATCTTCCATGTGTTTTGTCTTTCTCCCCTAGCCTAAGCCCTCAGGCATTGGATACTTTCCAGCACCTAATCAATACTTGCATTTCCCTATAGGGTGGGTGCCAGAAGCTCAAATGCCTTCAAGGTTGGTCAAGCGAATAACTTACATATGTAAATTAGGCAGACACTCTGATAAAATAGATAGTAGTGAGACCTCTTCCCATCCAAAATGTCCTTATTCTACCGAAAAGGTAATTCACGTTTTAAAAATCACTCTGTCAGCCAAACATCTTTTGGGGGGATTCAGCTAGTTGGCCCTCCTCACTTAAGCAATCTGCTTTTACCTTTAATAAAAGGATGCCTGGATCCCCCCCATTGGATCTTCCTTTTACCTAGAGGACTGACTCCTTTCGGGAAGCCCATCTCCTCCTACATGGCACGTAGCAATCACATCAGAATAGGACAGCATTTCAGGTCAAGGCCCACCAGTAGACTTGAGGGTAGAGTTGCCATTTCACTCCATTACACATCCTGTTTCCCCTCAGGGTGGTACCATAATTCTCTCCTTACCTTTATCTCAGCTCTTGAAAATCTCATCCCCTTGCTTTGCTTTTTCACCAGCCAGTCACAGCTCACTCCTTGGCAGGCAGGGCTTGGCTTCAACTTCTACCAAAACTGCTTTTTATAGGACATCAGAGAGTCTCCCACTGATAACCTATTGTCCTCCTGCATTGGCCAATGCTCACCTGTCCTCCAGGCAGTCCTCTCCTGCTTGTACACTAGGACCCTGTGCTTTCTGGTTTCCCTGGCTCCTCTGGCTACTCCCTTGCCATCCCTGTCCCTGAGGCTCTTCCCCCTGCTGTCTCTGGATGGATGTTCTCCCCATGGACTCATCTCCAGTTTGGGCAAGAAGCCCTGAAAGGAGCAAGTTACTAACCCCCGACCTGTGGGGGGGGCCTAGGTAAAGGGTTGATTAAAGACAGTTCTGGACATGAAAGTGGACCAGGAGATTCAAAATATAGTTTAAGAATAACTGTTGCACTAGACTGTACCTCTCCATCCAACAGACAATTTTTTTAGTGCCAATAAAATGTGCCAGACACTTTCCCAAGCATTGGGCTTGACATCATCATGCCTTGCTCTTGAGATGCAAAGATGAAAAAGACACAGTCATTCAGTGTCTCACTTTGCTCACAAACTGGAGGGAAACGAGCAATGTGACCAGCACTTGGTGGTAGGAAGTGCAGCGGGCAGTGGTAGTGTTTCCTTGAGAATCAGACCGGCTTTGGAGATGGAGCTGCAGGAACCAAGAAGACAGGCCAGTTGTATGCACCTGTTAAGCCAGTATAGACTGTGGTAGAGGAACATGTTAACAGTATTTTCTCGTGTAATGCATGTAATGTGTAAATACATAGAGGGGAACCAAATAGGAACGGGAGCTTTGGTGGTGGCAGCAAAAGCCAGCAACAGGGTTCAAGGCACTTTTTCTGTGGGCTCTCTAAGTATGTTAGAGAGCTTAAGGGGTGACGAGGTGAGCGAACACTTGGGGATTTTCCCAGACTACTGTGCCCTTTGTCTGCCAGACTCACTTGTCTCTGGGCTTGTGTATCTCCTAAATTTGAATTCAGCATTGTCTCTTGACTTGGTATCTGACCTTGATGCTGGCCCCACCTTTCTCATGATTGCCCAGCTCTTCATGTGTGCTCTCAGCATCATCAGGGTACCCATATCTCCAGGTAAAAGACTCTGAAGCCTATTCTTCCCCAAGAGCCATGCTTGGTGCTGGACATACAGAAAAAAAAAAAAAAAAAAAGGTGGTTGACAGGGAGCTCAGCCTTTAATGGCAGAGATTTACAGCAAGTGAACATATGGTAGGCATTTTTTATTATGTGAATATTGCAGGAATTCAGACAAGTGAGTGTGTGCTGTGTTGTTCCCAGAAGACTTCATGCATGAGTATGACACTGAGCTGGCTGGTAAAAGCCTGGGGAGAACCTGCCTGGCTTGGAGGTATCACGGCATTCTGAGAAGAGGAGATATCTAAGCATGGCCCTGAAAGTCAGGGCATTTGGAGTTAGGAGAACAGCCTTGTTAACAAGGTAGGTGAGGTTAGCTACCAGCCTAGGCAAAGACTTAATGTCTCACTAGGAATTTGAACCTTTTCTCACACAACCAACCAGAAGGAAAGCTGCCTTGATCTGCTTCATGGTACCTTTGATGGGTCTGGTCTTAAAGGGTTTGTGGTAACAGGTCAGAGGTGCTCATACAAGAGGTCACTCCAAAAGACCTGTGTCAGCTGAGATTGTCTAGAAAACTAGATTGTCTAGAAACTTAACTTTGTGGTGTGGGAATGAATCTTATTCACACATCTTGAACTGACAGAAAATCATGTGCAAAGCAGGACAAAGATCTGGTGGACATGAATACGTGGGCGGATGGGACATCACATTTCTCCCTGCATAGTGACTGCACTGAAGAGTCTGGGAGGGAACTGGTCCAGGTTTCTGTGATTGTCATGAACTGACCTGGGTAGCAGTTTGGGAATTTGGGAATCAATGGCATTACCTGCTCCTGTTCTTTTAAGGACTATATTCTTAATGGGTAGCAAAGCCACCCTCTTCAGAGTCTGCTGGTCAGCTGTTATTCAGCTCACAGACAAACACTTCCTGGGCTACATCGAGCCAATGACCATGGCAAATCAGGCTGTCCACTAAAATATCTGAGCTGTGAGTCCATACGTAGAGAGAACAAGTTGAGGGAGCAGGTTTGCCAGAGTGGGGGGAGGTATGGCAGAGAAGAAATGCAAACAAGAAGATATACCTGTAGCAGTGCTTTTACAGGCAACCTAGGCTGACACCTAGGCCATCCAGACAGGCTGAGTGGTTCAGACCTTTAGGAAGAGGTTTGCAAGGGCTTACTGGTACTAATGGTTTAACATTAGTTTGTCCCACAGCAGCTTACTGAAGACATGTGTGTGTGTGTGTGCATAATCTCCTTCTCCTTGTACATCTAGGACACTTCCCTGACCCTCACTCACCAGATTGCCTCCAGACCCCTAGCTGACCCCTTCAGTTTGCACTCCCTCCTTGTGCCTATTCCACTGTTCCAAGAGACGTTTCTCAAAAGCGAGCTCGACAACTGTTAACTATTAATCACCACCTGTGGTTCCCCAGGCTAACCAGCACAGAGACTCCACTCACATTTTCATGCACCCAGGAATGCTCTCCATTGCCAGTGACATCCCTGCATGTAGTACAGTGGAAAATACACAGGCTTTGAAATCACGGATATACAGGTTCAAGAACCACTGTCACTGATAGGTGCTGAGATCTGGAGCAAAGCACATGACTTCTTCATTCCTCATTTGCCTCTCTTGAAGCAGATAGTTCAGTTCAAGGTGTCTAAGGTTATCTACCAACCTCCTTTCATACTCCCAATATCAAGAAATTATAGAATGAATGTATTTTACAAATATTAAATACTTATTGTTGGATAACAAGAGAATGTCATCAGTGATGCAGATATTTTGAGAAATTACTAAGACATAGAAGACATTAATGAAGAAAACTATAGTCCAAAGTGCATACTTACGAAATATAGAGAAAAAAGATAGGAGAACTGTTAGGAATCTTCTAATTTCAAACATAATAGACACAACGAGCAGGAGAAAGCCCAAGATATGCATTATGGTGAATAGTTGAGGAAAGCATGAGAAAAACAGTTGGGGAGATAATCCCTTCTTCCACTAAATTTTGCCTAGTGGTGACAACTCAGTCATTTGTCCCCTGGATGGTGAGATGAATGTGGAGTCTTATCGTCAAGAGGTAGAAACTTCCCTGGAGGGCTGGTGACACCCAGGGAGAATGATGAATTCCCAACTCAGGAGAGAAGTACTGATACATCCCACTTGGAAGGATTTTCCACAGCTGCCTCCATCCTCATCCTTCAACAAAAATCAGCAAAGATACTCAACAAAGAGAAGAACTGACACCAGAGGAAAAAGAGCTAATAAAGCAGCAAAAGTAAGACAGTAAAAGAAGTACAGTTGATATTCTTAGAGAGATAAGCAAGAATACTGCTGCTATGAAAACAGAAGATGTAAATATGAAAAAAATTCATATATATAATGGTCTTGGCAATGAAAAATTTAGTAAATGGGTTGAACAGCAGAATGCATATAACTGAAATTTATCTTAATGAACTGGAGGCACTCAGAATAGGAATTTTTGAAAACTGCAGTACAAAAAAACCAAAAAAATAATTTAAAAAAGAGATAAGGAAAATAAACATAAAATTTTCCAATATCTGTACACTGAAGAGTCAAAATGAAACTAAAAATACAGGTATTAGGGCATATGTCCAGTGAGTGAAGGGGTGTGCAGAAAGGACAAGCAACATGAAGAAAAAGCTACACTGGGAGACACCAATGAGGAATTTCGGAATAAAAAGAAATCCTCAAAAAAAAAAAAAAAAGAAATCCTCAAAAAAAACTTAACAAAAGAACAAAAAATGGTTTGGGGTATTCAACTAGTCCTGGGCAATACTAGATTCAAGAGTGATAGAAAAAATATCTTCAGATTTTTGAGGAAACAATTTTGAGCTGAGAGTTTTATCTTTGGCCAAACTAGCTTTCATATGAAAGAACAAAACAAAAACACTTTGACATGCAATTACTCAGAAATTTGCCACCTCGTAGCCTGTCATCTAAGAATTGCCAGATTATATTCTCTAGAAAAACATGAAATGTGTCTGTGATATTATAAGAAATACGTATTTTGGTCTTTGTCAGATCCTGGCCAGAGCTCCTAAAACCCTTATAATTTCCTATCCTAAAAGTGATAGGAGCATCTTTTGTTATATTTTGTTCTGTTCCCAGTTCCTGAAAAAACTCTGGAATGAGAAAGGTGAAAGGTCTTTTGTTATTCATAAAATGCACCTTTCAACCACACCTGAGTTTATGTTAATAAGGTTAATAAGGTGAGTTTTTGGAAAGCCCCTAAGGAGGGAGTTGTTTGCAAGAGGAAGCAACCATGTGATTATAGGGTTGGAACTTTCAGCACAGCTGCATGTCCAACCCCATCCCCACCCCCATTTATCCCCTCCAGGGAGGGGAGAGAGGCTGGAGGTTGAGTTAATTACTAATGGCCAATGATTCAATCAATCATGCCTACCTATTGAAGCCTCCATAAAAAATCCTAACCAAAGGGATTTGAAGAGCTTCCGAGTTGGTGAACATATCCATGTGTTGGTATGGTGGCACACCCAGAGAAGGCATGGTGTGTTTCTGTTTCTCACATCTTGTCCTATGCGTCAATTCCATTTGACCATTCTCAAGTTGTATCTTTTTATGATAAAACAGTGATGGTAAGTAAGTATTAAGTGAGTTTACTTAGTGTCTTCCTGGGTTCTCTGGGCCATTCCAACAAATTATGGAAAAACCAAGGAAGGGCTTGTGGAAACCCATGATTTAGTTTATTGGTTAGAATTCCAGGTGACAACTTTTACTTGTGATTGGCATTTGAAGTAGGAGCAGTCTTGTGGTTCAGAGTCCTTAACCTGTGGGGTCTGCATTAACTTCAGATAGTGTCAGAATTGAGTTAAATTGTGGGACAGGGCTTCCCTGTGGCAGTGGTTAAGAATCCACCTGCCAATGCAGGGGACATGGGTTCGAGCCCTGGTCCGGGAAGATCCCACATGCCACGGAGCAACTAAGCCTGTGAGCCACAACTACTGAGCCCACATGCCACAACTAATGAAACCTGCATGCCTAGAGTCCGTGTTCTGCAACAAGAGAAGCCACCACAATGAGAAGCCTGAGCACCGCAATGCAGAGTAGCCCCGGCTTACCGCAACTAGAGAAAGCCTGTGTGCAGCAATGAAGACCCAATGCAGCAAAAAAAAAAAAAAAAAAAAAAAAAATTGTGGGACATCTATTTGGTGTCTGCTGAGAATTGAAGAATTGCTTAGTGTGAAAAACCCACACTTTTGGTGTCAGAAGCATTGTGAGGAGAATAGAGAAAACAGTATCCTAGAAAAATAGTTGATTGTAAAATAGTTCCACATATAGCATTAAAAAGAGGTTGATTTTATTTAGAAATCAATAGAACAACATGTATATTGTTAAAAATTTAAGTGTGACCACAAAAAAATGGTGAATAAATTCTGAATTACAAGAATAAGAAAAATTTGACAAAGAAAATGGAGTCAATCCAACAAAGGTGAGACAGAAAAAAAGAATAAGAAAAACTTGTTGGAAAGAAAACAAGATTAAACAAGATGACAAGAATAAATTTAAACATATGGACTACCACTATTAATGGGAATAAGGTAAATTCCTTATCAAAAGTTAAGGACTTTCAGGGGCGTCCCTGGTGGCGCAGTGGTTGAGAGTCCACCTGCTAATGCAGGAGACGTGGGTTCGTGCCCCGGTCTGGGAAGATCCCACATGCTGTGGAGCGGCTGGGCCCATGAGCCATGGCTGCTGAGCCTGTGCGTCCAGAGCCTGTGCTCCACAACGGGAGAGGCCACAACAGTGAGAGGCCTGGGTACCGCAAAAAAAAAAAAAAAAAAAAAAAAAAAAAGTTAAGGACTTTAAGATTGAAATTTACAAGAAACATACCTAAAACAAAATGACATGACAAAAGTTAGAAATAATAAATTAGAACATTATTTACATCAGGGAAATACTAACAAAAATAAAGGTAGTGTAACAATGTTAATATCAGACAGAAAATAATTCAAATTCCTAAGCTTAAGTATCTCTCCCTACCTCCCTACTCTCTCTGGGGCAGGGCAGGTGTAGGGACAGTCAGCCAGGCTGCAGCTGCCACACTGCTATTAGACAGCAACTCACAGGAGCAACCGAAAGACCACATGCCATTGTCTCCTATTTGGGTCGTTCCAGGGTGAAAGTTATGATTCTACAAGAAGAAATAAGAATCAGCAACTTATGCATAAAGAGCGTAGCTTCAAGACACAGCAAAAACCAGATAGAGATACAAAGTATAAATCCATAATTATAATGCATGACAGTATATTTCACACAGAATAAACAGAAATGTTAGTGACACTTCTGGGTATTTATCCAAAGGAAATGAAAATACTAACCTTAGAAGATACGTGCACCCCCATGTTCACTGCAGTATTGTTTACAATAGCCAAGACATGGAAGCAACCTAAGTGTCCATTGATGGATGAATGGATAAAGAAAATTATATATATATATTATATAATAATAATTTATTATTATATAATATATATATAATGGAATATTATTCAGCTATAAAAAAGAAGTAAATCCTACCATTTGCAACAGCATGGATGGACCTTGAGAACATTGTGCTTGGTGAAATAAGTCAGACAGAGAAATGCTAATACTGTATGATCTCATGAACATGTGGAATCTAAAAAAGAGCTGAACTCAGTGATACAGAGAATAGATTGATGGTTATCAGAGGTGGGGTGTGGGGAGTGGAAGAAATGGGTGAAGGGGGTCAAAGGTACAAACTTTCAGTTATAAAATAATTAAGTCATGGAGATGTAATGTACAGCATGGTGACAGTAGAGTTCATAATACTCTACTGTATCTATGAAAACTGCTAAGAGAGTAGATCTTAAAAGTTCTCATCACAAGAAAAAAAATTTATAACTATGTGTGGTTACGGATGTTAACTAGACTTATTGTGGTGACCATTTTGCAATATATACATATATTGAATCATTATGTTGTACACCTAAAACTAATATAATGTTATGTGTTAATTATATATCAATTAAAATAAAAGAGAACCCTTGTCAACTGTTGGTGGGAATGTAAATTGGTGCAACTACTGTGGAAAACTGCATGGTGATTCGTCAAAAAACTAATAATAGAATAGCCATATGATCCAGAAATCCTACTTCTGGGTATATATCCAAAGGAAATGAAAATAAGATATTGAAGAGATATCCACACTACCAATTCATTGCAGCATTATTCACAATAGTCAAGCTATGGAAACAATCTAAGTGTCTATTGATGAATGAATGTATAAAGAAAATGTGGCATATATATTATATAATCATATAATATAATATTGCATTATATGTAATATATATAATGAAATATTATTCACCCTTAAAAATAAAGGAAATACTGTCATTTGCAACAACATGGATGAAATTTGGACTTCCCTGGTGGTCCACTGGTGAAGACCCCATGCTTCCAATGTGGGGGTCGTGGGTTCAATACCTGGTTGGGAAACTAGGATCCTGCATGCCATGTGGCACAGCCAAAAAAGAAAGGATAACATCTGAGGGCATTATGTTATGTGAAATGAGCCAGACACAGAAAGACAAACATTGTAAGATCTCTCTTATATGTGGAATCTAAAAAAGTTGAACTCATGGAACCAGAGAGTAGAATATTGTTAGCCCAGGGCTGGGGTATGGCTATAGTTAATAATACTGTATTGTATACTTGAAATTTGCTGAGAGTAAAATTTAAGTGTTCTCATCTCTCCTCACCCTCCCAAAAGCTAGCTTTTTGAGGTGATGAATGTGTTAATGAGCTTGACCGTGGTGATCCTTTAACAATCTATATGTCTATCAAATCATCACATTGTACACCTTACAAATAGAGAAAATAAATGATTCACAAGGAATATGTAATGTCCAAAGCAGAATTTAGAAACAATAGAAAACCAATGGAAACAGTTTTAAAAGTGGTAAAAATGTACCCCTAAAAAGTCAACATGTCTGGACAGGTTTATAGGGAATTTTAAAAACCAAATCTTCAGTAAAAAGACATACTGTATATTAACAAAAACAGAGCATAGAAAATGGTTGAAAAGATTCCCTATTCTATGAGACTGGAAAACTCCCCAGATGAGGAAGGATAAAAAACAAAAAACAAAAACCCAGCCACTTAAGAACATAGAGGCAAAAGTCCCCAATAATGTGTTAACAAACTAGATCCAGCATTGCATTTAAAATATAATATGTCATAACTTGGAAATAAATAAGATGATATGTGTATGGTATTTACAATAGTTCCTGGTACATAATAAGTGATAAATTAAACTCAGGTATTAGCATCCTAATTATGAATGAATGGTTCTAAATCAGGGATAATTTTTAGATAGTTCACCATATTAACCATTATTAGAGAAACAAATCATTTGACTACCTCTATATTTGGTTAAATATTTGATAAAATTCAATTATCACTTCTGATTTAAAAAAATAACTCAATAGGTTTGAACAGGAGCAAAATTTTCAGTAAAGGACATTTACCAGAAACATACAATAAGCATTACATTTAATGGTATTGTATTATTATTAAGCACAGGAATGGGACAAGAATGTCCACTCTCATCATTATACTGGAAGTGGTTAAAGAACAAATAAAAATTTTAATGAATTAAAATTAATTAATACTGGAAAGAGGAGACAACATTTGCACACATCTGCATATTGAAGATATCCAAAAAAATAAATTTAAAAATTTTGACAAATCAACAAAATATAAATAAATGTACGAGAATGAAGTGCTTTCCTATGTATCAGCAGTAACTGATTAGAAATGAAAATGAAATTAGAAAATCAGAATTAGAAATGAAATTTGAAAGTAAAAAATATCCCATGCAGTCAGCAACACAAAACATAAAATAATTAGGTATAAACCTTATAAGATATATGCAAGATACATAAAAAGAAAATTGCAAAATTATGAAATAAAAATGTATGTCATTAAGGGAGATAGTAATAAACAGACATTATGTGTCTAGAAGGAAAATTCAGTATTTAAAAAAGTTATCTCTCTTCCCACCAACTTGTAGAACATAAAATCTCTGCCAGAGTTTTCATGGAAATTCAAGTGGAAGAGAAAATACACAAGAATAACCAAGGGAACATATGACACAGAAGATTAATAAATAATATACTATTAAGCTAATAAATTATTGAAACCTTATGATACATGCACAGGGCTCAATAGATTAATTGAACAGAATGGTAAATTTTATAATAGACTCAGGGATTTGTGGTACTCTTACCTGTATCTGTGGTTAAAGTAGCATCTCAAATCAGTGGGGGAAACATGGACTACTTTTAACAACGCTGTTGGAATAATTGACTATGAATTTGGAAAAACAAAATAAGATACCTAATTCATGCCATGACATAAGTAAAGTAGCTGTATTTAAGAGCCATTTTAAAAAATTATATAAGCATCAGGAAAAATTTAAGAAAATACATAAAAATATTTTGGGGAAGTGCATATAATCTAGATACTTTTTGTAAAACATTTGCAGAGAACTTTACCAAAAACTAAGAATAACTTCTAGAAGAAAGAAAAACCATTAATAAATTAAATGACAAATCACAAACTTCTGGAAAGCAACATTCATCAGGTTAGGGATTACTATATATAAATACATGTAGAGCTTCTAAAAATCAATAAGAAAAATGCAAATAATTGAAAAGAAAAATGGGCAAAGGATATTAAAAGGAAGTCCACATATTAAGAACAACATATGAAAAGATGTTCAACTTAAAAGGACATGTAAATTTAAGCCATAGTACTATATTTTGTTTTGTTTCTCTGGTTTGCAAAAACTAAAAAGACTAATAACATTCACTGATGACAAGAATGTGGAAAACCAAGCATTCTTGTACGCAGTAGGTGACAGGGTCGAGAAGCTTGGTGAAGCTTCCTGGGAGTGAAGTTGCCATTCTGTTTAAATGTAGAATGCATATAAGTTTTGATGAGGAAATTTCGCTTCTAGGACTTTAGCCTTTAAAAAAAAAAGTTTTTATATGCACATAAATCTATATGCACAAAGATGCTTATTCCAGAACTTTTTATAAACAGAAATTTGAAGCAATATAACAACATGCAAACAAAAGAAGAGCGAAGAGCATTTTGCTCACCATCCGAGTCCACTAAGATTAACCCACTGCAGCCACTGACCAACAGTGAACTTGGTGCTTCACACAAAGAGATTAAGGAAATCATAGAATGAAGCACTCTGTGCTTCAGAGAGAAGAAATTAGAGACTAACAGGATGCTCTGTGCTTTGGACAGATAGGCCCTTGGATAGTTGTCTGCATTTTAGGAAGAATTTTAATGAACCCCACTTCTTGCATCTTCCCATACATAGGAAAGCACTATAATCATTAACTTGAGATATCCGTTCTTTATGACTAGCAGTGTTCTTTTATCAAGATGTATGCTTGACTGCATGTATTCCACAATAAAAATTACATGTAAACTAGGCTCCCCCTACTACTTTGGAGCAGTTTCTCAGAGCTATCTGAGAGGATGTCTCTTAGGCTATTGTCCTCAGTAAGACCCTGAATAAAACTTAGCTCACAACTCTCATGTTGTGCATTTTTATTTCAGTCAGCAGTTTTGGTGATCATGAAGAGACCCAGAGCAGACTTCTCTCCTTTGCCTGACCTCTACCAGGATCTGGAGGCTTGGTACCAGCAAGGGCCCCTTGTGCCAGTCCACATCCTCAGTGAGTCAAGATGGCTGGGTAAGTCTCTCCTGGTCTCAGATCTCCCGTCTTGGTTGACATTCCTGAGTTTTATTGGGTGGTTGTTAAAACTCCTTGCTATGAGGCATAGGTTTTTTCTTGAATTTAGGTTCAAGAAGAGGTACTTGGGTTCCCCAGTTGAAAGACACTGGGATGACTTTGTTCAGCTGAAAGACACTGAGAAGGTTTAGACTGGGTGATTAAGTGGGGGACTAGCTTGGCATCCTTCCTTGAATTGACTACTTTAACAAGTAGCTTGTCAGAATAAAAGGAAAGATTCCATATGAGAGCTTTCAGCTCCAAAGATAAGGGACACAGATCCTCCAGGCCAGGTATGGCTTTCTCAGGCAACTGGGAAATTTACAAGAGTTGTTGAGTCGAGTCCTCATACTGTCCAGTGGTCCCATAGGGAAGTCCACTCATTAATTTAAAAACTCACTCATCTGGGGACACACACATGCATATAAGGATTGGCCATCTAGTGCTCTGAGTGCCCTCGGTGGTTTTAGACTGCAGGAGGGAGAAACTGAGACACATAAAAGAGCTGAAATGACTGTAGGGTAACATCTAGAGGAGATAAGCTCACAAAAAGCACACCAGCCCACCACAGTTTTCAATAGTAATTTTACCCTGACCAAACAACTCTGAAATGGAAAACAAAGCCTTCAAATCAGAAGAAAGGGGCACTCTGACTAACACCACAGCTGTGTTTATGTACCTATGGAGCTTATACTTGCATGTACTTAACTGGGAACTAAAGAAAATCTCACCCTGAAAATGGCCAAGATGGGGCTCTTTTGACGTCCCAAAACTGGTTTTTGTGTACACAGAGAAAACCAGCTTGATAAAACATCTTTTCAAAATTCTGACCCCAAGTGAACAAAAGTCCTTTTAGGAGAGCTTACAATTATCTCCCTCTGCCTTTGAGATATAAATGTTCTACCACATCCTCTCAGGAAACTCTTATCTAGACCATCTCCAATTCCTGAGACTGAGGAAGAAAAAGAGATAAATAAGCTTCTTTAAAAACTCAAGTGAGTAAGCTTAACTTATTCCAACTGTTATTATAAACTAGTGAATCAGGTATTGTAATACCTGATTCATGACTAAGTTTTTTTTTTTTTTTTTGCGGTACGCGGGCCTCTCACTGTTGTGGCCTCTCCCATTGCAGAGCACAGGCTCCGGACGCTCACGGGCGCAGGCTCAGTGGTCATGGCTCATGGGCCCAGCCGCTCCGCGGCATGTGGGATCTTCCCAGACTGGGGCACGAACCCGTGTCCCCTGCATTGGCAGGCGGACTCTCAACCACTGCGCCACCAGGGAAGCCCATGACTAAGTTTTAAAATGAAGGTATGAGATCTCTGATTGTGACTATTTGTCTGTGTGTACATTATAGTTATATGTTTCTATGTTTGGATGGTATTATGAAAATTAATTTGTAAAGGAGCGCTATTTAATTGGCTTAAAGAAAATTAAGCACTCATATATAGTCTCAAGCATATAGTAGAAACTAACTCAAATGTTTTTTAAGATTGTGTTATGTAGGATAAATCTTTAGTGAATAAAAAGAAGTTTTAGTTTGTTGGTTTAATTAAATAGGCTATCTTTAGAGTTAACAACATTAAATGTACTTTTATCGTACATAGGTTTACGAAACATCAAATAAGATCATGTTATCTTTGTTACAAAATTTGCCAAGAGGAAAAATAACTGATATAATGATATTTTTGTAAGTAAATTAAAATGCAAATGGGGCAAGAGTTTTTAAGTGAACTCTCTAAAACATACCATATTCTATGGTATGTCTACTTAAAAATAGTAGACATTCTCAAATATATTCTCCAAATATATTTGGTAATTTAAAACTTTAAGGTTCTGCTAAATTAAATTAAATGATGGAAGTTTATTGAATATCCATATCATTTCCAAGTAAAATACTGAAACATTAATTGCTAAGTAAGTCTTAGTTTACCTACTTTTGTCTTCCTATTAGAGAAAAACTAAAGATGTTTGGGTTTATTGGACACATACCTTGTACTACTTTGAGGAAAGAAATTATGTTGTGAGAAAATGTGTGTTTGCAGAGGTTATGGAATATGTTCGTAAGTCTGGCAATCAGGAAATGCTGGTGTGACAGTTTATGATTGCTTGCATCTTGGTTTTCACTAGAGACTGGGGTTTTTAAGGGTTGAGAATTTGGATTATGTAAATAAAACTACTAAAATTAAAAAGGAAAGTATCTTCGTATGCAAGGAAATTTTTTCAAAGGGTATGAGGAGGTCCCCACGGTGCGCCACAGCCACCCCCCGCCTCTGCAGGAGACCTTCCAACTCTAGCAGAGAGACTGATGCTCCTCACAAGAGCAGGAAGCATGGTTACACAGCCTTGATGTCTCCTTTGTGCAACCACTACAGGACGTGGCCCATAATGTGTTGAGAATGAACTACAGGATGGCAGGAGCCAGAGGGAGAAATGAACCTTCCATCTGAGGGCTGAGTCTAAGGTCATCTCCTTGTGGAAACTGTAAAGCTCAGCACTGTGGGGTGTGTAAGAAGCAGCAAAAACAGAAAGAGGCTGGTCTCTGATTACATTATGGAGCTGCCATATTGACCCTATGCTGCTCATTTCTAGAGTTCTCATTATATGAGATGAACAAAAGAGCAAATTTATTTCAGGAAAACTAAGAAGGAGAGAATGACTGTGGATTTGCTGCCTGCTCAGGAGACACCATGTGGATGAAAGGCTCTTGGTGCTGCAGCCAGGAGTCAGTGCTGTGCCTCTGAGGTGGGAGAGCCAACTTCAGGACACTGGTCCACAAGAGACCTCCCAGCTCCACATAATATCAAACGGCGAAAATCTCCCAGAGATCTCGGTCTCAACACCAAGACCCAGCTTCACTCAACAACCAGCAAGCTACAGTGCTGGACACCCTATGCCAAACAACTAGCAAGACAGGAACACAACCCCACCCATTAGCAGAGAGGCTGCCTAAAATCATAATAAGTCCACAGACACCCCAAAACACACCACCAGACGTGGACCTGCCCACCAGAGAGACAAGATCCAGTCACAGCCACCAGAACACAGGCACCAGTCCCCTCCACCAGGAAGCCTACACAACCCACTGAACTAACTTTAGCCACTGGGGACAGAAACCAAAAACAACGGGAACTACAAACCTGCAGCCTGCAAAAAGGAGACCCCAAATACAGTAAGATAAGCAAAATGAGAAGACAGAAAAACACACAGCAGTTGAAGGAGCAAGATAAAAACCCACCAGACTTAACAAATGAAGAGGAAATAGGCAGTCTACCTGAAAAAGAATTCAGAATAATGATAGTAAAGATGATCCAAAATCTTGGAAATGGAATGGAGAAAATACAAGAAATGTTTAACAAAGACCTAGAAGAACTAAAGATGAAACAAACAATGATGAACAACACAATAAATGAAATTAAAAATACTCTAGAAGAGATCAATAGCAGAATAACTGAGGCAGAAGAACGGATAAGTGACCTGGAAGATAAAATAGTGGAAATAATTACTGCAGAGCAGAATAAAGAAAAAAGAATGAAAAGAACTGAGGACAGTATCAGAGATCTGTGGGACAACATTAAATGCACCAACATTCGAATTATAGGGGTTCCAGAAGAAGAAGACAAAAACAAAGGGACTGAGAAAATATTTGAAGAAATTATAGATGAAAACTTCCCTAATATGGGAAAGGAAATAGTTAATCAAGTCCAGGAAGCTCAGGGAGTCCCATACAGGATAAATCCAAGGAGAAACATGCCAAGACACATATTAATCAAACTGTCAAAAATTAAATACAAAGAAAATATGTTAAAAGCAGCAAGGGAAAAAATAACATACAAGGGAATCCCCATAAGGTTAACAGCTGATCTTTCAGCAGAAACTCTGCAAGCCAGAAGGGAGTGGCAGGACATATTTAAAGTGATTAAGGAGAAGAACCTACAACCAAGATTACTCTACCTAGAAAGGATCTCATTCAGATTTGATGGAAAAATTAAAACCTTTACAGACAAGCAAAAGCTGAGAGAGTTCAGCACCACCAAACCAGCTTTACAACAAATGCTAAAGGAACTTCTCTAGGCAAGAAACACAAGAGAAGGGAAAGACCTACAATAACGAACCCTAAACAATTAAGAAAATGGGAATAGGAACATACATATAGATAATTACCTTAAATGTAAATGGACTAAATGCTCCCACCAAAAGAAACAGATTGGCTGAATGGATACAAATACAAAACCCATATATATGCTGTCTACAAGAGACCCACTTCAGACCTAGAGACACATACAGACTGAAAGTAAGGGGATGGAAAATGATCTTCCATGCAAATGGAAACCAAATGAAAGCTGGAGTAGTAATTCTCATATCAGATAAAATACACTTTAAAATAAAGATTACTAGAAGAGACAAAGAAGGACACTACATAATGATCAAGGGATCGACCCAAGATGAAGATTTAGCAGTTGTAAATATTTATGCACTCAACATAGGAGCACGTCAATACATAAGGCAAATACTAACAGCCATAAAAGGGGAAATCAACAGTAACACATTCATAGTAGGGGACTTTAACACCCCAATTTCACGGATGGACAGATCATCCAAACTGAAAATAAATAAGGAAACACAAGCTTTAAGTGATACATTAAACAAGATGGACTTAATTAATATTTATAGCACATTACATCCAAAAACAACAGAATACACATTTTTCTCAAGTGCTCATGGAACATTCTCCAGGATAGATCATATCTTGGGTCACAAATCAAGCTTTGGTAAATTTAAGAAAATTGAAATTGTATCAAGTATATTTTCTGACCACAACGCTAAGAGACTAGATATCAATTACAGGAAAATATCTGTAAAAAATACAAACACATGGAGGGTAAACAATACACTACTTAATAATGAAGTGATCACTGAAGAAATCAAAAAGGAAATAAAAAAATACCTAGAAACAAATGACAATGGAGATACGATGACCCAAAACCTATGGGATGCAGCTAAAGCAGTTCTAAGAGGGAAGTTTATAGCAATACAATCCTACCTTAAGTACAGGAAATATCTCAAATAAACAACCTAACCTTGCACCTAAAG
Organism: Grampus griseus; assembly: GCF_964374135.1. Lineage (NCBI taxonomy): Eukaryota > Metazoa > Chordata > Mammalia > Artiodactyla > Delphinidae > Grampus > Grampus griseus. The sequence continues at coordinate 110,497,794 of NC_139001.1, forward strand.
CAATTAGAGAAAGAAGAACAAAAAATAACCTCAAAGTTAGCAGAAGGAAAGAAATCATAAAGATCAGGTCAGAAATAAATGAAAAAGAAATGAAGGAAATGATAGCAAAGGTCAATAAAACTAAAAACTGGTTCTTTGAGAAGATAAACAAAATGGATAAATCATTAGCCAGACTCAACAACAAAAAAAGGGAGAAGACTCAAATCAATAGAATTAGAAATGAAAAAGGAGAAGTAAAAATGGACACTGCAGAAATACAAAAGATCATGAGAGATTACTACAAGCAACTCTATGTCAATAAAATGGACAACCTGGAAGAAATGGACAAATTCTTAGAAATGCACAACCTGCCAAGACTGAATCAGGAAGAAATAGAAAATATGAACAGACCAATCACAAGCACTGAAATTGAAACTGTGATTAAAAATCTTCCAACAAGCAAAAGCCCAGGACCAGATGGCTTCACAGGTGAATTCTATGAATCATTTAGAGAAGAGCTAACACCTATCATCTCACACTCTTCCAAAATATAGCAGAGGGAGGAACACTCCCAAACTCATTCTACGAGGCCACCGTCACCCTGATACAAAAACCAGACAAGGATGTCACAAAGAAAACTAGGGGCCAATATCACTGATGAACATAGATGCAAAACTGCTCAACAAAATACTAGCAAACAGAACCCAAGAGCACATTAAAAGAATCATACACCATGATCAAGTGGGGTTTATTCCAGGCATGCAAGGATTCTTCAATGTACGCAAATCAATCAATGTGACACACCATATTAACAAATTGAAGGAGAAAAACCATATGGTCATCTCAATAGATGCAGAGAAAGCTTTCGACAAAATTCAACACCGATTTATGATAAAAACCCTGCAGAAAATAGGCATAGAGGGAACTTTCCTCAACATAATAAAGACCATATATGGCAAACCCACAGCCAACATCGTCCTCAATGGTGAAAAACTGAAAGCATTTCCACTAAGATCAGGAAGAAGACAAGGTTGCCCACTCTCACCCCTCTTATTCAACATAGTTTTGGACATTTTAGCCACAGCAATGAGAGAAGAAAAGGAAATAAAAGGCATGCAAATCGGAAAAGAAGAAGTAAAGCTGTCACTGTTTGCAGATGACATGATACTATACATAGAGAATTCTAAAGATGCTACCAGAAAACTACTAGAGCTTATCAATGAATTTGGTGAAGTAGCAGGATACAAAATTAATGCACAGAAATTTCTGGCATTCCTATACCCTAATGATGAAAACTCTGAAAGTGAAATCAAGAAAACACTCCCATTTACCATTGCAACAAAAAGAATAAAATATCTAGGAATAAACCTACCTAAGGAGACAAAAGACCTGTATGCAGAAAATTATAAGACACTGATGAAAGAAATTAAAGATGATATAAATAGATGGAGAGATATACCATGTTCTTGGATTGGAAGAATTGACATTGTGAAAATTGCTCTACTACCCAAAGCAATCTGCAGATTCAATGCAATCCCTATCAAACTACCACTGGCATTTTTCACAGAACTAGAACAAAAAATTTCGCAATTTGTATGGAAACACAAAAGACCCCGAATAGCCAAAGCAATCTTGAGAACGAAAAATGGAGCTGGAGGAATCAGGCTACCTCACTTCAGACTATACTACAAAGCTACGGTGATCAAGACACTATGGTACTGGCACAAAAACAGAAATATAGATAAATGGAACAGGATAGAAAGCCCAGAGATAAATCCATGCACATATGGTCACCTTATCTTTGATAAAGGAGGCAGGAATGTACAGTGGAGAAAGGACAGCCTCTTCAATAAGTGGTGCTGGGAAAACTGGACAGGTACATGTAAAAGCATGAGATTAGATCACTCCCTAACACCATACACAAAAATAAGCTCAAAATGGATTAAAGACCTAAATGTAAGGCCAGAAACTATCAAACTCTTAGAGGAAAACATAGGCAGAGCACTCTGTGACATAAATCACAGCAAGATACTCTTTGACCCATCTCCTGGAGAAATGGAAATAAAAACAAAAATAAAGAAATGAGAGCTAATGAAACTTCAAAGCTTTTGCACAGCAAAGGAAACCATAAACAAGACCAAGAGACAACCCTCAGAATGGGAGAAAATATTTGCAAATGAAGCAACTGACAAAGGATTAATCTCTAAAATTTACAAGCAGCTCATGCAGCTCAGTATCAAAAAGCAAACAACCCAATTCAAAAACGGGCAGAAGCCCTAAATAGACGTTTCTCCAAAGAAGATGTGCAGACTGCCAACAAAGACATGAAAGAATGCTCAACATCACTAATCATTAGAGAAATGCAAATCAAAACTACAAGGAGATATCATCTCACACCAGTCAGAATGGCCATCACCAAAAAATCTAGAAACAATAAATGCTGGAGGGGGTGTGGAGAAAAGGGAACACTCTTGCACTGCTGGTGGGAATGTGAATTGGTACAGCCACTATGGGGAACAGTATGGAGGTTCCTTAAAAAACTACAAATAGAACTACCATATGACCCAGCAATCCCACTACTGGGCATATACCCTGAGAAAACCATAATTCAGAAAGAGTCATATACCAAAATGTTCATTGCAGCTCTATTTACAATAGCCAGGAGATGGAAACAACCTAAATGTCCATCATCGGATGAATGGATAAAGAAGATGTGGCACATATATACAGTGGAATATTACTCAACCATAAAATGAAACAAAGTTGATCTATTTGTAGTGAGGTGGATGGACCTAGAGTCTGTCATACAGAGTGAAGTAAGTCAGAAAGAGAAAGACAAATACCGTATGCTAACACATATATATGGAATTTAAGAAAAAAAATGTCATGAAGAACCTAGGGGTAAGACAGGAATAAAGACACAGACCTACTAGAGAATGGACTTGAGGATATGGGGAGGGGGAAGGGTAAGCTGTGACAAAGTGAGTGAGTGGCATGTACATATATACACTACCAAACGTAAAATAGATAGCTAGTGGGAATTAGCCGCATAGCACAGGGAGATCAGCTTGGTGCTTTGTGACTGCCTAGAGGGGTGGGATAGGGAGGGTGGGAGGGAGGGAGACGCAAGAGGGAATGTATATGGGAACATATGTTTATGTGTAACTGATTCACTTTGTTATAAAGCAGAAACTAACACACATTGTAAAGCAATTATACTCCAATAAAGACGTTAAAAAAATAAAAAATAAAAACTTTAGGCACACACACACACACAAATGTCCTTTCTTTTGAGCAGTAACAAATAAAAATTATGTAGTCAATGTGTTTTTAAATTGTTTAAATACGTATTTACATGCTAAACTGAGGGATTATTGGAGTTGTCTGTACAGGAAGTGGAGTTTTACATTGTCCAAATATCTGTTCATCATAATAAAATAACTTTAAATGAGACAAAAAATAAGAGAATACATATGTGTATTTGCACAAAGCATTTCTGGAAAGAAAGAAGAAAAACTTGATACCAGTTACCTATAGGATGGAGCTGCTAACATATCACTGTGTGCTCTTTTGTGCTCTTCATATTCTTTAGCATGTATCTGTTTTCCTCTTGTTTAAATAAATGGCCAAAAGAAAATAAAAAGGATATAACGAATAGAAATGCATTTTGTTAAGGGAAAGGAAAATATTTTTTTCCTAAAGAGAGGTTAAGAGAGAAAGAGAAAGAAAAATGGAAAGCAGAGGACAAAATCTGAAATTAAAAAAAGAAGTTGGAGAAGGTTTGTGGAAAAGAAACACCGGCAAAGAGTTTAATGGCTGGTCAGGTCAAGTTAAAATGGACTTAATTGATTGAAACAATTCTAATATTATAAGTAAGCTAGTGCAAAACTAGAATTTTATTTTCTCTCTGTTAAGAGGACAAAGTTCTCTTGGAATATTGATCTGTTTTTGATAATAGATTGTAAATTTTTCTTTACCTTTTAAGTGATCTGTTGTAACTTTTCGTGTTTGCCTTTAAAATCTTATTGTCACTTTGGTTAAGTGAATAACTAAGTATTGTTTCTCAGAGACGTATGATCCTATTTGACCAAGTATTTTAAAACCTTTATCTTGGATTAACTTCCTCAAATAAAATTTTAAATGAATTTTTTTGACCTCTAACTAACTTTGAGATGTTTCAGAGGGCCCCTGAAATATCTCGGAGAGATATTAAACTAATGAGGCTTATTGGTATATTAAATTACATGAGAAACATTGTAAAATAAATGATGATAAACCTTCTTAGATTATATTGTATGGTTAAATGTTATTAATATAAATATTCTAGAAATTTTATGAAATCCCTAAAATTCAGATATGTCCTAATATAATATTACCATTCATAATCCTAATTATTATCTTGAAATATATGTCACAGAAATAATCAATTTTCTTTGTCAATTATATTTTAATCAGGTTGCTAACCATGCCATTTAAAGTCTTTTGTCATTTATAGACGATTATTATTTTATCCTTATACTTTTGCAAAAATGCTTCATCAAGAAGATTTATATATTTTTACATTTATTTATTTAATTTTTATTTATTAATTTTTTTTGCGGTACATGGGCCTCTCACTGCTGTGACCTCTCCCGTTGAGGAGCACAGGCTCCGGACGTGCAGGCTCAGCAGCCATGGCTCACGGGCCCAGCCGCTCCGCGGCATGTGGGATCGTCCCGGACCGGGGCACGAACCCGTGTCCCCTGCATCGGCAGGCGAACTCTCAACCACTGCGCCACTAGGGAAGCCCTAAATTTATTTTATTTTAATTAATTAATTATTTATTTATTTGCTTACTTGGCTACACTGCATGGCTTCCAGGATCTTAGTTCCCTGACCAGGGATCTTACCCGGGCCATGGCAGTGAAAGCCCTGTGTCCTAACCACTGGACCACCAGGGAAATTCCCAAGAAGATTTATAGGAATGACTTTTGTTTTAAACAACCACAGGTTTCTGATAACTTTCAGATCATACTACTGAACTGGGTAAGAAATTAAAGAATGCTATTGAACAAACTGATGGCTTCATAAAACTTAACAGAAGATCAAAATAAACAAAAATTAATTACATAGGACTGAATGAATTGATGAATATGGTTATAAATTTTATGACTTTTGTCTAAAATGTTACTCAGTTAAAAAAAAAAGTTGCTTTCCAGATAAAAGGAAACTTTTCTCCTTACGCTAATTATGACTTACAACAATTTGGTAAATTATACTTTTGTAAGCAGAATTGAAACATTTATCTTTTCTCTGTACCTAATCCTTCAGAATTAGAAACTCTTAGTGAGTATTCTTATTTTCATGGCAATATAGTTATTTGCGTATGTTCAATAAGAATCTGTTCTCCTCGTGTGGACACCAAGGGGGGAAAGCATCGGGGGGTGGGAGTGGTGGTGTGATGAATTGGGCGATTGGGATTGACATGTATACTCTGATGTGTATAAAAATTGATGACTAATAAGGACCTGTTGTATAAAAAAATAAATAAAATAAAATTCAATAAAAAACACCAAAAAACTAAGGTACAGGTTTTAGTCTCACAGTCTAGAAAGGAACTTCAGTAATCATCTAGTTCTATGATCATAACGATCATAACAATCTTGAATAGCAGTCAATATTATTCTTGACAATCTCTAGGCATTTATATCTTATATATGTTCCTTCAGCCAGTTCTTGAGTTTTATCACCTAGTTGGTCAAAGGAGTTCTTTCTTATGTTGAAATGAAATGCCTTCTACTGGCAGAGACTATGTTGTAATTCATCTTTGTGCTTCTGCAATCTCCTGTTGTGTTAGGCAACAAGGCAGTGGCCTGTATTGTGTTTTTATTGATTGAAACAATGCCTAAATAAATGCTTTAATTAAAATAAATAAATAAATAAAGGGAGTCTCTTGTAGGCAAAAACAAGAAAAAAAAAAGAATCTGTTCTCCTATAAAGATGTTGAAAAAAAAAGAATCTGTTCTCCTTATAACTGGACATAGTTGGAAACATTGGCTATATTATCATGACTTTGACTGGAATGCCATATTTAAGAACATACATAGAATCAGATATGACCAGAAAGCTTTAATGAACTAAGATAGACTCTATGGAGCCAAAAAAGCCTTTAGAAAAACAACCTGGTACCTTACTTACAGGGTTCCCAGCAACCTTACCAGATGAATAAGAAAGGTCACTTCCTGACAGGTGCAGGGATCTCAAGATATTCTGCAGAGCTTGAGAAGACAGGACTTCACTCAAATCTATAAGTATTACAGGTGAGTCTGATGACAAGTCCTTAGCATAAATTTCCTGGCCTTGAGAGGCCTTTTAATGTTCAACCTGAGATTCCTTATGGAACGTTCCAGCAAAGCAAATTTAAAACAGCTTATATGATCAATTGCTTTTCTTGATATACTTATGTAAATTATCAGGCCAAATTTATTGAAACCAGACTTATTTTGCAACCAAGTTAGCCTTAGTTTGGCTCTATCTGGTGAAAATGAAGATCATTTTAGATAGAAAAATTACATTTCAGTAATACACCTTTGTGGATATTAAGTTCTAGTGCTATTAATTCTCTTTAAGTTTTCATATGTATACCTCCTAAGACTCACTTCCTAGATGGCTCCTTGTTGCTATGTGAACATTATTGCAAAATTTAATTGAATTATTGAAAGGACATTTTAGGCTTGTTTCTGAAGTTCATCACTATAATCTCTGTTTGAATGAAGATCAGATGCCCCAAGAGCTAGAACCGGGAAAATATATACTGAAAAAGTTATCTTAGACACTAGACACTCTCCAGCCTAGGTAGAAGGGCCTTTATCAGGTACTCTTAACTAGCTCATACACAACAAAACTAAAGGGAATTGACTCTTGGATCCATATTTCCTACTTAAAAAGGGCCTTGCACTGGACTGGTCTACAGAGAGGATTGTTAACCTCAAACTCACCTTAAAGCAATGCTCAAACAGAGAAGAAGGATCTCCACAGCAGGACAGGAAAAAGGTGACATCAGAAGTAGATAGTTATCCCAAGATGCTGGACCAGACCAGTATGTTTAATTATAGTGTTTTCTTGACTTCTTGGACTTTTACATATGAATTATGACCTTATTAATGCTATTAGCTGTATTACTTGTATTCTGCTTATTTTCTTATATTACCCAATATGCAACTGAGTCTCTGCCAGACATAATGATGGCTAAGTGACTTGAAATGATTAACCAGCTATATAATTCCATATAAGATTAAGATGGACTGTAATAGTATAAACTCTAGATATGGAAATAAACAACAAGGGTGAATTTTTCCTGGATCATAACAGACTAGTAAGACAGGTGGTCCAGAGAGCTTTATAGCTACCGTTAGACTGGCTCAGTTTGGTCATAACACATTGAGTGGTCTATCAACGAAATCCTTGCTTGACCTAAAAGTGAACCTTCCTAGTGCAGTGGGACAAATTGGTCATGAAATGCCTCCCAAACTTTGGATGAATTTATGACCAAAAGGGGGGAATTGCAAACAAAAGAACAGCAGTGAGCATTTCTCTCTCCATCCAAGTAGACAAAGATTAACCCACTGCAGTTGCTGACCCACAGTGCTTTTGGTATTTCAGACAAAGATTAAGGTGATAACAGGATGGGATGAAGCACCCTGTGCTTCAGACAGAGGAAATTAAAGACAATAACAGGATGCTCTGTGCTTTGTACAAACAGGCCTTTGAATAGTTGGATGCATTTCAGGAAGAATTTTAATGAGCCCCATTTCTTGCATCTTCCCATACATAGAAAAGTACTGTAATCATCAACATGAGATGTCTGTGTTTTGAGACTAACAGTAATCTTTTACCAAGATGTTTACTGACTGCGTGTATTCCATAAGAAAAATCACATATAAACTAGCCTCCCCAGGACCTCTCTGGAACAGTATCTCAGAGCTATCTTAGAGGCTGTCTCCTAGGCTACCATCCTCAGTAGTCTTACTGAATAAAACTTAACTCACAACTCTCATGTTGTGCGTTTTTCTTTCAGTCAACCAACATCTACTCTGGAGTATGATGCAGTCGTTAAATAGAATGATGTAGACCTACATGGACCGACAAGAAAAGAAATACTGTTAAAGAAGAAAAAGAAAACTATGTATAAATGGTTCTGTTGTTTAAAAAATTTTAAATGATATATAAAATGATAAATGCTTACACAAATATGTTTGCATTTGCATAGAAAAGGGTCTGGAAATTGCATCCTGCCTGGGTGACAGTGATGAGTCCAGAGGCTGGGGAAGGAGGGGTTCCTGATTGGTGTGTTGTTTGAAGCCCTCAGGCTGCTGTGAGGCTTGACTGAGTGAACCCGGGTGAAGCACCAATCAGAGCCCATTAGTGTTGCAAAAGACAGGTTCTTTTTGAAGTTGAGGGTGAAGCTCAACGTGCTGCACGTTATTAAGCCACACTCTTCAATTCATTGACCTTGAGTGCTAACACATCATCTTGAAGGGCTTGCTGTAAATCACTTCTACCCAGCTGCGAGAGCCCTGGGTCTGGGAATGGAGGGTGTGGGACCCAGAGGACTGAGTCCCCCTTGGTGTAGCTCTGAGCTCTGGTATGACAAAGTTGATTTATGCCTACATTGGAACCTCACTTTCACTGGGAAAACCCCCAGAGGGTGGGAAATTAAGATGCTGCAGGCCTCCCAGCCCTGTCACCTTTAGTGGGGCATGTAATTAATGTGTAAGCTGTTCAACCATGTTGTATTAATTGTGTCTCTAGCCAGTGCCCAATGTGACAAGATTAGCAGAGAGCACAGTTATTCGTCAGTGAGTTGTCACAGTTTAATTGTTCTTTAAATGCTTCAGAATACAGCAGAGGTTGAAGAAGGCAGGGACAGATCACCTTTGCTTACCTGAGAACCAGCCCATGGAGGCACTGAGAAAACTAAGTGCAGTTTCCAAATAGTGAATCTCAAATGAAGATGTATCAGCATGCATTGCTCTTCCCATCTTTGCCATGTCCTTCCTCTCACCCCTGACATCTATCTATTAATAATCATGGCAGCTACCATCCGTTGAGGGCTAACCATAGGCCAGTTTAGAAACAGCATCTCCTTTGAAGTTTGGAATAACCCTGAGCCTTGGTTATTGTGTTATGCCCATTTTACAGATGATGAAACTGAAGTTTAGAAAACTTAGGTAACTAGTCCAAGATCCTGTGGCAGATAACCAGAAAAACTGGGAATAAAACTCAGTCCAAAACTGTGTGCGTATATGTGTATGTATGTGTGTGTGTGGGGGGGGGGTTTGCTGGACTATTCTCCCATGTGCAAAATCCTCTCCATTTTCTAGGACCTAGTTTAAGTGTGACTCTCAGAAATGTCAGACCTCTTCAGCTTCTCTGAAGTTAACTATTGTCTAATATCCCAAAGGTTAGTAGAATTCACTCTTTCACCTCCCTCTCATCAGTTTGCTCACACACAGGTCCAAGGTAGCCATCAGGTTGTTCAGGGACAGAAAACTCTGTGTTGTGCCCTGGAACTGGCAAGCCCAGCTGGAGACCTGTCCCTGCTTCCCCCAAGCTCTCTGATGTATGCTCCTTTCACAGCCAGCCAGCCAGGGAACTTGTCTCCTTACCAGTACTAGGGGTTTACCCTGGATTTCTTTATTTGAAGCAAAATCTTCTTCCTGGAATCTTTTGCTTGCTCTTCTTTGCCCAAGCCTGGGGTCACTGCTTCTGGAAATGGATCTCTAATCTCTTTCTTGAACTAAAGAAACTGGTAACTTCTAGCTAAATTTTCTTTAAAAAAAATTTTTTTATGGGAGTACAGTTGCTTTACAATGTTGTGTTAGTTTCTGCTGTACAGCAAAGTGAATCGGCTATACATATACATATGTCCCCTCTTTTTTTGTATTTCCTTCCCATTTAGGTCACCACAGAGTACTGAGTAGAGTTCCCTGTGCTATACAGTAGGTTCTTATTAGTTATCTATTTTATACATAGTAGTGTATATATGTCAATCCCAATCTCCCAGTTTATCCCACACCTCCCTTCTCACCTTGGTATCCATACATTTGTTCTGTATGTCTGTGTCTCTATTTCTACTTTGCAGATAGATTCATCTGTACCATTTTTCTAGATTCCATATATATGCATTAATATATGATATTTGTTTTTCTCTTTCTGACTTATTTCACCCTGTATGACAGCCTCTAGGTCCATCCTCCAGCTAAATATTTTGAAATAAAAAACACTTGCACTTTCCATTCTTGGGTAAATGGATTAGGGAGCCATTGCGATTCCCTCTCAATCCTGCTGGAAGAGAGGTATTAGGATAAAACTGACTGACGTGTTGATTATAGTGGCAAAATTAAGCAGAAACAGCTTACCTGGCCATATTGTATTGAAACCAGCTCCTCACTCCTCCCTGTATACATGAGTTATACCATATGACCTTTGCAGTTTCCCCCAACTAAACAGAGTCTATTTCTCCACCACTTGACTCTGACTTCTTTTGGTTTGTTGCAAGCAGAGGCATGAAAAGCACTTGTGTAATTGGGCTTTGCTATTCTGGTGCTGCTGCCTCCACCCTGAAAACAGGCCTGGGACGGGGTACCTGAAGGACGAGGGACTTGGGGAGCAGAGTGTCCATGGTCGCCCTAGCCAGCTCATCCTAAATCACCTGACTGCCAGTCCTGGACCCTGGACATGGGGCTGAGCCACCTAGCTATTCCAGACACGGGAGAAATAACTGTTTCCCTTATCCACCAGGATGGTATTAAACCTTTCCCAAATAAAATCTGAAAAAAAAAACGATATTACAGAAAACAGCATCTGTTTTAATTTTCAAGCATTTGATTTCTTTTAATTTATTCATCTTCTCAAATCGTATTGATTTGGTAAAAATGAAGCCTGTTCATTATAAAGAATGGAAATAATACAGAAAAAGAAAGTTTTAAAATGACCTCAGATCCAGCTGCTCTGCAACAGACATCTCAGCCTCAGGTGGCCCTCACCTCAGACATCTCTGTACCCATATCAACCATAAAAGGTGCAAGTATAGATAAACAAAGACTTTTCGATAAAAATGGGATTAGTGACACCTACTATTTTCAATATAAAAGTATTTTATTAAATGTTACTTTAATTTAAAAGAAGAAAATGGGGTGGTATTTAAGTGAAGGAAACTGCCTATCTTCAAATAAATGTTGCGTTGGCACAAAAGATATTATTTTGTAAAAGTGCCCTCTAAGATCAAGAACAAGGATGTGAAAAACATTAAGAGGTTGGCTTCTTTATGTTTTTAATTTCATGTTTCAATTTCGGAAAATTTTAATTATGCTGTATTATAAAAGATGAGGAAATCAGCATCCTTATACTTTCACATTTCTTGTGATTTTTATTGGTGATATTTACAAGGTTAGTAGCATTTGTATTCTATTATGTAACAATTATTCCTACCATTGTTTAGCCTTTTCCTGTATTTGAGTGGGTTTGGTATCTTGGAGCCCTTTCCCTAATAGCTTTCCCTCTCCTGGCTGAATTTCTATTTGCTTTATTTGCTTGCTGGGCTGGATTTTATCATTGAGCAGTTCTAAGTTCTCACAGACGCTGGATTCTTAAATTCTTGTCGGTCAAGAATCGTCTGTGGCCTATGTAATCAAAAGGAAACTTGGGTGGGTAAACAATGTTTCCTTTCCCTCAGAACTCTTCAGTCCATACTCCATGTCCTCTGTTTTTTTTTTTTTTTTTCTTTTACCTGGTTGTTAAAAATTGTATGGTAAGGTATACACAATATAAAATGTACTTTTTAACTGTTTGTCCTCTGATTTTAAGTGTTGCCCAGGTCTACCTGTCCTTTCTTTGTTCATGTCAGTGGGCTGACTTTTTTTTAATGTCTCATGAAAAGAGCCTACTTTTTGGTAGGTTTACATGTGACTATGATTCCTGGAAGCCAGCTTGGCTGGGTATAATAATCTTGGGTAATATGTTCTTGCTCTCAGAATTTTCTCTCCATGCCATTTTCTTTTTTAACTCTGGATCCTGCTGTGGGGCAGCCTGAGATCTGTCTGCATAGTCTGGTTCATCCCTGGCCAGCTCTCTCCCTTGCTTTCTATGCCTGAATGCATGAAGTAAGCCTTTGTCTTTAGTGTTTATTAACTTAACCAGGAACTATTTCACTGGCATTAATTCTGCATTAAATTTTCCTGGAGTGTAGAGTTTACCTTTTAGATTGGTTTCAGTCCATGTTCCCTTGTTCATGAAAAATTTCCTCTTTACATATTTAAAAAGACATTCTATCCCCTTTTGTAAGGTTTCCAGTTCAGGGACACCAATTAGTCATATCTAGCTCTCCCTTGCCTGTCCTTCATTTCTATTGTTTTTTCCATGATTGTTTTAATCTCTAGGTCTTTTCTTGGGCTTTCATAGCTGTCACCTCAAACCTGTCTTCTTCTATGTCAGTAACTGATTACCTATCTTGTTCCTTGCTGTTTTTGTTAATTTACTAGTTCTGTTAATAATGTTCTTTGGTGCTAAATTTAAAAAAAAAAAACTATTTTAAACCTATTCTCTGCATTTTAATCTCATCTTTTAACTCATTCATATTTTTGTATAGATTTTCTCTGATGTGAAGGACTCATGGAAATATATTTTGCCTTCAGGTTATATTTTCACTCAGATTGCTTTCTTCATCAGTCTTTTGCAGGCTGTGTGCTATCTTCTTTCCATAATTTTCCCTGAAACATGTTCATCTAATTACTCTGTCATTTCTGTCTGTCTGCCTTGTCCTTAACCTACATTTGCTCTAATATCATTGGTCAAATTTTTCTTGACAGCTATTCTACCTTCTCTGATATTGTCTTCCTTGCAGAGTCTCAGTTCCAGGGCTGAATTGTGTTTTATACACTTTTTCACCCTATTCCCTTGGTGGAATATTCTTGGAATATTCAGTGGGGAACCCTCAGTGACAGGGAACCCTGGAGTGCTTCCCTCTCTCTGAGAGCCAGAAAGAAGCCAGGTGAGCTCCCTTCCCTCCCCTCCCCTCCCCTCCCCTCCCCTCTCCTTCCCTTCCCTTCCCTAGGGTTGATCTTTATATTTTCCATCTTGGTCTACTTACCCCATAATCACCTTCTCTCCAAATGTGGGGGCTTTGAATTCTTGAAATTTTCTTTAACTTCTTTGTCCAGTGTGCCTCTGGCTGTGGGGAAGAGTGCCTTGCTGAGCACTTTAACTCTAAATTTTAACTCGGCTTTCCTTTTTCAAGCTGTGGAATGAAGTCCTCTTTCCTTTGTTTGTAAGCAGTTGGTGAGGACTTTGCAAACTTTTGCCCTTCTGTTGGAAGGAAGAAGATCTGTGGTGTGGCTTCACTCTCCCATCCTTATCCCATTTATTTGACATCAAAGCCTGCAGCAGTCAGAACTGGGCCACACACAGTGTATATGTGGAAGCCCCTGACATCCTTCCAGGACTGTATCCTCCTGCATTAACATATCAATTGGATCCATGCTCCCCACACCAGTGAGGATCTGGGTTTTTTTTTTCCTGCAAGATCAGAGACCCAGCGTCTTCATTTTGCACTATATAAAACTGCAGTTAGGAAATTAAATTCCACATGAGGAGGAAAGATGTTAAGATCGCTTCTGATCGCATGAGAATGCAGCAGACGTTCAGCATGAGAGAAAACTGGAAGGAGGAGGCTGGGCTCAAGCTTCATTCAGCACAGATCCGAAGCAGCAGCAGCCACAGGTCTGGGCCAGAGGAGAGATGGGTTGTCAGGCCCCACACAGAACCCAAGTCCTGTGTGGGTGAGTGGTGAAGGGTACCATCTGCTTATAAAGTGTACTTTTTGTGACCAGTACAAGTTGCTAAATTTAAGAAAAATGACTGCAGCAGTGAAGCAGAAATTCACTATAAGTATTAAGAGGCAGTGGTTGTTGTTACTATCTTGTTCTCCTTTATACTAACACTCGGCCCCTCCCTTCTCCCAAAAGTGTGCCTAGAAAGGTACGGGATGCTGCAGAACATCCCAGGGCAGAATTCAGGCCCAACCTCTGGCCTGAACTTTACCTGTACACAGGGCAAGTCCTAAAAGAATCAGAGACCTACCTGAAACAGGAAGTAAGTAATAGCAACATCAACAATGGCACCATGATAACCCACCTCAATGAGCGATTGTCCACCAGGAGTCAGGAACCATGTTATGTGTTTTACAGACTTCGTTTCATATAAGTCTACCCCATGATACAGACAGAACATGGAAGAAAACAAAGGCTACAGATACAAAATCATACAACTAGAAAATGCCAGATTTAGAATTTTTCCCAAAGTATTTTGCTGAAACACAAATATATTGACTTTTCATTCTTTTCATTTGACCTTCAAAAGATATGAAAGGGACCAAGAACCTTTTGAGAGGACCCAAATCTACCCCCACTACTGGATAAATATAGAATCCCCAAAACCCTTTAAGAGTGAACAAATGGACAAAATCACTGGTTAGAAAAAAATGCCATCATTCAAAATATGTTTCAGTTTGAAGAGTTAAAGAAAATATTCCAGGATGCCAAGGCATTATCTCCTCCCCCAAACAAACAAAAAGTAGGAGAACATGCCAGAAATCTCAAGTTGAGAGGCTACTGCACTCTGAAAATGCAACAGTGTTCAGATGGAAATACAATGAACTTATTTGAAAATACATTGTAGACAGTGAATAATAGATTAGATATGGAAAACAAAACCAGACCCACGAATTAGAAGACAAATTACTAAAATTCTCCCAAAACTAAGGGAGAAGATGATGATGATGCAGATGAAGAGATAGGATAGAGTCCTATGGGGTACCCTGAGGACATTCAGACTGTGTTAACAGAGAACTAATGAAACATTTTCCCTGAACTGAATAAAGACATCAATGCAATACATCACCAAGGGCCAAACAAAATCAACTGAAAGAGATCCACACAGAGGTATAATTTAATGCAATAGATCAAGCTGGGGAAAGAGTGCCTACAAAGGGAAGACACAATGGTGATATTAAAATGCACCGAGGTGGTTCCTGATGCCTCCTTGGGAAGTGTTTGCATCCATCAGAATCATGCAGCACACTTGCTAAATATTTAGGGCTTTGCCCCAGACTTACTGAAGCAGATTTGCTAAGGGTTGGGTGCAGGAATCTCCATTCTTGTATATTCTGAGATTCACCTGGGCTTGGAAACCATAGCTGGCTGGATGCCAAGAGACAGGGGGCACACAAACTTGTTGCTTACCAATCAGTATCCACTAACCAAAGGTTTCTTATACAATAACAAAAAACAGTTAAGAAATAAAGTGGGAAACAGTGTCCATTCAGGAAAAAAATAAATCCCAGGAATGATGTCAACCTGAAAGGTGCAATACCTGTGTGATCAAACTATAATACAAAAGAACAAAACTGACTCCATATTAGATTGTTCCTTTTGCTTTAACCTTTGTGTTTTATTGCCTGTGCTTAGTCATGCTGGCTCTGCACCTTTTATAAAAGAAGGTTGCCTACAGCCTGAAATATACAGGATAGCCCATTCTCAAGGCTCTGACCTTTAAGAGTCCATTCATATAAAGGTAAAAAGTTGCAGAACAGAGGATAACATTTGTCTTGCTGGAGGTTTACAGGAACATCATGACCTGACCTGCATGGACAGCTGCAAGAACAAAGGATTCCAACATCAAGAAGTTTGCAACAACTAACCACAACCCTCCCTCACCTGGCCTTTAAAAGAGCTTTGCCGAAACCCTTCGGGGAGTTCAGGGGTTTTTTTTGGGAACCAGCCACCTGTTTCCTTGCATGGTCCTGCAATAAACCTTTCTCTGCTCCAAACTCTGATGTTTCCGTTTGTTTGGCACGCAAAATACTTGCGTTCGGTAACAAAACGAGAGGTGCATAAATGACTGCTCACAGCAGCCCAGAGTGAAATTCTGGTTGGCAAAACTTAAACTTGTTTTTCAAATGGGATAGAAGAATTAACCATGTTAATATGTAAATATCTTGTCCAGACATGTAAGCATTCATGCCAAAGTGTTACTAATCCCTTGTCTGTCAGCAAGAGGAAATTTGGCAAGAGGGACAAGGGACAGATGTATGTGAAGCCTGAGGTAGAAGGAAGCTCTGAGTCCCTGACTGGGCTCATGAGGACCAGTGGGCCAAGCACAGGACAGAAAGGTCATGTCCTAAATTTCAGTCCTTACTCTCCAATAATCAGGTGTGAGATCTTTTGGAAAAAACTTGGCTATCTCTCCCTTGTTGTTGGGCTTTTTAAAAAGTGGATCATTTTTCTAATTACATAGTCAATACACTCAAACTAAAAACAAACAAATACTCTTGAAAAACACAAAACATCACCATATGCCCACCAGTCCTATTTAATGTTGTGTGTGTTTCCTTGGTCACTTCTAGAGCCACGGGTGTGTGGAACCTGCAGAGATGGTGTTTGACAGCTGTGCTTTACACTTGGCATCGGTCTGTGGACCTCTCCATGTCAACAGCCTTCTGCTGCAACAAGGATTGTATTGGCCGCATTCATGGTTGCTTTGTCATTTATCTGCTTTCTTAGTCTTAGATATTTAGACTGTTTTCATTTCTTTAGTATCAAAAATACCTTGCAATGAATGTTTTTGAGCTTTGAAAGTTGCCACTTTTCTGATTTTTTCTTTTTATGGGAAGTACCTAGGAGCTGAATTGCTAAGTCACAGCATAAGCTCATCTTTAATAATATAATAATAAATATGTGCTACACGACTACAAGAATGGATGGGCAGGCCTCCTCACCTCTTCTTGCCTTGGCTTCTTTGTTTGTAGAGTGAGGGTCCATGACCTGAGCCTCCCCTTCAGAACTTCTTGATCACAGTCACTCATTCGGTCAACAGGTGGCAACACTGTGGTCCTTAATGGCCGAGGTCCTGGATCCCTAGAGTTGATGCTCAGGACAGCTGACCAGAAGGAAGGTCCACTCCGATGGGAAGAGGGACAAGGAGAGAGACAAACTCTTGTGCTAGGGAGGGGGTCCTAGTTTTGGGAGGCTACAAACTGCTTCTACTCTGAGTGAGCCTTGAAGGTGAGGACGCTCTCTGAGAGTAGACCTGTCCCAACAGGAGGCATGCTCCAGCAGAAGGGGTCAGGCAGGATGCTCAAGGCCAACCTGGTCCAGACCCTGGGGGACATTAGGTGGAGGAGGGGGAAATGAATCCTTGTCAGGTCTCCCCATGAGTGAATCCTAAACAGCTTGCCAGTCCCTCCAAGTCTCCCCAGACCACCCAACGACTGTGCTGAGGACCACTAGAACTGCCTTGTTGCAGGGCCTGTGCACCCCTCTCTCCAGGACCTCAAAACTCATGGTCAAATCCCTCTGGAAAGGTGTGGGAGCCTGGCACTCTCTATCCTGCCACCCCATAGCTTTCTCCTGCTTCCCTGACCCAAGCCCTCACTCTTATGTTGCCAGTCAACCTCTCAAGCCTGGGCCAACCCGGGGTTAGGGTTAGAGTGAAGGCAGCAGAGCTCCTCTGTAAATCAACAGAGGGAAGGGGATGCTGCCTCAGGAGCCTTTGAGGTGAGGCAGATCCCCAGTGCTCCTGAATCCCCATTTCTCAGGGCAGAGCTTCTCTGGAGGTGTGGCCATCAGTGGACCCCATTAGAGAGATGCTTAGCAGAGCCTGGAGAGCAGAGGATGAGTCAGGCACTTCCCAAGTGTGCAGGCACCCAGGAGAGGGAAGGACGCCAGGCTACTCAGGTAAATGGAGGAAAATAGCACCCTGTGGAGTCTGTGAAAATGAATAAAGAAACCCTCATTTAAAGTGGAGTGGGGAAGCCCTGAAGCAGGGAGGTCTCACAGAGGCATCAGCAGCAGATCACAGACCCCATCAGGAAGAAAGGTTTCCCCCGACCCAGAAACAACAAGTGGCCCACCACCTCCACAGTTCCCTCCTTTCCTCTATAAAGCAAGCCCTTCTCCTCTGCTCTCTGGACTTGCCTATTGTTCACCATAGTTTCCTTGTCCTGAATTGCAATTTTCTGCTATTCCTGAATAAACTCATTTTGCTGGTAAAATAACTGGCCCCTTTTTTTTTTTTTAAGGTCATCAAGTCTAAGGTGGCAACTGTGTGGAAAGGGTTCAGTGAAAGACAAGAGAAAGAGGGGACAGTGGGCTTGAACAATCCTGGAAAGGAGGGACATGGCAGGACACAGGGAGGGGATAGGATACATAGTGTGTTCCCTGGGACCCCGCCCCACCCAGGGCAGGGACTGGCTGACAAGGGGAAAGAGACCACAGGGCTGGTGAGGGGGTCTCCAGAAATCAGTGGACCATAGCACAGGGCCTCCTGAGGTCCTTCCCAGTGGGTCAGCTGTTGGGAGGGTGAATAGGATGGCAGGACAGACTGGATTCTGGGAGTTTTCCTGTCAAATGTTGACAGAGCCAGACGGGAAGAGGTCCCGCCTCAGCGTGGGACATTCCATACCTTCTTCTCCAGCCAGAATCTCCCAGGCATGACAAGTGCACAGCTTTCTCCTTGGCCTTCGAAATCGCCTGGTGACCTACTAAAACACAAAGATGTCTTCCTCTAGAAGATGTTCAAATATAGTCCACGAGTTTCTGTCCAGTTCTCATGGGCCTCAGACTCTCCAGAGCCCCTGGCTTCCACAGCCTGTCTGTGCTCCATGGTTCAATAGTATAGGGTCTCTCCCCCGACCCCCTTCAGGTCCTAGAGGCCTCCCACATCTAAGACAGTCACTTTGCAGATATGCTCAGTCCTGGAAGGTGAGATATCTTTTCTCCATAGGAGCTTTTAGCAAGGGATCCAAGACAGCATTCCTCCCATCTGCCACAGGATTCCTCAGGCAGGCAGCCGCGAAGCCACCAAACGTACTAGGAGAAATGCTCTAGTGAAGGGACTTTTCAAGTGCTTTGTCGTAAGTTCATAACGATAGTACTCTAGCACCAAGGCGAGAAATATGGCAACCTAAAATCCCCTATTGCTCACTGTATTTCCATTCTTACTGTGGCAAAGAGGCAGAGCAATGAACCCGACACAAAGGAGTTAAACCAGGCACACCTGCACACCCCACACCCCTGTGGCAGTTCACTGGCACCTGAACAAGTGTCAACAGTTTCACCCGTGCCAACTTTTCCCTGTCTTTTCCCAAGACATGGAATGCAGACATTCACAGGCACAGCTGAATCTCAGTTGCCGTGATAGACTATTTCTCGGTGAGGTGGCAGGTGGCTCAGCCCACACATGCTGCAGGAAAATGCTCTCCACTAATGAGCCTGCTAAGATGGAAACACTGATTTATGCATGTGTGCATGTCAGAGGGGCTAATGCAATCAAGGTCCTGCAACTCCACGCAAGCCCTTGGTCTGCCAGTCCCTTGAGGCTCTGGGGGGGCAGTGAGCCCCTCCTCTGCTCCCCCAAGACCCAGCCTCTCCTCTCTGAAAATACACAGGCACGTGCCTTTGTTCCTGCTCCCTCAGCAGCCTTAGTCATTCATTCATTCATTCACTCACTCAAAAATACTAACTGCAAGTCAAAAGCTTCAGCCAAGGTTCTACACACTGGGGATACAGTAGAGAGAGAAACAGACAAAAATCTCTGCCTTCTCTTCTACTGCGGAAACACAGATAATAAAGATCAGTAAGTGAGAGGTATTTTGTTTTTTTATCATGGTAAGTCCAAAGGAGAAAATCTACCAGAGAAATGGAAAAGTGACATTTTCATCCTCTTGCCTTCCTTATCTGTCTCCAAACCCAACCCATCCTTCAGGCTAGGCCACCCCCATCCTCACCCCACAGCTTTCCTGAGTGCTTTCCTAACCCTAACCCTAACCTTAACCCTAACCCTAATCCTAAACCTAACCCTAACCCTAACATTAACCCTAACCCTGATCCTAACCCTCTGAAGACTCTCTCTGAACTTGTTGTTCAGGGTTTCACATTTACCCAGTTAGGTCAGAAGATCTCACCCTCTCAAGGACTACAGCCTGCATTGATCAGGCACGCCCACAAAGGCTCAAACGGTGCTGTGCCCCGTGGACTCGGGAGGCTCACGGATGACTGTGTGAAAACCAGTGTGGATCTGGGTACAGGTCCTGGGGGTCTTGCCTATGGGGGATGCTTAGGTGCTCCATGCCATGCACGGAGGAGCCTAGAAAGAAGTACATGGAGAGAACTAGCATGTTAGGCAATGCCCTTGGACACGCTTTCTGATTTCATCTTCACTTGCCCCGCCGAAACAGGGACTATCCACAGTATCAGAAACTCGGAGAGGTTAAGATAGATGAGCCCGCGCTAGCAGAACTATTGAGTAGACGACCTGAGAGTTGAAGGCCAGCATGTCTGAGCTCATTCTTTGAGGCTAGAAAAATGAAGTTAGTCAGCCCTGAAACCAAATTACCTATCTGACAATTCTGTCTAGATCCTGCCTCTGTTCTAGTAGAACCTGAGCAAATTTAACATACTAAAACCAGTAACAATCACTGCATGATTTATAATAGAGCTAATAACTGAACAACAGCAACATCAAAAAAGAGGCAGAAAAAGGGGCAAGAAGGATCATGCTGAAGATGGTTGGGTATATTGAGATTTGGCATTGAGCTCCAGTTAGGCTGAAATGGAGAGCTGGGAGGAGGAATGGCAATTAGACGTATTCTTTCTTACTCCCTGGGGTAGAATTGGGCCCATTAATGACACTTAAGAAGACATTCTTTTTGGACCTCTGCTACAGGATGGAATGAGTGTCAGGAGGCTGGGCAGCTCCATGTGTTGAAGGCAGAGAGAGGAAGGAGAGCTTTCCAATTTACACAGTGGGGTGTGGTGAGAACTCAGTGTGTAAAAGCTACAATCTTTCTGAAACAAATCTTGATGATACATGTGAAGAACTTTAAAAAGCTCCTATATTTAGGCTCAGCAATTTCTTTAGCAGGAATTTATCCTTAAACTAATTAATAATCTGGACATATATAACATACAGGTGCTTCTTGACACAACGTGTAGAATAGGGAAAAATGGAAATAAACTAACTTTCCATTGTCCAGGAGATGGTGAGACACAACACAAGAAACATATTATGAAGACATGGAAATTATGTGTATAGAGTCTTTAATCATGGGGAAATCCTTACAATATAATGTGATGTGAAAAGAAGAGCAGAAAACATAATTGGATCACCCCCTCAGTGAAGCCTTCCCTGACCACCCAGACTAGGAATTGTCCTCTACACTTCTACCTGTTAGGACCCATCACAATTTTAATTCTATTTAATTAATTAGGTGCACAATCATGTTTCTAAAGTCTTTTTTGCATTAGGATGAAAGCCTCGGGAGGATAGTTCTCAAGTCTGTTGTATTTGGTCAAGAACCAAGAGCCAAGAACAGTGCTGGGCACATGGCAGCCACTCAGTAAGTACATACTGAATCACATGGAATCATGTAATATGTGACACTTTGTGCCTAGCTTCTCTCACTTAGTATATTTTCATAGTTCCTTCATGTTATAGTGGATATTAATATTTCACTTCTTATTACTGAATAATATTCCATTGTATGGATATACCACATTGTGTTTATCCATTAATCAGTTGATGGAAATTTAGGTTGTTTCTACTTTTTGGCTATTATGAATAATGCTTTTATGAACATTTGTGTACACGTTTTTTATGGACATATATTTTCATTTCTCTTGAACATATGTCTAGGAGTAAAATTGCTGAGTTAAAAGGTAACTCTATGTTTAACAATTTTAGGAATTGCCAAAACTGTTTTCCAAAGTGGCTTCACCATTTTACATTCCCACCATCACTGTGTGAAGGTTCCAATTTCTTTGCATCCTCACCAACACTTGCTATTGTCAGTCCTTTTTATTTTAGCCACCTAGTGGGCATGAAGTGATATTTCACTGTTTTTGTTTTTTCGGTACGCGGGCCTCTCACTGTTGTGGCCTCTCCCGTTGCGGAGCACAGGCTCCGGACGCGCAGGCTCAGCGGCCATGGCTCACGGGCCTAGCCGCTCCGCGGCATGTGGGATCTTCCCAGACCGGGGCACGAACCCGTGTCCCTTGCATCGGCAGGCGGACTCTCAACCACTGCGCCACCAGGGAAGCCCTCACTGTGGTTTTGATTTGCATATGCATAATAAATAATGATCTTTAACAATTTTCATGTGACTTTTGGTCATTTGTGTATCTTTTTTAGGTAAATATTCACTTAAATATTTTTCCTATTTTTAGTTGGATTATTTATCCTTCCATTGTTGAGTTGTAAGAATTCTGTACATATTTTGCTTACAAGTTCCTTATCAGATACATGATTTGCAAATATTTTCTATCATTCTATGGGTTGCCCTTTTCTTTTTCATTCTTTGAAGCTCAAAAATTTAAAATTTTGGTGAAGTCCAATGTATTTGTTTCCTTTTTTGCTGTGCTGTTGGTGTTGCATCGCCTAGTCTAAGGTAAACAATATTTACTCCTATGTTTTCTTCTAAAAAGTTGCATAGTTTTAGCTCTTACCTTTTAGGTCTGTGATCCAGTTTATTGAGGTATAGTTGGTTTATAATACTATATAAGCTTCAAGTGTACAACATATTGATTCATGATTTTTAAAAGTTATACTTATTATTATTAATTATATAATTATACTTATAATTATTATAAAATATTGGCTATGTTCCCTGTGCTGTAGAGTATGTCCTTGTAGCTTATTTATTTTATACATAGTAGTTTGTACCTTTTCATCCCTACGTCTAGCTTGCCACTCCCCCTTCCCTTTCCCTGCTGGTAACCACTAGTTTGTTCTCTATATTTGTGAGTCTGCTCCTTTTTTGTTGTATTCACTAGCTTGTTTTATTTTATAGATTCCACATATAAGTGATATCATACAGTACCTGTCTTTCTCTCTCTGCTTATTTCACTAATCATAACACCCTCCAAGTCCATCCAGGTTGTTGAAAATGGCAAAATTTCATTTTTTTTTAATAGCTGAGTAGGAGTCCATTGTATATGTATGCCACCTGTTCTTTATGCATTCATGTATTGATGGGCAGTTAGGTTGCTTCCGTATCTTGGCTATTATAAAGAATGCTGCTATAAACATTGGGGTGTATGTATCTTTTCAAATTAGTGTTTTTTTTTTTTTTATATCTACCCGAGAGTGCAATCGCTGTATCATATGGTAGTTTTATTTTTAGTTTTTTGAGAAGTCTCCACACTGTTTTCCATGGTGACTGCACCAATTTACACTTCCACCAGCAGTGTACAAGTGTCCCCTTTTCTCCACATCATTGCCAACATTTGTTATTTGTGATCTTTTTATGATGACCATTTTGACAGGTGCGAGGTGATATTTCATCATGGTTTTGATTTGCATTTCTCTGATGATTAGTGATGTTGAACATCTTTTCATGTGCCTGTAGGCCATCTGTATGTCTTCTTTGGAAAAATGTCTGTTCAAGTCTTCTGCCCATTTTTTAAATTGAGTTGTTGTACCCATTTTTTAAATCAGGTTATTTGTTTTTTTCATGCTGAGTTGTGTGAGTCATATCATTTGCATATACTTTCTCCCATTCAATAAGTTGTCTTTTCATTTTGTCAATGGTTTCCTTTGCTGTGCAAATGCTTTTAAGTTTAATTAGTTCTCATTTGTTTATTTTTGCCTTTTTTCTCTTTGCCTTAGGAGACAGATCCAAAAAATATATTGCTACAATTTATGTCAAAGAGTGTTCTGCCTTTGTTTACTTCTAGGAGTTTTATGGTTTCAGGTCTTACATTTAGGTCTTTAATCCATTTTGAGTTTATTTTTGTATATGTGTGAGGCAGTGTTCTAGTCTCATTGTTGTACATGTATCTGTTCAGTTTTTCCAGCACCACTTATTGAAGGACTGTATTTACTCCCTTGTATATTCTTGCCTCCTTTGTTGTAGATTAATTGACCATAAGTTTGTGGGTTTATTTCTCATCAGTAAAGGCAAAGACATAGGATGATCTAGTTTTGAGTTAATTTTTGTGTATGGTATGAGGATATCCAATTGTCCCAGCACAGTTGATTGAAGAAAATATTCTTTTTCCATTGAATGGTCTCGGCACCCTTGGCAAAATCAATTGACTGTAAATGTAAGGGTTAATTTCTGGACTCCCCGTTTGATTCCATTAACTTATATGTTCATTCTTATTCCAGTACTATGCTGTCTTGAATATTGTAGCTCTGTAGTGAGTTTTGAAATTAGGAAACATGAGTTATCCAGACAAATTCCTGCAAAAAATTCGACATGGGAGTTTGATAAGGAGTGCATTGAATCTGCAGATTGGTTTGAAGAGCGTTACCATCTCAATAATGTTAAGTCTTTCAATCTATGAGCGTGGGATGCCTTTCCATTTATTTAGATTTCATTTAATTACTTTCAGCAATGCTTCGTAGTTTTAATATATAAGTCTTGCACTTCTGTTAACTCTCTTAAATATTCCTTTTGATGTTATTGTAAATGCAATTGTTTTCTTAACTTCATTTTCAGATTGTTCATTGCCAGTGTATAGAAGTGCAACTGATGGTTGTGTTTTGAACTTGTAGCCTCCCATATTGCTAAACTAATTTATTAGTTCTAATAATTTTTTGGCTTGTGTGATTCCCTTAGGTTTGCTACATAAAACATCATGTCATATGCAAATAGAAGTAGGTTTACTTCTTTATTTTCAATTTGGATGCCTTTTATTTCCCCTTCTTGCCTAATTGCCATGACTAGGACCTCCAGTACAATGCTGAATATAATTGGCAGAAGTCATCTTTGTCTTGTTCCTGATTTTAGGGGAGAAGCATTCAGTGTTTCACCATTAGTATGACATTAGCTGTGGGTTTTTTTTAATAGCAACTTTTATCAGGTTGAGGAAGTTCCCTTTTATTTCTTGTTTGTGGAGTGTTTTATCACAAAGTTCTGTTGGATTTTGTCAAATGCTTTATCTGCATCTGTTGAGATGATCATTTGGTTTTGTCCTTTATTCTATTAATATGGTGCATTACATTTATTATATGTTAGGCCAACTTTTCATTCTTGGGATAAATCCCACTTGGTCATGGTGTATAGTCTTTTTAATATATTTTTGTATTTGGTTTGCTAATATTTTGTTAAGGATATTTTCAAATACGTTCATGAGATATTGATCTGTAGTTTTCTTTTCTTGTAATATCTTTGTCTGGTTTCAGAACCATGGTAATATTAACTTCATCAGATGAGTTGGAAAGTGTTCCCTCTTCTATATTTTGGAAGAGTTTATGAAATATTGGTACTACTCCTTCTTTAAACATTTGTTACAATTCATAAGTGAAGCCATCTGAGCCTAAGGTTTTGTTTGTGCAAAATTTTAAATGTGCTAATTTGATTTCTTTACTTCTATAGTGAGACTACCTATTTCCTCTTGAGTCCATTTCTGGAGTTTTGTCTTTTGTGGAAGCTGCTCGTTTCATGTAGGTTTTATAATTTCTTGATATACAATTGTTTATAGTCCTCACTTGTAATTTTTTCTGTAAAGTCTTGATTTTAGTTATTTAAATCTTCCCTCTTTTTTCACTTGATCAATCTAGCTAAAGGTTTGTCAATAATGTTGAACTTTTAAAAGAAATACCTTTGGGTTTCATTGATTTTCTTTATTGTTTCTCTACTCTCTACTTCATTTATTTACATTCTGATTTTTATGTCCTTTTTCCTGTTTACTTTGAATTTAGTTTGCTTTCCTTTAACTAGCTTCTTAAGGCAGAAGCTTCAATTATTGATTTGAGGTATTTCTTTCTTTAAAATATGCAATATTTAAAAAACATAACTATAAATTTTCTTGGGAATGCTGCTTTTTCTGCATCCCATAAACTTTGGTATGTTGTGTTTCTATTTTTCATTCATCTCAAAGTATTTTCCAATTCCACTGTGATTTCTTCCCTGACCCATTGATGATTAAGAGTGTGTTGTTTAATTTCCACATAGTGATGAATTTCCATCAATTTTTAAAATTATTAATTTCTAATTTAATTCCATTGTGCTTGAATTATCATGCCAACCACATCTGGTATGATTTCAATCCTTTTGAATTTGTTCTGCTTTGTTCTATTGTCTCACATATGGCCTGCCCTGGAGAATGTTCCATGAGTACCTGAAAAGCATGTGTGTTCCCATGTTTGGGGGTGGAATGTTTTATAAATGTGTTAGGTCCGGTTGGTTAATAGTGTTGTTCAAGTTTCCTTATTGACCTTTTGCCTACTTGCTCTATCCATTATTACAACGGGGTATTGAAGTCTCCAAGTACTATTTTTGAGTTATCGATGTCTGCCTTCACTTTGTCAGTTTTGCTTCATGTATATTGGGGCTCTGTGGGCATAGGGGTGCGCTCTCACCCTGAGTGGACGCCAGGGTGTACTCTCACTTTGGTGATTTTCAACTCCTTAACCTTTACTTCCTGCTTGTGCAGGTCCTCAGGTGTAGCCAGGGGTGAGAGAATAGGATATATTCAG
Source organism: Grampus griseus (assembly GCF_964374135.1). Classification (NCBI taxonomy): domain Eukaryota; kingdom Metazoa; phylum Chordata; class Mammalia; order Artiodactyla; family Delphinidae; genus Grampus; species Grampus griseus. The sequence goes on from NC_139001.1 coordinate 110,524,290, forward strand.
GTCTTTCTTGAGTATGCACAATGCCCTGTATATGTGCAAGTCCTTCCAGATCCCCAGGAATATGTTCAAGCTTTTCAGAGCTCCCATGAACATCTTTTTCCCCATATCTTTCAGTTTAACCTTTTGGCCAGACTCCTATTTTCCCCAACAGCGTCACTCTCTCAGTGATAATGTTAAACAATTGCTACTAATTGTTTTCAACAAATGCTTTGAAGATAGGGCTCTTTACGCAGAGTGAGCTCTGAGTCAGGTCAAATAATGGTAGGCCCTGTGAAGGGAGGTCCTCCAGGGAGCAGCTGGATAGGTCATAGTGACAGTTCTCTACAGATGGGACTTTCTAAGTTTCCTCAGATTCTGGCCTCCTTTACTTGCTATTACAATGCTGGTTTTAACAGCTACTCTTATTGCAAGACTGCTGGTTTTCAAGAGGACTGTCGAGGTGGAGACAGGCTGATGGGAATAAGACAAATTGAAACACCACACAGCTCACTGTTCTTACCAACACTCAGTCATTTTTCTTGAATAAATGCTCCTTGGATTGTTGTAAGTCTTTGGTTAATTTTTAGATTTCTGAAAAATTTGATTTTGCATGTTCTTATTGCTTTTATGAAGGAGTGGAGTTTTGGCGGACCTTCTCTGAAATTCTGGAAGTTTCCTATATCAATTTTATGTAAATATTGTTAGGTATTAAGATATTATTCTAGGAAAATCTTCCAAGTCTCTGAAGTTAAGCATCCACTGCTGCTAAAGAAAGGTCAGGTTTCCGTCTCTTTCTGCCCCTAGAGTCAGATGATTGGTTGCCTAAACTTAGAGATCTTAATTATTCAAACTGAAATTCCCTGTGAGGATCTGAACACTGAGCTTGGTTTACTGAGGACATTCTGAAAGACTGGCTGGACCCCTGGACTTTCAGGTTTACTGTTAAAGCTACTGTCGTAGGTCAAGAAAGAGCGGTGCTGGGCGAAAAAGAAGGACAAGTAGGAGGAAGGGGAGGAGAAGGAAGAAGTGGAGGAGGAGAAATAGGAGAAAGGAACCATAGATCTGTATTGGATTGTGGAAATTATTTACGAAGGTTAGTTACGGAAGGATTAGATGATACGAACTGCAGAAAGGAATCTGGAAACCATTGTGTCCTATATAGGTAATATGATTGACTTTATTAATGTTTTGTTTAGTCTTAACAGGAAGCCCAGGGATCTATAGGCAAGCATTTGTGGGGATGCTGAAGAAGGGAGCCGTCCTGAACAAGCCAACGTGATAATTATTCTCCACCTAGAGAGAGCTTTAGGAGAGGTTAACAAGGTCCCGTTGAAGCAACAAAGAATACATACCCATGTGACAGAAGGAAAGCCTGCAACACCCTCAGGTCTCATATTGGTTTGATTCCTTCTTTTACTGAGCAGATGCCATATTCCATGTTCGATGAGGATTCCGAGGGGGCAGCAATAATCCTAAAGGAAGCCTGACAAAGGTGTGGTCATCGAGGCTACAGTGTGGCTGGGATTAGAGCAGAGGGTGCAGGAGAGTGGGTAGGATGCTGGGTCTGGGGCAGGGGGCATGTTACAGGAGCTCTGCACTGAGCCCTGAAGGCCGAGGAGGAGTTCCTGAGATGAAGCTGGCTGAGAGCACACTAAGACAGGAGAGCAGCATATGCCCGGGCTGCTTGAGGCATGCACATTCCACAGGTGACAGGACACAGGGTTTGACAAGGTTCCTGGAAGCCACACTGCAAAAGCACAAGGTGCCACGCTAGGGAGTCAGTTAGCAGAGAGGAGCCACACGGCTGAATTTACTCTGCCCATAGTTCAGCGGGGCACTCAGGCAGAAATGTCCAGCGGGCCCTGAGAGAACATGTGCTGAGGATAGAGATCTGGGGTTTATCTGCCAGCAGGTGCTTGGAGCCAAGGAGAGGGAGGCAGGGTGATGATGAACTTGCCCAGGGAGACTGTGTACAGTGAGAGAGTCAGGAAAGCGAAGGCTTCATCCCAAAAGAATTCATGAAAGTCAGCTCCAGGGATTCCTGGCCTGCCAATGAGGACGAGAGGCTAAGTTTGTGAGGCCTGTACTTGTGCTGTCCTTTCTGCCTCCAAAGTCATCCCTCTGCAACCTTTCCACCCACCCCCACCTTTGATACCTCTTAGCGTCCTTTAACACCAGCCCTGGAAACTTACCCTGAACTCGGCTCCCAGCAGATAAGGGACTCCTGCTGGAGAGCTCCCTGTGGGCCCATCGAGTACACCTCCATTTCAGGGCCACCCCTCTGGGCTGTGACTCCCTTGCTGGAAGGAGCTGTGGGGCTGAGCAGAGTGCCCACATAGGGCAGGTGACTGGGACTGTTTGAGTTGGATATTTGCCACCGATAACATTAGGCAAGAAACACATAAGCCGTCAAACACAACTTTTCTTTCATGTCTACATCGCAGAATTTGTGACAAGTAGATTCATAAAAGGATGGGTGCAAATAAATTTTAGACACACCAAGGTAAGGGAGTGGGGTGGGATACTTGTGGAAGACCTATTATGATGCAGCCACTGTTTCAGTCTTAGTGGCTTGATCCAGGACTTGGTATATAATTTGCAAGGCCCAGTGCAAAATGACAGCAGGGTTCCTTGTTCAGAAATTGTTAATAATTTCAAAATCGAGAGAGCAGAGGATTAGGCCATGCAGGAGGCCTTTCTGAGCACTAGTCTGTATGCGGGCCCTGACTTAATTCTACAGCAACCCTGAAACAAGGACATAGTTGTCTTTATTTTATGGACTCAGAGAGGGTGAGCAACTTGGTCAAGGTTTCTCAGCAAATGAACTATGTAGCCAAGAATAGGGATTCTAACTCCAAAGCCCTCAGTTTTCTGAAAACTCTGTGTGATGCATATTTTTATAAATTGTATTAGTTTGGGCCATATGAAATTGTCATTTCTGGAGAATAAAAAATGGCAGATTATTGGCAATTTCATACGGTCCAATCTGATACATTTCCTTCACTCACACCCGTCTTTGTACCTTACATAAGTCAGGATAATCCAACTTGGTTACTTAACGTGAAGCCCATGAGGCTGCTGGTCTGACCATTCCACTGTGGCACAACTTGGTGGCTCTCTGTCCCAGCACATGGTGGTGGTGGTCCCTCAGCCATGGCTGTGGTCCCGAAATTATGTGTGATTGTTGGGGGTGCAGGAGGCTGGGTCCTCATCTCTGTCAGATCCCCAAAGCATGTCCAGAGTGAGTCCCATCTGGGCTCAGCTGAAACCAGACCAGAGACCAGCAGTGTTGCTTCTGGGAAGAATACGTTTCCAGCAAAGTGTCTGGTATATAGTAAATGCTTAGAAAATGTAGAATGTTTCTGATCCATGGATTAAAAGCCTCAAGGAAAGAATCAGGTGAGATCTTCCTTTAATACACTGCTGAAATATCTGTCAATTAGCGATCTAGAAATTATAGAAAGCAATCTGGCAATATGTACCCAATATATATTAAGCTTCTCCCCATAGAGTTCTGAGAAATTAATCTGAAATGAGGACAAAGTCTTAAGGATACATGTGTGTCTTGGGGTGCTGTTTGTAACAGTGAAAATAGCAAACAGAACAGATGCCCATTAATAGATGAACAGCGGAGGAAATGAGGGCACATCCATTTGACGGAACACTTTGCAACATACGTTATATGATTACTACTTGCTATTTGATAAAGTGGGAAAATGCTTGTATAATGTTTTCAGAAGAAAAGCAGAATAAAATAGAATGTGAAGAATTGAGTAACACTATTATAAGGTAAAAACAAAATCTTAAAACTTGTGAAAGATGAGGGTGCGAAGAGGATTTATGAAAGATCAGCGGTGCTAGTGACTTGGCATAGGGATTGTGGGTGACGTTCTTCCTCTACTTTTCCATTTTCTGATTTTCTAAATCTCTACAGTGAGAGTGGAAGTCCGTGTACTGGGGAAGGACATGGGCTCTGTTTGTCCCTCCGTTCTGGGCCTCCTCTGCTCCCACAGTGGCCTCCACCGGTCAACCCTCTGCTTATCTCTCCCCGAGTCCCTGAGACCTGGACTCTCCCTGAGCCTGGGTCCCATCTGCCCAGGTGAGGACACGGCCTCCCTACCCAGGTGCTTGGCTCTAACTAGCACACCTGGCTCTGACCCACAGCTGCTCTGACTCTAGACCCTGGTCATCCTCGCCCCGGGTCCTGGCCAGCTTTCCATTGCCACAGCACTCCCTGTCTTCACTTCAGGCTACAATCCAGCCATAACAATCCAATTCCCCAGTTCAGTCCTGCAGTGACGAGATAGAGCACGAGCGCCCAGACGGAGATGAGGTATTATGAGGAAACTGCTGACTTAAGGAGCTTTGAAGGACACCAGCTTTTAAGGACATAAACAGAATGCAGCCACATAGAATGAGGGGAAAGCCTGGACTTGCCAGCTGTGACCTAAGGGGAATTAACAAACTGCTCTCAGACCCATTTCCTCATCTTTAAATGGTGGTAATCATTCCTAATGTGCATAGTTTCTGTAATGACAAGAAATAACAGTGTCTTCTGGAGGAGCTTGGCTTTCTCTCTCAGGCAGGCTCCCATGGCCTCTGGATGACCCCTGTGCCAAAGCGCAAGCCCCCAGGGTCATGGGAACCGGGAATGGAACATTTCTGTCCCTCCGATGGTAACGCTCAGTCTTTCAAAACAGTTAGGTGATCCCCGCCCCCTCCCAACTTCTCAGCAGATAGAAGGTGTCCCCATTTCCTTGCCTCCATTCACACCTGTTGTCCCAGCAGAGTTATTTATTTATTTTGCGGTACGCGGGCCTCTCACTGTTGTGGCCTCTCCCGTTGCGGAGCACAGGCTCCGGACGCGCAGGCTCGGCGGCCATGGCTCACGGGCCCAACCGCTCCGTGGCATGTGGGATCCTCCCGGACCGGGACACGAACCTGTGTCCCCTGCATCGGCAGGCGGACTCTCAACCACTGCGCCACCAGGGAAGCCCCCAGCAGAATTATTAACAGCACCTTTGTTTATTCTAACAGTGTTCCAGTTTGGACCATGAAGAATATGGTCACCCTACCTAAAATCTACAAGGCAGTAGAGATCAGGGTCCCTTCTGAAGCATGGCTGATGGTGAATTCAGCTACATCTGCAACAGGCCATGTCACTTTGTGGTGGAGATAGTCTGGGGGCAGTGTACATCCTGGGGCTTGTGGCTTATGGCTGCTGCCCTGACAGCACTGTGGGCTGCCTGTGTGTCTCATCTGATTCCCTGTAATGGTGCAAAATGTAAGCAGGCTCGAGGCTACCCTGGAGGTGGGTGGGAGCCCCCAGGTGTCTTGGTTGAGCAGGGATGGGGGGGAGACCTGGTGGTTGGGGGTTATAATTACAGTGAGTCCGGGCTCTGGAGGCCCATCTGCTGTGAAAGGAAATGTGGATTCCTCAGGCTGCCCACACTCTCTGCTCCCCCAGCTGCACCCCTGGTGGCCCGTGCAGTGTGGGGCAGCCCTGCTTGTCCTGTGTGACTGGAGCACATCCTGTCAAGGGAAGAAGATGACACAGGGGCTCTGGTTTCCACTCGACGCAGAAAGTAGGGTCTGGACGCCTCCCCGGAGCCCCACCTCAGGCAGAACCACTGACAGTTCGGTGCTGGGTCCATAAACCAGAGCCCTGAGGAGAGTGGGGAGAAAGGAGCATGTGGGGCACAATGCAGAAGCCACAGGAAGAGCAGCTGTGGGAAGGGGGGCAGTGACAGGCTGGGATGAGGGCCCCACGGAGGATGCTTCTGTAGAGCGCTTTGCTCTGTGCCCTGCTATGCTCCTCACAAAGGGACTGAGGGGACAGACCCAAAGGGTGTGGCCACTGCACTGGGGACACATTGGAGTGGACTCTGGGCCAGAGCACCCTTGGCACGTTTTGGAAGGGTGCCAGAGGCCTCCTGACCTGAGCCCCCTTGACTTAGAGCGGTGGGGATCCACACACCCAGGGACGTTGGTGCCCAGGTGCTCTGGCCTCTGTGTGCTGGCAGGTGGGGTCTCCCCCGTGTTGCTGCCCTGCAAGGGACCCCAGAAGGCCCATTTCCTCTGTACACCTGGTAGAGGATCCGTACATGGGAAAACCAGCGTTTTCCCCTCCTGTGTAGGGAGAAACCCAGTTCTTCCCAGCTGTGTTTCTCCTGAGTCTTCATCACGCCTCACACAGGACGCTTCACTTCTGGTCAGCAGGCAATTCTCCAGGGTACCAGCAAGCAGGGTGTCCTGCCGTGTAACTCAATTCTGACACTGTCTACCTGGAGAAAGTGTCAGATCCCACAGGATAAGGACTCAGTCTATAAGACCGTCCCCTCCCTCACTTCGGATGCCAGTTGAAAGCCCAGGTTGTCACCTGTGCTTCTGACCAACTGGCTACAGATTGGAGGCCCCAGTGACCCATCACCAACCCCCCATCCTGGGTTCGATTAATTTGCTAGATGGGCTCCCAGAACTCAGGGCAATACTTGCTTACGTCGAGCAGTTTATTAAAGGATAGGATAAAGGCCACAAGGAAGAGATTGCACAGGGTCAGGTGCTGGGGGAGGGGTGAGGAACTTCCATGCCTTCCACGTGTTTCCCAACCCGGAAATCCTGAATCCCTTACTATTGGGATTTTATAATTACCACCTCCATTTCCTGAGTTTCTCTTCTCTCTGGAGGATTGGGGTAGGTGGGACTGAAACTTCCGAGCTTCTAATCATACCTTGGTCTTTCTGACCAGCGACCACCCAGGGTCCACCCAGAGTCGCCTCATAAGAACTAGAGATGGTCCCAGTGATCTTGTCACTTAGGAATTTACAAAGGTTGTAGAAGCCCTGTGTCAGGGCTGGGGTCAAAGACAAATTTTAGAACAAGAGATGGCCCCAGTGCTCTTATCATTTAGGAAATTACAAGGGTTTTAGGAGCTCGATGCCAAGAACGAGGGGCAGAGACCAGTATATATTTTTTCTGTTATCTCCCAGAATCTATGATTGATGAAACCTGGAGATGGGAACCGGCCCCACGGACTGCACCTGGTGCAGGAGGTTTCTCAGTGAGGCGGGAGTTCCAGCTGGAAGGTGCCGTGTCTCTCACACTGTGGGTGACCCTTGCCCTTTCTTGCTGGGGACCAGATCCCTCTTCTGGGGGCACAGTTCACGATGGCATCTCTTGCTGGGTGCAGGAGGGGAGGTTCTGCTCTAAGCATGCAGCCTGGAGCGTCTGGGTTGTCCTCACCTCTTGCTTGACATCCACGCTCGGCCCCTGATGGGTGCACAGTTAGAACTGGGGTTATGGTTCTAGGTCACGGAGGGGTGAGCCACTGCAGGAGGAAAAACTAGAAATGAGGGTGTACGTGCTGACACCCAGACCAGGTCCGAGGATGGAAGGACAGAATGCAGTGTGCGCAGGGCCAGCCCGGGGTCCTCCCTCCACTGTGTGTGTGCTGGTTGAGCTCCTACCAGCTCATGGCTCCCAGAAAATGCTCTTGCAACTTCCCTTCCTTCTCCTCATAGGAAGTGTCAACCTAGTTGTGCTCGTGCCCAGAGAAATGTCCTTTCCAGCTCAGACCAGAGCAGGTGAGGGCCTGTCTTGCCTCACTCAGAGAAGCCCCAGGGGGGTGTTCCTCTGACCCAGGAGGGTGTTCCTCTGACCCAGGAGGGCATTTGCAAATGCAGAGTGTGTGCCCAGGAGTCTTGGCTTTGACACGCCCATTACAAGAGCGAGGCCTGACAGTCTACCTCCCCGAGACCTGGGCCTCCTCCTGGGTTTGCAGGCCCATTCAAGGCACTGGCCACCACCAGGCATCTGAGCTGTGTACTGGGAGCACCCCCTCTCTTCACCCCATCTGCTGAAACACTTTCTTGTCAGTGCAAACGTCTACCTATGCATTCCCACAGCAGCCAGTACTGCCTGGTTAGGGTCCTCGCGGTCCTGCACCACACGCCCCCAGGGGCATATCTGCCCCCAATCCACTCTACACATGGCTTCCAGACAATCTTTGCAAAACCTGCATGTAACCACATCGCTACCCAGTGGGAGACCCTGGTGGGGTTTGCCTGGCTTGAGGGCTCAACTCCCAGCTCCCACACTAAGGGGTAGGTCACAAGCCCTCCGTCCTGCAGCCCATCTTCTAGCCCAGTGCTGGGGGCCTGCACAGCGAGGCTCTGTGTTTGCCATGTGCACCGACGGGTGAGCGGTTGGCTCCCTGTGGTGTCTGAGGGCATCAGCACAGGCACATCTGTTCATGTAAAAATCACAGTCCCGCTTAATTAGGTTAATCGGGATCGTACCTCTTGCAGCTGCTGTCCAAGCCTTCCCCTCGCTCTGGCCAAGCTGGCTCCTGTGCGCTTGGGAAGCTCCCTTTTCTTCAGGTGCAGGAGAGGATGCTTGCTCACAGGCCCTGGAAGAAAACCCAGCCAAGTGTCTGGGCAGGAGATGGATGGGATCTGTCTGACCTGGGACAGCTGCGGACCCCTGTGCTTGCCAAGTTGCCATTGGGTGGGCGCCTCCCTTCAGGCTGAGCAGACGGATAGCCCAGAGCCGGTCCTCCGGGCTCCTGTGCTCAGGCTGCCTGGCCTCCTCTGTGCCTGTGCTCCTGCATCAGGGCTCCCGTCCACCCTTGTCCTCAGACCAGACCCGTGCATGCCCAACCTCTCTCCCCTCTGCTCTCCAAATCCACCCTTTTAATAAATCCAGCTGGGGCCTCATGTCCTCCCTGGAAGCCCCTTCTCACACACTGGAACTCTCCCTCCTCTGAGCTCCCAGAGTCTGGGCTGAGCTTCTTTTGGGCACCAGGCATCTACGTTTTCCTTCCCTCTTCCCTGAGTTTCTTCCTCCGTCCTCTCCTTCAGTAAGCGAGTGCCTGCTCTGTGTGTGATGCTGAAAGTACAGATGTGGAAAAGGTAGCCCCTCACTCCCACCTCTGCTAACTGAGAGCTGTGATGACACAGAGGCGGGGTCCCCACCGGGGCCCGTGGCACGGGAATGGCCAGGAAAGCTTCTGGATGGAGGGAGGGTCAAGCGTCACATCTTGAATGAACAAAGGGCACTGGGTAATCAAGGGAGGAGCATGTGGAAGGGCTTTGCTGTCAATGGGCAAGAGGACGTCTGAGATGGGAAGGCACCTGACTCTGTGCAACGTCATGCTGACCGCTGCAGCAGAGGGGAGAGTCTCTGGGAGCGTGGCCACCCGATCTCGGTGCTGAGCATCTGTGTGTCACACTTAGGTTGCTCAGGGTGCCAGGCATATCACAGCAAAAACTGCTGGATGGGCAGGGAGTCACTTTCTGGCTCTGGAGGGCAGATCGCCCACTTACCCCAGGATGCATCCTGCATACCTTTCAGGTTCAAAATAACTTGTTTTCATGTTGCAGGGAGTCAGACAATATAGACAATAAAGGATTATTTTTTAAAAAAAACCCTATTATCTGCAACTCCCAAATCACCGATTTAAAAATTATGTATGAATTAGAGGTGAAAAATAACAAAGTGCTGTTGCTTTCATCTGTATTCCCTTGACAATTAGGGAGTTTAAGCTTTTCTGTTGTTTTCCTTTGCACATTTACATTTGCTCTTTTATAAACTAAGCATTTACTTCTTGTCTTTTTTTTTTTTATTGCTTTGCAAAAAGTCTACACATTGAAAGATAATAACAGTTCGATGAACATAGCAAGTATTTCCCTAAATGATGTTTGTCTTTTAACTTTGTTTATTATTTTGTGTTTTCACTACTCGGAAATGTTTGCTTTCAATACGTTCTATAATTGCGTCTATCATTCTTTTCCTTTATGGTTTTGTCTTTGGTATCATGTTTAAAAACATGTCCCCCACTCCAATATTACATAAATAGCCATCTATGTATTGTAAACTAATTGTATGGCTTTACTTTTATATTTAATTCTTTAGTTTCCCTGTAATTTGTTCAATCCATGGCACCAGGATGAGATCTATCCTAATTCATTTTCCCAAATGACTGATCCCTCGTTTATTTGAAATGTACAATTCTCATGTACTAGTCTTATATATACTTGAATTATTTTCATAATTTCTATTCTATTCTAATGCTTTGACTTTTTCTCTCCATCAACACCAAACTGTTTAAATTATTTTAGCTTCTTGCTATGTTTTAATGTCTGGTAGGACTTGTTTCACCTGAATATTCTACTTTTTTCTTATTCTGTGTTCAGAGATGAAATTTAGCATTATTTTGTTGAGTTCTAAAACTCTTCATTGCTAGCTGCCTATTTAATTTCCATTCCTTTCTTCTTCCTAGACTTCCTCATAGCATGGGTGACAAATGACCCAGTTTTTACCAATTAGATATAAGTGATACTTTTCCTGCTGGGAGTCCCAGAAAAAAATTGTTTTCCTGATTAAGAGGGACTCACTCCTCTGGTGGGCATAATTTCCTTTTTATCCTGCCTGGAATGTGGCTGATATGTCTGGAGCAGCAGCAGCTACCTTGTGCATATTGTACAATTGACATAACAGAATAGATTAAAAAGATAATAGAAAGATAAAGGGGCATAGACCCCCCTTTGACATCATGCAGCTGTCCTTTTAGTACTTGATTGTCTATTTTTGAACTTCCTGTTAAAAGAGAAAAATAAATCAATTTTTGGTTAAGTGACTATAGATGGATTTCTGTTCCATGCAAACTCAATCCTATTTGGACTTTTAATCAAATTTCCTTTCATTAACTGGTTATTTGGAAGGAGTATGTGTACATTACAACATTAAGACATTCTGCAGTCTCATCATATGTATTGCAGAATTTAAATTCAAGTTCACTTTGCTGTCACTATCATACCACAGTGTCTGCTCACTCATGCTGTTCAGACCTCCCCATAAGGAACCCATTTACCCTCCTCTCTACCGGTCTGGGTCCTGACCACCAGCCTCTTCCAGAGTCTTTCTGAAATACTCTCCACCATGAGCTCTCTCTTTTCTGTAGTGGGTTCCACTGTACCTGGTGCTCGGCCATGGTTGGGGACAGGAGAGCGTTTTCAAGAAAGAACAGACTCTACAAGTGTAACAGGGTAATAAGTCTCATGATTGCACTTAATAGAGGGAAAGGGAGCTAGTGCTTCTTTTGTACCTAGCCAGGCTCTGTGGTGTGATTAGGGCTATTCACAAAGACTTGTTTCTCTCCTTTCTTCCAGACCCCTGTGGAGCTGCATTCCCACCCTGCTGCTGACTCAGGGCAGAGCTGTGAGTTTGCTGTGGCCCCAGAGAGTAGAAATGGGCTGGCACTCACTTTCCGTGGCCTCTCTCTTCCCCTATCTCTGCAGCTGGAGTCCCTGCAGATGATGGTGTCCTGTCTGCCTGGGGCCCTGGAGGGGCACGAGGACATGACGTGTGAGTGAGCAAGTGGCTTGTCACCACAGTTTACACAGCCTGTCCTGTCTGATATGGCCACCTCATCCTGTTGAGACACTGGGACATAGACTTAACAATTCCCGTTCCATCGGCAAGAACATGGAGGCTTAGAGAGGTAAAGACACATACGCCCAGTCGTGAAGGGTTGCCTGCTTTGGGACGCCACCCAGGCTGCCTGCCTAGAAGGCCGGCACTTGTCTGTAAAGCCATTTGCTTCTAGTTCAGCCTTGGGTCTCCTCTGTAGAGTTTTTGGGCATTTGTATCTCATCTTTCAAACTAGATATAGACATCTTACCTCTGTTTGTACTGCCCTTAGTGACACAACACAGGCACAGAGCAGGATTAGGGAACGCTTGCTGCATTCGTGACCACAAAGCTGGTAGCGGCCCACATGCCACTCCCAGGAGGCCAGTTCTCATGTCAGCAAGTCTAGGGACTTCCCTGGAGGTCCAGTGGTTAGGACTCCGCACTTCCATTGCAAGGGGCACGAGTTCGATCCCTGGTCGGGGAACTAAGATTCTGCATGCTGCATGGTGTGGCCAAAACCAGAAAGCATCCATCCTGTCAGCAAGTCTACACTGAGGGCAGCTCAGCGCCTGGTGCACCTGGCTCCTGGGGACAAGGGTATCTTGCCCTGAGTTCCTCCCATGATGCCTGGACCAAAAGTCTGGGTCCAGACAGGCTTGCCCAGGGCCACATGGTTCCTCTAGCCCACGGAATGTGCAGGAGACCTGCCTTTCCCATGGGGGTCCCCACCGAGCTGCCTGTGGCAGACACCAGCTGTGTCTGCTTGCTCTGGGCTCACTCCCACACTCGGTTCCATCTAAAAGCTGTGCAGAGTCACCTGCTCATTCCCTGTCCGGGGCCCTCCCCCGATTCAGGCCCCTTGCTTGGACGGCAGTGAGGAGTCTGGACTTTTGGGCCTTGGCTGGGGACAGGGGCCCAGGTCCTTCCAGCATCATCTGCTGGAAGGTGTGTGAGGAGGAACATGACCCAGGTGGATGGTCCGGTGTGGTACCACAGTGGAGGGGTGCCAGTCAGGATGGGGGGTGCACCCAACATTCAAGGCTCTCCGTAAGCCCTTTGTGCACATACAGTCACATCAGTGAGGCCATTGCTAGGTCTGGGCACCTTCAATGTGTCCTTGGGTTGTTGGAATGGCTTATTCCACCACCGAAGAGGATCTGGAGAAAAGAATCCTCTCTTCGCATAATCCCTTGGGGCTTTGGTGAGGAAGTGAGCATTGCGGCACGTGGTACATAGATGTGAGTGAGTGAGTGCAGACACGCGGGCGGACGACACGCCCCTCCTGGTTCTGGTCAGGCACAGGTCTCTGCTGTGTCTGTGTCTGAGCGTGCACACACACACGCCCGCATCTGTCTGTCCACCCAGATACCACACCCCCTGCAGGCCTTCCGTGAGGCAGGCGTGTGCTGGCTTCTGGACACCCTCCTGCACGCACTGTGTTGATACTGGAAGGTGGCGGTCTGCCGGACCTCTTGCTCTCGGGGCCTCTTCCAAGGTACTGGTGGTGCTGGCGGGGGCCTCCCAGTGGGTTCACATGGCCAGTTTTTACTAAATTTTCAACTGCAGTCTCTGAAGACTCTCTCTCTTTCTGGTCCGACTTTCTGCCATGTCTTTCACTTCCTCTCACTCCAGGGGTTGTTGGTGTTTTGGGATCCAGAAGAGGGGAAGCTGAGCTGGGCATATGCTCAGTTTGGATTAAGTGGGATAATTGCATGGAGATTGCCATCATGTCCACGTGTTTATCACTGCTAGTCCTTTGGGGCTTCTAGGAATATTCCCACCATACTCTGTATCTAGCATCTGGCACATAATGTGAGGATACAGGTCAGAGAGGGTACTGCGTGATGTGTCTTAATTCCTCCAGACCCCAGAATGTGAGAGTCTTGGAGGAGAGGCAGGTTACAGTGGAAGGGAGTCAGGAGGTAGTCTGTGAAGCACTCATCCAATCATCAGGTGAGTGAATGAATGAGGCAGTGGGCGGAGTCAGGCAGTGGGTGGAGTCAGGAGGTGGGCGGAGTCAGGAGGTAGGCAGGGGAGGCAGACCAGGCCAGAGGGGCCAATAGCCCCGACCCTAGAGTGTGGAAAGCATGCCGTGGTGTCAGGAGGCCCTGGGTGGTCTCTGCAGGGAGTGCGTGTGACTTCTGTTTTGGAGAGGGCAGAAGACTATGCCATCAGGGGGCTGCTGGGGGTCCTGGGAGGAGATGACATTGGCCTCAAGGAGGCTGTTGGGAGTGATGGGGAAGGAGGACTCAGTAGGTTCTGTGTTGGGGGCTGAGTTTCTAGGACCGGCCGATGGATTGGAGCCCATTGGTGAGAGAAAGAGGAATCAGAGGAACACCTAGGATTTTGGCCTTAAACTAGTGAGTAGATCGTGTCATAAAGAATACTAAGGAGGAGGAGAATATTTGAGTTGTTTAGAAGATGCATGAGGCATCTTCTGGACGTCCAGAGGAGACATCAAGAAAGAGCTGATGTTGTGGAGAAAAAGGAACCCTCCTACCCTGTCTGCAGAAATGTAAATTGGTGCAGCCACTATGGAGAACAGTGTGGAGGTTCCTTAAGAAACTGAAAATAGAGCTACCACATGATCCAGCAATCCCACTCCTGGACATATATATGGAGAAAAACATGGTTTGAAAATATACATGCACCCCAATGTTCACAGCAGCACTATTTCCAATAGCCAAGACATGGAAGCAACCTAAATGTCCATCGACAGATGAATGGATAAAGACGATGTGGTACATATATGCAATGGAATACTACTCAGTCATAAAAAAGAATGAAATAATGTCATTTGCAGCAACATGGATGGACCTAGAGATTGTCACACTGAGTGAAGTAAGTCAGACAGAGAAAGACAGATATATGATATCACATATATGTGGAATCTAAAAACAGGATACAAATGAACTTATTTACAAAACAGAAACAGATTCACAGACATAGAAAACAAATTTATGGTTACTAAAGGGGAAAGGGGGGAGGGATAAATTGGGAATTTGGGATTAACATATTCACACTGCTATATATAAAATAGATAACCATTAAGGACCTACTGTATAGCATGGGGAACTGTGTTCAATATCTTGTAATAACCTACAATGGAAAAGAATCTGAGAAAGAAAATGTATGTATATCTGAATCACTTTACACCTGAAGCATTGTAAATCAGCTATACTTCAATTAAAAAAAAAAAACTTTAACAAAAGAAGAAGGAGCCAATGGACATGCCTGGAGGCATGGGAGGTCCAGACTGCGTGGAGGAGGAATGGGGAGGAGGGATCCTGGGTGCTTGGGGAAAAAGAACTTGCTTTCAGCCCCTCTTCGAGGCTCCTGCTGAGAGTGAAGAGGCTTGGGGTCCACGTTCCTCGAAGGGAAACGCTCCACCAGACAGCGGAGGAGTGCCTGGCAGTGCGGGTATCCCATGGAGCCAGGCTCAAGGTCAGATGAGTTGTTGGCCTGGGGACATTTCAGGGCTCTCCACCTCAGAGCCAAAGGCTGAGTGAGTCCTCACCTTCAACAGCTGGTCGACCTGAAAAGAAAAAAGCAACCAAAGAATTTGTCTGAGGGTGTTTACATGAGGATTTGCTACACTGTGGTTGTACCTGCACGAGTCAAAGAGTGGGGAAACTGAGGCCAGGACCAGCTATCCTTGGAGTTCGGAGGCCTGGCCAAGAGGGGACCCATATGCCTCCATTTCTGCTCAAGTGTTCCAGACCTCCAGGGCTGTGAGCAGGCTATTCAAGAAACGCACTATATAACCGCATTTTGCAAGCCGCCTGGGGTGATTAAAATGCATATTGTGATTAAAGCAGGCTTGATGTGAATTTCACAGCTCTTGCCACTTTCTCTTCCTGTCTTCCTTCCTTGCTAATCTCTTTTGCTTTCCAATTACACTGCATATGTTCTGCTGGGAGTGTGAGAATCCATCTTCTTTGGGAGAGCCTGCTAATTACCCTCTAGGGTGGGGCTGTGCTGCAGACTTTGCCGGAGCAGAAGAGGGGAAAGGACAGAATTGACCCCAGGCTCCACCAGGAAAGATATTGCTGTTGAGTGATCGGCAGAATCAAGCTTTAATTATTTATGATTGTGTTAATAATAATTTATTTCATGTGAGTGGAGGTGCATGCTCTCTGTGAAAGACACAGACGTGATGACATTCTGGGGAAATGGAACTGGGTATTTGCGAAGATTAGGAGCCTGGCTGAGGGCGGGGAGGTCCTGACACCCGTTGCCTGTGTGCACACTTCCATCTCTCTGAGATGCACTCAGGGCAGTGAACCTAACTGCCTGGACTGAGAGTCTCCCTTACCAGAGCCAATGAACACGAACACGCAGTGTGTGATGGGCAGTGAGCAGGCAGGCCTGGGGACAGGAGAGGGGGGAAAGGTCAGGCCTGGGGAGTACGGTCTGATCAGGGAAGGTGGGGAGGGTGTCTGCTGGAGTGGTGCTCACTGGTTCTTTCTCTCTTTATTCACACCCACCTGGAGGGGCCCGGAACCCTTCTAGGTGTTGGGGGTACAGCAGTGGACTAGACTGATACCACACCCACCCACATTTATATATTTATACAGACACTATAGTGATGAGTACTATGAATGAAAGAGAGAAACGAGGCAGAGTAAAGGGGATACAAACATGTGTGTGTACAAATCAGGGAAGGCCTCTCTAATAAGGTAAAATTTAGCAGCATCCAGAAGGAAGTTAGGCAGCCATGGAGATGCCTGAAAGAGCATTTAGCAGAGGGAACAGCAAGTGCAAAGGCCCTGGGGCAGGGGCACGTTCAGCAAGATCTAGGCTGCAAGAAACTTATAGAGAGTAAGGGACCTGCAGCAGGAGGTAAGGGGGGACTGGAAGCAGATGAGACCTGTGCCTGTTGGGGAGTTTTGCCCCCAGCTCCCTCAGGGCCCCTGCTCATGCCTTGCCTCCTGACACGCCCCTCTCCTTAAGGAGAGGGACGTCACGCATATCAATCGCCTTCTCTGTGTTCTTTGTGTGTCTTGTAGGTCAGTATGACCACTTTCATTTTGCAGATGAGGAAGTAGAGGCCCATGAAGTTTCAATGAGTTGTCCTCCTAGCGGGGGGGCGGTGCTGGAGAGAGGTAACCCCTGCACCCTTTGCATGCTGCCCACTAGCAGCCCTTATCGCACACCTGGTCACACCTGTGTCTCTCTCCACGCTGCCCACCAGGATTTCTCGCTGCACTTGGTTGAGGACCTGCTGCTTTGTGCTTGCAAAGGAGCTTGGCAGAGGGGGACGACGAGTGCTGTGCATCGCTGCTGGAAGAGAGCAGAAGATGCCTTTCCACCTCAGTCCTTCCACGCTGTTGGCTTAGGCCGTGGGTTCAAGGGCCAACGCTCAGGACTGGCTCAGCAGCATAAGGAAACTCACCCCGGGCAGGCCCGTTGGCCACAGCAACCTTCCCTCGGAGCCCAGCTTTGCACTCTCCGTCGGGACTCTTCTCATTACCTCTGCCCTAAGGCTGCACAGTCTCTAATTTTCCAAGTCCCAGGTCCTGTTTTTATTCCATTATATTATGGAGAGTCACAGTTAATGGGGGGCCTAACGTACAATGGTCTGTCCCATCATCACAAGGATTGGGCGCCTCTGCTTAGCCTGGGGGATTATCAAAGTGTCACCAGTGGCTCCAGGTGAGGATGTGCTCGTGGAGTCAGGGGAGGCCCCCTGAAATGTCTCAAAATAGCACAGCGGGCAGGGCAATGGCTGGCTTTCAGCACAGAGTCCTCTCCAGAGCTTGGCGTGGACACTGTTCAGTGCTGGGGTCACAGGGCTGAGGACATCTCTTCAGATGGGGCACCCATTTCTGCTGGGCTTGTAGTTGAAAATGACTCTACTGGCAGTATTGCTATTATCTGTTAACTGAAAATAATTTAATGAAGGGATGAAAAGAATTAATAAGAGTTGATAAGGCATCCGATGAACTGCAATGGTGAGAAGCCATCACCTGAGGCCTCACGCAGGAGTGAGGGGAGGGGGCCTGGGGCTGCGAAGGTATTATTATTATTGTAATTATTGTTTGCTACATTTATTATTAGCATTTGAAAATTGTGGTAAAGTATATATAACAAAGTTTAGCATGGTAACCATTTCTAAGTGTTCAGTAGTGTTAAGTGCATTCCCATTGTTGTGCAAACATCACCCATCCATCTCCAGAATACTTTCATCTTGCAAAACTGAAACTCTGTATCCATGGAACACTAACTCCCCATTCCCCTCCCCCAGCCCCTGGTACCACTATTCTACATTCTGTCTCTGAAGCTGACTACTCTAGGTAACTCATATATAAGTGGAATCATGCTGTATTTGTCTTTTTTGTGACTGACTTATTTCACTCAACTTAACATCCTCAAGGGTCATCCAGGCTGTAGCATGTGTCAGAATTTCCTTTTTCTTAAAGGCTGAATAATATTCCACTGTATGTATATACTGGGCACGTGGGTTGCTTCCAGCTTTTGGCTCTCGTGAATAAAGCTGCCAGGAGCATGGGTGCACAAGTATCTCTTCAAGACCCTGCTTTCAATTCTTTTGGGTGTATACCCAGAAGTGGAGTTGCTGGCTCATATGGTATTTCTATTTTTAATATTTTGAGGAACGAACTGGTAGTATTATTTTTTTTTCACCAAGTTTATTTTTATTTATTTATTTATTTTAACATCTTTATTGGAGTATAAATGCTTTACAATGGTGTGTTAGTTCCTGCTTTATAACAAAGTGAAGCAGCTATACATATACATATATCCCCATCTCTCCTCCCTCTTGCGTCTCCCTCCCACCCTCCCTATCCCACCCCTCTAGGTGGTCACAAAGCACCGAGCTGATCTCCCTGTGCTATGCGGCTGCTTCCCACTAGCTATCTACTTTACATTTGATAGTGTATATATGTCCATGCCACTCTCTCACTTGGTCCCAGCTTACCCTTCCCCCTCCCCGTGTCCTCAAGTCCATTCTCTATGTCTGCATCTTTATTCCTGTCCTGTCCCTAGGTTCTTCATAACCATTTTTTTTTTTTTAGATTCCATATATGTTTGTTAGCATACGGTATTTGTTTTTCTCTTTCTGACTTACTTCACTCTGTATGACAGACTCTAGGTCCACCCACCTCACTGCAAATAACTCAATTTCATTTCCTTTTATGGCTGAGTAATATTCCATTGTATATATGTGCCATGTCTTCTTTATCCATTCATCTGTTGATGGACACTTAGGTTGATTCCATGTTCGTAGTGTTATTATTATTATTATTATTATTTTTGCGGTACGCGGGCCTCTCACTGTTGCGGCCTCTCCCGTTGCGGAGCACAGGCTCCGGACGCGCAGGCTCAGCGTCCATGGCTCACGGGCCCAGCTGCTCCACGGCATGTGGGATCTTCCCTGACCGGGGCATGAACCCGTGTCCCCTGCATCGGCAGGCAGACTCTCAGCCACTGCGCCACAAGGGAAGCCCCGGTAGTATTATTTTTAATTGCTGAAGTGATCATCCTCCTTCTTCTTCTGAATCTCCTT
The DNA here is from genome assembly GCF_964374135.1 of Grampus griseus. Lineage (NCBI taxonomy): Eukaryota > Metazoa > Chordata > Mammalia > Artiodactyla > Delphinidae > Grampus > Grampus griseus. The sequence continues at coordinate 110,543,209 of NC_139001.1, forward strand.
GTTCCCATTTGTAACCGAGTAAGTTTGTTCTTCTCAGTGCAGTTTTTTTTTTTTTAATTGGGGTATAGCTGCTTTACAATGTTGTGTTAGTTTCTGCTGTATGATGAAGTGAATCAGCTGTATGTATACATACATCCTCTCCCTCTTGGACCTCCCTCCCACAGCCATCCCGTCCCACCCATCTAGGTCATCACAGGGCAGCGAGCGGAGCTCTCTGTTTTACACACGGAAGTGTATATAGGTTAGTCCTAGTCTCCTAATTCGTCCCACCATCCCCTTCAGTTTGATAGAGTCTGCTCTGCAGTAAACTGTAGAGCACCTTGTGAATCTTAGTTATTATTTGGTATCTCTTCCCTCTTCTCCCACTCTCCTCGGAATTTTTGGTGGGTTCTCAGCACTGTGCTATACAGGTATCTGTGTCCTGCTGTTGGCTCAGTGGTGGGTACGAGGTTAGGTTGGGCTCTGCTTTCACGGGAGGCTTTAGAACAGGGTGGCATCTCGGTGGTGCTGACCACCGGGGTTGGGGGGAAGTGACGACTCCAGGGAAACATGTCTCTGCAAAGCCTCGATTTCCTAACTGTCCATGAGGCAAGCATGATGACCACACGAGAGCCCTCACTGTGCCCATGTCTTGTCACGCATGTACATGGGGGGCAGGTCTCAGGGAGTGCGGCGGTGGATGTGGAGGTCACCCTGGGGCCACACGCATGCACTTTGCTGGGCGTGCTGCTTTCCCCCTGCATCCCTTCTGCCAGCTCATGGCACCCCGTCCACCCAGGGGTCCCAGCCTGGAGCCAGGATCCCTGCTACTTCTCCCCACTTCCAATCCGTCACCAAGCCCCTCCCCCATCTCCTGCCTCTTAAATCTCTCTTAAAGTCACCATCCCTCACCAGCACTGTGACCTTATCCAGAACCCAATCTTGTCCAGGTTCCCCTAGGACCCAATCTGGCTAGAGCCTTCTCCGTCCGGTCTCCACCCAAAAGCCTCTGGGATCTTCGTAAACTGTCAATTTGGCGAATGAATGAATAACCGCCTTGTTGATGCCCCGAGAGCATCCCCCACCTCAGGAGCAGGTCCCCACTCGTCACGGCACCCAACCCCCAACCCTGCCTTCAGCCCAACTCTCCCACTCCAGCCTTGTCAGCCACTTGTCTTCACAGCACAGGGAGCCTCTGGCATCCTAAACTCCCTCACTCCAGCCTCTTAGCATGGCTGGCCCTCAGGCCTGAGCTGAGATGTTGCTTCTCCATGGGGCCGTCTGGAGTGAAGGGGGGCAGCTTCCCCCTCTGCCTCTGCAGAGCTCATACTTAACGTTCATTCCAGCACTTATTACCCTCCTTGGCAACTTCCTGTTTTCATCTTGAGCCTGTAAGCTCTTCAAGGGCATGTCTCCTTCACCATGACAGGTCTCCCTGCGTGGAAATACTTTCAAAGAAAACCAGTGAAGGGAAGGACACATCCAGGATTCTGAAGCTAACTATGTAACCTGCCTGACCTTTAGCACAACCTTCCTCCCCAGACACTGACCTCCCGTCCAGCACGCCACTGTCACCCCCGGAGCCGGACAGCACCTGTCCCTCTGAGGCTCGCCCAGCATCCTTGCTGTGTCTCCCTAGTGGGCCCATTCATTTGGGGACACTTTCCAGTGTCCGAACTGGGATCTCTGAGTGGACTTGCTGGACACCCTGTTTCTGCAATTACGTGAACGTTCTTTGCTAACCACGCTAGTACGCTGGCCCGTCTGGAGTTTTGCTAATTTTTAGAAAATAGAACTGTGGGTTTTTTTTTTTCTTTCTTTCTTTTTTTTTTTTTTTTTTGTGGTACGCGGGCCTCTCACTGTTGTGGCCTCTCCCGTTGCGGAGCACAGGCTCCGGAGCTCCGGACGCACAGGCTCAGCGGCCATGGCTCACGGGCCCAGCCGCTCCGCGGCATGTGGGATCTTCCCGGACCAGGGCACGAACCCGCGTCCCCTGCATCGGCAGGCAGACTCTCAACCACTGTGCCACCAGGGAAGCCCCTAGAACCGTGTTTTAAACATGCCCAAGTATGAGTGTGTATCTGTGCACTCTTACCCGCCCTTATGTGCCGTGTAGGAGTCAGCTGGCTCCTGGGAGGCCAGCAGGGAGTGTCAGGGGCATGGCACTCAGAAGGAGCTGGGTCTCAGTTTCTGTAACGCCCTCTGTATCACCCGCTGACCCACAGACACTTAGTGCAGTGGTATCGGAGCAGAAAGCCTCCACCAGCACCTCTAACGACAGAGTCCGTGTGACCCCTTGGCCCCACACCTGCAGCCTTGTGCATTGGTCCAGGGCTCCTCCGGCAGCCCCTCCAGCCCCCTGGGCCCCTCATCCCTCAGGATTTCTCCACTGTGCTCCCCAAGGGCCCTACGAATTGCTACTCACCCAGTTTTCACATTGCTCATGTTATCTGTTTATGTGTCTGCCTGACACATAGACAAGTGAGTCCTTGAGTGCAGCGTAGTTGGCCTGTGTGGCTGCGAGGCCCCGAGGCAGGGTTTGCCACCTGGCAGGCAATCAGGAGAGAAGGATGAGCACGGGAGGGCGTGAATGCACCGACCACTGAAAATGACAGCGGCCTCTTCGGGGCCATCCTCAGGCCTTTGGTGGAGGAAGGAGCCCGGCCTAGCAGTCGTGTGTGCTCCAGCTCTTCCTCTGTTGCTATAATAGTAATTTTGCATTACTGATAATCATTTGTAAGCACCTCAGTAAACAAAAAGCAGGGATTTGAGCTGGAGTTTACAACGCATACAAGTTTATTTAATTATTTATTTATTTTATTAATTTTTATTTTTGGCTGCGTTAGGTCTTCGTTGCTGTGCGCGGGCTTTCTCTGGTTGCGGCGAGCGGGGGCCACTCTTCGTTGTGGTGTGTGGGCTTCTCATTGTGGTGGCTTCTCTTGTTGAGGAGCATGGGCCCCAGGTACACGGGCTTCAGTAGTTGTGGCACATGGGCTCAGTAGTTGTGGCTCGTGGGCTCTAGAGCGCAGGCTCAGCAGTTGTGGTACACGGGCCCAGTTGCTCTGCAGCATGTGAGATCTGCCTGGACCAGGGCTTGAACGAGGGACCCCCACATTGGCAGGTGGATTCTTTTTTTTTTTTTTGCAGTACGCGGGCCTCTCACTGTTGTGGCCTCTCCCGTTGCAGAGCACAGGCTCCGGATGCGCAGGCTCAGCGGCCATGGCTTATGGGCCCAGCCACTCTGTGGCATGTGGGATCTTCCCGGACCGGGGCACGAACCTGTGCCCCCTGCATCGGCAGGCGGACTTTCAACCACTGCGCCACCAGGGAAGCCCTGGCAGGCAGATTCTTAACCACTTCGCCACCAGGGAAGCCTGTGAGGCTGGAGGGGAAAGTGGGGTGGGCCAGTAGGTGGGCTGGTGGCTACACTCTGTGCCCTTACTGGGGTGGGCCCCACCTGACTCCTCGTCTCCACTGATCAGAGAGAGAAACACAATCATTCATACGATAAGGGAAACCAGCTGCTTTCTCGGACCCCTGGTTTTGGGACCCTGGGCCCGACAGTCAGCTCCCAGGTTCTCCAGCAGGGTCTCAGAGGGAGAAATTCTGAGCCATGTGGCCAAAGCAGGGCGCAGGGAGCAGAGCCTGCAGATGGGCACGCCCAGCCCATCTGATCCCGGGGAGATGAGAAGAGTCCACGGCCCCGGAGGACAGCCTGGTGGCCTGGAGCAGACAGCAGAGCCTCCCGAGGCCATGGTGGTCCAGAGGAAAAAGGGCCCTCAAACAGCCTATATTTGGTGAACGACAAACAGGATGACGGACGACGGATGTGAAAATATGGGGAGAAATAGAAAACTCAGCAAACTGCATACAGGCGGGGCTTTATCACCACCAGGGTTATAGAGTCTCTACCCAGCCCCGCCTCCCTCTTCCAGACTCTTTACGGATCCTGGATCCTCTGTGTGACAGTGACAGCATCAAGGAAAGTGGACCTGGGTGTGGAAACCTGTTTGTTGTTTGAAAGACATTAGCCATTTGACTGATGGGCCAGAGGAAGGCTGAGAGGTGGGAGGATTCGGAAGCTTCTCCCATAGCCTCAGGGGCTTTGGACCTGAATCTGCTGGTGTGTGACACTTCCAGGGCAGCAGAATGCCTCGGGCCTGGAAGAAGCAGACTGGAACTCAGCCCTAGCCCCAAGAGATGCTTCTCAAGGGTTCTGCACTGAACCCCTGGCATGGCCGTGCCCCCTGCTCTGGGTGGGGAGCAGGATGGTGTGGGGTGGAGAGAAGGGCCTGGGACGCACCTGAGGCCTCTAGGCGACCTTGGACCCACACTGGAATGTGGTCAGTGTTGCCACTGAACTGTGTGCGGACCTCGGGCAAGCTGTTAATTGCAGGCCTTACATGGAAATGTCTGCGTGACATGCGTACATGGCTGGGGCTCACCAAACACCAGTCCCCGACCCTAAGTTCTTCATGCACGCGCATACCAACTGTTGCTTGGTTGGGTAGTGGGTCTGGTTTAGATCAGGGAAACCCGTCTGTCCCAGGCACCTCTAGGTTAGACTTCCTGGGGAGAAACGGATTGGCTGTTTAAGATGAACATTTGTGGAATGACATCAACAATTACAGAGCCTGAAGTTAGGGGAAACCAGTGGGATTTATGGGATGCAGGTTCCCATTGAATTACAGCATCTTGTTTGTATTCCTACGCATCACACTGAGCCCTCCGTGCCCATGGGAAGAGCAGGCGGGGCATTGTTCTTTCTTTCTCCTAGTCAGTCTCCAGTATGGGCACAGCCATGGGCAGAAATCACCTTCCTCCAGCACAGCCCCTATCCCCAGCCCCGCAGGAGCAGCCTAGGGAAATAAAATAATGAGAAGCAGCGCCATCACAGTTTTTCCATCACGATGGGCACCCAGCTAGGAAAGCACTCCTGCCTTCCCCACCCTCAGTCACTTAGGTGCCTCGCTGGACAGTGTTCTCTGCTTCCTGAGGGAAGGTAGGTAGAAGACGGGTGCCCGTCTGCATCATGGGAGGGGCCCAGAGGCAGCAGCCCCCGGAAGCCTGCTGGACACCTGGAAAGGGCTTCCTTGGACTGGCCACGCAGCAGGTCACTCTCGGCTCTCACGGGGCAGCGGCCCCACTGGAGCCCACAGCCGGCCTCGCCCGGGCTCCCCAGACCTCACACCCCTTGAAGTGTTCAGCTGCCCCTGCTCTCTGCCCTTCCCCTCTGCCCTCCAGGAACGTGGGAGGAGCACCGCCCAGCAGGTGTCCTGACTTCACACCCATCCTGCTTCACGGACTCTCGAGCAGGAGTCTGATCACTTCTGTGATTCTGTTCTGCCCCTAAACAGCCACACGTCTTGCCCGTGGCCTCGCCTGCCCACCTCGTGCCATCACCTGCCCTTGCAGTGCCCTGAGCAGAACACACTGTGCTGTGCTGCCTCCTTTTTAAAATGTTTGAATTACAGTAACTATTGATATTTACTTGGAGGTTTCAGTCAGCCAGTGACGGTCCTCTGACATAATGAAACGGTGACTTTGTGAGACTGGATCTGCACAGTTTCCTTAGCTAGATGTGAGTTTACAGATAGGGTCGACTTTCTTTTAGAGTTTTAAAACATTTTCTTTTCTTTTTTGTTTTTTTTTTCCAGCTTTCTTGATGTATAATTGACAAATGAAAACTGTATATTTAAAGCGTACGACCTGATGTTTTGATATAGTTATACACTGTAAAATGATCACCTCTCAAGCTAATTCGCACATCTGTTACCGCGCATACTTACCATTTTCTTGTCTTTTTTCTGGGTGGGTCGTGAGAACACTTCAGATCTACCCTGGTAGCAAATTTCAAGTCCACATACGACCTTGTAAACTATAGCCCCATCGCTGTGCATTAGATCCCCAGAGCTTACACATCCTGCACAACGGAAACTTTGTGCCTCCTTTTGCTAGGAGTTCCTGCCCACTCCTCTGCTTGGAAGTTCCTATTGACGCTTTGTGACCACTGCATGGGCACCTCCTCTGAGAAGCCTTCCCGCTCCCACCAGCTCCCACCAGGCCCACTCAGGATGTCTGGTACAGGGCTGCTGGGCCGGCACTCAGCACACGGCGCTCCTCCGTGGTGGGTGAGGAGTAGATACCTGGGAGGAGGGGCAGAGAGTTGTTTAAACCCATCAGCATCACAGATGTCCCAGTTTCATCAGCATTTGGATTATAGTCCACATGCTTCTTCCCCTGTGATGGGGAGTCTCCAGAGCCCACGCTGGCTTGGTCTCCTTCCTCCAGGGTTTCCTTTTGTCCTGCCATTCCCAGATCCTGGGGAGACGGAGAGGTGTTGCATGGCCCTGCTTGGCAGGGGGCAGCTCCCCTGCTGGAACACCAGAAGGCCTCTGCCCTGGACTGGCCACTGCCCCCTGGGAAGGGTCCACTTGCTGAGTCTGCACTGCGGTTCAGGAACTACCCAGGGTATGAGCCGTGGTGGGTGGTGGGTGTTGTATTCTGGGCAGGAGAGCAGCATAAGGTCCAGAAGTTTATGCAGCCAACTGGAGTATCTGGGGAGGAAAAAAGGAACTTTGCGTGGACTTCTGTATTATCTACATTTTTTATAAGCAGAAATAACACTTATATTTCTAAAAGAAAGTATATAGACAAAGTATGAAATTTCAAATAATATAGGTCCAGACTGTAACATGGTGAGGCCCGTGACCTTGCAGGTAACCTTGCTGGTGATCCCACTGCCATTCTTCACCTCACGGTCAAGTCTCGGAGGCTCCACCCCCACCTGTGAGGAACCTCTTGCTCAGAGGTCAAGGCCAGGGTCGGGGCAGGGCAGGAGGACTGGCTGTGTGGGGGCCAGACCATCGCCGGCTGAAGGGCCATGACCCTGCGTTCACTAATGGTGTGGAGGACACTACCTACAAAGTCCCTCCCATGGGTCTGCTTCATCCTCCTGACCCACTGTCTCAGCCCAGTTGGGGCATTTCCACACCCAGCAGGGAGAGAGAGTGAGGAAGAACAGGCATCCCAGGCCCCTGCGCGCAGCTGCCTCCTGATCTGTTCTGACAGTCCTCAGCCTCGCCTGACGTGTGGAATGGCTCTGATCCAGTTTCTACCTCTGGTCCAGCCCGCCCCTTCTGGGTCACGAAGGCCCCAGTGGGGAGGAAGAGCATGCATTTGGGAGCGTGGATCCAAGTTCAATTCCTGGGTTGCCACTTACAAGCTGTTCATCCTGAAGAGGACACGCTTCTTGGACCCTCCGTGTCCTCTTCCAGTTGCATAGATAGTAAGCGACAGGTTCCTCACAAGGCTACCGTAGGGGAAAAAAGACCATGTACGTAGTGTCCAGATGGGGCTGGGCCTGAGTAGGTGCTCTGTAAATATCTGTCACCTGTCCGGTCAGCCACTCCCTCTCCGAACCCCAACATCAAGTCGGGGTGTGAATGTGACATAAGACCTGCTCAAATGGGATTTAAGTTTTCTTCCAGCTCCACGTGACAAAGCAAGTTAGATAAGGCATTCTGGCTGGCTCTGGGGAGGGGGCTTCCCCGCCCCAGTCCTCATAACCAAGCTTCACTTGCTCTGATCTCACCTGGTAGGTGAGCAACGGAAGTGCCTGCCTTCTAGTCTGGTTGGAGGTTGGTCGCAGTGCTGTGTTTCCCCCTGAGCCTCGAAGGCAGAGGGCCCAGCCCTGCGAGCCTGGATCCACATCAGCACCCAGGCTGAGCACACGTCCCTCTGCAGCTCCAAGCTCACTGGCTTCTGGGAACGCCACCTCCCTTCCTATCTGTAAATGTAAGAAGTGAGATGCTGACAGATTACCCTGGGCACATCCCCAGGTGCCAGGCCAGCAATCTTGCTTCTTATCAGCTCATGTGGCCAAGAAATAGTGGGGCTGGCAGAGGGAGCTTTACCTGGTAAGGCCTGTGGACTAACAGCAAGGGAGTGTCCAGAAACAAGGGGTTTCCTTAGAGCCCACAGGTTTTTTCCTTACCTACTGCCACCTCTGTTGGCTTCTCCTCAATTGCCTGGGAATCTTTGCTTATCTCAGGACTCACACCATCCCCTGCGTGAGTCAGTGAAACACAGATTTATTTTAATACAATACATATGGATGTGGCATCTATTAATCATTCATCCACTTCTCCAACAAATCTTTAACGTAAACACACTCTATGCCAGACACTGTACTGGAAGGTGCAGGGGACATGGTGATGAAGACAACTGCCTTGGACACTGACCTCGGGGGCCCAGAGCCCCATGGGAGCAGATGAGCATTGATTAAGTAATGAAGAAAGTGCAAACTCTACCGCAAACAGTGATAAATACCTTGGAGGACACACTTTGGAACTTATCACAGGGGCTGAGCTGGTCCAGGGAAGCAGGAAATCTCCCTGGGAAAATGGCACTTGAGCTGAGAGCTAAAGCATTTGTAGGCACTGACTAAGTAAATACGTGTGCTAATAATAGAGTTAGTCTTACACTGTACTGACCACGTCCCAGGCTGTGTTCTCAGTGATTTATATCAACTCTGCAAGCCTCACAAAAGCCAGGGTGTGAGTGCTGCTGACAATCCCCAGCTCACAGGTAAAGGGCTGAGGCTTGGGAAGTCATAGGATTGGGAGTCCATGGGCCACTGGGCTCTGCTGCCACTCAGAGTGACGTGTGGAGGAGGAGGGGCAACACCGGGATAGAGGGAAGAGCAGGTGGAGAGGAAACCCTTAACAAACATTTGAAGCTTAAAAGTTGGCAACTGACAAATCCACCCAACAAGTCCTTGCAGCTAACCCTGAGCTTACCTGAGCCAAAGAAAGTATGTCACGTACTGACTGTCAGTCACTTCCCTGGGACTGAGGGTGTGAAGTGGGCACGTGAAAGGCAAAAAGGGGCTGCTGGTTGGATGACGTAGCCAGAGAGGGAGGTACCGACCTCTGCCTCCTGCTGCCATATCCCATTCTGTCTCAGGAGAGGGAGCTCTGTGATCCAGGCATCACCTTACCTGTTGGGTGGAAGTGGATGGAGCTGAGGGGTTCTTAATGCTGCCTCCTGGACTTGGCTTGGCTCTGATGTTGACAGTTGAGGGTGAGGTCATCCAAACAGGGTGGATGGAATGCACTAATGGCTGTGCCTACCTCATGACCAAGACTCAGCCTCCTTCAATGCACTAACATATCAGGAGACACAAGGCTCCCAGAGATGGAAAGTGATCATTACAGACCAAGGGAGAGACAGACAAGAGTTTGGAGAGAAGGCAACCCCCTGCAGACAGGACGAATCCCTTACCAAATGATAAGGAAGACATTGACAGGTTGTATATCATCCTTTCTTAACTCTAGATGCACGTTTTTTCCCCACATTTTAGCATTTCTGCAATCAGATGTGATGCATCGTACAACTGATAGTGTCTTATACAATGGTATCCAGGATATGAAACGTTTGTGTTGTGGTTGTCATTGCTTGCATATGCGAACTTGGTCATAGCTGGGGTAACCTCATATTCCATTTTGCTGGGGACAGTCCTGGCTATGTCAGTTGCCCTGTATTTATTATTAATAACATCCCTTTATTCCCAAAGGTGTTACAGTGTAGTTATACATTGCAAAGTCTCCTTATCCATAGCTAGTGTCACTTCAAATATATTATGTGCATTGTTGGATATATATATATATATATATATATATATATATATATATATATATATATATATATATATATCAAGACTAATTACCATTTAAAGTGTCTTCCCAGCTGAGGAGGAACCAAGATGGCGGATTAGAAGGATGTGCTCTCCCTCTTGCGAGAACACCAGAATCACAACTAGCTGCTGGACAATCATCGACAGGAAGACACTGGAATTCACCAAAAAAGATACCCCACATCCAAAGACAAAGGAGAAGCCACAATGAGACGGTAGGAGGGGTGCAATCACAGTAAAATCATATCCCATAACTGGTGGGTGGATGACTCACAGACTGGCAAATACTTATACCACAGAAGTCCACCCACTGGAGTGAAGGTTCTGAGTCCATGTCAGGCTTCCCAACCTGGGGGTCTGGCAGTGAGAAGAGGAATTCCTAGAGAATCAGACTTTGAAGCCTAGTGGGAATTTATTGCAGGACTTTGGCAGGACTGGGGGAAACAGAGACTCCACTCTTGGAGGGCACACACAAGGTAGTGTGTGCATTGGGACCCAGGGGAAGGAGCAGTGACCCCAGGGGAGACTGAACCAGGCCTACCTGCTAATGTTGGAGGGTATTCTGCAGAGGCGGGGGGTGGCTCTGTTTTACCATGGGGACAAGGACACTGGCAGCAGAAGTTCTGTGAAGTACTCCTTGGCTTGAGCCCTCCCAGAGTCTGTCATTAGTCCCAACAAAGAGCCCAGGTAGGCTCCAGTGTTGGGTTGCCTTAGGTCAAACAACCAACAAGGAGGGAACACAGCCACACCCATCAACAGTCAAGTGGATTAAAGTTTTACTGAGCTCTGCCCACCAGAGCAACAGTCAGCTCTACCGACCACCAGTCCCTCCCATCAAGCTTCTGAGATAGCCTCATCCACCAGAGGGCAGACAGCAGAAGCAAGAAGAACTACAGTCCTGCAGCCTGTGGAACAAAAACCACATTCACAGAAAGATAGACAAGATGAAAAGGCAGAGGGCTATATACCAGTTGAAGGAACAAGATAAAACCCCAGAAAAACAGCTAAGTGAAGTGGAGATAGGCAACCTTCCAGAAAAAGATTTCAGAATAATGATAGTGAAGATGATCCAGGATCTTGGAAAAAGAATGGCGGCAAAGACTGAGAAGATGCAAGAAATGTTTAACAAAGACCTAGAAGAATTAAAGAAAAAACAGAGATGAACAATACAATAACTGAAATGAAAACTACATTAGAAGGAATCAATAGCAGAATAACTGAAGCAGAAGAACAGATAAGTGACCTGGAAGACAGAATGGTGGAATTCACTGCTGTGGAACAGACCAAAGAAAGATGGATGAAAAGAAATGAAGACAGCCTAAGAGACCTCTGGGACAATATTAAACGCAACGACATTCGCATTATAGGGGTCCCAGAAGGAGAAGAGAGAGAGAAAGGACCAGAGAAAATATTTGAAGAGATTATAGTAAAAAACTTCCCTAACATGGGAAAGGAAATAGCCACCCAAGTCCAGGAAGCACAGCAAGTCCCATACAGGATAAATCCAAGGAGAAACACGCCAAGACACATAGTAATCAAATTGGCAAAAATTAAAGACAAAGAAAAATTATTGAAAGCAGCAAGGGAAAAATGACAAATAACATACAAGGGAACTCCCATAAGATTAACAGCTGATTTCTCAGCAGAAACTCTACAAGCCAGAAGGGAGTGGCCTGATATACTTAAAATGATGAAAGGGAAGAACCTACAACCAAGATTACTCTACCCGGCAAGGACCTCATTCATATTCGATGGAGAAATCAAAAGCTTTACAGACAAGCAAAAGCTAAGAAAATTCAGCACCACCAAACCAGCTCTACAACAAATGCTAAAGGAACTTCTCTAAGTGGGAAACACAAGAGAAGAAAAGGACCTACAAAAACAAACTCAAAACAATTAAGAAAATGGTCATAGGAACATACATTTCAATAATTACCTTAAAGGTGAATGGATTAAATGCTCCAACCAAAAAACACAGGCTTGCTGAATGGATACAAAAACAAGACCCATCTATATGCTGTCTACAAGAGACCTACTTCAGACCTAGGGACACATACAGACTGAAAGTGAGAGGATGGAAAAAGATATTCCATGCAAATGGAAATCAAAAGAAAGCTGAAGTAGCTATACTCATATCAGATAAAATAGACTTGAAAATAAAGAATGTTACAAGAGACAAGGAAGGACACTACATAATGATCAAGGGATCAATCCAAGAAGAACATATAACAATTATAAATATATATGCACCCAACATAGGAACACCTCGATACCTAAGGCAACTGCTAACAGCTATAAAACAGGAAATCAACAGTAACACAATAATAGTGGAGGACTTTAACACCTCACTTACACCAATGGACAGATCATTCAAAATGAAGATAAATAAGGAAACAGAAGCTTTAAATGACACAATAGACCAGATAGATTTAATTGATATTTATAGGACATTCCATCCAAAAACAGCAGATTACACTTTCTTCTCAAGTGCACACAAAACATTCTCCAGGATAGATCACATCTTGGGTCACAAATCAAGCCTCAGTAAATTTAAGAAAATTAAAATCATAACAAGCATCTTTTCTGACCAAAACGCTATGAGATTAGAAATGAATTCCAGGGAAAAAAACGTAAAAAACACAAACACATGGAGGCTAAACAATATGTTACTAAATAACCAAGAGATCACTGAAGAAATCAAAGAGGAAATCAAAAAATACCTAGGGACAAATGACAATGAAAACACGATGATCCAAAACCTATGGGATGCAGCAAAAGCAGTTCTAAGAGGGAAGTTTATAGCTATACAGGCCTACCTCAAAAAACAAGAAAAATCTCAAGTAAACAATCTAACGTTACACCTAAAGGAAATAGAGAAAAAAGAACAAACAAAACCCAAAGTTAGCAGAAGGAAAGAAATCATAAAGATCAGAGCAGAAACAAGTGAAATAGAAACAAAGAAAACAATAGCAAAGATCAATAAAACTAAAAGCTGGTTCTTTGAGAAGATAAACAAAATTGATAAACCATTAGCCAGACTCATCAAGAAAAAGAGGGAGAGGACTCAAATCAATAATATTAGAAATGAAAAAGGAGAAGTTACAACAGACACTGCAGAAATACAGAGCATCCTAAGAGACTACTACAAACAACCCTATGACAATAAAATGGACAACCTGGAAGAAATGAACAAATTCTAAGAAAGGTATAACCTTCCAAGACTGAACTAGGAAGAATCAGAAAATATGAACAGACCAATCACAAGTAATGAAATTGAAACTGTGATTAAAAATCTTCCAACAAAAAAAAAGTCCAGGACCAGATGGCTTCACAGGTGAATTCTATCAAACATTTAGAAAAGAGCTAACACCTATCCTTCCCAAACTCTTCCAAAAAATTGCAGAGGAAGGAACACTCCCAAACTCATTCTATGAGGCCACCATCACCCTGATACTAAAACCAGACAAAGATACTACAAGAAAAAGAAAATTACAGACCAATATCACTAATGAATATAGATGCAAAAATGCTCAACAAAACACTAGCAAACAGAATCCAACAACACATTAAAAGGATTATACACCATGACCAAGTGGTATTTATCCCAGGAATGCAAGGATTCTTTAATATAAGCAAATCAATCAATGTGATACAGCATATTAACAAACTGAAGGATAAAACCATATGATCATCTCAATAGATGCAGAAAAAGCTTTTGACAAAATTCAACACCCATTTATAATAAAAACTCTCCAGAAAGTGGGCAGCGAGGGAACCTACCTCAACATAATAAAGGCCATATACAACAAACCCACAGCAAACATCATTCTCAATGATGAAAGACTGAAAGCATTTCCTCTAAGATCAGGAATGAGACAAGGATGTCCACTCTCACCACTATTATTCAACATAGTTTTGGAAGTCCTAGCCACAGTAATCAGAGAAGAAAAAGAAATAAAAGGAATACAAATTGGAAAAGAAGTAAAGCTGTCACTGATTGCAGATGACATGATACTATACATAGAGAATCCTAAAAATGCCACCAGAAAACTACTAGATCTAATCAATGAATTTGATAAAGTTGCAGGATACAAAATTAACGCACAGAAATCTCTTGCATTCCTATATACTAATGATGGAAAATCTGAAAAAGAAATTATTTAAACACTCTCATTTACCATTGCAACAAAAAGAATATAATACCTAGGAATAAACCTACCTAGGGAGACAAAAGACCTCTATGCAGAAAACCATAAGACACTGATGAAAGAAATTAAAGATGATACCAACAGATGGAGTGATATACCATGTTCTTGAATTGGAAGAATCAATATTGTGAAAATGACTATACTACCCAAAGCAATCTTCAGATTGAATGCAATCCCTATCAAATTACCAATGGCATTTTTTACAGAACTAGAGCAAATCATCTTAAAATTTCTGTGGAGGCAAATAAGACCCTGAATAGCCAAAGCAGTCTTGAGGGAAAAAAACGGAGCTGGAGGAATCAGACTCCCTGAGTTCAGACTATACTACAAAGCTACAGTAATCAAGACAATATGGTATTGGCAGAAAAACAGAAACATAGATCAATGGAACAAGATAGAAAGCCCAGAGATAAACCCACACACCTATGGTCAACTAATCTATGACAAAGGAGGCAAGGATGTACAATGGAGAAAAGACAGTCTCTTCAATAAGTGGTGCTGGGAAAACTGGACAGCTACATGATAAAGAATGAAATTAGAACACTCCCTAACACCATACACAAAAATAAACTCCAAATGGATTTGAGACCTAAATGTAAGACTGGACACTATAAAACTCTTAGAGGAAAACATAGGAAGAACACTCTTTGACAGAAATCACAGCAAGATCTTTTTTGATCCACCTCCTAGAGAAATGGAAATAAAAACAAAAATAAACAAATGGTACCTAATGCAACTTCAAAGCTTTTGCACAGCAAAGGAAACCATAAACAAGAAGAAAAGACAACCCTCAGAATGGGAGAAAATATTTGCAAATGAATCAACGGACAAAGGATTAATCTCCAAAATATGTAAACAGCTCATGCAGTTCAATATTAAAGAAACAAACAACCCAATCCAAAAGTGGGCAGAAGACCTAAGTAGACATTTCTCCAAAGAAGACATACAGATGGCCAAGAAGCACATGAAAAGCTGCTCAACATCACTAATTATTAGAGAAATGCAAATCAAAACTACAATGAGGTATCACCGCACACCAGTTTGAATGGGCATCATCAGAAAATCTACAAACAACAAACGCTGGAGAGGATGTGGAGAAAAGGGAACCCTCTTGCACTGTTGGTGGGAATGTAAATTGATACAGCCACTATGGAGAACAGTATGGAGGTTCCTTAAAAAACTAAAAATAGCTTTACCATATGATCCTGCGATCCCACTACTGGGCATATACCCAGAGAAAACCATAATTCAAAAAGACACATGCACCCCAATGTTCCTTGCAGAACTATTTACAATAGCCAGGTCATGGAAGCCACCTAAATGCCCATCAACAGATGAATGGATAAAGAAGATGTGGTACATATATACAATGGAATATTACTCAGCCATAAAAAGGAACGAGATTGAGTCATTTGCTGAGACGTGGATGGATCTAGAGACTGTCATACAGACTGAAGTAAGTCAGAAAGAGAAAACCAAATATCATATATTAACATATGTATGTGGAACCTAGAAAAACAGTACAGATGAGCCAGTTTGCAGGGCAGTAGTTGAGACACAGATGTAGAGAACAGATGTATGCACACCAAGGGGGGAAAATCGCGGTGTGGTGGTGATGGTGGTGTGATGAATTGGGCAATTGGGATTGACATGTATACACTGATGTGTGTAAAATTGATGACTTATAAGAACCTGCAGTATAAAAATCAAACAAACAAACAAAACAATGAATACTAAACTTTCATTGGGTTATTTGTATGGAAATATGTTAACATAAATGTTTCAGACAGTACATGAAATTTCTAAAAATCTTATATGTTCTAGTATAATGTTATAAGTCATAATTCTAGTTATTACTTTAAAATATATATCTCAGAAATAACTAAATTTCCTTGTCAATTGCATTATTATGAACTTTCATCAAATCTTTAACCGTGGTCATTTTTAAGTCTTTTGTCATTTACAGACAGTTCTGGGTGTACTCTGATGCTTTTCAAAATATGTTCTTATAAAAGGTTTTCATCTTCAAGGAATTCATGGAAAAGACTCTGACAAGTACACGTTTCTGGTAACTGACCATACTGCTGAACTGAATGAATAAGCATTTTCAGAACTCTCATGGAAAACTGATGAACTCATAAAAGTGCTAACGAAAGATCAAGATAAAAAAATTAATTACATGGGACTGAGTGAACTGATGAGGGTGATTATAATTTTTGTGACTTTTGTTTGAATTTAAAAAAATCCCACAAAGAGTCAGAGGCAAGAAATTTTCACTGGAAAGTAAAGGAGCTGTTACAGTGGAGGATTACTGGACTGAATGTCAATATTATGACATAGTATGAGTGTGTTTTGTGTTTGGTAATTGCCATCATTGTTGCTTTTGTTGTGGCCATCCATTTACAATGCTTGGTGTCAGTCTATTTATCTCTTGTAAAAATAAAATACAGTGTGTGTGTGTGAAAAAAAGAAGAATAAATTTGCTGTAACATTCACATAAATAAAAATAAAGTGTCTTCCCAACGATAATACTATGATACAGCAATGAAACAGAAATTCATTGTATGCACAGAAAAGAGTGGCAACAGCCAAGGGGTACACTTTGATATGTTTTTCATTGTCAGTGATGATGATTCCATGTTTTCTTGCAAAAGCAACAACCAAGTACTTGGGATCCAAGAAGTACTTGGGATCCAAGAAGGGAAAGTCTCACTGGAGATGTAAGCTGGGTAGTTTTGACTGGGACTGTGTAAAAGGACACAGCAAGTAGCACAGGAGAAGTTGCCAGGAGACATTTTTAGTAAATGAACTTGATAATGACCCACTGCATTACACTGAGAAAACCACATCTCAGGCGATGCATACCTGTGTTTGCTGATGAGTGCTTTCTCACTATGGGGAGAGCTGAACAACGATGCCAGTAAAAATCATGGGGAGAGGGTGGTGGTTTAATCAATCAGCAATCCGTAACTTCATTGCTATTGCAACTATTGTGATGAAACGTGGCAGGAGGTAAGAAGTTTCTCAGCTTTTAAAGCTGATGGACGTTTGGGTAAGAGTACATTTCTCTGTGTCATCACTCCAGGTTTTTGTTATGTGAGGGAGGGGCAGGCTCTGGAGGCATCCACCCGGCCTCCCATCAGGACCCTCTCATCTGCTGCCCTTGCACCTGACCAGGGCAAGTTCCTTACTCTCTCGGCTTTGTTGTCTTCTTCTGAGAAAAGAGGTAAGAACCACACCTGCCTGTAGAGTTCTAGAAGGAATAAATAACACTGTCAACTGCTCAGCAGAGACACTGGGCATGGCACGCACACAAGTGTAGGCTTATATTATCATTGCTGCCGCTGTTAATCTTCCCGCACCGCAAAATTCATCAGTGATGCCTTATGATACTTGCTGCCATGATGGGCTGTGGAGCCTCTGTTGTAGTGAGTTCCTTAAAGGCACCATAGCCTTGCCATAGCACATATTAAATCTAATGAATGAATGAATGAATGAACAGTGGGACTCAACTCTTAGTGCCATATTTATTTCCTCATACAAAGCACATACTGATAAAGACTATAAGGGCAAAAGTATTTGAGTACCTGATGGTTGCTATGGGAATAATTCACAAAGAAAGGGACAAGGATGTCAACTAGATATGAATAGAGGTGCAGGAGTGAGATTGGCTGGTTTGGGGGATCCTGGAGAGAGAGGCTGCCTCCTGTCTTTTCCCCAGAGTCCTCAGGTAGAGGATGGTTCTTGCTAAAGACAAAGTGAGGGTCTGGGGAAGGCAGCCCAGGACTGATGGAGACAGCGAAGGCTCTGGGAAGAAACCTGAGGACCCTCGGTCACCCAGCTGGATGGTCAGCTAGACAGCAGTCATGGATAGGACCCTCCGGCTGTCAGCCACTTGCTTAAGATAGGTCTACGTGTCCTTACTGGGGATATTCTTTTTTTTTTTTTAACATCTTTATTGGAGTATACTTGCTTTACAATGGTGTGTTAGTTTCTGCTTTATAACAAAGTGAATCAGTTATACATATACATATGTTCCTATATCTCTTCCCTCTTGCGTCTCTCTCCCTCCCACCCTCCCTATCCCACCCCTCTAGGTGGTCTATCAGCTGTCAGCAAGCAGAAGCAGGCCTGGGTAGTTGGGCATAATTTCCCAGCTTGCAGCACACGTGTCAGCACCCCACACCCCACTGGGAGACAGTTTACTATTTCTCCCAGCCCCCTACTGCTAGCCATCCAAACCTTCACTAAGGGCCCCAATATTTCTACTCAACTTTCTTTACTACTGGTCTGAGAATCAGGTGACCTGGGTTCTGGTCCTGCTTCTGACTCCAGCCGACCTTTTGAACTTTGAAAAATGACTAAACCTCTCTGAAACGTAGCTCACATTTATTAAAATGAAGTCACTCTCCATAAAATCTTCCAGGGCATGTTTCTGGCTCTTATTGGAAAAACAGAGAATAAATAGCTTCCATGAGACCATACAATCAGCATTCAGATTTTAGAATTTCTGAATTTCCAGCTCACATCTTCATATCTGTTCTCTGAACTTTGCTTCCTCACCCAGAATTGCGTGGGAAAAGCTGATGAGTGAGTATCTGTCTGGAGAACCATGGATTCCTTCCAGGTGGGGGCCCCAGTGCTGAAGAGGAATGGAGGAAAACACTGGCCACTTTGCTGTACTGAAGGGTTGGCTGGGATCCCCCCAGGGAACAGGCCATGGACATACTGGGATTCCTGAGCAGAGCCATGGAAAGTTGGACTTGACACTCGGTGAAGTGACAAGGGCCCGGGTGGGGGTCAGGAAACTTGGGGTCTATTTTTGGCTAGGCTGCTAATGCCCAGTCCCTCTTTGTGCCACATGCTTGGTCTCCCTGGATGTTCTTTTCTTTGATTGTAGGATGAGGGCTGGACTCCATGATCCAGGTCCCTTTGAATAAACCATCCTATGGCTCCTTGTGTCATCACGGGAGTGTTCTGTTTTTATGGCTGTGTCAGTCAAAGTTCAGGCAGAAAAGCAGAAACGGAGTGTTCAAAGTATTTCAAATGGAGGGGATTTAACCTGGGTATGGGAAAGTTGAAAGCAAGAAAATGGTGTGATGAGGCAACTCAGAAAAGAATAAGTGCAGGGTTCAGCTGGTGTCCCTTAGGGCTGGGGGAGGGCACAGGAAGAGTGCAGGGGCAACTGTGGGCCTGGAGAGGGGCTGCTGGAGCTGGCACTCAGACAACAGAGGGTGAAACACAGTTCATGCTTGGCCCTCTGAAGGAAGCCTGGACTCCATTCAGGGAGGGGGTGTGGTGTCCCATGGCTGGTGCATGAGCTGCCAGCAGTGATGCAGTGTACTTGCCACTATAGACGCAGAGATGCCTATAGAAGCTGGGACGGGAAGAGGGTCTCTTTCCCCTTTGCTGGCCTTCCAGTTCCCTGCCACTGCCTCTCACTGGCAGGACTGAAGAAGTCCTCTGGGGAGGGAATCTGAGAAATGGGGTTTCAGACCTCCTGCTCAACATCACAGAACAGAGTACAGAGGGGTGGACTTGGGGCTGGGAGTCAGTAGAGTGCATGACATTGGCACAGTGGCTGAGCTCTGTCTGTCTTCTCCAGCAACTTCCTGTCCCCCCACCCACCTTCCATCTCCTAACTGAGCTCAGAGGCCATTTCAGAACATGAGTGCAGCTGTTTCCTCATTTCTATTCCTGGGAACCCAGAAAATCTACTGATCACCCCCCAGCTCAGAATAACACATACGTATGGGTCTAGGACAGGATGCAGTGGGGCCTGTCCTGAGGTAGGGGTGGCCAACCATTCCAAGGTCAAGACCACAGAGTGCACAAGAAGTGGGCACATGCCTCAGCTCTTGTATCTCAAGATCTATTTGGGTTTTTGTTTCTGAATCAGGAAGGACACTGAGGGGCCAGGGCAAGGGCACAGTTAAGTGGAGCAGTCCCCTGTAGTCAGGCTCCGTCTCTGGCCCCTATTTCTCTATCTCTCTGAGGATTCTTGGAAAGCAGCTGACCCAAGTTTCTTGCTGTGCTGAGCAAAAATGAGTCCCAGGGAGCTCTGGTCATTAGTGCAAGCACTGACGGGACGTGGATACGGGGGGGTCATGGCTACATTTCGTCCTTCTGCCTGGCAGCCCTAGAATTATCACATGCTGCCTGGTGCTCCCAAGAAGGATTGGGAACGTGAGCTGTAAGGAGAATTCCCAAGGCCCCTTTCCTGGCTGAGCTCCCAGGGCTCCCTCAGTTGCATTCATTTCGGGCAGATCCTCATGGCTTTCCTGCCCAGCATATCGTACCCCCACTTCTGACTTGGACCCTGATTCTGTTGGGGGGCAGAATGAAGACTGAGATGAGGCCTTCCCTCAGATTACTCACCCAGGTGGAGGACATAACCCGAGGATTATGTGCCTGGCAGGGCCTGGTGAGGCCAGTGGCTGGGATAAAGGAATTCTTAGGCTGAAGACCATGGCTGCATTAGTGACTTGCAAAAAATGTAAACCCAACCTCTAGAAATATGTTTTTATTATGACCCATTGCCTGCATATTATATATCTGCACATGTGTGTACAGATTTGTATGTGGGTAATATAGAGACTTGTCTTTGATTTGTCTCTATCCAGGGTCCCTGGAAAACCTAGCCTGAGGCAAAGCTTTGGTACTAGTGCTTTATTATAGGTGAGGTAGAGAGTAAGGTAGGGAAGGAGGTGTGTTTCCAAGTTAGTGATGGCTGTCTGCAAACATAAGGGGCTTTGGCCATGCAGGTGTCACCAGAAGGCTCTATGGAGCCACTGTAGCCTGGAAAAGTCTGTTGCAAGGAAGAGGGAAAGAACTTTGTTGGCTGCTTCCATTTCCTGTCTCTCCTCAGTCAACATTGACCCCAGGAGATGCCAACGCTGGCCACAGGAGATGCCAACATTGCCTGCGTTTTCAGGCAGAGCCTCTGTGGTCTAGCTGGGTTGGATAAGGGAGCTGCAGCTGCCGTATCCCCACCACAGCAGGTGTGTTGAGGGCTGTGTCCATAGCTTGACATTCCCTCCTGTGGGCATCTGAAAAAGCCAGTGTCATTAGGAAAAGAGGGACAACAGAAGACACCAGGGCTCTCCACTGAGCAAGATGCAGGACTTGGAGGTTCAGTTGGGGCTGAATACACCGGAAGAGGCACAGAAAGTGGGTCCACAATATATGGATTTATAAATTGGATAAATATATAATCTTTATACACACAAAATTTCACAACACAATCTTTATCCTCACTACATTGAAATGCACTCATAATTTCTATTCTATTCCCTTATAAAATCCCACTTGTTACCCACTATAACACTAAACTACCCCTTTAGAATAGAACTAGACATGATCTTCATCTTCGGCTCATGTCAGTGGTGAGAAAATGTTGCCAGAAGCAACTAGACTGGGAGTTCACCATGCATACTGTGTTTGGATTTTTAATTGAAATTTTGGAGATAAATGTACATTCAACTGCAGCTGTAATATATAATACAGAGAGATTCTTTGTACACTGTACCCCATCTTCCCAATGGTAACATTTTCCAAAACTATAGAACAGTAACACAGGCAGGATGTTGACACTGATAAAGTCCACCTGTCTAATTCAGATTCCTCCAGTTTTATTTCTATTCATTTATGTGTACATATGTGTATTAAGCTTTACACAGTTTTATCATGGGTGTAATTTCATGCGTCCACTACAATCAAGATACTGAATAGTTCCAATACCACAAGGATCCTTCATGTTGCCTTTTTATAAGCACAGACACACACACATACACCCTTTCCTAGTTCCCCTTCCTTTAACTGGGAATCTGCCCTCAATTTATTAAATCTTTTCATGTGTTTATTTGCCATCTCTACATTCTCTTAATATCTGTTCATATCTGTTATGCATGTTCTAATTGTATTTTTTTTACAGTCCGATTTTGAGAGTTCCTTGTGTATTCTTAGACTGTAGTCCTTTTGTGAATATATGGTTTACAATTTTTTTCTCCCATTCTGTAGTTAATCTTTTCATCCTCTTAACAGGGTCTTGATAGAGCAAGAGGTTTTTTTTTAAATTTTGATAATGTACATTTTATCTTTTTTTCCCCTTTTTTGGGTAGTGTGCTTCATGTTAAGCCTAAGAATTATTTGCCTAGCCCTAGATCCCAAAGGTTTTCTATTTTTCTCTGAAAATTTTTTAGTTTTTCATTTTACACTTAAGTGTATGATCTGTTTTGAGTAACTTTTTGTATATGGTTTGAGATTTAGGTTGAAGTTTTTTTCTTCTGTCTTTTACTTTGTCCTCCTCCTCCTCTTTTTTTTAACCTATGGATGTCCAATTGCTTGAGCATTATTTCTTGAAAAGGCTCTCCTTCCTCCACTGAATTGGTATTGAACCTTTGTCAAAACTCAGCTGAGCATATTCGTGTGTGTCTATTTCAGCATCTTCTAATGTGCTCCATTGGTTCATGTGTCTATCCCCTTGCTAGAACCACACTGGTTTGGTTTCTGTAACTATATATTAAGCCATAATATGTGGTATAGGGATTCCTCCCACTTTATTTTCTTCAAGATTGTTTTAGCTCTTTTAGGGACTGTGCTTTCCATACCAATTTTAGAATAAGCTAATCTATGTGTACAAGAATCGTTGATGGGATTTTGACAGGAATTACATTAAACTTACATATTGTTTTGTGGAGAACCGATGCCTCCACTGTGTTGTGTCTTCCCATCTATGAATGCTGTATGTTGTCTCATTTATTTAAAGCCTCTTTGATTTCTTTCATCAGCGTTGCATAATTTTCATCATACAGACCCTATACATGTTTTGTTAAATGCATACTTAAGTACCTTATTTTCTTTGGAGTTATTATAAATAATATTGTTTAAAATTTTTATTTGTGCATTCCAGTGTTAGTACACAGGAACGTAACTGATTTTTGAGTGTTGATTTGTATCTTGCAACCTTCCTGAAATCACTTATTACTTTTTGGGTTATTACTTTTTTAGGATTTCTTGGGATAGATAATCATGTCATCTGCAAATAGAGACAGTTTTACTTCTTCCTTCCCAGTCTGTATGTCTTATTTCTTTTTCTCTTTTCACTGCAGTGGTTAGAAATTCTAGCACTATGTTCAATGAAAGTGGTGAGGGAACATCCTTGCTTTGTCACAGATCTTAAGGGAAAAGGATTTAATGTTTTGCCACTAGGTATGAGGTTAGCTGTAGGATCACTTGTGAATGTTCTTTATCACTTGAGGTGATTTCCCTCTATTACTAATTTGCTGAAAGTTTTTTTTTTTTAATGAATAGGTATTGGATTTTGTCAAATACTTTTTCTGCCTTAATCGATATAATCATATGACTTTTTCTTCTTTAGCTTGTTGATAGGTGGAATATATTGATTAATTTTTGAATAAGTGAAGCATTACTAAATAAATCCCACTCTGTCTTGTTGTATAATTCTTCTCATACATTGATGAATTCAGTTTTCTAATATTGCATTAAGGATTTTGGGCCTGAGTTTATGGGGGATATTGGTCTTTGGTACCCCTTTTCTTGGTACTGTCTTTGCCTGGCTTCAGTATCAGTATTACTGCCTTCATAAAGTGAGTTAGGAAGTCTTTCCTCCTCTTCAATTTTTAGAAGATACTGTTAAAATTGTATTAATTGTTTAATTATTTGGTAGAATTCTTCAGTAAAACCATCTGAACCTGGGGATTTTAATTACAAGATCAATTACAAAATCAATGGTTAAAGGACTACTCAGATCATCCATTTCACCTTGGTTGAGTTTTAATTTGTGGTTTTCAAGGAGGTGGATCATTTCTTCTATGTTGTAAAATTGTGAACATGAAATTATTCACAATATTTCCTTTTATTACCCATAGTTGACTGTAAGATTTGCAGTGATAACCCAGTTTACTCCTGATATGGGTTATTATTTGTCTTCTATCTTTCCTATTGTTTTCAGTAGGGCTAGAGGTTTATAAAATGCATCAGAACATTTTCTATATTATTTTAAATCTGTTAATGTTTGTTTTATGGCTTAAGTCATGGTCTTTCTTGGTGAATGTTCCATAAGCACTTGGAAAAAAATGCATATTCTACTTTTCTTAGATGTAATGCTCTATGTCAATTGGATCCCTTTCCTTGATTGTGTTATTCAGATCTGCCATATTTTTGATGATTTCTGTCTAGTAGCTCTATCAGCTGTTGAAAATTGTTAACGTCTCTAAATATAGTAATATATTTGCCTATTTCTCCCTTTACTTCTAACCACTAATGTATTTTATGCTTTATAATTTGCTAAAATTTAGGATTGTTATGTCTTTCTGGTGGACTGACACTTTTAGCTTATATAAGGTACTACCTTGTCTCTAGTAAACTGTTTTGCTTTGATTTTGGCTTTATCAGATTAATATAGCCACTCTTGCTCTGCTTTATTTTTTTAATTAATTTTTATTTTTATTTTTTTGCGGTACGTGGGCCTCTCAGTGTCGTGGCCTCTCCTGTTGCGGAGCACAGGCTCCGGATGCACAGGCTCAGCGGCCATGGCTCATGGGCCTGGCTGCTCCGTGGCATGTGGGATCTTCCTGGACGGGGGCATGAACCCGTGTCCCCTGAATCGGCAGGCAGACTCTCAACCACTGCGCCACCAGGGAAGCCCATGCTCTGCTTTATTTTGATTAATGTTTACATGATATATTGTTTCCCATCCTTTTACTTTCAACCTACCTATGTCATTGATTTTAAGTGAGTTTCTTGTAAGAGGCATATAGTTGAGTCATGTTTATCATCCATTCTACAGATCTTAATGTTTTGATTATTGTGACTATATCTAAGTAGGCCATTTACATTTAAACTAATTATTAAGGTGATTATGTCTGCAGTTTTATTATTTGTGTTTTATTTGCTTCTTTTCTCATTGCTGTTTCTCTTTTCTTGCCTTCCTGCAGGTTACTTGAAAATATTTTTAGGACTACATCTTTATTTATTTATAGTGTTTTTGAGATATATCTTTGTACACTTTTCTTAATGGTTGAGTATTATAATATACACATGTGACTTATAATAGTCTACTGGTATCAACACTTTGCTACATCAAGGGAAGTCTGGAAACCTCTCTTTCCTTTAGATCTGTTTTCCTTCCTCACTTAAATATCATATCTGTGGTGTCAGATGGTGTTATAATTTTTGTTTCAATCATCAAATATAACTTATAAAACTTAAAAGCCAAAATGTGGTATATTATTTCTGCTCTTTCCATTGTTCCCTCTTCCTTCCTGATGATCCAAAATTTCTTCTTCTATAATTTTCTTTCTGTTTTAAAAAAACTTCTTTTAGCTATTCTTTAAAGGTACATCTACTAGTGGCAAATGCCTTCAGTTTTCTTTCATCTGAGAATGTTTTTATTTCCCTTTTATTCTTGAAGGATAATTTCACCAGCTATAGAATTTGTGGTTGAGATTTCTTTTTTTTCAGCATTTGAAAAATAGTGTGCCACCTCTTCATGGCCTCCATGGTTTCAGATGAGAAATCGGCTGTCGTTCAAATTGGTGTTCTCCCATATATGTAACGCATCATTTCTCTCTGACTTCTTTCAAGATATTTCCTTTGTCTTTAGGTGAAATTATGATGTGTCTTGGCATAGATTTCTTTGTTTATATCCTGTTTGTGGTTTCCTCAGTTTACTGGATCTCTAGGTTTGTGTTTTTCACCAAATTTAGCATGTTGTCAGCCATTACATTATTTCTTCAAATACTTTCAGGTCTTTCTCCTTTCTCCTTCTGGGACTCTGACGATACAGTGTTGGGAATTTTGTTATTTTTCCAAAGGTCCCTGAGGCCCTGTTTTTTTTTTTTTTTTTTCCAGTCTAGGTTTTCACTATAGTTCAGTTTGGGTGAATTCTATTGATCTGTCTTCAAGTTCACTGACTCTAACTCCCATCATTTCTCTTCTACTGTTGAAACCATTCATTTAGGTTACTGATTTTTTCAGTACTATAATCTCCCTTTGGTTCCTTTTTATAACATCTAATTTTTTCCTTTATTTTCAAGGGAGTTTGTAATTGTATGTTGAGGCACTTTTACAATGATTGCTTTAAAATCCTTGGTCGATAATTCCAACATTTGAATCATTTGAGTATTGGTGTAAGCTGATTACCTTTTCTCATTCAAGTTGTGATTGTCTTGGTTTTGGGTATACAGGTGATTTTTTTATTGCATCTTGGACATTTTGTCTATTTTTCAGGAGTGTATTGGGTACTATTTAAATCTTATGCTTTTAACAGGCAGTCACCTGCTCAGGTTTAGCATGCAGGTTGTAGTTTCAATTTCTGTTTAAGTTTCTGAGCCACTGCAGAATTATTTTTGCCTGATGTGTTCACGTGCTGTTTCTGGCTCTCCTGTGGCTTCCTGTTGGTGCTGCCTGAGGGGTGGAGCGATCTCTACAGGTTGGGCTCTGAGTTGGTGAGTGGAGTGGTGGGATCCTCCTACCAGTGCCCTTGATGACCCCTGCCTCTGGGTGGGGGAGGAGAGTCTTGGGCCCAGAGGGACAAAGAGATTTCCTAGACCAGACCACTTGCTGTAGCTTTCCTGGTGGCTCTGCCTATTCATCCACCTCAGCACCTCTCAGTGGAAAGGGGGATCCCAGGCCTAATGGCAAAGAAGAGTGTGTCCAGTGGCCCTTTGTTTCTGATGGATGTCTCACCTGGTCCCCTTGCTAGAGTGTTGACTTGCCTTATGTTGTTGGGGGTGACTCCTGTTTGATCCTGGTGAGTAATGAACCTACCTGAGCTGCCCTCTATTGCTAGGTTAGGGGTCTGGGTTGCCTTCTTTCTTTGGGTGGGAGATTGTAAGACTTCCTGCTGCTGTTCCTTCATCCCCGAGGTCTCAAACCAGTTTACCTCCCTCTTCCACTTTCAGAGTTCTGCTTTGGTTGTGTCCTGTGTTGTTTCCATGGTTTGTAGTTTTGATTAGTGGAGAGGGGCAGGGGGAAATGAGTCTATGAATAATCCTGTGTAGTATCTGGCCAGTGAAACTTCAGATGACTCATGATGGGAGTGACTGAGGTTAAATCTCTGCCTTTAGCCTCCACTGTTTCCTTCTGAGGACATGTTGTGTGATAGTGTGATGCCTGGATCACTGACAGCTGTCTAGTAGCCATGAGGGGAAACATAACCAACCTAGATGATGAGGAATAAGAAAATTGAAAAAGCCTGATCACATCATTGAATTGCTGAGTCAACCTAAAATTCTTCTTAAATAAACAATAACTACTTTCAGGGTTTAATTCATTTTCAGTAGGGTTTTCTATTTCTTGTTGCCAAAAGCATCCTAAATAATACCGACTCATAACCAGTCTCTGGTCCACCTATACCACCAGTCTCATGCTTCCAGCATTGTGATCCATCTGATGTAGCTACTCACCAGACATGTGCCAAGCCTGTTTCCTTCCTGTCTCCCCAGAACAGCTCGCACTTACCTACAACATGGGATGAGTTATGACAAAGTGATTTCACATGCCTTAATATTTTGTTTAGAAATTTTTCAGTGGTTCACAAGCCATAAGTTTTAGAGTCTGGGAAGCCTGGAGACCATCTCCTCCCACACTATTGTTTTACAGATGAGGATCCAGGGTCCTTAGTGGGGACATGATCAGTCCAAGGGCAATTAGCAATACCAAGTCAAGATAGGACGGGAACCCAAACCTCATCCATTTCAGGTAAAGGTTCTTCCTGCTATACCTCTTGTCCTCTGGGGCATGGGCCATCTGACCATACCACGGGCACACTGAAGTTTGCACCTGCGATGGGAACCCTTTTCACTTCCATTTTGCTTGAAATCAAAGTAGCAGCCAAGGGGCTCCTTCTGTACGTTACCCTGGCATTCTGCGGAATGTCAGATGCAAAGAAGGGAAACGATTATCCTGAATTTTACCACTAATTACTTTGCCAGGAAACCAATCCCAGGGCAAGAAGCAATTCTTGTCATCACCATTTCAGATTTCTGCCAGCTGAAGTCTCCTCATCAGCAAGAGCCTCCTGCCAGACAGAGGCAGCAAGGCCACTGCATGAGACGTTAGTTGAAAGGGATGCCCTCACTTCCCTCCCTGGTTGGAGCAGTGGCCAGGGAGTGAATGATTCTTTCTTGAGGAAACTTCTCTTCCAGGCCAGCAGATCTCCAGGAAGCTAACCTGGTTCTCACAGAACTGCTGAGAAAGTGAGCCTGGCCTGTGGAGGAGCCCAAGCCGCTGAAGCTGGACCAGCATCTCTTAGCTCTGGACTCTCATATAAGCCAGCCACTCTCAATTGCACTACTGAAATACAGGGATCTGAGGTGGGGTATGTGTGCCAGGGTTGGGGAAGTGCTTGGTGCTGAGAGAGAGGCTGCCCTGAATAATGGAAACTTTGCTTCTTATGGGTCATCTAGCCATTAAATCCATTAAACCTGGCTGAACATCAACATCACCTTGTGAGCTTCTTTAAGCAGATTTCCAGACCTATTCCAGATCTCCAGAATCAGAACCTCGGGGTGTAGGAAGTAAGAATCTGTATTTTTAGGCTCCCAGATGACCATTTTGTACCCACTTACCTAGGGCAAGTCCCCTTTTAGTGAAATAACATTGTCAATAGCCTCCCTGAGGGAGAACTGGCCAACATCCCCTGGAGTATCATTCAAGTCTGGGAACTCTCAGCTGCAGAGAACTCTCAGTGCACCTTGGGGTGATGAACTGAGAAGACAGGCGTCCAGACCACATGTGTTGGGTTTACACCAACAACGGACCATTCAGAGGGATTCCCACCCATTGGCTCATTCAACCTCTAGCATAACTTGGTGAATATGTTCTATCATCATCCCCTTTACAGGTGCAGGATTGAGGCAGAGGGAGGTAAGGCCATGCACTTAGGTAACTCAGGAAGGGATGGGACCTGGGTTCTGAACCCCAGTGATATGACTCCCAGGGATGTTCCTTCCTAACTACAGGACAGCACTGCCCTCAGAAGGTGCTGGGCCACAGCCAGCTGATTCTTGTAGCCTCGGCTCGAAGAGCCACGACTTCTCTTCTCCCCATTGCCCTGGAGGAGGAAGGGCATGATGGTGGTGTGTGAGCTGCAGCTGCTGCCCCCTGCCTGGCTCGCCTCTTTGCAGAGAGTTGCTGCCCCCTGCCTGGCTTGCCTCTGTGCAGAAGCTGCTGCCCCCTACCTTAATGCCTGGAGGATGCCAGCCCCTGTGACTATAATACCTGTGGCTCTCATTGACCAAGGTGTAGCCTCCTTATGCTTGGCTGGTATCACAGGGTCAGCAGATTCTTCAGAGAGAAGAGTTGAGAGGTTACGTGGGGCTGAGGCTGGGAGCCGAGGCTCGTGTGCTCCTGTGGCCCAGCATACAAGGATGGGGTGGGGCAAGGGGGCCTGGATGTCAGGCTGCAGGCTTGACTGCCACTGCCTGCTGGCTCCTCACACAGGACCAGCCAGCTGTGCTGCCAGGGCCCTGGCTCAGGAGAAGTGCTGGAATGTCAGGATGGGGGTGGGGTCCTCCAGGCTCCAACATGACTAGCAGGGAGAACTACTTTCCCCCTACTCTACCACCTTCCATCTGTCTCTGCCTCCCTCTTCCCCTCCCCACCTCCCTTACTTCCTCTTCCTTACCTCCTGCCCCTGTCCCCTCCTCCCTTCCCTTTCCCCTCTTTCCCTCCCTCCTTTCCTCTCTGCTTCTCCCAACCATTTCTGGAAATGTTCTGCACATCGCTGTAGTGCCCTGCAGGAGCCCTCCTCTGGGGCTGAGAGACATTGACAACTGTAACCAAACATGCGATGCCCACCAACAGGTACTAGAGGTGTTGAGAGAGGAGGAAGCCCTTGTCTGGGAAGGGCTGGATCAGGGAAGCCCTGTGGAAGGGGTGAGTCTGGGTTGGAATTGAAGGATAAGCCAAGACATCCCGGAGACCAGGTTAGAAGATGGTGAGTGAGCATGTTCTGAGCATGCCTGGGGTAGTGGTCACAGGTAAGAGTGAGAAGAAGGTGAGGGCCATGGGGGAAACCCAGGCTTACAACCACGAGCTTCACCTTAGGTGATGTGGGCACGTGGGGCTTAGCCTGTGTGTGGATGAGACCTGAGGGAGATCATCACCAGGCATGTGGATTTGCAGAGGGTGTGGGCGTGGTCATCAATGGGGATGATCAGGATCTGTGCCTCAAGGGACAGGTGGTCTGTGCCATAAGGAAGGAAGCAGAGGCAGGACAGAGGAAAGGACCCAACTGCAGTGATAATAAAGAGGTCTTGTGGAAAATATCCAGGATTCACATGACATTGTCCTGGACTCAGTGGGGACTCCATGAGGCCCAGCTGAGGTTCTCCTGGCTGCCAACCAGCCCGATGGCTCAGCTCCTGCCTGTCATTCTGTCCACCAACTGTCAGAGTTCCTGGAGATTTTTACATCCATCCAGAGGCCCTAACCCTGGCTTCTCAATCCCATGACTTCTTGCCCCATTGACCTGGCTTCACAGTTCCACCATTTCTATAATGAAAATATATGACTTTAGTAATAGAAATATTATATTCTAATGAATAATTGTTGGGGAAGTAGACTAGATAGAAGATAAGACCAGGCCAGATATATCTGTCTTTTGAATAGGATGTGTACTGCAGGAATTCTCACGTGTGAGTGAGAAGGTAGGACCATCCATCTGGTAAGACCAAGATAGGCGGCAGAGAAGGTGAGAGGAACTGCAGTGGGTAAAGAGAGTGGGGTGGGCTGGGAGCAGCTGACAGAAATGGTAAGCCAAGCTGAGACTGGAGTCATGAATTTAAGTTTCCACGTTAGCTTGGCAGCATGGATGTTGAGGTGGAAAAGACAGAGGGTGAGATCGACCCGGGAAATGGTTTAGTAGGGAAGGTGTATTAGGATGGGGTTACAAAGGGGCTGAGGGCACTGACCATGCACGAGGCTCCATTAAATAGGGAAGGAAGTGAAGTCAGAAGATTATAGACTGGGGAAAAATATGGATACACTTCTAGGCTAGTATCTCTGACTTTGTCTTTACCAATCACGGAGACTTTCTATAATTTTAATTTCAAAGCCCCTTGATCTAACCACTGAATTTCTCCTTCAAATATCTTGCAACCCCAGTGAAACTTACAACATTGTCCCTGTGCTTTTTCCCCCTGGCATTCTCTCTTCCTTCCCTCTTCTCACAGCCCTGGAGCTGGGGAGTGGGGAAGAGTAGAAGGGTAAGTTAAAACTCCAGAATACTCTCTTACCAAAATCCAGCAGCCTCTTTCTTCATTAAGCATCCCCCTGGATGCTGTAAATTTTGTTGTAGATTCCAGAGCTGTGAGAAAGTCAATTCTGGCAGTTTTTGCCAGCTTAATCATAGAGGAGGGATGGAAGTTTGGAGTTCATTACTCCACAATTTTTGATGACATCACTCATGACTGATTTTCAACAAAGGTCTGAAAGCAATTCAAAGGAGGAAGGAGAGGATTCCAACGGACTGATACTGAAGAGCAAGGCATCCAAAGGCTAGAAAGTAAGTAAAACTCAACCTAAACCTCACACCTTATATAGAAGTAACTCAAAACCGGTCATATACTTTAATGTAAGACTATAAAAGTTTTACAAGAGAACATAAGAGAAAATCTTTGGAATCCAGAGCAAGGAAAGAGTTCTTAGGTTTGACACCAAAAGCATAGTCCATAAAAGGAAAAACCGATAAAATTGGATCTCATTGAAATATAAAGTTTTGTTCTGGGAAAGACCCTGTTAAGAAGACAGAAAGATAAGCTACAAGATGAGAGAAAATATCTGCAAACCTCATGTTTGACAAAGGACTATTACCTAGAAAGGACAGAGAACTTTTAAAGCTCATTGGTTAAAAAACAAAGAATACAATTTGAAAATGGACAAGAGACATGAATAGAACTTTCACCAAAGAAGATATACAGATGAAAACTAAGCATATGAAAGTATGTTCAACAGCGTTAGCCCTTAGGGAAATGTAACTTAGAAGGGATGATACAGTATCGCGGCAAACCTATCAGAATGGCTAAAATAAAAATTGTGACAGCACAGATGCCGGTGAGGATGTGAAGAAATTTGATCACTCATGTGTTGCTGGTGAAAATGTAAAATGGTAAACCTTCCTGGAAAATAGTTTAGCAGTTCTTGTAATACTTAACACACAGCTACCTCATGACCCAGCAATAGCACTTCTGGGCATTCATACTAGAGAAATAAAAATTCATATTCACACAAAAACCCATGCATGAATGTTCATAGCAGCTGTATTCATAATAACTAAAAATTGGAAACAATCTGTATATCCTTAAATGGGTGAGTAGTTAAACTGTTGTACTTATATACCATGGGATGCTACTAAGAAAAAGGAGCCAACTCTTGATACATGCAGCAACTTGGATGAATCTCACAGGAATTATGCTGAGTGACAACTACTCTGCACCCAGGTGTGGGATCTTCCCTGACTGTTCGGATTCACTTTCCCTCTCCCCTTTATCATCCACAGGTATTACACCCAGTAAACTGTTTGCGCTTCTAACTCTGTCTAGTGCCTGCTTCCTAGAGGACTCCAGCTGAACTAATCACTTCCGGTTGCTCCAAGGATGTACTTGTAAACCATCCATAAAATATCTAGAAGGCTACAGGTTCATCTCCCAACTTCTCATGCTTCTGAGTGCCTTTTTCCACCACCAGAAACTTCTCTGCTGCTGTGAACCTTCTGTTGGTCCCTAGAATTTAAGCTCCTTCCCCTCAGGGCCCTTATATTTGCCATTTCTTTCTCCTGGGAAGCTCTGCTTTTCTCCCAAGTAACTTTCGTTAACTTTTTGATATTATCTCAAATGTTACTCCTCCGAGACCTCTTTCCTGTTCTCTCAGACCTGATCAGGCTCTCTGCTTTTTTCCTACACTGGCCACTGCTTGTCTGTGTAATTGCTTGATGACGGTCTGACTCACCCACTGCACCAAAAGTCAAGACATTGTCTTGGCTGTTTTATTGATTGTTGAATCCCCAGCGCCTATTCCAGTGCTGGCACATGGTTGGAACTTGGTGATACTCATAGAATGGATGGACAGACTGAGTCAACTGGAAGAGGACAGCACTGTTTTACTGACCTATATTTTCTTAGTTTCATGAATAACTTCGTGCAAATTCTTTTATTTAGGGAATTCAGGGGAACATGTAGGGCATGATAACTTTGCATTTTGTGTAAATACCTTTGTGCTTTACCTTTGGAAGTCTTGTCTGTGTTGTAAAATGCTGTCCCCTCGGAAATACTTGAAGTGCTTCTTCTATATTCCTTGGAGACCACTTACTGTAATATCTTAAGTCAGATGCTGATTTACTAATCAAAGTTTTCCCATTTGCTCTAAACCCATCATGAAATCTAAAGGGAAAAAAGGCCATTCTAGTTTCTGAGTTCTCACCCTTAACAAACAATCCTCATAAAACGTTAATTAAGTGATAAATCCAATGGACAATCTGTGAATGGCTGACTTGCATTTTTTAAGTTAATGAGTATTTGTAGTTACCAATGCTACAGGGGTCATTATGGATTTCCCGGTGGAATGTTTGACTGCTGGGCCTATAAACCTCCCATCTCCGAGAGGGGTCATTGCTCAAGCTCTGTGAAAATAAACCCAGGGTGGCGTCTGCATGAAATACTTTATTCTTCGAGGCTCTCAGGAGCTAAAGTGTGTGGATGCTAATTAACAACAAATAGCAAGTACTACACACATATATACACAAGCTAATTATACTATTAGTGCTTATGCAAAACAGAAGTCTCATGCATCCCAACAAGCTCCAATCAACAATTGATGGATGTTCTTAGACTCCACTTTCATGCCCAGGGCAGTCGTGACCACAGCCCCACGACCTCCCAAGCCCCTCCATGGACCAGCACTGTGCTGGTGCTTGATCTCAGCCGCTCCCCAGAGCTTCCTTTTTGTCGGGAACTTCATCTGATAGACAGTGAGACAGAAGTTCTGGAAGGCTCCAGAACTTGGTCATAATCGCAGCACAGTTAAATAGAAGAGGTAGAAATCATACTCTATTCTCTGGCACCACAGTCCAAACCTCTCCTAGAAGATGGACTCAGCCTATGTAACCTTTCCTTTCCAGGTCTTGCCATCCCAGGCTCTTGGCCTTGCTGATCTCCTGCTGAAGCACCACTTCCACATTATTCATTTCAGGAACACCTGCCCTGTGCCCTCAGGAGATTAGTCAAAGGCAATCTCTGCTTGGAAGCACTTCCTCAGTCCCCAAGTAGCATAGGTGTCCCTCGACTCTGCACTCATAACAGGGCCTGCCTTCCCTGGTTGCACCATGAGTCATCATCCCTCATCTCTGGGCTCTCTGGGCCGAAGTTCAGTGGATGTCCTAGACCATTACGAGCTCCTGCATCCTCTGAGCCTAGCTCTCTTCACTCGCCTCCACCTGCCACTTCTATGATCACCCTGAGGATGTGGTTGCGGAATGCTTCATCATTAGTGGAAAGAGTAGTAGTCTCTGGATTGGCCTATGTTAGCAGTTTGCTTTTTTTTGGCCAAAGAACCTGGTCTTCAAACACAGTATTGCAATGACCCCTCTAAGTAACATTGCTGGAAGTGGAGCTTCTCTGCTGGGCAGACCAGACCCAATGCTTTGTCTCCCCCTGCCCCTGTAGAACTCCCCAAATCAGCACCACATAATCCCAAGGTTCCCTTTGAGCAAAAAGTGAACATCCCAGGACCAGGCGATCCTGATTCCTTGACTCTCCATCATTCTAAACATCCAAGACCCTGGCTGTTGTAGGATTTCTGAAGCTCTGAGATCTTTAAGGCAATCACCCTTTAGTCTTAAGTCAGATGCTGATTTACTAACCTTTAGTCTAGAGGGATTTGCTCCATCCTTTCAAAATTCAGAGACTCTCACATACAGAAGAGGGCTGGGGACTACTAGGAAAGGATAACTCACACATTCAAAGGTCACTGTCAAATAGAATTGGAGTTCCATCCAAATCAGGAATTTTCTGGAGTTTGCTTTTATCTCAGGTTCATATTTGGAACTAGATATCATTAGAGATAAAAAGTAAAAGGTTATAAAACTAAGAGGGGTATGTATGTGAAGAGGGTAGGTGACAAAATCCTTCCACCTGGCAGTCCTCCCTGGCAGAGTAGAATGACTCTAGTCCCTTCCTGCTGGATAGTCAATGTACAAGAGCACACTGAAATGGTTTTTGAAAGGATCGACCCCTCCTTCTCCCTGTCCCCCCTTCTTCCCCTTTCCCTCCAGATTTAAAGTTTGTCAGAGCTTTCAAAGCATTCAGAAGAGAGTTAAACATCTCGGCTCATGTGACCAGGAGGAAAGTGGGGGCTTGGGAACGTTTCATCAATCCGTGGAGGATGTTCTCATAAGGAAACACTTCCATGTCCCATGTAAGGTCAATTCAGAAAGTTTTCCAGGCATCATTTGTACTAGGGCAACAAAGAAGCTTATTGCCTGAAATAGAACAGAGTAAGTTCATTTCAATTTTTCAAACTGGTTTATTTTCGGGCCCTAGGGATGTGTCACTTGTAATTATGCTCCTAGGGATATGTCAGCTGTAATCATGCATCTTTTCTTTCCAGTAGCTTCTTCAGCCCAGTACCCACTCCTGCCTGGAACTGCTTGCTACCAGAGCTCCAGATGGGCCCAGCAGAGGACCCAGATGAGGGAATTAATGGATAGCTCCTGGCGTCTTCGTCCTCTTTCCCCCTTTCCATGAGAGGAAACTGAAGTTGTTTCCTCTTAAATATCTTTTTTTCTAAAAAAGAAAATTGGAGCTTTATGAGCTCCTGCATCCTCTGAGCCCAGCTCTGTTCCATGACAGGAAACTGAAGTTGTTTCCTCTTAAATATCTTTTTTCCTAAAAAAAGAAAATTGGCCCACTTTTAGAAAGTAAGTTTCTGGCCCTCAAAAGAGTACAGAGAGGTAGCAGACCACCCATAGCCTCTGGTTCACCCAGAGGCTTGCCTCCTAGTGGCTGTGCAGACACAGATGAGCCATTGACCCCCATGGTAGATAAAAGATGATTGCAAAATCTGTGCTGCTTCTCTCATTGAAGGATGGTGTGTTCCCTTGAATCTGAGCTGGACTGAGATGATTTGCCTGATGCAGAGATTGCAGGAGAAATGAGGTTTTGTGACAGTCAATAATGTGCCATTTGAAGCCCTGCACCTTCTGCCTTGGGCTCTTGGAACAGTCTTTGTGAGCCTGAGTAACTGCATAAGGAGACCAAATACCCAAGACTATCATCTGGGGAGGCCACATGTCTCTGGTCTCAGTCTCATCTGGGTGCATCCA
Organism: Grampus griseus; assembly: GCF_964374135.1. Classification (NCBI taxonomy): domain Eukaryota; kingdom Metazoa; phylum Chordata; class Mammalia; order Artiodactyla; family Delphinidae; genus Grampus; species Grampus griseus. Next base: position 110,579,438 of record NC_139001.1, read on the forward strand.
GCCCACAGTCATCCCCTCAAGGTCCAAGACATATGGGGGAATAAAGCTGTCTTGGACCCTCCAGACCAGCACATCCACTAGCTGAATACCACCAGTGACCTCTGTGGCTGCTTTGTCATGGAGCAGAACAATCACCAGCTAGGTCTTTCCTGAAATCCTGACCATAGAAAACCATGAGACATAGAAAAGTTTTAAGTCACTAAGTTTCAAGGTAATTTGTTACACAGCTGTAGATAACCAGATTCCTAAGCTGAACAAGGCAGGTAAAAATAATTCCTTTGCAGGGTTGTTGGGAGGATGGACAAAAATAAAAATAAACTTTGTAAATGATGAATGAAAGTGACCAACATTATTTTTATTAAAGTGTCTATCATATTTATGCCTTACACAACTGCGATAACCATATCAAACAAGTCAGTGATTGCATAAGCCCAGCATTTGAGGGTGAGAGGGGATCATGGCAGTCGAGCAAAGAAGCATGGGATGGCCCACTCCTGTCCGTTCCATTTCCAGGCCTCTATCCCTTGAACTAAGTTGGGATGTCTTCAGGCTGTCTTGGTGTCTAGTCACACCTTCATCAAGAAACATGTTTCCATGCCTGTTCTGAGCCAGACATTACCTGGGAATAAGGGTAGAGCAGGGCTAGACTCTCTACTGATTTGGTTGGTGAGCTGGTTGGATTAGGACAAGATGTTAATAGAAAAACTCCACAAAATGATCACAAATGAGGAAAAGGCTTTGACGGAAAAGCCAGTGCTATAAGAGCGTGTAACTGTGATTTGATTTATTGAAATGGGTGAGGTAGTCATCTCACAGTGCATGGAAACCAAAGCAAAGGTGTTTGATCTTCACCTGAAGAGCAACAGGAACCAGAGGAAAGTCTTAAGGATGGGGATAACGTGACCAGATGTCAGCTTAGGAAATCACGGAAGGTCAGGAGGGTAGTGTAGCTGCCCGCTGGGATTCTAGCTCCTGCAGAGCCAGGACTCATATAGTGTAGTGGGGTCTCCCTGCTCCTTTTGCTGGGGCCTCTTCTGGGCCACTGCCAGTGAAGTCCTTCCTTTGTTTCATTAGGAACTTTGATGATGTGGAGAAAGCATCCCCTCCCTCCCAACAAGACACAAGTAACTTTTTAAAAAATTAATGAGTTCTCTCCACTGGGGGGTGGTTGGATCTGGCAGTGGAGGGAGGCCTAATGATGATGTGAGTACCGCGTATCCTGTTGTATTCAAATCTGCCCCACACTCCCCTTTGACTCCCATTTCTGTCACGATGAACTCCTTGCCACGATGCTACTAGGTCTTCATGCAAATAGGTGTCTGAATACCCCCCCCCAATTGGCCTTTGACACAAACTGGGCACATTCAAACCCACTTCTTACTGGATATTTACTCTCAGTATAGGCACATCGCATCTGGGGGTAGAACTTAAAGTAAGTTATGGTCATCATACTAGCTACAGAAAACATCCTAAAGCTATTAAGAAACTATTTTATATTGATAACAACCTCAATGATATAAAAAAAACTGTTTATCTTTACAAGTCCATCACTTTATGTTAACAATATTACAAATTGTATCTTTATATGTTGTGTACCCATTAATATAGACCTTTAATGATTTTTTATGATTTTGGATTTTAAATCTTATAGTAGAATTAAAAGTGCTTATAAACCAAAATTACAATACAGGTTTATATTTGTCTATGCTTTACTGTTACTATAGACCTTTGTATCATTTTATGGTATTGAGTTACTCTCTCACATTCTTTTTAAAATTTTTTTAAATAATTAATTTATTTTTATTATTTATTTTTAAATTTTTGGCTGCATTGGGTCTTTGTTGCTGTGAGTGGGCTTTCTCTACTTGTGGTGAGCAGGGGCGACTCTTTGTTGTGGTGCATGAGCTTCTCATTGTGGTGGCTTCTCTTGTTGTGGAGCATGGGCTCTAGGTGTGCTGGCTTCAGTAGTTGTGGCATGCAGGCTCAGTAGTAGTGGCTCGTGGGCTCTAGAGCACAGGCTCAGTAGTTGTGGAGCATGGGCTTGGTTGCTCTGCAGCATGTGGGATCTTCCTGGACAAGGGCTTGAACCCGTATCCCCTGCATTGGTGGATGGATTCTTAACCACTGGACCACCAGGGAAGTCCTGCACATTCTTTTATTTCAACTTAAACTCTAACATTTCATGCAAAACAAGTTTTACAGGTAATGAACTCCCTTAGCTATTGTTTATCTGGAAATGTTTTAATTTCTCTCTTTTTTTTTTTTTCGGTACGCGGGCCTCTCACTGTTGTGGCCTCTCCCGTTGCGGAGCACAGGCTCCGGATGCGCAGGCTCAGCAGCCATGGCTCACGGGCCCAGCCGCTCCGCGGCATGTGGGATCTTCCCAGACCAGGGCACGAACCCGTGTCCCCTGCATTGGCAGGCGGACTCTCAACCACTGAGCCACCAGGGAAGCCCAATTTGTCTCATTTTTGAAGGATAGTCTTGCTGAATATAGTCTTCTTGGCTGACATTTTTTTTCCATCATTTTATTTTATTTTAATAATGTATTTATTTATTATTGACAAATAAAATTTGTATACAGTTAAGGTATACAATGTGATATTTTGATATATGTATACATTGCAAAATGATTACCACAATCAAACTAATTAATATACCTATCACTTCCTGTAGAGTGTGTGTGTGTGTGTGTGTGTGTGTGTGTGTGTGTGTGTTAAGAACACTGAAGTTCTACTCTCACCAAATTTGCCAGGTAAATTAATTCTTGGTTGGCAGTTTCTTTTCCCCCCAGCACTTTGAATATATCATCTGACTCTCCTGGCCTGCAAGGCCTGCAAGTTTATTGCTAAGAAATCCACTCATAGCCTTATGCAAGTTCCTTTGTATGTGACAAGCTTCTTTTCTCATGCTGCTTTCAAGATTCTCTCTTTGTCTTTGATTTTTGACAGTTCTATTATAATGTATCTTGATGAAGTCTTCTTTGGGTTGAACTTTATTTGGGACCTTTGAGTTTCATCTACCTGGTTGTCCATATCTTTCCCAGATTTGGGAAGTTTTCATCCATTATTTCTTTAAATATTAGCTTCTTCCCCTTTATCTCTCTCTTCTCCTTTGAGACTCCCATAATGCAAATATTGTTTCTTTTAATGGAGTCCCATAGTATATTGTCATTCTTTTTCATTCTTTTCTTTCTCCTAACTTGATCATTTTAAACAGCCTGTCTTCAGTTCACTGATATTTTCTTCGGCTTGATTGAGTCTGTTGTTGAAGCTCTCTATTGCATTTTTTTAGTTTAGTCATTGTATTCTTCAGTTCCAAATTTTCTACTTAGTTCTTTTTTATGTTTTCTACCTCTTTGTTAAGTTCTCATTTTGTTCTTATATTGTTTTCCTGATTTTGTTAAATTGTTTATCTGTGTTCTTGTGGTCTCTGAGTTTCTTCAGAACAATTATTTTAAATTGTCAGGCAGTTTGTGGATTTCCATTTCTTTGGGGTCAGTTACTGGAAGTTTATTGTGTTCCTTTGCTAGTGCATGTTTTCCTGATTCTTCATGATCCCTATAGTCTTGCATAGATTTCTGTACATTCAAGTAGCTGTCACCTCTTCCAGCCTTTATAAACTGACTTCCCTATAGAAGGACCTTCACCAGCAGGGCAGTGGGAGGAGGAACTCTGGAGCATTCTGTGGCCCCAGACCTAGTGTTGTAGGACAAGTGTGGAGCTACATGACAGCTCTGGGTGCAAGGGTTGTTTGAATCTTCAGAATTGTTTCTACATTTAGTGACAAGGGACTGGAGCAGGTGGTGGGAGTGGCCGGTAATCTCTTATAGGCACTCAGGGGTCTGCAGACCTTCTGAAGGCCTAACACACTATGACACCAGACACAGTCTTCAGTTGAGATATCCAATATGATATCCCAGCTCTGACACCATTCCCATCAGCTCTCTTAGTAAGGCAAGACAGAAAAACAGTCCCTTGGGCAGCCCCCAGACAAGCTAGACCATTGCCAGTAAATTCCATTCTTTTCCTTATATCCTGAGAGAAGAACTAGGAGTTGCACCACCTCCTCCCAATCACATGGTGCTGTGCTGGGTTGGGGGGGAAGACAAGGGTGAGCAAAAACACCACAAATTTTCCTACTGATTTGAATGTGACTTTTTCTTGGTTTGGCATTTCCTTGGTTGCTGCAACTTTTAAAGCTTTCACAGAGCTATTTTGGTCCATATGTTGTTGACTATTTGGTGTTTCCATGAGGGAACAGAGGCTTGGACCTCCCTTATATGCCATCTTGTGGATGTCATATGATACTAGGTAATTTTGTACTTAGTTAAGTGTGTATATTAAGCAGTTTTCTATTGATGTTGTAACAATTTATCACAAATTTTGTGGTAGGAAGTGCCACAAAGGTCTCACTGTGATAAAATCTGGACGTTGGCAGGGTGGCATTTCTGTCTGGAATCTATAGGGGAGATTTCATTTCCTTGGCTATTTTTCTAATGACTGCATGCATTCTTGGCTCACAGCCAACTTCCTCTACTTTCAAAGCCAAAACTATTGCATCTCACTCATCATTTGTCTATAGTCACATTTCCCTCCAGTCTTAGCTTTGAAAGATTGTTTGCTTTTAAGGAAGATATCAATTAGATTTGGCCATTGGGATAATCCAGGATAATTTTTCCACCTTAAGGATTTTAACTTGTAAGCACATTTGCAAATTCTTTTTGCCTGATAACATATTCGCTGGTTTCAAGGATCAGGATGTGAACATTTTTTGGGGGGGGGTTGCTAGTTTTCTGTCTGTTTGTTAAAAATTCTTGCATAATATTAAAAGAATTGAAATAGAGTACCAAGCATCCAAAATAGAGTTCTGCCTCATAAAAAATTGAGTATTAAAAATGCAATAAAAACACCCACAGACACACAGACCCTTCAGTTAATACAAAGAATAAGAACAAAGAAGCACAGGGCTTCCCTGGTGGTGCAGTGGTTGAGAATCTGCCTGCCAATGCAGGGGACATGGGTTCGAGCCCTGGTCTGGGAAGATCCCACATGCCGCGGACCAACTAGGCCCGTGAGCCGCAACTACTGAGCCTGCGCGTCTGGAGCCTGTGCTCCGCAACAAGAGAGGCTGCGATAGTGAGAGGCCCGTGCACCATGATGAAGAGTGGCCCCTGCTTGCCACAACTAGAGAAAGCCCTCACACAGAAACGAAGACCCAACACAGCAAAAATAAATAAATTAATTAATAAACTCCTAACCCCAACATCTAAAAAAAAAAAAAAAAAACAAAGGAAGCACAGAAACAGCAGGAAAAATGGAAAACTCAAAATGAGTGGTAGAAATAAATTTGAATAAAAAATGTAGAGGCACTACAATGTCCAAGCAAATGTAGAGACTGCCATAATGAACACAGAAACAAATCCAGCTATAGAGTATATAAGATACATCTAAAATCTATCAAGACAAATAACACATGAGGGATAAAGAAGACCATTATTATAATGATGAGAAATTCAATTTTCTAGAAGATATATCAATTCTAAACTTGTAAGCACCCATACAAAGCAAAAATAGACAGAACTACATGGAAAAAGAAGCCAAATGATGAAATAGTGGGGGATTTCAGTGCTCTCTCAGCAATTGATAGATAAGGAATACAACAATTCGTAAGAAACAGGAGATTTAAGCAACACAATAAACAAGCTTGATATATATAGAATATTACATTGAAAATTAAAGGTATAAATTATCCTCACACACATAACATTATAAAAAATGATCAAACATTAAATCATAAAGCAAGACACAAAAAATTTTAATGAATTAGCATCATTAATAATACTGTTTTTGAGGTGGATTTGAGAAGATGGCGGAAGAGTAAGACGTGGAGATCACATTCCTCCCCACCAATATATCAGAAATACATCTACACGTGGAACAACTCCTACAGAACACCTACTGAACACTGGCAGAAGACCTCAGAGCTCCCAAAAGGCAAGAAACTCCCCACGTACCTGGGTAGGACCAAAGAAAAAAGAAAAAACAGAGACAAAAGAATAGGGACGGCATCTGCTCCAGTGGGAGGGAGCTGTGAAGGAGGAAAGGTTTCCACACACTAGGAAGCCCCTTTGCGGGCGGAGACTGCGGTGGAGGGGAGAAGCTTCAGAGCCGCGGAGGAGTGCACAGCAACAGGGGTGCGGAGGGCAAAGCGGGGAGATTCCCGCACAGAGGATCGGTGCCGACCAGCACTCACCAGCCTGAGAGGCTTGTCTGCTTACCCGCCGGGGTGGGCGGGGCTGCGAGCTGAGGCTCGGGTTTCAGTCGGATGCAGGGAGAGGACTGGGGTTGGCGGCGGGAACACAGCCTGAAGGGGTTAGTACACCACGACTAGCCGGGAAGGAGTCTGGGGAAATTCTGGACCTGCCAAAGAGGCAAGAGACTTTTTCTTCCCTCTTTGTTTCCTGGTGCGTGAGGAGGGGATAAAGAGCGCTGCTTAAAGGAGCTCCAGAGACGGGCGTGAGCCGTGGCTAACAGCGCAGACCCCAGAGACGGGCATGAGACGCTAAGGCTGCTGTTGCCGCCACCAAGAAGCCTGTGTGCGAGCACGGGTCACTATCCATACCACCCTTCCCAGGAGCCTGTGCAGCCCGCCACAGCCAGGGTCCCGGGATGCAGGGACAACTTCCCCGGGAGGACACACAGCGCGCCTCAGGCTGGTGCAAAGTCACGCTGGCCTCTGCCACCGCAGGCTCGCCCCGCATCCATACCTCTCCCTCCCCCAGGCCCGAATGAGCCAGAGCCCCCAGTCAGCGGCTCCCTTAACGCCGTCCTGTCTGAGTGAAGAACAAACGCCGTCAAGTGACCTACAAGCAGAGGCAGGGCCAAACCCAAAGCTGAACCCCAGGAACTGTGTGAACAAAGAAGAGACGGGGAAATTTCTCCCAGCAGCCTCAGAAGAAGTGGATTAAATCTGCACAATCAACTTGATGTACCCTGCATCTGTGGAATACCTGAATAGACAACAAATCATCTCAAATTGAGGAGGTGGACTTTGGGAGCAAGATATATTATTTTTTCCCCTTTTCCTCTTTTAGTGAATGTGTATGTGTGAGATTTTGTCTGTATAGCTTTGCTTTTGCCACTCGTCCTAGAGTTCGGTTCATCCGGGTTTTTCTTCTTTTCTTTTTTTTACTTAAAAATTTTTTTTCTCAATAACTATGTTTTATTTTAATAACTTTATTTTATTTTATCTTACTTTATTTCCTTTATCCTCTTTCTTTCTTTCTTTCTTTCTTTCTTTCTTTCTTTCTTTCTTTCTTTCTTATTTTTCCTACCTTTTATTCTGAGCCATGTGGATGAAAGGCTTGTGGGGCTGCAGCCAGGCATCAGGGCTGTGCCCTGGAGGTGAGAAAGCCAAGTCAGGACACTGGTGCACAAGAGACCTCCCAGCTCCACGTAATATCAAATGGCAAAAATCTCCCAGAGATCTCCATCTCAACACCAAGACCCAGCTCCACTCAATGACAAGCAAGCTACAGTGCAGGACACCCTATGCCAAATAACTAGCAAGACAGGAACACAACCACATCCATGAGCAGAGAGGCTGCCTAAAATCATAATAAGTCCACAAACAACCCAAAATACACCACCAGATGTGGACCTGCCCACCAGAGAGACAAGATCCAGCCTCATCCACCAGAACACAGGCACTAGTCCCCACCACCAGGAAGCCTACACAACCCACTGAACCAACTTTAGCCACTGGGGACAGACACCAAAAACAACAGGAACTATGAACCTGCAGCCTGCAAAAAGGAGGTCCCAAACACAATAAGATAAGCAAAATGAGAAGACAGAAAAACACACAGCAGATGAAGGAGCAAGGTAAAAACCCACGAGACCTAACAAATGAAGAGGAAATAGGCAGTCTACCTGAAAAAGAATTCAAAATAATGATAGTAAAGATGATCCAAAATCTTAGAAATAGAATAGAGATAATGCAAGAATCAGTTAACAAGGACCTAGAAGAACTAAAGATGAAACAGGCAATGATGAACAACACATAAATGAAATTAAAAATACTCTAGAAGGGATCAATAGCAGAATAACTGAGGCAGAAGAACGGATAGGTGACCTGGAAGATAAAATAGTGGACATAACTACTGCAGAGCAGAATAAAGAAAAAAGAATGAAAAGAACTGAGGATAGTCTCAGAGACCTCTGGGATGACATTAAACCCACCAACATTCGAACCATAGGGGTCCAAGAAGAAGAAGAGAAAAAGAAAGGGATGGAGAAAATATTTGAAGAGATTATAGTTGAAAACTTCCCTAATATGGGAAAGGAAATAGTTACTTAAGTCTAGGAAGCACAGAGAGTCCCATACAGGATAAATCCAAGGAGAGACACACCAAGACACATATTAATCAAGCTATCAAAAATAAATACAAAGAAAACAGATATAAAGCAGCAAAGGAAAAAAATCAAATAACACACAAAGGAATCTCCATAAGGTTAACAGTTGATCTTTCAGCAGAAACTCTGCAAGCCAGAAGGGACTGGCAAGACATATTTAAAGTGATGAAGGAGAAAAACCTGCAACCAAGATTACTCTACCCAGCAAGGATCTCATTCAGATTTGATGGAGAAATTAAAACCTTTACAGACAAGCAAAAACTAAGAGAGTTCAGCACCACCAAACCAGCTTTACAACAAATGCTAAAGAAACTTCTCTAGGCAAGAAACACAAGAGAAGGAAAAGACCTAAAATAACAACCCAAAACATTAAGAAAATGGGAATAGGAACATACATATCGATAATTACCTTAAATGTAAATGGATTAAATGCTCCCACCAAAAGACACAGACTGGCTGAACCGATACAAAAACAGGATCCGTATGGATGCTGTCTACAAGAGACCCACTTCAGACCTAGGGACACATACAGACTGAAAGTGAGGGGATGGAAAAAGATATTGCATGCAAATGGAAATCAGAAGAAAGCTGGAGTAGCAAATCTCATATCAGAAAAAATAGGCTTTAAAATAAAGACTATTAGGAGAGACAAAGAAGGACACTACATAATGATCAAGGGATTGATCCAAGAAGAAGACATAACAATTGTAAAAATTTATGTACCCATCATAGGAGCACCTCAATACCTAAGGCAAATACTAACAACCATAAAAGGGGAAATCAACAGTAACACAATCATAGTAGGAGACTTTAACACCTCACTTTCACCAGTGGACAGATCATCCAAAATGAAAATAAATAAGGAAACACAAGCTTTAAATGATACATTAAGATGGACTTAATTGATATTTATAGGACATTCCATGCAAAAACAGCAGAATAAACATTTTTCTCAAGTGCTCATGGAACATTCTCCAGGACAGATTATATCTTGGGTCACAAATGTAGCCTTGGTAAATTTAAGAAAATTGAAATTGCATCAAGTATCTTTTCCGACTACAATGCTATGAGACTAGATATCAATACTGGAAAAGATCTGTAAACAATACAAATGGATGGCAGCTAAACTATACACTACTTAATAACGAAGTGATTACTGAAGAAATCAAAGACGAAATAAAAAAAATACCTAGAAACAAATGACAATGGAGACACGGCAACCCCAAACCTATGGGATACAGCAAAAGCAATTCTAAGAGGGAAGTTTAGAGCAATACAACCCTACCTTAAGAAACAGGAAACATATCAAATAAACAAACTAATCTTACACCTAAAGCAGTTAGAGAAAGAAGAACAAAAGAACCCCAAAGTTAGCAGAAGGAAAGAAATCATGAAGAACAGACCAGAAATAAATGAAAAAGAAATGAAGGAAAAGATAGCAAAGGTCAATAAAACTAAAAGCCGGTTCTTTGAGAAGATAAACAAAATTGATAAACCATTAGGCAGACTCATCAAGAAAAAAAGGGAGAAGACTCAAATCAATAGAATTAGAAATGAAAAAGGAGAAGTAACAACTGACACTGCAGAAATACAAAAGATGATGAGAGATTACTACAAGAAACTCTATGCCAATAAAATGGACAACCTGGAAGAAATGGACAAATTCTTAGAAATGCAAAACCTGCCAAGATTGAATCAAGAAGAAATAGAAAATATGAACAGACCAATTACAAGCATTGAAATTGAAACTGTGATTAAAAATCTTCCAACAAACTAAAGCCCAGGACCAGATGGCTTCACAGGCGAATTCTATCAAACATTTAGAGAAGAGCTAACACCTACCCTTCTCAAAGTCTTCCAAAATATAGCAGAGGGAGGAACACTCCCAAAATCATTCTACGAGGTCACCATCACCCTGATACCAAAACCAGACAAGGATGTCACAAAGAAAGAAAACTACAGGCCAATATCTTTGATGAACATAGATGCAAAAATGCTCAACAGAATAATAGCAAACAGAATCCAACAGCACATTAAAAGGATCATACACCATGATCAAGTGGGGTTTATTCCAGGAATGCAAGGATTCTTCAATATATGCAAATCAATCAAGGTGATACACCATATTAACAAATTGAAGGAGAAAAACCATATGGTCATCTCAATAGATGCAGAGAAAGCTTTCGACAAAATTCAACACCGAGTTATGATAAAAACCCTGCAGAAAGTAGGCATAGAGGGAAATTTCCTGAACATAATAAAGGACATATATGACAAATCCACAGCCAACATCGTCCTCAATGGTGAAAAACTGAAAGCATTTCCACTAAGATCAGGAACAAGACAAGGTTGCCCACTCTCACCACTCTTATTCAACACAGTTTTGGAAGTTTTAGCCACAGCAATCAGAGAAGAAAATGAAATGAAAGGAATCCAAATCGGAAAAGAAGTAAAGCTGTCACTGTTTGCAGGTGACATGATACAATACATAGAGAATCCCAAAGATGCTACCAGAAAACTACTAGAGCTAATCAATGAATTTGGTAAAATAGCAGGATACAAAATTAATGCACAGAAATTTCTGGCATTCCTATACACTAATGATGAAAAGTCTGAATGTGAAATCAATAAAACACTCCCATTTACCATTGCAACAAAAAGAATAAAATATCTAGGAATAAACCTACCTAAGGAGACAAAAGACCTATATGTAGAAAATTATAAGACACTGATGAAAGAAATTAAAATGATACAAATAGATGGAGAGATATACCATATTCTTGGATTGGAAGAATCAACATTGTGAAAATGTTGATTTTCACTACCCAAAGTAATCTACAGATTCAATGCAATCCCTATCAAACTATCACTGGCATTTTTCACAGAACTAGAACAAAAAATTTCACAATTAGTATAGAAACACAAAAGACCCCGAATAGCCAAAGCAATCTTGAGAATGAAATACAGATCTGGAGGAATCAGGTTTCCTGACTTCAGACTATATTACAAAGCTACAGTAATCAAGACAGTATGGTACTGGCACAAAATCAGAAATATAGATCAATGGAACAGGATAGAAGCCCAGAGATAAACCCACATACATATGGTCACCTTATCTTTTATAAAAGAGGTAGGAATGTACAGTGGAGAAAGAACAGCCTCTTCAATAAGTGGTGCTGGGAAAGCTGGACAGGTACATGTAAAAGTATGAGATTAGAACACTCCCTAACACCATACACAAAAATAAGCTCAAAGTGGATTAAAGACCTAAATATTAGGCTAGATACTATCAAACTCTTAGAGGAAAACATAGGCAGTACACTCTATGTCATAAATCACAGCAAGATCCTTTTTGACCCATGTCCTAGAGAAATGGAAATAAAAAGAAAAATAAACAAATGGGACCTAATGAAACTTAAAAGATTTTGCATAGCAAAGGAAACTATAAACAAGATCAAAAGAAAACCCTCAGAATGGGAGAAAATATTTGCAAATGAAGCAACTGACAAAGGATTAATCTCCAAAATTTACAAGCCGCTCATGCAGCTCAATAGCAAAAAAGAAAAAGAAAAACAACCCAAATCGAAAATGGGTAGAAGACCTAAATAGACATTTGTCCAAAGAAGATATACAGACTGCCGACAAACACATGAAAAAGTGCTCAACATCTTTAATCATTAGAGAACTTCAAATCAAAACTACAGTGGGATATCATCTCACACCGGTCAGAATGGCCATCATCAAAAAAGTCTAGAAACAATAAATGCTGGAGAGGGTGTGGAGAAAAGGGAACACTCTTGCACTGCTGGTGGGAATGTGAATTGGTACAGCCACTATGGAGAACAGTATGGAGGTTCCTTAAAAAACTAAAAATAGAACTACCATATGACCCAGCAATTCCACTACTTGGCATATACCCTGAGAAAACCATAATTCAAAAAGAGTCATGTACCAAAATGTTCATTTTAGTTCTGTTTACAATAGCCAGGAGATGGAAACAACCTATGTTTCCATCATCGGATGAATGGATTAAGAAGATGTGGAACATATGTACAATGGAATATTACTCAACCATAAAAAGAAACGAAGTTGAGTTATTTGTAATGAGGTGGATGGACCTAGAGTCTGTCATACAGAGTGAAATAAGTCAGAGGGAGAAAGACAAATACCATATGCTAACACATATATATGGAATTTAAGAAAAAAAATGTCATGAAGAACCTAGGGGTAAGACAGGAATAAAGACACAGACCTACTACAGAATGCACTTGAGGATATGGGGAGGAGGAAGGGTAATCTGTGACAAAGTAAGAGAGTGTAATGGACATATATACACTACCAAACATAAAATAGATAGCTAGTGGGAAGCAGCCGCATAGCACAGGGAGATCAGATCGTTGCTTTGTGACCACCTAGAAGGGTGGGATAGGGAGGGTGGGAGGAAGGGAGTTGCAAGAGGGAAGAGATATGGGAACATATGTATATGTATAACTGATTCACTTTGTTATAAAGCAGAAACTAACACACTATTGTAAAGCAATTATACTCCAATAAAGATGTAAAAAAAATAAAATCTAGAAATAATAAATGCTGGAGAAGGTGTGGAGAAAAGGGAACACTCTTGCACTGTTGGTGGGAATGTAAATTGATACAACCAGTATGGAGAACAGAATGGAGGTTCCTTAAAAAACTATAAATAGAACTACCATATGACCCAGCAATCCCACTACTGGGCATATACCCTGAGCAAACAATAATTCAAAAAGGGTCATGTATACACTACCAAACGTAATATAGATAGCTAGTGGGAAGCAGCTGCATAACACAGGGAGATCAGCTCGGTTGTTTGTGACCTCCTAGAGGTTGGGATAGGGAGGGCTGGAGGGTGGGAGACGCAAGAGAAAAGAGATATGGGAACATATGTATATGTATAACTGATTCACTTTGTTATAAAGCAGAAACTAACACACCATTGTAAAGCAATTATACTCTAATAAAGATGTTAAAAAAAAAGAAGAGTCATGTACCAAAATGTTCATTGCAGCTCTCTTTACAATAGCCAGGATATGGAAGCAACCTAAGTGTCCATCAACAGATAAATGGATAAAGAAGATGTGACGCATATATACAATGGAATATTACTGAGCCATAGAAAGAAACGAAATTGAGCTATTTGTAATGAGGTGGATAGACCTAGAGTCTGTCATACAGAGTGAAGTAAGTCAGAAAGAGATAAACAAATACTGTATGCTAACACATATATATGGAATCTAAGGGGGAAAAAAAAGGAAATGTCAGGAAGAACCTAGGGGTAAGATGGGAATAAAGACACAGACCTACTTGAGCATGGCCTTGAGGATATGGGGAGGGGGAAGGGTAAGCTGTGACAAAGTGAGTGGGTGGCATGGACATATATACACTACCAAAAGTAAAATAGATAGCTAGTGGGAAGCAGCTGCATAGCACAGTGAGATCAACTTGGTGGTTTGTGACCAACTAGTGGGGTGGGATAGGGAGGATAGGAGGGAGGGAGATGCAAGAGGGAAGAGATATGGGAGCATATGTATATGTATAACTGATTCACTTTGTTATAAAGCAGAAACTAACACACCATTGTAAAGAAATTATACTCCAATAAAGATGTTAAAAAAATTCTTTTTTCTAAGTAATTTATAAATCAATAAAAAACTATCACTCATTTATTTAGAACATAACACACACACTTCTAAATAATTCAATATGCAAAGAAGGAATCATAATGGTATTTAAAATATTTTGACCTGAATGATATTGAAAATGCTATTATAAAAACTCATGGGTTGCAGCTATTAAAAACATAAAGGGCAATGTATATCATAAAATATATATTAGAAAAGAGGAAATTCTAAAAATAATGACATGATGAGTTAAACATCCACCTTACTAGGTTAGTAAAAAAAAGAATAAAATCAAAGTGAAAGATAAAAATGATAAAGATAACATCAAACTTTTCTTAAATATGAAGAATCATTGATGTTAAACCTGGGTCTTTTAAAAGACTAGTTAAATTAAATATTCTCTGACAGCATGATCAATATAAATAGGAGGGATGAATACAAATAGAGCAGAAATGTTTGTAGAAAGATAATGCTATGAACAACTATACATCAGTAAATTTGAGAACTTAGACAAAATCTTAGAAATATATAATTTAGTAAGACTCACTTCAGAATAAATAGGAAGCCTGAATATTAATAAAACCATTAAATAATTTGAATGAGTAGTTATATACCTTCCTTGTAAGAAAAGATTGAGCCTTAATTGTTTTAGAATTGTTTTATAAAATGGTCAAGCAATATATAATTCCAATTAAAAACTCTTCTAGAGATTAGATAAAGAGAAAACATTTTCTATGCAATTTGTGAGGCTAAAACTCCTTGATACTAAAATATGACAAGGACAGAATGAGAAAAGAAAATTACAGGCCAATATTACAAACATTACAAAAAAAGCTAAACAAAATATTGTTAAAATAAATAGAGAATTTATATAAAAAGATAGCACTCATGACCAAATTGACTTACGATTAGAAAAACCTATGAACACAATTTACCGCATTTACAGATTGAAGGGGAAAAACAAGATGATCATCTCATTGGTTGCAAAATAAGTATTCATAATAATAACATTTAGTCATATTCGTGATAAAAAAACATGATAAATGTCAAACACCAAAACCTGCTATAAATAACAGATTTAATGGTGAAACAGTAGTGGTGAAACATGACAAGAGTGATCACTTTCAGAATTTCTTTATAACACCACATGGGATTCCGAGGGTGTGCAATGAAAAATAATAATATACCAAGAAATAAGGATACAATTGTTAAAAAAAAGAGATATTAGATAGTCATTATTTCCTGATAATATGACTGCTTGTGTAAAAATGCAAAATACAGACTATGTATATACATGTGTTATAATTGAAACGGAGTTTCTAGGGTGGGTAAAAGAAATGAGGCATCTAAATTAGGAAGAAAAACTTAAGACTGACTTCTTTTGTAGACAACATAATTGCTTATGTAAAAAAACCTGATGAAAGATAAGAAAAGCACCAAAAAAATCAGAGAACTAAAAAATTGTATTTCTGTATACTGGCAATAAAAAAATCTAAAACTGAACTAAAAAGTAAACCTCTTACAGCATATAAAAATATGAACTACTTGGGTGTAAATTTGATAAAAAATTTATGAAAGATCTATGTGTTGAAATTACAAAACATTGTCAAATAAAATTTTTGAAAGACCCAAAGAATTTAGGAGATATATTATCATTTTGGGTCAGAGGACTCAGTACTGATAAAATGTCAGATCTCTTCATATTCTATAGATTCAGATGCAGTCTCAATAAAATATCAGCATGTATTTTTGTAAGAATGATTAACTAGTTCTAATATTCATTTGGAAACACAAAGGGCCTTGAAAAATCCAACTTTGAACATGAAGAACACATTTGGATTAAAGATTTATTATAAAGCTATAGCAATCAAGACTGTGTAATATTGTCATAAAGATAGACACATAAATCAAAAGATAAGAATAGAGTGTAGAAATAGACCCATTCTTATATAGACAACTGATTTTCAACAAAGTGCAAAGGCAATTCAGTGGAGAAAAGGTGGTTTTCTTTTTTCTGACAAATACTGTAGGAATAATTCAATATCTATATGCATAAAAGCTTTGATTCATCCTGTGTACTATATATAAAAATTAACTCAATAATCAACTTAAATGAGAAACCTAAACAGTAAACTTTTAGAAGAAAATATAGGGGGGAAAAGCCTTTGTGACCTTGTGTTAGGCAACAATTACTTACATATGGCACTAAAAGCACTGTCTAAAATAAAATAACAAATTGACAAATAGGATTTCATCAAAATAAAAAACTTCTGTTTATCAAAAGATAACATTAAGAGAGCAAAAAGTGAAGACAGACTGAAAAATATTTAGGAATCTTATATCTGATAAGTGACTTGTATCCAGATTTATGACTCAACAGTGAGAAAACAAACAATCCAATTAAAAAATATTGGCTAAAAGTTTGAACAGACATTTTAATAAAGATAGTAAATGAATGGCAAATAGATGCAAAAACCATAAATAGTCATTAGGGAGATGCCAAGTAAAACCACATTAGATATTAACTTACGCCCTAAACACTGGAGTCTGTCCAAAGGCTTCTAGTTTCCATGGGAAGGCTTGGATGGTAAATTATTGGTAATTTCAATCAACTTTGGCTTTGGTGTGGTAGCGGTTACCCATTCTTAAACCCCAGCCTCAAAGCAGGCAGTCATACCCTCCTTCCTGGAGCTGCTTGCAGGCGACATGCTGGAGCCACAGTGGGCAGTGAGGACCTTGTCCTTCAAATATTGGGGATTTGTGTACTGATCACTGATTGCTGCTTCTGATTGTGGAGGCACAGATAAAGAAGCTGGCCACCACTGCTGCAACCCCCACGGGCTGGGGATTTAAAGGGGCAGAGTCTTCTTTTTTCCATTCACTTTCTTTTTCCTGTTGGGGAGCCAGACATTTAAAGACTAGGACATTCAAAATGCACTGTATATATGGTGGATTTTAGAAAGTCACTGTACATGCCCAGGGAAAGAAACATGCTCAGAAATGACCTAATGAAACTTTAAGTTTATCCTTGGCATAGAGAGACACCTTACACTAGTTAAAACAAAAACAGACAAACAAACAAAAAAACCCACCAAGCAAGCCCTGGACAAAAAGAGAATCTGATTTTAAGAGCTACATATTATAATATTCAAATATCCAGTTTTCAATAAAAAATAAACAAACAGGAAACTACAGTCCATTTAAAAGTAAAAAAAGATTGGACTTGGTAGACACAAAGTATTACATTTAGAGTGAATAAACAACAAGATCCTAATCTATAGCACAGGGAATTATATTTATTATCCTGAGATAAACCATAATGGAAAAAAATATAAAAAAAGAATACATATATGTGTATAACTGAGTCACTTTGCTGTACAGCAGAGATTGGCACGACATTGTAAATCAACTATACTTCAAAAAAAAAGAGTCAATAAAAACATCCTTGAGAGAGACCAGGTGGTGAATTTACTAGGCAAAGATTTGAAAACAGCTGTTTTAAAGATGCTTAAAGAAGTAACAGAAGATGTGGACAAAGTCAAGAGAACAATGTACAAACAAAATGGAAATATCAATAAAGAGATAGAAAACACAAAAAGGAACCAAATAAAATTCTGGAGCTGAAAATTGTAACCATTGAAGTGAAAAATTCACCAGAATTATTTAAAAACAAGTTTGAGCAGGCTGAAGACAATATTAGTGAACTTGAAGATACAACAATTAAAATTATCAACTCTGTGGAGCAGAAAGAAAAATATTGAAGAAAAGTGAGGAGGGCCTGAGGGACTTGTGGGATACCACAAAGTTAGCCAACATAAACATTGTGGGAATTCCAAAGGGAGAAGAAGGAAGGAAGGGGGCAGAGTGATCATTTGAAGTAATAATAGCTAAAAACATACCAAATGTGATGAAAGACATGAATATAAGCTTCCATAAAGCTCAACAAATCCTAAGTAGAATAAATCAGAGACCCACACTGAGACATTACTAGAATCAAACTCTCAAAAGGCAGAGACAAAGAAGGAATCTTGAAAGCAGCAAGAGAAAAACAACTGATCATTTACAACTTGTTTTTGAAATTAAAAAAAAATATATTGAAGTAGAGTTGATGTACAATATTATGTTACAGGTTTACAATATAGTAATTTACAATTTTAAAAAGTTATACTCTATGTCTAGTTATTATAAAATATTCACTGCATTCCCTGTGTTGTACAATATATCCTTGTAGCTTTCTTTATACCTAATAGTATGTACCTCTTACTCCCCTCCCCTTGTGATGCCCTTCCCTCATTCCCTCTGCCCACAGGTAACCACTAGTTTGTTCTCTATATCTGTGCCTGCTTCCTTTTTGTTATAGTCACAACTTGTTGTATTTTTTTTAGATTCCACATAAAAGTGATGTCATACAGTATTTGTCTTTCTCTGTCTGACTTACTTCATTTAGCATAATACCCTCCAAAAACAAACACATAGATCAATGGAATAGAATAGAGAGCCCAGAAATAAACCCACACACTTATGATCAATTAATCTATGACAAAGGAGGCAAGAATATACAATGGCAAAAAGACAGTCTTTTCAATAAGTGGTGCTGGAAAAACTGGAGAGCCACATGTAAAAGAATGAAATTAGAACATTCGCTAATACCATACACAAAAATAAACTCAAAATGGATTAAAGACCTAAATGTGAGACTGGAAATCATAAAAATGGTAGAGGCAAACATAGGCAGAACACTCTTTGACATAAATCATAGCAACATTTTTTTGGATCTGTTGCCTAAAGCATAGGAAAATAAAAGCAAAAATAAACAAATGGGAACTAATTAAACTTAAAAACTTTTTCACAGCAAAGGAAATCATCGATAAAATGAAAAAACAACCTACTGAATAGGAGAAAATATTTGCAAATGTTATAACCAATAAGGGGTTAATTCCCAAAATATATGAACAAACAAACATCAAACACACAAACAACCCAATTAAAAAATGGGCAGAAGACCTGAATAGACATTTTTCCAAAGAGGACACACAAGGCATTTTTAAGATTATCAGCTGATTTTTCATCAGAAACCTTGGAGGTCAGAAGGCAGTATGTTGATATATTCAAAATGCAGAAGGGAAATTTTATTGACTAATAATCCTATATCCTGCAAAGCTGTTCTTCAAAAGTGAGGGATTCATTAAATACCCAGATAAACAAAAGATGAGGGAATTTGTTATCACTACACTTATCCTGAAGGAAATGCTAAAGATAGTCTTATAGGTTGCAATGAAAGACCTTGAGACGGTAACTCAAAGCTATATGAAAAAACAGATACCTGGTTAAGGTAAACACATGAGAAATTTTTAGAGCTAGTATCATTGTAACTTTAGTTTGTAATTCCACTTTTTGTTTTCCCCATGATATAAGATACTAATGCATTAAAAAATAGTCAATATTTTTTGACACACATGCATAAAGATGTGATTTTGTGACATCAGTAACTGAAAGGGATGGTGAAGGGGCTGTATAGGAGGAGAATTTTTGTACGCTATTGAAGTTAAGGTGGTATGAAGTCAAATTAGAGTGTTATAACTTTAGGATGTTAAATGTAATCCCCATGGTAACCACCAAGAAAATATCTATAGATTATACACAAAAGAAAATGAGAAGCAAATTAAAATATTTCACTACAAAAAAATCAACTAAACATGGGAGACATTAATGTAGGAAATAAGGGACCAAAAAAAGCTATTAGGTATATAGAAGGCAAATAAAGAAATGGCAGGAGTAAGCCCCTCCTGTTCAGTAATTACATTAAATTTATATGGATTAAATTCTCCAAACAAAAGACAGAAACTTGCAGAATGAATAAGAAAACATGATCTAACTATATGCTGTGTACAAGAGACTCACTTTAGTTCCAAAGATATAACTATGCTGACAGCAAAAGGATGGAAAAAGATATTCTTTGGAAATAATAACCAAAAGAGAGTAGTGTGGCTATACTAATAGGCAAAATAGACTTTAAATCAATAGAAATTACAAGAGACAAGAAGGACATTTATGTATTAACAAAGGTTTCAATATAGCAAGAAGATATAAAAATTAGACATTTACACACTCGATAAATGTCATCAAGATATATGAAGCGAAATGGACAGAATTCAATTGTACAATAATAGTTGTGGGCTTTAATACTGAACTCTCAATTATAGAACAACTAGACAGAAGGTAAATAAGAAAATAGAGGACTTAACACAGTAAACCAATTAGATCTACAAGACATATACAGAACACTCAACCCAAGAAAAAGAGAATACAGATTCTTCTCAGGTACACATGGAACATTCTCCAGGATAGATCATGTGCTAGGCCACAGATCAAGTAATGATAAAAAATGTGGTATATACATACGGTGGAATACTATTCAGATTAAAAAAGGAACAACACAATGGACCATGAAGACATTATGCTAAGTGAAATAAGCCAAACACAAAGGAACAAATATTATGCTTCCACTTAAAGAGATACCTAGAATAGTCACATCCATAGAGACAAAATGTAGAACATTGGTTACCAAGAGCTGGTGGGAGGGGGAATTATAATTCAGTATTTAACGGGTACAAAGTTTCAGTTGCATTATGAAAAGGTTATGGAGATGGATAGTGGTGATGTTTCCACAACAATACAGATGTGCTTCATGCCACTGAGCTGTATATTTAAATGGTAAATTTCATGTTACGTAAATTTTAACATAATAAAAAAGTTGAAGACGGAAAAAAAGGCTGACACTGCCAAGTATTGGAAAGATAAGTAGAAACTAGAACTCTCAAATACTGGTTGTGGGGATACAAATTTGTACATTCACTTTGGTGAGTGTTTGGCCGTTTGACTAAAAGCCAAACATTTGCCTACAATATGATCCAGTCATTCCACTGCTGAGTATTTTCCCAAGGGACTTTAAAGTATATGTCAACACAAAGACTTGTGTATAAATGTTTATAGAATCTTTACTTATAACAGCCCAAGTTAGAAACAACCCAAATATCTATCAACAGATGAATGGATGAATGATAGTATACCCATGCAATGAAATACTATTCAGCTAAAGAAGAAATTAATTATTGATACATGCAGTAGCATATATGTATCTCAAAAAAATATATAGTAAGTGAAAGTAGAGACTGTCATACAGAGTGAAGTAAGTCAGAAAGAGAAAAACAAATATCACATACTAATGCATATATGTGAAATCTACAAAAATGGTATAGATGATCTTATTTGCAAAGCAGAAATAGAGACACAGACGTAGAGGACAAATGTATGGATACCAAGGGGGAAGGGGGGTGGGATGAATTGGGAGATGGGGATTGACATATATACACTATTGATATTATGTATAAAATATATAACTAGTGAGAACCTACTGTATAGCACAGAGAACTCTACTCAGGGCTTTGTGGTGACTTAAATGAGAAGGAAATCCAAAAAAGAGGGAATATATGTATACGTATAGCTGATTAAGTTTGCTATACAGTAGAAACTAACACAACATTGTAAAGCAACTATACTCCAATAAAAACATAAGTAAATGCTTAAGAAGAAAAAAAAAGTGAAAAAAGCCAAATCAAATAAAAAAGTACACACTGTGTGATTCCATTCATCAAATACTACTGAAAATGCAAACTATTCTATAGTGATAGAAAGTTTATCAGTAGTTCCTTAAATTAGGATAAAGGGAGAAAGGATAAGAGGGAGGAACTGCAAAGGAGAGCTTGGAAACTTTTGGGAGTGAGAGTTATGTTCATTACATTGATTGTGGGGTGGTCATGGGTATATATATATATATGTTGGGACTTATAAAATTTACACTTTAAATATGTGCAGTTTATTATACATCAGATATACATCAATAAAACATATTACAAAAATGAATGATGAGATACTAGGACACACCTATTAAAGCAGCTAAAATATAAGCAACTGAACATACTAAGTGTTGGAGGGAATGCGAATGCTGCTGGGAATGTAAAATATCCAAACTTTTTGGAAAACCACTTGGAGGTTTCTTAAAAATTTAAACACATACTCTATCACATGATTCAGCCATTCAACTTAGGGATTTTCACAAGAGAAATTAAGACATAAGTCCACAATTACTTGCAGACAGGTGTTCATTTCAAAAGTCCAGCAGTAGGTGAAGGTGTAAATAAATTGTGGTATATTCATGCAATGGAATATTACTCATCAGTAAAAATGAATGAACTAAAACTAATCTGACAAGAGCTGTATAATCTTGTTATAGAGGAAATTAGAACTTTTCAGACATCAAAGTAGACCAGTGTAAATGGGTAGGGATAACATGTTCATGGATAGACAGATTCATGTGCCAGAAATATTACCTCTTCCCAAATTTATACTCAGTTCTTGAGGAAAAGGTTGAGCTGACTCTAAAATGTATCAGAAAGAACGAGAGGCCTAAAACATCAAAGATAGTCTCAAAGAAGAATGGGCTAAGCAAACTTAGATGTATTAGACAGCAAGGCTTTTAGAGAAGCTATAGTAATTGAGACTAAAACTGGCTCAGGGATTGACAGACAGAAATAGATCCACACATGCACGCAGATATAATATGACATAACTACCTTTCAGATGAAGAGGAAAGAATTGATTATTCAATTGATAGTTATCCTGATGGAAATATTTATCCTATCCTAATAGAATAGCTATCAACTGAATAATCCTACATAAATTAAATGACAGTTGGTTTAAAGAACTCAATTAAAAGGCAAAGCTTTTAAAAATTTACAAGAAAATCTGGAAAAGGTTGTTATGAATTTGAGAAAGGGTTTTCTCCATAAGACATTTAAAAAGACACACTATAAAGAAAAAGACTGATACATTTAAACACATTAAAAGTGAAACAAATAAAAACAAATCTCTGTTCACTAAAAAAGTGAAAAAGACAGGCCACAAACTGAGAGAAAACATTTATAATGCATAAAACAAAGAGATACAATGTGGAATATATTAAGAAGTAATTTTTTTAAAATCCTAACAATCCAATAGATACAATGGGCAAAAAGACATGATCAGGCATTTCATGGGAGAAACATGAAAGATTCGGACATATGTAAAAAATGCTCAACCTTACTAGTAATCAAGGAAATATACACACAAAAAATAAGGTGGTATTTGGCACCCATTAAATTAGGAAATAGAAAAAAGGGCAACACTAAGTTTTGGTGAAAATATGGAGCAAAGGCACTCTTACCTACTGCTGGTGTAAGTTGACACAGTGCCTTTGGAAAACAATTGGCATTTACTTAGAAAGTCTAAGATATGCATATCTTATCATCAAGCAATTCTAAGCCTATTAGAAAAATTTTCTCTACAGAAAATCTTGCACACTTGTACCAGGAGACATGTATGAAAAGGTTTATGACACAAGGGTTTGTGATAGAAAAAATTCTGGAAATGATGTAAATGAGGCAAATGTCCATCCATAAATGGAAAGCTCATTTAATAGGATACTAGACAGCAGAGAAGATGAAGGAACTACAGCCATACACATCAGCATGAATGAATCTCAAACACTTACTGGTAGGTGAAAAAGGCAAGTCATAGAGAAATAAATATACACATTACCATTTATAACAAATTCTTAAGTGTTAAATATTTAACAATGTTTATTTAGGGAAGGGGATGATGTACATAAATTTCAAGAAAGAGTTAGGGATGTGACTGGAAGTAGGCAACAAGGAGCCAGGTGGAAATTAATAAAATAATTTTATTTTTTATAACTTAAAGTTGTTATATTCTTTTACATATAGGAAATATTCCATAATATTTATTCTTATTCTTACTATTATTATTATAAAAGCATCTAGCTCCAGGTATAAACTTCTGGCATTAGTCAGAGATGATACTAATGACTCTTTGAACAATTACTTTATTCCAGACACTGTTAAACACCACAATTCATGGGTGTGAGGTGAGTCAAACTGACTTTTTAATGACATTAGAATCTTCTTTTGTAGATAGGTAACTACTTATGTCAGCCCATTAGACACACCCAAAGCTGGGGCCATTGCAATGTCAGGTCCTTCTTGAGGGCTCTGAGTAAAAGTTATTCCACCAGAAAAGCCGTATGTGTTAACCAATCTTAAATATTTCCTTAGAAAGTGTCTTTTTCCAGAATTAGTGCTATCACTTGGTTGGGTCAGACAATTAAGAATAAATATGATGTTGGAGGAACAAGGAGAGGACGGAGGTCTTTTCGTATCTCTGTACTTACATGTATATATGTAGGCACCTGAGTGTGGAATGAGCTCCTTCTAACTATTTATTTGGTATTTAGTGACACAACCTTATTGATACCTAATTAAGAATAGGGAAAGCATTTATGAGGCTGTGGCTGCTAAATGGCCAGGCCCATTAGAAAAAACCTCATTAATTAGTTTTCAACAATAGCTGGAATGATTACAACTGAAGAGTTAGACCAGTGTTGCTCTTGCTTAAAGCTGGGTGTGAGCAAAGCTGAGACAGGGGCACTGCTACTGAGGAAAAGGCACAGATGCAACTTTCAATCAGAGGTAAAATTCCCATACTATTTCTTAGTTTTGGCTTATCTGCCTTTCTCTGGCTGATCCATACTAGTACCCAGGGTAAGTTGATATCTGGTTAAGTCACTGTCAACATTTCATTTTCAGTAGTTTCTAGATCAAGTGATCTGATATTCAATTTATAAGAATGTTGAGGCTTAGTGAAATGAACACATTTTCCTTGGGTCTCGCAGCCAGTTCATTGTGGGCCAGGTCTCCGCAATGCTAAAGCCTGTGATTTTTCTATTAAACCACATTACACCACTTTTAAAACAGTAGTGTCATTACTGAACCAAACTTTGGTCTACTCTCCACTTACAGTAAAACCAATCTACTGATTGTGGGTTGTGGTGAAGGAAAGTGTAGCACTGATTACAGGGCACCAAATAAGGAAAACGGGCAGCTCACGTTCAGAAGACCCAAACTCTCTGATGGTTTTCAAGTCTGTGTGAGGGAGGGGCTGCAGGGTGCATGATCAGCTCGTGCAGGATTCTAGGTTTGGTTGGCATCAAGGTGAAGTTTCAAGCATCATCACCCTTCTGGTTTCAACCAGTCTAGGGTTTGTGTTCTTGCAGTCAGCAGTTTTCATCTGGCAGGGGTCAGCTTCCTGTATAAACAACTTAGGAATGTGTGTCAGGCCTTTATCTGTGTCTTTCAGGGAACTGGGAGTTCGATGATTCCATGTGGTGGATTTATAGTCTAAATTATTACTGCTTTCCCAGCCCAACAGATATTCTTTGGTTTTACATCTTCACATTTCCTAATTATTAACTCTTGAGCAGCCTTTTGAGACTCAAGTGAGGCCTGGGAGACTAAAGCAAAAGTCTTTTACTTCAAAGAACTAGGACACAGGGACTTGTATATGGTTTCAATCCCCCTTTTCTTTGATACTCCTCAATCTTGAGGGGATCAGGTTCAGGAAAAGTAAGGGAGTAAAATTTTGAGTAGAGAGGTTAATCATAAACTCAGCAGAGGAACTCAGTTTTAGGGGGAATTGGTTTCAGTGTGTCTGTTGGATTTGGTTAGCAGATAACATGTGGGCATTTCTGGCTTTGAACATTTTGTCAGTCATAGCAGTTGGCTTATTTTTTTCTACTTGCAGATCAGCAGCAGAATGACCTCACTTTAGATGTAAGTAATAGTAGATAAAGTTTAGTGAGAGTCAGAGGAAAAGAAACAAACTCCCACCCTGCTCACTTTGGTTCACCATGTGATAAATGCCATAACTTGGACTTCCCCAGTGTATCCCGCATCAGAGGGGACCCTGGAAGTCTGCATTTCCACAGGCTAGGAAGAGGAGCTGCCCATCAGCTACCTGGAAACCCAGCAGTGGCATGTACTTACCCTGCTGCACATCCGCCAAGGCATGTGCGTTCCCGTGAGTAGTCTCCTGGGAGGCACCCCCTCAGGAACCTCATGGTCTCTGCCTTCAGGAGAAATTAAGGGCAGATCAGAAAGAAATTACCCTGGGCATTGGGAACTGTTAAGGGAGTAGGAGAAAGGCTGTGCTGATGGAGAGGTTTGTCCAGAAGGTTTGGGAAAGGCAGAGGAGGGCTCTGGGCTGTGAGAGAGGCTCTGGGATACGTGGGGGCCACATGGGAGCCACATGGGATTACAGGAGGCATGGTCCTGAACTTGGGTAATAGAAACAAAGGCAATGGATTTTGTTCTAACACTGTATTTACGTATGACTCCATTTTTCTTCATACTTCCCTATATTTCCCAAAGTAAAACTAATGAATATTTATTAGTTTCAAAAGAAAATAAAAACATAATTGTTGTATGGAGGACAGGGTGAAATCTCTTAGGACGTATATGATTTGTAACAAAATAGTGTAAATTTATAAGTACACTGTTGAGAGTGTTGGGTGAGAAATTGTGAACTTAGCAAACAAAGGAGGGCACCACACATGCACTTCAGGGCTTCTTGTGAACATGCAAGCACACAGAATGTAAGGTGCCCTTGATAGCCCATTATCTTAGAAAATTTTAGGAAGCAGACCCAGCCGTGGAAACACCTTAGGAGCCCTCACGGAGAAGGGAGGTAACAGCCTGTGGGGCTGGTGGCCAACCTGGACAAACCTGCGTCCAGAGGAAGATTTCACCTGGACGTCTGAACACTAAGCTGTAAGAAACCCATAATGTGATTTAAGGTAGCACAAGAGGCGGGGGAAGCCTTCATTGAGATTCACTACATCTAGTGCCACTGAAACAGATGAAACTCATTTTTTGTTTTATGTGTTTTAAATTTAATTGTTCCTAAGGATTCTGATTCACTTTAGTACATGGAGAAAAAAGCCATTTTTCAGTGCTTAGCTGACACTGAATTCATTTCCTTCCCCCCTCCATTATTCAGATCCATGATCAGAAATAGTTTTCCTATGAGGTATAGCACTACTATTTCAAAGTCTGTGTGGCCAGAGCACGCAGACATCTACTCAGTATCACCATGACATCACCACTTCTGCCCTAGAGGACTTCCACAGCCTGAGCACTGGGTTTGCAGGATGCTGCTTTGGGAAAGAGCAGGTAATGTCTCCCCAAATGATGGGTCCTGCTCACGTGGGGATGAAGCAGCCATACAGGTAGAGCATCAAGCCCCCATCCTGCGTGTCCTCTCAGTATAGGTGACTCTGCTCCTCCTCCCCCATCGCTTGTGAGTTCCTGAGCACAACCTGGTGTTACACTTGCCTCCTGGGGTCTCACCAGCTGCTCCGTCCCTAAATGCTCTTTATTAACCTGATTCCTCTAATGGAATACATTTGATTTCCCCTTCAATGTTCAGCTTTCACGCAGTGCCTCCTCCTGTCTCTGGTATCCTCTGTCTGTGCCCCCAGGCCTTGTGCTCCTCTATCTTAGTCATGGTTCCTCATCTATTTGGTCCCTTCTGCCACCTCACCTTGCTGCACTGTGAGTGTCCGAGCATCCTTATTGAATGTACATCTTTTGAGCCTTTGGATGACGAAACCCTCATGTGCTGGCTCACATACTCTCACCCCCTGCTGTTGGGGCCCCTGGCCTCTTGTGCAGAAAGTCCACATTCCTCTGGAACTTGTCCCACCAGTGTTTCCTCACCTGGAACGGCAGCGCCCACGCTACTGGCCTGGGCAGGGATCTGAATCCTCGGCTCTCATTTCCTCCACACGCTGTCAAAATGAAGAGGTGCATCCTTATCCTGCCCCCACTCATCTCCAGAATGTGTGCCTGCCTCTCCATCCTGCTCTCATCTGGTTGTGGCCACCTTCATCTCTCCATGGACAAATAGGACAGTCTTCAAAGTGTCCCTGCCTCTTCCACTCCCTTCTCCATGCTGGAGCCAGGACCACCAGCAACATGGTCCTCTAGGCCTTCAGGGCCCCTTCCCTGCTGCACACCTCTGCCCCTTACAGGGCAGGCAGCCAAGGATGTCTGCCAAGCAGAAGGTGAGCACTGCTTCTTGGAGAACAGGTGGGGTGCCACCTGAGGATGTGTGGACTTGGAGGGATGACTCTGCCTTGGTGCCCCAGTGACCTCATAATTTCCATATAGCCCACACCGCCAAAATTCTGAACCACAGCTTGTTGGAGTTTTGGTAGGATGCCTTGTGATCCTATCAGAACATGAGAGGATGGAGGCCTGTGAAGAGCTGTTTCAAGGCCATCTCTTGCTCACCTCCGTGCCCTGTGGAAGGCTGTCATGGGACAGTTTCTATGGACTCCCAGGTTCTGAAGAGGTATGGGGTTTTCTGCCTCACCCCTCAGGGTGTAGCTGCAGACAGTGAACTGCAGCTACAGTTCACTGTAGCTGAAGCCTGGAATGGGCTTCCCAGGACCAAGGTGTCCCAATCACTCTCCATTCTCCAGATCCTCCTGTTTAGGTGTGAGGGAGGACAAAGGAGCTGGCAGCCATTCCTCCTGTGCTGTCTAGGTCAGTAATAAATGGAATCTAAAGGTGTTCTGTTGTCCCTTCCCTGGCTGGATCAGCAAGGCCTTGGCCTTGGCCTATGTGCTTGACAGGCCTCTCTGTGGGGAAACATCTACATCCCTTTAACCAGGTGGATGATGCCCAAGTGTAGCTGACAGCAGGGAGGAGCAGAGTCTGGGACACGGTCTCTTCCTTGCACAGTGGGGGACAACTTCCAGAGCCACTCATTTCCAACCACAGGCTCTCCGTAAGTTCCTGGGCAGTCTGCAGAGGGGGCAAGGCCATGGAGACGCTGAGAAAAGGTCCCCTGAAGACCAGAAAGGGGAGGAGGAGAAAGACTAACTCTTGTCAGGAGGTTAAAGGTTGAAGAAGAGCTGCTGGACGTTGGTGGGCACTGTTATGACAACTGATTTTTCCCCAAATGAGCACAGGCCTTGAGATCATGTGAGGTGGCTTCAAGGTGATCTTACATTTTAGCTGTTGGGTTCTGTGGACGTTAACTAGACTTGATAGGATACTTCTTATGTTCCTTCTACCATACTGGAGAGAGGGAGTTAGACCTTTATAGGCATAGAAATATCTGGTAGAAGCCTAACACAGATCCCTGGACAGACAACTGTCCTAGTTGATGGAC
Source organism: Grampus griseus (assembly GCF_964374135.1). Taxonomy (NCBI): domain Eukaryota; kingdom Metazoa; phylum Chordata; class Mammalia; order Artiodactyla; family Delphinidae; genus Grampus; species Grampus griseus. The sequence goes on from NC_139001.1 coordinate 110,608,641, forward strand.
AGCACTTGAGGATGGTGGAGTGTCAATAGCTATAGTTCCAAGAAGTCCTGGCTTTTGGAGGTGGTGGTGAGCACCTGGAGGGCAAGGCCAGGCCTGCTTCACAGAGCAGCTGTGGGTCATCATGGGTGATGTGGGCAGCTGCACCCAGGATCCCGACTTTTCTAATGTTGGAGGGTGAGGGTGGTGATAAGACATCAAGCCAACCATGACCTGCAGTCACTTCTTAACAAGGAAAGTTGCACTCCCCTAGGCGTATTTATAAAACACTAATGTTTACGTCCCATGTCCAGAAATTCTGATTCAGTTGGTCTGCAGTATGGTCTGGGCATCTGGATTTTTAAAGCCTCCCCCAGGTGATTCCAGGGGCAGCAAAGGCTGAGAAAGGCTGCTTCCAGAGTCATCAGCTCTGGGAGTTGGCCCCTCATCAGTCATTGGTCTCAGCTGCTTTCTTCTCTTGGGAGCTGGAAACTAAGGTCATTTCCTTCCATGCTGGGACAAAATGCTTGTAAGTATTTCAGTGTCCCTTTTCCTCCATCACTTGTAGTAAAATCTGACTCATATTTTAAAACCCACTTTCTCCCAGAAACCCTCTACTGACACCCCAGTCTGTTTGGTTGTTAGGCTGTTGATGTGGTTGGCGTTTTCGACAAAGTTGCCCACTGCACCTGGCATGGGCCTTCTAATACAGGGCAGAGGACCAAAAACGAATACTTGATAATTAATGATTTGGCCAGAACTTGTGCTGAGTCTTAAACTGAAATATACTAAAACCTCATCGACATTTCTGGAATATGAACACTATTGTACTGAATCCCAACTGTGTGCAGTTTTTTAAAATAAACACTTACACATGTTTCCTCTGATTAAAGGGCATAATTTGCCAACTTATTTGTCCTTCCTAATTAAAAGCCAGCAGATGTTTTATGGCAATACATAAAATATACATTTTCTTCCAGTTTTATTGAGATATAGATGACATACAGCACTGTACAAGTTTAAAGTATAATGACTTGATTTGCATACATCATGAAATGATTACCACAATAAGTTTAGTGAACATCATCCTCTCATATAAATACAAAATAAATGAAAAATGAAAAAGTATGTTTTTCCTTGTGATGAGAACTCTTAGGGTTTACCCTCCTAACAACGTTTGTATGTAACATACAGCCGTTTTAATTATATTTATCATGTTGTACATTACAACCTTAGTACTTATTTATCTTATAACTTGAAGTTTGGACCTTTTGACCACCTTCATCCAACTCCCCCACCCTTCATTCCTGTTTCTGGTAACCACAAATCTGCTTTCTTTTTCTATGAGTTTGTTTTGAAGTATAATCGACTGACAGCACTATGGTAGTTCTGGTGCACAATATAGTAATTCAATATTTCTATACATTGCAAAATGATCACCACAATAAGTCTAGTTTCCATCTGTCATCATACAAAAATATTACATTGTTATTGACTCTATTCCCCATGCTGTACACTTCATCCTTATGACTTACTATTTTCTACCTGGAAGTTTGTACCCTTGTTCCCACTCAGCTGTAACTTTCTTCTCCTCCCCTTCTTCCCTCTGGCAACCACCTTGTTTGTTCTCTGTATCTATGATGCTGTTTCCATTTTGTTATGTGTGTTCAGTTGTCTTTTAGATTCCACATATAAATGAAATCATGTGGTATTTGTCTTTCTCTCTCTGACTTATTTTACTTAGCATAATGCCCTCTAGGTTCATTCATGTTGTCACAAATGAAAAGATTTCATTCTTTTTATTAACCATTTTATTAACCATTCTTTTTATGGTTAATTTCCCATTTTATATGTATATACCACATCTTCTTTACCCATTCATCTACTGTTGTCATATAGGTTTTTTCTTTGGAAGAGTACTAGGAACTGAAATTGCTGGATCTAATGTAGTTCTATTTTTAAACTTTTAAGGAAACTTCATACTGTTTTCTATAGTGGCTGCTTCAATTTACATTCCAATGAACAGTGCATGAGGATTCCCTTTTTTCACCTCCTCACCAATAATTTTTTTTTTAACATCTTTATTGGGGTATAATTGCTTTACAATGGTGTGTTAGTTTCTGCTTTATAACAAAGTGAATCAGTTATACATATACATATGTTCCCATATCTCTTCCCTCTTGCATCTTCCTCCCTCCCACCCTCCCTATCCCACCCCTCCAGGCGGTCACAAAGCACTGAGCTGATATCCCTGTGCTATGCGGCTGCTTCCCACTAGCTATCTACCTTACGTTTTGTAGTGTATATATGTCCATGCCTCTCTCTTGCTTTGTCACAGCTCACCCTTCCCCCTCCCCATATCACCAATACTTTTTATTTTCTGTCCTGATAATAGCCATTCGGACAAGGGTGAGGTGATATTTCATTGTGGTTTTGATTTCCCTAATGATTAGTGATGTTCAGCATCTTTTCATGTTTCTGTTGGCCATCTGTATATCTTCTTGGGAAAAATGTCTATTCAGATCTTCTGCCTATTTTTCAATTTGTTTTTTTTTTTTTTTTGATGTTGCGTTGTACAAGTTCCTTGTATATTTTGGATATTAACCCCCTTTGGATATATTGCTTGCAAATATCTTCTCCCATTCAGTAGGTGAACTTTTTGTTTTGTGGATAATTTCCTTCATTCTGCAAAGATTTTTAGTTTGATGTAGTCCTATTTGTTGATTTTTGCTTTTGTTTACCTTGCTTGAGGAGACATATCCTAAAAAATATTGCTGATACCTGCGTAAAACAGCATACTGACTATTTTCTTCTAGGATCTTTATGGTTTTAGTTCTTACATTTAAGACTTTAATCCATTTTGAGTTTATTTTTGAGTATGATGTGAGAATATGATGATGTAGTCCAGCTTGATTCTTTTGCAGGTGGTTGCCCAGTTTTACCAACAACATTTATTGAAGAGGCTGTCTTTTCCTCATTGTATATTTTTGCTTCCTTTGTCATAGGTTAATTGACCCTATAGAGGTAGGTTTACTTCTGGGATCTCGTTTCTTTTCCATTGATCTAAGTGCCTATTTTTGTACTAGTATCATTCTGTTTTGATTATTCTAGCATTGTAGTTAGAAATCAGGAAGTGTGATACTTTCAGGTTTGTTCTTTTTCTCAAGATTGTTTTGGCTATTTGGGGTCTTTTGTGCTTTCATCCAAATTTTAGAATTATTTGTTCTAGTTCTGTGAAAAATTCCACTGGTATTTTGATAGGGACTGTATTGAATCAATAGATTGCCTTGAGGACCATGGTCATTTTAACAATATTAATTATTCCAGTTCGTGAACATGGTATATCTTTCCACCTCTTTGTGGCATCTTCAATTTCTTTCATCAGCGTCTTATAGTTTTCTGAGTACATGTCTTTCACCTCCTTGGTTAGATTTATTCCTAGGTATTTTATTCTTTCTTATGCAATGTAAATGGGATTATTTTCTTAATTTCTCTTTCTGATTGTTCATTGTTAGTATATAGAAATGTAACAAATTTGTGTATATTAATTTTGTATCCTGCAAAGTTCCTGAAATCATTTATTAGTTCTAATAGCTTTTTGGTGGTGTTTATAGGATTTTTTATATATAGTATCATGTCACCTACAAAGAGTGACAGTTTTACTTCTTTTTGGATTTGGATTCTTTTTATTTTTCTTGTCTGATTTCTGTAGCTTCATCTTTCAATATGATGTTGAATAAAAGTGGCAAGAGTGGACATCTTTGTCTTTTTCCTCATCTTAGAGGAAATGCTTTCAGGTTTTCACTATTCAGTATGATGTTGGCTGTGGGTTTGTCATATATGGTCTTTATTATGTTGATGTATATTCCCTTCATACCCACTTTGTGGAGAGTTTTTATCACAAATGAACGTTGAAATTTGTCAAAAGCTTTTTCTGAATCTATTGAGATGATCAAGGTGCCATCGTTTCAGTTTTCAGAGGGAGCTCTTCCTGGTTTATCTCCCCTTCCCCCCTCACCATGCTGTGTCCTCACATGGCAGAGACAGAGAGAAAGAGAGAGAACGAGCTCTGATCTCTCTCCCTCTTCTTGTAAGGAAACTATTTCTGTTATGGGAGCTCCATCCTCATGCTTCATTTTAACCTAATTACTAAACTACCTCCCAAATACCATCACATTGGAGGTTAAGGTTCAAACATATGAATTTTGTGGAGGACACAATTCAGCACATGGCATTAAGTATATTCACATTGTTGTATAATCAGAAACACAATGACATTGTGCTCTATCTACTGATTATTATTCCTCACTAATAAGGCAAAACATTCCTGAATAGTCTACTCAATGACCCATGAATTCTAAGTGTTTCCACTCTGGCTATTGGGAATAAGCACTAGTGCCAGCCCTATGTGAGCACTGGTACTTTTCTATCACTCTTTCAGATGTTTCTTTTTCCCTATGCAAGTGTTGATCAGTACCCTTATGAATACTTGAAGGGGACTCTGTAGTTCTCTGAGCTTATTTATATGAACACTCCTCTCTTTCATACACCGCCATGCAAACTCCAACTGCCTTGGTCTCTCTGGATTCTTGCCTCTATCTTGGCAACTTAAGGATTAAACAGCAAGGTCTGCCTGGGTTACCCCTCTCCATACCCCAGCCTGGAAATCTCTAAAGCAGTAAGTTAGAGGGGTTCATAGAGCTTACCTAGCTTGTTCTCATCTCTCAGGAATTGCTGTCCTTCATTGTCTGATGTCCAACATTTTGAAATGTTTAATGCATTTTTTTCTGTTTGTTTCTGTCATTATTTCAGGTGGAAAAGTAAATCATTTCCCTGTCACTCCATCTTGGGAAGAAATGGAGGTCAAGAAATTCTTGACCTCTGATAACATTCTTAGTTAACAAGAATGGTATTCTCATTATGTTTCCTGTGTACCAAGAAGTGAGCTTAGAGACTCACATTAGCAAGTCATTTGATCCCACAACTAGCTCTCCAAGGCAGGAATTAACCCAGCTCTAACACACGTTAACTGTATGATGCTGGAAAAATTATTTCACCTTTATGAGATTTTTTTAATCTACAATATGGTAGATTGATGATGATGATGGTGATGATGATAATAATAATGTTACTGTTGTTTTGTTATTTTCACAAAATTGTTGAGTGGACTAAGTGTGATAATAGAAGTTGAACTTAGCTTATTACATGATGTATAGAAGATACTCAATGTGGGGAAACACATGTCAGAGCTTGGGTAGGAGCCCATCACTGTCCATCTATGTGCTGTCTCACAACTAAGCTCCATAGTGCCTAATAACATTATAAATTCTCTAATAAATCCTAGAGTAAGGAGAACTTTTTAACTTTGTTTTTCATTAATTAATTGATTGAAACAATTTTTTGGTGTACAAAAATCTGTACATAATTTTTATAAGTATACAATTTGTTGAGAGTAGAGATAATTATACACTCATGAAACCATCATTACACTCTATGCCATAAACCTATCCATCACATCCAAAAATGTTCTTCCACCTCCTTATTTATTCTTATTGTTTCTCATTATTATTACCATTATTATAAGAACTTTAATATAAGATTAATCCTTTCAGAAAATTTTTAAGTTACAATAAAATATTGTTAACTATAGGCATTATACTATAGATCTTTACGTCTTATTTATCTTGTGTAACTGAAATTTGAGCTTTTTGACTAATACCTCCCCATATGCCCTCCACCTAGCTCCTGCCTACCAGCATTCTACACAGTGATTCTACGAGTTTGACTACTTAAGTTCCTAATAAGTGGTATCATGTAGTCTAGTTTTGCTTTTGTTGCCTGTGCTTTTAGTGTCATATCTAAGAAGCTATTTCCAAGACCAATGTCAAGAAGTATTTTCCCTGTGCACTCTTCTAGGTGCTTTACTCTTTCATATCTCACATTTAGGTCTTTATTCCATTTTGAGTTGATTTTTGTGTAATGTATGATATAAGGTCCAATTTTATTCTTTTGCATATGGATATCCATTTCCCCAGCACCATTTGTTGAAGAGACTATTCTTTCTCCATTGTCTATTCTTAGAACTCTTGTCAACTATCAGTTGACTATATATGCATGAACTTATTTCTGGGCTCTCTATTCTGTTCCATTGGTTTATGTGTCTGTTTTATTCTGCAGCTTTGTGATATATTTTGAAATCAGGAAGTGTGATGCCTCTAACTTTGTTCTCCTTGATCAAAATTGCTTTGTTTCTTTGCAGTCTTTTGTGATTCCACATAAATTTTAAGATTTTTTTTTATTTCTGTAGAAAAAAAAACGCCACTAGAATTTTGAAATGGATTACATTGAATGTATAAATCACTTTGGAGAGTATGGACATTTTAACAACATTAATTCTTTCAGTTCATGAACATGGGATGTTTTTCCATTTATTTGTGTCTTCTTTAATTTCATTAGTGTACCAAATTTTCATTTCCTTGGTTAATTTTATTCCTAAGTATTTTACTCCCTTTGGTCCTATTGTAAATGAAATTGCTTTTCAATTTTCTTTTTGGATAATTTGTTGTTAGTGTTAGTGTGTAGAAATACAACTGATTTTTGTATGTTGATTTTATATCCTGCAACTTTGTTGAATTCATTTATTCTAACAGTTTTTTTGTGGAGTTCAACTTTGTCTAATCTTAGCATTCTATAGAAACTTATAGAACTGCCATTTGTAGAGCATGTCCTGGACTTAAAATAAATTCTATATTTAGGCTAAAGTTTGCATGGTTAAATGATAATTTTGTATGGTGTGATGAAGGAGAGTGAGGAATCTAGAGTGTTTCTCATGTAACTTGCTGGATGGCTAAAGATATGATAGGACCTCAATAGCAAGAGAAAAATTACTGCTAGCAGAACAATTCTCACACTTACCACATTTACTCCTTCTTTTCACAGTAGGGATCACCAGGGAAGTATGAAATGATAATCAGCTTGATTCCCAGCTGTTAACGGTAGAAAAAAATGGGGAGTGCAAGGAGACATGGAAGAAATAAAGAGATAGGAGGAGAAGCAGAAGAGGATGGAGTCACACAAACCAACAGAAAAGGTAGTTTCAAGGAAAAGAGAATTACTAGCTGTGGCAGGCAGAAAAATGGCCCCTCAAAGATGTCCATGTCCTGACCTTACAGTACACGACAAAGAGGACTTTGCAGATGTGATTAAATTAAGGGCTTTGACATGGGGAGATTATCCTGAATTATTCAAGTGAGTCCAAATTAATCACAATGGTCCTTAAAGGTGGGCGAGAGAGACAGAAGAGGAGGTCAAAGTGATGCAATGTGAGAGGGACTTGAACACCCCACTCCATTGTTGCTGTTGAATTGAACATGTCATGAGACAATGCGGGCAGCCTCTAGAAGCTAGAAAAAGCAAGGGAATGAATGCTTTCACAGCACTTCCAGAAGGAAAGCAGCTCTGATGACACCTTGATTTTAGCCCAGGGCCACTTAAGGCAGACTTCTGACCTCCACAACTGCGAGATAGTAAATCTGTGTTTTTTTTCAAGGCACTAAATTGTGGTAATTTGTTCAGCAGCAATAGGAACCAATGCATTGGTGGTATCCCATAGGGAAAAGATTGAAAAAAATACTTTTTGTGTTTTAACATTAAGAATCAATTGGCAACCTTAATTAAAGGAGTGTCATTAAATTGTTGGTGAAAGAAGCCAGATTTGGGGAACTGTAATATGACCAGAGAAATATAGTTGGGAAATGTTTGGATTAGGAAGGGAGGGAAGAGATTGAGGATTGAGTAATTAGAAGGAAACTCCAGGTCAAGGGTAGAGACTTTGTAGGATTGTAGACACTTTAGCAAATCAAAAAAATAACAGAAAGTAGTCTCATGTTTACGGGCTTTGTGAATTTACTATGCAATTCTGGAGTAAAAGAAACCTGCAATAGAGTATCAGATGTTGGGAACTGAAATATCTCCACGAAAATACAGCAGAGAGTATGAGAAAAGTAGAATAACTAAAATCATACCCCTAGAACAGATGCCAAGCAAGAATTTCTTTGGGACGCCTGTCCTGACTCTGCAACCTAGTTGGGACCTTGCAACATGCTTGGATTCAGTCTTATCACCACATTTGCTTCATTACTATATAATTAATGACCTACTCATGTTTCTCTTCCCACCGGCCTGCATATCCTGGAGGATGGGGCTGACCATGCTCACTGTTGTGTTCTTCTGTCTATCATAAAGCCTGGCACACTGTACAAGCTTTCTACATATTTATTATATCACTGACCAAACGGACAAGTGCCCATCATTTTGCTTCTTCCAGCACCTCCCTGCTCTTCTCTGCCAGTCCTGACCTTGCCCATCTTCCCAACCTAGCTAATGACCCTCTCGCCCCAAATCCTTTTGGGTTGAACCCATGTGATGACTTCGGGGAGGCAAGGACCTGCGTGCTGATGGTCCGGTTTCCACATAGGTTTGGCCAAGTGCATGCTCATCTTCGCAGCCAGCACTGGCAATTGCGGGGATCCTGTGTTCTGGGGTGGTGAAAGAAACACAGGCTCTGAGGTCAGCTGAACCCTCTCAGAAGTCTACCTCTGCCTTTGATCAGCTGGGTGGCCTGAAAAGATTACATAACCATGAGGAAGGTCCTTTTCCTCAGCAGACCACATACTTCAATCCAGGTCTGAGTACTATGGTAAAGATTATAAATAATTTATGTAAAGATCCCAGGATTGTACCCGGTACACAGATGCTCAATAAATTAGGGATTTCTGTTATGCATAGATGGGATGTCCACTAGTTTAAGACCTTAGAGGTAATATAGAGTTGAACCCAAAGTCCTACCACTTACGGCCTATGTGACTTTAATGTTTCATTTAATTCCACTGTGCCTCAGTTTCCTCAAATGCAAAGCAAGTATAATAAAATCTCCCTTATGGAATATGCAATTTGTGAAGTTACTTGCAATTCTGGAGTAAAAAATGTTCTGCAACATAATGTTTTGCAGAGAACCTGGCTCCTAATAATTCCTTCCTCCTTTCCCATCCTGTGCTCTGAGGCAGGATCTGGACAGACATTTTTGCCCTTTAGAAGCTCATCATCAACACAGCAGATGTGCACTTGAACTTCCTCAGTGCGTGCTAATGTGAAGGCCACCTGGTTCACCCAGGATATGCTCAACCATGGCCTATGTGGCCCAGATGTATTTGGGGCCTTATTGCTTTTAGCAGCTTAATTGTTCATTAAGAGGAAGGGAAATTCACAGAGCTGGCCTGACATCCTGATAAAATACCAAATGACTTTCAATGTTTGATTTATGGGCACAGGCTTGGCTCCTGACAGAATGGCTGGAGAGATGAGAGATAAGCACACACTTATCTCTGGGCCTTGATGAATGACAGGAAAACCTTGTACCATAAAGGCAATGAAGCCACCCTGTGGGAAGAGGACTGTCACAGAGGGCATTGGGAAAGCCCAATCAGCCTCCTTGTTGGAGGACAATTAACAGAATTAAAGTTAGAATTTTAATGATCATACAAATTAGAAGGAAATTAATCAGCTAATATTTTATGAGATGTCTTGGTGTGGAGCACTGCCAGTTAAGTTTTATGGAAAACCTTTGATTAATTGAGACATAGCATGAAGGTATAAAATCCAGTCTCCCAGCTGCACGTTAATATCTCCCTTCCCCACCCCTTCCACACCTGGCTTCCCCAAGGTGAAAGAGAGATGGTTGTTGCTTGAGGACACATACCCACACATGCAAACATGGCTCTCAGATGTCTGCTTGTCTTTTCACACTTTCTCAATGTGGACAATAAGTTTCTGCCCCCACCTCCTCTCTTTCATTAGTGTCCTTTGACTTCTGTTTTCTGCCAGCCGTCCTTTGTGTGGGAGACTCCTGAGTACATCATCACCTGACTCTGGGCAGACATCCCAGGACCAAGGGTCACTGCAGAGTCATCAGTCAGAATCCATGTCTATGTGTCCATCCTCCTGTACCTTCCCAGGGCCTTGGACCAGATCAAAAATTGGCAACTCAATGATGGTTTTCAAGAGGTCGGCTCACTAAGTCTTTGGCTCCATGCCAACCTGGGCTGGGTCACTCAAATCAGAGTGAAGGGCTTCAGAGACGGAAATGGACAGTCAGCCAGAGCTCCTGGTCATAGTGACAAAATGAGACATGTCACTTTGTTGCTCCAAATACACAGAGGAGTTACTAGTTGGCAGGCAACTATTCCAGGTAGGACGCTTGTGGAGACCTGGAAGGGAAGGCAGTCTGTATGAGGACAGATTGAAGACATCTGCTAACTGGACAACTGATAAACATTTCTGACCCTGAGCTACTGCTCTACCCTGCACCCGTCACTTCACTCCCAAACCTGTCCCTCTCACAGTCTTCTCCATTTTGGTAAGTAGCGTTTCGGTCCTTCCAGATGCTCAAGAAAATTTGGAGTCTCTGGCCTTTCAACATATTTTGTTGGTTCCACTATAAAAACGTATGCAAGAACAAACCACTTCTCACCACTCTATATAGACACTGCCCCACCCATTGCTCCTTGTCACCTGGGTTACCGGGGTTATGGCAGTAACTTCCTCCTGGGATGCTTCTTCTATCCTTGCTAACTTTGGTTGATTCCCAACAAATCTTCCAGAATGAACCTGTTAAAATGTAAACGGAATCATGTTACCACACTGCTCAAAATCTTCTGATACCTGCGTCTCACTTAAAGTCAGTCTTTATAGTGACCTGCAAGACAATATGACATGGCCCCCTTGACTCTTCTGGCCTTGTGACCCACTGTGTTCCCCTTGTCACTCCACACAGCTTTGTGCCATTTACATTTGCTATGTTCTTCCCTCTGGCAGCCACATAGTCCAGCTCCCTTCCCTCATGGCAGTCTTTGCTCAGATGCTCCCTTCCTACCGGCGCCTTCCTTCACCACTCTCCCTAACAAGGGAGCTCTCCTCTTCGTGCCAGTGGTACAGGCTGTTCTGATAAATGTGCAACAAATGACCCATGGTTGGGGGGATGTAGTGCTTGCTGATTTCTGCAAGGTGAATACTTTTACCAAGGCTAATTTTGTTTTGTTTTGTTTGTTTTTGTTTTCACCGTGTGACATGCAGATCCCTGACCAGGGATTGAACCCGTGCCCCGTGCAGTGGAAGCATGGAGTCTTAACCACTGGACCACTGGGGAAGTCCCTAGCAAGGCTAATTTTAAGCAACCAAAGTGACAACAGCTGCCTTCCAAAGTTCCTGAAAATATAACAGTTGGCTTTCACAAGCCAGTGTAGCTGGTGACAGTGTATACTGCTTTTTCTGTTGTTTTTTCCTTAGTATCAATTCTTGACATAGTATATATTTTATCCATATATCTTATAGATTAGCTGTCTCTCCCATTAGAATATAATTTTCATATGGCATTAATTTTGTGACTGCTTTGTTCACTTCTGTGTTATCCAGCTTCAGCATCATGCCTATCACATAGTAGGTGGTCAATAAAATTTTGCTGAATGACAGTATTAATGAAAGAATGAGTACCTACTACTCATCAGACCCTGATAAGTTTGGGGACACATAAATAAATAACACAGGGTCCTTTATTTTTATCTAGTGGTGAAGACAAGCCTTTGTAATACAATGGAGTAGGGACTAAAATAAAGGTTGTTCCTAGTAGAGATAAGATCATAGGACAATCATAAAAATCAGATTCAAATATCAGAGATGATTATTCTGATGTAAAGGGGGCTGTGATTCTGTAACTCTTAATTGTGTTTGACCCAGGATCCCTAGAATGTTAACTTCGAATACGCTTTCTCTTCATCAAATTCTAGATATATACTCAGGACACAATGATGCTTTAGCAACTTGATGAGTGCCTCTAAATCCTCATAATGGATGCTAGTTAGACTGAAACACATAGCTTAGGGTTAGGCTTACGGTGTCCGGTTTTACCAACCAACCAACTCTGGTGCCAGAAATACTTTTTTAAAAGCCTTAATGCTCCAGAGTGAAGTAAAGTGAGAGCAAGTTACTTGTGCTTGACCAGGGGGAATCCTCCACTCAGTGTGGTGTCTGTGGGTGACAGAGATCTTGGAGAAGTTTACACCCACTTGCATGCCTTGTAAAACAAAGGGATCCTATTTACTAGCAAACGTAGTCCCCAAAGAACATGATTCATTAGGTCAGTGTTTGCTTCATTTTTAAGAAGAGTGAGGAGGGAATGCGGAGAAGGGTGAAGCCTTTTCCTCCCCTTTATGGATTGTTAGTGATTTAATGTGCAATCTATCGCAGTGACGGATGTGTTTTAAATTATGGTAGGATGAAGGAAATGAACATTTATTGGCAGTGCTGAGTGCTAACACTACACGCATATACAGACCAACAGTTTGGCCAGCAGAATTCCATAACTTGGGTGGTAATTTGGAACAGAATATAGCAATTCCTCAGGAGGAGTTTCTTTGTGTTTGTTCAGCCTCCTGTGTGCACTGAGCACCTTCACATGTGCTCTTCTCTGCTTTCCATCCTGCTTGGTGCCCTGGAAAGTTGACCTAAATGGACTGAATGGACTACATTGTTAGGCTTCTAGTTTGGTTGGGCCAATGAGAAGTCAAAGGAGGACACTAGAGGGAGGATGGAGAGAGAGTCAGGCCAGCTGATCTGCTGGCCTCTCGTAGAGATACGGATGACCCTGTTCGCCCTGTGTCAGAACTGCTTCAGTTCCACTTTCTCTATTAAGGTGGGAGGTACTTCTGAGTGCTTGATGGTCACTTGTCTTGGAAAGTCTGGTAGGTGTTTCCTGAAGACAAAGGTGGAGACTCCTTCAGACGGGTATTGTATCTGCTGTTTCCAAATCTGTTGGTGCCACAAGTGTGGACCACCTCAGACCAGATGTGCAGCCTGAGGTCCCATGACAGACTCAGATATGCTTTCCCAGAGCGAAAATACGTGTGAAGGACAGAACTCCTCAGGGACTTTTTTCCCTCCATATTTTCTTTTACTTTTCCTGCTCTCTCTTCCCAAGACTGTTTTCTCTATACTTTCCTAGGGTTAGAGGGAGTGTGACATGGGAAAGATTTATTTTTCAATTACCATGAAGGTAAAGTCAGTAGGCTTACAATGTCACCTATAAGATTTTCCAGATTGAGTGGTTCCTGGGCTATAAGGTCTGTCAACAAAAGCCACTAAATCCAAGGTGAGGTGTTTGGTATTGACAAATTTTCATAGGACATTGGAACCCCAGTATTTGGTTTACTACCTTGGTTAAAGGCTTTGATTTTTTTTACATCTTTATTGGAGTATAATTCCTTTACAATGGTGTGTTAGTTTCTGCTTTATAACAAAGTGAATAAGTTACACATATACATATGTTCCCATATCTCTTCCCTCATGCGTCTCCCTCCCTCCCACTCTCCCTATCCCACCCCTCTATGTGGTCATAAAGTACCGAGCTGATCTCCCTGTGCTATGCGGCTGCTTCCCACTAGCTATCTATTTTACGTTTGGTAGTGTATATATGTCCATGCCATCTCTCACTTTGTCACAGCTTACCCTTCCCCCTCCCCATATCCTCAAGTCCATTCTCTAGTAGGTCTGTGTCTTTATTCCTGTCTTACCCCTATGTTCTTCATGACATTTTTTTTCTTATATTCCATATACATGTGTTAGCATATGGTATTTGTCTTTTTCGTTCTCACTTACTTCACTCAGTATGACAGACTCTAGGTCCATCCACCTCATTACAAATAGCTCAATTTCGTTTCTTTTTATGGCTGAGTAATATTCCATTGTATATATGTGCCACATCTTTATCCATTCATCCGATGATGAACACTTAGGTTGTTTCCATCTCCGGGCTATTGAAAATAGAGCTGCATTTGGTACATGACTACATTTTGGTACATGACTCTTTTTGAATTATGTTTTTTTCAGGGTAATTGCTCAGTAGTGGGACTGCTGGGTCATATGGTAGTTCTATTCGTAGTTTTTTAAGGAACCTCCATACTGTTCTCCATAGTGGCTGTACCAATTCACATTCCCACCAGCAGTGCAACAGTGTTCCTTTTTCTCCACAGCCTCTCCAGCATTTATTGTTCCTAGATTTTTTGATGATGGCCATTCTGACTGGTGTGAGATGATATCACATTGTAGTTTTGATTTGCATTTCTCTAATGATTAATGATGTTGAGCATTCTTTCATGTGTTTGTTGGCAGTCTGTATATCTTCTTTGGAGAAATATCTATTTAGATCTTCTGCTCATTTTTGGATTGGCTTGTTTCTTTTATTGTTATTGAGCTGACAAAGATTAATTCTTTGTCAGTTGCTTCACTTGCAAATATTTTCTCCCATTCTGAGGGTTGTCTTTTGGTCTTGTTTATGGTTTCCTTTTCTGTGCAAAAGCTTTGAAGTTTCATTAGGTACCATTTGTTTATTTTTGTTTTTATTTCCATTTCTCTAGGAGGTGGGTCAAAAAGGATCTTGCTGTGATTTATGTCATAGAGTGCTCTGCCTATGTTTTCCTCTAAGAGTTTGATAGTTTCTGGCCTTACATTTAGGTCTTTAATCGATTTTGAGCTTATTTTTGTGTATGCTGTTAGGGAGTGTTCTAATCTCATACTTTTACATGTACCTGTCCAGCTTTCCCAGCACCACTTATTGAAGAGGCTGTCCTTTCTCCACTGTACATTCCTGCCTCCTTTATCAAAGATAAGGTGACCATATGTTCGTGGGTTTACCTCTGGGCTTTCTGTCCTGTTCCATTGATCAATATTTCTGTTTTTGTGCCAGTACCATACTGTCTTGATTACTGTAGCCTTGTAGTATAGTTTGAAGTGAGGGAACCTGATTCCTCCAGCTCTGTTTTTCGTTCTCAAGATTGCTTTGGCTATTCGGGGTCTTTTGTGTTTCCATACAAATTGTGAAATTTTTTGTTCTAGTTCTGTGAAAAATGCCAGTGGTAGTTTGATAGGGATTGCATTGAACCTATAGATTACTTTGGGTAGTAGAGTCATTTTCACAATGTTGATTCTTACAATCCAAAAACATGGTATATCTCTCCATCTATTTGTATCATCTTTAATTTCTTTCATCAGTGTCTTATAATTTTCTGCATACAGGTCTTTTGTCTCCTTAGGTAGGTTTATTCCTAGATATTTTATTCTTTTTGTTGCAATGGTAAATGGGAGTGTTTCTTTGATTTCACTTTCAGATTTTTCATCATTAGTGTATAGGAATGCCAGAGATTTCTGTGCATTAATTTTGTATCCTGCTATTTTACCAAATTCATTGATTAGCTCTAGTAGTTTTCTGGTAGCATCTTTGGGATTCTCTATGTATTGTATCATGTCACCTGCAAACAGTGACAGCTTTACTTCTTTTCCGATTTGGATTCCTTTCATTTCATTTTCTTCTCTGATTGCTGTGGCTAAAACGTCCAAAACTATGTTGAATAAGAGTGGTGAGAGTGGACAACCTTGTCTTGTTCCTGATCTTAGTGGAAATGCTTTCAGTTTTTCACCATTGAGGGCGATGTTGGCTGTGGGTTTTTCATATATGGCCATTATTATGTTGAGGAAAGTTCCCTCTATGCCTACTTTCTGCAGGGTTTTTATCATAAATGGGTGATGAATTTTGTCAAAAGCTTTCTCTGCATCTATTGAGATGACCATATGGTTTTTCTCCTTCAATTTGTTAATATGGGGTATCACATTGATTGATCTGCATACATTGAAGAATCCTTGCATTTCTGGGATAAACCCCACTTGATCATGGTGTATGATCCTTTTAATGTGCTGTTGGATTCTTTTTGCTACTATTTTGTTGAGCATTTTTGCATCTATGTTCATCAAAGATACTGGCCTGTAGTTTTCTTTCTTTGTGACATCCTTGTCTGATTTTGGTATCAGGGTGATGGTGGCCTCGTAGAATGAGTTTGGGAGTGTTCCTCCCTCTGCTATATTTTGGAAGAGTTTGAGAAGGATAGGTATTAGCTCTTCTCTAAATGTTTGCTAGAATTCACCTGTGAAGCCATCTGGTCCTGGGCTTTTGCTTGTTGGAAGATTTTTAATCACAGTTTCAATTTCAGTGCTTGTGATTGGTCTGTTCATATCTTCTATTTCTTCCTGATTCAGTCTTCGCAGGTTGTGCTTTCTAAGAATTTGTCCATTTCTTCCAGGTTGCCCATTTGATTGGCATACAGTTGCTTGTAGTAATCTCTCATGATCTTTTGTATTTCTGCAGTGTCAGTTGTTACCTCTCCTTTTTCATTTCTAATTCTATTGATTTGAGTCTTCTCCCTTTTTTTTCTTGATGAGTCTGGCTAGTGGTTTATCTATTTTGTTTATCGTCTCAAAGAACCAGCTTTTATTTTTATTGATCTTTGCTATCATTTCCTCCATTTCTTTTTCATTTATTTCTGATCTGATTTTTATGATTTCTTTCCTTCTGCTAACTTTGGGGGTTTTTTGTTCCTCTTTCTCTAATTGCTTTAGGTGCAAGGATAGTTTGTTTATTCGAGATGTTTCCTGTTTCTTAAGGTAGTATTTTATTGCTATAAACTTCCCTCTTAGAACTGCTTTTGCTGCATCCCATGGGTTTTGGGTCGTCGTGTCTCCATTGTCATTTGTTTCTAGGTATTTTTTGATTTCGTCTTTGATTTCTTCAGTGATCACTTTGTTTTTAAGTAGTGTATTGTTTAGCCTCCATGTGTTTGTATTTTTTACAGATCTTTTCCTGTAATTGATATCTAGTCTCATAGCGTTGGGGTCGGAAAAGATACTTGATACAATTTCAATTTTCTTATATTTACCAAGACTTGATTTGTGACCCAATATACGGTCTATCCTGGTGAACGTTCCATGAGCCCTTGAGAAAAATGTGTATTCTGTTGTTTTTGGATGGAATGTCCTATAAATATCTGTTAAGTCCATCTTGTTTAATGCATCATTTAAAGCTTGTGTTTCCTTATTTATTTTCATTTTGGATGATCTGTCCATTGGTGAAAGTGGGGTGTTAAAGTCCCCTACTATTAATGTGTTACTGTCGATTTCCCGTTTTATGGCTGTTAGTATTTGCCTTATGTATTGAGGTGCTCCTATTTTGGGTGCATAAATTTTTACAATTGTTATGTCTTCTTCTTGGATCAATCCCTTGATCATTATGTAGTGTCCTTCTTTGTCTCTTTTAATAATCTTTATTTTAAAGTCTATATTGTCTGATATGAGAATTGTTACTCCAGCTTTCTTTTGGTTTCCATTTGCATGGAATATCTTTTTCCATCCCCTTACCTTCAGTCTGTATGTGTCTCTAGGCCTGAAGTGGGTCTCTTGTAGACAGCATTTATATGGGTCTTGTGTTTTTATCCATTCAGCTAGTCTATGTCTTTTGGTGGGAGCATTTAATCCATTTACATTTAAGGTAATTATCGATATGAATGTTCCTATTTCCATTTTCTTAATTGTTTTGGGTTTGTTATTGTAGGTCTTTTCCTTCTCTTGTGTTTCTTGCATACAGAAGATCCTTTATCATTTGTTGTAAAGCTGGTTTCGTGGTGCTGAACTCTCTCAGCTTTTGCTTGTCTGTAAAGGTTTTAATTTTTCCATCAAATCTGAATGAGATCCTTGCTGGGTAGAGTAATCTTGGCTGCAGGTTTTTCTCCTTCATCATTTTAAATATGTCCTGCCAGTCCCTTCTGGCTTGCAGATTTTCTGCTGAAAGATCTGCTGTTAACATTATGGGGATTCCCTTTGGTGTTATTTGTTGTTTTTCCCTTGCTACTTTTAATATGTTTTATTTGTAGTTAATTTTTGATAATTTGATTAATATGTGTCTTGGCGTGTTTCTCCTTAGATTTATCCTGTTTGGGACTCTCTGTGCTTCCTGGACTTGATTAACTATTTCCTTTCCCATATTTGGGAAGTTTTCAACTATAATGTCTTCAAATATTTTCTCAGTTCCTTTTTTTATCTCTTCTTCTTCTGGAACCCCTGTAATTCAAAAGTTCGTGTGTTTAATGTTGTCCCACATGTTTCTGATACTGTCCTCAGTTCTTTTCATTCTTTTTTCTTTATTCTGCTCTGCAGTAGTTATATCCACTACTTTATCTTCCAGGTCACTTTTCCGTTCTTCTGCCTCATTTATTCTGCTATTGATCCCTTCTAGAGTATTTTTAGTTTCATTTATTGTGTTGTTCATCGTTGCTTGTTTCAACTTTAGTTCTTCTAGGTCCTTGTTAAATGTTTCTTGCATTTTTTCCATTCTATTTCCAAGATTTTGGATCATCTTTACTATCATTATTCTGAATTCTTTTTCAGGTAGACTGCCTATTTCCTCTTCATTTGTTAGGTCTGGTGGGGTTTTATCTTGCTCCTTCAACTGCTGTGTGTGTTTCTGTCTTCTCATTTTGCTTATCTTGCTGTGTTTGGGGTCTTCTTTTCACAGGCTGCAGGTTCGTAGTTCCCTTTGTTTTTGGTGTCTGTCCCCAGTGGCTTAAGTTGGTTCAGTGGGTTGTGTAGGCTTTCTGGTGGAGAGGACTAGTGCCTGTGTTCTGGTGGATGAGGCTGGATCTTGTCTCTCTGGTGGGCAGGTCCATGTCTGGTGGTGTGTTTTGGGGTGTCTGTGGACTTATTATGATTTTAGGCAGCCTTTCTGCTAATGGATGGGGTTGTGTTCCTGTCTTGCTAGTTGTTTGGCATAGAGTGTGCAGCACTGTGGCTTGCTGGTCGTTGAGTGAAGCTGGTTGTTGGTGTTGAGTTGGAGATCTCTGGGTGCTTTTCACCGTTTGATATTACATGGAGCTGGGAAGTGTCTTGTTGACCAGTGTGCTGAAGTTGGCTCTCCCACCGCAGAGGCACAGCACTGACTCCTGGCTGCAGCACGAACAGCCTTTCATCCACACGGCTCAGAATAAAAAGGAGAAAAGGTAGAAAGAAAGAATGAAGGAAAGAAAGAAAGAAAGAAAGGATAAAATAAAATAAAATAAAGTAAGGTAAAATAAAGTTATTAAAAATAATTATTAAGAAAAAAATTTTTTTAAGTAAAAAAAAAAATGCGGATGGATAGAACCCTAGGACAAATGGTGAAAGCAAATCTATACAGACAAAATCTCACAGAGAAGAATACACATACACACTCACAAAAAGAGGAAAAGGGGAAAAAATAATAAATCTTGCTCTCAAAGTCCACCTCCTTAACTTGGGATGACTTGTTGTCTATTCATGTATTCCACAGATGCAGGGTACATCGAATTGATTTTGGAGCTTTAATCAGCTGCTTCTGAGGCTGCTGGGAGATATTTCCCTTTCTCTTCTTTGTTCGCACAGTTCCTGGGGTTTGCTTTGGATTTGGCCCCGCCTCTGCGTGTAGGTCACTGAAGGGCGTCTGTTCTTCGCTCAGACAGGACAAGGTTAAAGGAGCCGCTGATTCGGGGGCTCTGGCTCACTCAGGCCGCGGGGAGGGAGGGGCACGGAGTGCGGGACGAGCCTGCGGCGGCAGAGGCCGGCCTGACGTTGCACCAACCTGAGGCACACCGTGCGTTCTCCCGGGGAAGTTGTCCCTGGATCCCGGGACCCTGGCAGTGGCTGGCTGCGCAGGCTTCGTGGAGGGGAGGTGTGGATAGTGACCTGTGCTCGCACACAGGCTTCTTGGTGGCGGCAGCAGCAGCCTTAGCGTCTCATGCCCGTCTCTGGGGTCTGCACTTTTAGCCGCGGCTTGCGCCCGTCTCTGGAGCTCCTTTAAGCAGCGCTTTTAATCCCCTCTCCTCACGCACCAGGGAACAAAGAGGGAAGAAAAAGTCTCTTGCCTCTTCGGCAGCTCCAGACTTTTTCCCGGACTCCCTCCCGGCTAGTCGTGGTGCACTAACTCCCTGCAGGCTGTGTTCACGCCGCCAACCCCAGTCCTCTCCCTGCGCTCCAACCGAAGCCTGAGCCTCAGCTCGCAGCCCCGCCCGCCCCGGCGGGTAAGTAGACAAGCCTCTCAGGCTGGTGAGTGCCGGTCGGCACCGATCCTCTGTGCGGGAATCTCTCCGCTTTGCCCTCTGCACCCCTGTTGCTGTGCTCTCCTCCGAGGCTCCGAAGCTTCCCCGCTCCGCCACCCGCAGTCTCCGCCCGCAAAGGGGCTTCCTAGTGTGTGGAAACCTTTCCTTCTTCACAGCTCCCTCCCACTGGTGCAGGTCCCATCCCTGTTCTGTCTCTGTTTATTCTTTTTGTCTTTTGCACTACCCAGGTACATGGGGAGTTTCTTGCCTTTTGGGAGGTCTGAGGACTTCTGCCAGCATTTAGTAGGTGTCTATAGGAGTTGTTCCACGTGTAGATGTATTTCTGGTGTATCTGTGGGGAGGAAGGTGATCTTCGCGTCTTACTCTTCTGACTCTTCCCCCTCTCCCATGTACGATGATTCCGCCCCGTCGTCTCCAGGACTGTCGAGGCTTCGGCCGCCGGGGCCCCTCCAGAGCCGGCAGCCTCAGTGAGGCCGCCCTCGCCTCGGCCTCCGGGGCAGTTCTGTTACGGCGGAGGAAAGAGACCCCAAGCCAAGAGTTCCAGCTCTGTGGAAACACAGGCTCTGTCCTGGGCGCAGGGGGTAGGCAAGGCTTTGATTTTGAAAATTAAAAATTAAAATTTAATTTTTAAAAATCATTGGGGAATTTCTCTCATCTCCAACTTTTAAATGTTTTCCAATTATTATCCAACATTTTTAATTGTTTTTAACAAGAAGGTTAGTTTAATTGAAGTGACCTAACCTTGTTACTGGATACAAGAAGCACATGAGATGATTGTTACATGAAATTATCTATGAAAAGTACAACTCATTATTTCAGAAGTGAATTGACAACACTTTTTTGGATGGGGGGATGTCCAGTTAAGAAGTTAGTGGAACTTAGGGGTAGTTTTGCAAAGGGATATTCATGATTTAGCTCTCGCTTTTAAAAACACCACACTTCTCCTTTCTCCAGTGAGAGGATCTGCAGAAGAACCCCTTTGATGGGAGTTTCAAAGGCAGATGATACAGAGCACTCTGGAAGAGCACTCCTGTCCTGGTAATGAAGATTGCTTTAGAAGATCAGGGATGCTTGGGTTAAAAGTACTTGGTATAGCCAAAAATAACAATGAGATAACATCTTCACCTATAGATTAGAAAATGTTTTTTAAAAAAGTTCGTTTTAGTGCGATGACACAGCGACTTGCACTTATTAGTGCAGAGTGGAACACTTTTGCAAAGAATTTGACAACATGAATACAACCTAAAAGATAATTATATCTTTGGGGCTGTAATTTAACTTCTAGGAAATTATCAAGTAAAATCTAAAGTGCTAAAAAAGCACTATGCATAAAGATTCATTTATTCAATAAATATTTGTTGAGACTTACCACGTACCAGGTATTTTTCTAAGTGCTGGGAATATAGCAGTGAATTAAGAACCAAACCTTCTGCACGGGAGCGCTCCTTTGAGTCAGAGATGGGAGTCATTCCATAAACAAACAAGGAATTAAGAAGGTGATGTATCATTAAAAGTGCCTTAAAATTGTCCATTTCTGGTGAAAATGAAGTAGGCTAATTGCATCTTATTTTTCACAGTGGTTACAACCAAACACACTGGACAACATACAAAAAACCACTACCTGAGAACTCTAAAAATAATAAGAGTAGAGAGTCTGGGGAGCCGAGTCAAAACTCCCAACATGAAAAATGACCAAGAAGGTGGCTGTGAGTTTCCTGGGTTTTTTTCTTTTTCCTCTTTTAATTCTCAGTTTTGATCCAAAGACAAATCAAAATGGGAAACTATATAGCAAGTGTTATGGGCAAAAACTCCAAGAAAGGTCTGTTTATCAGGACAGAGGATAGAGAAGAAACCTCCTGTGAGCTGGGGAGCATGGAGAGAATCCTCACAGCTTTTCTTCTTTTCTTAATTTTTTTCTCTCCTGCTCTGCTTCAAGACCAGTACCAATCACACACTGTGCTACCATGGAGTAGGCAAGAGGAAATCATCCCATTGGAGAGAGGGACTGGGAAAAGAGCGTTTCACAAAGAGTGTGGGGTGTATTCCAGATGTACTTTTTCTCTTTTTTTCCCTCACCACTTTGTCCCAAAGGCAGACACAGTCATGTAGCACAGTACAGGTTGTGGAAACTGAGAGAACTCTGTCTCTCTGGCTAGAGGAATGAGGAAAATGAGCCCCCGGAGGTAGACAGTATGGGGGGAAATCTGGGCGAGGGGAGTTGGAGAAGACTAATGTATGTATGAACCACCCCTAGGCTGAACCTGTATAGAATATACCCAGGTAAGCCTGGTAAAGGCTTTGCAGACTGAGGCACCATGAAAACCACAGCCCTCATCCTGGACCAAATCTGAGTGGCACAGGTGAGGGATGGACCCAACTACGTAGCCAGGGCTGTGAAAACTGAACCAACACCAGAACCACCACACCCAGAGGTAAGGAAGAACCTGCAATCTAAACCTAATTGGGTTGACTGACTGTAAAACCAACAGAAAACAAACATTCTTCAGAGAATTTTAACACGACCCAGAGTCGCATAACATAATATTTAAAATTTTCAGAAAATGTGACCAATTTTCAAGGGAAAATACAATCAAAAGCAGCCAGCCCAGAGACGACTTAGTTGTTGGAATTGTCAGATAGACTTTATATCACTCATATAACAGTGATTCATGAGGTAAAGGAGAACAATTTTGAAACAGATGAAAATATGGGGGCTTCCCTGGTGGCTCAGTGATTACAAATCTGTCTGCCAATG
Organism: Grampus griseus; assembly: GCF_964374135.1. Taxonomy (NCBI): domain Eukaryota; kingdom Metazoa; phylum Chordata; class Mammalia; order Artiodactyla; family Delphinidae; genus Grampus; species Grampus griseus. The sequence goes on from NC_139001.1 coordinate 110,631,372, forward strand.
CAGGGGACAAGGGTTCGAGCCCTGGTCAGGGAAGATCCCACAAGCCACAGAGCAACTAAGCCCATGTGCCACAACTACTAAGCCTGCCTACCACAACTACTGAAGCCCGTGTACCTAGAGCCTGTGCTCCGCAACAAGAGAAGCCACTGCAATGAGAAGCCAGCGCACCACAACGAAGAGTAGTGCCCACTTGCCGCAGCTAGAGAAAGCCTGTTCACAGCAACAAAGACCCAACACAGCCAAAAATAAAATAAATTTAAAAAAAAGAAAATATGTGTGCTTCAGAGGACAACATCAAGAAGAGAAAAGACAACTCAGAGTGGTAAAAAATGTTTTCAAGTTATATATCTGATGAGACTTTTACCAAGAGTTTGTAAATAACATTCAATAATAAAAAGACAAAAATCCCAATTTTTAAAAAGGCACAAAACATGTGTATAGACAGTTGTGCAAAGAAGATAAAAAATTTCCAACAATCATGTAAAAAGATGTTCAACATCATTAGCCATTAGGGGAATGCAAGTCAAAAGCTCAGTGGGACACCACTTCACACCTACTAGGATGCTATAGTCAAAAGGACAGAGAATTAAAAAGTGTTGGTGAAGATATGGAGAAATTGGAACCTTCATACACTACTGGTGGTAATGTAAAATGTTTCAGCTTTGGAAAATAGTCTTGCAGTTCTGCAAATGATTAAACATAGAGTTACCATACGGTCCAGCAATATCACTCTTAGCTATACACCCCCAAATGAAAACATTTGTATACACACACACACACACACACACTTACACACACAAATTGTACACAAATGTTCATAGTAGCATAACTCATAATAGCCAAAAAATGGAAACAATCCAAATGCCCATGATTTGAAGAATTGATAAAAAGTGGTCTATCTTTGCAATGGAATATTATTTGCCAATCAAAAGAAACAAAATGCTGACACATGCTACAACTTGGATGAACCTTGAAAACATTATGCTGAATGAAAGAAGCCAGTCATAGAGGATCTCATTTGTATGATTTAATTTATATGAAATGTCCAGAAGAGGCAAATTTATAGAGACAGAAGGTAGCTTAGTGGTTGCCTAGGCCCGGAGATGATGGGGGTTGAAAATTTTAATTTAAAGTAGACCTAAGTTGGTAGTACCTATAGATAATGTCAGAATCAAGCTGAAATTATCTCTGGAGCAATAATTTTAAACATCAGCCTCAAGGAGTTCTCAAAAATAAAGTTCTAAGGAAACTGAGCTCATAACTGTAAAATTCCTTAAACATATGAGGAAACTGGCCACCATGCATGAAAGTCAGCAGAAACAAAACACTGCAGAATCAGACCTGCAAACCCTCTAGGTGCTGGACTTGCCAGATACAAAACATAAAGTAAGGATGTTTAAATGTTTAAGGACATAAACTATGGGGTTGAAAGTAAAAACAGAAATCAGAGGCAGTCAAAATTGACCAGCCAGATTTGTAAAAGAACCAAATAAAACTTTAAAACAAAAAAGATAACAATTGAATTTAAAAAGTCAGGAATGTGCACCCCTCCTTGAGGATGGACATAGTGACTTGCTTCTGAAGAACAGGAAAGGGGGAGATAGTCACTTACAGTGGAAAAGCCTGGCAGACATCACCTTAAGCAAGTGATGAAGATTAACATCCTCAGAGATGACTGTGGATGTCATGTAGCTCCAGGTAGGGTGTGACAAGAAGGGCACTCCACCTATAATTTCAATCTAGTCTAGTCATATAAACAAACAAACAAACAAAACCAAAAGTGAAACATCAGACAAAACCAAACTGGAGGACATTCTTCAGGTTACCTGGACAGTATGACTCAAGACTGCAAACCATTAAAACTAAGAAAACCTGTGAAATGTTTAGAGGAGACTAAAGAAGCATAATGAGTAGATACAATGCCATAACCAGGATTAGTTCCTGGAGCAGAAAGAGGATGTTCATAGAAAAACTGGTGAAATCCAAATAATATCTGTAGTTTAGTGAGTAGTATTGTATTGTTGGCAGTTTTTAAATGTTGACAGATGTGCCATGGTAATGTAAGATGTTAACAATGAGGGAACTGAGTGAGGAGTATATGGGAACTCTGTGCACTATTTTTGTCTTTTTTGTAAATTTAAACTTATTTAAAAAATTTTAAAAAGCTTATTAAAAATAACAGCACCTTAGGAATGTGTTAAACATAAGACTAGGTAATGCCAGATTGCAAATTGTCATTGACCGGAACATATATTTAAAGATATGCACTTGAAATGAACTTCAGAGTGCAAAGAAAATGGAAATTATGAGAGCACAAGAGATATGAGTGAGAGGTTTCAAGTATATTGATCAGAGTCTTGGGAGGAGAGAACAGGAAGAGTAGACAATAATGCAAAAAAGATAATGAGTGTGGACTTTCTAGAATTTATGAAAGGCTCCATCTCTCTGTTTTAGAAAACCCAGTGAACCTGAAGCAGCATACAGAGTAGTGTGTAGTAAAACAGCAGAACTCTAAAAAGAAAGAAGTCTTAAAAGGAGGCAGAGAGAAGACATGGTACCTTCAAAGGAACATGACTAGATAGAGAGTTAATAAGGAAATAATTGAAGCCCATATACAGTGTAACAATATCTTCAAATCGTCAAAATAGAATTGTATATTCTGCAAACTCTCTTTAGGAATAAAGAAAAATGAGACAGATTAAAAAATAAAACAGAATTCAGTAAAACAGTACCTACTCAAAGGATATCAAAAGTATATACTTCAGAAAAAGGAAAATGATCCCAGTGAGGTAAAAGAAGGAATAGTGGACAGAAACCTGGAGAAAATCTAAATAAATCATCACTGTATGAAATGTTAGCAATAATCTATTTTTAGAGTTTCAAAAGTCAAACTAGTCCTAAAACTCCTAACAATAATATAATTGGGGAAGGGGGGTACTAAATAAAGTGACAGGTGATAAACATTCTGAATCCCTTAAATTGGCAAGAAATTAAGGATACTGTTAGGGTAAGTATGTGTATTTCAATTTTGTGGCCAACATATGAAATGATAGAGTGTATAACTAATAAACAACAAAGAATGAAAGATAAGAGGAGGGAAAATATCCAAATCAATATAAAAAGGACGAGAATCAAGAACAAGAAAGAAAAGAAAGGAAATCTATAAAACAGGACATTAGAAACATAAAATACCACATAGAAGAGAGACTCACTTAGATAATATCTTCAGGGAAGATTTATCTGAGAGGAGGATATTGGAGTTGAGATGACTACTGAACAACGAGAATAATATTTTCAGAGAGATAAAGGATGGTGGAAATTAAAGTTATGGTCAGGGCAGTGGGTCTGAACCATATAAGTAGAGGCTGGAAATTTGAAGGAAGCCAGTTCATGCAGGGCCATCATTGGCTTTTATTGCAAGTGCAATGGGAAACATTAATGGGTTTTAAACAGAGAGTGATATGATCTGATTTCGATTTAAAAACTCTTTCTGGCTGCTCTTTGGAGAATGAATTGTATGGGAAATGAACGGGGTCAGGGAGTCTATAAGCATAGTCCCAGAAAGACATGGTCATGGTTATACTATTAGGATGGAAGAAGACAAGGAGGTTGCTGGATGGAGCAGTGTGCCTTGAAGAGAGAACCAGATAGGACTTTTTAAATTTTTTTAACATCTTTATTGGAGTATAATTGCTTTATAATGGTGTGTTAGTTCTTGAGGACACAGGCAGGGGGAAGGGTAAGCTGGGACAAAGTGAGAGAATGGCATGGACATATATAAACTACCAAATGTAAAACTGATAGCTAGTGGGAAGCAGCTGCATAGCACAGGGAGATCAGCTTGGTGCTTTGTGACAACCTAGAAGGGTGGGATAGGGATGGTGGGAGGGAAACGCAAGAGGCAGACAAGACTTTTAATGGATTGGATGGGTGTGGATGAGGAACACGACAGAAACCAATGATAACCTTTAATTATGGGTGTGTGGAAATACGTTGGTGTGTATGGGTAGAAGGGCTGGATCAAGGGTGTCATGGTGAGTGTGTTATGTTTGAGATGTCTCAGGCCCTGAAGTTGAGTTGTTTATTTGAGCTGGAGGTCATGGGAGAAGGAAGCATGCATATATAAATATGTAAGACAACAGTATAGCCACAGAACAAAGCAAGGTCACCAAGGAAGGGAGTACAGAGAGTGAACAGGTCCCAGCACAACCCCCTGAAACAGTAGTCAGGTGGAGAAGAAGCCAGGAAAGGAACCTCAGAAAGCACCCAGTGAGGTGAGCAGAAATCAGGACAGTGTAACGTGGTGGAGCTCAGGAAGGAGTATCTATCTGCAGGTGGAAGGAGCCCTAAGTGGTCAAAGCCACTGGGCGATACTCTACCACGAAGACTGTGAGACGTCCTTTGCCTTTGGCAACACGGAGGTCATTGGAGTCCTTGATATGATCAAGGGCTCATTTGGTAGAGAAGTGGGAGGGTGAATGGAAGAGTGGGAAGAGGAAGTAGATTGGTAAGTGGAAGGCAGTTTGAAGCAAGTTTGCGAGAACTAGGAGAGGCTGGTTGTGTGCTGTGCAAAGGATGGTGTCACGAGGACCAGGGGAAGGATTTGCTTTTTAGATAACAGGGATTTTACTGAGTTTGTAGAACCTGTAATTCGTGCCTACTTAGGAAACCTTTGTATCTCCTGCTGATGTGGTCAAGCCATCATAACCAGACTGGTGTTTTGTGGGTCCCTGTTGGCCCCCTGTTGCCATAGCTGTTTGGAAGGCACACTGGCCTGGGAAGCAGCAAAGCTGTGTCTTGGTGGCTTGTGGGAGCAGCCTGGGGATGGTAGCAATTGTTCAATTAAAGCTTACACTGTTCCTTCTGCAGAGGGGCATCCAGCCCATACAAGGATATATCTGGAGGAGAACATGGGCTCACAATTTCTCATATAAAGGAAAACCCTATTAAACTCTATTTTATAAGCTGACACCTTGGAAAAATGAAGTTTGTCTTCCCTGGGATTGGAACAGCACCTAGAACATTACTGAGGTTTCCAAATTATTTATGTTGATATTTGATGGCATAGTTTCCCTAATATAAAAACAGCTAATCCTAGTTGAATATGTTTTGTGTGTCAGGCAAAATTCTAATGGCTTTATATGCATTAGCTTACATAATCATTAAAACAATTCTGTTATTACCCCCATTTTACAGTTGAAGAAACTGAGGCACGGTCAGATTAAGGAACTTTCTCAAGTTGTGGAGATGGGATGCCTACTTCAGTCTGTGGCCAGACGCCACACTCTGAATCATTATACATGCTCTCTCAGTTAAGAATTGCACATAGTTTAAGAAACTCACTAGGGAAAACAGTGAAGGGTCCACTAATTCCACAGTGAATTGCATTTATTCAACAACAAGAGAGCTGTGTATTCTATGAAAATGTGCAAGTGTTAGCTGTTTAGAAAGATAAGGAGAAAAGGAAAGAAAAACAATTCACTGTCATCAAAATTTCCCATTCTTGAAGGGAATTGTTTGCACATCTTGTAAACACAGAACTTAAACACAAGAAGCATATATGACATTATGTTTGTCATTTTTATAGCGCCTGATACGGTGCTGGGCACATATGGATATTCAGAAGATATTAGTTATTTATGACAATGGAGACTGTTTAAATCAGGGGTGGGCAAAGGCCATATAATAAATATTTCAGGCTTTGTGGTCCATATGCTGTCTGTCACAATTCCACTGAAGCTTGAAAACTATCATGGACAACATGTGAATGACTATTCATTACCTATCATGGTTGTGTTCCAATAAAACTTCATGTACAAAAAGAGGTTGGGGCCAGATTTGCACTATAGGCCATTGTTTGGCAATCCCAGGTTTAGCCTATCCTTAGCTAATATGGGTAATTACACACAAGCACACATATGTATGTATGTACACATATATGAGCATATGTGTATGAATGCACAGGCACAGATAGATGACTGATAGAGGTATAGCTATTTTTTTTTAGGAAAATGAACAGTACCTGTGAACCTATTTCACATGCAAAGAGCTTCACCTTCTGTGTACTTATCATTTCTGTTTTCTTTTATTTTTTTTAAACATCTTTATTGGAGTATAATTGCTTTACAATGGCATGCTAGTTTCTGCTTTATAACAAAGTGAATCAGCTATACATATACATATATGCCCGTATCCTTTCCCTCTTGTATCTCCCTCCCTCCCACCCTCCCTATCCGACCCCTCTAGGTGGTCACAAAGCATCGAGCTGATATCCCTGTGCTATGAGGCTGCTTCCCACTAGCTATCTATTTTATATTTGGTAGTCTTTATATGTACATGCCACTCTCTCACTTTGTCCCAGCTTACCCTTCCCCCTTCCTGTGTCCTCAAGTCCATTCTCTGGTAGGTCTGCATCTTTATTCCCATCCTGCCCCTAGGTTCTCCATGACGTTTTTTTTTTGTTTTGTTTTGTTTTGTTTTGTTTTTAGCCTCCATGTATATGTGTTAGCATACGATATTTGTTTTTCTCTTTCTGACTTACTTCATTCTGTATGACACACTCTAGCTTCATCCACCTCACTACAAATAACTCAATTTCATTTCTTTCATGGTGGAGTAATATTCCATTGTATATATGTGCCACAAATTCTTTATCCATTCATCTGTCAATGGAAACTTACGTTGCTTCCATATCCTGGCTATTGTAAATAGTGCTGCAATGAACATTGTGGTACATGACTATTTCGAATTATGGTTTTCTCAGGGTACATGCCCAGTAGTGGGATTGCTGGGTCGTATGATAGTTCATTTTTTAGTTTTTTTAAGAAACCTCCATACTGTTCTCCATAGTGGCTGTATCAATTTACATTCTCACCAACAGTGCAACAGGGTTCCCCTTTCTCCACACCCTCTCCAGCATTTATTGTTTGAGGATTTTTGATGATGGCCATTCTGAGTGTTGAGAGGTGCTATTTCATTGTAGTTTTGATTTGCATTTCTCTAATGATTAATGGTGTTGAGCATTCTTTCATGTGTTTGTTAGCAATCTGTATATCTTCTGTGGAGAAACGTCCATTCAGTTCTTCTGCTCAATTTGGATTGGGTTGTTTGTTTTATTGATATTGAGTTGCATGAGCTGCTTGTAAACTTTGGAGATTAATCCTTTGTCAGATGCTTCATTTGCAAATATTTTCTCCCATTCTGAGGGTTGTCTTTTCTTCTTGTTTATGGTTTCCTTTCCTGTGCAAAAGCTTTTACGTTTCATTAGGTCCCATTTGTTTAAATTACCATTTCCCTAGGAGGTGGGTCAAAAAGGATCTTGCTGTGATTTATGTTATAGAGTGTGCTGCCTATGTTTTCCACTAAGAGTTTTATAGTGTCTGTCCTTACATTTAGGTCTTTAATCCATTTTAAGTTTATTTTTGTGTATGGTGTTAAGGAGTGTTCTAATTTCATTCTTTTATAAGTAGCTGTCCAGTTTTCCCAGAACCACTTATTGAAGAGGCTGTCTTTCCTCCATTGTATATTCTTGCCTCCGTTATCAAAAATAAGGTGACCATATGTGCATTGGTTTATCTCAGGGCTTTCTATCCTTTTCCATTGATCTATATTTCTGTTTTTGTGCCAAGCATACTGTCTTGATTTCTGTAGCTTTGCAGTATAGTCTGAAGTCTGGAAGCCTGATTCCTCCAGCTCCATTTTTCTGTCTCAAGATTGCCTTGGCTATTCAGGGTCTTTTGTGTTTCCATAACAATTGTGAACTTTTTTGTTCTAGTTCTGTGAAAATTGCCAGTGGTAGTTTGATGGGGATTGCATTGAATCTGCTTTGGGTAGTATAGTCATTTTCACAACGTTGATTCTTCCAAGCCAAGAACATGGTATATCTCTCCATCTGTTTGTATCATCTTTAATTTCTTTCATCAGGGTCTAATAGTTTTCTGCATACAGGTCTTTTCTCTCCTTATGCAGGTTTATACCTGGTATTTTATTATTTTTGTTGCAATGGTAAATGGGTGGGTTTCCTTAATTTCTCTTTCAGATTTTTTGTCATTAGTGTAGGAATACCAGAGATTTCTGTGCATTAATTTTGTATCCTGCTACTTTACCAAATTCATTGATTAGCTCTAGTAGTTTTCTGGTAGCATCTTTAGGATTCTCTATGTATAGTATGTCATCTGCAAACAGTGACAGCTTTACTTCCTCTTTTCCGATTTGGATTCCTTTATTTCTTTTTCTTCTCTGATTGCTCTGGCTAAAACTTCCCAAAATAATATTGAATAATAGTAGTGAGAGTTAGCAACCTTTTCTTTTTCCTGATCCTAGTGGAAATGGTTTCATTTTTCACCACTGAGGATGATGTTGACTGTGGGTTTTTCATATATGGCCTTATTATGTTGAGGAAAGTTCCCTCTATGCCTACTTTCTTTCCCTCTATGCCTGCTTTTTTTTTTTTAATCAAAAATCAGTGTTGAATTTTGGCAAAAGTTTTTTCTGCATCTATTGAGATGATTATATGATTTTTATTCTTCAGTTTGCTAATATGGTGTATCACATTGATTGATTTGCATATATTGAAGAACCCTTGCATTCCTGGGATAAACCCCACTGGATCATGGTGTATCATCCTTTTAATGTGCTGTTGGATTCTGTTTGCTAGTATTTTGTTGAGAATTTTTGCATCTAAGTTCATCAGTGATATTGGCCTGTAGTTTTCTTTCTTTGTGACATCTTTGTCTGGTTTTGGTATCAGGGTGATGGTGGCCTTGTAGAATGAGTTTGGGGGTGCTTCTCCCTCTGGTATATTTTGGAAGAGTTTGAGAAGGATAGGTGTTGGCTCTTCTCTAAATGTTTGCTAGAATTCGCCTGTGAAGCCATCTGGTCCAGGGCTTTTGTTTGTTGGAAAGTTGTTAATCAGAGTTTCAATTTCAGTGCTTGTGATTGGTCTGTTTATATTTTCTATTTCTTCCTGGTTCAGTCTTAGAAGGTTGTGCTTTTTGAAGCATTTGTCCATTTCTTCCAGGTTGTCCCTTATATTGGCATATAGTTGCTTGTAGTAATCTCTCATAATCCTTTGTGTTTCTTCAGTGCCAGTTGTTACTTCTTTTTCATTTCCAATTCTATTGATTTGAATATTTTCCCTTTTTTTCTTGATGAGTCTGGCTAATGGTTTATCAATTTTGTTTATCTTCTCAAAGAACCAGCTTTTAGTTTTATTGATCTTTGCTATTGTTTCCTCCGTTTCTTTTTGATTTATTTCTGATCTGATTTTTATGATTTCTTTCCTTCTGCTAACTTTGGGGTTTTTTTGTTCATCTTTATACAATTGCTTTAGGTGTAAGGTTTGGTTCTTTGTTTGAGATGTTTCTTGTTTCTTACGGTAGGATTGTATTGCTATAAACTTCCCTCTTAGAATTGCTTTTGCTGCATCCCAAAGGTTTGGGTCGTCATGTTTTCATTGTCATTTGTTTCTAGGTATTTTTTGATTTCATCTTTGATTTCTTCAGTGATCTCTTGGTTATTAAGTAATGTACTGTTTAGCCTCCATGTGTTTGTGTTTTTTACAGTTTTTCCTGTAGTTGATATCTAGTCTCATAGCGTTGTGGTTGGAAAAGATACTTGATATGATTTCAATTTTCTTAAATTTACCAAGGCTTCATTTGTTACCCAGGATATGATCTATCCTGGAAAATGTTCCATGAGCACTTGAGAAAAACGTGTATTCTATTGTTTTTGGATGGAATGTCCTATAAATATTAATAAAGTCCATCTAGTTTAATGTGTCATTTAAAGCTTGTGTTTCCTTATTTATTTTCATTTTGGATGATCTGTCCATTGGTGAAAGTGGGGTGTTAAAGTCCCTTACTATGATAGTGTTACTGTCAATTTCCCATTTTATGGCTGTTAGTATTTGCCTTATGAATTGTGGTGCTCCTCTGTTGGGTGCATAAATATTTACAATTGTTATATCTTCTTCTTGGATCGATACCTTGATCTTTATGTAGTGTCCTTCTTTGTCCCTTGTAATAATCTTTGTTTTAAAGTGTATTTGTCTGATATGAGAATTGTTACTCCAGGTTTCTTTTGATTTCCATTTGCATGGAATACCTTTCTGTATCCCCTCACTTTCAGTCTGTATGTGTCCCTAGGTCTGAAGTGGGTCCCTTGTAGGCATCATACATACAAGACTTGGTTTGTATCCATTCAGCCAGTCTATGTCTTTTGTTTGGAGCATTTAATTCATTTACATTTAAGTAATTATCAATACGTATGTTCCTATTACCATTTTCTTAATTGTTTTGGGTTTGTTATTGTAGGTCTTTTCCTTCTCTTGTGTTTCCTGCCTAGAGAAGTTCCTTTAGCATTTGTTGTAAAGCTGGTTTGGTGGTGCTGAGGTCTCTTAGCTTTTGCTTGTCTATAAAGGTTTTAATTGATCCATCAAATCTGAATGAGATCCTTGCTGGGTAGAATAATCTTTGTTGTAGGTTTTTCCCTTTCATCTGTTTCAATATGTCCTGCCACTCCCTTCCTGCTTGCTGAGTTCCTGCTGAAAGATCAGCTGTTAACCTTTTGAGGATTCCCTTGTATATTATTTGTTGTTTTTCCCTTGCTGCTTTTAAAATTTTTTCTTTGTATTTAATTTTTGATAATTTGATTAATATGTGTCTTGGTGTTCTTCTCCTTGGATTTATCCTGTATGGGACTCTCTGTGCTTCCTGGACTTGATTAACTATTCCCTTTTCCCTATTAGGGAAGTTTTCAACTATAATCTCTTCAAATATTTTCTCAGTCCCTTTTTTTCTCTTCTTCTTCTGGGACCCCTATAATTCAAATGTTGGTGTGTTAATGTTGTCCGATAGGTCTCTGAGACTGTCCTCAATTCTTTTCATTCTTTTTTCTTTATTCTGCTCTGCGGTAGTTATTTCCACTAATTTATCTTCCAGGTCACTTATCTGTTCTTCTGCCTCAGTTATTCTGCTACTGATTCCTTCTAGAGAAATTTTAATTTCATTTACTGCATTGTTCATCATGTTTTGTTTGCTCTTTAGTTCCTCTAGGTCCTTGTTAAGTATTTCTTGTATTTTCTCCATTCTATTTCCAAGACTTTGGATCATCTTTACTATCATTATTTTGAATTCTTTTTCAGGTAGAATGCCTATTTCCTTTTCATTTTTTTGGCCTGGTGGGGTTTTACCTTGCTCCTCCATCTGGTGTGTGTTTCTCTGTCTTCTCATTTTGCTTAACTTACTGTGTTTGGTGTCTCCTTTTCCCAGCAGGCCGGTTTGTATTTCCCATTTTGTTGTCTGCCCCCAGTGGCTACAGTTGGTTCACTGGGTTCTGTAGGCTTTCCGGTGGAGATGACTGGTGCCTGTGTTCTTGTGGGTGAGGCTGGATCTTGTCTTTCTGGTGGGCAGGTTTGCTTCCAGTAGTGTGTTTTGGTGTGTCTGTGACCTTATTATGATTTTAGGCAGCCTCTCTGCTAATGGGTGGGGTTGTGTTCCTGTCTTGCTCTTTGTTTGGCATAGGGTGTCCAGCACTGTAGCTTTCTGGTCATTGAGTTGAGCTGGGTCTTGGCATTGAGATGGAGATCTCTCAGAGTTTTTTGCCTTTTGATATTACATGGAGCTGGGAGGTGTCTTGTGGACAAATGTCCTGAACTCGACTCTCCCACCTCAGAGAGCCCTGATGCCCGGCCCGAACACCAAGACACTGGCATCCACATAGCTCAAAATAAAAGGGAGAAAAAAAGAAGGAAAGAAAGAAAAAATAAAATAATTACAATAAAAATAATTATTAAATATTACAAAATTAAAAGTAATTTTAAAAAAAGAAGAAAGAAGACAGCAACAAAACCAAAAAAACAAATCCACCAATGGTAACAAGCACTAAAATCTGTAGTAAAACAAACAATCAAACAAAAAACGGACAGACAGAAACTCAGGACAAATGGTAAAAGCAAAGCTACATAGACAAAATCACACACAGAAGCATACACATACACACTCACAAAAAGAGAAAAAGGAAAAAATATATATATATCATTGCTCCCAAAGTCCACCGCCTCAATTTGGGATGATTCGTTGTCTATTCATGTATTCCACAGATGCAGGGTACATCAGTTGATTGTGGAGCTTTAATCCACTGTTCCTGAGGCTGCTGGGAGAGATTTCCCTTTCTCTTCTTCATTCGCACAGCTCCTGTGGTTCAGCTTTGGATTTGGACCCGCTTCTGCGTGTAGGTCGCAACTGTTCCCACTCAGACAGGACGGGGTTAATGTAACAGCTGATTAGGGTGCTCTGGCTCACTCAGGCTGGGGGGAGGGAGTGGTATGGAACGTGGGGTGAGTCTGAGGCGGCAGAGGCCAGTGTGAGGTTGCACCAGCATGATGCATGCCGTGTGTTCTCCCGGGGAAGTTGTCCCTGGATCACAGGACCCTGGCAGTGGTGGGCTGCACAGGCTCCCGGGAGGGCTGGTGTGGACAGTGACCTGTGCTTGCACACAGACTTCTTTGTGGCTGCAGCAGCAGACTTAGTGTCTCATGCCTGTCTCTGGGGTCTGTGCCGATAGCCACAGCTCACGTCAGTCTCTGGAGCTCGTTTAGGTGGTGCTCTTTATTTTTTTTTTAAACAGATTTATTGAAATGTAGTATACATACTATAAAATTCACTCTTATTAGTGTATAATTCAATGATTTTAGTAAATTAATAGAATCGTTCAACAATCACTGCATTCAATTTAAAAATTTTTCCATCATCCAAAAATTCTGTGATACTCATTAGCAGTTAATCTCTTCTCCCATGCCCAGGCTTAAGCAAATATTCTTCTGTTTTCTATCTCTGTAAATTTGCCTTCTCTATACATTTCATATGAATGGAATCATATAATATGTGGTCCATTGTGTGTAGCTTCTTTCACTGAGCATATTTTTAAGGTGTATTCATGTTGTAGCATGTATCAATAGCTTGTTCCTTTTAAGTGATTAATAGTATTCCATTGTGTAACTATATCACATTTTGTTCATACATTTACTAGGTGATGGACATTTGGATATTTTCCAGTTTTTTCTTATTATGGATAATTCTATGAATAGTTACAACATGCCTCTGTGTGGACACATATTTTTGGACATATATCTTTATCTCTTATGGTTAGATTCCTAAAAGTAAAATGGCTATTATGTGATAAATTTATGTTTAACTTGTTAAGAAACTGCAAACTATTTTCCAAACTGTCTGTACCATATTATGTTCCCACTAACAATGCACAGGTGGTCTGCTTTCTCTGCATCCCCAAAACTTAGTATCATTTGTATTTTTTATTATAGCCATTCTAGTGGATATGTAGTAGTTTCTAATTGGGATTTTGATTTACATTTCCCTAATGACTAAAGATGTTGCATATCTTTTCATATCCTTTTCAGCTATTCATAACTTGTTTGATGAAATGTCTAATCAAATCATTTGCCTTTTTTTTTTTTTTAACATCGTAAATTGGTACAGCCGCTATGGAGAACAGTATGGAGGTTCCTTAAAAAACTACAAATAGAACTACCATACGACCCAGCAATCCCACTACTGGGCATATACCCTGAGAAAACCATAATTCAAAAAGAGTCATGTACCAAAATGTTCATTGAAGCTCTATTTACAATAGCCAGGAGATAGAAGCAACCTAAGTGTCCATCATCGGATGAATGGATAAAGAAGTTGTGGCACATAAATACAATGGAATATTCCTCAGCCATAAAAAGGAACGAAATTGAGTTATTTGTAGTGAGGTGGATGGACCTAGAGCCTGTCATACAGAGTGAAGTAAGTCAGAAAGAGAAAAACAAATACTGTATGCTAGCACATATATATGGAATCTAAGAAAAATAAATGGTCATGAAGAACCTAGGGGTAAGACGGGAATAAAGACACAGACCTACTAGAGAATGGACTTGAGGAAATGGGGAGGGGGAAGGGTAAGCTGTGACAAAGTGAGAGAGTGGCATGGACATATATACACTACCAAACATAAAATAGATAGCTAGTGGGAAGCAGCTGCATAGCACAGGGAGATCAGCTCGATGCTTTGTGACCAGCTAGAGGGGTGGGATAAGGAGGGGGGGAGGGAGGGAGACGCAAGAGAGAAGAGATATGGGAACATATGTATATGTGTAACTGATTCACTTTGTTATAAAGCAGAAACTAACACACCATCGTAGGCGGTACTCTTAATCCCTTCTCCACACGCACCGCGAAACAAAGAGGCAGGAAGAAGTCTTTTGCCTCTTCGGCAGTTTCAGACCTTTTACAGGACACACTCCCGGCTAGCCGTGGCACACTAACCCCCTTCAGGCTGTGTTCACACCGCCAACCCCAGTCCTCTCCCTGGAATCTGATCTCTGAAGCCCGAGCCTCAACTCCCAGCCCGGCCCGCCCCGGCGGGTGAGCAGACAAGCCTCTCGGGCTGGTGAGTGCCGGTCGGCACCGATCCTCTGTGCGGGAATCTCTCCGCTTTGCCCTCCGCACCCCTGTGGCTGCGCTCTCCTCCGTAGCTCCGAAGCTTCCCCCCTCTGCCACCCAGTCTCCACCCGCGAATGGGCTTCCTAGTGTGTGGAAACCTTTCCTCATTCCCAGCTCCCTCCCACTGGTGCAGGTCCCGTCCCTATCATTTTGCCTCTGTTTATTCTTTTTTCTTTTGCCCTACCCAGGTACGTGGGGAGTTTCTTGCCTTTGGGGAGGTCTGAGGTCTTCTGCCAGCGTTCAGTAGGTGTCTGTAAGAGTTGTTCCACATGTAGATGTTTTTCTGATTTGTTTGCAGGGAGGAAGGTGATCTCCGTGTCTTACTCTTCCACCGTCTTGAAGCTCCTCCTACTTATCATTTCTTTACCTCTCAGTGCCTTCCAGCTTTCTCAGTCTCTTGGAGCATGATGGGGGATGTGGCAGCCTGCAGCTCACAGGTGGATGTCACTGTTCCTTCTCCTCCAGGGGTTCAATTTTCATTGTGGGTTCCAAATCGGAATGATCAGATAAGGGGCTCTAGCTGACCCAATTTGGGAAGAGAGTTTGTCCCTGCTCTAAGTGGCCCTGGCTTGGAGGGCCAGTTTAATGAGGGCCATTCCTGTGAAAGGAATGAATGAAGCTGTGTTAGAGAAAGAAGGGCCATCTGAGCCAAGACTTCAACACCCCGAGATGTTTCTACTGGAGTTGATGTCTGCTGTCACCTGCTAACAAGAGATTATTTGCCACATTCTGGAGACTCAAAGCTGGGTGTCTCTGAGGTTCCTGTCCCCAGACGACTTGCTTTTTCAGAAATGGGAGCGATCCATCAGTGACACAAAAAGAACAAGTACTGAAACCAGAACATGCCGATCAAGAGGAGAGACAACCTCCACGTATGAGTACAGTTGACCTTTGACAACTCGGGTTTGAGCTGCACGGGCTCACTTCCATGCAGATATTTTTCACTGGTAAACACTACAGTCCTGCATGGTCCATGGTAGGTTGAATCCTTGGATGCTAGGAACCGGGAAGGCAGGCCAGCTATAACTTATAAGCAGATTAACTCTCGTGTTGTCCAAGGGTCAACTGTATTTATTTGGCTGGTTCTCTAACGGCTTTATAAAATCTTTACATATGGCCTGAACTGAATATATTTCTTACATTACCTCTCAACCAGACATGAAATGTTTTGCCAATTTTAGCAAGCTTTGTTTGAGCTGTATTTGACGACAAAATAGGGTTTTTTCCCCTTTTTTTTTTTTGGTTGGTTGTTTTTAAGAAGAGAATTTGTATGTTTACCTTTACGTTTTAAGAACATTAGCAACCAGGCATAACTGCCAGAATTTAAACCTAGGTTTGGCTGATCATTTTGTCCGTGGCTCTGCCGCTCTTGTGGGGTCTTAAAAGGCAGAACTGGGGCAAAGGGACAGAATATTTCAGACAACATTTGATTTGATTTTAAGGAGGAAGAGGAGAGCAAGGAAGGGGAGGAGGAAACGGAATTATTATTGAAAGTATCATTTACGGAGCACTTATGTGACAGAAACTGAAATAAGTGCTTTATATAAATTTTCTGTCATTCTCCCGAGGACCTTATAGGTAGGCTTCCTTATCCATATTTTATAGAGTAGGAAACTGAGAATCAGAGATGAAATACATTTACAAGGTCACAGAGCTACTAACTGGCAGAGCTGAAATGTGAGAGACTCTGAATACAGATTATGGTTTTACCCCACCTACCCGACTGCCTTTTTTTTTTTTTTGCTGTCCGCGGGCCTCTCACCATTGTGGCCTCTCCGGTTGCGGAGCACAGGCTCCGGACGCGCAGGCTCAGCGGCCATGGCTCACGGGCCCAGCCGCTCCGCGGCATGTGGGATCTTCCCGGACCGGGGCGCGAACCCGTGTCCCCTGCATCAGCAGGTGGACTCTCAACCACTGCGCCACCAGGGAAGCCCCCACTTCCTTTTTTTTTTACCCTTGCTGCTAGTTAACAGCTGACTGGACCCCTGTCTTTTTCTTCAGTCTTCAGGAGATCAGTGGCATTTTTCCATTCCGTGGTACACCCAGTGACAAGCTTCCCTGAGTCTACTAGAGCAGCCTAGTAACATCCCAACCAAATGGTATCTCATGGAACATCTTTTGATAAATTCTGCTGTCCCCTGTCTTTGGAGAGAGAGGGTAGTTCTCAGCAGCATCATTTAAAAGAAACCAAACCACTCGCATGGTCCGTGGATGGATGTAAGAACCGTCAGTTCAGGGGAGGGGTCTGAAATGAGTAATTGGCAGCGGCTGGAATAGGACCTCTGCAGATTGTAGGCACAGACAGAGCCCTGGCACTGTCCCCAAAGACCCCAAAGACTGAGGCTGGCTGCTGCTATCTTGAACAACTTAGTCTTCTGAAATTTGGTGGGGTAGCCTTTCATTTAATAATGATTTTCTATTTTTTTCTACCCTCCGAGGCATGACCTTTCTCTGCCATTTCCACTCGTTAAGGCCTTGGCTGTGGTCAGCTGCTTGGACTGACCTGGATCTGGACTAGAAGAGGCATCTCTGGGACAGAAGTGACAGGTTTGGAGCCCATGTAGGCCCAGCTCCTGAGCCCCATCAGTGGGCTGGACAGAGTGAACTTCTCTCTAAGGCTTTCGGGGCTTTCCTGTGAAATAGTGCTACCTGACGGTAGACTGTTCCACCTCCCTGAAAAGGGAAGGCCTGTTCTCCTAGATTCTTCCCAGGTTTTATCTGGGTCCAGAAGCTGTTCTGTAGATGGGGCTGGAAGCCCCTTCTGCCCTTGGTAGGGGCCCAACTGCCACTACTTCTCAGCTTTGTCTATGTAAGTGCCTGTTTTTCTGATATCTGATGTCTGCTGGTGGGGGTGGGGGAGGAGTCTGGAGGGGCCTGGGTAACTAGGAGGGGTTGGGGGCAGTTCCCGAGTCCCACCCCAACCTAGACACCCTCACCTCAGCTGCATGTGACTGTTGTCAGGCTCAGCCTCCATCCCTCTGCTGCATGACTGTCCTGGGAGTCTCCAGAAGGCTCCTGTGATTAGAATACAAAATCAGCTAGATTCCACGGTCAACTTCCTCATTTAATTTAACACTCACCACAGCCCCATCAAGCCATTATGATTGCCAGGGTTGAATACATGAGAAATCCATGATGAGAGATTCCATGCTGGGGTTTGAACCCTGATCCATGATGACTGGAAGCCTGCTCGGTCCACTGTGATGGCGCCTCCTAATGGACATTCCCAGTTGATGCACAGAGCAGCGAGATCAGCTGTTGGTGCCTTGACCTAACGATTCTTGTCTCTCGCTTATGATTCTCTCATGTTTAACATTCTAAGGAGGGCTGATTCCCAACTAGCAAAAAGGCTATGTGGACACTCTGCTCTGGGACTTCAGGGGGTCAGGTGGTTGTTGTTTGACATGTAATTTTGGTCACTTGACCTCTCCTGGGCTTTAATTTCCTCTTTTATGAGGTTAAGGGGTTGAACTGGGAAAACTTGACAGGTTATCTCTGGGTCTAATATTTTGTAATTCTGTGAATAAATGATGGATAAGCTTGTATTGCTCCTGCCTCAGCAATGTTCATCCTAAGAGGTATTGAACTATTTATTGTTGTTGAATAGTAACTTTGGTGATGGCATTTGTTTAATGCTTTATGGTTTATGAAACTTTCATATTCACGACTTCATTGGATATTATTACCCATTTTCAGAAATGCAATCTGAGGTTCATAAAAGGTGAGTACTTGGTATATACCCAGAGAAAACCATAATTCAAAAGGACACATGCACCCCAGTGTTCATTGCAGCACTATTTACAATAGCCAGGTCATGGAAGCAACCTAAATGTCCATCGACAGATGAATGGATAAAAAAGATGTGGTGCATATATACAATGGAATATTACTCAGCCATAAAAAGGAATGAAATTGGGTCATTTGTAGGGATGTAGATGGAACTAGAGACTGTCATACAGAGTGAAGTAAGTCAGAAAGAGAAAAATAAATATCGTATATTAAAGCATATATGTGGAATCTAGAAAAATGATACAGATGAACTGGTTTGCAAGGCAGAAATAGAGACACAGATGTAGAGAACAAATGTATGGACACCATGGGGGGAGACTGGGGGATGAGTTGGGAGATTGGGATTGACATATATACACTAATATGTATAAAATAGATAACTAATGAGAACCTGCTATATAGCACAGGGAATTCCACTTTGCTGTACAGTAGAAACTAACACAACATTGTAAAACAACTATACCCCAATTAAAAAAAAAGGTGAGTACTTGCCCAAGTGACCAGAGTTGATAGTGGTACAGCCTCTTAGAAACCTGGGCCAACCTGATTTCATGTCTATGGCTTGATAATGAAATTTATGGCAAAGGGCAGAAGTATTTTGAGGGTCAGCAGGAAACTTTCCAGAGCTCCCCAAATCCTTAGACCTTGTAATTGCTTAGCCCAGTTCCCTTTTGCAGGTTCTGTGTAGAAAAGTGTGGGCACACCCAGTCTGTGAGAGCATCGTGCCTCAACTACAAGACAGCCTGGAGCATGCAGGTGGTGACCCCTCACCGCAGAGGCTTAGTGGTATCAGCATCCAAATAAGAAGAGACCCAGGTCCTCTTTGGGTGTAAGACCAGCCACCCTCCCTCTAGTTTCCAGTTGAGGAGAGGGAGGCTCAGAGAGTTTGGTGACTTGCTGAGAGAGCACAGAAGTGCTCAGGGCTACACATACTCCTCTTCTTCCCCCCTGACCCCAGTGGTCCCACCTAGCTGACTTCTGTTTGCTTACTCCCCGGTGCACTTGTTTATACTTTCCAAAAGTCTCTTCATAGTTAAGAAAGCTGTTCAGAAAATGGTGCATATCATTTTATTAAGTGTCACTCAATTTGTTTGTCCAGGAATTACTTAGGGGCTTGTGATGCCCTGATGTCCTTCTTTCTCTGGTGCCACTGAGCAGCTCACCCGTGGGTGACATGAGCCCACAGACATGCCAGGCTTGCCCACAGAAACTCATTTCCAATCCATCCTTCTCTTCTGGCATAGAACAACCATGCAGTCTTTTCTGCTGGGATGTTGCCCTGTGTCCTGCAAGGGACACGAGCAGGAGGTCGATGCCCATCCTGGGGTCACTCTCCAAGCGTGACATGGTGGATTATAGAGAAAATCTACTCTCTGGAATTCCCTGTGGTTGCTGTAGGCTTCTGCTGTGTTGATTGCAGATTGAAGAGGATCTGGATGGCTGTCTGAGACAATATTCCAGACCAGAGGTTCATCATGGTGCAGTGACCTTTATGCTCAGTATAATCACAATCATTCCATGAAAAATCCTGTAACGCTGCAGGGTCAATGTCCATCAGATGAGGCTTGTTGCCCTCATGAGAACTGATTGTCACTCCTGGGTGAAGGCATCCCAGAGGACACTGGGATGTGGACCAGTGATTTCTCTGCAGCATGCTCCTTAAATCACCCAAGTCTATTTCCAGATGTTAATGTCTGTGCTCTTTAGGGCCTTCGGTGTTTCATTTGAGTCTATCGAGGGCTTTGCTGAATGTCTTTGTTCCAGTACACTAATGGCCTGTGCCCTCTCTACCCTTCCCTCTCTTCTCACCCCTGTAGGTTCAGCACCATTCGGCTGAGGGCTTGCACGGGCCAGGTGCAGACGATACCATTTAGTCAATCACCCAAGGCCAGCTGTGTTTGTTCTTGATGTGCTTTTCACTGTTTTGCTCCTATCTGTGAATTCCTGGCTTGGATTTTTCTCTCTTAGCCTTTGGTCTTTGGAGACTTATCCAGACTTCCTTCCTTGGTCCTGGACCTGATCTGTGACCCTGGCTTCCACCTCCCGTCTCCCTTTCTTCTGCTTCTCCAATCCTTGGTCAGAAGCTGTTGTCCTCCTGGGAAACTGCCCCTCTTCACAACATGAAGATACCAAATGATGGTTTTGCTCTTGCTCTATTAGTAAGGCTGTTGAGAACTGGGTTTATAATCTAATTCTGCAGCTTGTAGGTTGGTCTTATTGCTTTCTTTCTAGTATTCCACTTTTAATGTTATAGAATAGACTTAGGGGTGGAGGGCAGGGAGTGGTGACTTTGTTTTGATCATTTTGGAGCTTGTGCCAGCTTTTGTCAAAAAGCCTCAGTAAGTGTTGCAGTGTGTACTGTCTAAAACAGAGGCCCCTAGAGGTCTTCCTTCTGCCTCCCTGTATTCAGGAACTAGAACTTGATTAGTCAGGACTCTTTTCAGTTGTAAGGAAAGAAAACCCAACTCAAAACTGCATGAGCAAAGTGGTGATATGTTGACTCATGTTACGGAGAAGTCCACAGAAAGGTTTAGCTTCAGGCACTGCTCAATCCAGGAACCCAAGTTGATGCTATCTGGCCTTACATCCTCTTCTCACCCTGTATTTCTCTATCTCCTTGTTCTTCTTTTTCTGTGCTGTTTTCCTTCTCATTCTGCTGACGGACTCTTTCAGGTAGTGGGGGAAGATAGCTGCTTGCTTCCCCAGATTTATTTTCCCCAATATTTCCCAATTCTGTCAAAAAATGAATTATTCCTTTGACTGGCCCTGCCTAGGTTACATATATACCCAGAGCTGTCACTGTGTTCGAGAAAGTGGAGTATTATCATTTGTCCAGACCTGGGTCACTAGGCCACTGCTGTGATCATGGGGTTGAGACTTATAGCCAAAAGGAATAGCATTCCAGGACAGCCACTAGGAATGGCAACCACAGTCTCTCAAATACAGCCATGCAAGACACTTCACCCTATGGTGGAGCATAGAGAACAGATGCTCCCCACTCAGTCTTTCTGCTTAACTGGGGCCTTTTCCAGTCATTTCTTTTATCAATAAAAGGATGAGTTCCTATGTAATTGCAGTCACCAATGCTCTTTGTCTCTGTAGCCCCTGGTGTTCCAGAGGGAAGAATTCTCCCTCCCTCACCCCGGGGATCCTAACTGTCCTTGCTAGACCTTGGCTGCAGCCAAAGAAGGAACCATGGGCAAATCGATCCTAATGCGACTAGTCCCATTTCCTAGGGCAGCTTATATCATCTGTCAACATCATTATTGCCTTCATTAAGAACTGGGTACATGATTTTCTTTGATATAGGATATAAACAGGCTTCATATATGTTATTTTAAAAATGGCTTTGTGTTTAAGGAGTTTGCAATCATACACATTAGCTGCTGCAAAGAAAAGCAAAAACAGTAGGGTAGTTGGCCCCAAGCAGGAGAAATACAAGCACATTTGCACATAGTGCCAGGAAACCATTTTCAATTGAATCTCAACATTGTTTCACAGATGGTCTGTTAGTCTGGTGCCTTAATTAGAGGTGTGATTTGCCACCAGGGCCCCCACTGTACTGTGCATTGCTTAAGTGGTTTCTCTTCCAACCCCTTTAAAGAAAATATAAAGATTCTCAAAAATAACCTGCCATAGAGATAGCTCTGGGTTGCTTGTGTAAGTGTTTTCATGAAAGGACACATTTTTTTTGCTAAGAATAAGATATTCATTGCTTTACATTAAACCATGTATAGGTTATTTATTGCCTTTGTTGAAAAGCCAATTTACTTCCCAGTGTTGATAATTGAATCCAAAGCTCTGCTATGCATCACCAGCATGTGTTTTCAAGGAAAAACAAGAGACCATGTGCAAACTGAGGCTCTAGGGTGTCTGTGAGAACAGAAACACTCATAATTCATATTTTATGCGCCTCTCATTTCAATTAGCAAAATATGTCTATTTCTTCCTTTTCTGTATGTTAACCTCTCAGTGATAAACAATCTTGTTGTATCCTTTAGTAAGGAGAATACATCTTAGAGACACGCAAATCTACATTAGCTGTCATCCAGAAACCTGAGATACGGAATAAATGACGTGGATGGAGTTAGCACAGAGAGCTGGAGGCCTGCTGGTTGAGACCTGATTTTATGGGATGTGTGTGTGTTTGTGTATATGTTTATATATATGTGTGTGTGCATATATATTTGTATGTGTGTGTGTGTGTGTGTGTATATATCTATATCTATATCTATATATAGTATTATTTCTAACGGACATTAACATGGCTAAGAGGGCTGCAAGTAACTGTAAACCACATATGGCTTCCTATTTGTCTTTGCTACAAGGGAAACAGAAAGTCTCCCATGCCATTGCTTAGGGAGGGTTCATCCCAGCGACTATGTTTATATGTTAAAAAGGACTTCTTTTTCTATAACCTTTGTTCATTCATTTAAGTTTTCTTCCATTTTTATTGAGATATAATTGACATATAGCACTGTATAAGTTTAAGGTGTACAGCATGATTATTTGACTTACATACATCATGAAATGATTACCACAATAAATCTAGTGGACATCCATCATCACATATAGATACAATATAAAAGAAAAAAAAATTCCCCTTGTGATGAGAACTCTTAGGATTTACTCTCTTAGCAATTTACATATAGAAAAAAGAAAAAAATACATTAATGTAATTTCAATTTTTGATGGACAATGGCTCAGCAGGAGGTCCCTGTTTGCTTTCCTGACTCTCTCATTTTCACCGATTTGTAACTGAAATATTAAATAGGGAAGCCAAATTTCACCTTTGCCTGCTTGGTTATCTTTGAAAGAAAGAAATAAGATTATTAGGTGTCGTAATGATTAAATTGGAAGTTCTTCGAATCTGGGTACACCTATTGATGTCTTAACTGGAGATAACATTCTTTGTGATCTAATACCAGTCCGGTTAGCTTTCCCATCCTCAGAGCAAGTATTTGGAGGGCAAATGATGAATCTTCCAGAAAGCCTAAAGACTAGTTGATTAATCTGAAAATTAAAGAGAAACTGTTAGAAGCTTAAATAATATTAGTTCTGAACGTCAGGTGGGATGATGTGGCTCAGGAGGTGCCCTCATCACTTGTTGGCTCTGTGTGGGTGGGTGTAAACTAAAAGAGGTAAGGTTCTGGGTGTGGTGGGGCACGTGTCGCTCCTGCCTCAGTGATGCTGCCCCCTAGCTGTGAGGGTTTGCCTAAATAATCTTACCTCTTTGGCTTCACGTTCCTCCTATGGACAGATTAAGTGAGAGACAATTTATCCTCTTGGCTCACAGAGATTGCAGAAGACCTGAGGAAATGATGGCTATTAGAGTGATTTGGAAAGTGAAAGAGGTTGGGAAAAGTACAACTCCACAGGCTAACAAAAACCATGCACCTTAAAGAAAAGCATTAGGAAATGTAAGAGCCATAACAGTTGCCTACCCAGTTTGCCCACATGCCTGGACTCCTGAGCATCTACTCTGTTCAAAAAATATGTCCTAGCTTTCTAGCGTCCATTTCTATTATCAGCATTGTCTATGGGAAGAAGGTTGAGCCAGTCAGTCTTTGGAGACTGTGTTGCCTTCTAGTGACTCAAAAGTGGAGGCAATAATAACTTATTTCTACAGTGTTATAAAGACCAAGTGAGATAAGATGTTCCAGGTGCCCAGTACATAACAGGCATGGGATAGATGAGGTGCGGGTTAGGTGGACTCTAAGCAGAGCAAACATGAACACATTGGTACAGAGGACCAAGGAACCATTTTTATTATTTTAGCTGTGCTTCCTCACTGCCCAATTTTGCATCTTCCCTTCAGCTAAAATGGCCACCCGAAGTGTCTCTGTGGGGGATTAATCTTTTTCTGAGCCCGTCTCCCTGTCCCCAGAGTGACTTCCTTGGGTAACTGGCTGTCAGTATCTGGTTAGTGGAGGTCAGAGTATTATCCAGCAGGCCCATTAGGGTTTGCTGTACAACTGGTTGTACAGCTTGAAAAAGGCTGAGCTTCAGTGAGAGGGACCTTTTGCTCCCGCTTCCTTGGCGGCATGGCTGTGCCAGTCAGGCTGAGAAGGCATAAACTGGGCTAAGGGTTCTGCCAGCATCCATGTGGGGGAGAACATTCTTAGGATTGTGCTTTCCCCTGAGAACTGCTTGGGGACAAGCAGCCAAGTCCTGGGGTGAGGACTAAGGTCCCAGAGACAGAACTGGCCTTCAGAGACCCAGAATCCCCTTGTAGAAGTGTGGAGGGTGTATGTGTGTGCCTGTGTGTGTGAATTTGGAGTCTTGCATAAGTGAGTGTGTGTGTGTACAAGTTTCCATATTGAGAAGAACTGTCAGAGCTTCCTGGCTCTGGAGGACCTGCTGGAGTACGTGTATTTCTCTCCATCTCATTTCTGGGATCATGTTCACTGGTACAACAGGAGAGAATCAAATCAGTAGTTTGGAAGATCAAGGGTAAGGAGTATTTCTCTCAGAGGAAAAATATGAAGATATGGAAATCATGAGGAAGAAATCAAGAGACAAGAGGACAAATCCAGGAGGTCTAACATATGGATAGTAAGAGATCCAGAAGGAGAAGAAAGAACAGATGCAGAAGAGGCAATGACTAAACAACTAATAGAGAATATTTTCACTGATCTAAAGAAAACCTGTTAACTGATTTAAAAGGCTGGGTTCTAGGAAAGAATGATGTCTTTTCTGGAAATTTTCTGAAGTTCAAGGAAGAAAAGAAACACATGCGTTCAGACTACAAGAACAACTTATTAACAAAGGAAAATGATTTTTTTCTAATCTACAAAAGTGGGAACTTAAAGACAGTGGAAGAACTTTGCAGATCACTGAAGAAAATAGACCAAAACCCCAGGAACCCTCCACCCAGTTCTGGTACCGTTCTCCTGTCAGGACAGAAGAAAGGCATTTATGGGTGCCCAAGGATTCAAAGAAGAAATAAAACATAAATGACCAAATATCTAGAAATCAGTAAATAAAGGAAATGCACACTAAGAGCCACAAATAATATTATACTCAGACATAAACTTATAGCCTCAAATGTCTTCATTATTAAAGAAACTGGTAATAAAGGAACTAAGAACCCACATTAATAGTGAAAGCAAAGTAGAGAAAAAATGAGTTAATTTTGAAAAAAAAAATCAGTTCAAATGAAACTTAGAAAACAATAGTAGAAACAAAATCTGTTTTTGCTTGTTCTTAAAGACCAACAGAATAGACAGCTCTCACAAAATCAGTTAAGGAAAAAATAAATTAGGAATAAGAAAAAACAAAACAAAATAAAAAATGTAGAAAAACAAAATTATGAGACTATTTTGCATAACTTTGACAAAAAAGAGGAAATGGATGATTTTGTAGAAAAATATGGAACATCAAAATTTCAAAAGAAATAGAAATTTTGAAAAAAGGCAGTTATCAGTCAAGAGGTTGGAAAGATAACTGGCAAGATATCATTAAACAGAGACTATATGAAGAGAGATTTTACTTATTTTTATTGAAGTATAGTTGATTTACAATGTTTCAGGTGTACAGCAAAGTGATTAAGTTATACATATGTATAGCTATTCTTTTTCAGATTCTTTTCATTATAGGTTATTACAAAGTGTTGAATATAATTCCCTGTGGTATATAGTAGGTCCTTGTTTATCTATTTTATGTACAGTAATTTTTATCTGTTAATCCTAAACTCCTAATTTATCCCTTCCCCCTTTTCCCTTTGTAAGCGTAAGGTTTTTTTCCCCCTATATCTGTGAGTCTACTTCTGTTTTGTAAATAAGTTCATATGTATCATTTTTTAGATTCCACGTGTAAGTGGTATCATATGCTATTTGTATTTCTCCGTCTGACTTTCTTCACTTAGTATGATAATCTCTAGGCCCATCCATGTTGCTGCAAATGACATTATTTCATTCTTTTTTATGGCTACGTAATACTCCATTGTATATATGTACCACATCTTCTTTATCCATTCATCTGTCTATGGACATTTAGGTTGCTTCCATGTCCTGGCTATTGTAAATAGTGCTGCAGTGAACATAAGGGTGCATGTCCCTTTTTGAATTATAGTTTTGTCTGGATATATGGCCAGGATGATCATATGGTAGTTTTAAGTTTTTAAGGAACTTCCATACTTTCTCCATAGTGGCTGCACCAATTTACATTCCCATGGACAGTGCAGGGGGATCCCTTTTCTCCACACTATA
Organism: Grampus griseus; assembly: GCF_964374135.1. Taxonomy (NCBI): domain Eukaryota; kingdom Metazoa; phylum Chordata; class Mammalia; order Artiodactyla; family Delphinidae; genus Grampus; species Grampus griseus. The sequence continues at coordinate 110,657,875 of NC_139001.1, forward strand.
TAAACAGATACTTTACAGCAGTTTACCTAACCTCTAAATCACATACAATCCAATGTTATTTATACGAAACCACAGTTAGTCTCAAAGTGCAGTCCCTAGACCAGTAGAAATGCAAATTCTTGGACCCCACCTCAGACATACTGCATCAGACACCCTTGGAGATGGGACCCAGTAACCAGTGGTCTAACAAGCCCTCCAAGGGATTAAGTGCAAAAGCCACAGCTATACCAGGCCATAGAAAAAATGTGAAAGCATACTGTGGCAGGTGTGTGTTCAGATATTCTCTCTCTCTCTCTCCCCCTGTCTAACTGTCTGTCTATCTATCTTTTATCTATTTTTTATTTTAGGTACACAGATTGGGCAAGTTCTTAAATTGCTAAAAACTTTCTTTTTTAGTTTAAAGATGAATGGGTATTGAATTTTAGCAAGTGCTTTCCCCAAATATGTTGATATAATTTCTTCTTCTTTATTTGGATAATAAGATTTATTTTTACATTAAAAAATTTTCTATTCTCATTATACTTTAAAATGCAATACTTTAAAAAATTGTTCAGTTAAGTTTGCTGATATTTTGTTTAGGATTTTTACTCTATTTCCATGAATAATATTGATCTCTAACTTCTTTTTAAAAGTATCTTGGTAAGATTTTTATAATAGGGCTATGCAGGAATCATAAAAATGAGTTGAGAAGTGTTCCCACTTTCTCTTTTCTTTAAAAGAGTTTGTGGAATATAGCTTTTATTTATTTTTTATTTGGTAGACTTTGCCAGTGAAACTCTGTGCCTGGAGTTCTCTTCATAGAAAAATTTTAATTAGAGATTTAATTTCTTAAACAATCATTTATATTTTCATATTTTTAATTTAGATCTTCTATTTCTTCTGTGACAGTTTTGGTAAGCTGTGTATTTTTAATTTGTTTTATCTAGCTAATTATCAAAAAATTGTCAAATTATCATTAAGTGTTTAAAACATATTTCTATTAATTATTTAAATATACTATTGAGATATAATTTATAAAACATAAAGTTAACCTTTCTAAAGTATTTAATTCATTGGTTTTTAGTATATTCACAGAGTTGTTCAACCACTGCCACAATCTAAGTAAAATTTTCACCAACCAGAAGAGAAATCCCATATCCATCAACAGTTGCTTCCCTTTCCTCTTTCCCCAAACCTAAGCAATCACTAATCAAATCTCAATCTCCATGGATTTGTTGATTTTGAACATTTCATGTAAATGAAATTATATACTATGTGTTCATCTGTGATGCATTCTTTCATTTAGGACAATGTCTTCATGCTCCATCCATGTCTTGGCACTTGTCAGTACTACATCCTATTGCTGAATAATAATTCATTGTGTGAGCAGATATCATATTTTTTATTCATTTATAATTTGATGAACAGCTGAATTATTTCCAGTTTGTGGCTATTATGAATAATGCTACTAAGAATATTTGTGTATAAGTTTTTTGGTGAGCATAAACTTTCATTTATCTTGAATAAATACCAAAGTACAGGTTTATTGGGTAATATGGTAATAATATTAACATGTTTATATGTACGTACTGGATATTTTCACATATTATTTGGAGGAATGTCTATTGAGTTCCACTTCCATTAAAAAAAATTGGGGTTGAGAGAACCCTTCAAGATGGCAGAGGAGTAAGACGGGGAGATCACCTTCCTCGCTACAAACACATCAAAAATACATCTACATGTGGAACAACTCCTACAGAACACCTACTGAACGCTGGCAGAAGACCTCAGACTTCCCAAAAGGCAAGAAACTCCCCATGTGCCTGGGTAGGGCAAAAGAAAAAACAGAGACAAAAGAATAGAGACAGGACCTGTACCTCTGGGAGGGAGCTGTGAAGGAGGAAAAGTTTCCACACACTAGGAAGTCCCTTCATTGGCGGAGACAGGGGGTGGCAGGGGGGAAGCTTCAGAGCCACTGAGGAGAGCACAGCCACAGGGGTGCAGAGGGCAAAGCAGAGAGATTCCCGCACAGAGGATTGGTGCCTACCAGCACTCATCAGCCTGCTCCCCCGCCGGGGCGGGTCGGGGCTGGGAACTGAGGCTCGGGTTTCGGAGGTCAGATCCCAGGGAGAGACCTGGGGTTGGCTGTGTGAACACAGCCTGAAGGGGGCTAGTACGCCACAGCTTGCCAGGAGGGAGGCCGGGAAAAAGTCTGGATCTGCCTAACAGGCAAGAGACCATTGTTTTGGGGTGCATGAGGAGAGGGGATTCAGAGCACCGCATAAATAAGCTCCAGAGAATGGTATGAGACACGGCTATCAGCGCGGACCACAGAGACAGGCATTAAATGCTAAGGCTGATGCTGCAGCCACCAAGAAACCTGTGTACGAGAACAGGTCACTATCTACACTTCCCCTCCCAGGAGCCTGTGCAGCCTGCCACTGCCAGGGTCCCGTGATCCAGGGAAAACTTCCCTGGGAGAACACACGGCGCGACTCAGGCTGTTACAACGTCACAGTGGCCTCTGCTGCCGCAGGCTCACCCCGCATCCCATACCTTTCCCTCCCCACAGCTTGAGTGAGCCAGAGCGTCCTAATCAGCTGCTATTTTAACCCCGTCCTGTCTGAGCAAAGAAGAGATGCCCTCAGATGACCTACAGGCAGAGGCGGGTCCAAATACAAAGCTGAACCCTGGGAGCCGTGCGAACAAAGAAGAAAAAGGGAAATCTCACCCAGCAGCCTCAGGGGTGATGGATTAAATCCCCACCAACAACTTGATGTACCCTGCATCTCTGGAATACATGAATAGACAACGAATCATCTCAGAGTTGAGGCTGTGGACTTTGGGAGCAACTGTAGATTTGGGATTTGCTTTCTGCATCTGATTTGTTTCTGGTTTTATGTTTATCCTAGTTTAGTATTTACAATTTATTATCATTCATAGATTTCTTTATTGATTTGATTGCTCTCTTCCTTTATTTTTATATGTAAATAAATATATATTTTTTCCTTTTTCTCTTTTTATGTCTATGTCTGTGCTTCGTTGTGTGATTTTGTCTGGAAAGCTTTGCTTTTGCCATTTGTCCTAGTGTTCTCTCTGTCTGTTTTTTTTTGTTTTATTTTTGTTTTTTTTGGTTTGGTTGCTCTCTTTTTTTTCTACTCAAAATTTTTTTTAATTTTTAATAATATTTAAAAATTTTTAGTTTAATAACTTTATTTTATTCTTTCTTTCTTTCTTTCCTTCTTTCTTTCTCTTTTTCCTCCATTTTCTTCTGAGCTATGTATCTGACAGCAACTTGGTGCTCTGGACTGGTGTCAGGCCTGTGCCTCTGAGGTGGGAAAACCGAGTTCAGGACATTGGTCTACCAGAGACCTCCCGGCTCCACATAATATCAAACAGCAAAAGCTCTCCCAGAGATGTCAGTCTCAACGCGAAGACCCAGTTCCACTCAATGACCAGCAAACTACAGTGCTGGACATCATATGCCAAACAACTAGCAAGACAGGAACACAACCCCACCCATTAGCAGAGAGGCTGACTAAAATCATATTAAGGTCACAGACACACCAAAACACACCACCGGAAGCAAACCTGCTCACCAGAAAGACAAGATCCAGCCTCATCCACCAGAACAGAGGTACCAGTCACCTCCACCGGGAAGCCTACATGACCCACTGAACCAACCTCATGCACTGGGTGCAGACACCAAAAACAATGGAAACTACAGAACTGCAGCCTGTGAAAAGGAAACCCAAAACACAGTAAGGTAAGAAAAATGAGAAGACACAGAAACACACAGCAGAGGAAGGAGCAAGGTAAAACCCACAAGACCAAACAAATGAAGAGGAAATAGGCAGTCTACCTAAAAAAATTCAGAGTAATGATAGTAAAGATGATCCAAAGTCTTGGAAATAGAATGGAGAAAATACAAGAAATGCTTAACAAGGACCTAGAAGAACTAAAGAGCAAACAAACAATGATAAATAATACAATGAATGAAATTAAAAATTCTCTAGAAGGGATCAATAGCAGAATAGCTGAGGCAGAAGCACAGACAAGTGATTTGGAAGATAAAATATAGGAAATAACTACTGCAGAGCAGAATAAAGAGAAAAGAGTGGAAAGAATTGAAGCAGTCTCAGAGACCTCTGGGACAACATTAAACACACCAACATTTGAATTATAGAGGTCCCAGAAGAAGAAGAGAAAAAGAAAGGCACTGAGAAAATATTTGAAGAGATTATAGTGGAACTTCCCTAATACAGGAAAGGAAACAGTAAATCAAGTCCAGGAAGCACAGAGAGTCCCATACAGAACAAATCCAAAGAGAAACATGCCAAGACACATATTAATCAAACTATCCAAAATTAAATACAAAGAAAAATTATTAAAAGCAGCAAATAACATACAAGGGAACCCCCTTAAGGTTAACAGCTGATCTTTCAGCAGAAACTCTGCAAGTAAGAAGGGAGAGACAGGACATATTTAAAGTGATAAAAAGGAAAGACCTACAACCAAGATTACTCTACCCAGCAAGGATCTCATTCAGATTTGACAGAGAAATTAAAACCTTTACAGACAAGAAAACCTAAGAGAATTCAACACCATCATACCAGCTCTACAACAAATGCTAAAGGAACTTTTCTAGACAGGGAAAACAAGAGAAGGAAATGACCTACAATAACAAACCCAAAACAATTAAGAAAATGGTAATAGAAACATACATACAACCAAAAGACATAGACTGGCTGAATGGATACAAAAACAAGACCCATATATATGCTGTCTACAAGAGACCCACTTCAGACCTAGGGACACATACAGACTGAAAGTAAGGGGATGGAAAAAGATATTCCATGCAAGTGGAAATCAAAAGAAAGCTGGAGTAACAAATCTCATATCAGACAAAATAGACTTTAAAATAAAAACTATTACAAGAGACAAAGAAGGACAGTACATAATGATTAAGGGATCAAACTAAGAAGAAGAAATAACAGTTGTAAATATTTATGCTCCAAACATAGAAACACCTCAATACATAAGGAAAATCCTAACAGCAATAAAAGGGTAATAGACAGTAACACAATCATAGTAGGAGAATTTAACACCCCACTTTCACCAATGGACAGATCATCAAAAATGAAAATAAATAAGGAAACAAAAGCTTTAAATGATACATTAAACAAGCTGAACTTAATTGATATTTATAGGACATTCCATCCAATAAAAACAGCATACACTACCTTGTCAAGTGCTCATGGAACATTCTCCAGGATAGACCATATCTTGGGTCACAAATCAAGCCTTGGTAAATTTAAGAAAATTTATATCATATCAAGTGTCTTTTCCAACCACAATGCTATTACACTAGATATCAATTACAGGAAAAAATCTGTAAAAAATACAAACACATAGAGGCAAAAGAATACACTACTTAATAACCAAGAGATCACTGAAGACATCAAAGAGGAAATCAAAAAATATGTAGAAATAAATGACAATGGAAACAAGACAACCGAAAACCTATGGGATACAGCAAAAGAAGTTCTAAGAGGGAAGTTTATAGCAATACAATTCTACCTCAAAAAACAGGAAACATCTCAAATAAACAACCTACCCTTACTCCTAAAGCAATTTTAGAAAGAAAAACAAAACAAAAAAAACCCCAAAGTTAGCAGAAGGAAAGAAATCATAAAGATCAGATCATAGATAAATGAAAACGAAGTGAAGGAAACAATAGCAAAGATCAATAAAACTAAAAGCTGGTTCTTTGAGAAGATAAACAAAATTGATAAACCATTAGCCGAACTCATCAAGAAAAAAAGGGAGAAGACTCAAATCAATAAAATTAGAAATGAAAAAGAAGGAACTGACACTGCAGAAATACAAAGGATCATGAGAGATTACTACCAGCAAATATACGCCAATAAAATGGACAACCAGAAAGAAATGGACAAATTCTTAGAAAAGCACAACCTTACAAGACTGAACCAGGAGAAATAGAAAATATAAACAAACTAATCACAAACACTGAAATTGGAACTGTGATTCAAAATTTTCCAACAAACAAGAGCCCTAGACCAGATGGCTTCACAGGTGAATTCTATTAAACACTTAGAGAAGAGCCAACACCTATCTTTCTCAAACTCTTCCAAAATATAGCAGAGGGAGAAACACTCCCAAACTCATTCTATGAGGCCACCATCACCCTGACACCAAAAGCAGACAAAGATGTCACAAAGGAAAAAAAATACAGGCTAATATCACTGATGAACACAGATGCAGAAATCTTCAATAAAATACTAGCAAACAGAATCCAACAGCACATTAAAAGGATCATACACAATGATTAAGTGGGGTTTATCCCAGGAATGCAAGGCTTATTCAAAATATGTAAATCAATCAATGTGATAAAACATATTAACAAATTGAAGAAGAATACATATATGACCGTCTCAATAAGATGCAGAAAAAGCTTTTGACAAGATTCAACACCCATCTATTATAAAACCCCTCCAGAAAGTAGGCATAGAGGGAAATTACCTCACGGCCATATATGACAAACCCACAGCCAACATTGTTCTCAATGGTGAAAAACTGAAACCATTTCCTTGAAGATCTGGAACAAGACAAGGTTCTCCGCTCTCACCATTATTATTCAACATTGTTTTGGAAGTTTTAGCCACAGCAATCAGAGAATAAAAAGAAATAAAAGAAATCCAAATCAGAAAAAAAGGAATAAAGCTGTCACTGTTTGCAGATGATATCATACTATACATAGAGAATCCTAAAATGCTACCAGAAAACTACTAGAGCTAATCAATTAATCTGGTAAAGTAGCAGGATACAAAATTAATGAACAGAAACCTGTTGTATTCCCATACACTAACGGTGAAAAATCTGAAAGAGAAATTAAGGCAACACGCCCATTTACAATTGCAAAAAAAAAGAATAAAATATCTAGGAATAAACCTACCTGAGGAGACAAAAGACCTGTATGCAGAAAACTATAAGACACTGATGAAAGAAATTAAACATGATACAAACAGATGGAGAGATATACCATGTTCTTGGATAGGAAGAATCAACATTGTGAAAATGACTCTACTACCCAAAGCAATCTACAGATTCAATGCAATCCCTATCAAAGTACCAATGGCATTCTTCACAGAACTAGAACAAAAAATTTTACAATCTCCATGGAAACACAAAAGCCCCCAAATAACCAAAGCTATCTTGAGAAAGATAAACGTAGCTGGAAGAACCATGTTCCCAGACTTCAGACTATACTATAAAGTTACAGTAATCCGACAGTATGGTACTGGCACAGAAATAGAAATATAGATCAATGGAAGAGGATAGAAAGCCCAGAGATAAACCAACACACATATGGTCACCTTAGTTTTATTAAAGGAGACAAGAATATAGGGTGGAGAAAAGAAAGCCTCTTCAATAAACGGTGCTTGCAAAACTGGACAACTACATGCAAAAGAATGAAATTAGAACACTCCCTAACACCATACACAGAAATAAACTGCAAATGGATTGAAGACATAAATGTAAAGTCAGACACTATAAAACTCTTAGAAGAAAACATAGGCAGAACACTCTATGACATAAATCACAGCAAGATCCTTTTTGACCCACGTCCTAGAGAAATGGAAATAAAACCAAAAATAAACAAATGGGACCTAATGAAACTGAAAAGCTTTTGCACAGCAAAGGAAACTGTAAACAAGACGAAAAGACAACCCTCAGAATGGGAGAAAACATTTGCAAATGAAGCAACTGACAAAGGATTAATCTCCAAAATCTACAAGCAGCTCATGCAGCTCAAAATCAAATAAATAAACAACCCAATCCAAAAATGGGCAGAAGACCTAAATAGACATTTCTCCAAAGAAGATATGCAGAATGCCAACAAACACATGAACGATGCTCAACATCACTAACCATTAGAGAAATGCAAATCAACACTGCAATTAGGTATCACCTGACACTGGTCAGAATGGCCATCATCAAAAAATCTACAAACAATAAATGCTGGAGAGGGTGTGGAGAAAAGGGAACCTTGTTGCACTGTTGGTGGGAATGTAAATTGATACAGCCACTATGGAGAACAATACAGAGGTTCCTTAGAAAACTAAAATAGAACTATCATATGACCCAGCAATCCCACTACTGGGCATATACCCTGAGACAACCATAATTCAAAGAAGAGTCACGTACCACAATGTTCATTACAGCTCTATTTACAATAGCCAGGACAGGGAAGCAACCTAAATGTCCATCGACAGATGAATAGATAAAGAAGATGTGGCACGTATATACAATGGAATATTAGCCATGAAAAGCAATGAATTTGAGGTTTTTGTAGTTAGGTGGATGGACCTAGAGTCTGTCATACAGAGTGAAGTAAGTCAGAAAGATAAAAACAAATACTGCCTGGTAACACATATATATGGAATCTAAAAAAAATAATAAAATGGTTCTGAGAAACCTAGGGGCAGGACAGGAATGAAATAGCAGACGTAGAGAATGGACTTGAGGACATAGGGAGGGGGAAGTGAGAGAGTGGCATGGACCTATGTACACTGCCAAGTGTAGGGTAGATAGCTAGTGGGAAGCAGCCACATGGCACAGGGAGATCTACTCGGTGCTTTGTGACCACTTTGAGGTGTGAGATGGGGAGTGTGTGTGGGAGATGCAGGAGGGAGGAAATATGGGGATGTATGTATATGTATGGCTATTTCACTTTGTTTTAAATCAGGAACTAACACACTGTTGTGAAGCAATTATATTCCAATAAAGATGTTAAAAATAAATTGGGTTATTTTTATTTTCTCTTTGAGTTAAAAAGGAATTGGATATAATTCCTTTATCAGATATAGAATTTGTAAATCTATTTTCCAATTCTGGAGTTTGCTTTTTTTCACTTTTTTGGTGTTATTATTTTCAGTGGAAAAGTTATAAATTTTAATGTCCTCAAATTTATATATATTCTCTTTAGTTACTGTATTTTTGATCTCATATCTTTAAAAGTCTGCCTAAACAAAGATGAGGAAGATTTAGTTGTAAATTTTCTTCTCACAGTTTTATAATTTTTAGCTCATACATTTCACTCTGTCACTTGTTTTAAATTAATTTTTGTGTATGTTGTAAGTAATGTGTCCAAATTCATTCTTTTGCAAGTGGAAATTCAGTTGTCCCAGCATCATTTGCTGAAAAGAGTGTTTTCCCCCATTGACTTGTCTTGTACCCTTTGCCAAAATTCAATTGATCATAGATATTTGAATTCATTTCTGGACCCAAATTCTATTCCAATTATTTATATGTCTGTCCTTATGTTAGTAACACACAGTACTGATTACTGTACCTTTGTAGTAAGTTTGAAATCAGGAAGTATGAGTCTTCTCATTTTGTTCATCCTTTTCAATATAGTTGGTTATTTTTGGCACTTTGAATTTCCATATGAATTTTAGGACCAGTTTGTCAATATAAGCTAAAAAACAAGATAGGATTTAGATAGGAGTTTCACTTAATTTGTACATCAATTTGGGGAGTATTGCCATTTTAACAATATTAATTATTTTGATCCATGACCATGGTATATCTTTCTATTTATTTAGATCTTCTTTACTTTCTTTCAAAAATGCTTTGTAGTTTTCATTGTACTTCTTATATTTATTTTATAAAAGTTATTCCTAAATTTTTTTGTGTGTGTGCGCGGTATGCAGGCCTCTCACCATTGCGGCCTCTCCCGTTGCAGAGCACAGGCTCTGGATGGGCAGGCTCAGCGGCCATGGCTCACGGGCCCAGCCGCTCCTCGGCATGTGGAATCTTTCCGGACCGGGGCACGAGCCTGTTTCCCCTGCATCAGCAGGCAGACTCTCAACCATTGTGCCACCAGGGAAGCCCATTCCTAAATATTTTTATGCTATTGCAAATGGCATTTTTTCATAATTTTATTTTTGAATTATTTATTGTTAATGTATAGAAATACAGCTGATTTTTGCATATTGATCCTGTGTGCTGCAACATTGCTAAATTCAAATATTAGCTCGATTAGATTTTTTAATGGATTCCTTAGGATTTTCTATAAACAAAATCATGAAGATGACACTTGCTGCTTTTTCCTACCTAATTGCCCAAACTGGAACATCCATTGCAATGCTGAATAAAAGTGGTGAGAATAGATATTCTTGTTGGGTTCTTTTCCCTAATCTTACAGATAAAGCATTTAGCCTTTCATTGTTACATATGGTATTAGCTGTGGGGTATTTGTAGATGCCATTTATCAGGTCAAAGAAGTTCCTGTCCATTCCTAGTTGTTGAGGGTTTGTTTGCTATTTTGATCATAAGAGGCTAGTGGATTTTGGCAAATGTTTTTCTGTGTCTATTGAGATGATCATATAAGTTCTGTTTTTTTATACTTTTAATTGATTTTCACATGCTAAATCCTTGTGCTTATGGTATATAATCCTTTACATGTGTTGCTGAATTTCATTTACTAGTATTTCATAGAGGATTTTTATGTCTCTATTCATAAAGAATATTGATCTGTAGTTTCTTTTTTCTTGTGATGTCTTTTGTTTTGGTATTAGTTTAATAATGGCTCTATAGAATGAGTTGGGAGATATATATATATCTTTTATACATAAAAGATTATGAATTTCTTTTTTTAGGAGAGTTTTTGAAGAGTTAGTTTTAATTTTTTTTTTGCGGTACGCGGACCTCTCACTCTTGTGGCCTCTCCCGTTGCGAAGCACAGGCTCTGGACGTGGAGTCTCAGCGGCCATGGCTCACGGGCCCAGCCGCTCCGCGGCATGTGGGATCTTCCCAGACCGGGGCACGAACCCGTGTCCCCTGCATCGGCAGGCGGACTCTCAACCACTGTGCCACCAGGGAAGCCCAGTTTTAATTTTTCTTTAAACTTTAAGTAAACACCATCATTGAAACCATATGGGACTTGGTTTTTCTTTGTGGGAATTTTTTTTTAACATCTTTATTGGAATATAATTGCTTTACAATGGTGTGTTAGTTTCTGCTTTATAACAAAGTGAATCAGTTACACATATACATATGTTCCCATATCTCTTCCCTCTTGCGTCTCCCTCCCTCCCACCCTCCCAATCCCACCCCTCTAGGTGGTCACAAACCACAGAGCTGATCTTCCTGATCAGGAACAAGACAATGTTGCCCACTCTCACCACTATTATTCAACATAGATTTGGAAGTTTTAGCCACAGAAATCAGAGAAGAAAAAGGAATCCAAATCGGAAAAGAAGAAGTAAAGCTGTCACTGTTTGCAGATGACATGACACTCTACATAGAGAATCCTAAAGATGTTACAAGAAAACTACTAGAGCTAATCAATGAATTTGGTAAGGTAGCAGGATACAAAATTAATGCACAGAAATCTCCTGCATTCCTATACAGTAATGATGAAAAATATGAAAGTGAAATTTGTGGGAAATTTTTAAATTGCTGCTTAAATCTCTTGCTGGTTATAGGTCTATTCAGATTTTTCATTTATTCTTAAGTCAGTTTAATAGTTTGTGTCTCTCTACGAATTTGTCTATTTTATCCAAATTATTAAAGTTGTTAGTATATGGTTGCTCACAATATTCCCTTATTTATGTAAGGTCAGTAGTTATATATTCTTATTCCTGATTTTGGTAGTTTAGTTTCCAGTCTTTGTTTTCTTCGTCATATAACCAAATGTTTGTTAGTGTTGTTGAGCCTTATAAAAACAGCTTTTGGGTTTTCCCCAATCATTTTTCTATTCTCTATTTTATGCATTTCCAATATAATCTTTATTATTTGATCTGCCTTGTTTGGGCTTAGATTGCTGGTTTTTTCTAGTTTCTTAAATTATTGATTTGAGATCTTTTTTCCTTTTTAATATAGGCATTTACAGCCATCAATTTGCATCTTGACACTGCTTCAGCTGCATCCCATAAGTGTTAGTATATTGTGTTTTAATTTTATTCATCTGAAATTTTTTCTAATTTCCACTGGGAATTCTCTTTGACTCATCAATTACTTTGAGTGTTTTGAAGAACTTTCACATCTTTGTGAATTTCATACATTTCCTTTTCTAGTTTTCTAATTTTATGGTTTTGTGTTTGGAGAATATACTTTGTATGATTTTAAACCTTTTACGTTTATTACGACTTGCTTTATGACCTACCGTATGGTCTATCGTAGTGTGTGTATCCTCTAATATGTCTGCTCAGATTTATTACTTTAATTTTCAATATCTTTTAGCCTGGTTACCTAGCAGCTGCCTCAGTCAGTGTAAGTCAATTTGATCAATTGTTGTGCTTAAGCCCCCTTAGCAGATAGATATTTACCTTTTATCATTGGATGTATGTATGACTTGGAGACTGCTGTCACATTTCCTGGAGTTTATGTTTTTGTTTCATTAACAGCTTGTATGTTCCCTCTCTGATGATCACTCCTAAGCGAGTCCCGCCTTGTGTATGCGCACAGTCTTCCAGACTGCCTGGTATGTATGTAATTTTACTTTTAATCTGCTGCTACCTGAGGGACTGGATACTACCTTGTACATTTCTGGGAGTTGACAGAACCTAGCATTCACTAGTCCTCTTGGACCACAAGGAACAAATAAGTGGCTTTAAATGGATGCACGAGCACTTCCCATGGCTCTTTCTTCTGGCTTACTATAGAATGTGTAGGCAACAAAGCCCAACTCCCAGCTTCTCCTTGGAAGGAATTAGACCACAAATCTTAAGCTCTGACTTTTCTGGCTGCTGTCAAAGGGTCTAGCTTCTAACTAGACTGCATCTGCAAGCTGAAACTGTCCTTTGAGAGCTTGAATGGGTGTGTGGGTACTTCCTCAGCTCACACCAGTGATAAAACAAAGCCTATAGTTTCTCCCCAGAAAGAATTGGACCGCATATATAGCACCACAACTTCTATGACCGCCATCTGAGGGATTAGCTCCTAACTTAACTAGATCTGGGAGCTGACATGGCATAGCATTTGTTAGCCTCTGGGGCCATAGAGAACAAAGAGCAATTTTAAATGGGCATGCAGGCACTTCCTATGGCTCTCTCCCTGGCTCAGCACACAGTGAGAAGGAATGAAGTCTAGCTCTCAGTTTCTTCCTGGAAGGGGTTTGACTTCACATCTAGTACTCTGATTTCTCCAGCTGGTGCCCATAGTCTGGCTTCTAACTAGCCTGCATCTGGGAGCTGACATGGCCCTTTGGGAATCTGAACAGGTATGTGGGCACTTCTCAGGTCTTCTCCCCAGAGCTTGCTCCAATGATAAAAATCAAGCATCCAGCTTCTACCTGGAAGAAGCTGGACTATATACCTGGTACCCTGACTTTTCCAGTTGTTGCCCAAGGGCCTGTCTCTGAGAGCTGATGAGTCCCAGCATTTGTTAGGCCTCTCAGGGTGACAGAGAGCAAAGCAACAGTTTGAAAGACAGTATGGTTTGAAAGCATGTGTGCTGCAGTTCCTATTCCTGGATCAGTGTGGAGTGAGTGGGTGATAAACTCCAGTTCCCACCTGCTCTCTGAGGAGAGAAGAAATTGGATATATTGTCCCAACTTTGCTGGATGCTACATGAGGGATTTGCTTCTATCTTACCTGTCTCAGGGTACTGAAAGTACTTGGTATAGTATAGTACCCTGGAATCCACTAAGAACAGAGACAGTAGTTTAGACTAGCACAAAGATTTGTGAGGCATTCAGGCTCTCTGGCCAAGTTGATTGGCGAGGTCAGTCTATACAAGGCCAGCCTGTGAAGACTGGGTGAGGTGGCTGTTTTATCTAATGTGCAGAAACCAACACAGAAAGTCAAGGAAAGTAGAGAAACAGAAAAATACATTCCCAATAAAAGAACAAGAAAAATCTCTAGAAACTAACCTGAATGAAATAGAGGTAATATAATTTACTGGACAGAGAATTCAAAATAATGGTTATAAAGATGTTCACCAAGGTCAGGAAAGCACATAAACAAATTTAGAATGTCAACAGACAGAAAATATAAAAAGTACCGAATAAAAATAATAGAGCTGAGGAATACAATAACTGAACTGAAAATTTAATAGAGAGATTCAGCAGCAGACTCAATCAATCAGAATAAAGAATCAGCAAACTCAAAGACAGATCATTGAAAATCATTCAGTCAGAGGAGAAAAAAGAAAGAAAGAAAGAAAAAGAGTGAAGGTAGCTTACAGCTATAAGGTTTCACCAAGCAAAGCAATATATGTACTATGGGAGCCTCAGAAAAAGAGAAGAGAGGTGTAAAGAACCAGAAAGTTTGTTCCAAGAAATAATAGCTGAAAGCTTCCCAAACCCATGTACGGAAATAGAAATCCACATTTAGAAAGCCCAATTAAAACCAAATAATGAATGCTTCGGAAATAAAAAGGATCAGAACATACTATTATGAATAATTACATACAAATTGGATACCTTAGAAGTAATGGATAAATTCCTAGATATGTAAAACCTACAAAGACTAAATAAAAAAGAAATAGAAAGTCTGAACAGACAAAAGACAAAGAGATGGAAGCAGAAAAAGCAGTAATCAAAACTCTCCCTGCAAAGAAAACATGAGGACCAGATTGTTTCATTGGTGAACTTACCAAACATTCAAACATTTAATACCAGTATTTCTTAAACTATTGCAAAAAATGAAGAGGGAACACTTTCAAACTCATTTTATGAGGCCAGCATTACCTTGATATCAAAGCTAGACAAAGATATCACAAGAAAAGAAAACCATGTGCCAATATCCCTAATGACCATAGATGCAAAATCTTCAATACAATACTAGCAAACCAAATTCAGCAGCACATTAAAGGGATTACACACCCTGATCAAATGGGATTTATCCCTGGAATACAAAGATGTTTTAACTTACACAAGTTGATCAGTGTGATGCACTTCATTAAGAGAACGAAAATAAGATCTATATGATTATCTCAATAGATATAGAAAAAACATTTTACAATATTCAACATCTATTCATCATAATCAATACTCAAAGAGAAAACATCATAATCAATGGGAAAAATGGAAGGTTTTTTTTCTTTAAGATTTGATATGAGGCATAGATACCCACTTTGACCATTCCTATTCAAAATAATACTGGCAGTCCTTGCCAGAGCAGTTAAACAGGAAAAAGAAATAAAAAGCATCCAAGATGGGAAAGGAAAAAGAAAAACTATCTCTTTGCCATGACATAATTATATATATAGGAAATCCTAAAGACTCAATTAAAAATAACTGTTATAACTAATAAATACAGAAAAGTTGCAGGGTCCAAAATCAACATTCAAAAATTAGTTGAATTTCAATACACAAACAGCAAACCATCTGAAGAGGAAATTAAGAAATAATCCCATAGAAACAAGGAGAGTAAAATACTAAGGAAAAACTTATCCAAAGAACTGAGAGATATATACACTGAAAACAATAGAATATTAATGAAGGAAATTAAAGAAGACACATATAAATGGAAAGACATGCTTTGTTCATGGATTGGAAGAATTGATATTGTTTAAATATCTGTACCACACAAAGTGATCTACAGATTCAATGCAATCCTTATAAAAATCCCAATTTCATTCTTTACAGAAATGGAAAAAAACAATCCTAAAATTCATATGGAACCACAAAAGACCCTAAACAGCCAAAGCAATTTTGAAAAAAAAGAAAAAACTGGAGCTATCACACTTCCTGATTTCAAAATATAATACAAACTACAATAATCAAAACATTATGGTACTGACATAAAAAGAGACACATGGACCAATGGAAGGAAATAAAAAGCCAAGAAATAAACACACACACAGTCAATTGATCTTCAACAAGGTTGCCAAGCACACACTGTGTGGAAAGAATAGTCTCTTCATTAAATGGCCAAGGGAAAACTGGATAACCACATGAAAAAGAATGAAACTGGACCCTTATTTCACACCATATATAAAAATCAACTCAAAATGGATTAAAGATGTAAATGTAAGACCTGAAACTGTAGAACTACTAGAAGGAAATAGGGAAAATGCTTCCTGACATTTTTCTTGACAACAATTTTTTGGTCATGACTCCAAAAGCACAGACAACAAAAGCAAAAATGGATGGGTGAGGCTGCACAAAATTAAAAATGCTTGAGGAGCTTCAAGATGGTGTAGGAGCAAGACGTGGAGATCACCTTCCTGCCCACAAATACATCAAAAATACATGTGGAACAACTCCTACAGAACACCTACTGAATGCTGGCAGAAGACCTCAGACTTCCCAAAAGGCAAGAAAATCCCCAGTACCTGAGTAGGGCAAAAGAAAAAAGAAAACACAGAGACAAAAGAATAGGGACAGAACCTGCACCTCTGGGAGGGAGCTGTGAAGGAGGAAGAGTTTTCACACACTAGGAAGCCCCTTCGTGGGAGGAGATGTGGGGTGGCAGAGTGGGGAAGCTTCAGAGCCGTAGAGTAGAGCACAGTAATAGGAGTGCAAAGGGCAAAGTGGAGAGATTCCCACACAGAGGATCGGTGCCGACCAAACTCACCAGCCTGAGAGGCTTGTTTGCTCACCTGACAGGGCGGGTGGGGGCTGGGAGATGAGGCTCGTGCTTTGGAGGTCAGATCTCAGGGAGAGGACTACGATTGGCTGCATGGACACAGACTGAAGGGGGCTAGTTCACCACAGCTAGCCGGGAGTGTGTCCAGGAAAAAGTCTGGACCTGCCTAAGAGGCAAGAGGCCATTGTTTCAGGATGCACGAGGAGAGGGGATACAGAGCACCGCCTAAACGAGCTTTAGAGAGGGGCAAGAGCTGTGGCTATCAGTGTGGACACCAGAGAAGGGCATGAAAAACGAACACAGCTGCTTTATCCACCAAGAATCCTCTGTGCAAGCACAGGTCACTATCCATACCTCCCCTTCTGGGAGCCTGTGCAGCCCGCCACTGCCAGGGTCCCGTGATCCAGGGACAACTTCCCCAGGAGAACACATGGTGTGCCTCAGGCTGTTCCAACATCATGTCGGCCTCTGCCACCACAGGCTCACCCCAGATTCCATACCCCTCCCTCCCCCTGGCTTGAGTGAGCCAGAAACCATAATCAGCCGCTCCTTTAAACCCCTCCTGTCTGGAAGAAGAACAGACTTCAGAGGGCAACCTACATGCAGAGGTTGGGCCAAATACAAAGCTGAACTCTAGGAGCTGTGCGAACAAAGAAGAGAAAGGGAAATTTCACCCAGCAGCTTCAGGAGCAGCAGATGAAATCTCTACAATCAACTTGATGTATCCTGCATCTGTGGAATACCCGAATAGACAACATATCATCCCAAAATTGAGGTAGTGGACTTTGAGAGCAACTGTAGACTTGGGGTTTGCTGTATGCTATTGACTAGTTTCTGATCTATATGTTTATCTTAGTTTAGATTTTAGCACTTGTTATCATTGGTGAATTTGTTTATCGGTTTGGTTGCTCTTTTGTTTTTTTAATTGCTGTTTTTAGTTTTTATGTGAATAATATTTTAAAAAAATTATTTTAATAATTTTATTTCATTTTATTTATTTCTTTTCAATTCATTTCATTTCATTTCACTACTCTTTACTATGACAAATGACACCTTTAGCACCTAGAGGTCAGAATTAAGGGAGAAATAGCAACTGTGCCCATTTTCTAATAGGAACCTCAAGGTTGTGAATAGATAATTCTGTACCTTTTCAGTTCACTGCAGTAAAAATTCACTGAGCACATCCTATGTGACATGCACTAAGTGATAGAAAAGTAAATTAAGATTCAGTCTTGAGAAAAGCAAAGAAGTGACTATGCTCCCTTGTGAGTGGTACATGAGGGTTCTGTTGAAGCCCAGAAGAGGAAAGTCAGAGGAAGTTTTCCCGGGCGGAGACAACCAGACTGAACTTGCAGCCCAAGTAGAAATTAGCCAAGAGTAGAAAGGTTAGAACAGCACAAAGTTAAAAGCACTGAGAGGTGAAAACAACTTATGCCCTTAAGTTTCCTGTTAATGGAGAGATGGGCTGACTTGGACACATATACACATGCCTAAGCCCCCTCCCTGCATCCTCCCTGCACCCTAATGCTCAGAGCCTCATGTTTGCAGCCTCCAGATGAAGATAAGGAGGGCTTTCTGGAGAGGCCTTTATCATGTAAGATGAACCCTGCTTCCAGCTGGTGTCACCAAGTGACAAAAGCAGGTGCAGTTGCTCCCATGAAAACAGCCCAACAACTGCTTATTTCAGGAGATTTACACTCATACTGAAATAGTGCAGAGAGAAGTGAATTTTCTGCTTTAACTGTTGCATTAATTGAGGGATGGGCGGGGATGGGGGGAGAGAGGGAGATGGAAGGAAGGAGGGAGGGAAGGAGAGGAGAGTATGGTGAGGTCGTTGGCTGCCTCACTGGCTCTGCAGGGTGGAAACAGGTTTGGAGAGGCAGATGAGAGTGATGGAGCAAGCATGCTGGCTCCTGTGGGGGGCACTTATGTTGGATGTTGGTTGCTGGGGGAGGACAGGATGCCAGTCTGCTTCAGCAGCAATGAAAATCACAGTTCATTAGAACTAACAGTGCTAACAGTTAATGAGCAATGAGAACATTCTGGCAGCTGTGGAGCTGACGACCATGGTGCTGCTCAGGTGCCTGTGGTGGAGACCCCTCCTGTTTTGCTTACCTGATCCAGAACAACACAGCACAGTGTTCCTTCCAAACTTTCTATCCTTCAGGCCAGTGGTGTCTGAGAACAACAGTGTTCTCCGTACTCTATTTTCCCTGGCAAACTGGATCAGGGCAGGGGAAGTGGGGTACAGGGAGGAAGGGCATGAAATGACTAAATTTTATGATTTAGGGCCCCTTGCTTAGTTCCATACTATTTAGAATGGAGATATGCATGCTTTCTAGTGGTTTCACTTCTTTTTTTGTTTGTTTCTTTGTTCTTTTTGTTTTTTTCGGTACGCGGGCCTCTCACTGCTGTGGCCTCTCCCGTTGCGGAGCCCAGGCTCCGGATGCGCAGGCTCAGCGGCCATGGCCCACGGGCGCAGCCGCTCCGCGGCATGTGGGATCCTCCCGGACCGGGGAACGAGTCCGCGTCCCCTGCATCGGCAGGCGGACTCTCAACCACTGCGCCACCAGGGAAGCCCTAGTGGTTTCACTTCTTGCTATTAATGTTGAAGAACATACAAAGCATGATTAATAGTCAAGAAAAATGTTTACTTCAATTTTAAATTTTGAAGCAACCTAATATTCAAACATAGGCGAATAGGGATGTAAAATAAATAAGGTAATACAATAAGATTTAAGATCATAAAGTGATTACAAATATGCTTAAAATTATTTTAATGGCACTGGAAATTTTCACGAAATGATGAAAGGTAGAAACTCAGGATACAAAATTGCATATAGCAATGTTTTTCAAAGTACAGGTAACAACACATTAGTGGGTGTTGCAATCAGTTTACTAGAATGCAAGGAATATATATTTTTAATGAAAAACAGAAACTATCAGAATTTATTGTAGGTAGTAAGGGTACATAATGTTTTGTGAAGTTATTTTGAAGTAATGCAAAAGCTTTTTTGGAGTAATGCAAGTAATAAAATATGCTATTGGGTTGTAGTCAATCAAAGAAATCTGAGAAACATTACAGTAAGTATTGTTTTTATCTTTTTAAGTATATGTATGTATATATATAAATGGTTGACTTTCTCCACATCCTCACTTACATTTGTTATTTCTATTTTATATAAAGATTGTTGTCAACATATTAACAGGGATTGCTTCTGAGAGTAGGGTTATTGTTGATTTATGTTTTCTTATTTCTGCTTTTCTGTGGCTTCCAACTTTTCTATAAGAGTATATCAATTTCATTCTCAGAAAAATGACCATAAACACTATTATAAAAGCAAAGTAAGGTAATATGCTGACCATCAGGAAATGAAAGAAGGACACAGCTCACTTGGGGGAATTATCTTGAGCCTCACTGCAGCTATTCCTTGTAGGGTATTAAAGGGTATTTGTGTTCAGATATATCTTCCTTGCAGGAACATTCTTTTTATGGCAGTTTTAAAATGAGAAAGATTTTAAAGCTCAAGAAAGTAAAATTGGCAAGAGAAGGACTCGGGTGCATTAGTTTTTTGTTGGTGCATAACAAATGACCACAAACTTAGTGGCTTAAAACAACACAACTCATAGTTCTGTAGGCCAGAAGTCTGGGCACAGCATGGCTGAGCTCCATGCTCAGTCTTGTGAGGCTGAAGTCAAAGTGTTGGCAGTGTTCTGTTCTCATCTGGAGCTCGGGATCCTCCTCCAAGCTCATGTGGTTGTGAAAAATTCAATCCTGTGGCTCTCCGACTGAGATTCCTGTTTTCTTGCTAGCAGTCGTCTGGGGACTTCTCTCAGTCCTGGAGGCCACCCACATCTTCAAAGTCAATAGAGTAGAATATCTCTCAGATTGACTTCCTCTCATGCCATGAACCTCTTTTCCAAGGAAGAGCCCTGTGTCGTTTGAGGACTTGCCTGATTAGTCAGACCCACCAAAGCTAATTTTTTGTCTTAAGACCAACCAATTTGGAAGCTTAATCACACTGTAAAATCTCTGCACAGCAGCACCTACATCAGTGTTGATTGAGTAAGTAGGAGTGAGCCCCTAGAAACCTTGGGACGGTTTTGAGTTCTGTGCAGCACACCGAGTGATGGTGTGGGGCTGTTCGGCGGCAAGCAGCCTGAAGTCACTCCTCTTCAGCACTTTGCCAGGTGCCATAGGTACACTATTTTAACAGATTGAGTAAGGATCCCCATTTTTCAGAAAAAAGAAAATAAGACCCAGAGTCTTTAAACATGTGTGTGATTACCCAGCTTGTGAGAAGCAAAGTTGGAATTCACGCCCAGTCATCTCCTTCTACTTTTTCTCATGGCTTCCCGAAGTCATAATATATAGGTTGTGTTTTCAGATTACTTGATTGGACCAACAGTTAAAATACTGAACGATTTCTCAGCTCCTAGCACCCCGGAAGGCTTAGTACAGTTATGGCAAAATCACATGTGTCCCACGATTCCTGCATGTGCCCATGGTTGACATCACTATTCAATCACAATGTTCTACTTCTTGAACCAGGAGTAGTACTGTGGGAAGCCATTAGCTGGGGACTAATTATAGTACAGCAGATGGTAACTGAGACAAGGGACAGTGTTTGAGAACTTAGGACTTTAAATATATTAGGATGAAATAAATACATCAGAAACACATCTAGGTTTAATCTTTGAAAACAATGTTCTTTTGTTGTGTTTAGGTTACCACATAATATATTCACATAGCTTTGACAATTAGTGAAATCTGCTTATTCATCACATTTCTTACCTCTCTCTACCTTATCATTGTCATTGACTCATGCAATAGAATGGTACTAACTTCCTTCTGTGTAAAAGTGAACATGCTAAATGGCAAATAGACACCTCAGTGAGGTCTAGCCTTGGTCCTCTTGGTTTGCCTTGACTTCACTTTTAAATCTTTCTTCTACTTGCTGGGAATCTTCTCTGCCTATTTTTCATGAAATACCCCCTGATTTAGGTGTCTCCATAGAACTCTAGAGCTTCTTGATGCTTGGATTAAGGAATTAGGAAGAGATTGAATGAAAATAAGCTACAACATCTAACTTGATACCACTTATTCACTGACTCATTTACACATGCATTTGACATGTTTTTACTGGGATCCCTAGAGTGCTTATAATTACAGTATGTATAGGTGAATTAATCACAGTACCTGTCCTCCAAGTATTTACCATTCATAGGGAGGAGTTTACCAATATCTATGGTACAAGGAAGTGGCAAAAAAGTATCATGAGTGGAATAAGCACTTGAAAAAATAGAGAGAGGTTTGTGGAACCACGCCCTCCCCATGGAGTCCTGGGCACAGGCTCCCACATCTCCCTCCCCTGCACCCGCCCTAGCACCTGTTCTTTGCCTTCTGGATTCCTGCTGTGCCTTTCTGACCATCTCTGCCCCAGTCTAGCCTCTCCCTGGCTCAGCTTACCTTCTGCATTACTCTCTGCTTGTTCTTCTGCAGTCCTTTTTTGGGGGGCCATTCTCTGTGGAACACCTTAGTGTCTCCTTTACCCAATTTGATAGGTGCTGTGCATGACTCCAAAGAAGATGAGTGAAGACAGAGATGACCAGAAAAATCCCAGGCTCCTAAGCAGGATGCACAGAGCCCCTCATGATGTGACCACAGCTTGCTTGCTTTCTACCTTTGTTGCTGTCCACCCTTCCTTAACCCTCTACATTCCTGCCATCCTGAATTCCTGGGGCCCTCCCAGGCATGCCCAGCAGGCACATCTCCTGCCTTTACAGTCATCCTCCACCCCTCTCAGACTGTCCTTTAAGTTCAGCTTATGGTTCACCTTGGCCTGGACATGTTGCTCACCATCCTCTTGACTCTGGGGAGAACTTATCATTTCCTGGTCCTTTAGACACTGCTCCCACAGCACCTGTGGGTTTCTTTGGATGCATTTTTGTTTGTTTACACAATACACTCTTCACCAGCCTAGAAATTGCTTGAGGAGAAAGACAACATCTTCTGCATCTATGTAGCCCAGGGTTAGATGAGGGCAGTGTTGAATGAATGAATGAATGAATTTATTAGTGTCCTACTGTAATTGAGAGGAAGGGGAGGTGATGAGATGATGAGTCTGGAGTGATCTAAGGAAGAATTTCATTTTGCAACAAGGTAACTTATCACATATCTACTGAGGCCCATGTGTGCCAGACACTGTTTTAGAATCTAGAAAAAAACATTTAAATAAGTTTTAGAATTTTCTTAACTGTTTATGAAGAGAATTCTGGGCAGAAGGAATGGAGAAAATAAAGTTATAAAGGTAAAAAGATACAGAGCATACTTAGAAAAGAGAAGACAAATTTGGCTTCAGCTTTTTTTTTTTTTATAAACTAATTTATCCATTCACTCCTAAAACAACTTATGAGTATCTCCAATTGAGAATTGTGTCAAGTTCTGGTCATACTGAGATAAATCTGGAAGTTTTCTGCCCTCAAGAAGCTTGCAGATTCCTAAGAGTGAGATATTCCCATAAATAATTATAGGATGTTTTGCTGGAATGATTCTTGGCCTGGGAAAATGATCCCAGGAAAGATGGTATTTGAGCTAAACATGGTCGAATGTCAGTCAGAGAGCCAGGAGCTCAGGGAATGTGACAGATGCAGAAGCTCTTGAAAAGCAGGCAGCAGAAAATCGGCTCTCATACTTTTATTTGAGCTCAGAGTGATGAAAAGGTAGATGTGTTAAAATCTACAGACTTCTCTTGGGTTTTTACAGTGGGAATGTGGTGTGGAATTTTAGAAACAGGACTTTAAAGATCAACCTTGCTTTGATGCTCCAATGACAGTGTGCAGCACCTGCAGCCCGGGAGGTGAGAGTAGAGGGTTAACACTGTAGTCAGAGACCACAGTGCCTTCCGTGATGACCACCTCGCTGACCAGGCCAGCCTTTCCTGGGCCCTGGCCACCAAGTGAAAGAGAGAACCTTGCTGACAAGGGGTTGGTGTTCTGCTGGGAGTTGGGGGGATTGGAAGGTTGGATGCAGACAAAACACGACTGCCTTTAGTGCATTCCAAGTGCTACCTTATGGGAAGGCAGAAGGGTCTCTGGGGGCAAATGAACAGGTGCCTAGTCTGGATGGGAAAGTCAGGGCACGTGGAGAGTTGTACCATGTCACGGACTAAA
Organism: Grampus griseus; assembly: GCF_964374135.1. Lineage (NCBI taxonomy): Eukaryota > Metazoa > Chordata > Mammalia > Artiodactyla > Delphinidae > Grampus > Grampus griseus. The sequence goes on from NC_139001.1 coordinate 110,681,589, forward strand.
TTGTGTCTCCTGTAGAATTCGTATGTTGAAGTCCTAACCCTAGCACCCGAAAACATGACTACTTAGAGTTAGAACCTCTAAAGAAGTAATTAAGTTAGAAAAAAGACATTGGCATAGGCCCTAATCCAGTATGATACTGGCATAGGCCCTAATCTAAGGAAAGGAGATTAGGACACAGATACACACAGAGGGAAGGTCGTGTGGAAACACAGGGAGAATATGGCTGTCTATAAGCCAAAGAGAGAAACCTCAGAAGGAATCAACTCTGCTGACACCTTGGTCTTAGACTTCCAGCCTCCAGAACTGTGCAAAAACAAATTTCTGTTTAAACTCCCCAGTCTGTGGTTTTGTTCATCTGCAGCCCTGGCAGATGAATACACCATGTAATAGAGGGCAGATCCCTAAGGCAGAAGGGCTGTGAAGAAAGTGTGACTTTTTTAGGAGATGCTCATGTTTCAGGATATAATAAGTGTCCTGGTTTTAGGGAAAATGGTTTGGGCTCCCAGGGATAAAGGAAGCTTGACCTTGGTGGGTGAAATAAGCAAATAATGTTGACATACTTCACATCATCTCACAGTTGAGTGTGGTTTTGACACCTGGGGCCTGGACCCAGCCACAATGGGCTGCACTTTATAAATTCACGTCATCTCTTTTAGACATTTTGTTTCCTCTCATGCCCATAGTCCTACAGTTGGAAGAGAGACATATAACTGGCATGTTGTCTCCCGTAGGTGGGCCTGAAGGAGGAAGCCTGAGTTCCTCTGGCCTGAGACCCTTATGATGGCTCAGTGTTGGGGGACTGAGCAGAGAAGCAGAGGGACCAGTGGAGATTGAGTGCTCTGAAGTGCAGGGTACTGGGGGAGCTAGGGGTCATTCAGAGTTCTCCCTTGTGCCAGGGAGGCAGGGATGAACTGGATCTGTCTTGGGTGGAGCTTGGTGGGACCATGCACTTTGTTAGTGTGGCAACCGGGCCAAGTAACTGTGGTTCTCAGAGGGCACAGATCCACATTTTTAGTTGTGTTTTTCCTACTGAGTGATTTTGCAAAGCACAGTGAAAGATAATAATCTTCCAAATGTATTATGTATCACAGTTCACAGAGCACTTTTATGCCCGTTGCCACATCAAATCAACCCTCCTTGGGAGACAGTGCCCACAGCACCATGCCCATCTTACACAGGAGCAGACAGGAGACTGGTGGATCCCTAGATACTTGAGTTGCTGAAACAGACCCAAGACCCTCCTGTCATAGGCATCTCCTCTTAGCAGCTAGATTTGATGGTCAGGCTGATTCTTGGGTCCCACTCCAGGGAGGCGCTTCATTAAGATCACCTGAGCCCTGAGGCAGTAAGGCCTGTGGTCTCTCTGCATCATTTGATGCAGAATGGTTTCCCAGGAAAACCTCTGAGCTTTCCTCTGAGCTTCAGAAGAAGAGGTCTCTGCTTTTTTGTGTTTTAGGAATGGGAGCATACTGGCACACTACAGTGTGACCCCAGTGCTGAGCCCCACACTGAGTTCCAGTCTCCTCTCTAACATTTAGAGGAAGTGACATGTAGTGGGAAAAACAGACTAGGAGCTGGGGTCCCAGAGTTTGCACGCCAGCTCCACCACTGTGAGCTCCAAGCCCTGAGTCAGGTTAGCATGTTCAACTTTTCTGAGTTTCAGTTTCCTCATCTGTGAAATGGGAGTGATAATCTCCATCAGTCACAACCATTGTAAGTACTAAAGCAGGTAAAATAAATGGGAAGTGACTGGAACATGGGGAGGGTTGGCCAAAGTGTCAGGCCTTCTAGAGAAGAACAAAGCAGAACAGCGCAAAAAAACCAGTTCTGTGATATTTACCCTACTCCAACTACTACATGTGTCTCTTCACAGTCACAACAAAGCTTATCTCTATTCTTGATTCTTCTTTTTTTGTTTGTTTTTAAATATCTTTAATGGAGTATAATTGCTTTACAATGGTGTGTTAATTTCTGCTGTATAACAAAGTGCATCAGCTGTACATATACATATACCCACATATCTGCTTCCTCTTTAATCTCCCTCCCAACCTCGATATCCCACCACTCTAAGTGGTCACAAAGCACAGAGCTGATCTCCCTGTGCTATGCAGCTGCTTTCCACTAGCTATCTGTTTTACATATGGCAGCGTATATATGTGCATGCCACTCTCTCACTTCATCCCAGCTTACCCTTCCCCTTCCCGGTGTCCTCAAGTCCATTCTCCCCCTCCCTGTGTCCTCATCTCCATCTTTATTCCTGTCCTGCCCCTGGGTTTTTCAGAACCATTTTTTTTTTTTTTAGATTCCATATATATGTGTTAGCATATGGTATTTGTTTTCCTCTTTCTGACTTACTTCACTCTGTATGACAGTCTCTAGGTCCATTCACCTCACTACAGATAATTCAATTTCATTTCTTTTTATGGCTGAGTAATATTCCATTGTATATATGTTCCACATCTTCTTTATCCATTCATCTGTTGATGGACACTTAGGTAGCTTCCATGTCCTGGCTATTGTAAATAGAGCTGCAATGAACATTGTGGTACATGACTCTTTTCGAATTATGGTTTTCTCAGGGTATATGCCCAGTAGTGGGATTTCTGGGTCGTATGCTAGTTCTATTTTTAGTTTTTTTAAGTAACCTCTATATTGTTCTCCATAGTGGCTGTGTCAATTTACATTCCCAGCAACAGTGCAAGAGGGTCGCCTTTTATCCACATCCTCTCCAGCATTAACTTTTTTCTAGATTTTTTGATGATGGCCATTCTGACTGGTGTGAGGTGATACCTCATTATAGTTCTGATTTGCATTTCTCTAATGATTAATGATGTTGAACATCCTTTCATGTGTTCTTTGGCCATCTGTATATCTTCTTTGGAGAAATGTCTATTTAGGTTTTCTGCCCATTTTTGGATTAGGTTGTTTGTTTTTTTGATATTGAGCTGCATGAGCTTCTTGTAAATTTTGGAGAGTAACCCTTTGTCAGTTGCTTCATTTGCAAATATTTTCTCCCATTCTGATGGTTGTCTTTTTGTCTTGTTTATGTTTTCCTTTGCTGTGCAAAAGCTTTTAGGTTTCATTCGGTCCCATTTGTTTATTTTTGTTTTTATTTCCATTTCTTTAGGAGGTGGGTCAAAAAGGATCTTGCTGTAATTTATGGCATAGAGTGTTCTGCCTATGTTTTCCTCTCAGAGTTTTATAGTGTCTGGCCTTACACTTAGGTCTTTTATCCATTTGAAGTTTATTATTATGTGTGGTGTTAGGAAGTGTTCTAATTTCATTCTTTTAATTGTAGCTGTCCAGATTTCCCAGCACCACTTATTAAAGAGGCTGTCTTTTCTTCGTTGCATATTCTTGCCTCCTTTATCAAAAATAAGGTGACCTCATGTGCATGGGTTTATCTCTGGGCTGTCTGTCCTCTTCCATTGATCAATATTTCTGTTTTTGTGCCAGTACAATACTCTCTTGATTACTGTAGCTTTGTAGTGTAGTCTGAAGTCTGGGAGCCTGATTCCTCCAGCTCTGATTTTCTTTCTCAAAATCGCTTTGACTCTTCGGGTTCTTTTGTGTTTCCATACAAATTGTGAAATTTTTTGTTCTAGTTCTGTGAAAAATGCCATTGGTAGTTTGATAGTGATTGCATTGGATCTTTGGGTAATATTCATTGGGTAGTATTGCTTTGCTTTGGGTAGTATAGTCATTTTCACGATGTTGATTCTTCTAATCTAAGAACATGGTATATCTCTCCATATGTTTGTATCACCTTTAATTTCTTTCATCAGTGTCTTATAGTTTTCTGCACACAGGTCTTTTTTCTCCTTAGGTAGATTTATTCTTAGGTATTTTATTCTTTTTGTTGCAATGGTAAATGGGAGTGTTTCCTTAATTTCTCTCTCATATTTTTCATCATGAGTGTATAGGAATGCAAGAGATTTCTGTTAATTAATTTTGTATCCTGCTACTTTACCAAATTAATTGATTAACTCTAGTAATTTTCTGGTAGCATCTTTAGGATTCTCTATGTATAGTATCATGTCATTTGCAAACAGTGACAGCTTTACTTCTTCTTTTCCGATTTGGATTCCTTTTACTTCTTTTTTTCTCTGATTGCTGTGGCTAAAACTTCCAAAACTATGTTGAATAATAGTGGTGAGATTGGACTACCTTGTCTTGTTCCTGATCTTAAAGGAAATGGTTTCAGTTTTTCGCCATTGAGAACGATGTTGGCTGTGTGTTTCTCATATGTGACCTTTATTATGTTGAGGTAAGTTCACTCTATGCCTACATTCTGGAGGGTTTTTATCATAAATGCGGGGTTGAATTTTGTCAAAATGTTTTCCTGCATCAATTGAGATGACCATATTGTTTTACCCCTCAATTTGTTAATATGTTTTGTCACATGGATTGATTTGCATATATTGAAGAATCCTTGCATTCCTGGGGCAAAACAAACTTGATCATGGTGTATGATCCTTTCAGTGTGCTGTTGGATTCTGTTTGCTAGTATTTTGTTGAGGATTTTTACATCCTTGTTCATAAGTGTTATTGGGCTATAGTTTTCTGTCTTTATGACATCTTTGTCTGGTTTTCACATCAGGATGTTGGTGGCTTCATAGAATGCATTTGGGAGTGTTCCTCCCTCTGCTATATTTTGGAAGAGTTTGAGAAGGTTAGGTGTTAGCTCTTCTCTAAATGTTTGATAGAATTCGCCTGTGAAGCCATCTGGTCCTGCACTTTTGTTTGTTGGAAGATTTTGAATCACAGTCTCAATTTCAGTGCTTGTGATTGGTCTGCTTATATTTTCTATTTGTCCTGGTTCAGCCTTGGAAGGTTGTGCTTTTCGAAGAATTTGTCCATTTCTTCCAGGTTGTTCATTTTATTGACATATATTTTCTGGTAGTAATCTCTCATGATCCTTTGTATTTCTGCAGTGTCAGTTGTTACTTCTCCTCTTTCATTTTTAATTTGAAAGATTTGAGTCTTCTCCCTTTTTTTCTTGATGAGTTCGGCTAATGGTTTATCAATTTTGTTTATCTTCTCAAAGAATCAGTTCTGTTTATCTTCTCAAAGAACCAGTTTTTAGCTTTATTGATCTTGTTTCTTTTGTTTATTGATCTTGTTTCTCTTGTTTCTTTCATTTCTTTTTCATTTATTTCTGATCAGATCTTTATGATTTCTTTCCTTCTGCTAACATTGGGTGTTTTTTATTTTTATTTTTTGCTGTTCTTTCTCTATGTGCTTTAAGTGTAAGGTTAGGTTGTTTATTAGAGAAGTTTCTTGTTTCTTGAGGTAGGATTGTATTTCTATAAACTTCCCTCTTAGAACTGGTTTTGCTGCATCCCATAGGTTTTGGGTCATCATGTTTTCCTTGTCATTTGTTTCTAAGTATTCTTTAACTTCTTCTTTGATTTCTTCAGTGATCTCTTTGTTTTTTAGTAGTGTATTGTTTAGCCTCCACGTGTTTGTATTTTTTACAATTTTTTTCCTGTAATTGATATCTAGTCTCATAGCGTTGTGGTTGGAAAAGATACTTGATAGGATTTCAATTTTCTTAAACTTACCAAGGCTGATTTGTGACCTAAGAGATGATCTATCCTGGAGAATGTTTCATGAGCACTTGAGAGGAAAGTGTGTCCTGTTGTTTTTGTATGGAATATCCTACAAATATCAATTTGCCCATCTTGTTTAATGTGTCATTTAAAGCTTGTGTTTCCTTATTTATTTTCATTTTGGATCATCTGTCCATTAGTGAAAGTGGAGTGTTAAAGTCCCCTTCTATTATTGTGTTACTGTCAATTTCCCCTTTTATGGCTGTTACCATTTGCCTTATGTATTGAGGTGCTCCTCTGTTGGGTGCATAAATATTTACAATTGTTATATCATCTTCTTGGATTGATCCCTTGATCATTATGTAGTGTCATTCTTTGTCTCTTGTAATAGTCTTTATTTTTAAGTCTATTTTGTCTAGTATGAGAATTTCTATTTCAGCTTTCTTTTGATTTCCATTTGAATGGAATATGTTTTTCCACCCCCCCTTTCAGTCTGTATGTTTCCCTAGGTCAGAAGTGGGTCTCTTGAAGACATCATATATATGGGTGTTGTTTATGTATCCAATCAGCCAGTCTATGTCTTTTGGTTGGAGCATTTGTTCCATTTACATTTAATTTTTTTCCCTATAATCTATGTTTTATTATAAAATAGTCACTTCATTGCTTGTTTTTTTTTTTTTGCATCTTTATTGGAGTATAATTGCTTTACAATGGTGTGTTAGTTTCTGCTTTATAACAAAGTGGATCAGTTATACATATACATATGTTCCCATATCTCTTCCCTCTTGCATCTCCCTCCCTCCTAACCTCCCTATCCCACCCCTCTAGGTGGTCACAAAGCACCAAGCTAATCTCCCTGTGCTATGCAGCTGCTTCCCACTAGCTATCTATTTTAAGTTTGGTAGTGTATATATGTCTATGCCACTCTCTCACTTTTTCACAGCTTCCCCTTCCCCTTCCCCATATCCTCAAGTCCATTCTCTAGTATGTCTGTGTCTTTATTCCTGTCTTACCCCTAGGTTCTTCATGACATTTTTTCCCCTTAAATTCCATATATATGTGTTAGCATATGTTATCAGTGTGTATGCTCCTATTACCATTTTCTTAGTTGTTTTGGGTTTGCTATTGTAGGTCTTTTCCTTCTCTTGTGTTTCCTGCCTAGAGAAGTTCCTTTAACGTTTGTTGTAAAGCTGGTTTGGTGGTGCTGAATTCTCAGGTTTTGCTTGTCTATAAAGGTTTTAATTTCTCCATTGAATCTGAATGAGATCCTTGCAGGGTAGAGTAATCTTGATTGTAGTTTTTCCCTTTCATCTCTTTAAATATGTCCTACCACTCCCTTCTGCCTTGCAGAGTTTCTGCTGAAAGATCAGCTGTTAATCTTATGGAGAATCCCTTGTATGTTATTTGTTACTTTTCCCTTGCTGCTTTTAATATTTTTTCTTTGTATTTAACTTTGGATAGTTTGATTAACATGTTTCTCCTTGGTTTTATCCTGTATGGGATTCTCTGTGTTTCCTGGACTTGATTGACTATTTCCTTTCCCAAATTAGGGAAGTTTTCAACTATAATGTCTTCTAATATTTTCTCAGTGCCTTTCTTTTTCTCTTCTTTTTCTGGGACCCCTATAATTCAAAAGTTGGTGGGGTTAATGGTTTCCTAGAGGTCTCTGAGACTGTCTTCAATTCTTTTCATTCTTTTTTCTGTTCTGTGGTAATTATTTCCACTATTTTATCTTCCAGGTCACTTATCCATATTCTGCCTCAATTATTCTGCTATTTAATCCTTCTAGGGAATTTTTAATTTCATTTATTGTGTTGTTCATCATTATTTGTTTGCTCTTTAGTTCTTCTAGGTCTTTGTTAAACATTTCTTGTATTTTCTCCATTCTATTTCCAAGACTTTGGATCAACTTTACTCTCATTACGCTGAATTCTTTTTCATGTAGACTGCTTTTTTCCTCTTTATTTGTTTGTTCTGTGGGTTTTTACCTTGCTCTTTCATCAGCTGTGTGTTTCTCTGTCTTCTTATTTTGCTTACCTTACTGTGTTTGGGGTGTCCTTTTCAGAGACTGCTGGTTTGTAGTTCATGTTGTTTTTGGTTCTGCCCCCAGTGGTTTAGGTTGGTTCAGTGAGTTGTGTAGGCTTGTTGGTGGAGGAGAGTGGTGCTTTTCTTCTAGTGGATGAGGTTGGATCTTTTCTTTCTGGTGAGCAGGACCATGTCTGGTGGTGTGTTTTGGTGTGTCTGTGACCTTATTATGATTTTAGGCAGCCTCTCTGCTAATGGGCGGGGTTGTGTTCTTGTCTTGCTGGTTGTTTGCCATAAGGTGTCCAGCACTGTAGCTTGCTTGTTGTTGAGTGGAGTTGGCTGTTAGCATTGGGATAGAGATCTCTGGGAAAGCTTTCAACGTTTGATGTTATGTGGTGCCAGGACGTCTCTGGTGGTCCAAAGTCCTGAACTTGGCTCTTTCACCTCAGGGCCAGAGGGCTGACACCCAGCTGGCATACAAAGACCCTGTTAGCCGCATGGCTCAAAAGAAAAGGGATAAAGAAAGAAAGAAAGACAAGTAAAGAAAGTTATTAAAATAAAAAGTAAAAAAATATATATTAGAAATTTAAAAAATTTAAAAGTGATAAAAAAGAAAGAAAGAAGAGAGCATCCAAACCAGAAAACAAATCCATCAGTGATAACAAGTGCTAAAAAGTATACAAAAAGAAAACAAAAACATAACAACAACAAAAATAAAAACAGACAGAGAGAACCCTAGGACAAATGGTAAGAGCAAAGCTATACAGCCAAAATCACACACAGAAGCATACATATACACACTCACAAAAAGAGAAAAAGGAAAAAACTATATATCTATATATTAAAAAAAGGAAGAGAGCAACGAAATCAATAAACAAATCTACCAATGATACTAAACTCTAAATACTAAGGTAAGATAGACATAAGACCAAAAACAAATTAGATGCAGAAAGCAAACCCCAAGTCTACAGTTGCTCCTAAAATCCACTGCCTCAATTTTGGGATGATTTGTTGTCTATTCAGATATTCCAGAGATGCTGGGTACATCAAGTCGATTGTGGAGATTTAATCCACTGCTCCTGAGGCTGCTGGGTGAGAAATTTTCCTTTCTCTTCTTTGTTCACACAGCTCCTGGGGTTCAGCTTTGGATTTTGCCCTGCCTCTGTGTGTAGGTCACCTGAGAGTGTCTGTTCTTTGCTCAGAAAGGATGGGGTTAAGTAGCAGATGATTAAGGGGCTCTGGCTCACTAAGGCTGAGGGGAGGGAAGGGTACAGAACACATGGTGAACCTGTGGCAGCAGAGGCCAGTGTGACATTGCAACAGCCTGAGGTGCACCATGTGTTCTCCAGGGGAAGTTGTCCCTGGATCAAGGGACCCTGGCAGTGGCAGGTTGCACAGCCTCCAGGGAGGGGATGTGTAGATAGTGACCTGTGCTTGAACACTGGAATATTAGTGCCTGCAGCAGCTGCCTTAGCGTTTCATGCCAGTCTTTGGGATCTATGCTGATAGCCACTGTTCTTGCCCGTCTCTGGAGCTAGTTTAGATGGTACTCTGAATCTCCTCTCCTCACGTACCCCAAAACAATGGTCTCTTGCCTCTTGTTCAGTTCTGGACTTTTTCCTGTACTTTCTCCCAGCTAGCTGTGATGCACTAGCCCCCTTCAGGCTGTGTTCATGCAGCCAATCCCAGTCCTCTCCCTGGGATCTGACCTCCGAAGCCCAAGCCTCAGCTCCCAGCTCCTACCTGCCCTGGCATGTGAGCAGACAAACCTATCAGGTTTGTGAGTGCTGGTCAGCACCAATCCTCTGTGCAGGAATCTCTCTGCTTTCCCTCTGCACCCCGATTGCTTCGCTCTCCTCCGTGGCTCCAAAGCTCCCCCATCCCTGCCCACCTCCATCTCCACCAGTGAAGGGGCTTCCTAGTGTGTGGAAATTTTTCCTCCTTTACAGTTCCCTCCCAGAGTTGCACGTTCTGTCCCTATTCTTTTGTCTCTGTTTTTTCTTTTTTCTTTTGCCTACCCAGACATGTGGGGGAGTTTCTTGCCTTTTGGGAAGTCTGAGGTCTTCTGCCAGTAGGTGTTCTGTAGGAGTTGTTCCACATGTAGATGTATTTTTGATTTATTTGTGGGTAGGAAGGTGATGTCCATGTCTTACTCCTCCACCATCTTGTAGGTCTCCTTGCCTCTTTTTAAGTTATAAAATATATAAAGTATACAGAAAAATATACTTTTCCAAATGTTAGCATTTTGCAATATTTTTTGCATATCTCCATAAACCCTAACTTTGTAGATATACATTTGAAGCTCTTGTTTGTGCCTTTTCCCACCCTACCCACCAGAAGTATCTGCTTTCCAACTTTGGCTTTCAGCATTCCCACACATGTTTTAAAACCTTTACTACATGTTAAAAATTTTTACTGCAGATGTGTATGTATGGTAACACTCTGATGTTTATTCTTTTGAAGACATTTAAGATGTTTCCAAATGTTTATTACAAACAAAATTATGGTAAACATTTTTGTACATGTCTACTAGTATATGTGAATAAGAGCTTTGGAGGTAGAGTGTCTTTCAAATAGCAAGTCTTGACCTATTAGTGAGTCATAAAATCAAGCAGTGGGTCAAGGCCAACATTACAAAGAAGGTAACATGATAGAATTAAAAAATTACAGTGTATCACATGTGAGAAGGATGAGTATATTTAATGGAATACACACTCATATACATATATTTTATGGGCCAAAAAGTGCCTTCGGTTTTTTAAGTAAAAATAAAAGGCACATTTTTCATTTTCTCCAAAAATTTTATTGAACAATGTATTCACCCTTTTATTCCACTTTCAGGAAACTTCATAATTTTTGCCATTTTTCAGGAAACTTCATAATTCCATCTTCCCAAAGCTTTTTATCTTTTTGAGCAAAGAATTGTTCCAGGTGCCTTTTACAGTCTTCCAGGGAATTGAAATCTTTTACATTAAGAGAATTTTGTAAAGAAAAAAATAAATGGAAATCCAAAGGTACAGTGTCTGGTGAATACGGCAGATAAATCAGAACTTCCCAGCGAAGTTGTAACAGTTTTTGCCTGATCATCAAAGAAACATGCAGTCTTGCGTTATCCTGATTGAAGATTATGCATTTTCTGCTGACTAATTCTGGATGCTTTTCATTGAGTGTTACTTTCAGTTGGTCAAATTGGGAGCAGTATTTGTTGGAATTAATCATTTGGTTTTCCAGAAGAGCTCAAAATAGAGGACTCCCTTCCAATCCCACCATATACACAACACCACCTTTGGATGAAGACAAGCCTTTGGTGTGGTGGTGGTTCATTTCACTTGTCCCACGATCTCTTCTGTTCCACATTGTTTTACAGTACTCACTCTTCATTGCCCATCACAATTTGTTTTAAAAATGGAACATTTTTATTACATTTCAGTAGAGAATTGCATGTGGAATTATGGTCAAGCAGTTTTTTTTTTCTCTTAACTTATGTGGAACCCAAACATCAAAGCGATTAACATAACCAAGCTAGTGCAAATGATTTTCAATGCTTGATTTGGATATTTTGAGTATGTCGGCTATCTCCTGCATGGTATAACATTGATTGTTCTCAATTATTGTCTCTATCTGATCGCTTTCAACTTCAACTGGTCTATCCGACTGTGGAGCATTTTCCAGCAAGAAATCTCCAGCATGAAACTTCTCAAACCACTTTAGACACATTCAATCAGTCACAGCACCTTCTCCCTACACTGCACAAATCTTTTTTATTTTGCGTTTCAGTTGAGTTTTTACCTTTCTTGAAATAATAAAGCATAGTATGCCAAAAATGTTGCTTTTTTCCTTCCATATTCAATATGAAAGTGGCTACACAAAAATTCACCAGTTTTGATAAGTCTTTTTTAAAATGCATGCCGATATGACAGCTGTCACATACAATCTAACAAAATTGTTTCCAATGAAGTTAAAGACAACTAAGTGCTACTAGAGCCATCTTACAGAAAAAAACAAATGAACGTTTTGGCCCACCCAATACACACACACACACACACACACACACACACACACACACACACACACACACCCTATTTTTTCTGTATATTGGGCCATGGTATAAATAAATGGGTCTTCTACATGGAACAAAGTAAGAAGCATTTAAGAACTGGTTATCTACCTAAGAGCAATTTGCTGATCGTGTGGAAGGCATGCCTTTTGTGGATTAGTGGTGCAGGCTGAGCACTTACCATATTTATTGCCCATTCAAGTTGCATATTCATATCCTCCATCCATTTGTTGAGTGAATTGTTTGCTTTTTCCCTTTTGATTTATTAGACATATATATTTGACATGAATCCTTTTACAAGTATGTGTATCACATATTTTCTCCTTCACTGTCTTATCTTTTCATATTATTTATTATGTCTTCTGCATAAGTTTTTATTTTAACATGTCAAAGATGATCAATCTTTTCCTTTATGGATTGTTCTTTGGAAAAATTTTAAGATCTTTTGGAAACTTCTTTTTCCTTACCTAGAAGTCAGAAAAACCTTTTCCTATGGTTTCTTCTGAAATATTTAAATAACTAATTAACTGTTCCTTGCATTGAATGGCCCATGCATTCTGCATTGATTTGTCACATAGAATGTGTGCCTGATTTTGTGTCTTGAGTTTTCAGTTCTCAACTTGAGTCTACCTCTGATCCTACATCAGCACTTCACTGTCTTCATTTCATTATCGTATGCTCTAATAGGGCCAGGCACCACATTCTTCTTTACAACTGCTTTTGTTCTCTTTGTCTTGTTGGCCCCTTTATAAAATTATAGGATCCTGTAAAATTTCATGAATATATTTATGGGATTTTTATTAGAATGACATTGAATTTATAAATTTGGGAACAATTGACATTTTAATGATATTGAACCTTTAAATCTATGGATATGTTTGATCTCTCCATATTTACAGGTTTTCTTTAATGGGTTTCAGTCATGATTTTTAAATTTTCTTACAACTGTCTTTCATGTATTTATTCCTATGGACATTAATAGTTTTTGTAACTATTTTGAAAAAATTTTTCATTATATATTGTAGTTGGTAATTATTGATATGTAGATGTATTATTTGTGTTGTACATTCTTATATCCAGTCAGCATGTTAATCTCTCTCTTTAGTTGTGATTTTATCCATAGCTCCTTTTTATTTAAAACATTTTTTAATTTAATTTTTGACAACATGTAGAATGGTTTCTTTGAAAGTCAATTTCAATACATGATAAATTAGAAATCTTAAGAAGTATTATATTATTTGGCAGCCTTTCTGGAAAAAAAAAAAGCAAGAATGAAGATTAAAATGTAACCAAAAAATAAATGAAACAGAGACAAATTCATTTCTAAAAATAGCACCTTACAATTTACAACTCAGAACAATTATTTCTGAATTAAAAAAATATAAGCACAAGATCAAATTGAAAAGATATACTATCTTAGTAGTGAAATTTATGAATTGCTTCAAGAATAGGACTTGACTTCTTTTTAAATGTTTATCCAAAAAATTTTGCATTTGGATGAGTTAAGAACAGCACACTATCATCACCCCATTATCAGTTGAACAATTTCCTGTAGCTAAAAACTATGTCCTTTTAGAATTTTCAAATGCAACATAATTGTTTTATTTATTTATTTTTAATAGCATATTCTTTTTTTAACTTTTTATTTTATATTGGTGTATAGTTGATTAATAATGTTGTGATAGTTTCAGGTGTACAGAAGGGATTCAGTTATATATATATATATATATATATATATATATATATATATATATATATATATATGTATCTATTCCTTCTCAAATTTTCCCATTTAGGTTGTTACATAATATTATATAGGCTATCATAATCTCAAAGTAAGGATGGTTTGATCTATCCCTTCACAACTCTGATAACTTTTTTGTTTAATTTTTACAGCCATATCTTTAATAGACATATTTTTTCAAACTGTAGATGTCATACACACATTGGTTAAAAGTTTTTAGACTGAAGTAAAGTAGAATGAAGAAAATAAAATCCTTCATGCTGCTACCAGAATAAACTATTGTTAAAATTTTCTTTTTACTATTTAAAAACTTTTAATTTAAATATAGTAAATTTCACTGTTTCTTGGAGTACAGTTTTATGAATTTTGACAAATGTATTGAGTCTTGAAACCATCACTACAATCAGAATAAAGAAAAGTTCCCTCATCTCCAAATATTCCTTTTTGCTTCCCCCTGTAAACTCTTTTTTACCTATAACCTCTGGCAACCAGTGATCTAGTTTCTTTCAAAAGTTTTGACTTTTCTAGAATGCCATATAAATGGAATCACATACAATGTGAGCTTTTGAATCTGAATTCCTTCACTTACAATAATGCATTTGAGATATATCATTGATGGGTATATCAGTTGTTCATTACTTTGAATGTTGCATAGTATTGCATTATGTGGATATACTACAGCTGTTTATTCATTCAACAGATGAAGGATATTTGAATTGTTTCAGTTTTGGCAAGTATGACTAATGATGTCATAAACATTCAAATACAGGGTTAATGAATCCCTAATAGTGAGACTACTGGGTCATACTTGTGAGTGTATATTTGAAATATAAGAGAAAGCCAAACTATTTTCCATAGAAGATTTACCATTTTGCATTCCATCCAGCAATATATGAGATTTCAAATTGTCTGTATCTTTACCAGCACTTAGTAACCATGTGTGTTTCTTCTTCAATAAAGTGTTTGTTCATATCTTTTATCCATTATTTAATGGCTATTTCTTTATTGTCGAGTTTTGAGAGTACTTATATAATCTGAATACAAGTTCCTTTGTCAGATTTGTTATTTGCAAACATATGCTCCCAGGCTATAGTGTGTTTGTCCATACTTTGGCCAATGTCTTCCACAGAGCAAAAGTTTTTAAAATTTTGATGAAGTCTAATTATTATTATTATTTTTTCTTTTTATGATCATGCTTTTGGTGACGTATCTAAAAATCTTCACTAATTCAAAGACACAACAAAGATTTTCTCCAATTTTTTTTTCTTAGGAGTTTTATAGTTTTACCTTTAGATTTATGATCCATTTTAAGTTACTTTTGCATAAAGTGAGACATATAGGTCAAGGTTTATTTTATTTTAAGGATAAATAATTATTCCAACACCATTTTTGGAAAAAAACACTTTCTTTTCTCCATTCAATTGCCTTTGAATCTTTATTAATACCTAATTGACCTTACTTGGTGGCTTTATTTCTGAACTCTATTCTGTTCTATTAATATATGAGTCTATCAGTTCCCCAGTACCACAGTCTTGATTACTATAGCTTTATAGTACTCCTATTGTCAGAGAGGGAAAGCCCATTCACTTTTTTCTTTTTTCAAAATTATTTTGCTGTTTTAATTCATTTTCTTTTCCAGACAAAATTTTCAAATTAGCTTGGAAGTTTTGGCAAAAATAAGAATGGAATTTAAAAAAATAAACATTTTATTTTAAGATATTTTTACATTTACAGAAATATTGTGAAGATAGTATAGAGCATTCCCATATATGCTCAATTAGAATTTTGTCTCATGTTTTTCTCATGATTAGATTGGGGTCATATGTTTTTGGGAAGACATTTTCATCACATCATATTAAATGACTTATTGTTGATGTTAACCATGAACATCTGGCTGACAACTGTTTGTCAGCCTTCTCCACTGTAAACTTACTATTTTTCTCTTCACTTTTATATTGACCTCTTTGGGAGAAAGTCACTATATATAATCGCCACTTAACAGGAATAGACTTTTACTTCAGCTCTTTAAGGCAAAGTAGCTACATAAATCATTTTGATTTCTGTAGGTCAGGAGGTTTTCCTCTTCTCCTCACATATTTATTTATTTATTCAATAACTTATTTATATCAGTAAGGACCCATAGATATGTATGTTATACTTTGGGCCATAATCCAGTACCCCTTTATTTATTTTTTGTCTAATCTGTTCCTGTTTTGACACTCGAAGCTCTTTCACTTGGCTCCAGTGTCCCTCTAAAATATTCTCCAACATGGTGGGATTTTATTTGTTTGTTTTTTAGCACTTTCTCATTTCCTGGCACTACAACATGCTCCAGGTTCATTTTGTAGATTTCCTGTCCCAGTTCTAGAATCAGTCATTTCTCTGAGTCCTGCTTCTTTTTATTATAGAATAGTATTAGAAACCAAGGTCTAGGGCTAGGTATGCTCATTGTTACAAGGATTTCATTGCTTTTAGTCCCTTTCAGGTAACAGAGCAAGGAAATACAAGCATGTATATATAGTATACTTTTCTATACGTAAGTACCTGAATATATTAAGCTAAAAATGAGTTCATAGCAATCTCTACAACTCTAATCCATTAACCTCATGGATCATTCTAATAGTATATGTATCCTCTCACTCCAACAGTGAGGAACTTGGCTCCCACCATCTACTATTTATTTACTTAATTACTCAATTCATGAATAACATATCAGAATTATTAAACTGTACCCCTGTCAAAGTAAAATATAAACCAGACACAGACAAGCAGAGAAAACTTTATTTGATATTACTGCAATAGGGGAAAAGGGCTGAACTCAACTCCCCTGTAACAAAAGGTGGAGGGTGTCCAAGTGCTGGTGAGCTAATAGGAAATTATTACTGGATGAGGTTGGGTGGATGGTTGATCAATGGGATGTGTGGAGAACATTGAGTTACTTCTGGGTTTTCAAATGGTTTTCTCTGTGATTGGACCACTTGTGTTTGCTAATTGGCACCAAAGTTAGGCTCCTTCTCTCCAACAGAAAATTGGAGAAAGGAGTCTTATCTTCCTTG
This sequence comes from Grampus griseus, assembly GCF_964374135.1. Taxonomy (NCBI): domain Eukaryota; kingdom Metazoa; phylum Chordata; class Mammalia; order Artiodactyla; family Delphinidae; genus Grampus; species Grampus griseus. Next base: position 110,698,023 of record NC_139001.1, read on the forward strand.
ATGACTGCATTTTGAAGCAGTGGTTCCCAGTTTCTTAGAAAGATATTTCCTGAGTTTTAGAACTAACAAGATGCTGGGAGAAGACTTGCATATATTTCAAAAGGGACAGAGCAAGAATTTACAATTATAAGTTTTCTAAAATAAATGCTCTAAGGAAAGGGAAGTCAGGGATGTACAGGCAGAAAGAAACTTGTCTAAAGTTGGGTCAAACTGAGGGAAACTTGAAGGTTGCCTTGATCACCCCTGTGGGGGAAAATATTATCATTAAGAGTTCTGTGCTTACATGAATTTTCTTTTGCACACATTCCCAAAGTTACTTAGGTCAGCAACTTTCCCCCCCTCTCCTGTCAGTGAGGTTGTTCCATCAGTGAGGTTGCATTAGAGTTAAATTGTTTTGTCACATTCTGTATTTCATACCAGAATCCTCCAACCTCCTAAAAATTTTTTGAATTTTGCTTGTAATCAGACTTACTCTTTGTGTGGTAAAGTTCAACAGGTTTTGAAAGAAGAATAATGTCATGAATTCACTGTATTACTTTGCTATGGATGTTGCAACAAAGTACCACAGAATGAGAGGCTTAAACAACAGAAATTTATTTCCTCACAGTTTTGGAGGCTGGATGTCCAAGACCAAGGTGTCAACAGGGTTGGTTTCTTCTGAGGGCCTTCTCTTTGGCTTGGAGATGGCCATCTTCTCCTTGTGTCTTCACATGGTCTTAGTTCTATGTATCTCTGTGTCCTAATTTTTTCTTCTTATATGAGACCAGTCATATTGAATTAAACCTTTTCCTAATGTCCCCATTTTAATTTAATTGCCTCTTTACAATTCTATCTTCAAACATATTCACAGTCTGAGGTATTGGGAGTTAGAACTTCAATATATGAATTTTGTGGGAACACAATTCAACTCATAATATCGACTATTATAGTACCATACAAAATAATTACACTGCCTTAAAAAATCCCATATGCTTCACTCATTCCACTGCCTCCCAAATCCAAACCCCTGGAAACCACTGATTTTTTACTGTCTCTGTAGTTTTGCCATGTATGGAATATCATATAATGAAATCACATGGTATGTAGTCTTTTCAGACTGGCTCCTTTCAGTTAATGATATGTATATAAGATTCATCTATATCTTTCTATGGCTTGATGCCTTATGTCTTTTAAGTGCTGATTCTTTTTACCCATTTGATGAATACACAACAGTTTGCTTATCCATTCATTTACTGAAGATTATCTTCATCACTTTCAGGTTTTGGCAATTATGAATAAAGTTGTTATAGACATGCATGTAAGGTTTTTATGTGGATATAAGTTTTCAGATCAGTTGGGTTATTACCTAGTGGCACATTTCTTGTATGATATGGTAAAACTATGCATAGCTCTGTAAGAAAATGCCAAAATGTTTTTCAAAGTAGCTGTACCATTTTAAATTTCCCCACCAATAAATGAGTTTTGCTCCATATTCTTGTTAGTATTTGACATTTTCCGTTTTGGGATTTTAATCATCTTAATAGGTGTGTAATACTACCTCATTTCAATGTGAAATTATCTAATGCCAAAAAATGCTGAGTATCTTTTTCTATGCTTATTTTCCATCTACTATGTATCTACTTTGATGAGATGTCTGTTCACGTCTTTTGTCCATTTTTTAATTGGGTTATTTCTTTCACTATTTTTTGACTTTTAAGATTTTGGGGGTATATTTTGGATATAAGTCCTTTATTATATATGTATATTTCACATATTTTCTCCAGCTCTATGGATGCAGTTTCATGCTCTTAATATTGTTTTCACAGCACCAAGCTTTTATTTTAATAAAGTTTTACTTATCCATCCTTTTCTTTCAAGGATCATCCTTTTGCTGTTACATGTAAAAACTCACCACCAAACCCAAGGTTACTTAGATTTTCTCTTATCTTTTCTTCAAGAAGTTTTATGGTTTTGTAGTTTATGTGTAAGTCTATAATCCTTTTAGAATTAATTTATGTGAAAGTCATAAGGCCTGTGTGTAGGTATTTTTTCATAGTACTGTTTAATTATTGTAGCAATATTTGTTGAAAATATTATCTTTTCCATTGAAATAGTCTGCTCCTTTTCAAAGATCATTTGACTATAGGTGGGTCTATTTCTGGGATTTCTATTATTTTTTTTTTATTAATCTACATATCTCTTATTTTCCTGAAACCAAACTATCATGATTACTTTAGGTTTGTAGTAAGGCTCAAATAGTAAGAGTAATGCAGTAAGTCTCAGATAGCTGAGTCCTCAACTTCGTTCTTCCTATTCACTATTGTGTTAGTTACCCTAGGTCTTTCACCTTTTCATATACACTTTAGAATTTGATTTTTCACCTCTACAGAAAGCTTGATGGCACATAGAATTTCAAGGGACCCCAAGTTGACAAAACAATCTTGAAAAAGAAGAACAAAGTTGGAGGACTCACACTTCCTGATTTCAAAATATACTACAATGCTACACTGATCTAAACAGTTTGGTACTGGTATAAGACTAGATATATAGACCAATGGAATAGAACTGACATTCCAGAAATTAATCAGTATACTTATGGTCAACTGATCCTCAACAAGTGTGCCAAGACTATTTAATGGGGAAAGAATAATCTTTTGAACAACTTGTGCTACAACAATTTGATATCCACATTCAATACAATGAGTTCGAAATCCTATGTCACACCCAATTAAAAAAAAACAAATTAAAACAACCCAATTAAAATCTGGGCAACCCTCAGAATGGGAGAAAATATTTGCAAATGAAGAAGCTGACAAAGGATTAATCTCCAAAATTTACAAGCAGCCCATGCAGCTCAATAACAAGAAAACAAACAATCCAATCCAAAAATGGGCAGAAGACCTAAATAGACATTTCTCCAAAGAAGATATACAGACTGCCAACAAACTCATGAAAGGATGCTCAACATCACTAATCATTAGAGAAATGCAAATCAAAACTACAATGAGGTATCACCTCACACCAGTCAGAATAGCCATCATTAAAAATTCTACAAACAATAAATGCTGGAGAGGGTGTGGAGAAAAGGGAACCCTCTTGCACTGTTGGTGGGAAGGTAATTTGATACAGCCACTATGGAGAACAATATGGAGGTTCCTTAGAAAACTAAAACTAGAACTACCATACGACCCAGCAATCCCGCTACTGGGCATATACCCTGAGAAAACCATAATTCAAAAAGAGTCATGTACCATAATGTTCATTGAAATTCTATTTACAATAGCTGGGACATGGAAGCAACCTAAGTGTCCATCGACAGATGAATAGATAAAGAAGGTGTGGCACATATATACAATGGAATATACTCAGCCATAAAAAGAAACGAAATTGAGTTATTTGTAGTGAGGTGGATGGACCTAGAGTCTGTCATACAAAGTGAAGTAAGTCAGAAAGAGAAAAACAACTACCGTATGTTAACACATATATATGGAATCTAAAAAAGAAAAGGTTCTGATGAACCTAGAGTCAGGACAGGAATAAAGATGCAGACATAGAGAATGGACTTGAGGACATGGGGAGGGGGAAGGGTAAGCTGAGATGAAGTGAGAGAGTGGCATGGACATATATACACTATGAACTGTAAAATAGATAGCTAGTGAGAAGCAGCCACATAGCACAGGGAGATCAGCTTGGTGCTTTGTGACCACCTAAAGGGATGGGATAGGGAGGATGGGAGGGAGACTCAAGAGAGAGGAGATTTGGGGATATATATGTATATGTATAGCTGATTCACTTTGTTATAAATCAGAAATTAACACACCATTGTAAAGCAATTAGACTCCAATAAAGATGTTAAAAAAAAATCTGGGCCAATAACTTGAATAAAAATTTCTACAAAGAAGATATACAAATGGCCAAAAGCACTTGAAAATGTGTTCAATATCATTAATCTTTAGGAAAATGTAAAGCAAAACCACAATGGGATAACACTTCACATCCACTAGGATAACCGTGATAATAATTTTAAAATATAGAAAACAGATGTTGTTAGGGATATGGAGTAACTGTAATCCACATACATTGCTGGTGGGAATGTAAAATGTGTAACTGCTACTAAAAACAGTTTGGTGGATCCTCAAAAAATTACTATAGAATTACTATATGACCCAGAAACTCCATTCCTAGCAATATACCCCAAAGAATTGTAAACACATACCCAAACAAATACTTATGCACAAAATGTGCTTAACAGCAATATTCACAATATCCAAAAGGTGAAAACAACTCAAATATGTATCAATGAATGAAGAAATGAACAAAATATTGTGCATTCATACAATGAGATATTATTCAGTTATAAGAAGGAATGACATGTTGATACATGCAACACAGGATGAGCCTGAAACACATTATGTGGATTGAAAGAAGACAGACGAAAATGGTCACATATTATAGGATTCCATTTATATGAAGTATCTGGACAAGTAAATCCATAGAGACATAAAATATATTAGTGGTTGCCTGCATATGGGGAGAGAGAAAAACGGGAAGTAACTACTTTAGGGGTAAAGGGTTTCATTTTGAGATGATGCAACATTCTGTGGTTTCAGTATGGAAAGATGAAAAAAGTTCTGGAGATAGGTGATGGTAATGGTTGCCCAACATTGTGAATATAATAAAGGCCACTGAACTGTATACTTTAAAATGGTTAATTCCATGTTATTTGAATTTCACCTCAATTAAAAAAAATAAAGCTTGCTGGGATTTTGATTGTAATTGTGTTGAATATACAGATCAATTTGAGAAGAATTGGCATCTTAATAATATTGAGATTTCCAATCCATGAGCATGAAATCTTTCCATTTATTTAGATCTTCTTTGATTTTTTTATCACTCTTTTTTTCATTTTCTACTTGTAGACCTTATAAATATTTTGTTACACATACATATTTCAATTTTATTTTTGTTGCTAGTGTAGATGGAAATTATTTTCTAATTCAAATTACAATTTTTTATTGCTGATATACACAAAATTTATTTTTGTATATTTAGCTTGTATTCTGCAACCTTGATATACTTGTTTATTTGTTCCAAAATATATCTGTGATTCTTTGGAAATATCTACATGACTTTCAAGTCATCTGTGAATAAAGATAGTTTAATTTATTTCTTTCCAATATGTAGCTTTTATTTCATCTTTTTGTCTTATTGAAATAACTATGACTTCTAGTATGGTATTGAATAGGAGTGTTGAGAAAATATACCCTTTCCTTTTTCCTGATTTTGTGGGAAAACATTATCTTTCCTACCATTAAGTATGATGTTAGCTATTGGATTTTGTTGCATTTTAAAAAATCAAGTTGAGGAAGTTCCTCTCCACTTCTAAATTGCTGAGTCGAGATAGTGTAAAGTTACCATTTTACCTCCTTTCCATACTATGCTCTTTGATGGAAGTCAGAATGTGGAAGCTCTCAGTTAAGGAATGGGAAGTTATGCTTAACCTCCTTGAGGGCAGTCTTTATGTAAGTTGCTTAGAATTCTTATGCACAGTATATTTGTCTTTTCTCCAATCTTTTATTTATGTATTCAATAATTTAATAGCATAAGTATAGGCTCATGGATATGTATTTTACTCTATGGGTTATAATCCAGTATTACTTTTTTGTGCAAATTGTTTTAGCCTTGGCCATGGGAGGTTTTCTAGTTGGCTCTTGCACCACTTTTTCATACCCCCTTTTTTGGGGTTGGACTTCCTTACTTTATGGAACATATGTTCTAGGCTAACATTGTAAATTCCCTGAACCTACTCTTATAATCAGCCAATTCTCCAAGGATCCATGATTTGTTCTTTTGGAGGTATCAAAAAACAAGTGCACCTGCATCTAGTGCACTAAGTGTACTAATTGCTACTGGAGTTTCACTGATTCTAGGCCCTTTCAGCTGATATGAAAAAGACATATATGTTTATATACTAACTGATATAGTATATATAAATATTTATATATGTAATCTTTGGTGTCTATATTGATCTAAACATGAATTTATACTGATATCTATTACCCCATGGATCAACCTGTCCTCCCTTTTCTTGTCTGTAATATCTCACTCCAGCAGTGTAAACATGACCACATCTGCCATTCATGTATTTAATTGTTTAGTTCCAGTGTACATATATGTTTTTAGAATGATTCACCCATATTCCACAGGTAACAACTTTATCATGTAGAATGCAGAGCTTATGTGCAGTTCCTTTTACATTTAGTTTTGCAGACTCCACTTATTTCCAAATTTACGTAAATTTTTCCCCACCTTCACTGTAGGTTTTAGATGTATGGTTTTAAATGTTTGTTCTCTTCCCTTTTTTTGATGCCAAGACCTGCAGATGCACATATTTTTTATATCATTTGCTTATCTTCTATGTTTAGTACTTTGGGGATAATTCATCATTTCTTTTTATTTTTCCAGGCAATTTTAGAAACTCCTTTATATAACTTTATGTAGATTCAATGATGTCAATTATCTTTTTTCCCCCTGTAATCCAGTTTCCATTTCTGAAGTGATTTTGTCTTTTTTGTTCACTTATTTCTGAATTCTGTGTGTTCCCTACATTTTCCTATTGCCTGTTCATGAACTTTCTAAGGTTTTGTTTTTGTATTTTTTAAAGCATTTCATGATGTTCTTTCTTAACTGTATCTGCTCATAAAAAATATGTTGAAATGTTGTGTTGCTAGTCTCCTTTGATTTGTGCCTGTATCTTCCAGTAAGTTTTATTTTGCTTCTAACAGGCTCTGATTTTCTTTCTTTTTAAATTTAAAAATAATGTGGCATTTTTTGTATTAATAATTGAATGAGTTAGCTCATCCTGGGTCACTTATTAGCAGAATAACCTTACTGTTGAGATATTTAAGGTCACTTTCCCATTGCTCAACTTAAGGTCTCTCTTCTCTCGTGTCACAAGGAGGACTTGTTCTTTCATGCAGCTTTCTCTTTAATTTTCCTGCACTTATACTCCTGTTATCTCAACTCTTCATTTTTTTTTATTCTTATCTATTGGTTCTTAAATGTATCCTCATTATTTCCACACTGAGTGAGGTAACTTCTGACTTGGAGTGAATATTAGCTGATTTTTTTGGATACTTCCTTCTTTTGTGTGTATTGTGATAAATTACACATATTGGCCATGCATGTATGGTTTTATTTCTGGACACTTGATTCTAATCAGTTGGCCTATATGTCTATCTTTGTGCTAATATTACACTTCATTGCTTACTGTAGCTTTGTAATAAGATTTGAAATTGGAAAGTGTCAGTAATTCAACTTTGTAATCTAAAAAGTTCTACTTTTCCAAGATTGTTTTGTCTACTTAGGGTCCCTTGCAATTCCATATGAATTTTTTATATCAGCCTTTCCACTTCTTCATAAAAGGTCACTTGGATTTTGATAAGGATTGCACTGATCCAGTAGGTTGCTTTGGGAAATTTACCATATTAACAATATTAATTCATTCAATTTATGAACATGGGATATTCCTGTTTATTTAGGTTTTCTTTATTTTCTTTCAACAATGTTTAGTAGTTTAAAGTATTAGCCTCCTTAAATTTATTCCTAAGTATTTTATATTTTAAATGCTGTTGTAAATTAATTATTTTCTTATTTTTTTTTCAGATTGTTTATTACTAGTGTATGGGCATACAACCGATTTTTGTGTGTTGACCTTCTATCCTGAAACTGCTAAATTCATTTATTAGCTCTAAAATGTTTTTTTGGTGTGTGTATGTATTCTTTAGTATTTTCTATATATAAGATCATTTTATCTGCACCTAGAATTAGTTTTACTTCCTTCCTTCCAATTTGGATGCCAACTATTTCTTTTCCTTATCTAATATCTCTGGTTAGAATTTCTAGTACAGTGTTGGATAGAAATAACAAAAGGAGGCATCCTTGTCATGATTCCAATCTTAGGAGAAAGTTTTGGTCTTTCAAATTTAATGTTAGTTATGATTTTTTTCATATATGCCTTTTTCATGTTGAGAAAAATCCTTTCTATCACTAGTTTGTTGAGTGTTTTTATTCTGAAAGAGTATAGGGTTTCTCAGATGATTTTTCTGTGTCAGTTGAGATTATCATATGCCTTTTTCCCTTCATTCTATTAATGTTGTGTATTACACTGATTTTCGTATATTGAACCACCTTGCATTCTTTGGAGAACCCACTTTGTCATGGTGTGTAATTGCTTTTAATGTGCTGCTGTATTCATTTTGTTAGTATTTTGTTGAAGATTTTACATCTATATTCACAGGAAATTGGCCTGTAGTTTTTTTTTTCCTCTTGATGTCTTTGTTTGGATAATCAGCGTAATTCTGGCCTCACAGAATGAGTTAAGAAATGTTACCTTGTCCTTCTATTTTTTAGAAGAGTTTGAGAAGTATTAAGTTATATAAATGTTTAGTAGAATTCACCTGTACAGTCACCTCGTCCTGGCCTTTTATTTGTAGTAAGATTTTTGATTACTGGTTTAATCTCTTTACTTCTAATATGTCTATTCACATACTCTTTTTTTTTTTCTTTAGTCAGTTTTGGTAGTTTTGTGTTCCTAGGAATTTGTCCATTTTATCTATGTTATCTAATTTTTTGGCATACAATTTTTCACAGTATTCTCTTAAAATATTTTTTATTTCTGTAAGATCTCTGGTAATGAGCCCAATTTTATTTTTATTTTAGTAATGTAAGTTCTTGCTCATTTTTTCAGTCTAGATTAAGCTTTGCCAATCTTGTTAATATTTTCAAAGAACCAATTTTTGTTCCATTGATTTTCTCTATTGTTTATATAGTCTATTTTGTTTATCTTTACTCTTTATTATTCCATTTTTTTTCTGCTACATTTTGGTGTTCTTTTTCTACCTTTTTAAGGTGTAAAGTTAGGTTTCTAACTTGAGATATTTCTTTTCCTTAAGTGTAGACATTTACAGCAATACATTTCCTTTGGGAACTGCTTTTTCTACCTCCCATTAATTTTGGTATGTTGTATTTTCTTTTCAGTTGTCTCAAAGTATTTTCTAATTTACCTTGTGATTTCTTCTCTGACCTCTTGGTTGTTTAAGAGTGTGTTGTTTAATTTCTATGTATTTGTAAAATTTCCAGTTTTCCTTCTGTTTTTGATTTCTAGTTTAATTCCACCCTGGAATTGAAAAGATATTTTGTATTTGTTTTTGATTTCTAGTTTAATTCCACACTGGAATTGAGAAGATATTTTGTAGGATTTCAGTCCTTTTAAATTTACAGAGTCCTGTTTTGCAGTCTGATACATGAGGAATGCTTCATGTTCACATGAAAATAATGTGTATTTTCTTGTTTCTGCATGGAATGTTTTGTATATATCTGTTAGAACCAATTCGTTCATAATGTTTTTTGAGTCCTGTGTTTTCTTACCAATCTTCTCTCTAGTTGTTCTACCCATTATTGTAAGTGGAGTATTCAAGTCTCCAACTATTATTGTAGAACTGACTATTTCTTCCTTTATTTCTACCAATGTTTGTTTCAGATATGTTGAAACTCTGTTTTTAGGTGTCTATATATTTATAATTGTTATATTTTCTTTACTGATTGAACACTTTTCTAACTCTTATAATAATGTTTGACTCTATGTCTATTTTTCCTGATATTAGGATAGCCACCCCACTCTCTTTTGGTTGCTATTGGCAGGGGATATCTTTTTCATTCATTTACTTTCAACCTATTTTTGCTTTTGGATTTAAAGTGAGATTCTAGTAGACAATGTATAGATGGATCTTGTTATTTTATTTATACTGACAATCTCTTCCTTTAAATTAGAAATCTTAATCCATTTATATATAGAGTAATTACTGATGACAGACATTTCTGATATGTTGCTTTTCGTTTTCCACATATGTTATCCTTTTTTGTTCTCATTTCCCCAACTACTGCTTTCTTTGGTACTTAACTGATTTTTGTTTATTTGGTAGTGCACCATTATATTTTCCTTTTCATTTTATTTTCTGTATACATTTTCATTATTTTCATGGGAGTTACTTTGAGGTTTACAATTAAGATCTTAAACTTATAATAGCTAGTTTAAATAAATACCAATTTAGCTTTGATAGTATCCAAAAACTCATCTGTATACAGCCCTGTGCCTCCTTTCTTTAGGTTGTTGTCACATCTTTATATATTGTGTGCCCATTAATATAGATATATAATTATTGTTTTTGTGTTGCTTTTTAAATCACACAGAAATAAAAAGAGGAATGGCAAGTCAAAAAGATGTTAGTACTTGATTTACATTTACTATGTACTTACATTTACTAGTATATTTTATTTCTTATTAGTGTTTTGAATTAGTCTAGTGTCCTTACACTTTGGCCTTAAGGACTCACGTTAGCGTTTCTTGTGGGACAGATCTACTAGCAATGAACTCCCTCTGTGCTTGTTTCTCTGGGAATGTCTTACTTATTTCTTAATTTTGAAGGGTAATTTTGCCATATATAGAATTCTTGTTTCGTAGGGTTTTTTTGTTTGTTTTCTTTCAGCAGTTTAAATATTCTGCTGCTTTCTTGCCTCTGTGGCTTCTGATGAGAAATCAGCTGTTAATCTTACTGAGGATGACTTTTCTGTATGAATCACTTCACTTTTGCTGCCTTCAAGATTCTCTCCTTGTCTTTGGCTTTGATAGTTTGATTATAAGGTCTTGGTGTTAATTGTTTTGAGTATATCCTACTTGGAATATTATACATTTCTTGGATGTGTAGTTTTATGCTTACATCAAGTTTGGTAAGTTCTGACCATTATTTCTTCAAATATTCATTCTGTCCCTTTTCTCTTATCCTCTCTTTCTGACACTCCCATTATGTATATGTTGGTACCATCAATGGTGTCCCACAAGGCTTAGGTTCTGTTCATTTTTTAAAAATTCCTTTTTTTCTCTCTGCTTCTCAGACTGGATAATTTCACTAGACTTGTCTTCGTGTTCACTGATTCTTTCTTCTTCTATTCAAATGTAGGTTAAATCCTTCTAGGGCATGTTTCATTTCAGTTATTGTACTTTTCACTCCAATATTTTTATCACTTTGTTCCTTTTTATAGTTTCTATGCCTTTATTTCTATCTCCTTACCTCTGTTAGTTTATACATTGTTTGTCTGGTTTTCTTCAGTTCTTTGTCTATGTTTTCCTTTAACTCTTTAAATATATTTAAGTATATTTTAGTCAGTTTATTTAAAATCTTTGTTCAGTAGGTCCTCCAGGACCACAGTATGCCATCTTAAGTTCAACCACTGCATCAGGGCATGGGGATAGAGTAAGAGATTTAAAGTGTTATCAAAGTTCTTCCACTATATTTCAGTGCACTTCTCTTGTTAAGCATTCACTTGGATGTTGTATACCTTTGACTAACTTCCACTGTTCTTAAAAGGTTAATTTTGACATTTTTGGTCAGATTTTTGTTGTTTCTGGGGATAGATGGTCGCCCACAGTTCCCTATTTTTCCACTTTTGCTGATGTCACTCCCTTCTTCATATGTGAAAGATAATTTTTCAGAATATAGATACTAGGTTTGATGGTTATCTCTTTCAAGCCTATAAGTATTTTTCTCCATTATCTACTTGTCCACATGATTTTTGAGGTAAAGCCTGCAGTAATTCTTACCCTTGTCCCTCCACCAGTAAGACTGTCCCCCTCCTTGGGCTTCTTTTAATATTTTCTCTTGGTCTTGCTTTTCTGCAGTTTGAATACACTTTGATATGTTTCTTCTGGTGTTTATTCTGTTTGGCGATATTGGAGCTTTCTGACTCTGTGGTTTGGTGTCTGCCATTAATTTCGGAAAATTCTTAGTTATTACTTCAATTTTTTTCTGCTCTATTTTCTCTTTATTCTCCTTCTGGTATTCCAATTATGTGTATGTAACACTTCTCAAAGTTGTCCTAAAGTCCTGACATGTTTTCTCCTCTTACTCCTTTTTTGTTCTTCTCCTCCTTTTTCTCTCTTTTCTTCTGCTTCTCCTACTTTTATTCTCATTCTTCTTTCTATTTTTATTTCAATTTTGGATATTTTCATTAATCTATCTTTAAGATCATTGATTCTTTCCTCTGCCTTGTCTAATCCTGATGATCTTACCAATGGCATTCTTTATTCACGTATAGTGTTTTTGACTACCAGCATTTCAATTGAAACCTTTCTTATTTACTCTGTCTCTTCTTAAATCACCATCTTTTTTGGCTTGTTGTTTCTTTTTCCTTTAGATACCTTAAATATATTAATCACAGTTATTTTAAGTTTACTGTCCAATAATTGCAGCAGTTTTAAAAATATCTGAGTAAGTTTTGGATGTTTGCTTTGTCTCTTGAAACTTTTTCTTTTTCTTTTCTTGTTGTTCAGGAAAGGAATAATGCAGCAGACCTGGGTTGTTCAAATGGCACATGCTCCCAGGAAAAGCCGGTCTTCAAGACTGTCACTTGATCAGATCCTGAGAGATATGCTCTAAGCCCCTGAAATATTCTTCCTGAAAAGAGTATTGTATGCTGGAGGCTTTCAGTCATGTGGTATTAGTTTGATCAATAGTCTGTGCTAACCGTGTGATTTGTGGTGAAAATATGTTTTTGCTCTGGTGGACTAGAGTCTCAGTAGCTGAGGTCAGTCATGCAGGAGATGTATGCTCTAATGAATGACACCCCCAATAAAAACCTTGAACATCAAGGCTTGAGTGCTCTTCCCTGATTGACAAAATTTCACATGTGTTACCACATATTATTGCTGAGAGAACTAAGCAGGTCCATATAATTTGTGATCAACCATTTTTTTGGCTATAACATCTTTTCTGAGCCCTGTAGTCCTAGAAAATCAACAAGTCTGAAAGTAGTCTTAGGGACTCCTGACACATTTACCTTTTAGCTTGCCTTGTAATTTTCTTTTTGTTAAATATTATTTTTGAGTTGCAGCCCCAGTTCAGGAAAATGGCTTCATTATTATTATTGTTGTTGTTATTTTCCTGTTTAAACATTTTGAAAAGTTTTCTGTCTTTTTCATGTGATTGGAGGAAACAGAAGAGCAGAGGGGGAGATTAAGATGTAAACTCACAACCTTATCTGACTAGGTTTGATTTCGTCTTTTGTTTGGCCTTCTATTAACTTTTTTCCCCTTGCCTTCTTTAATCTATTCCTCTTCTTTTTAAAATTTCTTCTTTTCTCCTTGATTTTAAAATATTTTACCTATCTGGAACTTATTCCTGCCTTTCCTATCTTCCTTTCTGCCTGCCTGCCTTACTACCCTTCTACTTCCTTGCCTTCCATAGCTACTGTTGTGTTTTTAACATTCACATTTGACCTAGCAGTTCTATCATTAGTTAATAATCTCTACCAATTCTTGAATAAGACAAGGACTTGGAGTTCTTGATTATTATCCTCTCCTCTCATACATTTTAGTATATTATTTCCATCTCATTTTTTATCTCTCAAATTAGGAATTATTGTTGTTGTTGTTATTCATAAATAAATGGTTTGCATTTATCCAACTCTGCCAATTTCTTCTCTCATCATTCTTTCTCCCATTATTTTCTTTCCTTTGAGATAAATTTCTTCATTCTTGAATTGAATTACAGGTATACTTCATTTTATAGCTCCTTACAGATATTGTGATTTTTTACAGATTGGAGGCTTATGGCAACCCAGCATGGAGCAAGTCCATCAACATCATTTTTCCAACAGCATTTGTTCACTTTGTGTCTCTATGTCACATTTTGATAATTCTTGCAATATTTCAAATTTTCATTTTTATTATATTTGTGATGATGATCTGTGATCTTTGATGTTACTACTGACTTGCTGAAAATTCAGATGATGATTAACATTTTTTAGCAATAAAATATTTATAAATTAAAATATACATTTTTAAAAAAGACATAATGCTATTGCACACTTAATAGACTACAGTATGGTGTAAACATAACTTTTATATTCACTGGGAAAACCAAATATTTGTGTGACTTTCTTTTTTAAGATTTTTGCTTTATTGTGGTGGTCTGGAACTGAGCCCACTGCAAGGTATCCCTGTATTCTGCAATTCTTTTGTTAAGAGTTTGTGAGTAATACCTCTCAAAAATTGTTCAAAGATATCTTGATTTTGTCCATACTCTTGAATAATAGTTTAGGTAGGTATATGAATTTAGATTGAGTGTAATGTATATTCTCTGTACATTGAAGAAAGTATTTATGCTCTTTTGGGTTTTGTTGTTACTGTAAATCTGCTGTAAGTCTAATTATGATTTAATTGCAGGTAATACAATTTTTAAGAAATCTGACATCTTTCAGTATCTCAATGCCTTTGACATTTTTCAATTTTACTATAATATCATATAAATATCTATAATATATACTATAATATATAAAATATATCATATTTTTATTTAGTTGACTTGTAATTCATTGCATGTATTGAATATGAGAAATTATGCTTTTAATCAAATTTGAGAAACCTAAGCTGTTTTCTCAAATATTTCTACTCTTCCATTCTATATTTCCAGAATTCATAGAAGACATATATTGGATCTTATAAGTCTACCTTCTCTCTTAATTCTCTGTATGTTTCTGCAATTGTTTTAATTTCTGCATTTAAAAATAAAATTCTGAAAGTATTTTTTTAGTGACTTGTTTTTTATTATGATTTTCATTTCTTTTGTGTGTTTAATAATTTTAAATATACGAATTTTATACTCTTATTATGTGAAATTTAGGGGACTCAATCTGCTCTTTATTTTGATCACACATGATCACTTTCTGATTTGTTTTATTACTTTGGATTGTGAGTTCATTTTGAAATTGTGCTTAAGCTGTAGGAATCCTTTGTAGCCCACATTGAGGACTTTCCTAACAAGCTATTTTGTTTAATTAGTTAAGTTTTATTGGAGTATAGTTGCTTAACAATGTTGTGTTAGTGTCTTGCTGTACAGCAAAGTGAATCAGTCATACATATACATATATCCACTTTTTTTAGATTTCCTCCCCATTTAGGTCACCACAGAGCATTAAGTAATGTTCCCTGTGCTATACAGTAGGTTCTCATTAGTTGTCTATTTTATACATCGTAATGTATATATGTCAATCCCAGTCTCCCAATTCATCCCACACCTGCTTCCTCCCCTGGTATCCATTAGTTTGTTTTCTACATCTGTGACTCTATTTCTGCTTTGCAAATAAGTTAATCTGTACCATTTTTCTGGATTCCACATGTAAGCAATATTATATGATATTTGTTTTTCTCTTTCTGACTTACTTCACTCTGTATGACAATCTCTAGGTCCATCCATGTCACTGCAAATGGCACTATTTCATTTCTTTTTATGGCTGAGTAATATTCCATTGTATATATGTACCACCTCTTCTTTATCCATTCCTCTTTCAATGGACATTTAGATTGCTTGCATGTCTTGGCTATTGTAAATAGTGTTGCAATTAAAATTGGGGTGCATGTATCTCTTTGAATTATGGTTTTCTCAGGGTATGTGCCCAGTAGTGGGGTTGCTGGGTCATATGGTAGTTCTATTTTTAGTTTTTTAAGGAACCTCCGTACTGTCCTCCAAACTGGTACTGGCTGTACCAGTTTACATTCCCACCAACAGTGTAAGAGGGTTCCCTTTTCTCCACATCCTCTCCAGCATTTATTGTTTGTAGATTTTTTGATGATGGCTATTCTGACCAGTGTAAGGTGACATCTCATTGTAGTTTTGATCTGCATTTCTCTAATAATGAGTGATGTTGAGCATGAATTGGTTCTGTACGTCACTCTAGGAGCATCATTGACCTGACACTGATATTTATGTTAATGTCTTGGGATCATGTATTATTCCAGGTTCTCCAGATAAACAGAACGAATAGGATATCCATCTGTTTACCTATCTCTCTATCTATCTATCATCTATCTATCATTTATCTATCACCTATCTATCATATATAAAGAAATGTATTATAAGGAATTGGCTAATAAAATTATGGAAACTGGCAAGTCCAAAATCTTCAGAGACAATGTCCTCATTTGAGTCTGAAGCAACTTCTGAAAGAGTTGCTATTTGGTTTGAGCCCAAGTCCAGGAGGCTGCTGTAGAACCAGGAAGAACTGATGTCCAGTTTGAAGGCCATCAGGCAGGAGAATTCTCTCACTTGAGAAAATGTCTGTCCTTTGTTCTATTCAGGCATTCAAGTGATCGGATGAGGCCCACCTACATTATGAATTATTTTACTCACTCTACTGAGTTAAATGTTAATCTCATCCAAAAACAAACTCACAGAAGCACTCAGATTAATGTTTAACCAAATATCTGGCCCAGTCAACACATAAAATTAATCATCACAGCTCATGTTGGTAAATTCAAATCTCAATTACAAGTGTGAAAGAGCTCATATTATGTATTCTTAGAGGAGAATTCTTTTATCTTGTACCGTGAGCCCAGGCAAAATGAACTAAATTTTGTTGTTCTTTCTCTTTAATCTTATACTGGGTGAATTATTTCAAATTAAATAATTTACTAAAGATGCAGATATATTTAGATAATGGTCTTAGTCCCAATTCCCTATCTAATACTCCCCTAAGAAACAGTTTATTATCACAAAAAAGGTGTTAAATTCTGGTTCTGCAAAGCCTGGGGACCCTCTCAGCCTATCTCTCTCTTAGGGCGGTTGCTGCATAAGCTCTTATGTTTATTGGTCTTTGTTTAATTTCTAGTCTCTTGGAATCTGAGGATTTCTCCATCACTCACATTGTTTTGTACCAACTAAATTTTGCATTTAATGTAATGTTTATTAAATATTTCTAACATTAGTAGGTGCTTGTAGTAAGAAATTTCCAGTGTATTTAGTATCCTAATACCCAGAAGCCAAATCAATTATTGTCATTTTACAATTTTGGGAACCAGTTTACACAAATATAGTATTATCGTATTCTAAAACTAGTGGAATAGAACCAGTAGTTTCTAAGAATACCTGAGCCAAGTCATGATCCCATTCAGTTAAATTCCTTTCTTTGTTGTAGTATTGCTGAATTCTATCTTTCCAAACTTGATTTTATTTTTTGGCTAGCTCAGTTTAATTCTTTATTAAATTACACATGGATAAATGGGAAAACATACGTTCCTTTTATTTACCATCATATATATAATTATGATTAGAAGAGGAGATAAGTATTTTTATTTTATTCAAAGATAATTCATGTTTAATGTTTTTAGAGTATTTACTGGAAAATATAAAATCACAAGCTTGCTACATGCTCCAATGTACCACAGTCTGTGTTTGAAAACCAATAGGATAAATGAACTTTTATTCCCAAGGATGATATATTATTCCATGTATGGTCACCCTGGACACATAATGATAAAATACTCCCTGCCTCAATTCCTACTGAGTCACTTGTATGGAGACTTTTAATTAGATTCTGGTGCTGGTTTAATCTTCTATAGAGAGAATGGATTGCTGAATGTAGATATTCATTGCACAGTTAGCTCAAAGCAGCTGTGAGATTCAACTGGGAAATTGTAAATATATGGATTCCAACATGGCATTTTCGGTGAAGGCAATTATTCTAGACCTAACAGGAGTTACTTGGGATGCTCAGGAAATTTCAAATAAGGCTACATTTTTTTTAACTTGTTAAACAGACTATTTTACAATAAATTTATAAAATATAACATTATACATTTAATTTTATAATAGATTTTGATTTACAGAAAAGTTGCAAGATAATATATAGATTTCCCATATAATATAGACCCAGTTTCCCCTATGATTAATATTTATATTTGTGTGGCAAATTTTCACAATGAATGAATTACTACTTATACATTAAGTATCCACAGTTTCTTTTATTGGAGAATAATATTAGAAACCAAGATCTGAGTACTAGGTGTGCTCATTGTTTCTGAGGTATTATTGTTTCTAGGCCCTCTCAGTGGACAGAGAAAGGAAATATGTGTGCATGTATACTAATCTGTGTACATACACATGTCAATACATATAACTGTTTTTACAATATATATCTATATATAAAAAAACATGAGTTCATACTGAGGTCTCAAACTCCAGTTCACTACTGTATGAATCATTCTAGCCTCCTTTGCCTGCTTATCTGTAAATTTCCCCTCCAACAGTGAGAAGCTTGGCTTTCCTTACCCGTTGTAATTTTTCAGTTCCAGTACACATGCATCATGGTTACAAAATTATTTAATCTATACCTGATGTGAAACTACTTTATCAGTTACTGTTGTGTTAATGTGCAGATTCTTTTGCCTTTAGTTTACAGACTCCACATTTCCAGAGTTACATAGGTCAGTAAATTTTCTCACATTCTTTTCCATAATAGAAGTTAGATTATTTTGTCATACTCTGCATTCCATTATGGATTCTGCTGACCTAATTGTTTAAAAATTGCATACATAAATATTTATGCTTCCAGCTGTAGAATTTTACAGGGTCACATGTCCATCATTACAGTGTCATGCAAAATATTTTCATCACTCTAATAAAAATTCCTTGTGTATCTCCTATTGAACTTTGCTCTCCCTGAATCTGTGGTAACCACTGATCACTTTAGCATCTCTGTAGTTTTCCGTTTTCCATTTTGCCATATACTATATAACCTTTTCAGACTGACTTCTTTCACTTTGCAATATACATTTAAATTTATCGTGTCTTTGCATGATTTGATGGCTCATTTCTTTTTATCACTTCATAGTAGTGTATTGTGGATATACCACCATTTATCTATTTCCATACTGAATATTGGTTGCCTCCAGGGCTTTACTTGTGATTATGAATAAGTTTTCTATAAATATTAAGTTGCCAATTGTTGTGTGGACATAGTTTTCAAATCAATTGGATAAATAAGTAGGTGCAAAATTACTGGATTTTATTGTGTGATAGACTGAATTTTGGCCCCCAAAGATATCCAGGGCCTATTCACTAGAACTTGAAATGTTACCTTATATAGAAAAATGGACTGTTTATATGTGATTAAGCTAAGAGTTTTGAAGTTAAGTGATTATCCTGGATTATTTGGGTGAATCCTAAGTGTAATCACAAGTGTCTTATAAGAGAAAGAAAGAAAATTGACTACAGTGTAGAAAATGACATAACAAAAGCAGAAAGAGGTTTGAAGATGCTACACTGTTAGCTTTGAAGATAGAAGAAGGTATCAAAAGCCAAGGAATGCAAGGAAAGCAGCTTTAGAAGCTGGAAAAAACAAGACAATTAATTTTATTGAAAGTGGATATTGATTCCCTGCTACTATTGTGTTGCTCTCTATTTCTGCATTTAAATTGTTTATATTTGCTTAATATATTTAGATACTCTGATGTTGGTTGCATATATACCTACAGTTGTATATTTTCTTGATGATTTTGATCACTTTATCGTCATATAATGACCTCCTTTGTCTCTTGTTACTGTTTTTGGCTTAAAGCCTATTTTGTATGATATTAGTGTAGCCGCTCCTGTTATCTTTTGCTCTCTTTCTTTGTGGTTTGATTATTTTTCGTAGTGGAATGCTTTAATTCCTTTGTATTTTGTGTATCTAGTATAGGTTTTGCTTTGTGGTTACCATGAGGCTTACATAAAATATTTATAGTCATAACAGTCTATTTTAAACATAACAACATAACTTCAATTGTACATGAAACCATACACTTTTACTCTCTTCCTCCATATTTTGTGTTTTTAATGTCACAATTTACACCTTTTTCTGTTGTGTAACCATTAATAAATTATTGTAGTGTCGACTTAAAAAAATGCACAGCATGAGAGTTAAGTTTTATTTGGGGCAAAATGAGAACTGCAGCCCAGTAGACAAGATTTCAGATAGCTCTGAGAAACTGCTCCAAAGAGGTTAGGGGGAAGGTCAGTACATATGTGATTTTGGTGAAGGGAGAGCACATGCAGTTGAGCACATATTTTTTTCGCAGAAGGTTTCTGCTAGTCTGGTGAAAGTTACTGCCAGTCACGAGGAGCAGTTGTCACCACGAGGGATTTTAGTGTTTTTCTAGTTATGAGGAGATACAAGAATTGGGCTCATAAAATTGGCTCCTGAAAATATCTAACTATCTGAAGACCTGTTCTGCCAGTTTTTCCCAGAGCACAGAGTGTCTCATTTCTGCTTTCCACCTGAACTCCTTTCAGAAGGTGTTGAAAATCAGCAGCTGCAGCAGCAGCACATGATTTAATCCTTGTAAATGTAGATGGCAAGTGAAAATTTGTAGTTGACAGTAGCTATAATTATTTTTAATAATTTTGTTTTTTTAACTATATACTAGAGTTAAGTGATTTATAAAGCACTATTATAGTATAGATTGTTTTGGTTTGACTATATACTTATCTTTTTAATAGGTTTTATTCTTTAATATGTTTTAATCTTAGTAATTAGAGTCCTTTCATTTCAACTTGAAGAAATCTGTCTAGAATTTCTGGTAAGGCAGGACAAGTAGTCATAAATTCCCTCAGCTTTTGATTGCCTGGGAAAGTCTTATCTCTCCTTCATTACTGAAGGATAGCTTTTCTGGGTAACATATTCTTTGTTGGCAGTTTTTTTCTTTCAGCACATTGAATATATCATCCTACTCACTCCTTGCCTGTAAGATTTCTGCTGAGAAATCCACTGATAGCTTTATGGAATTCCCTTGTATGAGATATTTTTTCTCTTGCTGCTTTCAAGATTTTCTCTTTGTTTTTGATTTCTGAAAGTTCGATTATAATGTGTCTCAGTGAAGTCTTCTTTGGTTTGAATTTGTGTGAGGACCTATAAGCTTCATGTACCTGGATGTCCATATCTCCTCCCAGATTTGGGAGATTCAGCCTTTATTTCTTTAAATAAAATTTCTGCCCCTTTCTCCTTCTCTTCACCTACTGAGACTCCCATAATACAAATATTGTTTTATTTGATGGTACTCCATACTAAATATAGGCTTTCTTCAGTCTTTCAATTTTCCATTTTCTACAATGATTGGATAATTTCAAATGACTTGTCTTTAAGTTCACTGATTTTTTCTTCTGCTTGATCAAGTCTGAGGTGGCTGCTCTCATTACATTGTTCATTGCATTCATAGTATTTTTCAGCTCCAGATCATTGATTGTTTCTTTTAATTAGTTATATTTCTCCACTGAACTTCTCATTTTACTCACTGGTTTCGTGATTTTATTGAATTGTCTATCTGTGTTCTCTCTTAGCTTGCTGAGTTTCCCTAAAACAATTATTTTCAATTATTTGTCTGGCAATTTGTAGTCTATTTCTTCAGGCTTGGTTGCTAATATCATTGTGCTTCTTGGTGGTGTGTGGTTTCTTTGACTTTTTTGTTTAACATCTTTATTGGAGTATAATTGCTTTACAATGGTGAGATAATTTCTGCTTTATAACAAACTGAATCAGCTATACATATACATATATCTCCATAATTCCTCCCTCTTGTGTCTCCCTCCCACCCTCCCTATCCCACCCCTCTACATGATCACAAAGCTCTGAGCTCATCTCCCTGTGCTATGTGGTTGCTTCCCTCTAGCTATCAATTTTACATTTGGTAGTATATATAAGTCCATGCCACTTTCTCACTTTGTCCCAGCTTACCGTTCCCCTCCTTGTGTCCTCAAGTACATTCTCTGTGTCTGCATCTTTATTCCTACCTTGGCCTAGGTTCTTCATAACCATTTTTTTAATCTTTTACATTCCATATATATATATATGTGTGTGTTAGCATATGGTATTTATTTTTCTTTTTCTGAATTACTTCATTCTGTAGCACAGACTCTAGGTCCCTCCACCTCATTACAAATAACTCAGTTCTGTTTCTTTTTATGGCTGAGTAATATACCATTGTATATGTGTGTCACATATTCTTAATCTATTCATCTGTTGATGGACACTTAGGTTGCTTCCATGTCCTGGTTATTGTAAATAGAGCTGCTGTGAACATTGGGGTACATGACTCTTTTTGAATTATGGTTCTCTCAGGGTATATGCCCAGTAGTGGGATTGCTGGGTGGTATGGTAGTTCTATTTTTAGTATCTTAAGGAAACTCCATATTGTACTCCACAGTGGCTGTACCAATTCGCATTCCCAACCAGTGCAAGAGTTCCCTTTTCTCTACACCCACTCCAGCATTTACTGTTTATAGATTTTGATGATGGCCATTCTGACAGGGGTGAGGTGTTACCTCATTGTAGTTTTGATTTGCAATTCTCTAATGATTAGTGATATTGAGCACCCTTTCATGTGTTTGTTGGCAATCTGTATATATTCTTTGGAGATAAGTCAATTTAGGTCTTTTGCTCATTTTTGGATTGGGTTGTTTACTTCTATGATATTAAGCTGTATGATCTGCTTGTAAATTTTGGAGATTAATCTTTTGTCAGTTACTTTATTTGCAAATATTTTCTCCCATTCTGAGGGTTGTCTTTTCATCTTGTGTATGGTTTCCTTTGCTGTGCAAATGCTTTTAAGTTGCATTAGGTCCCATTTGCTTATTTTTGTTTTTATGTCCATTTCTCCAGGAGGTGGGTCAAAAAGGATCTTGCTGTGATTTATGTCATAGAGTGTTCTGCCTATGTTTTCTACTAAGAGTTTTATAGTGTCTGGCCTTCCATTTAAGTCTTTAATCCATTTTGAGTTTATTTTTGTGTATGGTGTTAAGGAGTGTTCTAATTTCATTCTTTATCATGTAGCTGTCCAGTGTGCCCAGCACCAATAACTGAAGAGGCTGTCTTTTGTCCACTGTATATTCTTGCCTCCTTTATCAAAAATAAGGTGACTATATGTGTGTGGGTTTATCTCTGGGCATTCTATCCTGTTCCATTGATCTGTATTTCTGTTTTTGTGGCAGTATCATACTGTCTTGATTAGTGTAGCTTTGTAGTATAGTCTGAAGTCAGGGAGCCTGAAACCTCCAACTCTGTTTTTCTTTCTCAAGATTGCTATAGCTATTTGGGGTCTTTTGTGTTTCCATAAAAATTGTGAACTTTTTTACTCTAGTTCTGTGAAAAACACCATTGGTACTTTGATAGGGATTGCATTGAATCTGTAGATTGCTTTGGGTAGTATAGTCTTTTTCACAATATTGATTCTTCCAATCCAAGAACATGGTATATCTCCCCATCTGTTTATATCATCTTTAATTTCTTTCATCAGTGTCTTACAGTTTTCTGCATAAAGGTCATTTGTCTCCTTAGGTAGGTTTATTCCTAGGTAACATTCTTTTTGTTGCAATTGTAAATGGGAGTGTATCCTTGATTTCCCTTTCAGATTTTTCATCATTAGTGTAAAGGAATGGAAGAGATTTCTGTGCATTAATTTTGTGTCCTGCTACTTTACCAAATTCATTGATTAGGTCTAATAGTTTTCTGGTAGCATGTTTAGGATTGTTAATGTATATTATCATGTTATCTGCAAACAGTGACAGCTTTACTTCTTCTTTTCTGGTTTGGATTCTTTTATTTCTTTTCATTCTGTGATTACTGTGGCTAAAACTTCCAAAACTATGATGAATAATAGTGGTGAGAGTGGGCAACCTTGTCTTGTTCCTGATCTTAGTGGAAATGGTTTCAGTTTTTCACCACTGTGAATGATGTTGGCTGTGGGTTTGTCTTATATGGCATTTATTAAGTTGAGATAAGTTCCCCCTATGCCTACATTCTGGAGGGTTTTTATCATAAATGGGTGTTGAATTTTGTTGAAAGTTTTTCTGCATCTATTGAGAGGATCATATGGTTTTTCTCCTTCAATTTGTTAATACGATTTATCACATTGGTTGATTTGCATATATTGAAGAACGCTTGCATTCCTGGGATAAACCCCAATTGATGATGGTGTATGATCCTTTTTATGTGCTGTTGGATTCAGTTTGCTAGTATTCTGCTAAGGATTTTTGCATCTAAGTTCATCAGTGATATTGGACTGTATTTTTCTATCTTTGTGACATCTTTCTCTGGTTTTGGTGACAGGGTGATGGTGGCCTCATAGAATGAGGATATACAATGGAGAAAAGACAATCTCTTCAATAAGTGGTGCCGGGAAAACTGGACAGCTACATGATAAAGAATGAAATTAGAACACTCCCTAACACCATACACAAAAATAAACTCAAAATGGATCAGGGAACTAAATGTAAGACTGGACAGTATAAAACTCTTTGAAGAAAACATAGGAAGAACACACTTTGACATAAATCACAGCAAGATCATTTTTGATCCACTTCCTAGAGTAATGGAAATAAAAACAAATGGGACATAATGAAACCTCAAAGCTTTTGCACAGCAAAGGAGACCATAAACAAGATGAAGAGACTACTCTTAGAATGGGAGAAAAGATTTTCAAACGAATTAATGGACAAAGGTTTAATCTCCAAAATATATAAACAGCTCATGCAGCTCAATATTAAAAAAACAAACAACCCAATGCAAAAATGGGCAGAAGACCTTAATAGACATTTCTCCAAAGAAGACATACAGATGCCTAGGAAGTACATGAAAAGCTGCTAAACATCACTAATTATTAGAGAAATGCAAATCAAAACTACGATGAGGTATCACCTCACACCAGTTTGAATGGGCATCATCAGAAAATCTACAAACAACAAAGGCTGGAGAGGGTGTGGAGAAAAGGGAACCCTCTTGCACTGTTGGTGGGAATGTAAATTAATACAGCCACTATGGAGGACAGTATGGAGGTTCCTTAAAAAACTAAAAATAGAATTACCATATGATCTAGCAATCCCACTACTGGGCATATACCCAGAGAAAACCATAATTTAAAAAGACATATTCACCCCAATGTTCATTGCAGCACTATTTACAATAGACAGGTCATGGAAGCAACCTAAATGCCTATCGACAGATGAATTGATAAAGAAGATGTGGTACATATATACAATGGAATATGACTCAGCCATAAAAAGGAATGAAACTGGGTCATTTGTAGAGCCATGGATGGATCTAGAGACTGCCATACAGAGTGAAGTAAGTCAGAAAGTGAAAACCAAATATTGTATATTAACGCATATATGTGGATCCTAGAAAAATGGTACAGATGAACCGGTTTGCAGGGCAGAAATTGAGACACAGATGTTGAGGACAAACCTATGGGCACCAAGGGGGGAAAGTGGTGGGGATGGTGGTGTGATGAATTGGGCGATTGGGATTGGCATGTTTACACTGATGTGTATAAAATTGATGACTAATAAGGACCTGCTCAAAAAAAAATAAAATTAAATTAAAAAATTAAAAAAAATATAAAGAAAAAGAATAAAGGTCACTGGCTTAAAAAAATAAAAATTCCTATAGTACATTAAAAGGATCATACACTATGTGCAAGTGGGGTTTATCACAGGAATGCAAGTGTTCTTTAACATATGCTAATCAATCAATATGAAAAACCATATTAGTGAATTGAAGGCAAAAAACCATATGATTATCTCAAGGGATGCAGAAAAAGCTTTTGACACAATTCAACACCGATTTATGATAAAATCCTTCCAGAAAGTAGGCATAAAGGGAATTTACCTCAACATAATAAAGACCATATATGACCAACCCATAGCGAACATTATTCTCAATGGTGAAAAACTGAAACCATTTCCACTAAGATCAGGAAAAAGGCAAGGTTGCCCCCCTCTCACCAGTATTATTCATCATAGTTTTGGAAGTTTTAACTACAGCAATTAGAGAAGAAAAACAAATAAAATAATCCAAATCAGAAAAGAAGTAAAGCTGTCACTCCTGGAAGGTGACATGATACTACACATAGACAGTCCTTAAGACGCTACCAGAAAACTACTAGAGCTATTCCATGAATTTGGTAACGTAGCAATATATAATATTAATGCACAGAAATCTCTTGCATTCCTATACACTAATGATGAAAAATCTGAAAGAGAAATTAAGGAAACACTCACACTTACCATTGCAACAAAAAGAATAATATACCTAGGAAGAAACCTACCTAGGGAGACAAAAGACCTGTATGCAGAAAACAATAAGACACTGATGAAAGAAATTAGAGCTGATACAGACAGATGGAGAGATATACCATGTTCTTGGATTGGAAGAATCAATATTGTGAAAATGACTATACTACCCAAAGCAATCTACAGATTCAATGCTATCCTTATCAAATTACCAATGGCATGTTTTACAGAACTAGAAGAAAAAGTCTTAAAATTTGTTTGGAGACACAAAAGACCCTGAATAGCCAAAGCAGTCTTGAGAAAGAAAAACGGTGATGGAGGAATCAGGCCCCCTGACTTCACACTATACTACAAAGCTACAGTAATCAAGACAGTATGGTACTGGCACAAAAACAGAAATATAGATCAATGGAACAGGATAGAAAGTCCAGAGATAAACCCACACACATATGGCCAGCTTATCTTTGATAAAGGAGGCAAGAATATACAGTGGAGAAAAGACAGCCTCTTCAATAAGTGGTGCTGGGAAAACTGGAAAGCTACATGATAAAGAATGAAATTAGAACACTCCCTAACACCATACACAAAAATAAACTCAAAATGTATTAAAGGCCTAAACATAAGACCAGACACTGTAAAACTCTTAGAGGAAGACATAGGAAGAACACTCTTTGACATAAATCATAGCAGGATCATTTTTGATCCACCTCCTAGAGTAATGCAAATAGAAACAAAAATGAGCAAATGGGACCTAATGAAACTTCAAAGCTTTTGCACAGCAATGGAAACTATAAACAAGACGAAAAGACAACCATTAGAATGGGAGAAAATATTTGCAAATGAATCAACGGACAAAGGATTAATATCTAAAATATATAAACAGCTCATGCAGCTCAATATTAAAAAAACAAATAACCCAATCAAAAACTGGGCAGAAGACCTAAATAGACATTTCTCCAAAGAAGACATACAGATGGCTAAGAAGCACATGAAAAGCTGCTAAACATCACTAATTATTAGAGAAATGCAAATCAAAACTACAATGAGGTATCACCCCATACCAGTGTGAATGGGCATCATCAGAAAATCTATAAACAACAAATGCTGGAGAGGGTGTGGAGAAAAGGGAACCCTCTTGCAATGTTGGTGGGAATGTAAAATGATACAGCCACTATGTAGAACAGTATGGAGGTTCTTTAAAAAATTAAAAATAGACTTACCATAAGACCCAGCAATTCCACTACTGAGCATATACCCAGGGAAAACCATAATTCAAAAAGACACATGCACCCCAATGTTCATTGCAGCACTATTCACAATAAGCAGGTCATGGAAGCAACCTAAATGCTTATTGACAGATGAATGGATAAAGAAGATGTGGTACATATATAAAATGGAATATTACTCAGCCATAAAAGGGAGTGAAATTGGGTCATTTTTAAAGACGTGGATGGATCTAGAGACTGTCATACAGCGTGAAATAAGTCAGAAAGAGAAAAACAAATATTGTATAGAAAAACAAATATCGTATATTAATGCATATACGTGGAACCTAGAAAAGTGGTACAGATGAACTGGATTGAATGGCAGAAGTAGAAACACAGATGTAGAGAACAAACCTATGGTCACCAAGGGTGGAAACTGGCAGGGTGTTGGTGGTGTGATGAATTGAGAGATTGGGATTGGCATATATACTCTAATATGTATAAAATGGATAACTAATAAGAACATGCTGTATAAAAAATTAAGTAAAATAAAATTCAAAATATATATATATGACATTCATGATACTGACATTTCCTAAGCACTTAAGATAAAAAGAAAAGAGAAAAAAATAGTTAATAAAATAAAAAATAATTATTAAAAATAAAAAAATTAAAAGTAATAAAAAGGAAAAGAGAAAGAAAGAAGAGAGCAACCCAAGCAAAAATCAAATCCAGCAATGATAACAAGCTCTACAAAATGATACTATAAATAAATAAATAACACTGAAAAAAAAATCACAACAAAAACGGATAGATAGATCCCTAGGATGAATGGCAAAAGCAAAGCTATAGAGAAAAAATCACACAGACAAACATACACATACACACTCATGAAAAGAGAAAAAGGAAAAAATATATATAAATATCATTGCTCCTAAAGTCCACTGCCTCAATTTTGGGATCATTTGTTGTCTATTGAGGTATTCCACAGATGCAGGATACATCAAATTGATTGTGGAGATTTAATCTGCTGCTCCTGAGGGAGCTGGGAGGAATTTCCCTTTCTCTTCTTTGTTCAGCTCCTGGGGTTCAGCTTTGGGTTGGCCCGCCTCTGCATGTAGGCCACCTGAGGGCATATTTTCTTCACTCAGACAGGACGGGTTAAAGGAGCAGGTGATTAGGGGGTTCTGGCTCACTCAGGCAGGGGGGACGGAGAGGTACGGAATGTGGGACAAGCCTGTGACTGCAGAGGCGAGTGTGATGTTGCAACAGCCTGAGGTGTACCGTGTGTTCTCCCAGGAAAGTTGTCTGTGGATCATGGGACCCTGGCAGTAGCAGGCTGCACAGACTCCAGGGAGGGGAGGTGTGGAGAGTGACCTGTGCTTGTACACAGGTTTCTTGGTGCCTGCAGCAGCAGCCTTAGTGTTTCATGCCCTTCTCTGGTGTCTGCTCTGATAGCCGCAGCTCACACCCATCTCTGGAGCTCATTTAGGTTGTGCTCTGAATCCCCTCTCCTCGTGTACCCCAAAACAATGGTCTCTTGCCCCTTAGGCAGTTCCAGAATTTTTCCTGGACTACCTCCCATCTAGCTGTGGTGCACTAGCTTCAGGTTGTGTTCATGCAGCCAACCCCAGTCCTCTCCCTGGGATCTGATCTCCGAAGCCCGAGCCTCAGCTCCTAGCCCACACCCACCACAGCGGGTGAGCAGACAAGCCTCTCGGGCTGGTGAGTGCTGGTTGGCACTGATCCTCTGTGCGGGAATCTCTCTGCTTTGCCCTCTGCACCCCTGTTGCTGTCCTCTCCTCTGTGGCTCTGAAGCTTCCACCCCGTCACCCCTGTCTCCACCAGTGAAGGGGCTTCCTAGTGTGTGGAAACTTTTCCTCCTTCACTGCTCCCTCCCATCCCTATTCTTTTGTTTCTGTTTTTTCTTTTGCCCTACCCAGGTGCATGGGGAGTTTCTTGCCTTTTGGGAAGTCTGAGGTCTTCTGCCAGTGTTCAGTAGGTGCTCTGTAGGAGTTGTTCCATATGTAGATGTATTTCTGATGTATTTGTGGAGAGGAAGGTGATCTCCTTGTCTTACTCTTCTGCCATCTTGAAGGTCTCTTCGTTTCCTTGATTTTTCATGTTTCTTGTAGGCTTGCATTGATGCCTGTGCATATGATGGAATAACCAGCTCTTCCAGTCTTTGCCGACTGATTTTGATGGGGAAGGAATTTTGTCTGTGGGTGCGTGTGAGGGTCATGGTAGGGTGGGGAGTGGTGGTTGCAGATCCAAGGGACGTCCAGCAGCATATTCTCCATGCAGCTTCTACAGCTGAGTTCAGCTTTGACAAAGATTTCAGGGATCCTCAATGGCCAAGGCTACAGGTAGTCTACTGTGCTGGTGAAAGCTGTTGGTTTCTTCAGTGGCAGGGGCTCCAGGGAACCCCTTGATCTTTTTTACTCCCATGGGGGATGTTGTGGTTGAGGGGATCCTTCTTGATACTTGATCTGACTTGTGGTTGACCTTAGGTTGGTGGTAGCACTGGTATCTGATTTACAGAGATATGGGGTACTGGCTAGCCTGCATCAATCATGGCTCCAGTGCCTGAGTCATGGGTGGTTGAAAAACGACGGAGTCAGGGACTAGAGTGAAGGCACTTGCAAAGTGACAGGGTTTGAAGCATGGGCTAATCCATAGCCGTGGTGCCTTTGGCATGTGTAATGAAGGTGCACACTGAGCAGCCAAGGGCCAGGGTCTGAAGTATATGTACGTATGGAGAAACAGGAGCTCTGGAGTTGGGATGCTGGCTAGCCCACAGCAGTGGTGGCTCTGGTACCTGAGTACATGTGCATGTGGAGCAATCACAGAGCCATAGTCTGAAACATGGGTGTGCACATCACAGCTGCAGAGCTAGGATCTGGATTGTGGGTTGTCAGTTATCTCACTGGCCAAATCTCCTTGTGTCCTATGTGCAGCAAGCTTCTGGGGTCTGCACTGACAAACGCTACTGGGTCTTCTACTGTGAAAGCTGTGGAGAATTCATGTCTGTCACTAAGGATGTTAAGGTCTTCAGTGACAAAGTTTCTGGGGCCCTCTGTAGAGTATCCCACTGGAGGAGGACCACCTTAGTACCTACTGAGTGGCTGATGTGAACAGCCCCCATGCTTCTTTGTTCCTAGCCATCATCTTTAGACATCTCAATGATGCTGGACTCTGCAACGATCCTTTCTTTGTGGTTATTCTCTGGTGTTTTTCCTCCATTGTGTTGTTGTATGTTTTTAATTGGACAATTGAGCCCTCCTGGGCTATTTTTCTTCATGGTCAGCTGTCTAATTGTATTATTTTGGGGTGGGTGGGTACAAAGACTGATATTTCCTACTCTGCCATTTTGCTAATGTCAATCAACCTGCATTGATTGATTTTTGAATATTGAACCAGGTTTGCATCCTGTAATATGTATCACTTAGTTACACAATTAGGAGTATAATTCTTTTTTACATTGTTGAATTTAATTTGCTAATATATATATATATATATATATTTTTTTTTTTTTGCAGTACATAGGCCTCTCATTGCCATGGCCTCTCCCGCTGCAGAGCACAGGCTCCAGACGCGCAGGCCCAGTGGCCATGGCCCACGGGCCCAGCTGCTCCACGGCATGTGGGATCTTACTGGACCGGGGCACGAACCCATGTCCCCTGCATTGGCAGGTGGACCCTCAACCACTGTGCCACCAGGGAAGCCCTAATTTGCTAATATTTTGTTGAGAGTTTTCACATGTGAGATATTGCTCTGTAGTTTTCTTTTCTTGTGTGTTATCTGATTTTGGTTTTAAAGTAATGTCAGCCTCATAGAATGAGTAGAAAATGTTTCCTCTGCTTCTATTTTCTGGAAGTGATTATGAAAATTTGTTATTATTTCTTAGTTAAATATTTGGAAGAGTTCACTATTCACTATCTTAGCCTTGTAATTTGTTTTTTGACAGTGACTAATTCTTTAATAGATAAAGGGATATTCTGTTTTTCTTTCCTTGTATGCATTTTGTTCATTTGTATCTTTCAAGAATTGTTGCATTTCATTTAAATTATAAAACTTAAGTGAATAGAGTCATCATAGCTTTCCTTTATTATTTTTTTTTTTTTTTTTTCAGCCTCGCACTGTTGTGGCCTCTCCCGTTGCGGAGCACAGGCTCCAGACGTGCAGGCTCAGCGGCCATGGCTCACGGGCCCAGCCGCTCCACAGCATGCGGGATTTTCCCGGACCGGGGCACGAACCCGTGTCCCCTGCATCGGCAGGCGGACTCTCAACCACTGCACCACCAGGGAAACCCTATTATTCTTTTAATTGCCATGCAACCAGTTACGATGATCCCTTTACATTTTTAATATTGAAAATTCTTTCTTTTTTCTCCTGTTTAGCCTGACAAGAGATTTATCACTTTATTGATCTATTCAAAGTCATTTTATTGATTTTCTCTATTGTACTAATTTCAATGTCATTGAATTCTACTGCATTTTTTCTAATTATTTATTTATTTTTTTGCTTGCATTAGGCTTAAGTTGTTCTTTCTCTAGTTTCTTAAGGTGGAAGTTTATGTTATTAATTTATTCTTATTTTCTAATATATGCATTTATGGCTATAAATTTCCCTACAAGTACTGTTTTTCACTGTATCCCACAAATTTTGATAATTTATTTTTCATTTTTATGTAGTTTAAAATATTTTTTGAGAATTCTTTTACTCATGTGTTATTAATAAGTGTGTTTAATTCTCAAATATTTGGGAGACTTTCCAACTATCTTTCTGTTATTGATTTTTAGTTTAATTCCCCTTTGGTCTGAGAACATACTTTGTATGATATCTATTCTTTTAAATTTGTTAAGGAGTGTTTTATGGCCCAGATCTTGTTGAATGTTCCACTTGAGCTTGAGAAGAATGTGTGTTCTGCCACTGTTGAATGAAGCATTCTATAAATGTCAATTAGATCTAGTTGATTGATGGTGCCATTCAGTTCAACTATATCGTTACTGATTTTCTGCCTGCATCATCTATCAATTACTTTAAGACAGATGTTGAACTCTCTAAATATAATAGATGAATTGTCTGTTTCTCCTTCAGATTTATAAGTTTTTACCTCATGTATTTTGATGCTTTTTATTTCAAGTACATATGTATTTAGGATTGTTGTGGGGGTTTTTTGTTTTTTGTTTTTTAGTGAATTAAGCCCTCTATCATTAGGTAATATGACTCTTTATCCCTTCTGATACTATTTCTTGCTCTGAAGTCTGCTTTGTCTGAAATTAATAAAGCTACTTAAGTTTTCTTTTGACTAGTGTTAGTACGGTATATTTTCACCATTCCTTTACTTTTATCCTATCTGAGTCTTTACTTTTAAAGTGGATTTCTTATAGACAACTTATAGTTGAGTCTTGTTTTTTTAATCAACTCTGCCAACTTTGGTATTTTTAATGATGTATTAATATCTATATTTGTAACTCTTTTCTATTGATTGCCTTTCTCCCTTGTTTTTTCTCCTCTTGATGTCTTCTCTTATTTTGAGAATTTTTTATAAATTCATTTTATGTCATGGCTTACCATATCAAACATTATTTTGAAAAAAATTGTAGTTGCCCTAGTGTTCACAAGATACATTTTTAACTAATAAAACTCCACTTTCAAATGACAGTATAGTATTTCATATGCAGTGGGTGTACCTTATAATACAGTGTTCTTTATTTCTCCCTCTCACCCTTTTGGATATTGCTGTCATTCACCCAATTTGTCCAGATACTGTAATCACACAACATATTGTCTATTATTGTTTTAAACAGTTACCTTTTATTTATTTTTTTGAATTTTAGGTTTTTTTTTAATGCAGCAAGGTCTTATTACTTACCTATTCTATACATAGTAGTGTATATATGTCAATCCCAATCTCCCAATTCACCCCACAACCACCACCGCCCACCACCCCACTTTCCTCCCTTGGTGTCCATACATTTGTTCTCTACATTTGTGTCTGTATTTCTGTCTTGCAAACTGGTTCATCTGCACCATTTTTCTAGATTCCACATATATGCATTAATATACAATATTTGTTTTTCTCTTTCTGACATCACTCTGTATGACAGTCTCTAGGTCCATTCTCGTCTCTACAAATGACCCAATTTCGTTCCTTTTTATGGCTGAGTAATATTCCATTGTATATTTGTACCACATCTTCTTTACCCATTTGTCTGTTGATGGGCATTCAGGTTGCTTCCATGACCTGGCTATTGTAAATAGTGCTGCAATGAACATTGGGGTGCATGTGTCTTTTTTTTCTTTTTTTTTTTTTTGCAGTAAGTGGGCCTCTCACTGTTGTGGCCTCTCCCTTTGCGGAGCACAGGCTCCAGATGCACAGGCTCAATGGCCATGGCTCACGGGCCCAGCCGCTCCACGGCATGTGGGATCTTCCCAGACCGGGGCACGAACCCATGTCCCCTGCATTGGCAGGCGGACTCTCAACCACTGTGCCACCAGGGAAGCCCCATGTGTCTTTTTGAATTATAGTTTTCTCTGGGTATATGCCCAGTAGTGGGATTGCTGGGTCATATGGTAATTCTATTTTTAGTTTTTTAAGGAACCTCCATACTGTTCTCCATAGTGGTTGTGTCAATTTACGTTCCCACCAACAGTGCAAGAGTGTTCCCTTTTCTCCACACCCTCTCCAGCATTGGTTGGTTGTAGATTTTCTGATGATGCCCATTCTAACTGGTATGAGGCGATACTTCATTGTAGTTTTGATTTGCTTTTCTGTAATAATTAGTGATGCTGAGAAGTTTTTCATGTGCCTTTTGGCCATAAACAGTTACTTTTTAAATCAATTAAGAATTAGAAAAATAAAATATGTTACACTCATTTATTAATTTTATGGTTATCTTCCTTAATTTATATATATATCTTAGTGTCTGACTTACATAATTTTTCTTCCACCTGAAGAATATTTTTCAAAACTTCTTGATGGGCAAGTCTGCTGATGACGAATTTTCTCAGGTTTTTAAATTTTATTTTTTTCTGAAAAAATATTTCTCTTTGACATTTGAACAATATCTTTCTCAATATAGAATTCCAGGCTGGTGGCTTTTTCTTTCCATACTTCAGATATTTTTTCCACTCTCTTGCTTGCATGGTTTCTGATAAGAAGTCCACTGTAATTCATATCCATGTTTCTCTGTATATAATGCCCCCCCACCCCAATTTGGGCTTTGTTCTTTTTTCTTTGTCTGTTTTTCTGCAACTTTAATACAATATGTGTTGGTGTATGGGAGGAGGGCAGTATTTCTCTTGCTTGGTGTTTACTGAGCTTCCTGATCTATAGTGGTTTGGTGTTTATTTTACATTTTGGAAAGTTCTTGACAATTATTTTTTCAAATATTTCTTCCGCCCCATTCACTCATTCTTCTCTTCCTGATATACTAATTATTCATGTATTACATCTTTTGACATTATACCACATTTCCTAAATGATTTGTTCTGTTTTATTTATTATTATTATGTTTTTCTTTTCTTTTTTTTGCACTTTAGTTTGGGAAGTTTCAGTAGTCTTATCTTTATGTGTGTTGACTTTTTCCTTGGCTGCATCAAGTTTACTGATGAGACCATGCAGGCATTCTTCATTATTACTATAGTATTTTTGATTTTTACTGTTTCTTTTTGATTCTTTCTTAGCATTTTTATTTCTTTTGCATGTTGCCTATTTTTTTCACTAGAGACCTTAACAAATTAATCCTAGTTCTTTTATGTTCTCTGATAATTCCAACATGTGTGTCATATCTAGGTCTGGTTCTTATAATGCTTTGTCTCTTCAAACTATGTTTTTTTCTTGGGTCTTTTCATACCTTGTAATTTTTTGCTGAAATCCAGCCATTTCAAATCTGGCAATAGAAACTGAGGTCAATAGGCCTTAAGTGTGAGGATTTATGTTACTCTGAATAGTAGTTGAGCTGTGTTTAATGTTTGCTGAAGCTATAGGTACCAGGGGCTTCAAATTCCTCTCATGTCCTTGTTTTAGTCAACACTAGACCTTAGGGGTTTCCTGTATACTCCTCCTCAGAGAGAACGTTATGACTCATAACTTTTTCAGTTTTAATTTACTGCTATTGTATTACATTGGGTTCTTTTGTGTGTAATGGTAAAGTGTGGTTTAGAAAAAGTGTGGTTTAGAAATATAATTTTCTTATTAAATCTTAGTTTTTTTTTCCCTAGAATGTGACCTCAGACCCTGGCCCTTGGAGTCAATCCTCTCAAACCCTGATGCTGCTTTATCAACTAAGTTTATGTAATATTATAAATCCTTTGTTGTCATTCAATAATCTTCCAAGTCTCTTCACCAGGAGTAGATTCCATCTCAAGAAACCACTTTCTTTGCTCATCCATGAGAAGCAGCTCCTCAGTCATTAAAGTCTGATCATGAGATTGCAGCAATTCAGTCACATCTTCAGGCTCCACTTCTAATTCTAGTTCTCTTGCTATTTCTACCACATCTGTAGTTCCTTCCTTCACTAGTCGTGAACCCCTCCAAGTCATCCATGAGAGTTGGAATCAACTTCTTCAAACTCCTGTGTATGTTAATATTTTGACCTTTTCTCATAAATCACAAATGTTCTTCATGGAATCTAGAATGGTGAATCCTTTCCAGAAGGTTTTCAATTTATTTTGCCCAGATCCATCAGATGAATCATTATCTATGGCAGGCATAGCCTTACAAAATTTATTTCTTAAATAATAAGACTTGAAAGTAAAATTTACTCCTTGATCTATGGGCTGCAGAACGGATATTGTGCTAACAGACATGAAAATGACATTAATCTCATTGTACATCTCCATCAGTACTCTCGGGTGATCAGGTGCATTGTTAATGAACAGTAGTATTTTGAAAGAAATCTCTGTTTTTTTCTGAGCAGCAGGTCTCAACTTTGGGCTTAAAATATTCATTAAACCATGTTGTAAACAGATGTCATCCAGGCTTTGTTGTTCTGTTTATAGAGCACAAGTGGAGTAGATTTAGCATAATTCTTAAGAGCCCTAGGATTTTCAGAATGGAAAATGAACATTGACTTTGATTTAAAGTTACTAGCTGTCATAGCCCCTAACAAGACAGTCAGCCTGTCCTCTGAAGCTTTGAAGCCAAGTATTGATTTCACCTCTCTAGCTATGAAAGTCGTAGATGGCATCGCCTTCTAACAGAGGCTGTTTCATCTACAGTAAATATCTGTTTCTTAGTGTAGCCACCTTCATCCATTGCCTTAGCCAGATCTTTTGTATAAGTTGCTGTATCTTCTACATCAGTACTTGCGGTTTTACCTTGCACTTTGATGTTATGGAGATGACCCTTTCCTTAAGCCTCATGAACCAGCCCCTGACAGCTTCAAGCTTTTCTTCTGCAGCTTGTTCACCTCTCTCAGCCTTCACAGAATTGAAGAAAGTTAGGGCCTTGCTTTGGATTAGGCTTTGGTTTAAGGGAATGTTGTGGCTGATTTGATTTTCTATGCAGACCCTTAATAAACTTTCTCCATATCAGCAATAAGGCTATTTTGCTTCCTTACCATTCCTGTGTTCACTGGAGTTGCACTTAAAATCTCCCTAAAGAACTTTTATTTTGCATTCACAACTTGGCTAACCGCTTTCAGCCTATCTCAGCTTTCGACGTGCCTTCCCCACTAAACTTAATCATTTCCAGCTTTTGATTTCAAGTGAGAGACATGTGACCCTTCCTTTTACTTGAACACTTAGAAGCCATTGTAAGGTTATTAATTGGCCTAATTTCAATATTTTTATGTCTCAGGGAATAGGGAGGCCTGAGAAGAGGAAGACAGATGGAGGAGCAGCTGGTCAGTGGAGCAGTCAGAACACACACCGCATTTATCAGTTACATTCGAAGTCTTGTATCAGGGGGATTTGTGGTGTCCCCAAACAACTACAATTGTAACATCAAAAATCACTGATCACAGATCGCCATAAAAAATATAATAAGGCAAAAGCTTGAAGTGTTGTGAGAATTACCAAAATATGACAGAGACACAAAGTGAAGAACTGCTGTTGAAAATGGCGCCAATAGAATTGCTAGACTCAGGGCTGCTGCAAATCTTCAATGTGTAAAAAAACACCATATCTGTGACACACAATAAAGTGAAGCACAATAAAACGAGGAACGCCTGTGTACTATTGACATGCATTGTACTGACCAAAAATGTTTTCTCTAGGTTTCAATAATTTGTCAGACCATTTCTGCAATGGAAATATTTTTCACACATAAAAATTAAATTACATTGCATACTTCTTCTGGGGACACTAAGTACCCTGGAAAACCACAATTTTTAAGTAAGGACATTCCTTTCCCAAAGACAATTGCTGCTCTCTACAGTTTTATCACAAATCTTAATAGAGTTTTATTTTAGTTGCCAAGTTATTTCAGTATGAAAAATGATCCTACAATTAAATGTTAAACAGTGATTCATTGTGTGACATTTCCCAATAAAGATAAAAATGATCAACTAAGTAAACAAGTTGTTGAGGTGGGATTTCTTCACCATCATTGTGAATGATTCATTTGTTTATCAGTGTTATCTGAAGGTGGCCCATGTTATGTGGCAGCTTCTATTTTCCCATGAGCTCAGAGTCAGCTCTTTACTGCATCCATCAATGACCACAACAGCACAATAAGAGAAACCCTGACTCTGACACCAGCAGCAGTAGTATGCTGTGAGGAAGATTTCTAGGAAAGCCAGAGGACGGGTAATCTTGCAGCACACACAGAAAAACAAAATTACGTTCTTATAACCCACCAGTCCCAGGCCTGCTTTCTCTCTAGGAGTTTTCCATATGCTCTGTTCCACTGTGCTGGCTTCAGCCTCCTCCCTCTGATCTTGTCACCCTGTCTCTTCATCACTGACCCTCTGCAAACAAAGAAACTTCATTGAGATCCATTTCCGCAAGACACAGAGCTAATCATAAATATTATTTTTCTGTTATACATATTCAAAAAGAAGAACATTTTTGAATTTCTAATTTTTGAAACCACCCACATTTTTTCAATTCTAAGACAACTCCATAGTAGAGCATGGAGACTTCATAGAGGTTTTCAGTAAAATCAGGGATAGGCAATAGAACAGGTGCTGCCACCGCCATGGATCCTACTGTCCAGAAGTATCACCTGGGGCTGGGCCTGAGCAATGTTACTGGCCCCATGATATGACATAAGCCTTCCCTTTAGATAGAACCAACCAGAACATAATTCGTCCTTTTGCATATAAATTTAGACTTAAATTTCTGGTTTCTCCTCAGTTCTCTGCTATCTCCCCATTATCCTCTGGGGAAAGAATGACCTTGATGACAAGAAAAGACCTCCCCTTGTCTAATATGGTGCTGATTATTGTTGAATCTGTTTAAGAAGCACAATGTGGTTAAACATTTTACTGAACAGATTTTTATACTCTCTTATGTCCTTAAGGAAACAGTCACTATAGCTTTGGAAAAGGAAAACATCCCACAAGCAAGACAAACACTTGAGCTGATATGACAGTGATGGTTTTATGGGCATCGCAGTATAGAGGTCTCTGAAGCACAGAGTTTAGTAATGAAGGTGAGGCAGCTGAGTGGGGGTCGGGACCCAAGACAAGCTCATATGGCTCCCAGTACTTCTTCCCTCCCATCTTGTCTTGAAGCAAGCGATATAGAAAACTGGTTAGGAGTAGGCATTCCAGAACCAGACAGTTTGGAGATTAAAATTCTGGCTCTGCCACCGAGTAGCTGCATCACAGTGGGGGAGTTAATTTTTCTGTACCTCAGTGCCCTCATTGATTAAATGGGGGATAATAAAAGTACCTGTGTCTGACTGTCATTTATTGCTGCATAATAAATCACCAAATGTAGTGGTTTAGAACAGCAGCCATTGTGTTCTCTCTCACAGGTTTTGTGGGTCATCAATTCAGAAGGGCTCTTCTGGACAGAGTTAGCTCAGGGTCTCTGCTGGAGTTGTGGTAGTTGGGCAGTGACTGGAGCTGGAACTGGGGGTGAGTACATGAGGCAGTGGGGGACCGCTGTCATCTCTCTCCTCAGGGCAGTTGGGCTGCTATAAGGCAGCTGAAGGCTCTGAGGAGTATTCTAGGAAGCAAAGTGGAAGCTGCATCATCTTTAGAGAACCGACCTCAGAAATCACTCCACCAGACTCCGCAGATGGAGCAGTCACAACAGTTCCACTCTCAAGGAGATGCCACTTCTCTGGGAGGAGCATCAGAGTCTGAAGCCACACTCACCCATAGGCAGGGTGGCATTGGTGTGGTCATCTCTGCAAAGCACAATCTGCTGCAAAGGAGTGCCCAGGGGTGTAAAGAGGTTAGTTCACATAAAGCACTCAGACTGTGCCAACCCTGAAAAAGCACAAGGCTTACAGAGACGTGCAGCCAAATCTCCAAAACAGGCATCTTTGAAAAAGCCAGATGAGGAGCCTGCATCCTGCGTCTGGGGAGAGGCTCTCAGGAGCATTGGCTCCAAGTCAGCACTACAGGGGATGTGCCCATTTAGGAATCCCTGTGCTCAGGCCTGGGATACCTCTCCAGGTGTGAGGAGTAGAAAAGAAACGGGCACCTGATAAATGGCAAAAAGTGGTTCCATGTGCTATTTGCATTGACCCTATATGGCCTGCCTGTGCTTGTGTGAGAGCTGAAAGAGGATTTGGTTGAAATTCCAGAAAAGAGTCTCAGAGGTTGCTTCGGTCTCCACATGCTCACGTTATTGGGGACCAGAACTTTCCATCCAACGCATGGCTTTTGATTCAGATGGACAGAGCCAGATCTGAGCACTGCTGCTAAATGGCCATAGAATCAAAGGAAACAGGGGAGGAACCCGTCACCACTGGTAGCTTCTGCATAGGACTCCTACTCTCTTGCTCTGTCCTTGACCTTGCCTTTCTTGGGCTTGCCTTTGGACTTTGGCTACTGCTCCTGGCTTGGCCTCACGTGGATGCCCTTTGTGATCCCTCTGTACATACTCTGTAAACTGTCTCTAAGTTTTCCTGGTTCTACTTCTGAATCACTCTCCGATCTATCTCTGCTCCCTCCCCACTGTCTGTGCCTTCTCATTTCTCCCTATTTATCCTTCCTCACATCTCACCCCTCCTTCTAACTGGTCCCAGTGCAGGTTGGTGCCTCCACCCCATTCTCTGAACTCCAACTGGTAATCTTACCATAGGGCTTCAAATACAGGTTTCATCACTATAAGAAATGCTGTTATTATATAACAGACCTCTTTTTAAGAATAAGAAAATAGGTTATGGAAAATGTTAAGAGGTTCTGAATAATAATTTGAACTACATGTTCTGATTTTTATGCAGTTTCAATTTACCATGACGTATAAGATCAGGATTTCTTTCTCATTCTCTCAGCTTCTCTCTCTGCAGCTCATGAGATTGTTCAGTTATTATTTTTATATTGCCAATGTTTGTAATGCTTACGTTCTACTCTATAACACAATTTCCATGCTAATTTAGCGTTGATATGAAGTGCAAACTGTTCTGAGGTTCAAGACCAGTTTTACTTCCCCATCCCATGCCTAATTTTTCAGTTGACTGCCTTTCACTGTTGGTAGGTCTTTTGTTTGTTTGTTTTCATTTTTTTTTTCAAATTGAGCTTAAGGGTGTTGTGCTTCTTGAGAGCTATCACGTTTGAGATGATCTGCCCAGAGCTATAATACTTGTATGGAATCTTTGTTTAGTGTACTATTCTAGGTCATGCTTTATGTCCCTTGGAATACTTAGAACTAATTTCACATCCTTATAAAATTGAATAGTGGTGAAGAGAAATCCAATACTGTGTCCATTCCTTTCCTAAATGCCCCTTTATAAGTGATTCCCTTGATGTTAATTAGTTTACTGGATCTTCCTGGATTATGGTAATAATAATAATTATTATTATTTTTCTGTGTGTGTGGTACGCGGGCCTCTCACTGTTGTGGCCTCTCCCATTGCAGAGCACAGGCTCCGGCCGTGCAGGCTCAGCAGCCATGGCTCACGGGCCCAGCCGCTCTGCGGCATGTGGGATCTTCCTGGACCGGGGCACGAACCTGTGTCCCCTGCATCGGCAGGCAGACTCTCAAACACTGCGCCACCAGGGAAGCCCAGTAATAATTATTTTTGATCTTCAGAATTAGGACAGTTTTCTCTCTGGGGAAGTTTTTCCTTGTGTATAAGAATGTGTGTTTTTTTCCATTTGTTGGAGGTGACTTTTCAGGGACCTAGTCATCCTTAGATTATATCTTTGTCTCTCTTCCATAGCTATCCTCTTCTCTCTAGTTAGTTTATTCACTTAAAAATCAAGGCTTTCTGCTTGTAATTCAGTTGCCAGTGGTGACCATTCAGTTCTTTGCTGTTATAACATTTTACTGGGTCTGAGATAATATGATCACCATGTTGTTTGGTTCCCAGTTTAACTTAGGTCTGTAGTACTACTTTTGGTCTCATTCTATGGTTTTATCACCTCTTTGAAATTTTGAATTCATGTTCTTATTAACCTATTCTGCAGAGTAAAGGAATATTGGTAAATGTTCCTGTATTTCTCTGCTTAGGTTTTTTTTTTTGAATATTTTAATGTACCTTTGGCATGATACAATACCTGTGTCTATCTATCTATCTATCTATCTATCTATTTATCATCTATCTATCTATATTTTGGCTGCATACTTGTCATATTGACTCTTTTCCTCCTGCTCAAGCTATTACATTTCTATGGTGTAGTGTGAGTGATTCATTCCCTCTCACCACGCAGTGTCTGAGGCCAGCCTGTTTCCTCTTTCTCATAACCACTGGAAGGCAGGTGTTGAGTGCTCAGAATTCTGACAGGTCTTGGTATCCTGGGGGTATGGTGAGCACCTGGAGGAATCTAGGTTCCCATTGTAGACAGCCTTAGTTGGATGGCCTAGGTGTAACTCTCCCTGTGAGTTTCTTTCAATGTTTTACACCAGAATCCCTCAGCTCTCCAAGCTGAGGTATAAAGCCCATTCCCATGAGGGAGGACTCAGTGAGGGCAGTGACACCTCAGTGTCAAGATGGAACCAGCACTGTTCTGTACTGTTCTCTTTCTTACTCATTTCTCCCCAGCTCTTACTATATCTCTGCTTTAAGAACAAGAGGAAAATGGGAAGACCAACCACTCACTTTGCTTCTTTTCAGTTTTGGGGTTACTAGTGCAAATTTTCAAAATTAGTGGGCTTCTGGGTTGTGGGAAGAAGATTAACATTTGAGTCCTTCTGTGCCTTCCAGATATTCTAGAATGGTATATTGTTCTCATTAATCACCAGTTTTTTCAATTTTTTGTGTTATATTGTAACCCCGGTCGTCTGTGCTTTCTGGTGGCCAGTTTTACTGCTGTGCTGCAATTCCAATCTGTCATCTTACTCATGACTTTTCTTCTAAATGAAATCTTCCATGGAATCAATACTCATGTAGTTCAGACTCAAAGCATTGTTGTATCTGAAATGCAATCTGCCACCAAAAAGAAATAATAAAATAATTTTAAAGGACTGTGTAGCTCACTTGCGCCTCCTGGAGGGTGTTAAGTGGCAGGTGGGTCATTAGTCACTCACCTGTTTCGGCAACGCCCCTCATGTTCCCCTTTTCTACCTCCTGATTTTCTAACACCATACACACTCTTCCAAACTCAGAAACATTCTTCAGTCAGCTCTAGCCTAGCACATCTTGTGTCCCTTTCATCTTCTCTTTTCTCCCCAGTTCT
Source organism: Grampus griseus (assembly GCF_964374135.1). Taxonomy (NCBI): domain Eukaryota; kingdom Metazoa; phylum Chordata; class Mammalia; order Artiodactyla; family Delphinidae; genus Grampus; species Grampus griseus. Next base: position 110,740,887 of record NC_139001.1, read on the forward strand.
ACTTCACAGTAGGTAAAATAACAGTTTAGGAGGAAAATCTCTCTCTCCTTGGAAGGTGGGAGAAAGGAATAAGCTGAATCCCCCCTAGAAGGGAGGGGAACAGAGGCTGGAGACTTTCATATGGTCGTCACCTTAGTGCTGTGATATATGACAGATAGAAGTGCCTGCAGCTATTTTAACTAAAGAAAGGGTGGATACCACCATCCCAACCTTAACCCCCCTGTCTCTCCAGTGGCCTCACTCCAACTGTATGGATTTTGGGAGACACCTTGTAGGACCTTATCGCTTAGCAGAAGTCCCAGCTTGATGAGCACTCCCAGGAACATAGACAATGCGACAACTCAGCATTGCAAATTGATGGAGGAAAGTCTGGACTCTTCAGTTTATGTGTTGGGACAATTGGCTCGCTTACGATAAAAAAATAAAATTAGCTCAATTTACATGAACTGTATGTCCTTTGTGGGCTAATAATTTAAATGCAAAAAATAAAAATACGAAAGTTCAAAAGAAAATACATCTTTACTACATCAGGGTAGGAAATAGTTTCTTAGAAAAGACAAAAGAGCAGAAAACATAGAGGAAAATATAGATAAATTTTATATATTGGAATAATAAAATAGTTATGCTCCAAAAAAGCCAAAACAAGCACAATTTTTAAAAAGCTGCTGGGTAGAAGGAGCTATTTGCCAAGCAAATTCTGGTAGCCAGAATACATAAAGAACTCCTGCAAATCAAGGTAAAACCCAACAGTACAACAAAGTACAATACCTGGGAGAAAATATGTGCATGAGAGAAAACCACTTGATCCATCAACATTTAATAAATCCTTCACCTCCTTAGAAATCAGGCAAACTCAGTGAAAACAACAAAGGAATGGTATTTCATTCTCATCAGACTGGAAATAAACACCCAAAAAGCAAAAAAGCAAGTCTGATAGTTTAAAGTGTTAGTAAGGATGCAGGCCTGCGGGTTCTACTAGTGAAAGTGAAAATTGGTATAACTACATTAGACAGCCATTCGGCAATGTCTGTAAAAGAGAAGATGCATATTCTTTAGGTCTCTTCAGCTCTACTAATAAGTAAATATTCTCCAGATGCTCTTGCACATCAAAGGAGAAATGTCAAAGAGGCTCATTGCAGACTGGTTTGCAATAAAGTAAAAGACAAAACAAAATGTAAATGCTTATCAGTAAGAAAATAATTAAGTTATGATGTATTAATACAATTAAATACTATGCAGACTTAAATGTATGATCTAGATCCACAATGAATGAGTCTCAGAAAATAAAACCAAATGAAAGAAGCTTGCTATTGAAAAGCACAGTATGTCATTTTTGTAAATTTAAAATACTTAGAAAAAGTATTATATGCTACTTACGAATTCATATAAAAGAGGTACAACTGTAAAAACACTAACTTCACGGTGACTCCCCCAAGGAAGAGGAGAGAGGAAATGTAGGGGATATGACAGGGGTGTGAAGGATATTACAACAATCTAAAGTGTTTTATTTGTAAAACAGAACATGAAGCAAATAGGACAAACATATCAACACTTGTTTGTCATATTACTCACCTTACTTTTTGAAAGTTTGAAATATTTCCTAATAAACACCAGGAAAGAGAGAAGAAAGGAAGCTGGCTGCTGCAGGATGAAGTCCACCTTCTCTGGTGGGCCCTCCAAGTCCCCACGATGTGTCTCAGCCTCCTGCTTCAGCCTTATCTTTGTCCACATCCTCCCTCAGACCACACTTGTGCTTTCAACGTATGAATCCCCTGTAGATTCACACGCGGTGCTCCTCCCTCACACCTCCATCCTCCTGCTCCTGTGGGGTCCTCAGCATTTCCTCCTCTGGGATGCTGACCCTCCCATCTGGGCTAGTTGGCTGTTTTTATATCATCCCATACTTAAAATCTTTATTCATTTATCACAGCAGTTTGTACATATCCACATGTATGTGCTGGATAGATTGAGAACATGCTGAGGGCTGAGCTTATGTCTATACCCACAATTCAGTCTAAAACCAACTGGGGCTCAGGGAGTGCTTGTTGAAATAGTTGACTTGACCTCAGGCATGCTCTTGGCCATCTCCTGGTGGGTCACTTGGAGCTGCCATGGAGACCAGTGCTCCCAGGCCTGCCTTGGGCTGGTGGAGGAGGGCTACAGTCACGTGTTACAGGTGAAGGTGCTGCAAACAATGCTGACCTTGTTTCTTCTCATTTGGGGAATGAAGAAGCATTTTTTTAAAATGAAGAATTAAAAAAAAAGGCTTTTATTTCTATTTCAGCTTTGGGGGCTTATAAGAGTCTTACCCTCCACCCTCACAAGTCTGCTCCTACCTCGATTCTTTGCTTTCAAGGACTGGATTCATTTTTTTTTCTGCTCTAGTGATGGAGAGCTAAATCATTGCTGTGGGTCCCTACTCTTAAGTACCTTCCATAATTACATCATTTAATCGTCTGACACTCCTGCGAAGTATATAATCCTGTCTCCATTTCACAAGTGAGTAGACAGAGATTCAGAAAGGCAAAATGACCCCTGCAGCTTGCAGTCATGCAGCAAGGACCAAGTCCAGAAATTCTCCCCAGGGTGGTGTAATTCTGTACTCGGTGCTCTACATCTTCCGACCAGCCTGCTCCCCCCCAAAGCACCCTGACCCTACTGCTCCTCACTGTCAGTGTGGTCGAGGATTGGATCAGCAGAGCAGACATGCTGATAGCAGAGATGTGTCTGAGCCAGTCTGGAGGGAAGGTAGTTAATGACAAGCAGCCTCGTTACTCTGAGGCAATCGCACACAATTAACAGATTTGCTAATTTTATAATTCCTACCTTTCTAATAAACATACAGTTTCATTTCATATATGGGGTTATTCATTTATCAATATGAGATTGCTCCCCTTTGAAGCATAAGTAGAAAAGCAGTGGGAGGGTGCATCGGAGCTGAGCGATGTTCAGTGTCACATGGGCAAAGGCAGAATGTGCTGCTATTCATAAGACTTTGTCAGTGTGCTGGCATCTCTGAGGGCAGAATACTCTATGTAGATGAAATCATTAGCAAAATTGCACAGCTAATTAAGGGCAAATTAATTATAAGCCTGTACATATAGCAACTCATCATACATCATTGGTAAGTAATCGCCAGAGAGTTGTTTGGAACGTATTCATTGTCTTAACAATACCAACTGGACAGTTTATCCTCCATAGATCAGCTTGTTCAAATGTGTTTCTCTCTTTATCTCAGGCTCTGAGAAGTAAATTTCAGGTCGTGATTCCAGACAGGTATCTCACCTCCTGGGTATATCCGGGGAAGAGCTGGAGGAGATGGAGAGAGATGTCCCACTCTCCAGCAAAGGGTAACAAACCATCAAATTGCAAAAATGTTGTAGGTGTTGTTACAACAGAATTCCTTTTCTACTCTTACTTTTCAATACTTACATTTAAAGTATTGAAAAGGACAGCAAAGGAGAGATGACACCTGTTTGGACAAGAGAGTACATCTGGCTGCTTCTAGACAATGCCCTGCAGCCCCATCATACACACCACATGGTGATGATAATATAATAGCATAGAATGGGCACAATTATATTTAAAATGATTAGCATTCTTGCCATGCACTCTCATTAGGTTGGAATGTGACTAGCCTAAATTTGGAAATCCTTTTACAAAGGTTCATGAGGCCATAAATTAAGTCTGCTCTTTGTGGAGTTGCTAGTGCAAAAACAAGTGGTTCAATCAGCCCAAAGACCATTGTATGCTAGTTGGGCTGTGCATGGGGCCAGTGTGGATGGATGTACCTGGCTGAAAGCTTATTTGTGTCTTCTAGTGTCACCCTGAGGTCACTGTGGGTAGGTTAGTGTTGTGGTTCTGCTGGATGGGCAAGGGTGCTGGCAGGACATTCATGGTTACTGACTTAGGAGGGAGAAAAGAGAGAAAGGGAGAGATTGAGATAGAGAATAAACATGGAGAAGGCAGTTATAAGAACAATGTGGATACCTCACAGGACCTGTTCAGTCCTTTCTCTTCCAGGGCCTTGGGGTCTATCTCTCATCTGAGGTCATCAGGAAAGGAAACAAACCGGCTCCTACTGGACGTTGGAGTGGTCTGTGCCGTGACAGGTTCTGGGCTAACTCAGAAGCTAATGGTTACAACTATTTCCTGTGGGACCAGTGGTGACAGGAGCCTCCGTGCAGCCAGGTGGGAAGAGGGAGAGGGAAAGCGAAGCAGCTGTGAGAAAGAACACGGCCAGCTCTGCAGAGACCGGATGGCCAGCTCAAGTCCTCCTGCACTGCCCACTAGCTGTCCAAATGCTAACAAGCATCAGTCTCTCTAAGCTAAGGATGATTGAAAAAGTTATGGGCTGAATTGTGTCCCCCCACCCCAAATTCATATGTTGAAGCCTTAATCCCCAGTACTGCAGAATGTGACTGTATTTGGACATAGAGTCTTTAAAGAGGTAATTAAGTTAAAGTGTGGCCATTGATGTGGGCCTAATCCAATGTGATGGTATCCTTATAAGAAAAGGAGATTAGGACACAGACACGCACAGAGGAAAGAACAGGTGAAGACACAGGGAGAAGGCAGCTGTCTACATGCCAAGGAAAGGCCTTAGGAAGAAACAACCCTGCCAACACCTTGACTTCTAGCCTCTGGAACTGAGAGAGAGACACACACAGAGGCAGAGAGAAACAGAGGCAGAAAGAGACACAGAGAGAGAGAGACAGAGAGAGAGAGAGACAGAGGAAGTGAGAGAGAGAGAGGGAGAGGAATTTATTTTAAGGAATTGGCTCATGCAGTTATGGAGGCTTGCAAGTCCCAAATCGGCAGGGTGAGTCAAAAGACTGGAGACTAAGAGAAGAGCCGATGCTGCAGTTCTGGTTGGAAGGCCATCTGCTGCAGAATCCCTTCTTGCTCAGGGAAAGTCAGTCTTTTGCTATTCAGGCCTTCAACTTATTGGATGAGGCCCACTCACATAATTGGGGGCAATCTGCTTTCCTCAAACTCCACTAATTTAATCTCAACAAAAACCACCCTCACATTTAACCAAAATATAGGCGTCCCAAATTCAACTTCTTCTTGGCTGTTTACTAGCTATGACCAGGCCCAGTTAATCTCTCTGAGCCTCAGTTTTCCTACATGAAAATGGGGAGAATGATACCTATGCTGGTTATCATCTGTTTCCTGATCCCTGCATCCTCCTCCCATCTCTGTCACATGCTCTATGCTATATGTTCTGGAAGGCTGACTTATATGGACTGCTTCACCTGGGCTTCCTTGTCTTCTTGTTTCCAAAACAATAACAGCATTGAGGTTGAGAACCCTTCCCTGCAGTGCTCAGAGCTTCCCGGAAGCTTTTCAGTTCTTCACTCCTAATATAAGCAGAAAACCAAGGATCTTCAGACATCTGACAGAGCCTGTAATATGAAAAAGATCAAAACAAACAGAAAACACACTTAGAGGAAACAGAGACAGGGAGAAGGAAAAAAGCCTGTTCATTGTATCCTCAGAGAAATAAGGGAAGGTAATGCTGTGAAAAAGCAATAGAGGATGTCATAGAAATTTAAGTGGAAAGTAGACATCCAGAGAGCACAAGTCCACATGCTAGGGTTTTTGTGAAATGTAAATATGATGAGCGACTGTGGGGCTGGGCAGGTCCCAGTACTGATTGCTTGTTTACCACTTGGTGGGGGGAGTGGGGCTGCACAAGGTACCTGTTTCTGGACATTCCAGGCACATCTTATTCTGGGTCTTTAGTAGCAATATCTCTGGTGTTCCATTGGTATATTAACTTATCATTGCTGTTATAACAAATTACCACAAACTCAGTGGTTAGAAACAAAACAACTTTATTATCTTACAATTCTAGAGGCCAGAAGTCTAAAATCAAGGTGTGGGCGGAGCCACATTTTTTTGGAGGCTGCAGGAGAGAATCCATTTCCTGTCTTTTCCAGCATCCAGAGCTGCCCGCATTCCTTGACTTCTCCTTCCTCCGCCTTCAAAGCTCATCCCCCAACCTCTTCTTCTGTCACCACATCTCCTTTTTCTGAATATAAACCCTTTTGCCTCCCTCTTATAAAGACCCTTGTGACTACATTGGGCCCACCTTGATAATCCAGACTAATCTCTCCATCTCAAGATTTTTAATGCAACTGCATCTGTAAAGAAATTGTAATTGTGGTGTGTGTGATGGGGCTGTAATTACATCCCTTTTTCCATGTAAGGTAACATATTCCCAGGTTCTAGGGATAATGGTGTGGACATTATGGGAGGTCTATCATTCTGCCCATCATAGTTGGTATCTGTCTTTATAACTCCTCTGTTCTAGATCTCATTCTTGAATCTGGGGACACAGAGAAGAGACTTCACAGTCTGCAGGAGACATGGTCAAATAAGCAGATAACTCTAATGTCTGCAGAATGACACTTTGTGAAGGACTTTTGCAAGTGGCTAAGAGATGGTGCAGACTGGGTCCTTGCCTTCTGGGAGATTACAGTCCAGTGGGGAAGAAAACGTGTGAATGAATGTACCTCGTGGTGCCTCCAGCTCCTACCTAGAAGATGGTTTTACTTTTCCAGTGACTGCCTGTTGAAAATCCCTTCCCAATGGGAAGTAGCCACCTCAACAGTTCCCCAAAGCTTCCAGAACTCTCCAGTCACATGTTTTTGATTGATAAGGAGTCTCATTTCTATTCTTTAAGTTTCAGCCATGTTCCTTTTAAAGCATCAGCTTCACAAAAGCTTCCCTTCCCTCCACCCAGTGCAGGCTGGACTTGTGGCTGTGACTCTTGGTGTGGATGGGCTGAGCAGGGGATATGGGCTGCTCTTGGGCACCTCCCCATCACCTCATGGAGGGAGAGAGAACAGAGGCAGATGGCTCTGACTTACCTGCCCATGCTCATTGCATAGCAAGGTGTGGATCTTAATATTTCTGTGTCTGCCTTTGACTGACCATTGTGTCCCTCAGTGTGGGAGCATTTGTTGGTTACTTTGGGGCCAACTGGCTCAGGCTTGGCCCTTTCTTCTTTACCAAAGCCCCTGCAGGAGGCATTCCCCTTACTCTAGCTTCTCATCAACAGGATTTCTTTGCCTATCAGACAGGCTTCTAGGGTAGAATTCCTTCCATGGGTCTCACCTCATGGAAAAATCAGTCTCCTTTCAGCTCTATCATCTCTCTCCTATTTCTTCACCCCCAATCCAGAAGGATCTGGTGCCCATTCTCAGAGGCTTTTCAACTCTGAGTAAAAGGTGATCTCCAGCCTAGATAGGTGCTGGTGGGCAGGGGTGATGAGGGTCCTCAGAGATTGTCCTAGACCCTTCCTCCCTGGACTCAGCTTAGAGAGTTCCTCCTCCCAAAACGTATATTGCCTCTTGCACAGAAAATGTAAGTCTGAGACCTTGGTGCTCCATCCTGAGTGGTGTCAAGTTCAAAGGGCTCAGCTTATAAGGCAAAGCAACACAAGCTTTCCTCATCAGCTCCTCTTCAAGGATATTAAGAAGAGTTAAAGCTCAATAACAGCAATATTTTCCATGCTCCCTTTTGCAAATCTCTATTTTTTATACCTTACCCTCTCCAGTGTTTTTCACTCACCAAACCTGCCTGCATATAAAACATAAAACCATCTCCTTGGTGTCCACAGCCAGGGAACCCTGCTTCCTGCCCTCTTTTCCATCTCCCAGTGCTGTGCTGGGAACATTGACCTAGTCTCCCACAGTGTAGACTCCTGTCTGACCACTTCCTGCTGATCATCTCCATCCCACAGGCCTGGGAGACCAAAGTCACACAACAGGTGCTGGAGAGCAAGAGTCCTTTGAAAGGCAGAGGTAGGGGAGGGAAAGAGGAAGGGGAACTTGGACTGGCAATTTCAATATTTTCACAGGGGGTTGGGGGAGGGGAAATCTGCGCAGCCCACAGTGGTCATTTCATATTGTTATATGTGCGATAATATGCCTGTAGTATAGAAGGTATATGAGGTAGAGAAACAGGACATAATACTAGTTTTCTCTTAACTGAAAACCAACCTTGCCAAAATATTTCATAAATATTGAATGAACTGGGAAGTGCCTTGAAGTTCTCTGGGTGCTAGGCTGTGCACATGGTAAGCACCCTGATAGACTGCCAGAATGGTAGAATGTGATGTCTAAAGGGGAGGGAAAATACCTGTGGATAAAGAACAGAGCTGTTCTCAAGTGTCGTGAATGTCCATTTCTTGTGTTGACCACACTCTAGTCATGGATTCTTTGGTTCTACCCAAAGCCTTGCCTGTGGAGCTTGGGCCTAATGTCCCCACAGTTCCTCCTCCCCACCCCAACACCACAGTCCTCTATGTGTGCCAGAGGCTGGGCCTTCCTACAGTCTATTTTTCTCTGCTCTCCATTGCATCCCCAAGTTAGAAAACACCTGGGTTGTAAGGCAGCACTGCATAGGATTTGCTCTTAGAGCTATCTAATGAACGGTAAAGGGTTCTATAAATGACGGTGCAGGGTGACTGAGAGCCTGCTCCAAAGGACAGTAAAACAGGTGCCATAGAAAATCGTGAGTCATTGTCCAAGCTCCCTGAGCCACTGGTTTCCCTGCAGGACCACAGCACAACCACACAAGCTGTTTCCCCAGATTACCACTGAGACAGCCTGCTCTTTGTGGAGTGATGCACACACCCATCAGACTGTCCTCAATTTTGTACTTGCTAAGCAGTGCAAGACCATCTGCAGGGGATATAATATTCTTTACTACCCCAGTGACAAAAGGAGTCGTGGAGAATGAATGAACAATTTTTGTGCTGAGCCGTCACCGGTACGTCTCCATTTGGGCTGGATTCATAACATTTATAATGGGATGGAGCAGAGAAGATCTACTGCTCTGGTAAGAAGGTCAACAGCTGTCAGCCACCCTTTATGATTTCTTCCTTTGAAAAAAAAAACATGTTTGGAAATGTCTCACTTTCATTTTCTCCTTCTTCATTCGTACTAAATGGCTCCTAGCATTGCTGTGTATGCATTGAAGCACCTCAAATTGTCCCCACTCTACTTCTATAGTGCCATAGTAGTATTTTCAATAATGCTAGACAAGATAGCAACCTGGCATTCAGAACTCAAATTGTCCATCTTTCCTTTCCCTCCTAGAAAACTAGGCAAGCACATGCAAGAGAACAAGACAATGACGCTGGAAATGGGTATTTAGGGAGAACAATGATAAATTACTACAATGGATTATTTAATAATTTATTAGGAGATTACACCTGCATTAGCAAATTTGAGCCTCACCAACACTTTGTAAAATTGACAAACCATGTATTGATGTTCCTCTTTATAAGGGAGGAAATACCCAAGATCACGTGGTTATTAAGAGGCAGGCTGGATGGAACTGGGTCCAACTACAAACCCAGGACTTTTGCTCCTATTCTCTGTGAGAACCAACTTGGCAAAGATACTACTGAGAGGGTTTTATGACAACTGAACATACTTTATACAGAACTTTACTAAATAAGCATATTCATACTACACAGAGTATCTAAATGGGGTGTGTGTGTGTATGCGTGTGTGTTATATGGATATTTCAAAAATCAAACTACAGCTTTCTGAACTGTTGACTGACAGACTGTTTTACAATTTTATTTAACTCTTTAATGTGTGCATGTTTGTTTCTCTAATATAGCAGGAAGACAAATCAATTGGTCCAGAGAAAGAAGCTGGAGTTTGTATCCAGCTGAAGTCCAGCTCCTGACATGAAGGCCAGTTGGTCACACAGCCTGATGTCATTTCCTCTTCTTGTGACCACTGAGTGGACCCATTAAGACAGGGACCTGTGGGCCTCTGCAGCTCTCTGGGGGATTTCATCAATGCAGGGCTGTGTCCTAGGCACAGTATGGTGCTGTCCACATAGCAAGTGGTCAATACCTGCTGATGTTAGTTATATTCCAAGATATGAGGACTGAGGTGTTTTCCTTCCTCTAGTTCCTTAAAGAATAATATTGTATAAAGAGTCTTAACTGAAGAGGAGACTATCAAAACTCTGAGAAAAATGTATATCAAAGAGGAATAGAGTAGTCTGACATTTAGGAGTTAGCCAAGTCTTGCAGTTTTAGACACAGTGAAGCAGTGCTGAAAGGCAGGCTTTGTCTTCCTGGCTTCAAGGTTTTACTCTCAGAAAGAAGTCTGGAAAAGACGCCACCAACAGTAGCAAACACATTTGTTCTGATATGATTAAGAGATTGTACTTGTATGGGTATATATTGTGTTTAACTTGCAACTTTTTCCCTTAATTAGTGGCTATCCTCACTAAATATTGTTAGAATATCAGAACTGATACTAATTAACTGACTGCCCAGTATAGCTGAGGGACACTGTCGGGGGGGAATCCTAATACATGAAGTGCCCAGCCCAGAGGCTGCTCTCCAATCTCCACAGGCAAGGCAGAACCAACCACAACAAACACCCAACCAGGGAAATCTCGCTTCCTGTGGGTCTCAAATTCCACTCCTCCTCCAAGAGATATCAAGTAAGCTTTCCTGCAGAAATGCTTTTCTCCAGCTGCCCAGTGGGTGTCCCAATGGCCCCATTTAAATCAGGCAGACCAAAATAACATCCCAGAGGTTCAGGTCATTAAATTGTCACTGGAACCACAGCCCACAAAGTAAGCCCAGGAACTATGTGCTAAACCTAAACAGGTGCTAAACTATACGATTTAAATAGAATCCAGTTTTCTGCATTACAGTTAAAATGTCTAGGATACAATAGAAAACCACCCACCATAGCAACATTTAGGAAAATCACAACTTGAATGTGAAAAGGCAGTCAAATGATGCCAACAGTAACACATCAGATGTTAGAATGATCTGACCATGATCTTAAAGCAGCCATAGTAAAAATACTTCAAAAATATTCTCTTGAAACAAATGAAAATCTCAGTAAAGAAATAGAAGCTATGAAAAGATAATCAAATGGAAATGATCACATTGTACATTTTAAATATATACAATTTTATTTGTCAATCGTACCTCAATAAAGCCTAGAAAAATAATACGAGAAATCAAATAGCAGAAATTTAGAACAAAACCTCCTCATGGGGCTTAACAGTAGAGTGGAAATGACAGAATATAGAGTCAATGAACTTGAGCACCTATCAACAGAATTACTCAATATGAATAATTAGTAGTAAACAGACTAAAAAATAAATAGCTAGAGTCTCAGGGACATGAGGGATAATAATAATAATAATAATAATAATAATAATAATAATAATAATAATAAACCTATCCTTGGTACAAAGGATACAAAGTCCCAGAAAGAGGGGAGAAAGAGTGAAGACAAACAAGTATTCAAAATTATAATGGCTGAAACTTCCTAAATTTAGTGAGACACAAATCTATGTAATTTAGAGCAAACCCCAAACAGGATAAACTCAAGAAAACCCATGCCAACACATATAATAATTAAAATTCAAAAATTTAAAGACAGATATGGAAGCAACCTAAGTGTCCATCAACAGATGAATGGATAGGCAAGATGTGGTATATAAATACAATGGAATACCACTCAGCCATAAGAAGGAATAGAATTTTGCCACTTGCAGCAACATGGATGGACTTGGAGGACATTATGCTAAGTGAAATAAGTCATACAGGGAAAGACAAATACTGTATGATATCACTTATATGTGTAATCTAAAAAATACAACAAACTAGTGAACATAACAAAAAAGAAGGCAGACTCACAGTTACAGAGAATGAACTAGTGGTTACCAGTTGAGGGTGAGAGGCAATATAGGGGTGGGAGAGTAGAGATACAAGCTATTGGCTCAAGGATGTATTGTACAATATGGGAAATGTAGCCAATACTTTGGAATAACTATAAATGGAAAGTAACCTTTAAAATTGTATAAAAATTAAAAAATATTAAAAAAAATTAAAAAGTGAAAAAAATGAAAGACAAAGGAAAATCTTAAAAGCAGCCAGAAAGAAATTATACATCACCATTAGAACAACACAAATTTGAATAAAAGTGCATACCTAATTAGAACACATGGAGATTAGAAAAAAGGTGTTACAATGTTTTAAAGTAAAAATTTATTTTCACGTAAAAATTTGTACGTGAACGTTAATAGCAGCTGTATTCATAATAGCAAAAATTGGATAGAAGCTAGACATCCTTCAACAGGTAGAATAGTTAAGTAAACTCAAACTGTGGTACTCCAAAAAAGAAGATGGAGAAGGAGGAAGAGGCAGAGGAGGATTAGCGGGGAGAAGGAGAAGTGGATGGGGAAGGGGAAAGGCTATTGACACTTGGATGCATCTCAAAGGAAACATGCTATTTCAAAAAGAAAAAAAAAGTCAACCCCAAAAGGTTATGTGTTGCCTGATTCCATTTATATAACGCTTTAAAATGACTTAATTTTAGAAATAGAGAACAGATTAGGGGTTGCCAGGGGCTAGGGATGGATTGGCAGAGGGAAGTGGCTGTGATTATGAAAGGGAAACACAAGGTATTCTGTGGGCATGTAACTGTCCTGTATTTTGACTGAGGTGATGGATACACAAACCTATGGATGTGTTAAGTTTGTATGGAACTAAAATGCAACACAGCACACACACACACACACACACACACACACACACACACAAATAGTAAAAATACACAGGGCGAATCTGAATTGGAGGATTGTATCAATGTATGTATCCAGGTTGTTATACTGTAGTATGGTTTTGCAAGATGTTACCATTAGGGGAAACTGGGTAAAGAGCATATGGGATCTGAACTGTCTGCATTCTTTCTTTCTTTCTTTTTTTTTTTTTTTATTGTGGTACACGGGCCTCTCACGTTTGTGGCCTCTCCCGCTGCGGAGCACAGGCTCCGGACGCGCAGGCCCAGCAGCCGTGGCCCACGCTCGTGGGATCCTCCCAGACCGGGGCACGAACCCGTGTCCCCTGCATCGGCAGGCGGACTCTCAACCACTGCGCCACCAGGGAAGCCCCTCTCTACATTATTTCTTATTATTTCTAATACATGTGGAGTTATAATTATCTCAATATACTTGTCAATTAAATAAAAGTAAATCCACAGATACTCTGGACAAGAAATAAACATTTTCAGCACCTCAGCCAACCTCCCCACAATTCATTCTGATCTTAACCTCCTTCCTTGTTCCAGGTAACAGCTATCCTGATTTTTAACCAGGTGTTTAAAACTTTTAACAAGATTTTAACAATTTAAACAAGGATTTTTAACTAACAATCAGGTAGTACTTGTCTCTGCCTCCTTTCTCTCAACTTTATGTTAATGAGATATTATTCATATTTATAATATTTAATTGTTTATCCGTTTGGATAGTTTAGACACTTGGATAGTTTCCACACTTGGATAGTTTCCTGTTTGGAGCTCTTGGGAATAATGCTGTTATGATCACATTTGATGTGTCTTTCAGTACACATGTGCATCTCAGTGAGTACATACCTGGGAATCAGATTGCTAAGTGATAGAGTATGTTCAACTTTAATAGGTTCTTCCAAACAGTTTCCCCAAGTTGTAGAGATTTACACCCCGATAGGTTTGTTTAGAGTTCTGGTTGTTCCATATACTTGATAATGCTTGATGTCAGTCTTTTTAAAAAATTGTTTTATTTAACATCTTTATTGGAGTATAATTGCTTTACAGTGTTGTGTTAGTTTCTGCTGTATAACGAAGTGAATCAGTTATATGTATACATATATTCCCATATCCCCTTCCTCTAAAAAAAAAAAATGGTTCTGATGAACTTAGGGGCAGGACAGGAATAAAGACGCAGACATAGAGAATGGACTTGAGGACATGGGGAGGGGGAAGGGTAAGCTGGGATGAAGTGAGAGAATAGCATCGACATATATACACTACCAAATGTAAAATAGATAGCTAGTGGGAAGCAGCTGCATAGCACAGGGAGATCATCTCAGTGCTTTGTGACCACCTAGAGGGGTGGGATAGGGAAATGGGAGGGAGACGCAAGATGTCAGTCTTTTTAAACTTCAGCTTTTCCAATTCCTGTGTATTGGTATCTCAATATGGTTTTAATTTGCTTTTCTTGAGAATAAATAACATTGAGCAATTTTCATGTGCCTTATAACTTTTTAGTGTTTTCTTTAGAGAAATGTCTTTTTATTGACCATTTGGTTAGGTTTACCTGTCAAAGTTTACAAATTCTTTACATATTCTGTATATAGACTGTTTTTGGTTATATGTGTTGCAAATAATTTCTCCCATTTTGTGACTTGAGTTTTTACTATCTCTTTTACTATCTTCTTTTAATGACTCAATTTTCTTAGTCTTAATGAAATCCAGTTTTATCGGTCTTTTCCATTACACTTTATAAGATTATTAAGATTATTCTTAATCTTGTTTAGAAACTCTTTGCTTACCCCAAGGTCATGAAGCTATTTGCCTTTATTATATTCTAAAAATGTTATTATTATTTACATTTAGACATAAGTATATTGTGTGAGGTAGGAGTATTGTTATCCAGTTTACCCATCACTATTTACTGAATAAAACCTATTGTTTTCCCAGTGTTCTTTGTTGCCAACTTTGTCACGCATCAGTTTTTCATGTGTCAGTCTGTCCTTGACTCTTTATTCTGTTTCTTTGGTCTGTTTATCTATAACATATTTATTGTAGCTTTTCTGTAAGCCTGGCTATCCGGTAGTTTTAATCTTCCATTTTCTTTTTTCTTTTTTCAAGAGTGTCTCAGCTAGACTTGCCATTTTAAGGTAACATACAAATTTTTATAATCAACCTGTAATTTTCCAGATACTGCAAGTATATTGATTAAGATGTCTTCAGATCTATATTTGAGGAGAATTTATATTTGTACAATACAAAATCTTCCAGTCCATGTGTGGAGCTTTATTTATTTGGTTATTTGTGTGCATTTTGTTGGTATGTTAACTTGGCTAGGCTGCAGTCCTCAGCTATTCAAACACTAATCTAGGTGGTGTTGTGAAAGAATTTTGCAGATGTAATTAAAGCCCTAAACAGTTGACAGTCAGGGAGATTATCCTGGATAATCTGGATGTGGTTTATTGACTCTATTGGAAGCCTTTAAAAGCAGGGCTGGAATCTCCCCAGGAGGGAGGAGAAATTTCAACTGGATGATAGCTTCAGCCCTGTCCATGAACTTCCTTTCCTGATTGCCTTTCCTACAGATTTTGGACTTGTTTAGTCACTATTGCATAAATGAATTTCTTATAATATATCAAATATATATTCAGTTCTATTTCTTTAGTCAAACACAGACTGATAAAGCCTTTTAAAATTTCAGTGAAAGTTTCCTAATTTTCAATATGTAGAACTTGTACATATTTTGCTGTATTTATGTATTTTATGTCTTTTAATACTATTTTTATGGTACCATTCTAAAATTACAGTACATTCATTGTGTACTATAATTCTTCTGGTATAGAGAATTACATTTGATTTTGCGTCCAGTTATTCTGCTAAATAACTTATAAATTCTATTAATTTATCTGTAGGTTACTTTGTCATATCACCTGAAGATAATGACCGCTTGTCATCTCTTTTCAAATTCTTAAAATTTTACTTCTTTTCCTGCCTTAAGTTTACTAAGTAGAATGCCCCATATAAGAAGACTGAATAGCAAGAATCCCTGACTTTTATCCCTGCTATCAGAAGGGAACTTTCAACATTTCACAAATGAGTATTATATCTGTGTAGAGTTTCTGTAGAAACTCTTTACCAGATTATGTTCACTTCTATTCTTTGTGAAGATATTTTTTATTATAAATGATGAATTTTATCAAATCTATTGACATATTGTATAACTATTTCCTTTATTTTGTTAATGTAGTTCATTATAATGATTTTTGAATGTTGAACTGAATTTGAAGGCTTTTTTTTTTTTTTTTTGCATTCTTGGAATAAAATTATTGGGTTGACCAAAAAGCTCGTTCACGTTTTTCTGTAAGATGGCATGGAAAACCCAAACGATCTTTGAGCCAATCCAATACCTTTATATAATAGTTATAATAGTTCTTTTTATATTTCATTGAATTTGGTCCACAAATATATTGTTTAGGACTTTTGCATTTGTGTTCATGAGACATATTTGCTTGTTATTTTCCTCTTTCGTAATGTCTTTGACAGGTTTTAGCATCCAGAGTATTTTTCTTTCATAAAATTAGTTGGGAAGGAGTCTTTCTTTTTCAGTTCTCTGAGAGAGTTTGTATAAGATTGAGACTTGCTTTATGGCTCAATATATGGTTAATTTTGATAAATACTCTGTGTACCTTTGAATGGAACTCTACGTTCAGTATTCTATGTTTATGAATCAAATCAAGTTTGGTAATATTGTTGAAATTTTCTGTATACTGGTTGATATTTTAATCAATTTGTTTTATCCATTACTGAGAAAGCTTTCAATATACTTATATATATTTCTATTTCTACTTTTAGGTCTGTCAGTTTTAGCTTCATGTATTTGAGGCTATGCTATTACGTGCATACAGAGGTGCATTTGTTATATCTTCCTGGTGAATTAAAACATCTTTTTACTCTTTTTGTCTCTAGTAATGCTTCCTGCCTTAAAGTCTACTTTGCCTTATATTAATATAGGCATATCAACTCTCTCTTGATTTGTGTTTGCATAGTATTTTGCAGCCTTTTTCTTTCAATCATTTTGCATTCTTACTATTCAACTTGAGTCTCCTACAAGCAACATATTTTTATTATTTTTAATCCACACTGATGCTCTTTGCCTTTTACTTGGAAAGTTTAGTTCACTAACATTTAGAGTAATTGTTGATATATTTTCTTTCTATTTGTTCCTCTACTTCTCCTTTCTCATCTCTGTTCTTTCTCTCTTTTTGTCTTACTTTAAATTCATTTTTACTGTAACACTTTCATCATATTTTCTTGTTAGTTATATGTTCTTAATTATTGCATTAGCAATTGCCATAGAGACTACAAGATTAATTCCAGACTTATTAAAGTTTAATAAAATTAGTCTTTTTCACTTTGTGGACAGTACAAAGGCTTCGGAGCACTCAGCCTCCTGCCTGATTCCTATTACATAGCTCTTCAGTGTTTACATTTTCTGAAATGTAGTTACGCATCTCAGATTTTTGGTGTTGTGTTTGTTTGTATTAATTAGTCAATAATCACTTAGATTTATCCTTTGTGCTGCTCTTCATTCTCTCCTGCATCTGAGGGCGGTTAATTGCATGACGCTTATGATTCTTAATGACCCCTCTATTGACTTTGGCCTTGGGCAGTGGGATATAAACAGATGTGATTATACTATGTCTGGGCAGAAGCTTTATGCACGATTGTGAGGATCAGCTCCACATTTCACTCTTCACTGCTTCCATAAGAATCCATCACGTTCCTGCTAAGGGCTGTTCTTTCCTATCCCATCACTGCTGATGAGTAATAAATTTGGTTGTGTGAGGTATTAACTTTGTTATGCAGAAAAGATAGTTAGTAAACTGAGCTTCCATTTAAGGACATTTTCCTTCTACCTACAGAACACCTTTAGTGCAGGTATGCTGGGAAATTTGAAAACTTTTTCATTTCACATTCACTTCTTTTGCATTCTTTATTGAAGTATAACATAAATACTAATAATTACACAGATGGATGAATTTTCACAATGGTAAATACACCTTTGTAACCAGGACCCAGGTCCAGAAGCATAACACTATCAGCATCACAGAAACACCCTCCTGACGCCTCCTCCTCGGTGGTGGTAGAAATTTCCAAATCAATGGCTACCCTGAATTTAAATACCATACATTCATTTTGCCAATTTTTGAACTTTACATAAAGGGACTCTTACAGTGTGTATCTTTTATCTGATTTATTTTGCTCATGAATCTGTAATATATAATTTTACCAAGTTTTACATCTTTAATATATTAGGCTATTTCTCTCTTTCTTTGTACCTCTTCATCCTTGCTGGGACTATGTCACTTTTTAAAATACTTGATTGTTTTGTTACTTTTTCTTTCATTCATGTGTTTTGTGACTACTGTTCTTCTCCTGCATGTCAGGCGCTATGTAGCCAACGTGAATGCAGACATAACCAGCACGCTGCCTTGGCTTTAGTAGGCTCACAGTCTAAGGGGCCCGCAGGTAAATAAGTAGTGTGATAACTGTCACAATTGAGATAACTATAAGATCCTGATTATTATGTAATAAATGGATAAAGGAATGACAAAATGAACTGTTTCCTATGTCCATGGCAGTCCAAGTCAATTATTAATTATATCATTATGAGCACTTACGTACTAGGTACCTGATACTAGTCTAAGACATAGCAAAAGTTATGACTTCTAACTTTGCAGTGGGGTTAGCACACACCCGGCACAAATAAAACAATAAGTGAATGATGTCAATCAGTGATGACTGCTGTAAGTGGAGTGCAGCAGAGTGCAGTGAATGAGAGGCACTTGGCGGGAAGTGCTGAGGCTCTGATGTGGTAACAGTGTAGCTCAGTCAAGGACAGAAAGGTCAGTGTGGCTGTGTCCTCATGACCAAGGTGAGTGTCATGGCATGAGACCGATGAAGCCAATGAGACCCACATGGAAAGTTTTAAAGGGCATAATGGGGAGTTTGATTTTCATTCTAGGTTTAAAGAAAGCCAGTGCACTCCTTGAAGCTGAAGGTGTAGAATCAAAGAAGGAGGATGCTCAGTGTGCTCAAAGAAAGAATAGAAGTGATAATCCAGGGGACAATGAGTCTCTAGTCTTGCTGCAATTTCAGGTACAAGAAATGGTGGCAATAAGCCTGAAGAGACAGATCGTGAAGGGCCTTGAATGCCAGGCTCAGAGTCTGAGACTTTACCCAAAAGGGCAACAAAATTTACTGAAGGATGAAATATGAGAAAGGGACATGAGCAAAGAGAAGTTTTGGATATTGAACTGAGGGTGTGTTAAGCATGGCTTAAAGGAAGGAGGACACATATTACCCCTTAGACCTGATAAGGCTTGTGCTTAGCAAACTTGTATATTTGATAAGACACCTTAGGAAGAAAATTAGAGAAAACATGACCGTTTTGCCTTCAGACTTCCTGTTTGCAGACCCACTGTCTGTGAAGCCTGATAAATGTGGACCACATCCTGAAGGGGAGGTCTGTGAACAAAGGCACGGGAGTGGGAACATGGTCTCAGTTCCTCCTCCTGTTCTCTGAGGCGTGGTTCTTGATCATTCTTGTCCCTCTAAGAGAAGGCAGTCCATGACTGTTCTTTCTGTGCTGTTTATGGAAGAGGCTGAGTTAGGGTGCAGAGTGGACCACATTGATGGTTGGAAAGCCTGAGTGAGGAGGAATTGGAATTAAACACAGTAGAGTGGTGGCTTCTGAGCAGGGGAGGGTGTGGAAAAATGGATATCTAGGAAAATTTGCCTGGCAGTGGTAGGCAAGATAGCTATAGAAGCATCATTTTGATAATGGAGCCAGTAAAAAGCAGTAGGATTTAAAAAAACTCATTACTTATAATGTTGGTCTTCATTCAAAAGGGATGATATAAGTACCTGAATATTTATGTTTCTAAATATGGAGAAAGCATAGTTCTCAGAGGGACATAATGATATTTTTGAGTTTTAGCCAGAAAGATATTATATGAATTGAAATAGTTTCTGTATATATTATCACATTTTATTCCCATCACCCCTAAGAAGTAAGAAAGTGCAGGCAATAGTCTCGTCTTCAGAGAAGGAAGATAAGCCAGCGTTTAAGCCCTTTCCAATAGTTGAGGATGGCCACAAAGCTTAGAGGACAATGGCGGGAATCTTTTTAATCAGGTCACTGGGTCTAATTCTACAAGTGGGGCTAATTCAAGTCCATATGAAGGCCTTGACTCTAAGTTTCAGCCCTGTATGTCCAATAGAACTTTAGGCCATAATGCCAATGTTCTGTACCTCAGCTGTCAAACACGGTATCTACTGGCCATATCTGGCTTTTGTAGGCTTGAAACATGGCTGATGTGACTAAAAAATCTTATTTTATTTAATTTTAGGTAACTTAAACTTACATTCACACACCTACCTGTGACCAGTGACTCCAGCCGGAGCTCACTGCTCCTCCCTGGACTGTCTCCTGGGCTTTTACTCATCCATCTGTCAAATCTTGGGTTGCTTTTTCATGCTCATGGACCAGAGAAACAGCTTTTTACTGGGGAGAAGGAGGAGGCATCAGGATACTGGTTCAGAGTCTTTCAAGGTGCATTTGATATGATAAAAGGTCTCTGTAGTCACATGCGGTTGAGCAGCTCTGAGTTAAACAAAGGTAAGTGAGGTCTTTACTGAAGGATATTTTTGAGACTTTTCAATGCTAATGCCCCTTTTAAAACCAAAAGAGAAGAGATTCAGTAACTATAGGCACATTTTCACAGGACAGATATCATACCAGGAAGTATATTTTAGAAAACTGGCTTTGGAGAAAGAAAACGTGTCTGAGCCACTTACTGGCTATGTGACCTTGAACTACTTCTTTATTTTGCTTATCTTCAGTTCCCTTATTCACAAAATGCTAAAAATATCTCCTAACTCAGAGGGTTGCTGTGAGTATGTGCTTACTTAGAGGTGATTAAGACATGGTCCCCCCCCGTTAAGTGAGCCCAGGTCTGGCTGTTAATCATGGACATGAACTGTACAAAGATGTGCAATTCTAACAGAAATGACACAAAACCTGCTGATGGACAAAAGGTTTTAAAATCTCTCCTTTCACCTTCATTCTCTCTGACTTACCCAGAGATATGCAGTTTCCTGAGTGGGTTTGCATTTATGAAGTGTTGTTTCCTTGAGCAGTCTGCATTGCCCTCCCCTACTTTTGTAGCCTTCTTGATATGGGTCTAAATATTCCTTGTCTGGTTTATACCATTGAATTTTAATGTTTGGATGTTGAGTAATGCAGGAACAGCTATTGACAAAGGAAGGACACACAGTTTGGCAGCCCCATACTCCCAATCACTGACAGAAAGGGGTCTTGTGTTTTGAAATTTGACTCACTGCAGTTCTGTGTTTGGCCAATGAATGGAAGCCTGGAAGGTAGAATATTAAGTCAAGGAGGATTATTTCTGACTCTTAAGATCTGATGGAATCTTCCTTGCTAGATTTTGGACCGTGAGACATAAATGTCTGTTATTTATGCCACTCAGCCTATGATATTTTGTTATAGGGGTCCCAGGTGACTAAGATAACCACCTTAGAGAATGCCTTTTTTTGTTGTTGGCTGTGATTGTGTCTGATGATTCTCTACATAACCAAGTAAAGACTATGCATGTCCTGGCATACAGTAATTGTCCAATAAGTGTTGGTGGAACTGCACTGTGGGGCAAGCCTGGGCCTTCCACACAGTGCAACACATACTTTTTACCGCCTCTGGACTCATATCGTGGCAGAGCAACTACGTAATTGGGAAACGCTTGTTTTTGAGAGAAAGGGCAGAAAGTAAAGCCAAATAGATTGGTTTTACACGAAAAAGACCTTTCCCCCATGAAAGGTGGGAAGGGGCTATAGGAGTACGGACACGGAGATGAAGGCCTTGCATAAGAAAACAGGTCTGTGTCTACAGGGGTCGGCCACAGGGGGGATGAACTAGATCCTTGAGGTGTGGGGTTCACCAGAGCCCGTTCTCAGGGCAGGGCTGCTTCTCTGATGAGTCAGGGCTGGGACCTGCCAGCTGCCCTTCACTCTTTCACCTGCTGCCCCAGCCTGTGAAGTTATTTCCCCCATTTATTTTGCTTTTCCTTCACTCTGAAAGAAACCCTGTTACTTTAGGGCCGCAGTCTGGAGAACTGCTGGCCAAGCTGTCTCTGATAGCAGAGACAGGGGTGTGGAGTGTGGACTGTCAGCAAAGTAGGATTTCCCAGGACAACCCTGGAGAGAGAGAGAGAGACAGACAGAGAGAGAGAGAACGAAGCTGGCAGCTGAAGTGAGGGTACCTGAGTCCCTGTGAGGAAGGTGAATGCTCTTTGGGGTACACAGTGTCCTTGGGCAGCTCTGGGGAATAAGCCAGCAGAGCAGAGGGCTCCCCGGCACCCGCGGCTCAGCAAAGCATGCTGAAGAAGACACGCTAGACTTCACTGCCCCACACAAAGGAGAAGTGGAGTGTCTGCATCTGCCCATATCCCAGAAACACAAAGCAGGGGTGACTGTCAGCACCCCAGGTAATCAAGGTGGCCGCAGCCAGACTCCCCATCCCCCTACTGAGCCAGAATGGAAGAGGAAGGAAAGAAACTGCAAAGGAAGTGCTGCTACTTTGGGGCAAGAGCTTCTGAAACCTGTCCTGGGACATGTGCAGAAGGGAGGGCCTTGTCCTGAAGTTCTGTGATCCTCCAGCAAGCAGCCCAGAAAACCATGCTACTGTATGGAACATTCCTTGGATTTTAGCAAAAGTCAGGTTGCCATCGTTTTTTCAAAGTTCCCAAGAGGTGCGGTGGGCTCTATCTCCCATCATGGTGTCACCTGAGGTGTCTCAGGAGTGCAGCCAGATCGATTATTGCCGTTGCGACTAGGCAAGACTTATAATAATGAGTTAGGTCAAGTTTAATAATACTTACAAAACATCATGGCTCCGAGACTTTACCAGGATATCCTGATAAAGAAAACCGGACTTGTATGAAGGAAGGTTGTGTGGCAATGGAAAGGGTCTGTCTGTGCTGTCTATGTTCAAATTCAAATTCAAATTAATTGTTGAATGAAATGTGAGGTCTTCTTGAAGATGTTCAGCCCCATAAGCCTCGACCTCCTCATCTGTAAAACTGGGTGGGGCTGTGCCTGCCCCACATCTTTTTAGACAAATTTTGTACAGATCTAGTGTGAGGATACTCCTTTGTTTACACAATATTTGTTCACGCATTGAACTTGGAAGGTAACCCACTTATCTTGGGCAATAACATACAGTTGCATAAAATTATAAACACTTTCAGGTAGGATTTGGAATTCATCTTGTTTAGTAAAGTGAAAAAAAATCATTAAAAAATCATTAAAGGGATTTTAGTCAAAAACCAGGATTAGTGGGATCTCTGGTCCTTTTTACATACAACAGATTACTACAGCTCTTTGTGAAGTATTTTCTAAGCTTCATTTCCAATCAAACACTCAAACTAGTAGTTTCTAGGTTCAGAATCATTACACCATTAAAGAAAGAGGGGTCACCACTTCCGTTCAAGTCAAGAAGTACCTTTGTGGTATATCAAGTATTAAACATAACCCCTCCCCACACCCCCAAAGAAACTGAATGGCCAAACAGGGAAGAGTCCACAATGTAGAAGAGGCTGTGTCAGTAGCAAGTCCCTGGTTTGGAGTCAGAAAGCTCCACGATCTAATAATGGCTTCACCAGCTGTGGGACTTCAGGCAGGTTCCTCCATATCTCTGATCTTTCTGCACCATCAGTTGTAAAATGAGGATGATAATGGCTCACAAGCCTGTTGTGTTACATAATATAATGGTTTTAAAAATGGTTAATTTTTATAACTAACAAATATATTGGCATAATGCCTGGCATCTAATGAGCATGCAAACATGACCTCACTTCACTTGTATATTAGTGACCTTATTTTTAAAATGTTTGTGTGCCAATTTTAGGACCCAATGGAGGAGAAGAGCTGTCATCCCATTTGCACATCCCTGGGCACACTTGCCTTTGTATTCAGTTTCACTTGCCGATGGAAGCTCAGCTCATGGTGCACTCTGACCCTGACTGCTTTCTCAGCCATCTGCCTATGTGAATGGGGGTATTCCCTATTACCTACTACATTTGCTTTGCTCAGGCCCACAAAGCTGAGTAATAAATAATAGGATATTGATGGTTATGGTTGCTGACAAATGCAGGAGATAGGATAACCCATGTATGTCTGATACTAAAACTACTGAATTTCTGTCTTATGAATGTCTCTCAACCTCTGTATTCCTCCCTCTTTCATTCTAGAAAGGGAGTTCTGTGAAATAATAGGTTATAATCACAAATGCCAGTTCTGACTTATTCATTTTTGGTTTTCTTAAGGGCAGTCTACTATTTCTTTAGAATAGTAGCAATAACACTGATAACAATGATAATAGCACTTTGTAGACATTTGACATATTTATACTGTATGATACCCTCAATTGCCACTATTTATTATTCCCATTTTATGGATGAAGAAACTAAGGCTCAGAGATGTTAAGCAGTTAACTTCAGACTATTCAGCAGGTAAAAGGCAGAATTTAAATTCAAATCTAGCTCAGTTTGGTGCCAAAGCCCTGTGAACTTTCTCCTGTACATGGACCTCCTTTTTGGTTTGGTATTTCCAGTCTCCTGTACAGGGTCTGATTCTAAGTATCTGTTAAATGAGTAAACGGATGAATGGCTGAATGAATAATGGATGGTTGGAGGGGTTTACTTCAAACTCCTTTTGTAACCATGATTCATTGAGAGACACATTTTTTTTTTTTTGGCCAAATTAACACATTTTTCTCTTGCTTGGTCATGTATCCCCTTGGGACAAATGACTCTGATGGGCTAACCTACTTTTTATGCTTCCCAGCAGCTCTTGCCAGGTGGGGAATTAACTGTTTGCATCTGCACTTAGAATACATTCTAGTTGGAGAGGCAGAGCCTGGACAGGAGGGAGAAGAAATGGGCTTCTGCATTGCTTTCCTCTCCTGCAATGTTTGCAGGAATCTGGAGATTAACAGAGCATGAGGGAACTTGCGTGGAGAAATTTACTGGCAGGCATGATAACAGGAAGAAGCCCCTGTCCCCAATAACAGCATAGAGCATGTTGGAGGGTTCCTGCCTGTACAGAACTTCCCTGACTCAGGGACCTGGGCAGGTGGTCTTCTCAGGCTGCTGTTTATTGAAAACGGGAAAACAAGGCAGACTCAAGTACAGACGCAGTTACCACCGTGAGGGTCTCCTACCCCAAGAGAGAATAGAAAGTCTAGATGTGAGTGCCTGGAAGGTGCATGAAGCCAGGGCTTCATAAACAGCAGCTGTTTTAATGGATCTTCCCATCAGACGTGAACTCAGCCTGGCCGCTTCCTCCACTGCTACAATGCTCTTCACCCCCAGAGCCCCAGTCTCCCACCCCCAGCAACTTGCTCAAGGTCACAATATTCAGATACCCAGCTGGTGCTGGAACTCAAGGCATCCACTCTGTCATCTGTGCTTTCTAACCCTGACCGAGGGCTGCTCTGTGCCCGGTGCTTTCCCGAGCACTTTACACAGGTAATCTCATTTCATAGCCATGACTGCCCTATTTTTACAACAATTTTATGTACCAAAAAACTCAGACTCAGGTAAAAACACACCCAGGTCACATCGTTGGCAAATTGTGCCTTGAGGTATGGGCCCATGTATGGCTGAAACTTTAACCTTTAGTCACCATTTGTGATGCTCTTTTCCTGTTGTGCCATCTTGCTGTTAGGTGACAAGGTCTTTGCACTTACCTGGCTAAGGTCTGGGTCACCAGCTGCTGGCACCCTCAGGTCCGAGACATCTCAGCAGGGAGTGGCCTCTGCAGGGACCTTCTGTCTATTTCAGAAGCCTGTCCTGTTAGGTCCTCCTGGTTTTCTGCCGGGGCTTCAGAAAGATCATTGCAGGGCCTCTGTCTGCCAAGAGCCTGAGAAATTCTTGGGTGCTTTTTGAGCCCCCTTTAATTAAGAGACAGCACCAGAAGTTGCTAGAGCACTGGACATCTATCTTTGACTCAAAGGTCGCCAGCTGAGGGACAAGGGGATGAATCAAAACATTTAGGGTCAACCTTTCACACTGAAAGTCATCCACAGCCAATGAGTGATTTCATTTTGAGGAACATGTGCTGTGTTGTACAGACAAAGACATGCAGCTTTTCTTATTCTTGTTTTGACACTGAATCACAAACAAAACCTTGTCTACATGCATGCTATTTAACAAAGGATGGAGCGCAGGGGAAGGGTTCTCACTAATGGCTTGTTCATTAATTTAAAACAGGTTTGTAATCATAAGTTCATTCTCTAAATCTGTTTCTGTTTTGTAAATAAGTTTATTGTACCATTTTATTTTTAGATTTCCCAGATAAGCGATATCATATGATATTTCTCTTTCTCTGTCAGACTTACTTCAAGGACCTACTGTATAGCACAGGAAACTCTGCTCAATATTCTGTAACTACCTAATTGGGAAAAGAATGTGAAAAAGAATAGATACATGTATATGTATAACTGCATCACTTTGTTGTACACCTGAAATTAACATTGTTAATCAACTATACTCCCATATAAAATAAAAAGTTTAAAAAAAAGATTAAAAAAAACAGGTTTCTCTCAGATTCTTCATTCATTCATTCAGTCATTGATAAAATATTAACCCAGCATCTGCTAAGTAATTGATAGTGAACTGAGGTTATGGTTATAATCATCATACCAAAAAGAAATGATTCTTGTTCTTGTAGAATCAGCCTGGTTGAGAGATAGCCAGTAATTAAAGAACACACTTGAGTGTAAAATTTAAAAAGTCCTAGCCAGGTGTTTGGCCTAGTCAGGTGGGTCAAGAGAAGCTTTGTTGAGAACATGTCTCTTCAGCTATCTGACTTAATTAAGTGAAGAGAGGAAGGAAACACTCCAGATAAAGGAAGCAGCATGTGCAGAGGCCCTGTGGCAGGTAGGAGTACGCTGATTAGGAAAGACCTAAAGATGGTGAGTGGGTGAGGCAGAGAGGCCCCCAGGAGGCTGAGGAAATGGGGGAGGAGTGATGGACCAGACAGAATTTGGGCACCATATTCAAAGGGTTGCTTTGTTTTTTTTTTTTTTTTTGTTGTTGTTGTTTTTGCAGTACGCGGGCCTCTCACTGCTGTGGCCTCTCCCGTTGCGGAGCACGGGCTCCAGACGCGCAGGCGCAGCGGCCATGGTTCACGGGCCCAGCCGCTCCGCGGCATGTGGGATCATCCCGGACCAGGGCACAAACCCGTGTCCCCTGCATCGGCAGGCGGACTCTCAACCACTGCGACATCAGGGAAGCCCTGCTTTGTCTGTTTTTGTTTCTTATTTTTATCCATTAAAGGGTTTTTAGCAAATCATTGGCATTGTCACATGTGTTTGTTTGCTTATTTTAAATATTACTCTGGCTATGGTCCAAAGAACTGATTACAAAGAGTCAGAGAGGATTTGAGGAAACCAGTTTAAAGACAGTTGCAGCCGTCCAGGGAAAAAGGAAGGTGGCTTGGACCAGGTGGTGACGGTCTTGACAGTGAAGAAAAGAGGACAGATGTGCAAAATACTTAGGAGATAAAAACCATTTATGCAAATAGGGGTTTGGCTTGAGCAGAGCTCCCACCAGCCTCCTGAGCAGCTTGAAGCCAGGGAGAGACTCTGCACACTCAGATCTGGCCTCCAGGTAGGTCTGCAAACTAAGCTCCAACCCCTGTTCTCTGCATGGGTGAAAGCTTTTGGTTTTACTTTTCTGCAGCTCGTCTGAGCCCCTGTGAGTTACAGCAGGCTGCGTGCAGGGTATAGTCCCTGTTTGGCCTTAGTTTCCTACTTTGCTAAATGAGGAAGGAGGACCAGACTTTATTCAGCTCTGTGGCTGGCAGTTCTTATGTGGCCGGCAGTTCTTATGACCCATGTGCATTTTGAAGGCCTCATGGAGATGCTTGTATTCTTGACTCCTAATGTTCACTTGTTAACTGTAGCCCCTTATACATCAGGGATGGGTTTACATTCCTTTCCACACTTCTCAGTGGGTGCACCATGAGCATTTGCTGATTCGATTTCATTTGATTTGACTTGACTGTTGGCTTCAAAGCCAAGATTTGAACCAGACAGACTGAGAAAACCTGGCAGTCTTGACCTGTGTTCTGGCCTGTCAGTCACTGCAGTGGGATATGGTGTGAGCTAGGTCAGCATGCATGAAACGGAGGTGGGTGGTAAGAAGAGACGGGTACCCCTTAGCTGATACAGGCAGAGGGGCGTCCACAGGATCAACCTCTTAATTTTTATACTTGGATTTGTAATGCATGCACGTGGTTAAAAGATCAAACAGCCCTAAGAAAGATCACAATAAAACAGCTGACCCCTCACTGCATAACTCCCCAGCCTTCAGTTTCAAGATTTTTGACTTTCTTCTTGCCTTTATTGTCATACTTCTAAATATAATGCCAATACTACTGCTTTTGTACTTATCATCTTCATGTATCATTTGTTGATACATGAGGTTAGGATTTAGCCCTCTCATATCTCTCACCACATCTCTTTCCTGTTTCTTTACCCTCAGAGGCCCCCCATCTTTCCAACTGAGTTGTATCACTATTTTTTTGTTTTACTAAATCTATGTTCACAAATGAACTTATTTACAAAACAGAAACAGATTCATAGACCTAGAGAATGAACTTACGGTTACCAGGGAGAAGGGTGGGAGGATGGGGAGGGATAGTTAGGGAGTTTGGGACTGACATGTACCCAATACTATATCTAAAATGGATACCCAACAAGGACCTACTGTATAGCACAGGGAACTCTGCTCAATACTGTGTAATGACCTAGATGGGAAAAGAATCTGAAAAAGAATACATACATGTGTATGTATAACTGAATCACTTTGCTGTACACCTGAAACCGACACAGCATTGTAAATCAACTATACTCTAATATAAAATAAAAAGTTAAATGTATGTTCACTGTACCCCACACTCATCCATACTCATCCAAATTGTGTTTAGGTGCACAGGTCCTGGGTCCTAGACATCAGCACAGGGAACTGGGAGAAGCTGAAACAAAGAGGAATTTTACCCCCATCCTCACTTTCCCTCAAACTCCATTGAATTTTCATGCACATGTTGTTTGGGAGATGGCACTTTTTCTAAGAAACATGCATTATCTGGGTTCTATCTGAGGAATATCTTTTTTCTCTTCGATCTGTGGGTGTGAAGCCAATATTGTGATACTTGTATATGTTCTGTTAACTGTTTAACTCATTATAAAAATGAGGCAAAAGGGAATTCCCTGGTGGTCCAGTGGTTAGGACTCCATTGCAGAGGGCACAGGTTCCATCCCT
The DNA here is from genome assembly GCF_964374135.1 of Grampus griseus. Classification (NCBI taxonomy): domain Eukaryota; kingdom Metazoa; phylum Chordata; class Mammalia; order Artiodactyla; family Delphinidae; genus Grampus; species Grampus griseus. The sequence goes on from NC_139001.1 coordinate 110,769,868, forward strand.
GGTCGGCGAACTAAGATCTCGCATGCCTCACTGTGAGTCCAAAACCAATGAGGCCAGGGATTATGGGATGATCAGCTCAGCTCTGGACTTGCTGGAGGAATGACACCCTTTCCTGGCTGAAGACAGTTCATGCTCCAGCTGTTGAAAGAATCCTGACACTCTCCAGATGTTAAGGATTTCTCAGCATGAGAATAAAATATGAGCTCTAAATCTGAGCAGAATTTGAAGTAGGGGGATAACATAAAATTCTTTGGATATTTTGCTTCTGGGAAAAATGTAAGAGACATGTTTTCCTATTCTTTTTGCTAAGTAAAACTAAAAATCTTGGATGTTATATAGAAAACAAACCTAGGAAGCCTCTGAAAAGTGGAGAGAAGAGGGTAGCCTGGCTATGCACCTCAGACCTGAGGAACAACATGGTAGAGTGTCATGGAGATTTCTTTCTTTCTTTTCTTTTTTTTCCCCTCATATATCCCAGACTTGTGAAAATCCCAGCGGGCACAGACTTATGTCCTGATGTGCCAATAATTACCTTGAATGTAAATGGTTTAAGTATGCCAATTAAAAGACAGAGATTAGAAGAGTAGATTTTAAAACATGATCCACCATATCCTGCCTGCAAGAAACTCACATCAAATACAATGAATTAGGCAGGTTGAAAGTGAAAGGATAAAAAAATAGGTATCATATATATACTAATCAAAGGAAGACATAAATGGCTATGTTAGTGTCAGATAAAGTAGACTTCAGAGAAAGAAAATTACCAGAGACAGAGAGAGACATTATACAATGATAAAATGGTCACTCAACCAAGATGACACAGTAATCCTAAATGTGTTTGACCAAGCAACAGAGCTGCAAAATATATAAAGCAAAAACTGATAGAACTAAAAGGACACATGAACAAGTTGACGATTATAGTTAAGAGATGTTAAGATTCTTCTGTCGGGGCTTCCCTGGTGGCGCAGTGGTTGAGAGTCCACCTGCTGATGCAGGGGACACGGGTTTGTGCCCCGGTCCGGGAAGATCCCACATGCCACGGGGTGGCTGTGCCCGTGAGCCATGGCCGCTGAGCCTGTGCGTCCGGAGCCTGTGCTCCGCAACGGGAGAGGCCACAACAGTGAGAGGTCCATGTACCGCAAAAAAAAAAAAAAAAAAAAAAAAGGATTCTTCTGTCATCAATTGATAGAACAAATAAACAGAAACACAGAAAGGATGTAGGAAAACTCAACATCAGCAACCAAGAGGATCTAATCGACATTTATAGAGCATTCTGCCCCCAAATAGCAGAATAACATTTTTTTCAAGTGCACATGGGATATATACTAAAATAGATACTATCCGGGGCCATAAGACAAACTTCAGCAAAACTTAGAAAAATTGAAATCATACAAAGTGTGTTCTCTGATCACACTGTAAATCACTAACAGAAATAAAAGTATAGTTTCCAAATACACGGAAACTAACAACACACGTCTAAGTAATCCATAGTCAATGTCTCATAGGAAATTTAAAAACACACTAAACAGAAAGAAAATGAAACTACAACATATGAAAATTTGTGAGACACAGCTAAAGCAATGCTGAAAGGTAAATTTATAGCATTAGATTCATACATTAGAAAATAGGAAACATCATAAATCAATAATTTATTCTCCAATCTCAAGAACATAGAGAAAGAACAAAATGCATCCAAAACAGATGGAAGGAAGGAAACAAAAAAGGTAAGAACAGAAATTAATGAAATTGAAAACTAAAATAATTGGAAAAAACAACGAAACAAAACTTACTCTTTGTAAAGATTTTTTAAAATGAAAAATATGTTGCAAAACTAACAAAATAAGTGAGAAGTTACAAATTGCTAATATCAGAAATGAAACAGAATATATTACCACATTTCCTGCAGACATCATGGGGATAATAAAGGAATGCCACATAAAATTCTACGCACATATACAAGTTAGACAATTCTTCAAAAAACACAAAATACCACACCTCATCCAATATGAAATAGATACTGTGAATAGCTGTGTAACTATTAAGGAAATTGAATTCTTAATTTAAAAACTCTACTCAAAGATCTCCAAGCTCAGATGATTTCACTGGGAATTTTTCCAGACGTTGATAGAAGCATTATCAAATCTAGACCATTTCTCATGGATTATGGAAGAGGAGGAAACACTTCTTGATTCATTTTTAGGAAGGTAGCAATTACACTGATTGCAAAACTAGACAAAGACAGTTTAAAAAAAAGAGAGAGAAAACCATAGACCAATAATCTTCATGAATATAGATGCAAAACTTCTTAACAAATATTGAAACATAGAATTCAGCAATATATAACAAGAATTATATACCATGACAAAGTAGGGTTTATTCCAAAGACAGAAGGCTGGTCAGATTGATTTGAAAATCAATCTATGTAATCCATCATGATATTAAGCTAAAGAGGAAAAATCACATGAGCATATCAATCAATGCAGAAAAATGGTTTCTGCATTGATTTGCCAAAATGGTTTGCCAAAATCCTTTCAACACCCTTTCATGATTAAAACAAACAAACAAAACAAACAAACAATCATGTCTTTCAGTAAACTAGGAATAGAGGAGAACTTAAATTGGTAAAGAACATCTACAAAAACCTACAGTTAACATTATCCTTATTGGTGAAAAATTGAATGCTTCCCCCCTAAGATTGAGAACATTGTAAAATTGTCTGCTCTCATTACTCTTATTCAGAAAGGTGCTGAATGTTCTAGCTAGTACAATAAGGCAAGAAAAGGAACTTAAACTTATATAGATTGGAAGGAAAAATAAAATTGTCCCTATACACAGATGACATAATTGTCTATGTGGAAAATTCCAAGGAATCTACAAATAAACACTAGAACTAGTAAGTGAGTTCAGCAACATCATAGGAATCCAGATAAGCATACAAAAATAAATTGTACATATTAGCAATAAACACATGGGCACCAAAAATTAAAATACAACAATTTAAATCTGTAAATCTAACAAGGAAATGAAATACTTAGTTGTATTTCTAACAAAACATGTATAGAGCTTGTAATTGTGAAAACTACAAAATATTGATCAAAGAAACCTAAGTAATATCAAAGAAGGCATTCATGAATTAGAAGACCCAATAGTAAAGATAACAATTCTCCTCAAATTGGTATACAGGTTTAACCCTGCTGTTTTCAAAATCCCAGCTATAGGGATCTTTTGTAGCTATAAAGATCATTACAAAAAATTTATGGAACGGCAATTGAACTTGAGTGGTTAAAATGATTGTCGAAAGAATAATCAGCCTACCCAATTTCAAAATTATATAGCTCCAGTAAATACTGTATGGTCTTAGAGGAATGCTAGATACATATAGTTAAATGGAACAGAATAGAGAACCAAGCAGTAGACCCACACAAATATGTCCAACTGATTTTTCACAAAAGTGTAGGAGGAATTCAATGGAGGAATGATAGCTTTTTCAACAAATGGTGTTGGAGAAATCAAACATTCATAGGAAAAAAACAAAACAAAACAAAACTTCACCTAAGTCTCACATCTTATACAAAAATTAACTTAAAATGGATCATGGGCATAAATGTAAAATTATAAAACTTTAGGAAAATCACAGGAGAAAATCTTCGGGACTTAGGGATAAAGAGTTCTTAGACTTGACACCAGATGTACAATTCTGGGGAAAATGATAAAGTGGGCTTCATTAAGATTGAGAATTTTGCTTTGTGAAAAATACTGTTAAGAGGTGAATGAAATATCGCAATCCCCAAATGTTACACATTATATGTGATTCCATTAATGTAACATCTTTTGAATGATAAAATTATAGAAATTAAGAACAAATTAGTGATTGCTAAGAGTTAAGGAGGGGATGAGGGTAGGAGAGAGGTGGGTAGGGTGTGGTTATAAAAGGGCAGCCTGAAGGATCCTCATGGTTATGAAAATGTTCTGTATCTTGACTGCATCAATGTCAATATCCTGGTTGTAAAATTGTTTTATTGTTTTATAAGTGATCATGTCACTTGAGGAAACTATGTAAAGGATACACTGAATCTCTTTATATTATTGGTTACCACTGCATGCAAAACTAATGTATATGAAAACTTTTAATTAAAAAAATATCTGGACATTAATTTGAGAAGAAAATTGGATTTTGGAGATTGATTTCTTTAAACTTTTTTCCTGGGAACTTCATACTGAGAGGAATTTTATATTCAAATTTGGGGCATCTATCAATATTTTGTTGGCATTTTATGACTGAAATATCTCTAGGTTTTTAATATCATTATAAAATTTTGATGAGCTATTTTGGAATGGTAAATAGAAAAGCAGATTCATTTACAGTCTTGGGTACAGAGTGACCTTGGAATTAACTTCTATTTTGGAGTCTTCTGGGGACAAGGCCCACACTGCCTGTCAACGTTCACAAAGAAGTGTTCTCATATATTAGGATCAGGACTGTATCGAAAGTCACATGACGGGCTGATGGTAGGTTCATGGTATGTCCATTATGTTAATACAAAAAATATGATGATATTGGGGGTGGGTATGATGTGGAAGCAGTGCCCATTGAGTGGAGGAGGATTCCTAACTGCAAGTTTGAGAGAAGCAGTTGAGTATTCCTAACTCAATCCTTCTACTCTCCTTCTTGGTGCTTCATGTGGAAATCTTACTCTCTGTTCCTCCCCGCCATGGATTCCACAGGGGCAGCCCCCTAGGAGAGGCACATGCAGGTAGAAGTGACCTTATGAAATTCTGGAAAAAGACACAAGACACAGAAATATAGATAATGGCAGTTAGAAACTGCTGAGCTCATTAGAACTGCTAAGGTCAGAGGCACAGGGGTGGGTGACATAGAGCACCTGCTTCAACTTATCACACATGCAGAATACATCTAACCATTATGTATTTATCTATCTATCTACCTGTCTATCTATCTATCCATGCATCCATATATCTATATCTATCCATCTGTTTATGGGTCTGATTTTCTTAGACCTAGCCCAATGCCTGGCACAGTGAAAGAACACTGTGTATAGAATGAACGAAAGAATGAACCTATGGGTGAAGTAAGGTAAGGATATCCATTATGATTAATTTCATATATTTTCTCTCTGGCAGACTTTGGCGGGGGCGTCTGTAGGGCATAGAGAAAGGCAGTAAGCTTTCTCCAGGGATTTTTTCCCATGTAGATGAAAGAAAGGAGAAACATTTAACAAACTTATCTTCGTTGATTAATGTGGTAATTAAAATATTGCCTTTAAATTTTGTATCATAGTATTATATTTAAAGAGTCAGATTGTTCTATAAAGTTGTCCAGAAAAGAGTAGTCCCTCTTCCCAACATTTCCCCAATTTCCCCTTCTCCAGAGGCAATTGATTTACTTTGTTTTAGCTGTTTTCTCTTTCTGTTTTTATTTTGGTATTTACCTCTGTTTCATTTAATACAATGCCTTTATTTCTGCCTCAGTTTTTCAGGTTTAGGCATTGTGCATTGGCCTTTCACTATATCACTAGAAGAATATTTGTTTCTTTCACCACGCTTCCTCCTGCCATATACCTCCCTTCCCACCCCACCCACTCAATTATAATTATTGTAATTATGCCAGTGCCATCACCAGGTAAACCCTGTAATTATATACCACAATTGCTTCTTCATTCCAAACCACTCATCTTTTTCTTTCCTTTACCTTGGAATATTTATTTCTCTCTCTCTTGCTGTCTTTCTATCTCTATTTTCTATACATTTATTATAAATTTGGCCCCAAACTATCCTGAAATGTTAAGACAATTCAGTTATTTATAAATCTTATCTTCATGAAGAAACCTCTCCCAGAGCCCTTTCCAGGCTGTATTGTTGCCCTCTAAGCTTGGTACATAGCTGTTGTTTTTGTGACCTTCATTTCCCATTATACTTGGAATTCCCTTCAATTTACTGGTACCCACTACTCTTTCCTGCATCCTTATGCGGGCATATCTTAGAGATGTTGCAGACTCAATTCCAGACCACTGCAATAAAGTGAATATCACAATAAAGCAAGTCACCCGAATTCTCTGGTCTCCTAGTGCACATAAAAGTTATGTTTATACTATAATGTAGTCTATTAAGTATATAATAGCATTATGTCTAAAAAAACTCTATACATACCTTAATTAAAGAATATTTTATTGCTAAAAAATGCTAACCATCATCTGAGCCTTTAGTGAGTCATAATATTTTTGCTGGTGGAGGGTCCTGCCTGGTTGTTGATGGCTGCTGACTCCTCGGGGGGGTGGTGCTGAAGCCTGGGGTGGCCGTGGTCACTTCTTCAGGTAAGACAACAGTGACGTTTGCTGCATCAATCAACTCTTCCTTTCACAAGTTATGGTTGTGCTGTTTGATAGCATTTTACCCACAGTAGAACTTCCTTAAAATTGGAGTAAGTCTTCTCCAAACCTACCAATGCTTTATGTAACATTATAAATCCTTTGTTGTCATTTCAACAATCTTCACAGCATCTTCACCAGGAGTGGATTCCATCTAAAAGAAAAAACCACTTTCTTTGCTCACGCATGAACAGCAACTCCTCAGTCATTAAAGTTTTACCATGAGACTGCAGCAATTCCGTCATATCTCAGGCTCTGTTTCTAATTCTAGTTCTCTTGCTATTTCTACCACATCTGCAGTTACTTCCTCCACCAAAGTATTGAACCCCTCCAAGTCATCCATGAGGGTGGGAATCAACTTCTTCCAAACTCCTGTTAACGTTGATATTTTGACCTCTTCCCATGAGTCACAAATGTTCTCCATGGAATCTAGAATGGTGAATACTTTCCAGAAGGTTTTCAATTTACTCTGTCCAGATCCATGAGAGGAATCACTATCTATGGCAAACATAGCCTTTTAACCATAGCCTATTTAAGAAAATGTATTTCTTTTTTTTTCTTTAACATCTTTATTGGAATATAATTGCTTTACAATGTGTGTTAGTTTCTGCTTTATAAGAAAATGTATTTCTTAAATAATAAAACTTGAAAGTAAAAATTACTCCTTGACCCATGTTCTATAGAAAGGATGTTACGTTAACATGGATGACATGAAAACAATGTTATTCCTTGTACATCTCCATCAGAGTTCTTGGGGGACCAGGTGCATTGTCAATGAGCAGTAATATTTTGAAAGAAATCCTTTTTCTGAGCAGTAGTTCTCAATAGTGGGCTTAAAATATTCACTAAAACATATTGTAAACAGATGTTATCCAGGCTTTGTTGTTTTATTTACAGAGCACAGGCAGAATGGATTTAGTATAATTCTTAAGGGCCCTAGAGTTATTCAGAATAGTAAACGAGCACTGGCTTCACTTAAAGTCACCAGCTGTGTTAGTCCCTAACAAGAGAACCAGCCCATCCTTTGAAACTTTGAAACTAGACATTGACTTTTCCTCTCTAGCTATGGAAGTCCATAGCCTCTAGCTATGGAAGTCCTAATAGAAGGCTGTTTTGTCTCCACTGAGAATCTTTTAGTGTAGCCACCATCATGAATTATTTTACGTACATTGTCTGGATAACCTGGTGTAACTTCTACACTTCAGCTTCAGTTGTGTACACTTCTACACAACTACACTTCAGCACTTACTGCTTCACCTTGCACTTTTATGTTATGGAGACAGCTTCTTTCCTCAAACCTCATGAACCAACCTCTGCTGGCTTCAAAGTTTTCTTCTGCAGCTTCCTCACCTCTCTCAAGCTTCATAGAATGGAAGAGAGTTAGACCCTTGCTCTGGATTAGTCTTTGGCTTAAGGGAATGTTGTGGTTGGTTTGATCTTCTATCCAGACCATTAAAATTTTTTCTGTATTAGCAATAAGGCTGTTTCACTTTCATACCATTTGTGTGTTCCCTAGAGCAGCACTTTTAATTTCCTTCAAGGATGTTCCCTTTGCATCCACAAGTTGGCTAACTGGCACAAAACTGTTTGTCCAGTTTTCGGCCTATCATGGCTTCTGACATGAGTTTCTTACTAAGCTTAATCATTTCTAGCTTTTGATTTCAAGTGACAGACATGTGACTCTTCCTTTCATTTGAACACTTAGAGGTCATTGTAAGCTTATTAATTGGCCTAATTTCAATACTGTTGTGTCTCAGGGCATACGAGGGCCCAGGAGAGGGGGAGAGATGGGGAAACAGCTGGTCAGTGGGGCAGTCAGAGCACACACACACTTATCGATTAAGTTCACTGTCTTATATGGGCACAGTCTGTGGTGTCCCCAAACAATTACAATAATAACATCAATGATCAGTGATTAGCGATGATCATGACAAATGTAATAATAGTAAAAATGTTTGAAATACTGTGAGAATTACCAAGATATGATACAGAGACATGAAGTGAGTAAATGCTTTTGGAAAACTAGTGCTAATAGGCTTGCTCGACTCAGAGGTGCCACAAACTTTTAATTTGTAAAAAAAACCCAAAACCGCACAAAAAACCCTGCCTATCTGTGAAGGACAATAAATCAAAGTGCACTAAAGTGAGGTGCGCCTGTGTTTTCCTTTCTTGGTCTCCTCCCATGCTATGTAGAATGTATCTTTCAGTAGCTTCCTGAGAAAGAGTGCTTGGGCTGTCATTTTTTGAAACTCTGTCTGTAGAAAACCTTATTTATTCTATCCTTATATTTTAGTGTTAGTTTACTGAGTATAGATTTGTTTCAAAATTTAAAAGATCCCTTTATTTTCTTCTATCTTCTATGGAGGTTGTTGAAAATCCAGGATACATTTTATTCCCTGATTCTGTTGTATTTAACCTTGTTTTTTTCTGTCTAGATAGGATCTTTACTTTGTCCTCAGTTTCATGATTTTGTGCTTTGTGAATATTTGATTTTATTCCCTCTGTGGGCCTTTTCAAACAGAACATTTGTTTCCTTTGGTCTGAGAAATTATCTTGCATTATTTCTTTAATAATTTCTTCCTATACTTTTTCTCCATTCTCTTTTCCTGGAGTCTCTATTTTTTTATATGTTGGCTGTGCTGGGCTGGTTGGTATCTTCTTCTTCATATTTTCCATTCCTTTTTGCTTCCCTTCTTGGGAAATTTCTTCAGCTTTATATGCTGAACCTTCTATCATATTTTTATTTCTGCTATCTTATTTTTAGCTTCTACAAGCTATTTTTTCTTCTCTGCATATTCAATTTTGATAGCATCCTACAATATCTTCTAGCATCCTACAATATCATTACTGAAAATATTTATGACACTTCGGTGGTAGTGTTGTTTCCCTGCATAGTTTCTATTTCCTTTGATTTTTTTAAAAAAACTCTTTCTCAGTTTTGGTCTTTCATTTTCACATTAACCACATTCCTTAATTATCTAGTGATAGTTGGTTTTCTGATTACATTTAAAATGAGGCACTGGGAGGCTGACTGAAGACTGGAACATGAGTGGGGTTCTCCATTTGTGGGGTTCACTGCGAAATGACATATCAAGGCATTTCCTTGGAGAATCCCCCAATGTCGTCATCTTCACGTTTTTTTTTTTTCTCTTGGATTAATCAGATTCTCTAGAGAATATATATTTTGATTTCTGACTTGGAGTGTAGAGACCAGAATTCTGAAAACTGTGTGGATAAAGGTTTGGTGGCGCAGGTGGGGGGTCTCATCAGTTCTTCACGTGACCATTTACTTAACCCTTTTCAGAGCAGGAAAGCAAAGAAAGAGTGTTAACTAATTTAGCAAATCCACAAAAGCTGGTTCTTAAACCCCAAATGGGAAAAGACATAAATTACTTGGGATACACAGTAAACTAGAAAGCTCAGAATCTTATGGCATCTGTTGTCTCTAATTGTTGGGGTAAAAGCAAGGCAGGGAGACTGACACACCCAGCAGAGTGAGGCAGCGGGCCTCCCAGGCACCCTCCCCACCCTGGCAGAGGACTGGAAAGTTCTCTTCTGGAAGGGGACAAATGTTGACAAAGTCTGCAGTCAAGAATGGCCTTGCCCCTGACACCATTGACCTCTCCTTGGTTTCCCTCAGGACCTTGCTCCTTCCCCATCATTGTGAGGGACACTGCAGCGGCAGAATGTAAGTCAGTGCTGCGTTCATGCCCCTGTTGACCTGCACAGAGCCTTCACTGGGTAGACTTTTATAGACTGAGTATTCCCTTTCTAATAAATGACTTACTGATGTCAAAAACTTATCAGATGTTTAAATACCTCTCCCTGTCCTCTCCCCTAGCATCCTCTAACCCTTTTGGTATGTGTCTGTTACAAGAAGTACTGGGTACAGACTTGAGAGGGTTTTCTGTAACAAATAACACAAAAGGAAACAAAATGCTTGCAATGTTTCTTAACATGGAAACGTGATAATGTGTTTTCAAAATCATGAAGGTCAATCCACACATGAACATGAAAACTTGGGGTTATCCCAAGACAGTAAGCCACAATAAGAATAGTGATATCTTTGCCATGTTTTCTAACATTGTTCTATTATTATAAATAACAGGGGCTCATAGTCTTTACCAGACAACATGTGTTGTGATACCAAAAACAATAGAGCATTTTCATCTTTTATATTTTTAATATTTATCTTTTAAGTTTCTTTAAATGAGTGGCACTAATCTGACCCTCATTAAGTAAAAATTGCCTCATACTTATGATCCTTTTGCAAAACACACTAAAAGCCTATTTTTTCCTTTTCTAAGACTGTTTAGCCTTTCTTAAATGACACATTAACAACTCAAAGCATGTGAAGAAAAATATTAAAAATACAGCTGTATTTTATGGAAAATCCTTTCTGTACTATTTCACTACACAAATCTAATATTTTTTCTTAGGAAAATTTATATTTTATTGTATAAGTAATGGATGTAGCAAATACCTAAACCCCCAAAAGTACAAAGAAAACAGTCAAAGATATCCATTATTCCACCTCTCATGGGTAGCCTATGAAAGTAGCATTTTGGTTTTCTAAAACTTTTTCTCAAATGTATATGCTGCGTTTTTAAAAGGGGAATGATTCTATAAGAACAATTGTACACCTTGCTTTTTTTTTTTTTTAAATCAACAGTATACCCGTCCTCCACATCACGAAATGTGTTTAACCATGGTTTTGTACCATTATTTATTTACTAATTCCCCATGTTGGAGGTTTAAGTCACTTAAAGTTTGTCACTATTATAAATGATGCTGCCAGGGACATCTGCGTGCATCAACCTTTGCCTACATTTCTGATTCATTCCTTAGTATAGATTCCTGGAGGTGGAATTGCTATTTCAAAGATGCTATAAATAAGGTTCTGATGCATGTTTTTGAACTGGCTTCCAGAAAGTTTGCAGGAGTTTTTCGTGCTCTACACAATACCACCAGAAAGGCTACTATAAAAGCACTTGCTGGTGCTGGTGACAAGTTCCCTCCTACACAGAAAAGTCCACATCAGATCATATAACATTTCCCTGTCAGACCTTGGTCAGAGTCAAGATATTTGCAATGCTTGGCTTTTGCCAGACCAGCTTTGAAGGTTTCATCTAAAGTCCTTTCTTTTAAAATGCCTGTATTTGGCATTCTACCATGTACCTCTCCCTTTTCCTTGCCAAATAAAGTGGCTTCATGGCATACAGAACCCATGAAGGTGGGACTCTGAGACAACCTAAAGAGTAAACAAAGATATCTCTATAAGTTCCCTCACTCACTTGTCCATCTGTCCATCCATCCATTCACCCATCCATCCATCCATCCATCCAACCTCTCCGTGGGGATGGGTATTACTCTGGATACAGGGAATGATGAAAACAAAATTCCAGCCCTCACAAGCTCTCAATATATAAGGGAAGACAACCATCTAATTATTTCCTTTGTCATTTTCTACTATATGAATAGATCATGAATTTTTATTGCCCTGTGTGAATTCAATCCTCTTTCACTGAATAACTGGGACAACAAATTGTCATTTATTGAGGAGGTGATCCCCCAAGTTTGACACACTTATTCCACAGCCTTGTGCCAACTACAAGAGGATGATGTTACCACATCCATTTCCCAGAGAGGGGAACTGAGGCTCAGAGTGTGCAAGTTGCCCACAGTCGCCATATGGCTTCGTCCACCACAAAAGTGCCCTGTTGCCCTGGTCCTCCTGCTGCTGCATCTGGTGATCAACACAGCAGGGACAGGCCATGGGACTCAAGCAAGCTTAAGTTTCCTCCAGATTAATTCAGCTTCTTAAAATCAAATTAGTAGCAGCTCCCGGCGTAAGTGCCCTAGAAATATAGAGGTGGCACATGTGAGCACAGAGACTGATGCCGGTTTCCAAGACAGAAGGCCAGGGCAGCTGGGTGAGGTGCATTCCATCTGTCTGGGGAGTGGGAATGTGAGAGCATCCTCTGGGTCAAGTGACAGCTGCAGAATGGAGCCAGGCTTAGAGGTCTTGAAAGACCCCCCTGCCAAGCTGCTGCCCAAGTTGAAAGCCTACAGGGCTAGACTCCAGGGGCAGGAGCTGAGAAGGGCTGTCATAAAAGAGGCAGGAGGCAGAGGAACTGCAGGTCCTAGCAAACAGTCTTTGAGGCCCTACCAGTTGTCTTCACGTTGAGGCAGCAGCATATGCCTTTGTCCGTGGCTTTCAACTTGGGTGCAACAAGGAGACCTAAAGGCCAGACCTGAGTGAGAGCAGGGCTATGGTTATGCTGCTGCCTCTGCTGGGAGGACTACTTGGAAGAATACGGGACTGAGGAATTAACGCCAATGACTTTTTGTCTTTCTCCATTTAACAGCGGAGCAATATCAGGCCTAGAAAGATCAAGAAACCCGCCCAAGTCTCAAAATCCTAGTGAGTGATGTGCTTGAGATGTTGATCCTACACATTACGTCATTTCTTAGGAGGAAAAGTAGTGTTAATTCTTTATTTACTTCATTTATTCAGTTATTAATTTATTCAAAAATATTGATTAAACACCAGCTGTCGACCAAGCATGGCCTGGTCCTGGCTCTCTGCCGACGCATTAGACCAGCCTTTGGGCTCTGCCCCCAAAGAAGTCCAGGCCTGGGTGGATCCGTCTTGGCATGGATGTAGCACATGAACTGGCATTTTCTGTGACAATGAACACTACTCACTTTTTTAGAGTAAAACTTCATATTGTTACAAAATTATGTGTGTTCCAAGAAAATCACAAAGCAATAATAAAGAACTGCTCACATTCTACCTTTAGTTCTTACCAGTCCACTGTGGTTTTATTTCCAGCCTTAATATAGGTTCAACCATATAAAATTGCAGGTAGGTCAAAATGGCTAAATAGCAATCTCAGATCACTCAGCGCAAGTAGAACCAACCTTGAGATATTCCCGGAGTGTCTCCTAGGATGGAACAGAAATGCTGGCTCACGTGTCTTCATCTTCAAGGTGGTAAGTGAGAAGTTTCTCAAATGTTAAGACCACCTCGCATGCTACGGACATAGAGGAGATTGTGCCTGCCCTCAGGCTCTTACAGGATAAAAGGGAGAACTGGAAGTTGGCTTGCAGGTGTGTCAGCTTCCATCACCTTTATTAAAGGAGAGAATTAATAATCACCAGCATCCCTACACACACATTCTAAAATGGTAGGGCCCTCACCGATTCCTCTGGGAGTTTTCTGCACAGTCAGCCTGTCCATCAGTGCCTTTTGTTTATTTGTTTGTTTTTGGATAGCTAAAGCTGGCGCTTCTGCCAATTTAAAAAGAATAACATTTATGGGATGAGCCCAGCCCAGCTCAGTCCTTGGCAATGACTTAACAGTCTCCCTGAGCTGATTCTGATTCAGCCCAGCATCAGTTATGCTGCAGGCTTATCAGAGCGTAGCTGAAGCACACTTATATGAAACACTAAAAAGGTTTAAAATGGACATGTCCAGTGGCTTCTCCTCGTTAACACGCAGGGTCAGATTACCTTAACGGGACAGAGTCCCTGGGGTGAGCTTCATAAAGGTGAAGGACTTGTGGGTTTAGAGCCTCCAGTCTCTATCCGACCTGGCTTCACCAGGACACATGCCCTTGGGCAAATCGTCTTCTCTAGCTTCAGACTCACAGAGTCAGCAAAGTGCACAATGCGTGTGTTTTGCACATGCTGAAGTCCTCCGTGTTGTTGACATAGCTGCAGCCAGATTAAAATAATGTAACCTACTAGTCATGTACTTCTTCCTCCAGAAAAAGAAAAGGAAAAGGGACTAAGCTTGAATTTGTAAAGACCAGGGCATGTGGAGCTGCGTGGGTTTGCATGCAAGTTCCCCAATATATGAATGTTTCCGTCGGAAGTCTTAGTGATCACAACCTTGCAAGAGGGTTACAAGTGTGCCAGAGACTGTGGGGTCAAAGTCAGAGGCAGGTTTAATTATTGTTTTTCTCTGTAGGTGTTCCCATGAAGAACTGTGCTCGAGACACGACACCCCAAGACTCACACCATACTCAGCAAAGCACCCCATCAACTCACTTCTGCTACTCACTTCCTTAGGCCCACCACATGCAGGCCTCTTCTGGCCTGTCCTCCTCTTTCTGCCAGCTCCCTCACAGCCCAGCATGGAGCCTCAGCTCCAGAATGTCTTACTCCTCTAGAAAACTGTCTCTGAATAACCCCCACCCCAGCCATACCTCCCCCAGGTTGAGCTGCACCCCAGTAATATCTTCTGATCAGTTCTGCAGGCATTTATCATGTGTCTTTATAAGGATTGTTTACCTTACTCTCTTCAAAGTCCTTGGGGACAGGGACAATCTGTTATTCACTTTTGTACCTTCAGCATCCATCACAAGTTGGCATATTTTGGGAACACAATAGAAATACACATTTTAAAAAATGTTTGTGATGGCTCATTTTATGTACTAACTTGATTGGCTTACAATGCCTGGAGATATTTGGCTAAACATTGTTTCTGGGTGTGTCTGTGAGGGTATTTCCAGATGAGCTCCGCATGTGAATTGGTGAACAGAGTAAAGAAAGTGGTGGGCCTGAACAGAACAAAAAGGTGGAGGAAGGGAGAACACACCCTCTCTGACTGCATGAGCTGGGACACTGGTCTTCTCCTGCCCTCAGACTGGAACTCACACCATCAACTTTCCTGGGTCTCCAGCTTACACACAGCAGACTGTGGGACTTCTCAGCTGCCACAACCATGTGAACCAATTTCTTACACTACATCTTCATTGATAGATAATCTCCTATTGGCTCAGTTTATCTGGAGAACTAACACACTATGGAAAATACAATAAAAAACCCTTCTACCAGTTCACTTTGTGGGGAGGGAGAACTGAAATCCCCTCCAGTGCACGAGTTCCTGGCATCGCCTGGCCAGCAGTTCTCCTCAATCACCCACAGCTCTGCCCCCGACTACAAGTCTGGTCCAATGTAAGCCCAGGAAGGGTTAGCACTCAGGCCACTGAGGATGAGGCCTGAGTGATGAGGAAAGTGCCCTTGAAATAGAATCTGATCTACAGCCGACCTACCATGCTCCCCTGGGACAGAGTCTGAGTCATGCGAATTGACTTGAATTTTTATACTTGAGGCGTTTATGGGGTTTGGCACAGAGAACTTAATCTTTGGAGGAAATATTAAAGCTGCATCTACTCATTTATTCCCTTCTCCTGTGTGCTGCATGCAGCTCAAAGCCCCATTCTCATGGAGACAGACAGTAAACACACACCTGTGTAATATGCCCAGTGCCCCTAAGTGTCACCAAGAGGGATGGATTGGAGCAAAGGGTGGAGAGTAACTGGGGGGTTTGTTTTAAAGGGGAGCCCCTCAGGTGGAGCTCCTCTGATGAGGGGATATTGGCAGAGCCTGCATGAGGTGAAGGAGTGGCCATGGGCATCCCTGCAGAGGGAGTCCAGGCAGTGCCAGAGCTCGTGCAGAGCCCTAAGGGAGGGGCAGACTTGGCAAACTCTAAGGACAGAGGAAGAACGAGAACCAGGGCTTGGGGCAAGGGGAAAGCAGGTGCTGAGCCAGGGTCCGATGGCCTTGACATAGGCCGTGGTCACTGACTTGGAATTTCTTTGAATGAGATGGAAAGATTTGAACAGAGAAATGACATGGTCTGACTGAACGTCTGAAAAAATTCCCTAGCTTCTGTGTTGGAACAGTGTGAAGGGCCAAGGGGACAAGAAAAGAGGTTGGTTAGGAGACCTCTGACGAGTGTGGCCAGACCAGGGTGATGGGGGTGCCAGCAGGGAAAAGATCTCCAGGAAGGTGGCAGCATTTGCTGCAGAGAGAAGGAGAGGAATCCAGAGCAGCTTTGAGGACGACGGCAGTGGAGGTCCACGAGGGCTGGGATGCAGAGCTCAGCTCTGGGAAGGATGCCTACCAATGAGGGGAGATGTTGGCTATGTGGCTGGACATCCGGTCTGGAGTCAGGAGCCTGATTAAGACTGGGAGTCACCCACACAGAAGAAGAATGCCGAGTCTATGTAGGGAGTGAGGGCAAGGGCAGGGGAAGGGGGCTGATGCCCAAGCCTGAGGGAGTCCGGGAGATCCAGTCCAGAAAATGAAGACAGGGAAACGGGGGTGGGGGTCGGGTGCTGAAGCTCAGACTCCGGAGCTCAGACCCAGAGTTAGATGCAGACAGTCTCTTATCTAGACCTGCCTTTTCCCCACTTGAGCAGTTGGAGACTGGATCTGGAGGCTCAACACACAGCACTGAGTGCTCACTGTGTGCCAGGTCTGTATTCATGTTGGGGATGCATGCCTCTGCCCTTTGGGAGCGCCATCTATGAGGGTGTCCCCTGGGGCAGACATGCAGGGAAGTGGATGGGCCGTTCCATTGAGGTGGGTGCATGAGTGCAAGCAGGGGCACATACCCTACCCCACCCAGCTGTCAGGAGAGGCTGAGGAGGGTGCTGATCTTGAAAGATGAGCAGGTAATCACCAGGCCCACAGCGGGGGCCATGGCAGGGTGGGGAGGCCTGGGGGGATGTTACATGCCACTGTAACTTCCCTCATGTTTGTGCCAATGCAAGGGGTTCTCCAGCCCACCCTCCGGCAGGCCCTGGTATAGGTCTCCTGATATAGTATATTCTTCTCTTGCTGAAGACACAAAGGCCCAAATCACCACGTCCATTCATTCATTCATTCATTCAGTAATTATTAACCTCTAATAGGTGCCAGGCATGGGAGATCCTTGTGGAATAAAACATTCCTGCCCTTTAGGAGCTGATCTGTGGGGACTATGAGTAATAAACATGTTAGCTGTAAGATTTATGAAGCAAATAAAACACAGACATACGGGGAGGGGCTGTGGGTAGCTGCTGGTCAGGGTAAACCTCTTCAGGGAGATGACATTTGGTCCAGATGGTGGTGTGTGTCTGGAGGGAGAAGCTGGGCTAAGCCAGGAGATGCCCCAGGAACCACTAGGCCAGCAAGTGAAGGAGGGGCTGGTCCAGATTGAGTCATAGTATTCAGCAGGGATAGAGCATATTGGACTTTGTTAAAAAGGTGAGTTTTATTCTAAGTGGGAGGTAAAGCCATTGCTCAAAGTATTGAGAAAGGGAAGACATCTCTGGCTGCTGAGTGGAGAGTACCTTACAGAGGAGAAGTGGGGAGTCTCTGTCGTCTGGGTGAGTGCAGGGAGCCTGGATATACCTGGAGTGGTGGCATTAAGGATGGTGAAAAATGGTTGGATTCGTGCTGTGCTTTAGAGGTAGAGATCACAGTCTTGCTAAGGGCTTGCACTTGGAAAGCAAGGGAAAGAGCAGTCTCAAGAATAATGCCTAGGGCTTCCCTGGTGGTGCAGTGGTTGAGAGTCCGCCTGCCGATGCAGGGGACACGGGTTTGCATCCCGGTCCGGGAGGATCCCACGTGCCGCGGAGCGGCTGGGTCCGTGAGCCATGGCCACTGAGTCTGTGTGTCCGGAGCCTGTGCTCCGCAACGGGAGAGGCCACAACAGTGAGAGGCCCGTGTACTGCAAAAAAAAAGAATAAATAAATAAAAAAAAGAAAAAATAGGTTTTTTGCAGTGAGCCATTGGGTGTTGCTCCTCAGACATGGGAATGACCTTCCTTCCTCAACATAGAGGTCATTCACCTTGAAATTCCCCAAGGATGTGGCCTCCTCAACCACAGCGACTCTGCTTGGCTGCATCCAGTGACAGGAGTCACTGCCCAGACCATTGGTCCTGGCAGCCTGCTCTCGGAGCGCAGCAGACTGAGAGAGTAGATGCTCAGTCACACCACCAAATGGATTTACAGGACTGAGGCCCCTCCAGGAACTGTTCCAAATTCTCCTCTTTTTATTTATCTGTTTGTTTGTTTTTCTCCTAATTCTGCTGCAGAAGCCAGCAGAGGGCTTAGCACACGTGATCATGATCATGTCTCCTTTGTAGCCTTTCATTTCATCACATGTGAGAAGGTGACAACACGGGGAGCCACGTGCCAGCAGAGGCGCGTATTTTCCCTCTGCATTGAAGCATTTTACAGACGATGTCGTGTCAAACACCCAAGTATGTCTTAGAAGGCTAGTGTGTACTCCGAGCCGAGCTGAATTTAAAAGGTTCCCCTTGTCTTATTAGCTCCAGGATCTTGGCCAAGTTACCAATATTTTTGAGTCTTAGTTTCCCCATTGGTCAAAGAGTTCTTACCTCAAAATTATCATGACTACCTCCAAAAGTAGTGGGGGCTGTTTCTCCTCCATGATTTTATTTTGCGGGGTAAATGAAAAGATGCCCTGCAGCTGAGAACACAGGGCCAGGCACGGAGTAAATACCCCATCACCGTGAGCTCTTCTCCCCTGCGGTTTGCCCTACTCGGGGGTGTGCCGGTGGGGCACTCGTGTCAAGTGGCTGCTGTGCTTCTGTGATTCTACCTTGTAGTTTGGGGGAGGTTTCTGGGTTCTCTCTTTTCCCCAGTTTGGGCTGGGACACAGTGGTCCCACATGCCATCCGTGCTTGTAGGCGCAGACGCTACATCTGTTCAATGCTTCTAACCCATGTTCAGCCAGTGAATTTATGAGACAGAAGAAGCCTTAGTCCCTTTGTTAGAGTTGGTGCCAGATAAGGTCAATGACTCATAAAACATTGGTAAAGTGAGATAACAATATCTCTCTTAGAAGGTTATGCTGGGCAACTTGAAAACTTATGGCACCGTACCTGTCACGTAGTAAGTGCTCAATTTAATGAGAGAAACAGAGAAAAGAAAGAGAGACAGAGAGGGAGAAATATGAAATATTGGGTTTGGCTAGTTTTTAGAAGTAGACATTATCCATAATTTCTACTGATGGAACTGGGCACTTGGCTCACTTCACTAAAAGCCCATCAGATGCTAGTTTGCAGAAGAGGGAGTGGAGACTCAATAAAGCCAAGTACTTCACCCAAGGTCCCAGAGCCGGTCAGCAGGAGAGCTAGGATTTGAGCTCTGCTGTGACTCCAGAGATCCTTCTAGTTGCTCCTTCCAGCTGGCTGTGTTGTCATCAGGAGAGGTTGATCTGATGGGGTCCGGCTGGGAGAGTCAGCACCAGGGGGAGGGCTCCATGTGCAGGGGGCAGCTGGGTTTGAGGAAAGAACACAGGTTAGAATGGCGTTAAGGTTTTCAAGCTGGATAATGGGCCAGCTGTGGGGTGGGTGGAGACAGACAAGAAGTAGGATGCTCTGGGGAATGTAAGTGGACTGGTGGTCAGGCAGCTGGCAGTTCACCTCCAGCAGTTGAGTGGAAGAACAGAGAAGGAGCAGATCTGGGAGAAAAAAATAGAGTTCTGGTTTGGGTGAGCTGGATTTGAGATATCTGTGAGGGATCACAGTGTATTGGCCGATATCAGTCGGGGATGGGGTGTGAAGCTCCAGAGAAGGGCTGGGCTGGTCGTTCTCAGGGGAGCTGTCTGTGTAGTATGTGAGGATATGAACCCTGGAGCCCCTGGCCTGTGCTCAAGTCCTCCTCAGCATGTGCCTGGGATAAGCTTCCCAAGTCCTTGGAGTAAAACAGGGATCGTGATCATTCAGGGGCTGAATGACATTGCTCTGGAGAACTTCTTTTTTTGGTGGTGCACAGGCCTCTCACTGTTGTGGCCTCTCCCGTCGCGGAGCACAGGCTCTGGACGCGCAGGCTCAGCGGCCATGGCTCATGGGCCCAGCCGCTCCGCGGCATGTGGGATCTTCCCGGACCGGGGCACGAACCCGTGTCCACTGCATCAGCAGGCGGACTCTCAACCACTGCGCCACCAGGGAAGCCCTGGAGAACCTCTTTGTACAGTGCCTGGCACATGTCGTATAGACTTCAGAAAAAGTATGGGTGAAATCTGGGCTCAGGAGAGAATGTCATATACATGACCTCTAAATTTGGTGAAATCTTGTCTCTTCAGATATAATTAAACCTAACATCCATTCCAAAACTGTTTTCAACCAGGGCTCTTTGATTTAGACTGAGTTGCTATGTTTTGGGTGTTTACAGACTTTGAGTAGTGTTCGTACCTGTGAAAGAGATAGGATGAGTCAGCTGCGTGGGCTGTAGGGTGCCTGGAAATTGGTTTCTTGTTTACAGCCAGGGTGGCCATAACATTTATTATCCAGACTAGGAGATTGAAAGTGAAAGAGGACAGGGCACCATTATTAATGACACAGGGAGAGCAGGTGTCAGCCTGGGTCACCCCTGGACATGTAGCCAACTCTTATGTTGAGGGAAAGTCATCCCAGCAGGAGTGTGCTGCCCAGTGGCCTTGGGCAGCTTTGGGAAATGTCCCAGGTCAACAGAGGAAGCTGGAAGTCCAGCTGATGTTGGAGGTTCCAGCCTCATCTCACAGTCCTCTTTCCTTCGTGTCCTTCCAACTCACTCGCTCAGCTCTGGCCTTACTGCCCTGGAATGAGCCCTCAGCACTCACCGTGTCCTCTCTCTGCAGTGTCTCCCACCAGCAACTCCCATGCCTGCTCCTCTCACCCTCTGACATTATGCCCCCCTCAGACTCTGGTATCCTGCCATCCAAAGGAGGTGTCTCTTCCCAAGTTATGCACTGCCCCCTTCTCTCCCTCTCTCCTCCCTGCTCCAGCAATTTCCCACATGGCTCTTATCACAACAATCAGTTCATTCTCTCTTTGCCCCATTTTGTTTTTGTCCGCGTGGCTCGAGGGATCTTTGTTCCCCTACCAGGGATCGAACCCTGCAGTGAAAGCGCTGAGTCTTAACCACTGGACCGCAAGGGAATTCCCTCTTTCTGCCCCATTTAAATGTGAGATCCACAAAGACAGTGACTGGATCTGCCCTGTTCTCACCTATATTCTCAGCACCTAGAATAGTGCCTGAAATACGGTAGCCACTCAAGAAACATGAATTAAGGAAGTAAAGTAGGTAGGCAGGGCTCCAAGCTGACCCTGTGGGTATCTCTTGCTTTGAAGACTTATTGGATCTATTCCATGTATTCCCTTCTTGATTTAAGGATTTTATTTCTGTCTATCTGTGGCCAATGGTTGATTAAAGAATTGTGTGTGCTTTCCATCAAAATAGCGCATTGGGTGCCACCTGAAATAACCCACCTGCCCTCTCTACTTCTGCTCCCAGCTAGCTTCTCAGGTCTCACCACCTCCAGGTGGCCCTTGCTGCAGTCCTGTAGCACCCAGAGTCATTCTTTGTCTCTCTCCCACTACACTGTGTTTGCCCACTTCAGGGCGGGCCTGCCTACTCCTTGAGCTCAGGGCAACAATGGCTGGCACAGGGCAGCACTCAGCTTGCTTGGTGGGTGTGTGAAGGATGGGAAGGGTCACACAAGCACACCGGTGGCCAGGGACTCTGAAAGAGGGTCTTGTCGAGGAAGATCCTACCCCATGGGGCATTACTCGGGCTTCTATCAGCCGAGGATGCCAGTGGCTAAGGGTGGAGGAAACTTATTCTGAATAAAAAGGTGGTTAACATTCTGCAAACATTTTCTATCTCAGACACTCACAGAGTAATTTTGATGAAATGTGTTGGTTTACGGAACCTTTGGTATTATGCACGTTCACTGAAATGCATTTGGACTTGACTCTGCCTTGGAGGACTGCTGTGGAGGAATGTAATCAAATCACTTGTGCACTCAATACTGCTTTCCTATGGATTATTTGGATGTGACTCTAATAAAAATGCTTGCTTTTTTTTTTTTCTCTCTCTCCAGCAAATCATTGCTGTGTGCAGCCATGAAATGTTGTTGCACTCCTACTTTACTGCAGATTTAAATTACTTGGATTATTTTGCTGGACAGTGGCTCCCCGAAGCACAATGAATCAAATCATTAATTACTGTATGTGTGTGCGAGCCATTGGCAAACATTAAACTCCACTCAGGAGCTCGTTTGGTGACGAAGCCTTCTGAGCCAGTTCCTTGGGGCCCAGATCAAATGGAAACTTCCAGACAAGATGTTACCATTTGCTTCTCTGGTGCTGAAGGTGGCAAACACTGTGTGTCACCGATGGCCACCTGGCACCCTGGGGCTGCTGATCTCGCTGGAATGGACCCTCCTTCCTTCCTCCACTCAGTGACCCTGGAACAAGTGCTCTGGTGTCTGGATTTCCCCACAACAGCCTCCTGGTTTGCATCCTATACATCCTTTAGTGACGACAAAGAAAATGAGCTTTATAAAACGCAAAGAGTGTCACTCCCTTTCCCTTGAAAAACACGTCAAGGCCTTTCCATTGCCCTTCAAGGTAAATAAAAGCTTCTCAGCTGCATTCTGACATGGTCTGTTTTTTTCTACCAATCTGGCTTCATTTCCTGCTATTCCTCCAGTAGCCTTTCCCTCCCTGCCCTGTGCTGCCTGCCAGACTGGCCTTCTGGTGTCTCCTCTGTGTTTTTGTGTCTATGGACAGTCCCCAGGCTCCACCACTCTGGCTTCATTTCCTGCTACTCCTCCAATAGGTCTTCCCTCCCTGCCCTGTGCTGCCTGCCAGACTGACCTTCTGGTGTCTCCTCTGTTTTTTTGTGTCTATGGAGAGTCCCCAGCTTCCACCACTCTCCCTGCGATGGACTTGCAGGTACTGCGCTCACATGAATCTACTCAGGAATCTCTGATCAGACCTTTGGCTGGGTGAGCTGCCAGTGCCCTCTTGTTCCCATGATCCATCCCACCATGCAGATTGGAGGGCATCCCTCTGTGTTATAAATGGGAGAGCAAGTTCCCCCTTGTGGGGTCTTTAAGGATAACTCCAATGGGGACACAGAAAGGCATATGAAACTAAAGGATTTCTTATACTCACAAGTCCTAGCAAAAGGGGAAGGCGCCCCATGCAGGTGACCACGTGGGAGGAGCACCAGGGGATTGAGCTCAACCACGAAGGTGGGAAGCCGAGAGTGAGGACCTGCAGGCAAGTCAGGGGTGGAGAACACAAACAAGAGGCACGCAGGGTCACAGCCAGAGGAAGGCAAGAGGCGAACTTGTGGCGGAGACCATGCTTATCACGCTGGTGCATCTGAGCGGGACTGCTGTCCATGTGTGGGGATGTTGAGGCAGCAGGAAAGTAGAAACTTAAAAATTTACAAAATCCTCACATGCCCACAAGCGCCACAGGTGAGCCCTATGAGGGTGCTGTCTCTGAGGGGCAAGAGGAATGTGGGGTCTGAGGCAGAGTGGAGGAGGGAGGGTACCACCACCACCCTCCAGGTGATGCTGCGGGGAAGGCCGGCTCCATGGGGACAGACCCTTCCACAACCCAGGAGGCAGGAAGGTCAGATTCACTGTGAAATCTTTCTGGATTTTTCCTGGACTTTTTACTGTTATAACAAAAACTGAGTTCTTTTGTGTAGTTTGCTTTACAAATGTACTTTTACACCCTCTGTGTGTCTTAAACAAAATACTTCTGCCTGTCAGATGTGGCCCATAGGCCACCAGGGTTGATGTCCTCTGGCTTGGATGTGGACAGTGGATGAGAAAAACTGATTTTGTTGCAGGAAAA
Organism: Grampus griseus; assembly: GCF_964374135.1. Taxonomy (NCBI): domain Eukaryota; kingdom Metazoa; phylum Chordata; class Mammalia; order Artiodactyla; family Delphinidae; genus Grampus; species Grampus griseus. Next base: position 110,793,702 of record NC_139001.1, read on the forward strand.
ATGGGGCATGAGAGGATGATCAGGTGAGTCCCTGGGGTGGGCCGCCAAATGAGGGCCCTTGGTTTCACACAGGAAAGAATTCAAGAGTGAGCCAGGGTAAAGTGAAAGCAGGTTTATTTAGAGAGAGACACACTCCATAGACAGAGTGTGGAGAGTCTTAAAAGGCGAGAGAGGCCCCAAGTTTTTATGGGCTGGGTAATTTCATGAGCTAACGAGTGAGTGGGAGGATTACTCTAATTATCTTGGAGAAGGGGCAGGGATTTTTAGAAATTGGGGCACCACCGGCATTTTGGCCTTTTATGGTCGGCCTTGGAACTGTCATGGCACCTGTGGGTGTGTCATTAGCTAATGTTTTACAATGAGCGTATAATGAGGCTCAAAGCCTACTGGAAGTCCAATCTTCCACCATCTTGTGCCTGGTCAATTCTAACCGCTTTTTGTAGTCTCCTGTTCTTCTTAATGGTTGTGTCGTTCTTTTAACGGTTGTGCCCTGCCCACTGCCTTCCTGTCTCAATAGGTTTATTGTCATCAGCCTCAGGAAGAGGCACACACACCTCTCTGGGCGAATCCTGTGCTTTGGGTTGGAATGGAAGCAGGCAGATGATGGTATGGAGGCAGGTGATTGTGCCCCAATCCAAGCTTGCCCCGTCCTGCTGGGCCTACACTCAGCTGGATGACATTTCCCAGACGTCGTGTGTGTGAAGTGTGGCCACAGGACTGAGCTCTGGCCAGTGAAATAGGGTGGGAGGGAAGTGTCGTCACTGTGAGCCACAGCCTACAGAAACCTCTCCCTCCACCCTCATCCTCTCGTTCCTGTCTGCGCTGTGGGGGGCGACATGGAGGGTGACTTCAGAAACCACAGGATTAAGAGAGCAGACCCTCTGTCAGCCCAGGTCCCCAAATAACGGGGTGGATCAGAAACGTCCCCCCACGTTCCACCCCGCTTTTTACAAAGTACGTTTTACATGATCAAAAACCAGACTCCTACTGTGGTGAGCTGCGGAGATTTTAGAGTTTATCTACAGCATCTCACGTTGCTATGACTAATGCAGGAGGGCTACGTCCAGAGTGAATGCCCTTGTCCTCTGGGACAAGCAGGGCCACAGAAAGAAGAGGGGCTGAGCCTGCCCCAGCTCCCGTCTCATCAGAGCAGGGAGAGATGAGTCCTCGCCAGGTCTCGCTTGGTCCACACCCCTGACTGCCCCTCGGTCTTGGCATCGTTTGTTGCTTTCCTGATGGACAAAAGAGCACAGGAAGCTGGAATGTGCAGTGAGCATGCCCACCAGTCTACCTGAAAGCAGGTTCCCTGTGGGCCTTATGCTCAATCCAGGAGGAAATACTCTCCTCTAACGGCTCCAGCCTCTGTTCTCATTCCGGCTGAGCCACTTCTCCATGACTCCAAGGATCAATGCATGTGCTTCCACTTTCTCCAGACTCTCTGGGATCTACTCTCATCTCCTCCATCCGACCTTCTGACCCTGGTTCTGACTGTGAAAGCCACCTTTGATCCTGGGCTTCCTGGATTTCCAGGCCCATCCAGGTGCTTCCCTTCTCTGTCTTAGTCCTCTGTGTGAGGGTGGTCCAGCATACTGCCCCACAGAACCCCATCTCATGGGGCAGATTCCAACCCCCCAGGCTTAACCCCAAGAAAGAAGTGCATGGGACTAGCTCGTGGGCTCTGAGTTTGGAACACTCTACTTAAGAGGAGAGGAAAGGCCTGTGCCATAAACTCACAACTGCATCATCCACCCTGTGGACAGGCAGAACCCAGGACCCAAATCTTTGACCCTGGTCTCAGGCCTCTGCCTCAGTTGCCTGGACTGTGGGGCTCAGATCCTCAGGATCCACTCCCTACCTACATACATCAGTTCCTTCCCTGTAGGGATGAACTCTGAGAGCAAAGCATCTGTCTATTTAGCAGACACGTGCTGTTTGCCCTGTTCATCCACCTAAAACTTTTCCATCCACCAAATTTCCAAATAGAATGAAGACAGGTGGCCTTAAGTCTTTGGCTCAACCCAGTGACTAGACTATTTTTTTACTGAGGCTAACTAATATAGAAAATACAGCCTTAGGGCCACACACACAGGAACTGAAACATATATCTGAAATGTATTTACCTAAGGATTTTATGAATATTGTTAAGAATAAGTAACATATTAAATTATTATTAAAAAATCAAAACAAACATTATCCAACAAATAAAGCAATTATTTTAGAAAATCATAGTTTAATTTATTATTGTGAAGAGTTCACAGAGCAGAATGTGTATAGGAGTGTCCGTGTGTGTTCTTGTTTGTGCAGGAGTCACACTTGCTCTGGGAGAATACATACCCAGCAGGTGGAAAAGAGGCCTGGGGGCGGGGATGAAAGTCTGCGTGTTCCCTTTGTACTCTCTCTGTCAGGGTAATTTGATATTTTTAAATGAGCACACATGCTATTTTTAAATTAAAAAAAGAGGGGGGGCAAGAAGAAAGATAATTAAAGGAAAATACAAAGGAAAAGAGAAAAAAAAAAGGAGTGAAAAAGGAAATCATTTGTGTCCTTTGCAGGGGCAGAGTGGAGAGGGGGCAGAGAACAGAAAGATGCAGCAGCCTCTCAAGACAAGCCCTGCTCCTCCTGCCCTCTGCAGGGCTTTGGAACCACGCAATACTGCAATAAATTGGCAACTGCTCTGATATTTTCTTTAACTGCTTTTAATTTTTAAGTCTTAGGGAAGCCCTGCTTTAAAGTCACACCTATCCAGGGGTGAGAAGCCCCTCTCCAGTTTGGAGGGCAGAAACCAGAGTGCTTGATACACTGTGGGGAGCAGGGTTGGGTGATGGGTCAAGGAAACATCAGACATCCCAGCTGTGCGTATCAGACATCCTCAGCTGGGCCTCCCAGCTCAGGCCCCATCCTCAAAGCAGGAAAATCAATGGGCTGTTGGACATTTCTCACATTCAATTTTACGTTCACTCTTTGCCAAAGCCATCTGCCAATCAAATAAACCACACTTCAAATGTTCAAAGGCTCCCTGTTAGCGCCCCTGCATAAGAGGATGCATTGCATTTACACACAAGCATCAATGCTCACGATATCTGTACCACACCTTCCCTTCTTGCTTTGGTGGTGCAGCATCTTTAGACATCTGTGCTGGCTGTACCTTCTGCGTGTGAGCTTTTAAACTTGCTTCAAGGCATAGGAAGGAAGGAATAGTGTGGAGTCAGGAAGACTTCTCTGTTGACTGGAGGAGGACAGAGGTCTCAGCACTACACTTCCTCCCCATTTCTTTCATTATTATTTTTTAGAAATTTCATGTAATGTCTGAAACATTTATATTAACATATTTCCATACAAATAACACAAAGTAAGTTTAGTATTAGATGTTTGTTTGTTTGTTTGTTTATATGGCAGGTTCTTATTAGTCATCAATTTTATACACATCACTGTATATATGTCAATCCCAATCGTCCAATTCAGCACACCACCATCCCCAACCTGCCGCGAATTTCCCCCCTTGGTGTCCATACATTTGTTCTCTACATCTGTGTCTCAACTACTGCCCTGCAAACTGGTTCATCTGTACCATTTTTCTAGGTTCCACATACATGTGTTAATATACGATATTTGTTTTTCTCTTTCTGACTCACTTCACCCTGTAGGACAGTCTCTAGATCCATCCATGTCTCAACAAATGACTCAATTTCGTTCCTTTTTATGGCTGAGTAATATTCCATTGTATATATGTACCACATCTTCTTTATCCATTCATCTGTCGATGGGTATTTAGGTGGCTTCCATGACCTGACTATTGCAAATAGTGCTGCAATGAACATTGGGGTGCATGTGTCTTTTTGAATTATGGTTTTCTCTGGGTATATGCCCAGTAGTGGAATTGCTGGTTCATATGGTAATTCTATTTTTAGATTTTTAAGGAACCTCCATACTGTTCTCCATAGTGGCTGTATCAATTTACATTCCCACCAACAGTGCGAGAGGGTTCACTTTTCTCCACACCCTCTCCAGCATTTGTTGTTTGTAGATTTTCTGATGATGGCCATTCTAACTTGTGTGAGGTGATACCTCATTGTAGTTTTGATCTGCATTTCTCTAATAATTAGTGATGTTGAGCAGCTTTTCATGTGCTTCTTGGCCATCTGTATGTCTTTGGAGAGATGTCTATTTAGGTCTTCTGCCCATTTTTGGATTGGGTTGTTTGTTTCTTTAATATTGAGCTGCATGAGCTGTTTATATATTTTGGAGATTAATCCCTTGTCCACTGATTCATTTGCAAATATTTTCTCCGATTCTGAGGGTTGACTTTTCGTCTTCTTTATGGTTTCCTTTGCTGTGGAAAAGCTTTTAAGTTTCATTAGGTCCCATTTGTTTATTTTCACTTTTATTTCCATTACTCTAGAAGGTGAATCAAAAAAGATCTTGCTGTGATTTATATCAAAGAGTGTTCTTCCTATGTTTTCTCTAAGAGTTTTATAGTGTCTGGTCTTATATTTAGGGCTCTAATCCATTTTGAGATTATTTTTGTGTATGGTGTTAGGGAGTGTTCTAATTTCATTCTTTTACATGTAGCTCTCCAGTTTTCCCAGTACCATTAATTGAATAGACTGTCTTTTCTCCATTGTATATCTTTGCCTCCTTTGTCATAGATTAGTTGACCATAGGTGTGTGGGTTTATCTCTGGGCTTTCTATCTTATTCCATTGATCTGTATGTCTGTTTTTGTGCCAGTACCACATTGTCTTGATTACAGTAGATTTGTAGTACAGTCTGAACTCAGGGAGTCTGATTCCTCCAGCTCCATTTTTTTCCCTCAACACTGCTTTGGCTATTTAAGATGATTTGTTCTAGTTCTGTAAAAAATGCCATTGGTAATTTGATAGGGAGTGCATTGAATCTGAGGATTGCTTTGGGTAGTATAGTCATTTTCACAATCGTGATTCTTCCAAACGAAGAACATGGTATATCTCTCCATCTGCTGGTATCATCTTTAATTTCTTTCATCAGTGTCTTAAAGTTTTCTGCATACAGGTCTTTTGTCTCCCCCAGTAGGTTTATTCCTAGGTTTTTTATTCTTTTCGTTGCAATGGTAAATGGGAGTGTTTCCATAATTTCTCTTTCAGATTTTTCATCACTAGTGTATAGGAATGCAAGAGATTTCTGTGCATTAATCTTGTATCTTGCAAACTTACCAAATTTATTGATTAGCTCTAGTAGTTTAATGGTGGCATTTTTAGGATTCTCTATGTATAGTATCATGTCATCTGCAAACAGTGACAGTTTTACTTCTTCTTTTCCAATTTGTACTCCTTTTGTTTCTTTTTCTTCTCTGATTGCCATGTCTAGGACTTCCAAAACTATGTTGAATAATAGTGGGGAGAGTGGACATCCTTGTGTCGTTCCTGATCTTAGAGGAAACGCTTTCAGTTTTTCACCATTGAGAATGATGTTTGCTGTGGGTTTGTCGTATATGGCCTTTATCATGTTGAGGTTGATTCCCTCTATGCCCACCTTCTGGAGAGTTTTTATCATAAATGGGTGTTGAATTTTGTCAAAAGCTTTCTCTGCATCTATTGAGATGATCATATGGTTTTTATTCTTCAATTTGTTAATATGGTATATCACATTGATTGATTTGCGTATATTGAAAAATCCTTGCATCCGTGGGATAAACCCCACTTGGTCGTGGTGTATGATCCTTTTAATGTTTTGTTGGGTTCTGTTTGCTAGTATTTTGTTGAGGATTTTTGCATCTATATTCATCAGTGATATTGGTCTGTAATTTTATTTTCTTGTAGTATCTTTGTCTGGTTTTGGTGTCAGGGTGATGGTGGTCTCATAGAATGAGTTTAGGAGTGTTCCGTCCTCTGCAATTTTTTGGAAAGTTTGAGAAACATTGGTGTTAGCTCTTTTCTAAATATTTGATAGAATTCACCTGTGAAGCCATCCGGTCCTGGACCTTTGTTTGTTGGAAGATTTTTAATCTCAATTTCATTACTTGTGATAGGTCTGCTCATACTTTCTATTTCTTCCTGGTTCATTCTTGTAAGGTTATACCTTTCTAAGAATTTGTCCATTTCTTCCAGGTTGTCCATTTTATTGGCATCGAGTTGTTTGTAGTAGTCTCTTAGGATGCTTTGTATTTCTGCAGTGACTGTTGTAACTTCTCCTTTTTCATTTCTAATTTTATTGATTTGATTCCTCTCCCTCTTTTTCTTGATGAGTCTAGCTAATGGTTTATCAATTTTGTTTATTTTCTGAAAGAACCAGCTTTCAGGTTTATTGATCTATGCTATTGTTTTCTTTGTTTCTATTTCATTTATTTCTGCTCTGATCTTTATGATTTCTCTCCTTCTGCTAACTTTGAGTTTTGTTTGTTCTTTCTCTGGTTCCTTCAGGTGTAAGGTTAGATTGTTTGAGATTTTTCTTGTTTCTTGAAGTAGGCTTGTATAGCTATAAACATCCCTCTTAGACCTGCTTTTGCTGCATCCCATAGGTTTTGGTTCATCGTGTTTCATTTTCATTTGTCTCTAGGTATTTTTTGATTTCCTCTTTGATTTCTTCAGTGATCTCTTGGTTATTTAGTAAGGTATTGTTTAGCCTCCATGTGTTTGTGTTTTTTACATTTTTTCCCCTGTAATTCATTTCTAATCTCATAGCATTGTGTTCAGAAAAGATGCTTGATATGATTTTAATTTTTTTAAGTTTACTGAGGCTTGATTTGTGACCCAAGATGTGATCTATCCTGGAGAATGTTCCGTGTGCACTTGAGAAGATAGTGTAATCTGCTGTTTTTGGATGGAATGTCCTATAAATATCAATTAAATCTATCTGGTCTGTTGTGTCATTTAAAGCTTCTGTTTCCTTATGTTTTTTTTTCATTTTAACATCTTTATTGGAGTATAATTGCTTTACAATGGTATGTTAGTTTCAGCTTTACAACAAAATGAATCAGTTATATATATACATATGTTCCCATATCTCTTCCCGCTTGCGTCTCCCTCCCTCCCACCCTCCCTACCCCACCCTTCCAGGCGGTCACAAAGCACCGAGCTGATCTCCCTGTGCTATGTGGCTGCTTCCCACTAGCTATCTACCTTACGTTTGGTAGTGTATATATGTCCATGCCTCTCTCTCGCTTTGTCACCGTTTACCCTTCCCCCTCCCCATAGCCTCTGTTTCCTTATTTATTTTCATTTTGGATGATCTGTCCATTGGTGTAAGTGAGGTGTTAAAGTCCCCCACTATTATTGTGTTACTGTCGATTTCTTTTATAGCTGTTAGAAGTTGCCTTATGTATTGAGGTGCTCCTATGTTGGGTGCATATATATTTATAATTGTTATATCTTATTAGATTGATCCCTTGATCATTATGTCGTGTCCTTCGTTGTCTCTTGTAACATTCTTTATTTTAAAGTCTATTTTATCTGATATGAGTATAGCTACTCCAGGTTTCGTTTGGTTTCCATTTGCATGGAATATCTTTCTCCATCCCCTCACTTTCAGTCTGTATGTGTCTCTAGGTCTGAAGTAGGTCTCTTGTAGACAGCATATAGATGGGTCTTGTTTTTGTATCCATTCAGCAAACCTGTGTCTTTTTTTTGGAGCATTTAATCCAGTCACCTTTAAGGTAATTATCGATATGTATGTTCTTATGGCCATTTTCTTAATTGTTTTGGGTTTGTTTTTGTAGGTCCTTTTCTTCTCTTGTGTTTCCCACTTAGAGAAGTTCCTTTAGCATTTGTTGTAGAGCTGGTTTGGTGGTGCTGATTCTCTTAGCTTTTGTTTGTCTGTAGAGCTTTTGATTTCTCTGTCAAATCTGAATGAGATCCTTGCTGGGTAGAGTCATCTTGGTTGTAGTTTCTTCCCTTTCATCATTTTAAGTATATCAGGCCACTCCCTTCTGGCTTGTATAGTTTCTGCTAAGAAATCAGCTGTTAACCTTATGGGAGTTCCCTTGTATGTAACTTGTCGTTTTTCCCTTGCTGCTTTCAATAATTTTTCTTTGTCTTTAATTTTTGCCAATTTGATTACTATGTGTCTCGGTATATTTCTCCTTGGGTTTGTCCTGTATGGGACTCGCTGTGCTTCCTGGGCTTGGGTGGACATTTCCTTTCCCATGTTAGGGGAGTTTTCAACTATAATCTCTTCACATATTTTCTCTGGTCCTTTCTCTCCCTCTTCTCCTTCTGGGACCTCTATAATGTGAATATTGTTGCGTTTAATGTTGTCCCAGAGGTCTCTTAGGCTGTCTTCATTTCTTTTCATTCTTTTTTCTTTGGTCTGTTCCACAGCAGTGAATTCCACCTTTCTGTCTTCCAGGTCAGTTATCTGTTCTTCTGCCTCAGTTATTCTGCTATTGATTCCTTCTAGTGTAGTTTTCATTTCAGTTGTTGTATTGTTCATCTCTGTTTTTTTGTTCTTTAGTTCTTCTAGGTCTTTGTTAAACATTTCTTGCATCTTCTCTATCGTTGCCTCCATTCTTTTTCTGACGTCCTGGATCATCTTCACTATCATTATTCTGAATTCTTTTTCTGGAAGATTGCCCAACTCCACTTCATTTAGTTGTTTTTCTGGGGTTTTATCTTGTTCCTTCATCTGGTATATAGCCCTCTGCCTTTTCATCTTGTCTGTCTTTATGTGAATGTGGTTTTTGTTCCACAGGCTGCAGGATTGTAGTTCTGCTTGCTTCTGCTCCTCCCCATTTCTTGACAAGCTGGAACCAAATGAATGATTTGGCTTTGAAGCAAACAACCTTCAATAGAACATCATCTTCAAATTTCTTTTAAATTGTGCTTTGATTTCAAAGAAAATATTGGAAACTTCCAGCAGTGAATTTCTTCATTTACAAGCAATGTTAGTTGTCTGATCACGTGTTTTCTGTTGCCAAATTGTCTGCAAGTACTTTCTAACGTAGCCTTAAAAATATTCCCAGATGCCCTCTGTGTTCTTTGGGATGTTTGGCTGCCTAACAGAGGACATTGAAGACACAACAGGGTGTGGCTGCCCCCCCCCAATTACAGAACATAATCTTTCATTTAAATTTTTAATATGAAAATTTTCGGATGAATTCAAAAGTAGAATCTTATTATGAGTCCTCCTGTCCCTACTTCAACATTGTCAACATGAAGCCAATATTGTTTCATCTATATTCAATAACCCTTCTCCCCTTCTTTGTTGTTTTTCCCTAGCAAGAAAGAGTCTTGGCAAGAAATAGAAGTCATCCTCAAGGGTGTAGCTGAGAGCTTATTAAACGGTTTCTTTCTAGGTTTAGGGGGAGTTATGGGAACCATCCAGGACTGGAGGGGATCGGGTTATCATCAACAACATACCTTCCTGAAAGGGAAAGTGGTGAAATAGAGTTCCAATCTTGATGACCATAGAAGGAAAATCCCTCACCAAGAGCCGTGGATGAGAGAGAAGAACACATCCCTTCTGAGATGTAGCAGTGAGAGAGCTGGGGACAATTGTCACCTCTTTCTCATCCCTCTCAGATCCCCTGAGATGCTCCCACATCCCCTGATTCCTCTCAGATGCCCTGATGATGTCTCTTATGGCTGAGCCCAACAAGAAGCCAGAGGGAAGAGAGCCTGAGTGACAATATTTCACCAATAACTTCTTCAGAAGGGACATACAGGTAGGGATTTTTTTTTCCTTCTCAAAATAATCACAAGGCCAGAGTCACTCCTAACAAAATTAACAATAATTCCTTAATATAAGCAGATACCCAGTCCATGAAACAGAAGATTAATGCCATCTTGTAAAATTGCTTTTAAATGGAAGTATAGTTAATTTACAATATAGTTAATTATACCATATATATATATTAATATTCTTTCCCTTATAGGTTATTGTAAGATATTGAGTATGTTTTTAACCTATTTTATATAAAGTAGTGTGTATATGTTAATCACAAACTCTTAATTGATCTCCCCCTCCCCCTGTTATCCCCATAAATTTGTTTTCTATGTCTTTGAGTCTATTTCTGTTTTGTAAATAAATTGATTTGTATATATTTTTAGATTCCACATATAAGTGATATCATATGATATGTCTTTCTGTCTGACTTGCTTCACTTAGTATGATAATCTCTAGGTCTATCAATGTTGCTGCAAATGGCATTATTTCATTATTTTTTATGACTAATATTTTATTGTGTGTGTGTGTGTGTGTGTGTGTGTGTGTGTGTGTGTGTCACATCCTCCTGTCCATTCATCTGTTGATGGACATTTACATTTTGCTTCCATGTCGTGGCTAATGTAAATAGTGCTTCTATGAACACTGGGGCCGTCTTTTTCTTTTTCTTTTTTTTTTTTTTTTACAGTTTACATTTCAGTGCCCAAACCTATGTATATATTTACCTAAAAGACTCTACCTTGATTAAGCAATGTCTGTTTGCATTTCTACATGTGAATTTCTTTAGTCTTGAGTTCCATATAAAAGAGCTACTGTGAAAATATTTTTGAAGAAAGCAATAAGTCCTATAAAGCTAGTCTTGAGATAAGACATGTGATCCACTTATTTTAAAGCTATTTCTCTCTCCTGTGTACATTAGCTTGGCTGGAACTTGGTCCCAGACATGGATACACTGATGGCTATTCTAGTATCAGAGCCAGACAGGAAGGGTGAAGGGGAAGAAATTATTTGTCACTAACAACCCAGTACTCCAGGTCAAAATTCTAAACTAGCTAAAAAGAACTAAACTCTACTCACAGGAGTTGGCTTCTCTGGCTGGCAAACTGTTGCAGTCTCGCCCAAGCTGGCATCCACTGAACGCCCCAGCCAGAGGGCAACAGGCACTGTCCTAGGTCAAAACATTCCAGAGGACAGCAGAGAAACTCATCACTGACACTCAGGGTTCCCGACCACACCACTCTGCTGGGTGAAGGCAATGTCACATTTGCTCTCTAACAAATCTGTTACCTCTCTGGTCCCAATTACTTAGCTCAAGGAGTATCACCTCTGCTAAAGAGAGGTTTGTTTGCGAGGGCTCCAAACTGGTACACAGTCTTGTTAACATCATTGGCCTGAAGGAATCTTCCAGCCCATCCCAAGAGGAGGGAAATCAGAGAAAGAGGAATATTACATGGAGTGGCCACCATTCTCATTAACTTATTCTGAGAAAGGTTTCAAGGCTTCATTTTACAATTTTAGTTCTCTAAGCAACCTCTCCATGTCATCTGTCCTTAGAGAAGCTCATACTTGGTGACAGAAACATCCTTTGTCCTTCTTTGAAGTCTCTACCTATGTGAACAGAGGAAACATGGATGTACTCTAATAAACAGGGAAAGGCAATTGATCCCAAGGCTAGGGTCCCAGAACTGATAAAAACCTTGAAAGGCCAACTAGTCTAGCTTCTGATTCAGGTAGATGGACATCCAAGACCACACTGACCAGACAGTTGTCTCATTTTGATACATCCAGCGACAAAGACCAGACAGACTTTCTCAACTCTCCACCCCAGTGTTTCCAGAGCTCGGCCTGCTGTTGGTGATATGCGGTCTTCACCCCATCTCCTCAAGTCACACAACAAGGCGATGAGAGAATTTGCTTTGATAACTCCTAAGACCAAATCCAGAGGCAGCTCTGAAAGTGGTACCTTCCAATGACCTACCAAAGCAGGACTTAAAACCAAGATGCTCTCATCTTACCTCTAGGGAGGAAGGGAAGAAAGGAGATGCAGAAATTACATTTGTTGGAAGTATAAACAATATTCCTTTGTAGTAACTTAATAAAAAATCAGGCCGTCTGGGGCCTGGGTGACCTCCCCATGTGACAGTGGTTCACCTGTCCTATGAGCAACAGGGGTTGTCAATGACCAACATGACATTGATGTCATAAGCCTCCAGCAGGTTCATAAGAAAGCTCTGGTCTCCTTGGGGTTCTAGCATTGCAGTGTAATGGTGAGAGTCAGATGATAGGGGGCACAAAAGCCGGTTTGCAACCTAACACATGTATCATTTTAGGCAAAGACACTTGGTGGCCTCATCTGAAAATTAGAACTGATGATTCCTGCCTCACAGGGCTGTTGGAAGATTAAATGGTGTGAGGGGTGAAGACCAGTTCCTTGACACCTCACTCCTTATCTCATATGAAAGATTTTATTGTTTTCTTATCATTTAGAAATGATAGCCATATTGGAAATCTTGTTCTAGAGTCTTAGGTTTTAAAATGTCTAGTCATAAAATAATAAAATAAAAGGTATTTTCAGTTTAACAACTATTGTAAATCTCATTACCAACTAATCTGTAAATCTCTGTTTAGCACTTATTATTTGCAAGGTGTGTTATCCATAAAGAAGTATAAAATGGTTGACCTCTAAAATGCCTTTCAGTCCTAAATTATATGATTCTTTTAGTATATAACACAGGCAAGTCATTTTCCCCTTTGTGTCCTAATTTCTTTATCAGTTCAGATGGATACAAGTTCTGTCTAAGGTAACCCAGACAGCTGTGGGAATATATCCCACCAATATATCTCACCTGATGTGTTGGATGCTGCATTATTTTCACTTACTAACACTTAAGAATTTTATGATACTGGCAAAAAAAGGGGGGGGTCTGAGGATCTCTTTTATAGATAAGCAAACCAGGGCTCACAAGAATCTAATGTGGCATGAAGGCATGAAGGTAGCACTATGATGGCATTAAAAACAACCACCATGTATTGAGAACTTACTGTGTCCCAGTATTCCAGTAGATGTTCTTCGTGTTAATCTTTATACTGAGCTGTATGATGTTATTATCTATGGTTTACAGATGAAGAAATCAAGACACAGTAAGCTCAAACCTCCACAATTTGTTGAAAGTCAAGCTAGGGTTCAAACTGACCACTCCACACTCTGCACCATAGTCTTGCTGCTCTGATCCGGTGGGACCAGTACAAGGATACCAGACAAGAAGGGGCCGAGGTTAGGATGATAGCATGAATGAGGGGTTACCATGCAATGGTCAGGGCACTACACACTTCCATTCCTTGCCCCAGCCTTAGCTCTGTTTTAGGTGTTCTAACTATACAAAATCTCCTAGAGCATGGTAGGTGCTCATTTTGATGACTGTTCTTATTACTGTGATTCCCATGTGCCTGCAGGCCATGCTGCTCTTTTCCCTTGGTCTGGTAGAAGAAAGATGGGTCAATATCTCTTTAGCCCTGCCTAGAGTCCCAGCAGGAGTTGGAATTGAATGAATCTACCAGGATCCATTTAGCTTAACTCCCGTGGCTCAGATGGCCACGTCTGAGTACCCATAGAATGTTCCATGAGCACCTGCATGGGCTGCCCTTTAATGGGCCTGAGAACACAGACATCAAAAAGGGGAGTCCCCAAGGGGCTTACAGTCCAGATGGAGAGACTGATGCATAACCAGGAGATTCCTGTGCAGTCTGATGGGTGCTGAGGCCGAGGGACACACGGGCAGCTACTTGCACAGCAAGGACACCTGACTCTGTTTCCGTGCCCTGAACTGAAGAGAACTGACTGGCAACCAGTCCTTACACCTACCCAGCCCTCATTCTCAGACCTGCGACCATCTGTCTCCATAGACCAGACCTCAGTTTGGACCTTGATTTAATTTTTCCTTCTCCACCCTCATTTGATCTCAGATAGCTTCCACCCCTAAAGAATTTTATCCTCGTTCCTGTCATTTCTCACCTCCCACCACGGAATTGCTCCCCGATTTTCAGTCTTCAGTTGGCCCTGAGCACACCCTACCCACTGCTGGCAGGTCTAGGACACCGTGCCAGATACCTGCTGGGATGTTAGTAAAACTGAACTCAGCAAAGTCAAGATGGTTCCATCCATCAATAAACACGTATGATGTGTTTTGCATGCCAAGCCTTATGCTGAGAACTAAAGATGCCAGGATTACTAATACATGTGACAGTTTTGAGAAAATCACCCATTACTCAGGGATAGGTAAAATGTGGTACATTTTGCCCAGTTTGCTCTTTGCTTGACAGGGACAGACATCACTAATCAACAACAGCATGCTTTCCTGATGAGTTAGAACTTGGGTTTAGAAACCTTATTTTTAATATGATAAGAAAAATGAAATGCTTATGTTCTTCCTGCTCTGCCGTGTAAGAGCATATACTCAGAAGAGTTCAGACCAGAATGGATAGAGATTTTTTATCAGAGCGTCAGCACAAGCAAGTGGGAGAGATCATGAGTTCAAGAGTTCCCACCCTAGTTTTCAGGCTACCTGTGCCATGGCAGGTCCTGTTTCAGAGAGCTGTGCTGCTCATGGAGCCCCATCTGTGCCAGGCACTGTATACACATGATCACATTAGTCCTCATAGTAGCCTCATGAGGCAGACAACACTCTTCAGATTTCATAGATGAGCACAGTGGGCTCAGGGGTTGGTAGGCCTTGGCCTAAGTTTGCACAGTGGGTAGAGAGGGGGCCTGATTTTGAGTGCATGGTCGGTCTAAGCCCCAAGAGCCAGACTCATTCCATTACACGAGACTGCCTGGCTCTAAAGACTGTGCTTCCAAGTGACAGTTCATTCCTAATTCAAGGAAGGAACATAGTTTTATTATTCTAGGTAAGATCATTGTCACTAATACAGTGCTAGAACAAGAACTGCATCTTGGGACTTGTGAGTCCAGCATTCTTTCTCCTAAACTGTGAGTTTGCTTATGAAATGCAAGATGTGAATAGTTCTCCAAATACTGACAATGCAAATGTCTGAGGTGTCATTCACCTAATATTCTTCCCCTTCCAAAAGGATCCCAGGAGGCTGGGGAGAATGACCTGTCCGAGGATCACTTCACCCTAGTGTACAAGTGTATAGGAAGGAAAAAAGAGAAAAGATCCTACAAAGATATTTAGCACTGGCAGACAAGAAAGCAAAGGTGCAAACTGGGCTCTCTTTCCTTAGTGGATTTGAATCAATGCAGCTAACCTATTTTCTTTAACACACACACACACACAAACACACACACACATATGTAACTCCCAAACATAACAGAACAAAAGAGGCCAACCTGACTCAATTAGGCTTCATTCCTCTTTCAAGACTGGTTTGCTGATATGGCTAATGATAAATCCAGAAGATTTCTTAAAGTGCTAGAAACGTTCATAGACATAACCCAGATTTGTACCAGACTGAATATGAGAAATTTATGAAATTTTGAGAGTATAAAGTAGGCCGGATTCCTGGCCCTCTTCCACATTACCTCCCCAAAATTGATGTGTGGTATGACAAATTTTTTTGAGAATTTCTATTTCAGTTTTATCTCTAGACATGTCAATAGTGCTGGTGGTGAAGGGGAAGAGGCAGGAGTGGGACCAGGCAGGAACACAGTCACTTCTTTAAGAAAACTACTTTCTGGAATGTAGAGGCATAACTGTGTCCACCAGTGGGCCTGGATGGAATTGGTCAATATATCATTGATGACATCTAAGCTGGCCTTACTGTAATACCATACAGTTCCTCCTTGTCATGTGTCCTGTCTGACTGCTGTGAAGCAGGAGCCAGTGAGAGCAAGCACCAAACACCTCTGTTATGGTCACAGGGAGTCCTGAACCACCTTTTACCATTCCTCCAGCTCATCTCCAAGAAAATATCACACCTCCCACAAGAGCCAGTCTGCACAGTGAGTCCTGAGAATTAATTTTCTATTCCAAAGTAGCACAAAATCCATTCAGTGACTCAGGTGTGTATTTAACCTTCCAATCCAGTCAGTCATTGCCTTTGTTCTTTTGTTTATTTCAGAAGTAAAGCCTACTGCTTAAGACAATAGCCTTGCCTTTTTGTAAGAGACGGAGTGGGGAATTAAAAGCAGGCATTTTGGAGTCAAGCACACTAGAATCTCAGAAATTTTGGACATTGAAGAAGATGAACTTCAGGTTACATATGTTGGAGACAATGTACCCTGGCTGAGTCTAGGAGTCCTTATTGCATACTTATTTACAGCTCATCAGAAAAGTTAGATTTCCAAGGTTGTAGTTTGGGAACAGTAAGGCTGTCAATCACTTAAGTTTCTAAGCCAGTTTTCATGTCTGTAACATAAGAGTCTACCTCCTCTTCCTGCTCTTCCCTCCATGTTTAAATAGTCCTCACTGAGTTGCTGTATACACAGGCTTTGGTGTACGGTGAACATTGGTTAAAAGATTGTTGCTATAGTTAGAGGACACAAAGTCAAGCTGGCATAAAGGCTAAGCACCACAGTCTTAGTGGGATGATGGGTCTGTCTATACCTTACAGGTTAAAAGCAAGTGAGAATACTCAGAGAAGTCATCTTTGTGACTGAGGGCTGGATCTCATCAAGGTCTGGAAAAGGAGGCCTAGACTCCCTTGCAGAGTTGGGAGGTAAAAGCTATGTGGTGTTGACTCATATCTAGACTCAAAAGAAACAGAGCTGGGATGTTGTCAGTCTCTTCCTGAGTGTGGTTGGCTTTTTCCTCCTTCTTGTCAAGGTACAGTAGAGCAGGGGATCTTTTGCAAGTCTGTCGTGCACCTCTGATAGTTGCAGGAGAAAATTGGTAAGTAGTGGTTAAGTTGGTGAGCTGAAGGTGGGCAAGTAGAGCCCTTCATTTAAGCTATGCCACTGTAGGGGGTGGGATTAGCTCCTCTATGAAGAGTACAACCACTGACTGTGGGGAGGTTGCAGGGAAAAGGTACTCACTTTCACACATTATCAGTGGGAATTTTAAAAATGGTGTCACTCCTATGCAGGGCAGCTTGGCAGTATTTAAGCAAAGGTAGAGATGGAGATATCATTGACTCTGCAGTACCATTTCTGAGAATTTATCCTGCAGTTATGCATGTGTGTACTCAAGAGAACATATGCCCAAGGTTATTGAAGCAGTTTGTTTGAAGCAGTTTGTTCTAGCAAAAGATGGGAAACAACTCCAATATCCATCAATATGAGACAGTGTGTTTATGCAATGAGATATCTGCAGCTACAAAAAGAAATGAGGTACATTCCATGAATCTATATGAAAAGACCTCCAAGAGATATTGATCAAGTGAAAAGAGGAAGAAACATGAGAATGGAATGCACAATGTGCTACATTTATTTAAATAGGGAGGGTACTAAGAAATACTATTAATCTGCTTGTATGTAAACAAAGAAAGCAGAAGGATATATAAGAAATGAATAACTGTGGTTACCTATGAGTGATAGTGGTGAGAACAGGGCAGAAAGTGTGTACCTTTTCAAAGTACACTTTTATACTTTTCTGTTTTCTTTTTAACAATGTGAATGCATTATCTACCAATAAACAAATAATTTTTAAAAGCTTAAAGAGAGACCACAGAGAAGCCTGCTCATCTACTTCCTGCTGGTGACACTGAGATCTCCAGTTCAGTTCCATACTACCTGGAGAGATGGTAAATCCACAGTCACAAACCAAATCTGCTTACTCAGAACAGAAGCTGCTGGAGTCATAACTAATGGGATCTCATTTATATGGCAATTTTGACAAATTCCTGGAGGCTGAGTGTGGACTAGTGTGAGACTGAGAAACTTTTGGGAGCTTCAGTCTTAGGGTCCTCCATGCTTTTCAGTTTTACCACTAGGAATCCACCGTGCTCTCATGGAGAAAATCTGAGAATGAAATTCTAGAGGCTCTGTCAGGAGAAGGGGAAAGGGAAGAGTAATCCCTGTGAAATATACCCAGAGTGTTCTATTGGATGTAAGCATCTTTCCAGGGGAAAAGAATTTACCAGAGCCTCATCCTCCCTGGGGTAAGGTATTTCTCTCACTCCAGCCCCCTATAGTCTTCCTATCTAACCCAAGAGTAAAACAAAATGAAAAAGCTAACACTTTTGAAGGTCCAGGCCCAGAGGCACAGTCCACTAAAAGACTGGGATTTAGTCACAAGATTATGGAACACTTTCTCTCCCCATGACTTTCCACCACAACAGTATGATAAAAGAGGATGACAGATAAAACAGCTGCAAAATGCAGACTCTCTGGGGATGAGTATTTGGGGAAGCACAAAGTTAACATGGGAGAAAGTAAAGAACACTAGAAGAATTTGAAGTGTGTAGCACCTACAGTTACAGCCAACATTAAAAGTAGCTGAACTTCTAGCCAGATTAACATAAATGCCCACACACTAAAGGCCTATTTACCTTCATTCCTATTACTTGATATATCATGTCTGGCTTTCAGATAAAACCA
This sequence comes from Grampus griseus, assembly GCF_964374135.1. Taxonomy (NCBI): domain Eukaryota; kingdom Metazoa; phylum Chordata; class Mammalia; order Artiodactyla; family Delphinidae; genus Grampus; species Grampus griseus. The sequence continues at coordinate 110,811,828 of NC_139001.1, forward strand.
CAAGCCATGCCAGAAGTCATAACAGCATCATCATCAACAACAACATCAACAACACAGTCTGAAGAGATAAAGCCCTCATCAGAAGCAACTTATTACATAATACAGATGTTGGAATTATCAGACAGGAGATTTAGAGGAACTCTGATGAATATGTTAAGGATTGTAATTTTAAAAGTACACAACATGCAAAAATAGATGAGTAGTATAAGCAGATAAATTAAAATTCTAAAAAAGAATCAAAAAGAAATACCAGAAATTAAAAACAAAAATTAAAAATGTCTTTTATGAGCTCATAAGTATACTGGACAGAGTGAGAAAAAAAATCAATGGTTTTTAAAGATAAGTTAATAAAAATTTCCCAAACTGAAATGCAAAGACAAAAATAATAATAAACCCCCCAAAAAGCAGAACATCTAAGAATGGTGGGAAATTTTCCAAATGTGTAACTTATGCAAAATTGGAATGTCAGAAAGAAAAGAGAGAGTTGAAGTAGAAGAAATATTTAAGGTAATAATGGCCAAGAGCTATCCAAAATCAATGGCAGACATCTAAGCACAGATCCCAGAAGCCCAGAGAACACCAAAACAAATGTACATCTAGGCGTATGGTATTCAAACTGATGGAAGCCAAAGACAAAAAGGAAATCTTGAAATAAGACTGAGGGGGGAAATATTTAGTAACAAGAATAAACATTAGTTTAGTACAAGAATAAAGATTACATTGGACTTTTCTAGAAGAGTGAAGTAAAATAATTAAAATGTTGAAAGAAAATATCCACTACTTAGAATTATATATCCATCCAAATTACCCTTCATAGTAAAGGAGAAACAAAAATTAAAGGACTTCTATCTACCCTGCAAGAGATGTTGACACAAATTCTTCTGAGAGAAGGAAATGGTGCAGATCAGAAACTTAGATCTATATAAAGAAAGGAAGAGTGTTGGAGAAGAAATAAATGAAGGTAAAATAATTTTTATCTTTAATTGAATTAAATATTCTGTTTAAAGTGATAATAACAATATATTAGTCAATTACAGGATGTGAAAAATGAAATTAATGAAAGCTATGCCATAATGGGTGGAAAAAAGGAGTTAGGAATACTTTGTTCAAAAATACCTGCACAGGGCTTTTCTGGTGGCATAGTGATTGAGAATCTGCGTGCCAGTGCAGGGGACACAGGTTCGAGCCCTGGTCCAGGAAGATTCCCACACGCCATGGAACAATTAAGCCCATATGCCACCACTACTGAGCCTGTGCTCTAGTGCCCACAAGCCACAACTACTGATGCGCACATGCCTAGAGCCCGTGCTCCGCAACAACAGAAGCCACCAAAATGAGAAGCGCATGCACAGCACCGAAGAGTAGCCCCTGCTCACCACAACTAGAGAAAGCCTGCATGCAGCAATGAAGACCCAATACAGCCAATAAATAAATAAATAAAAATTTAAAAAAAAATCTGCACGACACATCAAGAGGTATAATGTTATTTGAAAGTGAACTTAGATTAGTTTAAAAATGTATATTTCACACTCTCAGACAACCACTAAATTTTTTTCCAGTATAATTGATATGCTACTAGAGGAGATAAAATGAGATCATGTAATATACTCAATTAAAACCAGGGATGGTGGGAAAAATAGGAAAATAAATAATAAATTTAAAACATATTAAACAATAACCAACATGATGAATATATGTCCAAATATATCAATAGTCACTTTAAATGTGAATGGTCTAAATGCAACAATTAAAAGACAAAGATTGTTAGAGTGTATAAAAAATAAACAAGATCTAACTACCCATCATCTAAAAGAAACTCACTATAAATGTCAAGGATCAGATAGGTTAAAAAAAGTAAATGGATGAAAATGAATATACTATGTTCACACTAATAAAAACCTGGAGTATATATATATATATATATATATATATTAGACAATTCTTTATATATAGAATTTATATATATAAATTCTAGACAAAGCAGACTTCAGAATAAGGAAAATTATCAGGCATATAGAGAATAATTACATAATGATAAAAGCATCAATTCTCCAAGAAGACATAAAATCATTCTAAATGTGCATTCATCTAACAACAGTGTTAAAATATGTGAGGTAAAAGTAGAGAGAACCAAAATTATAAATCTATGAATCCACTGTTACAGTTGATGAATTCAACACCTCTCTTTTAGTAACTGACAGGTCCAGCAGGTTGAAATCAGTAATGATACAGTTGCTCTGCCCACCACTGTCAATCAACCTGATCTAATTGACTTGTAGAACACCATACCATTCAACAACAGCAGAAGGCACATTTTTCTCAAGCTCACATGGACAATTCACAAATACAGACCTCATGCTGGGCCAAAAATCATACCTGGAAAACAGGGTAAATGGAGTTGCAAAGTAATGAGCTAGAAACACTACTAACCACACTTACTCTCATAGGCTTTCATTTATTCAACCATTCATATATTCACCAAATATTCATTGACTCCTACTGTATAGAAAGTGCTGTACTAGATGCTGAAAGACAGTTACCATACAGAAACCATACAGTTTAGTAAGAAAGACAGAAACCATACAGTTTAGTAAGGCAGGGAGAGAAGGGAATACAGAGAAGTGAGAGGAAACATAAGACAGGTGTATGGAGTATATTAAACACAGGATGGTTACTATATAAAAACAAACAAACAGAAAAGAGTGTCCACAAGGATGTATAAAAATTGGAACTTTTTTATAGCCAAAGCAGTCTTGAGGGAAAAAAAAACAGAGCTGGAGGAATCAGACTCCCTGACTTCAGACTATACTACAAAGTTACAGTAATCAAGAAAATATAGTACTGGCACAAAAACAGAAACATAGATCAAAGGAACAAGATAGTAAGCCCAGAGGTAAACCCACGCACCTATGGTCAACTAATCTATGACAAAGGAGGCAAGGATATACAATGGAGAAAAGACAGTCTCTTCAATAAATGATGCTGGGTAAACTGGACAGCTACATGTAAAAGAATGAAATTAGAACACTCCCTAACACCATACACAAAAATAAACTCAAAATGGATTAGAGACCTAAATGTAAGACCAGACATTATAAAACTCTTAGAGGAAAACATAGGAAGAACACTCTTTGACATAAATCACAGCAAGATCTTTTTTGATCCACCTCCTAGACTGATGGAAATAAAACCAAAAATAAACAAATGGGACCTAATGAAACCTCAAAGATTTTGCACAGCAAAGGAAACCATAAACAAGACAAAAAGACAACCCTAATAATGGGAGAAACTATTTGCAAATGAATCAATGGACAAAGGATTAATCTCCAAAATATATAAACAGCCCATGCAGCTCAATATTTAAAAAACAAACAACCCAATACAAAAATAGGCAGAAGACCTAAATAGACATTTCTCCAAAGAATACATACAGATGGCCAAGAAGCACATGAAAAGCTGTTCAACATCACTAATTATTAGAGAAATGCAAATCAAAACTACAATGAGGTATCACCTCATGCCAGTTAGAATGGGCATCATTGGAAAATGTACAAACAACAAATACTGGAGAGGGTGTGGAGAAAATGGAATCTTCTTGCCCTGTTGGTGGGAATGTAAAATGATACAGTCACTATGGAGAACAGTATGGTGGTTGTTAAAAACCTAAAAATAGAATTACCATATGATTCAGCAATCCCACTACTGGGCATATACCCAGAGGAAACCACAAATCAAAAAGACACATGCACCCCAATGTTCATTGCAGCACTATTTACAATAGCCAGGTCATGGAAGCAAACTAAATACCCATCGACAGAAGAATGGATAAAGATGTGGTACATATATACAATGGAATATTACTCAGCCATAAAAAGGAATGAAATTGGGTCATTTGTTGAGACATGGATGGATCTAGAGACTGTCATACAGGGTGAAGTAAGTCAGAAAGAGAAAAACAAATATCGTATATTAATGCATATATGTGGAACCTAGAAAAATGTTACAGATGAACTAGTTTGCAGGACAGAAATTGAGACACAGATGTAGAGAACAAACGTATGGACACCAGGGGGGAAAGCCATGGGGGGGTTGGTGGTGTGATGAATTGAGTGATTGGGATTGACATGTATACACTGATGTGTATAAAACTGATGACTAATACGAACCTACTGTATTAAAAAAAAAAAAAAGGAGAACGACTAAAGAAGCTGAATTCTGGGAAATGTTAAAACAACCAAAGATCTAAGATATCTATCTATCTCGATTGGACTAGAAGAGAGAGAAATATTAAAAGTAAATAAATGGTATCCAACATTTCTAAAAAAGAGGAAAATATTTTGAACTGAATGAAAGTGAAACATTAATATTTGTTGGATATAGGAAAAGTACTGCATAGATAGAAATTTGTAATATTAATACTTAGAAGAGCAAATTTTATGAAAACAATTGCAATTACAAATGCATTGATAATGATGTTGGCTGTGTGTTTGTCATATATGGCCTTTATTATGTTCAGGTAGGTTCCCTCTATGCCTACTTTCTGGAGTTTTTATCGTCAATCGATGTTGAATTTTGCTGAAAGCTTTTTCATCATCTATTGAGATGATCATATAGTTTTTATCCTTCAAATTGTTAATATGGTGTATCACATTGCTTGATTTGTGTATACTGAAGAATCCTTGGCTTCCTGGGATAAATCCCACTTGATCATGGTGTATGATCCTTTTAATGTGCTGTTGGATTCTGTTTGCTAGTATTTGGTTGAGGATATTTGCATCTATGTTCATCAGTGATATTGGCTTGTAGTTTTCTTTCTTTGTGACAGCTTTGTCTGCTATTGGTATCAGGGTGATGGTGGCCATGTAGAATGAGTTTGGGAGTGTTCCTCTCTCTGGAAGAGTTTGAGAAGGAGGAGTGTTAGCTCTTCTCTAAATATTTAATAGAATTCGCCTGTGAGACCATCTGGTCCTGGACTTTTGTTTGTTGGAAGATTTTTAATCACAGTTTCAATTACAGTGCTTGTGATTAGTCTGTTTATATTTTCTTTTTCTTCCTGGTTCAGTCTCAGAAGATTGTGCATTTCTAAGAATTTGTCCATTTCTTCCAGGTTGTCCATTTTATTGGCATATAGTGGCTTGTAGTAATCTTTCATGATCCTTTGTATTTCTGCAGTGTCAGTTGTTACTTCTCCTTTTTCATTTCTAAATCTATTGATTTGAGTCTTCTCCCTTTTTTTCTTGTTGAGTCTGGCTAATGGTTTATCAATTTTGTTTATCTTTTCAAAGAACCTGCTTTCAGTTTTATTGATCTTTACTATCATTTCCTTCATTTTGATTTCATTTATTTCTGATCTGATCTTTATGATTTCTTTTCTTCTGCAAACTGTTTTTTTTTTTGTCTTCTTTCTCTAATTCCTTTAGGTGTAAGGTTAGGTTGTTTATTTGAGATGTTTCTTGTTTCTTGAGGTAGGATTGTATTGCTAAAAAATTCCCTCTTATAACTGCTTTTGCTGTATCCCATAGGTTTTGGGTCGTCATGTCTTCATTGTTATTTGTTTCTAAGTAATTTTTGATTTCCTCTTTGATTTCTTCAGTGATCTCTAATGAAACCATTTCCTCTAAGAGCAGGAAGGTTGCCCACTCTCACCACTATTATTCAACATAGTTCTGGAAGTTTTAGCCACAGCCGTCAGAGAAGAAAAATAAATAAAAGGAATCCAAATCAGAAAAGAAGAAATAAAACTGTCACTGTTTGCAGATGACATGATACTATACATAGTGAATTCTAAAGATGCTACCAGAAGCCTACTAGAGCTAAGCAATGAATTTGGTAAAGTAGCAGAATATGTAATTGATGCACAGAAATCTGTTACACTCCTTTACACTAATGATGAAAAATATGAAAGAGAAATTAAGGAAACACTCCCATTTACCAATGCAACAAAAAGAATAAAATACCTAGGAGTAAACCTACCTAAGGAGAAAAAGAACTTTATGCAGAAAACTATAAGACACTAATGAAAGAAATTAAAGACAATACAAAGTTATGGAGAGATATACCATATTCTTGGATTAGAAGAATCAACATTGTGACAATGACCATACTACACAAAGCAATCTACAGATTAAATTAAATCCTTATCAAACTACCAGTGGCATTTTTCAAAGAACTAGAACAAAAAATTTCAAAATTTGTATGGAACCACAAAAGCCCCCAGATAGCCAAAGCAAGCTTGAGAAAGAAAAATGGAGCTGGAAGAATCAGGCTCCTGTACTTCAGACTATATGACAAAGCTACAGTAATCAAGACAGTATGGTACAGGCACAAAAACAGAAAGATAGATCAATGGAACAGGATAGAAAGCCCAGAGATAAACCCACACACATATGGTCAGCTTATCTTTGATAAAGAAGGTAAGAATATATAATGGAGAAAAGATAGCCTCTTCAGTAAGTGGTGCTGGGAACACTGGACAGCTACATGTAAAAGACAGAAATTAGAACTCTCCCTAACACAACACACAAAAATAAACTCAACTTGATTAAAGACTTAAATGTAGGGCCAGACACTACAAAACTCTTACAGAAAAATATAGGCAGAACACTCTATGACATAAATCACAGCAAACTCCTTTTTGACTCACCTCCTAGAGAAATGGAAATAAAAACAAAAATAAACAAATGGAACCTAATGCAACCATAACCAAGACAAAAAGACAACCCTCAGAATGCGAGAAAATATTTGCAAATGAAGCAACTGACAAAGGATTAATCTCCAAAATTTACAAGCAGCTCATGCAGCTCAATATCAAAAAAAAAAAATCTTAAAATGGACAGAAAACCTAAATCGACATTTCTCTGAAGAAGATATATAGATTGCCAACAAACACATGAAAGGATGCTCAACATCATTAATTGTTAGAGAAATGCAAATCAAAACTACAATGAGGTATCACCTCACACTGGTCAGAATGGCCATCAGAAAAAAATCTACAAACAAGAAGTGCTGGAGAGGGTGTCAAGAAAAGTGAATCCTTTTGCATTGTTGGTGGGAATGTACAGTGATACAGCCACTATGGAGAACAATATGGAGGTTCCTTAAAAAACTAAAAACAGAAATACCATATGACACAGGAATACCACTATTGGGCATATACCCTGGGAAAACCATAATTCAAAAAGAGTCATGTACCATTATGTTCATTGCAGCACTATTTACAAGAGCCAGGACTTGGAAGCAACCTAAGTGTCCATCAACAGATGAATGGATAAGGAAGATGTGGTACACATATACAATGGAATATTACTCAGCCATAAAAAGAAACGAAATTGAGTTATTTGTAGTGAGGTGGGTGTACCTAGAGTTTGTCATACAGAGTGAAGTAAGTGAGAAAGAGAAAACAAATACCATATTCTAACACATATATATGGAATCTAAAAAATAAAAAAGGGTTCTGATGAACTTAGGGGCAGGACAGGAAAAAGACACAGATGTGAGAATGGACTTGATGACATGGGGAGGGGGAAGGGTAAGCTGGGACAAAGTGATAGAGTAGTATTTACATATATACACTACCGAATGTAAAATAGATAGCTAGTGGGAAGCAGCCACAAAGCACAGGGAGATCAGCTCGGTGCTTTGTGTCAACCTAGAGGGGTGGGATAGGGAGGGTGGGAGGGAGATGCAAGAGGGAGGAGTTATGGGGATATATGTATACGTAAAGCTGATTCACTTCGTTATACAGCAGAAACTAACACAACATTGTAAAGCATTTATTCTCCAATAAAGATGTAAAAAAAAAAAAAACCAGCAAACATTCATATCCAAAAAACACACACAAAAAAACAAAAAAAAAAGCAATGCATTGATAATAATAAAATACCTAGTAATAAATTTAATCAAGCAAGTGAAATTCCTGTACACTGAAAACTATAAGACATGGATGAAAAATATTGAAGAAGACATAAATGAATGAAAGGTATTCTGTGCTTATGGATTAAAGAAGTTAATATTATTAAAATATCCATATGCAAATCTACAGAATTCCTAAAGCAATCTGCAGATTCAATACAATCTCTATAAAATTCCAAAGGCATTTTTCACAGAATTAGAATAAACAATTCTAAAATTTTCATGGACCCACAAAAGGCCCCAAACAGTCAAAGCAATCTTGAGAAAGAAGACCAAAGTGGGAGGCATCACAGTCCCTGATGTCAAACTATGTTACAAACTATAGTAATCAAAACGGTGTGGTTATGACATAAAACAGACACATAGATCAATGGAAGAGAATAAAGGGACCAGAAATAACCCCACACATAAATGATCACATAATTGATATCAAAAGGTCCAATAATATATAACAGTGAAAGGATGTCTCTTAAAAAAATTGTGATGGAAAAACTGGACAGCTATGGGCAAAAGAATGAAACTGGACCACTGTCCTACAACATACATAAAAATGAACTCAAAATGTATTAAGGATGATCATAAGACCTGAAACCATAAAACTCCTAGAAGAAAACATAGGCAATAAGCTCTCTGAACCTGGAAATGATTGTTTTGGATCTGACAACAAAAGCAAAGTCAACAAAAGCAAAAATAAACAGTGGGACGACATCAAACTAAAAAGCTTCTGAACGGCAGAGAGCAAAAAAAATCTGATTAAAAAATGGGCTGATAATTTTAATAGACAGTTCTTCAAAGAAGACATAAACATGGCCAGTAAGTACACGAAAACGTTGGAACTTCACTAATCATCAGGGAAATGCAAATCAAAGGCACAATGAGATATCACTTCACACATGTTAGAATGTCTGTTTTCAAAAGGACAAGAAATAACATGTATTGGTGAGGGTGTGGAGAATAATATTACGTATTATATAATATGTATATAATGTATTATATATAATACATTAACATATATTAATATAACATATATTGATAATAGAATAATATGTAATATATACATTATGTATTATATATAATTATATATTATATATAATACATTATGTGTAATATAAAATTTATATAATATATAATATTTATAAAATATGTATAATATACTTTTTATAATATATAATTTTTATAATCTATAAATATTTATATAATATTATATAAATTGTATATTATAAAATTTATAAGTTGTATAATCTATAATTATAATATAATTTATATTATTCAATTATAATGTAATACATCATATTATTATATTATTTTATATTATAATATAATATATAGTTATATAGTATATAATATAATAGTATTAATTATAACATTGTTATATTAATATATTATTATTATATTAATATATTATTATTTTAATATAATTATATATTATTAGTACAATAATGTAATGATATAATAATATTGTTATAGCAATTTAATATACTATAATATAATATTAATATTATATTATAATATATTAAATTATATAATATATTATATAATATACCATAATAATATTTTGTATTATGTATAATAATATACAATATATTGTATAATACATTATATATATTTATTATATGATATATAAAAATATTAATATATTACACACATACTAATATATAATATAATATATAATAATATATAACATATATAATTATAAATATATGTAATAAATTATATATAATGTATTAAATATAATGTATACATTTACTTACATGTAATATTAATATATAATTGTAAATGATACTTTTTATATAATGTCTATATTTTTATATAATATTAATATATAATCATATATGTTATATATAATGTATATATAATATTAATATATAAGTATATATGATATATTAAATACAATGTTTTTATAATATTGACACATAATTATATATGACATATATTATATATAATATTATATATTTTTGGGGTGAATACTATCCCATTGCATATATGGTATATATCCAGGAAAAAATGAGGAAATTTTGCCATTTGTGACAATATGGGTGGATTTTGAGATCATTATGCTAAGTGGTATAAGTCAGAAAGAGAAAGACAAATACCATATGATCTCACTTATGTAAAAATCTAATAGCGACAAAACCCCTAGGTCATAGATACAGAGAACAAATTGGTGGTTGCCAGACACAGAAGTGGATGAAATGGGTAAAGGGAGTCCAGTGATCAAATAAACATGTCATGGGCACATAAGATACAGTATGGTAATTATAGTTAATAATACTGTATTACATATTTGAAAGTTTCTGAGAGTTGATCTTCAAAATTCTCATCAGAAGAAAAACATTTTTTTGTAACATGTATGGTGATGGATAACTAAACTTATTGTGTTGATCATTTTGCCCTATATACAAATATGAAATCATATTTCATACAAATCATACAAATATTGTATGCTTGATACAGTATTATATGTCAATTATACATCAATTTAAAAAAGAAAAAAAATCCTCATATCAAGAATCTAAGCTGCACCTCAATAAACTAGAAAAATTAAAACAAAACAAATCAAAAAAACTCAGAGCAAGCACAAATAAGGAATTAGTAACCATAAAAACAGAAATAAAAGAAATTGAAAGCTGAAAAAAAAGTAGCAAATCCAAATTTGGTTCTTAGAAAAAGCAAGAAAATTGATGTGTGTAGCAAGACTAACAAACAGAAAGGAGAGAAGACGTAAATTACCACTATGAGGAATGAAAGAAGAGATATCTCTACAGAGTTTGTCTAGGACCCCTAATAAGGGTGCCTATAGGCTAATAAGGAACACTATGAATAACTCTAGGCACATAAATTCTATAAGTGAGTTAAAGAAGACCAATTCCTGCAGACCTACAAGCTACCAAAACTCATATAAGACTAAATAGATAAATGGTGCTAGAATGATGAAAAACATGAATTTTTAGTTAAAAACCTTCCAATAACAAAAATCTTCAAGCTTATCCAGTTTTACTGGAGGTGTTTATGAAACATTTAAAGATAAAATCAAACCAATTAAACACACCTCTTCCAGAAAATAGAGGAGGAGGGAAAACCTCCCATCTTGTTTTATTAGGCTAGAAATTATTCTCATACAAAAACCAGGCAAAGGCAGCACAAGAAGAAAAAATTACCAACTGATATTCCTCATGAGAAACTGACATAAACTCCACAACAAAATATTAATAAATAAATGTCCAGCTATATATAAAAGAATAATACTATGGACAAATAGGGATTTATCCTGGGAATTCAAGGCTGGTTCAATATTCTAAAATCTATAATCCATGATATTAACAGTCTGAAGAAGGAAATACACATTATTACATCAGTGTCAGAATACGCACTAGACAAAATGCACCCTCCATTAATGATAAAAACTCTAAGAAAACTAAGGATAGATGGGAACTTCCTCAACCTGATATAGGGACTCTACTAAAAACCTTCAGCTCTCAACATGTTTTAATGATGAAAGATGGAATGTTTTGTCCCCCACATTAGGAACAAAGCAGGGCTCATGGTTCCTATCAACATTGTGCAGTAATTATGTCACTACAATAAGATAAGAGAAACAAACACAAGACATACAGATTGGAATGGAAGACATAAAACTGTTTCTATTCTCAGATGACATGATTATGTAGAAAATATCAATTAACAACACAGACACACACACAAACACCCTTCCTAGAACTAATAAGTGGGATCAGAAAAGTTGTGGTTTTCAAAGTCATATGCAAAAAGCAATCATATTTCTATTTACCTGCAATATACAATTGGAAAATAAATTTAAATAATAATACCATTTACAATAACTTTAACAAATATACTTCCTAGGTATAAACCTAACAGAACAAGTAGGGAATCTGAATGCTAATAACTACCACATGTTGATGAAAAAAATATCTGATTTCTTATTTATACATAAATAAATGGAGAGTTATACCTTATTTATGGATTGAAAAATGTAAGAGTAAAATGATGCCATTTCTCCCCAAATTGATTTATAGATTAAATATAATACCAGTCAAAATCCTGGCAGGATTGTTTATAGATATATACAAGCTGATTATAAAAATTATGTGGAAAGCCAAAAGAACTAGAGTAACACAAATATTTTGCAGAGAAGAAGAAAGTCAGAGGAATCACATCACCTAATGCTCAGACTTACTGTAATGCCAGAGTAATGAAGTCAGTTGGTATTTCCAAGAGGATAAACATACAAATCAAAATAATAAAATAGAAAGCCCATGTAGACCCATCCAATTGTTTTTTGACAAGAGTACAGAAACAGAATGGGAAAGGATAGTTTATTCAACAAGTGATATTTGATCAATTTTACAACCATATGCATAAAAAAGTTTTGATGTAAAAATTTAACTAAAAATGTATTATAGATTTAAATATATAATTTAAAACTATACAATTTTAGAAGAAATATAGAAGTAAATCTCCTTGACCTAGGGTTAGGCAGTGAATACTTACATATGGCACATAAATGCACAATCCATAGAAGAAAAAAAATAATTCATTGGAATTCATCCAAATAAGAAAAAGAACAACTTTTGTTCTGCAAAATACACAGTTAAGAGAATAAAAAGATAGATAACAGATAGGGAGAAAATATTTGCATATCACAAATACAGCAAAGGATTTGTGTCTAGATTATATAAAGAGTTCTCAAAACTCAAGAATAAGAAAACAAACTACCTGACTAAAAAGTGGGCAAAAGATCCGAATAGACATTTTATCAAAGAGCATATACAGATGGCAAAGAAGTACAAGAAAAGATGTTCAATCATTATAGAAATGCAAATTAAAACCACAATGCGATACAAACACACACTTATCAGAATGACTAAAAATAAATACTGGCCATGTTGAGTGCGGGTGAGGATTTATAGCAGCTAGATTATGATAGGTTGCTGTGAAAGTGTAAAATATTATAGCCACTCTGAAAAACATACACTTATCATAGGTCCCAACAATCACACTCCTTGCTATTTACCCAAGTGAACTAAGAATTTAGTTTACACAAATATCTGTGCACAGATGTTTTAGTAGCTCTCCTCTCCATCACCAACAACTGAAGAAAACCCAAAAACACTCCACCTGGTGACTGGCTGAGCAATTGCAGTACATCCACACAATGGGCTACTATACAGCAATGCAAAGGAATAAGCTATTGATACACACAGTGATTTGGATGACTTTCAGAGACATTGTGATGAGGGAAAGAAGGCAGTCTCAGAAGGTTATCTATTCTATTCTTTCCATTACATCCTTGAAGAGACAAAACTATAGTGACAGAGAACAGATTGGCGATTAGGGAGAGGAAGGGGATATGACTTCAAAGAGATGGAACAAATGGGTATTTGGGGTGTTGGAACAGTTCAGAGTCCAATTATCCTGTTCATTTTAATCATACAAGTATTAAACTTCACAAAATTATAAGTGTTTTACTGTATGCTTATTTACTAGTAATAATGTTATATTTGTTTGTTCTTTAGTTCAATTTAATAGGTGTTTGAGCACCTACTTTGTGGTAAGACTTGCTTATACAATCAGGCCGAAATGATACTTGCTGCTTCCTCTCAGGAGCCCTTGGTCAAGAGATTTTTTATTCAGAAGGCGTGAGCACATCCCCCCAGAAGCCCTGTGAGGTGGGGAGCCCGTTGTCGTCACAGGGCTCTGAGACGCCAAGGAGGTCGCATGAGGCCCCTGCTAGCAGGAGAGAAGTCATTGAGTCCAGGCCCACCCTCTGGCTCCAGCCCTTCTCCAACCCCCACACAGCCCCCTGAGGCCACAGATGGTATTCCAGGAGCACCGTCCTGTAGCCTGGAGGCTGATTAGTATGTAAAGATGATATATTTAGCCTAATTAAGGTAAAATATCCTTAACTGGGTTATGGCTGAGTTATGAAGGACAAGATGCCTGTCAGGTTCCTGTCAGGAAGTATAATGTTGCTGTTGACAGAGATCGGTCAGTGGTGAAAACAGAGGAGACAGACTCTGTGGTCAGTAAGAGCTGATTTCCGTCTCAGCTTTACCACCTAAAAGCTACTGTGTAGCACAAGGAAGTCTACTCAGTACTCTGTAATGACCTACATAGGTAAAGAATCCAAAAAAGAGTGGTTATATGTATATGTATAACTGATTCACTTTGCTATACACCTGAAACTAACGCAACATTGTAAATCAACTATACTCTAATAAAAACAAAAAAAAAACAAACAACAAAAAACAAAACAAAACAAATCTTATAACCAGCCAGGAGACCCAGGAACTCCCATTCCCCTCTGTCAATCAGAAAAATGAGACAATACCTTATTCGTACACTGCTGTGAAGATTAAATTAGATGGAATAACTTATCTAAAACATGCTACTCAGGTCCTGGGACTTTAGGGAGCAGTCAATTAGCGACAGTCACCTGTCTCTGTGTTAGAAAATTATTAGGAGATATTATTTAATATCATCTTAGTGTTTATTTAATCATACCTGTGATTAAGAACATACATATGATTAAGAATTTTTCCAATTCATTAAAATCATTTCTCGTAGTAGTCATTTAAGAATGGTTCTAGGCAACCAAGGTTGAAATTGTAAGTTCGAGTGAGCCTGGGCCTCTGTATGCCCAGGGCTGGGGTCCTCCCAGTGGATCTGTTAATACGTTGCCTCAACATCCAGCCTGAGGTGGCACAACCCATTGTGCTTGTAAAAAACATGTTTAAAATTTCAACTGAAGTTGGACTCTTCTGGGATTTTCCAGTTGTGGATTGTAGAAGGGACAAAGGGGAGTAGAGATGTGTTGGTCCCCAGCTATGCACTGGGCCCTTTAAGTCGACCAGCTTATTTTAGCCTCCTGGCAGCTGCACAGGACGTGAGTTACCATACCCCTTCTATAGCTGCATGATTTTTGGTCCTGAGCTTACATTTTATTTTAGAAACTACAACCAAGTGGAAGTATCTATGTGTTCAAATCTTTCCTTCCTTGGGCTTGCATTTGCCTACTTTGTAGGAGAATTTTAAGGTATGCTCTTGAGCACAGGATTTCTGATTCACTTTAGAGCCCCTGAGTATTTCTCCCAATGCTTTGCATGTGTTACCCACTCAAATGATATTTGCAGATGGATGAAACTATTCATTTGCTGAGGAAAAGATCATCTGTAAGGAGGTAGGGCTAACATTTCAGTTCTGACCCACTGGAATCTGACACACGATCTGTCCTTACCAGTAAATACTTTAGCCAATGTGTCAGTCTGGCTGTTAGTGCCACATCTCTGAAATTCTCCCCCAGAAGACTGGAGAAGAAGAGCAAACCTTCTTGCAATGGCTATGGCACTATAAATCGGGAAAGTCAAAGAAGAGACTCTTGGGTAGCTATGCTTCTGTTGGAGCAGGTTATACTTTTTCATTAGATTGAGCATCCGTTATTTTATGTGATATCATACTTTTACATTTTCTCACTGTAGCATAAAGAAGTGTAGAATCTTCCATCTGTTTTTGTTAGCAGCCCTAAAATTTGGTCCAAATGAGAAATTCAGTAGGACACACAGAAAATCATCTAAATTACATTCCACCAGTTCTAACAGTAAAACACAATGACTCTCGGTACAGTGAATGAATTGTTTTATTTGTCACATTGGTCACTGATTTCTTGTTTGATATGGGCATTGAAAACATTGGGTGTTCTCATCCCTTTGCCATCAGATTTGGGGGAGGTGTTTCTACTTCTTTCATCTACTAGATTGGAAGCCTCCAAAAATATTTAGTCTTTGTAACAGGTATTGACTGAAGACAGTGTGATACAAGGGCAAGAGCACACACAGAACTCAGTGACAAGAGATGTCACCACTGCTAGATGCGTATGACTTTGGAATAATAATTGTAATACTTCTGCGCTTCCATTTCCATAAGCGTAAAATGGGGCTATGCATGCCTATCTTTTAAGGGTTGTGAAAATTAAAAATTGTAATACGTAAGACAACTGCATGTGTTCTTCAAATATTAATATTTCTTTCACTCCCTCACTACCTAGAAGAAGAGCTGTGGATTTTACTTGTGGGAGTGTGTCAGTTATCAGTTTATTGCCTCTCAGCTCTGAATGCACGCTTCAGTGTATGTTCTGTGATAAACAATGAAATTTCACTGAGCATTTCTCCTCCACAGAGATATCAATGTTATGCTTTTCAGTAGAGGGTGCTGGTGGGAGGAAAACATTCTCCTGCAGTGTCCAATATATATTGGAAGTTGGTGTGGTTGCAAAAAAAGAAACAAAGGGCATCCAGACTGGAAAGGAACAAGTAAAATTGTCTCTATTCATATATGACATGATCTTACATAAAGAAAATCCTAAGGATTCCCCTAAGAATCTCATAGTGCCAATTCACGTGGTATAAGAAAATTCACATGTACGAGATCAATGAACAATCCAAAAATGAGATTAAGAATACAATTTTATTTACCACAGCATCAAAAAGAATAAAATAAGGAATATATTAATGAAAGAAGTGCAAGACTTGTCTGTTAAAAACTTCAAAACATTGTTGAAATTAAAGATCTAAATAAACAGAAAGACATCCTATGTTCATGGATCAGAACACAATATTGTTTAGACAGCAACATTCCCTGAACTGAGCTACAGATTCAACTCAAACCCTGTCAAAATTCTAGCTGGCTTTTTAAAATAAAAGTTGATAAACTGATTCTAAAATTCATACAAAACTGTAAGGGACACAGAATAGGAAAAAATAGTCTGTAAAAGTACATAAGGGGGACACATACTTCCCAATTTCAAAATTTATTACAAAACTACAGTGATCATGACAGTGTGGTGTGGCAGATCAAGAAAATATGTTGAGAGTCCAGAAATAAATCCTTAAATTTATGGTCAATAGATTTTTGACGAGGGTGCCAACAGTTCAATGGGGAAAAAAATACTGGGATAATTGGATGCCCATTTGCAAATAAAAAAGAATAAAGTTAGAGCCCCTCCTCACATATTACTTAAAAATTAACTTATGAAACTAAATGTAGAAGCTAAAACTATAAAACTCTTAAAGAAATCTTAAAGAAATCTTTGTGACTTTGACCAAAAGCATGAGCAACAAAGGAAAATATAGATAAACTGAACTTCATCAAAATTAAAAACTTTTGTGTATTAAAGGACATTATCAAGAAAGTGAAAAGACAAACTAGAGTGGGAGAAAATACTTGTATACCGTGTATCTGATAAAAGTTTAACAGCCAGAATATATAACAAACTTCTACACTTCAACAACAGAATGATAAACAACTCAATTTTCAAAAAATGGGTAAATGACTTAGATATTTCTCAAAAAAAAATAAATGGCCATTAAGCTCATGAAAAGATGTTCAACATCACTGGTCATTAAGGAAATGCAAATCAAAAGCAGAATAAGATACCACATCATACCAATCAGGATGGCTATTAAAAAAAAAGTGGAAAATAACAAGTGTTGGTGAGGGATGTGGAGAAGTAGGAGCACTCAGACATCCCTAATGGTGATGTGAAAAGATTCAACCATTGTGAAAAATAGTTTGGCAAGTTCCTCAAAAAGTTAAACATAGAATTATCACATGGCCAAAAACAAACAAAAAAATTTTGTACATGAATTTTCGTAGCACCATTATTCATAATACCTAGAAAATGGAAAAAATCCAAATGTCCAACTTATGAATGGATAAATAAATGTGGTATATCCATATAATTGAATATTATTTGGCCATAAAAAGGAATGCTCCATGGAAGAAGCCAGTCAGAAGGGACCACATATTGTATGACTCCATTCATATGAAATGTCTCAAATCGGCAAATCCATAGAGACAGAAAGTAGACTGGTATTTTCCTGGGGACGGGAAGATTTGGAAGTGACTGCTACTGGGTGTCAGGTTTATTTTCAGGATGATTAAAGTATTCTAAAATGAATTGTGCTGAGGTTGCACATCTCTGCAGAGATGCAAAAACCCTTTGAATTGTACATTTAACTAGGTAAATTTTATGGTATATGAATTCTATCTCAAAGCTGGAAAGAAAGAAAGAAGGATGGTGGGCTAAGGGGAGATGCACAGGTCCTGAGGTCACACTCTCTAGATCAGGCCCTCCCAGGCCAGCTGTAACACCTCCTGCTGACTGCAGTCATCATTCCTCTTTGCTTTCTCAACAAATGGACGTGTAAGGAAGATCAGAGTGCACTTCCTGTGAAGCAGGGCCACCAGTGACCTTTCATTTCAGGATGTGTCTGCAAATCCACTAACTAAATCTGCTTGGTGCCCTCTGGGAGCTGCCCTGGCTTCCTGGAAGAGTCTTTAGCTGGTTTTCAACTCCCTCAAGTGACTCACTTAATATTTGCTCTCCCCTGATTGGCACATCCTTGGCCAAACTCACCTTGGTCAGTGTTTAGTTTTCACTCTTCTGTTTTGGCAGCAAAGACATTTATTACATCTTAACAAATCCCTGAGTAACAAAACAGGGAACTTTACTGAGGAAGTTATAAATTTTAGTACACAAACTATAGAAACAGACAGGATGCTTTTTCTCATAATGAAACATATTTGATATTGGAAAAGATATGTTAATTTTGTAGTTTAGTATCTATGTCCGTCAACTTTTACAAGGGAAAATTATGTTATTATGAGTGAGATTACATTACCAGAGAATTCTAACTTTCCTGGATCCTGGTTTGATATTTTTAATTGGGTGGCTTTGTTATAGCATCATTGTGGCCTTTTCCATCTTTGTTTAATAAAGAATATTATTTATGATGCAGGCACATAGGCTTTCTAAAGATACACTTTTCAACTGCCTTTCAGGGGCAATTAGGGAATACCTTTGGGGCAATGATTACATTCAGTTATTTCAGTTTAAGCATTCTCCCAAATGACTTTTTAATATTTTAATTAATTAATTAATTTTAACTTTTATTTATTCATGACAATATTCTGGTCATCAAACAATTGAGTACTTCATCACATATATACAGGATAAGGCAGTTTTGAAAATGCTTTCACATCCATGGTCCCATTTGATCTTCTTGTCTGAGGGCCTCCTGGGTGGTGGCAGGTCATGGACTGTGGTCTCGCATGACCTTTCCTCCCTCCAGCTGCCTTGTCTGACTCTTCTGCTGACACAACTCTCGAGCCACCTTCTCCCTACATTCTACTGGGTCTATGGCTGTGCAGGACCCCATGCTTTGGGGCAGCATGGACCAAGGCACTTTGAGGGAGAGAGCAATTATAAAGTGATGTACAATGTCCAGTGGCTACATTGGAACACTTAAAATTTTCTTTCCTTCCTTCTTTCATTCCTTCCTCTCAGCAACAAATATATTGTGAGCACCTTTTCTGTGTCAGGCAGAGCACTGGGTACTGGGGACATCGCCTGGTCCATCTGCTTTAACTAGCCTCAGCTCTGCAAGTACGCACACCAGCGAGGCAGGTGGCAAGAGGCTCACTTGTCAGCAAAAGCCTGGGCTCCTCCAGCTTCCCCAATTCCAGGCTGCCCAGCTGCTAACCCTGCTCCATGCTTTAAACTAAACCTTACCACTGGAGTTTGCTAAAAGCCTTGACTGTGACCCCTGACCCCTCCATGCATGGACCCCCTTGCTTGGGCTTCAGACCCAGCTCCTACGTCCAGCCATGCCTGGTGCAGCTGGGGCCTTTCCAAGCCCCACTCTGGCTTCCCTAAGGGTGGTCCTTCCCTAAGGATGCTTCCAGATCAACTGTATCATTTGTTAAAACTGCATGTTCCTAGGCTCCATTCATACCTAAACATTCAGGATGTCTGCAGGTGAGAACTAAAAATCTGCACTTTCCACAAGCTTAACAGGTGCATTTTTGTCTGAGAACCTCTGGCTTCGGCAGGAAAGAAAAAAGACAAAAACAAATCAAAAAACTGCTTAGAAGTCTATTATGGAAAATACATGGTTCTTTCCCTTCAGTGCAGCTCAGGAAACTCTAATTTATATAGCACCTGTATATGCTGGTATTTGAGATATGCACACTCATTTAATTCCCAAAGTGCCCTTGGAAGGATGGATTGTACCTGTGTACTGTTAGCCAATGTGCCCAGGGAGGCCAGAATCTACCCCAGACCATACTTCTTTCCTGCAGAGCCATAAAGGCACAGGAATAGTGACTAAGGGGAGACCAAGTAACCCTTATCTTTACCTGGAGCTTTGACACACTGGTCATCCGGGGAGGGGGATTCATGTGGAGAAAGCCACTTTTCCTAAGCTGGTTAAGCCTAAATGGCTTCAGGCCAAGAAAGTCTGTCAGACCAGCTGCTCTGTCAGTGAGCCCCAATATCACCCTCGCATGCCCCCATCTTCCAGATCCAAACCTCACCTTGAAAGGAGGAGAGTTGCAGGGTGGATGCACAGAGCCAGGTGAAAGCTGGCCCAGGGCAAAGCCCAGCCCAGCCCTAGCTCCAGCTGGTAGAATAAAAGAGAGGACCGCAGTAGGCATCATCCTGCATGGGGGCTGCTCCCAGCCCTCAAGTCCCAGCGCAGAGAGGGGAAGGCAGAAGGACAGCCGTATTCACACCTGGATGCAATGACTCGCAAAGTACAGCTGTTTCCATCCATAGGTACATGGCCCAGCCTGAATCTGGAATGTGAGCCACTGTTTGATCTTCAGAATCACCTGGAATCCTTGTTAATACTCTGGAACACTTTCCTGGAAATTCTGGTTCGCTTTGTCTGCCAGAGGTCCTGGAGTTTGATGAGAACCAGACAGTCATCATCAGGAAGGTCTGGTCTTGGAAAGGGGTAAGGAGGATGAAAGGAGAGGGGCAGAGAAGGAGTCTATGAACCAGGCCCACTGGACTCCGTCTCCAAAGCCCCTGCTCTGCTGTTCCCTTTGCTGCAGCCTCCACTGTGCCCGGGGAGAGCTCAGCGTCCTCCTACACAAGCTGTGGAGGAGCAGATGCCCAGCAGTGCTAAGGAGCAGATCGGAAATGCAAAGCCAGAGGGTGGGGAGGCAGAGGTGAGCTGGGCAGCATGGATGCAGGGGAGCAGACATCTGTGTCAGTGACAGCATCCCACAGGGGCCCGAGGCA
This sequence comes from Grampus griseus, assembly GCF_964374135.1. NCBI lineage: Eukaryota > Metazoa > Chordata > Mammalia > Artiodactyla > Delphinidae > Grampus > Grampus griseus. The sequence continues at coordinate 110,832,841 of NC_139001.1, forward strand.
GGCCCAGGGCCAGGTGAGGCAGCCAGGTGACCTGGTCCACGTTTGGCCCTGCATGTGTGGGCTGTGTCAGCCTGGCAGTTCTTCTTTCTGCAGTAGGGGTTACCCCTGCTGTCCTCCCTGGGTCTGTGGGATGCTTCCTTATCTGGAGTGATGAAGAAATCACCCTGAAGTTTCAAGTATTGCCTTCCCAGCCTGAAACACTTGGCAGTACTTTCTCCACTGCCCTGGTGGGGGTGGAGAACATGACAACATGGGTTTAAACAGTTCCAGGGATTGACTTCTCCAGCCACCCCCTGGGGCTCCACAAGGCCTCCTTTCTAAGGCCTGTGTAGAGGCCCCACGTGGACAGGGAGGGTGCAGCATGGAGCCTGACCTGGCCTTGCTGGCCTCTTTGATCCAAGTCATCCTCTGCATCTCATTTCAGGGGCACTACTCAGCTGTGACCTGATGCATGCCGCAGGAGTTTGGGACACTCAGGGGGCCGCACTCAGGGTGGAAGCCCTTCAACGTGTCACTCACTGGCCCCAAATGTCACAGAGAGCACATGGCTTCTGGTTCGCACTCAACCTTAGGTGACCTTGAGGAGCTCCCAACCCTCCTTGATCCCCAGTCTTATCAGCTGTGAAAGTAGCAGACACAGTACTCGGCAGAAGCTCAGCACCTGGGGCCCCAACCCCACGCCTGCAGGGGACAGCGCTCCTGGGGTGCCGCCAGGGGGCCGGTGACACTCCACCTGACTTTCTCACGCCCTCCTTCACTGGGAGTGTTGGAGAGCTATTGCTCAAGGAAGCCAGAGTTGCTCAAAGTGCTTTTTCTCACTGTAAATCACGGTGCTGCTTTGCAGTTCATGTTGTACAAAGTTTATTTTTTTCTTAACAAATAATCCATTTATGAAATTGAACCAGAAGTCAGAAGACGAGAAAAACAAAAACAGAAAACACACAAGCCGTGTCTCATGAAAAGCCACAACAAGAATAGTTGTCCAGAGGGCTTTGATCAACAATATTCCATTTCTTACTGAGAACAAAGGCCCGGTGGTGAATGAGAAAGAGGCTGAAGTGTGGGGGCTCCTGGGTGTGGCCCCTGCCCTGGGACTCACGTGTGATTCAGGCCCTGCCCTATCTGAGTGCAGGAGGCAGACTGGCGGACTCAAGGCCGTGCCTGCTCTGAGACTCCCCGTTCTTGATCACAGGGCTGAAGGAAACGAGCTAAAACCACGGCACATGGAACTCAGCAGGAGACTCCAGTCAGCAAGAACCTAGTGAAGGCCTGCCATGCCCAGGGCCCTCTGTGCATCGTGGGGCCTATGAACCTGCACATGGCCCATGGCCACCTCCCTGAGGAGCCTACAAAGGGACATGTGTGGTGTAGTGATGCATGGTGAGCTGTACAGGCGTGAAGGGCACACGGTTGCAGGGGAAGAAGTTCACCTCCTCGGAGAGCAGTGGGGTGGAGGACAAGCACTGAGGGACGCAGGGGGCTGGCTTCAGGTGTTGAAGAGAAAAGGCCCCTGGCAGGAGCCATGTGAGCTGAGGGCAATGGTGGAAAAGTCAGGACCCATGGATTCCTGCATCTGAACTTTTGTGCCAACCGACCTTGTGAGCAACAGGAAGGGATGGGAGATTTGGGGTGGCGGAGGGGAGGGCATGATTCTTTAAATCATCCTGGAGTAAATCCAGTCATTTCCCTCAGGTTTTACAGCTGAGGTCTAGAACATTTAAGTGATTGTTATTAAGTCACACAGCTCCCAGGGGTCAGGGAAAAATCCTTAAACCCTAGTTTTCTGACTGCTGATGGTAAGTGATGCTCTGCTTATGAAACCAGGCAGGTTCTGGCCCAAGGAAGAAGCTTCCTCCTGCAGGTAGGCTTGAGAAACACACAGCAGACAGTGTGTTCCTGGCTCAGGTCATGGTGCAATGCCATTTCCCAAGTTTGGTGTCAGCCAATTCAACAGGTGTCTACTGGCTGCCCACCCTGTCTTAGCCACTTGTGTGGGTACTGGGGACCAAAAGCAGAGAGAAATGGTCCCAGCATTGAAGGATGGAAGACACAAGGCAACATTAATGCATTTATCTGCTCAAGAAGACTTCACTGTTCTCTTCTCTTGTATCAGAGACTGGGTGAGATTTGGGGACACAGTGATGAGGGAAGCACTGTGGTCCCTTCATAAATGCATCACAACCAACAGGGTGAGTCCCACTTAGGGAGCCCTGACCCAACAATGACAAACGTGGTGGGAGCACAAGGGCCTTTGAGGACAACTCACCTGGTGATGAGTGGGAAGGCTTGCGTTAGGGTGAAAGAGGAATCTGACCCATTGGAACACAACCTGTGCATCTGAAAGCCTGGGGAGACCACGTACTACTGCTCCTGGTGTGGACACAGGGCAGAGGTGGACACACCTGTCATGGAGAGAAGGAGGCTCAGCTTCTGGGAGGCAAGACCACCAGCAGGAAGGCAGGTTGACTGGTGGCCACTTTCCCCTTAAGTAGGATAAACCTGTAATTTATCATTCAAACCAGGACATTTTTGGGCACGAAAGGATGTGCTATTAATAATTATGCTGGATCAATTGTCTTGGGTGAACAGAAGTGCATGACCCCTTACTTAGAAGGCACTCCCAGGCCTTTGATGGGAGATAAGCAGCTGTCAGCAGGGGCTGGACAGCTGGGCTCTCCAAGGTCAGAACCTCAGAGGCTACTTGCCCCAGGGAATTTGGTGGGCAGGTCAAGAAGTCTTCTTGTTCCTTGGGACTACAGGTGGAATTCCAGTCTGTGCTCCTCTGTACCTGGGTCATCCTTTCCTTCTGCCTGCCCCTGGGGGAGTTCCTGTTGTCAGTAATGGGAGGTGATGAGGGAGGGGCAGACCCTTTAGACCAGCATTTAAACCAAGGCTCTGTATTTCCTGTGTGATCTTAGGCAAGATCTGAACCTCTGCATTTTTGAAAAGGTCCATGATAATTCCCATATCGCAGGCGTGCAAGGTACACTCATGCGTAGACCCCAGTCAGGTATCCCCTCTCTTAGCCTTTTATGTGCATTTGCTTTTTCCCCAACCAAACTCTGAGGTCTCTACAGAGAAGGGAGTCTGATACTTTTGAGACAGGAAGGAAGCGGACAGGGTATAACCATTAAGAACATGATACGATATTAGTTATCTATTTTATACATAGTAGTACTACTGTATAGCACAGGGAACCCTACTCAGTGCTCTGTGGTAAGCTGAATGCGAAGGAAATCCAAAAAAGAGGGGATATATGTATACGTATAGCTGATTCACTTTGCTGTACAACAGAAATTAACACAACATTGTAAAGCAACTATACTCCAATAAAAATTAATAATAAAAAAAGGATACAACATAAAGTTGTTAGAGCCAACTAGGTCTAGCATGGCAGACCTTGAGCCTCATTATGTGCTCACTGTAATACATTACTTTATGACACACCCACAGGCACCATGATCGACCATAAAAAACTAAAAAGTGGATGGTGTCCCAATTCCTGGAAATCTCTGCCCCTTCTCCAAAGCAGATGGAATAATCCTCCCATTTGTTAGCCTATGAAATTAACCAGCCCATGAAAGCTAACCACCTCCACACCTCGGGGCCACTCTTGCCTTCTGAGATGGTCCACACTCTGTCTGTGGGGTGTGTTTCTTGCAGCGCCTCTCTTGCTTTCCGAGACGACCCCATACCCTGGCGCCACCTCTCGCCTTTTGAGATGGCCCACGCTCTGTCTAAGGATTGTGTGTCTCTACAAATAAATGTGCTTTCACTTTTCTCTGCCTTGCTCTTGAATTCTTTCCTGTGTGAAGCCAAGGACCCTCACTCAGCACCGTCCCAGGGACTCACCCAAGATCTGGGACGTGTCCATTCTCTCGTGCCCCATTTTTTCCTACAACAGTTTGTCTTCAGCTCACTGAGGAGACGGCAGGAGAGGAATTCTGCCCTGGAGCTGGGTGAGGGCACAGGTTCAGCGGTGAGAATGATGTACAGGTGTTCCAGGTGTGTCAGGTTGATTCAGAAATCCAGGGTATAGGGTATGTTATGTGCGAGGCTGAAAAGACCTGGTGAGTTTGAGCTTCTTAAGATGCCCGATAAGAATGGGTGAAAGAGAGGACTGCTGACCACAAAGCATGCAGTCATGTTGTAAGTTTTGGCCAGGAAAGTAGTCTGGGAATTAACTGGAGAGCATCCTTGGGACCTGTGCCTGGACTGACAGAAAAATCCTTCCTTAAACAGAAACCATGTTCCAAGGGGCATTGTGTTTGCATGAAACTGCAGCTCACTCGCCAAATCCAGCACCACTGTCCGGGGCCACATGATGGCAGATGTCCTGGCATAGGGCAGACTTACTCAAGAAGAAAGTAAGTTAAAAAATCTCAGAGGAAGGAATTCAAGGAAGAATGTCCTTGAGAAAAAGTTGTTCATACATGAAACCCCTGTTCTTCAAGGCTCACACCAGGGGCCCTGGTCTATCCACAGAGAACACAAACCCACTGAGGAGTCACCGACAGGCACCTTTCCTTCCCTAGGTTCTCCTCACAGGAGCTCTGGTCTATGTCCCTGGTCCCAATTTCTGGTCTCACTGGCCTCCTTTGTGAAATGTGCTGGTCCATCTCTCCTTAAAAAAAAAAACAAAAACAGGTTCCTCTATTTGGAACCCTGGCTGCAGAAGGTGTGGTTTCCCCAATTCCCCTTTTCCCTCTGAGCCAAGTGCATAGGCCTTTTATGCTTTAAGGGTTTTGCTGCTTACTCCTACTTATTCCTGAAGCAAAATGGACAAGGACTTAACAAAACTCACATACAGAAGAGGGAGTGAGAAATTTTTCAGACTCTGAAGACTTTCTGCCCCTGGGATCTGATCTCTAGCTCCTGACTCAGGCTCAGAGGCCTTGGAGGATTCAGAACCTGAAAGTTTAAACCTGAGGGGAGAAATTGTCCAACTTTCCTTAGTCCTGTCCCCCCAGCTTATCCCAGAACCAGGGGTTCTGCCATTTGGAGCAGTGCTCCTTAAAGGAGGAGACCATTGGCATCATGTGGCCTGGGCTACGTCAGACACACATGTTCTCCAGGCCATCACAGACCTGTCCTGACGTCAATCCCAGGAATCTGTGTGGTTTTCAGGCATGTAAGTTTCAGAGGCATTGACTTAGCGTATTTCCTTGTCTTGAGTGCTGGAAGAGCTGCTGTCAGCCAAATCACTTCTGCTAATTCATGTAGACGACTGACTTGCTGTTTACCAAGTGACAGTCATTAGATCTGCAAGAACAACAGAAAATTGTAGACATGCCCTGTTATCCCACAAATAAGGAAGAAAAGCTTAGAGAAAAGAGGGTTTCTTAATGGCCCCTCCCTCCTAAATTCCACCCTCCAGTTGGTGATGGTCCCATTTTTCCCCTCTTGACAGTGTCAATGCCCACTCCCCCATTTCTACTGCCAGTGTCATTTCACTGACCCACTTTTTCTCCGCTAATCCATCAACTCAGCAACTATTTACATTGGTGTGTGCCAGGCCCTGTGCCAGATGCAGGAGCATGGTCCTTGTTCTCTCGCTCTTGGACGGTAGCCATGGACAGAGACTCTTGGGTCTGCCTACCTCCAGTGCCACCCTCCAGCCTTGCTTCTCCCATGCTGTGAGTAAAAATGCTTTCCAAGACAAAACGTGACTGCACTCTGCCCTTTAGGATGAAGGTGACACTCTGAGCTTGGAGCAAGATGCTCCCAGGTCTGACCCTGCCAGCTCTGCAGGCTCTTCTCTGCATTTTGGCAGCTCACAACCAGCAGTACAAAGCTATTTGTGAGACGGCACATGCCTGGTGCATTTTCTCACCTTTGGACCTTTGGTTAAACCTTTCTTCTTACCGACAATGCCCTTTCCTACCTGGTGGGTACTGGTACCTACAAAGTCTTTCTTGAACACTATCCCAACTCTCTTCCCAGGCAGGCATGCCCTGTGTCCATGTCTCACTGCAGAACCCTTCAGGAGCATCTCCAAGGTCACACATCTCCCTGCTTTCCCACTCCAAGTGCTGGGAGGCCAGGGTGCTGCCTTGTTCCATTCAGTCTTGGTCTCCCATTCCTGGCCTAGTGCTTGACTCATACTGGTCCACAATATGTTCCTGCTGAATGGATTTCCTTCTGATGCATCTCAGCAAAAATGTAAAAGCCTGGTGATAAAGAAGAATGAAGACAAAATCAGCCTAACCACTTTTTGTGTCTTCCTGTCTACATTTATGTCTAGCACATTGCACGGCACTGATTAAAGGGAAAGGAAGAGGGAATGAGAATTCAGGTCTCCTCGCTCCCATCCCAGGACTGCTCTTCCCACTGGAAGGCATATTCGGCAGCATCTTGGTGCCATTGGTGACAACCCCAGCCTTTAATCACAGATGAGGCCTGTCACAGCTCCTGTTATTACATAGGAGCAGGTTCATTTTTCTGTATTGGCTGATGCTTGCCTGTCTTTCTGTCTTTGTGTGGGTGCAGGGTAAGTAATGTTCAGTCTGCCTTCCTGGATCAGGGAGGGCAGAGACAGGGCTGAGAAGCACGTGTACCTCGACTCCTCCCTCCCTCACCCCTGCATGCATGGCACACGTGGCTCTTTTTTATGCTGAGCACAGATGAAGAACAGAATTTTTCTTTCAGATACAATGATATAGTCACTCACTCTAAATCAATTACACATACATCCCTGACATCTTTGTCCAAGAGTTTCCCAGCCCATCCCTTCTTTGGCAGGTTTTCCCCCTTCTTCCTCGGTCACCCCTCAACAGGCTCAGGAATGCCTTGGGAAGACTAGATTCCTGGCACAGCCTCAGGGAAATCCAGGAGGCACTGAAGGAAGGAAGGAAAGCAGCTGCTCCAGGACCACAGTGCTCTGCATGCCTGCGGCACAGGGGGCCTGGCCTGGAGTCAGCTCGGTTTCAGCTGCAGGGCTCTCCATTTGGGGTTTCAAGAGCTCTTCTGGCTACTCAGATTGCAAACCTGGGACAACATTAAACATGTTAATGTGCTATAAAACTTTCTATGTGTAAGAATCTCACCTGAGAAGAAAAAGACATGAGCCCATAATGGCTGACTTTTCATCTTCTTGATGGATTTTAATAGAGCCGTAACAAGAGCAATTCCACTTAAAAGACTCTTGTCAGGGAACAGTTACAGTGGATTATAACTTAAAATTGGAAACAGTCTTTACCCTGTACAAATTTGGAATGACCAGGAAAAGAAATGAGCATCAAGAAATACAGTTCGTTGGCATTATACCCATGAAACTTTCTGAGGGAGATGGGGTTGGATGGGGGAAGGAACTGAAGGTGGGCTAATTAACGAGGCAAGTCACATCTCTCCATTAATCCTCCACTAGCAGAGCACAAAATGAGCTCTCAAGAGGAGCCCAGCAATACAGTTTTTATCACTCAAAAATTATACCCAAGACTGGGACAGAATATCTATGAAGCCTGTTATAAAAGAAAAAACTGGTACTGATAATTTTAAGTAGCCAGGACAGTATACTTACCTTGGAAAGGGGAAGGGAGCTGTCACCACCAGGAAAATGATTCCAGTACCAAGACCAAACCATCTTGTGGAAGTGCCTCACCGGGAGAGAGAGTATACTGTTCTCTTGGACTTTTCTGTTGCCTGGTGGTGCATATCAGCTGTGTTCCCTGTGACATGCCATGGCGTCTCTTGATGACAAAGTTCAGTGGCGGCAGCAGCCCTGTTTACTGAATCCATCCAGTGACTGGTTTCACTTCTCACCTGGTTTGCTAGGGACTGGAAGACTGTTTTTATCCCATGATTTCAGTGGGCAGTAGCCAAAGCTCCACTGAGTGGTAGCCTTGCATACAAAAGCCATTCATGAGAGACAGATAACCTGATTGGAGTCTTTGGGGTCAAGGTCATCTCTCAGCAGAGCCTTGGTGTCTGATTTCCTTTTCTCAGCTGCCTGTGGGAGGCTCGCCTCAGTTTCCAGGTCTACTGTGTTGGGAGACTGATACCAACACAGTATCTGGGATGATGACTGGGCTTAATGGATATAATAGGGCAATTGTCAAAAGTGCCTTTGAGTAAGTCTTACATGTCCTGTGGTTTATGTGACAGGCAAAAACTTCTGAGAGACAAACCAGATTGCAGAATCTCTCATCCACACATTATAAAGAAATTAACCCATATAGTGAAAACCAGGCCAAACCTACCACCAGTAACCTAGCCCAGAAAGGCTATGTACCTCAAAGCAACAGAAAAGGAAGGAAAGAGAAGATTTTGGCACAGTGTTGCTCTCTGTACAACCAAAGCTTTCCTGGGAAGCATTGTTAGAGTTTTTCTTTTTAAGTATTCAACATAGGAAAGTGTATAATTAAACTATTACACATCTGTTTAATGATCATGATGAGGCCATTAAAAATAATGTTCACAAATCTTTTATAACAACATGAAAGTGCTTACTTTAGTATACGAGTTGAAGAGATAGGATTCAAAATTATAGACACAACATTATTTAAATTTTGAGAAACAAATAAAAATTGCATTAACAAAACCCTGGGAGAAAATGGATTAAGACTATTTTTAAAAAAAATTTATTGGAGTATAGTTGCTTTACAACATTGTGTCAGTTTCTGCTGTACAGCAAACTGAATCAGTTATACGTATACATATATCCTTTCCTTTTTTTTTTTTTTCTTTTCAGGGCAGAAAGGAACTTTAATGAGGAGAGGAGCAGTCGATGAAGGGAATTTATTGGATGTATTTTATTCATACTTTGTTCAGGTAGCTAGCTCAGGTGGAAGAACTCAGACTGAAATATACTCTTTACTTGTAGAGGCATAAATTATTTGAAATTCTCCTGAGAATTACACAATATCATGCTCCAAGGCTGTGTAGCTTGTGCTCTAGAGACAATCTCAAATCTTTTTTTACGGTGTCTTACAAAAGCTCCATTAGGAAGAATTGACAGCTGTTCAGAGTACCTAGAAAATAAATTCTTGTAATGATATCATATTTAATTAGGGAAAAACATTTCAACTGGAGCCTACAAAAATATGTGTGAAGAATTTTCTTAAATATTGAAAAGAAAAATTCAACTTGTTTTGTATTTTCTTTTGCACAAAATCTGTGGACTGTGTAGCAGCTTCGTTACACAGATATATCAGTAAGCCCACACCGGGAAAATTCTCACATTTCTAAGGTTTTTAAAAAGCACTCTCAGCTTCCTCTGTAACAGTGTATGAGCATCATTTTTGCAACACAAACCAACACAGTCGAAGATTGTATATGTGAATGCAGTGCACAATTCCAAGGTGTAGAAGCCCAGTAACACACATGAAATTTCTCTCCCAAGTTTCGCTTGTCCATAATTCCTATATGACACAGACTCAAAAGAAGACAACTACATTACTGTTAAAACTATCACAATAATTGCAACAATTATGCATAAGATGTTTGTGATCATAGCACATGTAAGCAAACATTGATATGGATGCCTTGCTACTCTTATTATGGAGACTCCTGAAATGATAATCCCTCATTTTACTTGTTCAAGGTCCTTTTGCCCTCCGAGGGCCAGATCCTTGCTAAGCGGGGGTGGGGTGGGGGGGTGTCCTTGCACAAAGTGATCACGCTGCCCCTGAGCGGTCGTCCAGACTGGGTCTTACCACCAGTGCCCAGGTCCAGCTGTGTAGATGGATCTCTGCTGGTGGCACCTTCAGGGACATGTTGCCAGACCCTGCCCTGCCATCATCAGGGAGAGAACAAGGCACCAAGGACCCAGCTGGTCCCCAGACTCCTCAGGTCTCACAGGCCTCCAACCATAGCCCTGTGATCCCTGTGCACCTGTGTGGGAGTGGGGTGTTGGAGGAGAACATATATCCATTCTTTTTTTAGATTTTCTTTCCATTTAGGCCACCACAGAGCATTGAGTAGAGTTCCCTGTGCTATACAGTAAGTTCTCATTAGTTATCTATTTTATACATAGTAGTGTATATATGTCAATCCCCATCTCCCAATTCATCCCACCCTCTGTTTCCCTGCTTGGTGTCCAAACATTTGTTCTCTACATCTATGTCTCTATTTCTGCTTTGCAAATAGGTTCTTCTGTACCATTTTTCTAGATTCTACATATATGCGTTGATATACAATATGTGTTTTTCTCTTACTAACTAACTTCACTCTGTATGACAGTCTCTAGTTCCATCCACATCTCTGCAAATGGCACAACTTTGTTCCATCTTATGGCTGAGTAATATTCTATTGTATATATGTACCACATCTTCTTTATGTATTTCTCTGTTTTATAGACATTTAGGTTGCTTCCATGTCCTGGCTATTGTAAGTGGTGCTGCAATAAACATTGTGTGCAAGTATCTTTTGGAATTATGGTTTTCTCTGGGTATCTGTCTAGGAGTGGGATTGCTGGGTCATATGGTAATGAAAATAGTTGAAAACAAAGCGACTGACAAGGGATTAATCTCCAAAATATACAAACAGCACATACAGCTCAATATCAAAACAACAAACAAAGCCTCTTAGATAGCTTCATCCACAAGAGGGCAGACAGCAGAAGCAAGAAGAACTACAATCCTGCAGCCTGTGGAACAAAAACCACATTCACAGAAAGACAGACAAGATAAAAAGGCAGAGAGCTATGTATCAGATGAGGGAACAAGATAAAACCCCAGAAAAACAACTAAATGAAGTGGAGATAGTCAACCTTCCAGAAAAAGAAATCAGAATAATGATAGTGGAGATGATCCAGGACTTCAGAAAAACAATGGAGACAAAGATAGAGAAGATGCAAGAAATGTTTAACAAAGACCTAGAAAAATTAAAGAACAAACAAACAGAGATGAACTTTACAATAACTGAAATGAAAACTACACTAGAAGGAATCAAGAGCAGAATAACTGAGGCAGAAGAACGTATAAGTGACCTGGAAGACAGAATGGTGGAATTCACTGCTGTGGAAGAGAATAAAGAAAAAAGAATGAAAAGAAATGAAGACAGCCTAAGAGACCACTGGGACAACATTAAACGCAACAATATTCACATTTTAGGGGCCCCAGAAGGAGAAGAAACAGAGAAAGGACCCGAGAAAATCTTTGAAGAGATTATAGTCGAAAACTTCCCTAACATGGGAAAAGAAATGTCCACCCAAGTCCAGGAAGCACAGAGAGTCCCATACAGGATAAACCCAAGGAGAAACATGCTAAGACACACAGTAATCAAATTGGCAAAAATTAAAGACAAAGAAAAATTAACTAAAGAAACAAGGGAAAAATGACAAATTATATACAAGGGAACTCCCATAAGGTTAACAGCTGATTTCTCAGCAGAAACTATACAAACCAGAAGGGAGTGGCATGATATACTTAAAGTGATGAAAGGGAAGAACCTACAACCAAGATGACTCTACCCAGCAAGGATCTCATTCAGATTCAATGGAGAAATCAAAAGCTTTAGAGACAAGCAAAAGCTTAAAGAATTCAGCACCACCAAACCAGCTCTACAACAAATGCTATAGGAACTTCGCTAAGTGGGAAACACAAGAGAAGAAAAAGACCTACAAAACCAAACCCAAAACTATTAAGAAAATGGTCATAGGAAATTATATATTGATAATTACCTTAAACATGAATGGATTAAATGCTCCAACCAAAAGACACAGGCTTGCTGAATGGATACAAAAACAAGACCCATATATATACTATCTACAAGAGACCCACTTCAGACCTAGGGACACATACAACTGAAAGTGAGGGGATGGAAAAAGATATTCCATGCAAATGGAAATAAAAAGAAAGTGGGAGTAGCAATACTCATATCAAATAAAATAGACTTTAAAACAAAGACTATTGCAAGAGACAAGGAAGGACACTACATAATGATCAAGGGATCAATCCAATAAGAAGATATAACAATTATAAATATATATGCACCTAACATAAGAGCACCTCAATACATAAGGCAACTGCTCACAGCTATAAAAGAGGAAATTGACAGTAACAAAATCATAGTGGGAGACTTTAACACCCCACATCTACCAATGCACAGATCATCCAAAATGAAAATGAATAAGGAAACAGAAACTTTAAATGACACAATACACCAGATATATTTAATTGATATTTATAGGACATTCTATCCAAAACCAGCAGATTACACTTGCTTCTCAAGTGCAAGTGCTTCTCATTTTCCAGGATAGATCACATCTTTGGTCACAAATCAAGCCTCTGTAAATTTAAGAAAATTGAAATCATATCAAGCATCTTTTCTGACCACAACACTATGAGATTAAAAATCAATTACAGGGAAAATAACATAAAAAACACAAACACATGGAGGCTAAACAATACATTACTAAATAACCAAGAGATTACTGAAGAAATCAAAGAGGAAATCAAAAAATACCTAGGGACAAATGACAATGAAAACACGATGATCCAAAACCTATGGGATGCAGCAAAAGCAGTTCTAAGAGGGAAGATTATAGCTATACAAGCCTACCTCAAGAAACAAGAAAAATCTCAAACAAATAATCTAACCTTACAACTAAAGGAACTAGAGAAAGAAGAACAAACAAAATCCAAAGTTAGCAGAAGGAAAGAAATCATAAAGGTCAGAGCAGAAACAAATGAAATAGAAACAAAGAAAACAATAGCATAGATCAATAAAACTAAAAGCTGGTTCTTTGAGAAAATAAACAAAATTGATAAACCATTAGCGAGACTCATCAAGAGAAAGAGGGAGAGGACTCAAATCAATAAAATTAGAAATGAAAAAGGAGAAGTTACAACAGACATCGCAGAAATACAAAGCATCCTAAGAGACTACTACAAACAACTCTATGCCAATAAAATGGACAACCTGGAAGAAATGAAAAAAATCTTAGAAAGGTATAACCTTCGAAGACTCAAACAGGAAGAAATAGAAAATATGAACAGACCAATCGCAAGTAATGAAATTGAAACTGTGATTAAAAATCTTGCAAGAAACAGAAGTCCAGGAAAAGATGGCTTCACAGGTGAATGCTATCAAATATTTAGAGAAGAGCTAACACCCATCCTTCTCAAACTCTTTCAAAGAATTGTGGAGGAAGGAACATTCCCAAGCTCATTCTATGAGGCCACCATCACCCTGATACCAAAACCAGACAAACATACTACAAAAAAAGAAAATTACAGACCAATATCACTGATGAATATAGATGCAAAAATCCTAATAAAATACTAGCAAACAGAATCCAGCAACACATTAAAAGAATCATACACCATGATCAAGTGGGATTTATCCCACGGATGCAAGGATTCTTCATTACACTCAAATCAATCAATGTGACACACCATATTAACAAATTGAAGAATAAAAACCATATGATCATCTCAATAGATGTAGAAAAAGCTTTTGACAAAATTCAGTACCCATTTGTGATAAAAACTCTCCAGAAAGTGGGCCTAGAGGGAACCTACCTCAACATGATAAAGGCCATATATGACAAACCCACAGCAAACATCATTCTCAATGGTGAAAAACTGAAAGCATTTCCTCCAAGATCAGGAACAAGAAAAGGATGCCCACTCTCACCACTATTATTCAGCATAGTTTTAGAAGTCTTAGCCATGGCAATCAGAGAAGTAAAAGAAATAAAAGGAATACAAATTGGAAAAGAAGAAGTAAAACTGTCACTGTTTGCAGATGACATGATACTATACATAGAGAATCCTAAAGATGCCACCAGAAAACTACTAGAGCTAATCAATGAATTTGGTAAAGTTTCAGGATACAAAATTAATGCACAGAAATCTCTTGCATTCTTATCACTAATGATGAAAAATCTGAAAGAGAAATTAAGGAAACACTCCCATTTACCACTGCAACAAAAAGAATAAACTACCTAGGAATAAACCTACCTAGGGAGCAAAAAGACCCGAATGCAGAAAACTTTAAGACACTGATGAAAGAAATTAAAGATGATACAAACAGATGGAGAGATATACCATGTTCCTGGATTGGAAGAATCAACATTGTGAAAATGACTATACTACCCAAAGCAATCTGCAGATTCAATGCACTCCCTATCAAATTACCAATGGCAATTTTACAGAACTAGAACAAAAAGTCTTAAAATTTGTATGGAGGCACGAAAGGCCCCGAATAGCCAAAGCAGTCTTAGGGGAAAAAAACGGAGCTGGAGGAATCAGACTCCCTGAGTTCAGACTATACTACAGAGCTACAGTAATCAAGACAATATGGTACTGGCACAAAAACAGAATCATAGATCAATAGAACAAGATAGAAAGCTCAGTGATAAACTCACGCACCTATGGTCAACTAATCTATGACAAAGGAGGCAAGGATACACAATGGAGAAAAGACAGTCTCTTCAATAAGTGGTGCTGGGAAAATTGGACAGCTACATGTAAAAGAATGAAATTAGAACACTCCCTAACACCATACACAAAAATAAACTCAAAATGGATTAGAGACCTAAATGTAAGACCGGACACTATAAAACTCTTAGAGGAAAACATCGGAAGAACACTCTTTGACATAAATCACAGCAAGATCTTTTTTGATCCACCTCCTAGACTAATGGAAATAAAAGCAAAAATAAACAAATGGTACCTAATGCAACTTCAAAGCTTTTGCACAGCAAAGGAAACCATAAACAAGACAAAAAGGTAACCATCAGAATGGGAGAAAATATTTGCAAATGAATCAATGGACAAAGGATTAATCTCCAATATATATAAACAGCTTATGCAGCTCAATATTAAAAAAAACAAACAGCCCAATCCAAAAATGGGCAGAATACCTAAATAGACATTTCTCCAAAGACATACAGATGGCCAAGAAGCACATAAAAAGCTGCTCAACATCACTAATTATTAGAGAAATGCAGATCAAAACTACAATGAGGTATCACCTCACACCAGTTACAATGGGCATCATCAGAAAATCTACAAACAAATGCTGGAGAGTGTGTGGATAATAGGGAACCCTCTTGCACTGTTGGTGGGAATGTAAATGAGACAGCCACTATGGAGAACAGTATGGAGCTTCCTTAAAAAACTAAAAATAGAATTTCCGTATGATCCAGCAATCCCACTACTGGACATATACCCAGGTAAAACCATAATTCAAAAAGACACATGCACCCCAATGTTCATTGTAGCACTACTTACAATAGCTAGGTCATGGAAGCACCCTAAATGCCCATTGATAGGTGAATGGATAAAGAAGATATGGTACATATATACAATGGAATATTACTCAGCCATAAAAAGGAATGAAATTGGGTCATTTGTAGAGCCGTGGATAGATCTAGAGACTATCATACAGAGTGAAGTAAGTCAGAAAGAGAAAAACAAATATCATATATTAATGCATATATTTGGAACCTAGAAAAATGGTGCAGATAAACTGGTTTGCAGAGCAGAAATTGAGACACAGATGTAGAGAACAAACGTATGGACACCAAGGGGGGAAAGTGGTGGGGGGATGGGAGTGGTGGTGTGATGAATTGGGTGATTGGGATTGACATGTATACACTGATGTGTATAAAATTGATGACTAATGAGAACCTGCTGTATAAAAAATAAAATAAAATTCAAAATAAAATAATAAATGGACCTTAAAGGGCTATTCTTACTCACCAAAGCAAACAAACAACCCAATCAAAAAATGGGTAGAAGACCTAAATAAACATTTCTCCAAAGGAGACATACAGATTGCCAACAAACACATGAATGATGCTCAACATCACTAATCATTAGAGAAATTCAAATCAAAACTACAGTGAGGTATCACTTCACCCTGGTCAGAATGGCCATCATCAAAAATCTGCAAACAATAAATGCTGAAGAGGATGTGGAGAAAAGAGAACCCTCTTGCACTGTTCGTGGGAATGTAAATTGATACAGTCACTATGGAGAACAGTATGGATTTTCCTGAAAAAGCTAAATGTAGAACTACCATACGACCTGGAGTAAGACTATTTACAAAAATAAAATTTAAAAATGTTTAGAATAGAATTACAGAAAATTTGCTAAGATATTACAGGGTTTCCATATACCCCAATGAATTTTCCCCTATTGTTAACATCTTAGATTACCATGGTACATTTGTCACAGCTAATGAATACATATAACACTGTTTTTAAATAGAGAAGATGGTTCAAAATCCCTTGTAGCAGAGTAATCTATTTTACTTTTGCATGAAATCCTCGAGTCTGATCCCCTGTACTCTGTTCTTGTTTACTCATGTGTCTCATTGCAGGATGGCTGTGCATCACACAGACACACAGAGGCTATATTCCGGTAGCTGAGGCTCTTCCTGAATCACAGGGATTACCCTGTGTGCTGGGACCAATGAAATAATCTTGAGTCCACACAGAGAAGTTTCAGAGATTCACAGAGTTTAGAGTGGCAGGACTTCCTTCCTGTTTTTGGTAGGGTTGCTTCCAGAGGCTGGAAGGACTCTAGCTTGCCTTTGTAGGACATAGGCACATATGAGGCCATGGCCTCAGCCTATTTATCCCACCTGGCTTCACCTGATTTGGCCCACATTCAAGATAGTCATTAGAGTAGCTACTGCCTTTTCATCTACTTTGCTAGGAAATAGGATTTACAGTCCTGGCTTCACGGTAGAAGCATAAATAGGTGCAGAAATGCAAACAAGCTGGATTCAGGGTGCCTTAAGCTGTACTGGGCTTGTGGCCTATTGAAATTTATTATGTTGGACCCCAAATTTAATTCACAGAACTGAACCAGAAAAAAGTTTGCTGTTTACTCCCTGGTTCATGCATCAAAATGTTTGAGTATATACTACGTGCCTGGAATTATACAAAGATGGCATTTAAAGCCAAATTAACCATGGCCCTTCCTCTTACATTGAATTATTTAGAAGCCCATACACATTTTTTAATTGGAGTATAATTTCTATATAGCATTATATTAGTTTCATGTATGCAACATAGTGATTTCATATTTGTGTATATTGTTAAATGATCACTGCAGTGAGCCTAGTTAACATTTATCACCATATAGAGTTACAAATCTTTTCCTTGTGATGAAAACTTTTAAGATCTACTCTCTTAGCAACTTTCAGTGTTCAGTCAGCTATACAGTGTTACTAACTATAGTCACCATGCTGTACGTTACATTCCCAGCGCTTATTTATTTTATAACTGGAAGTTTGTACCTTTTGACCCCCTTCACCCATTTAAACCCTCCCCTCACAGTTTCTCACTCCTCTGGCTGCCACCAATCTGTTCTTTGTATCTGTGAGCTGAGTTTTTGTTTGTTTGTTTGTTTTATTTTTTGATTCCACATATAAGTTATCACTTATATTATCACATATAAGTTATCATACAGTATTTATCTTTGTCTAAATTATTTCACTTAACATAATTCCCTCAAGGTCCATCCATGTTACTGCAAATGGCAATATTTCCTGTTTTTTATGACTGAATAATATCATATATGTGTGTATATATATATATGTATATATATATATATATATATATCACATTTTCTTTATCCATTCATCAATCAAGGGACACTTAGGTTGCTTCTGTACCTTGGCTATTTTAAATTATGCTGCAGTGAACATGGGGGATGCATATATCTTTTCAAATTCATGCTTTTGATTTCTTTGGATATATATTTGGAAGTGGAATTTCTGGATTATATGGTAGGTCTGTTTTTAATTTTTTGAAGAACCTACATACTGTTTTTCATAGAAGCTGAACCAATTTATATTCTCACCAAACAGGGTATCCCCGTTTCTCCACATCCTTACCAACATTTTTTAATTTCTTGTCTTTTTGATAATAGCCATTCTAATAAGTATGAGGTGATGTCTCATTGTGATTTGGATTTGCGTTTCCCTGATGATTAGTGATGTTGAGCAACTTTTAATGTACCTGTGGCCATGTGTATGTCTTCTTTGGAAAACTGTCTATTTATATCCTCCTCCCATTTTTTAAATTGGATCTGTGTTTTTTTTTTTTTTGCTCTTGAGTTGTATAACTTCTGTATATATTTTGGATATTAACCTATTATCAGATATTTGATTTGCAAATATTTTCTTCCATTCAGTAAGTTGTTTTTTCATTTTGTTGATGTGCAGAAGCTTTTTACTTTGATGTACTTTCATTTATTTTTGCTTTTGTTGACTTTGTTTTTCCTGTGAAATTCAGAAAGTCATTGTCAAGACCCATATCAAGGAGCTTACTGCCTATATTTACTTCTAGGAGTTTTGTGGTTTCAATTCTTACATTCAAGTCTTTAAACCATTTTGAGTTTATTTCTGTGTATGGTGTAAGATAGTGGTCCAGTTTCATTCTTTTGCATGTGGCCATCCAGTTTTATAAAAGAGACTGTCTTTCCCCAGTATATATTCTTGGCTCCTTCATTGTATACTTGTTAACCATATATGTGTAGGTTTATTCTGGGCTTTCTATTCTGTTCCATTGATCTGTGCCCCTTTTTGTGCTGGTACCATACTGTTTTGATTACTATAGCCTTGTAGTGTAGTTTGAAATCAAAGAATGTGATGCTTCCCACTTTGGTCTTCTTCCTCAAGATTTCTTTGGCTATTTGGGGCCTTTTGTGGGTCCGTGAAAATTTTAAGATTGTTTGTTTTATTTCTCTGAAATATGCCATTGAAACTTTGATAGAAATTGCACTGAACTGTAGATTGCTTTGGGCATTCTGTATATTTGCATATGGACATTTTAATAATATTAACTCCTTTAATCCATTAACACAGACTACCTTTTCATTTTTTGTGTCTTCTTTAATTTCTTTCATCCATGTCTTATAGTTTTCAGTGTACAGGTCTTTCACCTGCTTGATTTAATTTATCACTAGGTATTTTATTCTTGTTGATGCAATTGTAAATGGGATTGTTTTCTTAATTTCTTTTTATGACTGTTTAATATTAATGTAAAGAAACACAACAGTTTTTTGTGTATTGATTTTGTATCCTGCACTTTTACTGAATTTACTAATTCTAACAGATTTTTAATGAAATCTTTAGGGTTTTCTACCTATAATATCATGGCATCTGCAAAGAGTGATGCTTTTACTTCTTCCTTTTTCAATTGGGATGGCTTTTATTTCTTTTTCTTACTTAATTGCTCTAGCTAGGACTTCAAAACTATGTTGAATAAAAGTGGCAAGAGTGGGCGACCTTGTCTTGTTCCTGATCTTGGAGGAAAAGCTTTCAGCTTTTTAACATTGAGTATTATGTTATCTGTGGGCTTCTCATATATGGCCTTTATTGTGTGAGATATATCTCTCTACACCCACTTTGTTGAGAGCTTTTTATCATTTTTGAATTTTTTCAAATGTTTTTTCTGTGTCTATTAAGATGATCATATGATTTATACTCTATTTTTAATTTGTTATAGTACAATGATTGATTTGTGAATGTTGAACCATCTTTACATGCTTGGAATAAATCCCACACAATCATGGTATATGATCCTTTTAATATATTGTTGAATTTGGTTTGCTAATATTTTGTTGAGGGTTTTTGCATCATTTAACTTTTACATCTATTTTATCAGGGGTAATGACCTGTAATTTTTTTTTTTCCTTTACTTGTGGTGTCCTTGCCGTCTGGTCTTGGAATTTTGTTTATTGGGAGGTTTTTAATTACAGATTCAATCTCCTTACCAGTGATTGATCTGTTCAGATTTTCTATTTCTTCATGAATAAGTCTTGGTGGTATGTATGTTTCTAGGAATTTATCCATTTCTTCTAGGTTGTACAATTTATTCATGTACATAGTACCCTCTTATGATCCTTTGCATTGTTTTGGTATCAGTTGTAATATTTCCTCTTTCATTTATGATTTTATTTGAGTCTTGTCTCTTTTTATCTTGGTGAGTCTAACTAAAGGTTTTCTCGTTTTGTTTATCTTTTCAAAGAACCAGATCTTACTTTCATTGATGTTTTCTATCATTTTTTCATTTCTATTTTATTTATTTCTGTTCCAGTCTTTGTTATGTCCTTTCTTCTACCAACTTTGAGCTTTATTTCTTCTTATTTTTCTTGTTCTTTGTGATGTAGTGTTAATTTGTCTATTTGATATTTTTCTTGTTTGTTGAAGTAACATTTATTGCTATGAGCTTCCCTCTTAGAACTGCTTATGCTGCATTCCATAAGTTTGTCATGTTGCATTTCTATTTTCATTTATCTCTTTTTTTTAATTTCTTTTTAAAAATTTTCTTCCCTGACCCATTGGTTGCTCAGTAACATGTTGTTTAATCTTCACATATTTATTAATTTTTCAGTTTTCTTCTTGTAATTGATTTCTAATTTCATACCAGTATAGTTAGAAAAATGTGTTTGATCAAATTTAGAAAAGCCCTACTTTCTTGTTAGTGATATATCCTAAAAGTCCCCTTCTGATATATTTGGAATCTATTCACATACATGACCCAGATAAAGACTGAAACACATAAAGGCCCTACATCATGTATTAGGTGATCTAAGAGGCAGGGAAATTCTTCAGTTAATACCAACTTTCCAAGCCAAGTATGATAATAACCACAAACACAAACCAATCTAGCAAAACTATGTCTTACCTGTGCATTAACATGACTCCAGAAGATAAATGTAGTTTGCTTCAGCCTTGCTTTCTGGGCTGGTCATGAGAAGTCTAAACAGACCTGAGGCCTAGAATGTAGGTGAGGTGCTCAACAAATGCACATTTAAGATAAAATCTAATTTGATGTTGAGTCATGGATGCACCAGAAAGCTGTAACTCAGCAGACTACCAGGAAAGCCTGCTGGGGAGCTGAGGCCTCACTTAGTGAGTCCTGGTCTGCCTAAGGGAAGCAAGATAAGTAGAACTTTGATATTTAAGGAGAATGTGAGAAGTTTAGAAAAGAAGATAAAACCACCAGAAACAATAATAATTTTAGTTGACAAAAAGAACAAGATGCTTTGCATAGACGTGTTGAAACTTAGGAAAGATTGATACCCAGAGGAGAGAAGAATGTAATGCACTCATCATAGTAACCATGGTAGTCAGACAGCAGCAGTCCTCATACCCTGAGGCCTGTGATCAGCTAGGCCCATTGTTAGCATAACCCATGCATGCATTATCTTGTTAAACTGGCACAGCTAGTCTGTGACACAGGAATTATGGGCTGTGTCTCCTGGAGGGGGCTGGCTCAGCACATGAAAGTGAAAGTTGGCTTGCCCAAAGTCAAACTTGTCTGACTTACTTCAAAGCCCCAGCTTCTGAGCAGACACTCCTCCATCCATCCATCATCCACTTGCTCACCTATCCACTCACCCTCCTACCCAGCCATCCAACCATCTACCAATCCCTCCATTCATCATTCATCCACCCATCTATCCACCCATCCATCTACCCATCTACCCATCCATCTACGCATCCATCCATCCATCCATGCAACCATCCATCAGGAAGTCTGGTGGTACCAACTGATGAATGAGCACTGGGTGTTTCAAAGTCACTTCTGGGAGCCTCCTGTTGGGTTGGCTGATGAAGTGGAGCCCAGAGGACCGTGACATTGGCAGAGTTTAAATAGGAGAAAAATATTTCTTGCCACTGAGTATGAACAGTTAGAACTGGTGACAGTAGATGGATAAAGATTTTTTATTCCCTTTTAATGATTTTAAAACTAGGTTTTCACCTCACTTGACTAATATTTTTCTCCAACCCCCAAAGCAAGGAAATGGATAAGAAGAATATTTCTGTGTTCTCCCAGTCCTAAGTTTCAGTGCTTTTCTGAGAATGAATTGAGACATCTCCATGTGAAGAAGGGGCTGGGAGGGTTGTATTTGCTATTTCATTCCTTATTTTGGGAGAAGAGAAGTGGTTTATAACCTCTTGTAACAGTGTAACCTAATGAACGTAATAGCTTTTAGGAACCACAAAATGCTGTCAGTTTTCAAATGGATACATAAAATAGTTTTAAAATTATAGTTTTAAAAATGTATCCTAGTATAAGTTTTATTCCAAAAGAACTTTTTTTTTCATAGCCAACTGATAAACTCCTATAGCAGTAGTACCCAATAAAACTGCATGCAAACACTTAACGATGTTGCCACTGCAATAAGGGGAATGAGAGCATCATCAGACCTGTCTTTTAACATATATTTGGATGTCCTCAGTCTGTGAAAGGATACAGGGCTGATTATATCACAAAGTCTTAAGAGTTATAAAAACATTGACAAATATATGGTTGTGTACAGAGTACCCCAAATGAAATATTTTCATTCCACAATTCAGTCCTGGCTGGTGACAGAGATCTTGGGACACACCAAGCCTCTGCATTATTTATTACGGTTGTTGCTGCTCTTATAAAAGTGTGAGCAATATTAGAAGACATCTGAGTGGAAAAACTGATTATTTTGTTATTTTGTGCCTTTGTTACATGGCATTCTTCATGTTGGTTATCTGAGATATTGCATGCTGTTAGTGAAGACCATTTTTTCATGTTGACAAGACTCTGCAGTTGAGCAAGATAGTAATCTTATTAACCATTATGAAGCTGGGTTCATTAAAAAGGGGGAAAGCACTTCATGAGGTATCCATAGCAGCCTCCCTCATACTGGATGTTCAGTCTCTGTAAAGAATCACATTCCAACATGATGATATATCAGGCAGATAAATGTGGGGATCCACATGAAGAATTGTGCAATGAACTGGAAAGGATGTGATGAGGAGAAACAGCTGACAGAGAATTCTACCATGGCAAGAATTTGATACTGAGTCTTGTTCTTGGGGCTGAGAAAAATGAATATGTTCTGGTGTCTGCTGGACCAGGAGGTAGTTTTGCTTATTCAGCTTAAACTAGACAGAACAGCTGAAGAAAGACTTCAAACCATAGATAAGGAGGATATTTAGGCTCATACCCAGGAATGTTGGATACTGCAACAGCTGGAGGGAGGGCAGGATTTTGAACAGAGCAGAGGTCATTTGGACCCTGAGGACATCCAGCTTCTCAAGGATTTGGCAAAGTGTGTCTCACAGAGTAAGTGCTCCTCAACTGCTGCTTCACTAAGTAATACAATACCTGAAGTTATGGAGGCTCAGTTACTTTTTGTTTTATCCTAAGCTCCTTTAGGGTAAAAATGTTCTTTCTCTTTTAATGTGGCCCTATTCCTAGCATATTCACATAGTTGCATTTATAGGTATATGAATGAATACATTCATAACTTAATGAAGCCTAGACTGTTTCCCAATTCACATTAAACTCTTTAAAGGTAAGGTCTGTATCTCCTTTATATTGGGTCCATTAACTAGCGTAGTGCCCAGAATAGAAGAACTTAGTAAATATTGGCAGAGTTGAGGAAGGAGAAATCTGACAAATATTTAATAAATCAATACTCTGTGTAAGAACTTTTTAACCTGGGCAATGAGTGAGACTCTTCTTTAAACCTTCTGTGTAGGGGTATGAAATAGAACCTTGGGGGAGCCAGGAGTTTAAGAGGATTGTAGCAGAGTGCCTAAAATAAAGATGGGAAGAGTCCAGGATTAATTTTGTATGATTTCCTACCTTTGCACTGGCCAGCCCTCCTGTGTCCACCTTGAAACCCCATACTCAATTGTGAGCTTTAGAGCTTGAAGTTTATGACAATATCTGCACCTCAAAGATGGTGTATTTGGCTGAAGAATTGCAGACACAGTGCACAAAGAGCTGGCAGCCCTAGATGGTGCTCCAGGCCTCGTGAACTTGAGCAAACGCCCTTAACCCTGTGTGCCTCAAATCCCTCACAAGAGAAATGAGATGACAATTTTTTTCTTTGCCTGATTATGTATGAAAATCAGCAATAACTTATATTCAGTCCCTCAAATGCAGTAGATAATAAACAAAATTTTGTGAAATTTTTATCTACAGTAGACAATGTATTCCTTTCATAATTCCCATAAATAAATTATGAATGTTATTGTTCCAAGAGTTCAAAACACACAGAAAATGTGCAAGCTATCCTTCTTCACTACAAACTCCCAATACAAATTTACCCCAAAGGTATCTAGATTGACATTAAATATGCAATGAGTCTGTGTGTGTGTGTATTATAAATACGGTCCTTCTTACTTATGGTTCTATTTTTTTAATCAATAATTAATTAGAGCTCATCTCTAAGACACATTTTATAATTTTGCATAGTTTTCCCCAGTATGGATGCATCATAGTTCATTCACTGATCTCCGGTACTGAAGGGGATTTAGGTTGCTTGCCGAATGCTGAAGTAAACATCCTTGCCCATGCCACTCTGAGCCCCCATGAGAGCACTTCCCTCAGAGATACAATGGCAACCCTAGTTCACTGTGTCCCAGATTCCTAATGTCACAAGGCAATCTTCCTCCTTGACTTTGCCTGTGGCTTCTCTATGCTGTGTATACCTTCTGTGGACAGTTCTTTCTTGATAAACAGTGGAAGTCAGTTGACACACATTTTAGTACTGGCCAAACAATCTCTGTACTTCTCCAGCCTTGGTTTCAGTTATAATTATTAAAATAGACTTTATGTTTTAGAGCAGTTTTAGGTTCACAGCAAAATTTAGCAGGAGGAACAGAGATTTCCCATTTACCCCCTGTCCCCACACAAGTGCAGCCTCTTTATTATCAACATCCCCACCACAGTGGTGTGTTTGTTACAATTGATGATTCTACACTGACACGTCATTGTCACCTGGAGTCCACAGTTTACATTAGGGTTCACTCTTGGTGTTTCACAGTCTATGGGTTTGGATAAATGTATAATGATATGTATCCACCGTGGTTTCAATTACTTTCTAAATGATGCAGACTCCACGGGGAATGAAAAATGAATTGATCTCTTTCTCATAGGGACACAGTTAAACCTCCTGTTGACTCTGATCCTGACTTTCTGCTGAAGGGCATCACCATGAAGAAAATTTTCAGGAGGATTTCTTTAAAGGGCAGTCATGAAAGGAAAGAACCTGACTTATTAGGGTCCAGGTGGGTTTGTGTGGGCACGGAGGCACCACTGAGCTGGATATTCTGTCCTGGAAATATGTGCTGCCCTGGAAATCAAACATAACAGACACAATCTTCACTTTGCACCTCCCATGTGGCTGGTTTCATATTAAGTTCTTGGTGCATTATAAGAACAGGAAACAGGTATCTCAAAGTCAAAGAGCTAGGGATGTGTATGTGTGTGTATGCATGTGTGTGCATATATGCATATGTATATGTGTATATGCATGCATGTATATGTGTATGTATGTGTGGGTAGATATATGCATATGTGGATATATGTGTGTGGGAGTATGTGTGTGTATGACTAGGTAGATATGTCTGTGGAGCAGTGTATGTATCTGTGTGTGGGGGAGTGTATTTGGAGATTGACACATCACCCAAAGGCCACTATTACTGGAGCAGCTGTCACCATAAAAATTACCAGCAGAAGGGAGAAGAATTGTCCTGTGGGCACCAGGATTGAAGGAAGAGAGATCTTGCTGGATGCTGGGCCTGGAGGAACCTGACCAGGGTGGGAGCATTCTGCTCTCAGGGTCTAGAGAGGCAGCACTGGTCACTCCTGGAAGAACAGTGAAATTGGTGTCCAGAGGCCTGGGCTCTACAGAGTGACGGTATCCTTAACCCTCAGCTTCCCCTGGAGGCACAAAGTCATGATATTATCTAGGGCATGAAACCAAATGACAAACACATGAATGCTTTGTGAACTATAAAGTACTATGTAACACAGTTATTAGTCAAATCAAACATGAAGCAGACGGTTAGAGGTTGGGGCAGTGTGGTAAGAAGGGGGAGCTAGGCTAAGTAAGGATTGGCATGGAATCTGATTCTAGACAGTTGGCCCCAGGGATCTAGTCTGTGTGGCCGGCCTGGCCAGTCAGTGAGTGCCAACCCTCGAGGTATAAGAATGAGCGAGGCCCAGTGAGGGAAACAGCAGTAAAAAGAACATCCATGTAGCAGTCTGTGCAGGGACTAGGGGGAGCAGGGGACAGACATTAAGCCCAAGTTGGGTTGGGGATGACACCCCCAGGGAAACCTGTAGTTACACTGGAGCTTAAAGACAACTAGAAATGAATCCCCAGGCAAATCAGAGGGGAGAAGTGTACTCTGGACGGCAGAGGGTTTGCATTGGGGAGGGGGTGTGTGAGTGTGTGATTCTTTTGCATCTCTACTTGTTGCAGATATGGGAGCAGTACCAGCCAGGCTGCCAGGTACTCATGAGAGAGAAGGATTGCAGATTTGTCCTTGGAGGCTGTGGTTCACTGCCTGCTCGTATAAGTCCTAATGACAGAAGTGTCAAGTTGCAAAAAAAAAATCAAAAATTATCATTGCACTAATTCCTCAAAGAAGCGAACCTCCAAACTCTCTCTGAAAACAAAGATAAATTGCTTGCTATGTCAGCTTTTTAATTTATTTGTATTACAGATAAAATGGTTTAAAAGAGTACATAGTTCAACTGATGACATACGAGAGAATAGAGGGGAGGAGCTTCAACATGGCGGAAGAGTAAGAAGGGGAGATCACCTTCCTTCCCACAAATACATCAGAAATACATCTACATGTGGAACAACTCTTACAGAACACCTACTGAATGCTGGCAGAAGAACTCAGCCCTCCCAAAAGGCAAGAAACTCCCCATGTACCTGCGTAGGGCAAAAGAAAAAGCAGAGACAAAAGAATAGGGACAGCACCTGCACCAGTGGGAGGGAGCTGTGAAGGAGGAAAGGTTTCCACACACTAGGAAGCCCCTTCGTGGGTGCAGACTGTGGGTGGCAGAGGTGGGGGGAGCTTCGGAGCCACGGAGGAGAGCTCAGCCACAGGGGTGTGGAGGGCAAAGCGGAGAGATTCCCGCACAGAAGATCGGTGCCGACAAGCACTCACCAGCCCGAGAGGCTTGTCTGCTCACCCACCAGGGCGGGCGGGGCTGGGAGCTGAGGCTCAGGCTTCGGAGGTCGGATCCCAGGGATAGGACTGGGGTTGGCGGCGTGAACACAGCCTGAAGGGTCCTAGTGTGCCACAGCTAGCCTGGAGGGAGTCTGAGAAAGAGTCTGGAGCTGCCGAAGAATCAAGAGACTTTTTCTTGCCTCTTTGTTTCACAGTGCGCGAGGAGAAGGGATTAAGAGCGCAACCTAAATGAGCTCCAGAGACGGGCGCGAGCCGCAGCTATCAGCACGGACCCCAGAGATGGGCATGGGACGCTAAGTCTGCTGCTGCTGCCACCAAGAAGCCTGTGTGCAAGCAGAGGTCACTATCCACACCTCCCCTCCTGGAAGCCTGTGCAGCCCGCCACTGCCAGGGGCAACTTCCCCAGGAGAACACACAGCATGCCTCAAGCTGTAGCAACATCGCGCGGGCCTCCGCTGCCTCAGAATCAACCCGCTTTCCCTTCCCCTCCCTCCCCCGAGCCTGAGTGAGACAGAGACCCCGAATCAGCTGCTTCTTTAACCCCATCCTGTCTGAGAGAAGAACAGACGCCCTCAGGTGACTTACACGCAGAGGCGGGTCCAAATCCAAAGCTGAACCCCGGGAGCTAAGCAAACAAAGAAGTGAAAGGGAAATCTCTCCCAGCAGCCTCAGGAGCAGTGGATTAAATCCCCACAATCTACTTGATGTACCCTGCATCCCTGGAATACCTGAATAGACAATGAATAATCCAAAAACTGAGGCAGTGGACTTTGGGAGCAACAATATATATATTTATTCATTTTTCTCTTATTTGTGAGTGTGTATGCTTCTGTGTGTGATTTTTGTCTGTATAGCTTTGCTTTTACCATTTATCCTAGGGTTCTGTGTGTCCTTTTTTTTTTTTTTTAGTATAGTTTTTAGCACATGTTAACATTGGTGGATTTGTTTTTTGGTTTGGTTGCTCTCTTCTTTCTTTCTTTTATTTAATTACTTTTTAATTTTTAATAATTTTTATTTTGTATTTTAATAACTTTTTAATTTAATTTAATTTCTTTCTTTCTTTTTTTCTCCCTTTAATTCTGAGCAGTGTACATGACAGGGTCTTGATGCTCCGGCAGGTCATCAGGCCTATGCCTCTGAGGTGGGAGAGTCGAGTTCAGGAAATTGGTCCACCAGAGACCTCCCAGCTCCATGTAATATCAAATGGTGAAAATCTCCCAGAGATCTCCAACTCAACGCCAAAACCCAGCTCCACTCAAAGACCAGCAAGCTACAGTGCTATGGTAAACAACTAGCAAGACAGGAACACGACCCCATCCATTAGCAGAGAGGCTGCCTAAAATCATAATAAGGTCACAGACACCACAAAACACACCACCGGATGTGGACCTCCACCAGAAAGACAAGATCCAGCCTAATCCACCAGAACACCCACCGGCACTAGTCTCCTCCACCAAGAAGGCTACACAACCCATTGACGAACCTTAGGCACTGGAGGCAGACAATGAAACAACGGGAACTACAAACCTGCAGTCTGTGAAATGGAGACCACAAACATAGGAAGTTAAGCAAAATGAGAAGATACAGAAACACACAGCGATGAAGGAACAAGGTAAAAACCCACCAGACCAAACAAATGAAGAGGAAATAGGCAGTCTACCTGACAAAGAATTCAGAATAATGATAGTAAAAAGGATCCAAAATCTTGGAAATAGAATGGAGAAAATACAAGAAACGTTTAAC
This sequence comes from Grampus griseus, assembly GCF_964374135.1. Classification (NCBI taxonomy): domain Eukaryota; kingdom Metazoa; phylum Chordata; class Mammalia; order Artiodactyla; family Delphinidae; genus Grampus; species Grampus griseus. Next base: position 110,861,479 of record NC_139001.1, read on the forward strand.
AAGGACCTAGACGAACTAAAGAGCAAACAAACAATGATGAACAACAAAATAAATGAAATTTAAAATTCTCTGGAAGGGATCATTAGCAGAATAACTGAAGCAGAAGAATGGATAAGTGCCCTGGAAGATAAAATAATGGAAACAAACTACTGCAGTGCAGAGTAAAAGCAAAAGAATGAAAAGAATTGAGGACAGTCTCAGAGACCTCTGGGACAACGTTAAATGCAACATATTCAAAGTATAGGGGTCCCAGAAGAAGAAGACAGGAAGAAAGAGACTGAGGAAATATTTGAAGAGATTATAGTTGAAAACTTCCCTAATATGGGAAAAGGATTAGTTAATCAAGTCCAGGAAGTACAGACGTCCCATACAGGATAAATCCATGCAGAAAAAGAACAAGACACATATTATCAAACTATCACAAATTAAATACAAAGAAAAAATATTAAAAGCAGCAAGGGAAAAGCAACAAAAAACATACAAGGGAATCCCCAGAAGGTTAACAGCTGATCTTTCAGCAGAGACTCTGCAAGAAAGAAGGGAGTGGCAGGACATATTTAAAGTGATGAAAGGGAAAAACCTACAACCAAGATTACTCTACCTAGCAAGGATCTCATTCAGATTAGGTGGAGAAATTAAAACGTTTACAGACAAGCAAAAACTAGGAGAATTCAGCACCACCAAACCAGCTTTACAACAAATGTTAAAGGAACTTCTCTAGGCAGAAAACACATGGGAAGGAAAAGACCTACAATAATAAACCCAAAACAATTAAGGAAATGGTAATAGGAACGTATATAATTACCTTAAATGTAAATGGAATAAATGCTACAACCAAAAGACATGGACAGGCTGAATGGATACAAAAAAAAAAGACCTGTATATATTTTGTCTACAAGAAGCCCACTTCAGACCTAGGGACACATACAGACTGAAAGTTAGGGGATGGAAAAACATATTCCATGCAAATGGAAATCAAAATAAAGCTGGAGTAGCAATTCTCATATCAGACAAAATAGACTTTAAAACAAAGACTATTGCAAGAGACAAAGAATGACACTACATAATGATCAAGGGATCAATCCAAGAAGAAGATATAACAATTGTAAATATTTATGCATGCAACATAGGAGCACCTGAATACATAAGGCAAATGCTAACATCCATAAAAAGGGAAATCGACAGCAACACAATAATAGTAGGGGACTTTAACATGTCACTTTCACCAAAGGACAGATCATCCAACATGAAAATAAATAAGGAAACACAGCTTTCAATGATACATTAAACAAGATGGACTTTATTGATTCTTAAAGGACATTGCATGCAAAAACAACAGAATACTTTTTCTTCTCAAGTGCTCATGGAACATTCTCCAGGATAGATCATATCTTGCATCACAAATCAAGCCTTGGTAAATTTCAGAAAATTGAAATCATATCAAGTATCTTTCCAACCACAATGCTATGAGACAAGTTATCAATTAAAGGAAAAAATCTATAAAAAATACAAACAAAAGGAGGCTAAAAAATACACTACTTAATAACCAAGAGATCACTGAAGAAATGAAAGATGAAATCCAAAAATACCTAGAAACAAATGACAATGAAAACGCAATGTCCCAAAATCTATGGGATACAGCAAAAGCAGTTCTAAGAGGGAAGTTTATACCAATACAGTACTATCTTAAGAAACAAGAAAAATTTCAAATAAACAACCTAACATTACACTTAAATCAGTTAGAGATAGAAGAAGAAAAAACCCACAAAGTTAGCAGAAATCATAAAGATCAGATCAGAAATAAATGAAAAAGAAATGAAGGAAACAACTGCAAAGATCCATAAAACTGAAAGGTGGTTCTTTGAGAAGATAAACAAAATAGATAAACCATTAACCAGACTCATCAAGAAAAACAGGGAGAAGCCTCAAATCAATAGAATTAGAAATGAAAAAGGAAAAGTAACAACTGACACTGCAGAAATACAAAGGATCATGAGAGATTACTACAAGCAACTATATGCCAATAAATGGGACAACCTGGAAGAAATGGACAAATTCTTAGAAAGCACAACCTGCCAAGACTGAATCAGGAAGAAATAGAAAATATGAACAGACCAATCACAAGCACTGTAATTGAAACTATGATTAAAAATCTTCCAACACACAAAAGCCCAGGACCAAATGGCCTCACAGGGAAATTCTATCAAATATTCAGAGAAGAGCTAACACCCATCCTTCTCAAACTCTTCCAAAATATACCAGAGGGAAGAACAGTCCTAGACTCATTCTACGATGCCACAATTACCCTGCTACCAAAACCAGACAAAGATGTCACAAAGAAAGATAACTACAGGCCATTATCACTGATGAACATAGATGCAAATATCCTCAACAAAATACTAGCAAATAGAATCCAACGGCACATTAAAAGGATTAGACACCATGATCAAGTGGGGTTTATCCCAGGAGTGCAAGGATTCCTTAATATAAACAAATCAATCAATGTGATACACCATATTAACAAATTGAAGAATAAAAACCTTATGATCATCTCAATAGACGCCAAAAAAGCTTTGACAAAGTTCAACACCCATTTATATTAAAAACCCTTCAAAAAGCAGGCATAGAGGGAACTTACCTCAACATAGCAAAGGCCATATATGACAAACACACAGCCAACATCGTCCTCAATGGTGAAAAACTGAAATCATTTCCCCTAAGATGAGGAACAAGACAAGGTTGCCCACTCTCACTACTATTATTCAACGTTGTTTTGGAAGTTTTAGCCACAGCAATCAGAGAAGAAAAATAAATAAAAGGAAGCCAAATTGGAAAAGAAGAAGTAAAGCTCTCACTGTTTGCAGATGACATGATACAATACATAGCATCCTAAAGATGCTACCAGAAAACTACTAGCACTAATCAATGAATTTGGTAAAGCAGCAGGATACAAAATTAATGCACAGAAATCTCTTGCATTCCTATCCACTAGTGATGAAAAATCTGAAAGTGAATTAAGGAAACACTCCCATTTACCATTGCAGGAAAAAGAATAAAATACATAGGAATAAACGTACCTAAGGAGACAAAAGACCTGTATGCAGAAAACTATAAGACACTGATGAAAGAAATTAAAGATGATACAAACAGATGGAGAGATATACCATGTTCTTGGATTGGAAGAATCAACATTGTGAAAACGACTATACTACCCAAAGCAATCTACAGATTCAATGCAATCCCTATCAAAGTACCAATGGCATTTTTTCACAGAACTAGAACAAAAAATTTCACAATTTGTATGGAAACACAAAAAGCCCCGAATAGCCAAAGCAATCTTGAGAAAGAAAAACGGAGCTGGAAGAATCAGGCTCCTGGAGTTCAGACTATACTACATAGCTACAGTAATCAAGACAGTTGGGTACTGACACAAAAACAGAAATATAGATCAATGGAACAGGATAGAAAACCCAGAGATAAACCCAAACATATATGGTCACCTTGTCTTTGACAAAGGAGGCAAGAATATACAATGGAGAAAAGACAGCTTCTTCAATAAGTGGTGCTGGGAAAACTGGACAGCTACATGTAAAATAATGAAATTAGAACACTCTCTAATACCATACACAAAAATAAACTCCAAATGAATTAAAGACCTAACTGTAAGGCAGACACTATAAAACTCCTAGAGGAAAACCTAGACAGAAAACTCTATGACATAAATTACAGCAAGATCTTTTTTTCCACCTGCTAGAGAAATGGAAATAAAAACAAAAATAAATAAAAGGGACCTAGTGAAACTTAAAAGCTTTGACACAGCAAAGGAAACCATAAACAAGACAAAAAGACCACCCTCAGAGTGGGAGAAAATATTTTCAAATGAAGCAACTTACAAAGGATTAATCTCAAAAATTTACAAGCAGCTCATGCAACTCCATATCAAAAAACTGAAAACTCAATCCAGAAATGGGCAGAAGACCTAAATAGATTTTTCTCCAAAGAAGATATACAGATTGCAAACAGCCAGGTGAAAGAAAGCTCAACATAATTAATCGTTAGAGAAATGCAAGTCAAAATTACAATGTGATATCACCTCACACCAGTCACAATGGCCATCATCAAAAGATCCACAAACAACAAATGCTGGAGAGGGTGTGGAGAAGAGGGTACCCTCTTGCACTGTTAGTGGGAATGTAAATTCATACAGCCACTATGGAGAACAGTATGGAGGTTCTTTAAAAAACTAAAAATAGAATTACCAAACGACCCAGCAATCCTACTACTGTGTATATATCCTGAGAAAACCATAATTCAAAAAGCGTCATGTACCACAATGTTCATTGCAGCACTATTTACAATAGCCAGGACATGGAAGCAACTTAAGTGTCCATCGGCAGATGAATGGATAAAGAAGATGTGGCACATATATACAATGGAATGTTAATCCACCATAAAAAGAAATGAAATTGAGTTATTTGTAGTGAGGTAGATGGACCTAGAGTCTGTCATACAGAGTGAAGTAAGTCAGAAATAGAGAAACAAATACCATATGCAAACACATATATATGGAATCTAAATAATAATAATAATAACATTGGTCATGAAGAATCTAGGGGCAGGACAGGAATAAAGACGCAGGCCTACTAGAGAATGGACTTGAGGGCATGGGGAAGGGGAAGGGTAAGATGGGACAAGGTGAGAGAGTGGCATGGATATAGATACACTACCAAATATAAAACTGATAGGTGGTGGGAAGCAGCCGCATAGCACAGGTTGATCAGCTCAGTGCTTTTTAACCACCTAGAGGTGTGGGTTAGGGAGGGTGAGAGGGAGGGAGACGGAAGAGGGAAGAGATATGGGGATATATGTGTATGTATAGCTGAATCACTTTGTTATAAAGCAGAAACTAACACACCATTGTAAAGCAATTATACTCCAATAAAGATGTTAAAAAAAGATAATAGATTATATTCATTTAAATCTATGCAATAAATAAGTTATATTTTATTTGAAAGTCATTTGCTATTTCCTCATCTTACAGATAATTCACTTTTGAGACTCATCACCATTGGTATCTAGTGACATTGATATAGCTGGGAAGATGAGTGTACACACACACACACACACACACACACACACACTCACACATACACACACATCCCTAAGTTTTCAGCTGAAAGCTTGCAAATCAGTCAGAGATCTGAATGTGCACCAAGATTGCAGTTTTATTTATTTTTCCTCCAGGGCTTGACAAACCTCTTGCTTGGTTTACTTCTACTTGAGGCTCTGAAGGCTTGAGCCCTCACAGTTATGGCATCATTTATACTGTGTTTGAAATTACCACCGTGGTATCTGTCTTGATGATCTATTTCAAGGACACATGCAAAAAAAATGGATCTGGGATTGCTCTTCAAAGAGAATGATGAATCTCCCTGATATAAATATGAACTTTGAACCTTTCCAAAGAAAATAGTCAGTGAAAGCTTCTCGAGCTGGTAAAATGTGAACTGTGATGTATTCCCTCTCAATGAAACACCCTGATTAAGTAGTCTGCAGTAAGGTGTCAATAACTGATAGTGTAAGGTGGCATTTCTTCAAATAAAACACAGTCTTACTCATATTTCTCGACCCACCAGAGGATACATTTCCACCAGCTGGTCTTGTTGAGTTGTGAGAGAACTTTTATAGTTCAGGAGTCAGCTTCTGGGCCACCTTGAGGTCACTACACACTGACAGCCTCTTCCTGTTCCTAAGAGTGAAGTTGGGGAGAATCGTGAGACCTGCAGGTGTGGAGGCATCAATGTTTTATGCATCAATATGGCATTTCTTCTATTCACAACCTTCCTGACCCATTTTCCCTGGGACCTTGGTAGAGCACCTGTAATACACAGCTGCCTACTTCCCTGGCTTTCCTGTATGTTGGCAGCTCTTTGGAAGCTGGAGCTCTTCTTGACCATCTTTGGTATCCCAGAACCTACTGTGGAAACTGGAATATTGGGATTGCTTGGAAATGTCAGTTGCATGAATGGGAACTACCGAATGTTGCACACCTGCCAGGTGCTGGGTCACTGCCCTCATCATCTCACCTGCTTGCTCATGCACATCTACAGGTGGGGACCATCAGCCCATTACACATATGAGGAAGCAGGCCAGAGTACCTGAGTGTTCTCCAGGCTCCCACTGCTGGTATCAGACGGAGCTGGACTATGAACCTAGCCCAGACCATGCACCACAGTGCCTGGGGTTCTCTTGTTCAGGCTCAGATCCGTAGGATGCCATGGAAAGAACTTTGACCCTCTAGTCAGAAGACAGGTGTTCTTGTCCAGGCTCTGCTGCCAACCCACCTCGCGATGACATTGCTGAGCTTCTGCTTCTTCTGTTGGGGATTTGGGTGAGAGGTGGAGCACCTGTGGCTCGGAGATTTGTGAGATGAGAATGTGTATGTGTTTGGAAAGAATATAATGGAAATCACTGTCCCACTGGCCTTAGCCCTCAAGCACATGAAAGGATATACGGAGTAGCATGAGGGGCTGGGGAGGGTCCCATTTCTGCTGCCAGCTCTGCTCACTCGCTTTCCAGGCCCTTGGCATTTAGAAATGTCTTAATTTTTCACATGTGGAAATCTAAATGACTTTGAAAAAAAATTCTCTACCGTGTGTGCCCTGGAGTTTTTTTGTTTGTTTTGTTTTTAGTTTTTTGGTGTTTTTTTTTTTTTTCACAGATCTTACTCATCGGACAAGTGGATATTCCAGTCAAAACCTAGTCACCCATCTCTTTTCAATGTCCATGTGTGAAGAGAGTTTAAGTAATTGACAGGTCCATTTCTCAATTGACCTGTCTTTACTCCCAGGTCCAACTCCCTCATCTCTCATCACCCCTTCTCACATTTTGCTCACAGTTACTCACATTAACAGAAGTTTAAACTTCAGATCATTCAGCCTCAAGAGGCCCCAGAGCTATCAAATTCATCCCAAATTTTCTAGCAAGAGACAGAGGCCTCTCTGAATAGTGTGATAAGACAAATTGCCAGGCCCTCCCTGACCACTAAGAGAAGAGATGATTTGAGCTTGAAGTGGACACGTGTACAGCTCATTCAGAGGTCTGCTTGGAGAGGACAGCTCCATGGGAAATGCAAACCCATGGAAGCACCACCTGGATACTGGCCCTGGAAATACAGTCTGCATCTAAGACAAAAAAAGCCAATTTCATGGCTTTTCCACTGGTGTTTGAAGCCAGCCCCATTTCATTTCAGTACTTAATCTCCAGGCAGTCTTGACTCAGAGGCAGTATAGCCTTATGTTTGACACTGCCTGAGTTTGAATTCTGGCTCTGTCATTTATGAGCTATGTCACCTTGGACAACCTACTTAACTTCTCTGAGCCTTATTCTCTCATGTTTAATTGGGAAAAATAGAAGAACCTTCCTGGTAAAATTTCTGTAGACCAGTGTTCAAGTTCTGGTTCATCCTGAATTTATTGTACATCCTTAAGGAAGTTTTGGTGCCTCTCTGGTAACATCCTCAAAATGAAAATAGTGGAATAGATATTTCTTCTCTTCCATCCAGCTACACAGTAAGTTAGTCAGTTCTTATACAGGATACCTTTTCAATAAAGCCAATTCAATTGCAAAGAACTTATTATTGCTCGAATTTAAATAAATAGATTGACCACGTGTGAGATGTGCTTCCATTTACATCATCTCACATAATAATCCTAGCATCCCTGATCTGGTCACTGAGGAGTTACCTCAACTGGACACTGTGCATTTGGTCAAAAATGAGGTCTAGTCATCAAAGGATGAAACACATTTCTTTCAGTGTTTTTTAATTTGGCTCTGAAACCATCTTGAAAGAATAACCCCACTGATCAATCACCTCCCTGTTCCTACCTTTCTTCATCTTTGAACTCTAACCCAAAGGCAGATCTGACATAGGACAAGATTATGTGGAGTCCCCAGGGGCCAGTGGGGACTGACCTACTGGCCCACAAGGACTTAGTGGGAAGATTGAAGGCCTCAGAGCATTATTCCCAGTTTATTTGCCACTGTTCAATTACATGGTTTCCATGTCTTGCAGGGCAGTTAGAGACATTACCCAAGTTCATTTTGATGTGAGTCTACAATTAAGATGCTGTTGTCTCATCGACCAATGAAGACAAGGATGCACAGAGAGGCTGTGTCCTTGGTTATTTGTTGGAGCAGGTGCAGTGAAGTGGCAGAGATCTGTGTCCTGACATAGCTGTTCCCAGAGCCTGGCTTTTCCTGCTCTTTATTTCCTCTGCCTCCCACTTATAGTTCTTTTACATCTCCCACTGCTGTGCTTCTGGCTTTTCATCCCTTAGGAATCAAATGGAGCTCAGAGTCTTCACTTCCTAGCTGGCCTATAAACTTCAGGAAGACCCAAGGACAGATTATGTCATTGGGATGAGTGTGCAGTCCCCCAAGATGTTACCTTGGGATGGAACCATGCAAGCACATATGCCCAAGATGTGATATATGTGTCACTTAGTACTCATTTAGAAAACTATTTTTTTCACACCTGGATAGCCCTTGAGAGTTTATAAAGCACTTTCCTATATACTTCACATTTGATCCCTACAACTCCTCCAGGAGGTGGGTATTCTAATACAATGTACAGACGAGGGGTATTGCCAGACCCAGGTGGTCAGGTCCTTACCCAAGTCCTAGGACACAGGAGCAGAGGCCCAGCCCTATCATGCAGCTTCTAACCAGACCGAATGCCAGGCTTTCTTTCCACCAGGATTCCTTCTCCTGCTACCAGTGTCCCAGGGGCAGAGTGAATTTCCCAAGACCACAGAGAAGTGAAGGGCAGTGCCTGGGCTGAGGGCAAGTCTCCTAACAGTAAGCTAATTTTAAATTAGAATTGGAATATTGCTAGAAGGAAACACTGACCAAAGTCCTCTGCCCACCTCTATTTCAGCCTCAGATACACAGACAGAGCCACAACGATGGGGAGAAGTCAGAGGAGGGCTGAATGTCCATGCTAGGGACTCCACAGCCCCCAAAACTTTAGCCATATATTTAATGCTTCATTTTACCCGTTTGCAAGGGGGGGCAGCTCTGTGAATTTGTTGAGATGATATATGTTAAGTGGCTGGCATGAGACAAGCGCCCAAGCAAGTTCTCAGTACACAGCCTGTTACTGTTATTGCCTTGGCTTGCTTCGGACTCCCACAAGACCCCTCCTTGCCATCTTTGGTTTGCTTTGTTAATTTTTCACTTTCTGTGATTGCATTTTCACTGTAAGGACACATTGTTCATCTGAGTTGGATATGAGTGTCCTGCAGTCACTGTAGCCATCCTGCCAGAACATCTATGAGGGTGGCAGTTCTCCTGCACCAAGATGACCTCCTAAGGGAGCTGAAGAGCCCTTCTGATACCAGATTAGCAAGCAAGGATGTGGTGCATGAGATGTCGGCCTGGGCAGCTTTGGGACACTGCCAAGGTGGTCTCCATGCCTCCCACAGGAGGTGGTGCTCTACACTCCCATTAGGAATCATCACAACCATGTCTATAGTAGGGCTAAGAGAATGCCTAATTGCTGTAATGGTCTGGTACGGTTGCTAAATGCCTCCAACAATGGCCCATGTGTGTATTTCTCCTCTCAACCCTCTGACTTCTTGATGTTTAGTCCTTTGGTGTCTGTTTGCTTCATGGATTTCCAGACTTCTTGCTGATTGGATGGATTTTCCTATACTTCATAGATCATTTGTGATCCTGGAGCCAACTTTCCCATCTGTCCTCTAGCTCTTTAACCACCTTTGACATAGTGGCTGTGAGCATAGATTGGAAAACAATAATGAAGTGAATTTCTTATAGCGTGGGATGGCCCAGCAGTAGAAAGACTTTTTGTTTCTGTATTTTTAGGTTCTATTATTCTCTTTCTTTTTATGATGGCTAGCGCTAAGCCTTTTCACTAGTAAATAAAACCCTGCTGTTTGTAGTCACTGACCTCACAATAATTATTTGTGTAAACATCCTATGACTTATTCCTTTGTTTCTTTGATTTCCTTTGATTCATAAAAACTATCCCTCTAATTTAATCAGACTTCAGCCCTCCTGCATCCATTATTAACAAAAATCTTAGAGTTTTCTAGACCTGCATCTATTGCTGTTCCATAGATGACCGTCCACATCCTGTGTCTGTTTCCCATCTCTCTTGAGATCCAGATGCCAGGTGTTCATATAACATCAATCTGTCCAAATCGGCTCCCTCCTGGAGCCCCCATGCCTATGAAGAGGATCCTAGTGTTCCAGTAGAGGTCATTTAGGCTCCTCCCACACTCCCTTTCCCCCTGTCCAGTAACTTATCAACTCCACTTATTTATTTATTTATTCATTTATGGCTGCACCACACAGTTTGCAGGCTCTTAGTTCCCTGACCAGGGATCGAACCCGGGCCCTGGGCAGTGAAAGCACGGAGTCCTAACCACTGGACCGCCAGGGAATCCTCCTGCACTATTTTCTCACAACCTCTTTTCCATTCATGTCCCCACTCCCTTATCCCAAATAGTCTTACTTTACATTTAGATAATTGAAATAGATAATTGAATATGGAGAATCTTAACTCCTATAAGCTCACCAGTGGTATATTTGTTTGCAGCCAGTCTTTCCCAACCCTCACGCAGATACCCTGAAGGTTATTTGCAAAAGTCATTATTCTTATCATTTTGTTCCCTTGCAAAGTTCTTCTGTGGCTCCCCTTGGTTTATGGAGTCAAATCCAAAGTCCTCACTCCGGTATTCAGGACCCTCCACAGCCCTCTCCAAACTTGTCTTACAATGTTTATCAAAGACTTCACCTCCTCCAAAATAACGTTTCCATTCTGCTTCCCCCGACTTGTCCACAATTCTTCCTCTTCGCAGCTTTCATTTATTCATCAAGCAATTATTGGACCAATACTCAATGCCAAGGACTGCGCTAGGTCTTGCTGATGATACAGGCTCTTCCCCATAAAAAAACCCGCCTACTCACTCATTCTGTTTCTGTAACAATGGATGGCTTCCCCTCTTTCTTGTGGCCCCCTTCCCTTGAAATCCTGAGATGGGGTGTGTCTGACCCCATGAAAACATTTTCCAATATGTACCAAGTTCAAAGATGCTCTTGCTCTTTGACCTAGTGATCCCACTTTTGGGAATCTAAAGATATAATCCAAACTTCAGAAAAATAGTTTGTGTGAAAAGATCCACAATGCTGCCTTATTTATCAGCTTTATTTGTAATACTGAAAAATGGAAATATACATAATAGAGGATAACATAAACAACAATTTGATTACATGAATAATAGAAGATCTTTAAACTCCACTTCATAAACTTTGAGGAATATTACACCTGTTCAATTTCTAGGTACAGAAGCTTCTGATAATATAGGAAAATGCCCATGATGAATTATTTGAGAAAAATCATACTGAAACAATATATATGTGCACATTTATTTAATCTTTATAACTCTGTTTAACAAATTATTTTAAAACTATGTATAGTAAAAAAGATTAAGAGTAAATATATTAAAATATTACCAGTGATTATCTCCAGAATGTGGGTTATGGATAATTTCTCTTTTTAACTTTTTTTGTGTCTTCCAAAATTTCAATACAACGAGGATGTATTATTTTCACAATGGTATTTTAAAAACTGCATTTGTGATTTTTAGCCAATTCTATGTGTGTTTCAGCACCCAGATGTACTCCAACTTGACTGCACATCATTTTCAGGTCACCACGTACCTGATGTCCCTCCCTGTAAACTCTAGTAACAGTTGTCACCTTTGTCACTAGTCGGGAATATCGTATAACATCATCTACTTTAATTGTTTGAGTGATGACTTTTCTCCTCAATTAAACTGTGAGCAAACAGGAAGCATGGCTTAAGCATTGCTGTTCCCTCAACATCGAGACAATTGACTGGTAGAAAAAAGTTCTAGGGGAATAATCTCTGTTAATAAGTATTAAGACCCTTTAGTATTAAAGGGCCACATGAGTAGTAAGTTACTCTTTGATTTGAAAGAAGTGAGTGATAACAAATCAAGTTCATATGAGATACCTATTTCAATAGAAATATCCAGGAAGGGAAGAATATGAGGGACTGGCATAATTTAAGCTCCTGCTGGGGCAAGCATGTTGGCCACTTGATTTTATGACTATGTTGTGTTCTTCCCAACAGCCCTAGGGGGTAGGTGTTTCTCTTGCCCATTCAGTAGGTGAAAAGATGGAGGCCCTGAAGTGTAAGTACTGGGTCCAATGTCACACAGCTAGTAAGTGTCAGTGTTAGCCATCTATCTAAGCTTGACTAGCTTCAAAGCTCACTCTCTTTCCACTGATTTTTCACATGATAAAATTTAGTTGTGGCAGAGACTTCTGACACAATGGACATGTTCTCTCATCCCTGCTCCTTTCCCAGCCAGGTGTGTGGTCAGTTAAGGGAATTCTAAGAGTCAGAATGAGAAAACAAAAGTCCAACCTCCCAGTTGCCAAGTGTATTAAGATCCCTTGCATAATTAACATTGCTATGTGGTTGAAATCATTGTTGAAGTCAATGAGAACTAAGTATTTATTCAGAGCTTACTACATCACTTACATTTTGGCAGAGACTCAAAGGCAGGAAGAGGAGTGGAAAAACTTTATAGTGAAGAAGAGATAAGGCTTCAGGTGTACCCTGACTAGAGACTGCAGGCCTGGGGAAGCTGCAAGTGAGGTAACTAGAAGCAGAACATTCCATGTGATTGGGTGGTCCTAAGTTGGAGGCAGGGGCAAAAATTAAGGAAGTTGTCAATTATTAATCAAGTCCTAATGAGGCACTAGATAGATGGACCACAGGCTGAACAGCTAGAGTCTGTCCCCTATGGGCAGATACTCCAAGATAAAGATAAGAGCAGGAGCAGAGAGGAGCTGAGTCCTGCTCAGCTAAGAGATAAAGAGACCACATATTTCTCATTCTCAAGGTCAAGGAGACCTTCCTGTATACACATGCACAGAAAGGCTACATGTACACATAATGGCTCCTCAGGGGTCAAAAAGGGAGGGAGGAACCATCCCATTGTAGGTGATGTCAACCTTCCCACAGGCCTCTGCATCCATCTTGGCTAAGAGATACGCATGCACACACAGGGAAGAACTCTGAGTTATATCATATATGGACTCAGAGCCAGGCAAAGCAAATGATTGACCAGAGGAAACCCAGAAGAAATGATTTAAACTACCACGAGGGGCGACTATCTCTCTGAGCCTGCCCATGAATGCCTAATTCACACGTACTTTTTTTCCCCTTCTAATAAACACTTTACTTGTTTCACTACTTTCTGTCTTTTTGTTGAAATTCATTTCTAAAAAGCAGACAAACCAGGGCCTTGTCACTAGTCACTGGCCCTCATGGTCTAGTGGCTAGGATTCAGTGCTCTCACTGCTGCAGCCTGGCTTCAATTTCTAGTTGGGGAACTGAAATCCTGCTTCAAGCCACTGCTGGCCGAGGCCATCCGAGATCACTAACTATTTGGAGCTGCTTACTGTTGAGGTCTACTGTCATGTATGGTCTGGCCATTGCCCATTTTTATATTCAGCATGCCATCACTAAAAGCTATAGAATAATGAAAAGTATTAAGTGGGTTGAAAAAAATCAAGAAAGACTTCCTGCAGAAATCAGGACATGAAATGAAATGGATCTTGAAACACACCACATTCAGACTGAGTGGAGTCCTTGGTGCATGCTTGAATATACAGAAACAGTCTGTAGTGATCTGTTTATCTCAAAAGCAAAGAAAACTATGTGAGTCTTGAATATGAACAGTTTGTAGGCACCCTTTTACTTACTGAGAAAATTGGAAATGTCAGTCCAAATCTCTCTGCTGTTACTAGTTGCAGAAAATATTCATCTTTCTTTCCATAATATACCAAGTTTCAAAGATTTGGCAGAGAGCTCTGGTGCATCTTTCTCTTCTTATAAGGGCACTAATCCCATCATGATATCTCCACCATCATAATCTCATCTTCACATAATTATGTCCCAAAGACCTCATTTCCTAATATCATCACTGTGGGGGGTTAGGGCTTCAGCATATGAATCTGGGGGGATGCAAACATCCAGTCTATAGCAGGTTCCCAGTGGGGGAGCAATTAAATCAGAATTTTTGGAGATGGAGCCCAGGTATCTATGCTTATTAACAGCTCCCCAGGTGGTTGGTTCTAGGGGCAGCCAGTGTTGAGAATTACTATCCTATATGATAGGAAAAGTTATTCATTCCCAGCATGTGCACAAATGGAAGCAGTGCAAATAAAACCAGAGAGGCAGTGTGAATGGGTGCAGCACACCTGAGGGAGAGTCTACAGGAGCAGAGTGTGTACTGGAGGAAGAGAGTGTAATAGATACTGGGGGCACATAGTTAACAAAGGTTTTACTCCATTATCCCAACAAACACTAGGAGGCTTACCAAATTCTTGTTTTCAGCTGAGATAGCTGATACTTGGAGAGGTCACATAGGGAGGCTGTTGTGGAGCCAGGACCTGAATTCAAGTCTGATTCTTAAACCTCTCTCTAAACTGCCACATGGTATTGCTTCAAAAACAAAAAACAACAAAAACAGGTGCAACCAGGCAATATGGACTTGAACACTTGGCTTACTATCCCCTGAAAAGTTAATTTTCAGACAAACTAAATCTTAATAGACATCCCTGGCATGGTCTCTGCCAACATCCTGGGTGCTCAGCTTTATTCAGTGAAGGGAAGATAGCCCTGTCCTAGATGTTTCCTTGTCAGGAGACTCTGTGCTTTCCGGACTGGAGAGCACTCCTTCACCCAAGGGTGAAGGACATCAACATAATTTTTTACTCTCCTGCTGTATAAAATGTGACCTAGAGGAAACTGTGGACATCAACTGGTCCAGCACTTCAGGGTGGAAATGAAGTCCAGCAAGTTGGATGCTTCTTACAAGATCACCTCCAACTTACCCCGTAATTTGAATGACTCTAGGCAACCATCCCAAGAGAGCTTAGCCAACCTCTTTCTTTCCTTTAATGTCATGTCTTGCTATGAACCTGAGAAACAGTGCACTTGCCTTGGGCGAGCCTCATGAGACATCAAGTGCAGCTATGAGAGATCTGCTTCATCTCTTCAAGATTGTCCTAAAGCACATAACGAAAGAGGAGAACAGTCCTGTATTGCATTTAACACTCATGTTCCTGCTGAATTAAAGGTCTGGCAGGAGAATCCATGTCTGCAAACTTCAAATAGGGCTTTCATTTCTCCTTCATAAAATGGTGATCAAGAAAAACCCACGTATGGGCAAAGTAGGGAAATAGGAAGAGTATGGGCTTTGAAATCATACAGAGCTTAGTGTGAACCCTTGCTTTGCCATTTAAAACTTCTGTGGTCTCTCACATACAGTATTTGTTAATCTATCAATTTAAACGTTGTAGCTGTTTGGTGGTAATTCAATGGGCTAGATCCTTATATAAACTAGATGCTCATGAAACCTTTGTTCCTCTAAAACAAATATCTAAGTACTGAGAGACGTTAAAGCTTCCATATTAAAAAAAAAAGGCAAACTAATATTGGATGATCAGTAGAGAAGAAATGAGTATTTACAGGAAAATAGGTGGGGGAACATTTTATAGACTTTAATTTTTAGAGCAGTTTTAGATTCATAGCAAAATCACATGGAATGTATGGAGATTTCCCACATATGCCCTGTTGAACACACATACATAACCTCCCTCATTATCAATATATGATGTGAGATTTTTTATTGTATACAGTTTTGTACCTCCTGAATTTTGAAACATGTGCATGCACTTCCTATTACAGTAATTATTTTTTAAACAAATAAAATATAAACAGAAAAGTATCATGTATATTATATTGGCCATCTTGGATGGGAAGAATTCCACAGCAGAGAAGAGGAGCTTACATACGTGGTATCCATGTGTTCACTTACTAAACAACAACTGTCTGCCTTCACTCCCATCTACTTGTGATGCAAGCAAAAATCCCGGATGACTGGATAACAAAGGGTATTACTTCCATAGTGCCACACCACGAAGTGAGCATGAAAGATTTGAAATTGAAAGATTTCCTTGTGGTATTTTTATAAATGTTTTTCATTGTGGAAGTTTAGGTATCCACAATAATTCAGTACTAAAACGAGTGATGTATAAAGTATTTTAAAATAATTTTAAAACAAAAGAACAAGTAAGAGAATATGGGGAATCCTCCAAGGCACCAAATCTCCCCATGCCAAAGGAAAAAGACAAAGATAGAAACAAACCAAAACAAAACAACAAATCCAAAGAGGTAAACAAATGAAGCTGCACCTGTCCTGTGGAAAGGAACAATTTCTGCTGTGCTGATGGTCGTGGTTCCCTGGCTCTGATAGAAATAAAAAGAAATTCTCCTAGGTAGAAAACTATTTAAACCAGGGCTCCAAAAATTCTCACAAGTAATATATTGAGACATGATTTTATAAAAATAATTAAATAAAATCACCTGAGACATAGGAAATAAAACACTATGAGTAAGTGTCAAAAGAAACAACAGACAGAAGAATCAGATCCACAAAACTCTAGATATTTAAATTATTTGATATAGGATGTAAAGTAAGTACATAAGGAAGGTAACAAAAATACGTGTAAGGAAGAGATTAAAGAGATTAAAGAATTGACCAGGGAAGTTTGAATAGAACAATTAGAACTTTTAGAAGTTAAAAGTCATAATAATTGAAATAATTCAATATTTAAGTTAAACAACAGATTAAACATCAAAACAAACAAACAAACAAACGAAAACCCAGAAGAGAGATTTGAGAAAATTTTGCAGAACACAACACAGAAGAGAGATTTGAGAAAATTTTGCAGAACACAGCACAGAAAGACAAGAGATTTAAAGAATTAATAGAATTTAAGAAACATTGGTGATAGAGAGTAAATCTCTAATATAAATGAATCTTACCAGAGATTCAGAGGAGAAAAATACAGAGTGAGGGAAAGGGAGTACTTGAGAAGATAAAGTTTAAGAAATTACCAGAATTGGTAAAAGATACCAGGAAATAGCTCTAGGCAAGAAAATGAAAAATGAACCCATACCTATACCTATAATTAGTGAAATGTTATTTTCAAAGTGATGAGATACTGATAACATAGACTTATAGACAAAACAATCATGCCTTTCTACAATAGAGGCAAAATAAAGAAGTTTCCAAAAATAAACCTGAGTTTATACCAACAAACTCTTGCTAACTGAAATTCTAAATGTGTAAAATAAGGAAAATATCATAAGGAATATATGAAATGCAAGAAAAAAATGATAAAATAAAGCAAATGTAAAAAAGCCATTGTATAAGGTAATAATAATAGTAATAACAACAATAATGTAATTTGAAATTTAAAAACCAAGACAGAATGAAAACAGCACAACAGTAGCATAAAAGATAGGGAAAAGATGACTGATGATACTGTTATAGAAAAGGAAAGTAAATATATTTATTATCTTTAATCACTTTTTAAAAATATCTATTTTTTCCAGTTATTTCTACATGGATTTAAAATAGTCACATAATTCTACAGTCTGTTATGGAAAACACCAATCACCTGATTTCTTTTTTCTTGTTTTTTGTTTGTTTCAAATACTATGTGTTAACTTCCTACTATTAAACATGATTTATATCTATTTCATTTCATTCCATAAATGGAATTTCTCATGTCCTTGATATCCCAGTATAGTTGTATTATAATTTTTAGTAGATTAATATTCAGCATTTAGAAAATTATAGACATAAAATGGCATATGCAGTTGAGTATTATGGTATTCTATTATTATTTTCATTTACATAAAATATTGCTTTTCCTGACATTAATAATTCTTAACTTTTATTTGATTGCTTTATTTTTTCTATGTACTTATTTCTAACTCAGCCCCAAACTCTTTGCCAATCGTCCACTCAGAGAAAAACTGAGTGAGACTCAGTCCACTTTGAAGCACCAGTTTTTCTCCGATTTCCATCCATCTTCTTGAAGAAATCTCTCCAGAAGTCTTCTGATATTCTACAATATGACTTCCTTTCTTCTGTGGTTGTACATAGCTGTTATCCTAGGATCTGCATTCACCATGATTCTGGGAATTCCCTTTGACTGTGTTGGATCTCTTGTATTATGTGCCCCTCTTTTTTGATTTATTTTCCCATTTTAGAGCAACAGGGCCTCCTTTAACTTCATGGGAAAGGGTTACAAAGGTAATATTTTGAATCTTTGTGGAGTGGAATGCAAGGAGCTCTGATGACAAAGGGGAATTACATGTTTTACATTGTTTGAATATTTTTCAATGGTCATAGTACATTCACTAATTTTGTTTTTAATTTAGAAAGAAAGGAAAGATTTAGGAAAGTATGAAGGTACATTAACAATGTGTGTCCACCATACAGAATTTTTTTTATATTGTCATATTTTCTATACAGATTTTCTTTTTAATAAAATGAATAAAACAGTACACAGTAAATTTAAGTACCCTTTGATTTACTGCCCAATCTCAACCTATTTATTTTCTCTTCACTGTCATAAACTATTTGCTAAATATCTTTACAATATATACTTAGTCTGTATATATTACTAAAAGTTATATAGAACTGTTGTGTGTGTGTGCTTACATTTATTCAAACAGTATCCCACTATTGTTTTTATCAGTCATAATTGTATTGTTGAGATCTGTTCAGCATTATTTATATCTATATTTCATTCACTTAAAGAGATATATAACATACCATTGTGAATATCATGCATTACTTATGTATTCCTCATTTCTATTCTTTATCTTTTTGTGCTTCACTTTGAATATGCTTTATTGACCTGTGTTTGTATTTACTAATCCTTTCTTCTACTGTTGTTAGTTTCTATTAAATACTTCCAGAGAGTTCATAGTTTCAGATATTGCATTTTCTTAGCTGCAGAATATATATTTGACTTTTATAGATTCATATTATCTGCTGATGTGCTTTATGTTTTATCCTTGTCCATCTTTTGCTTTATTTTTATTTAATATGTTAGTCTTTGCTATTTTTAATACCTGAACATCTTTAGATCTGCTTCTATTGACTATTTCAGCTACTGATTTCCAATCATTTTGCCTGCTTATTCATATATCTAGCATCTAGTGCATTTTTATCATAGATCATTCATATGGATGATACATATTAGAAGTTCTGGGTTGTATAGTCCTCTTCCAAAATATGTTAAATGTTAACATTTTTCTGGAGGACAATTAAATCACCAGTAGATCACCTTGATTTTGTTGAGATTTGGCATTAGGGTTTGTTGAGGCAGGCATGTTTCACTTTTTCCCTTATGTTTAGAGGGCATTCCCTGTTTTTATATTGTGACATTTCTGGACCCTCAGTCATCATTTTGACTGCACTGAACTCAACAAATTCCCATCACTGTATAGTCTCTAAAATATCTGCACAACTCTCCATCCTCCAAGTAAATCTTCTCTGCTAGGCCTTCCAGACTACTACCATACACATGAGCAATCTACCTTGAGGTCAAGAACTCAATGGGAATTTTTATATGAATGCTGAGAATCCTTTACTGTGATTCTCCTCTGATACCCTGTTTTGCATGTCACAGCAGCTTCAGCAGCCTGATCTCTAGTTTTAATGCCCTGTGAGACTGCTGTTCTTTGCCTGGATTCTATATCCTTATGCTCTGGTTTGGAAAAATCTAGGGAGAAAGCTAGGATGAATGTGAAATTCTTCTCATGTGCTTCCCTTCTCCCAAGGATAATAGCCCTGATTTAGTCATTGTTCTTTGTCTACAAGTTGTTGTCATGTATTTTATCTAATTCCTGTTTAGAGTGCAATAATTTATTTGATATCAGCAATTCCACAATGACTATAACTATATATAGAACTATATATATAGAACTATATATAGAACTATATATATTTATATATATAGTTTTTATTTATATATATAGAACTATATATATTTATAACTATAAATAGAACCACTATGGACATTCTCACACATGTGTTTTGGTGAACACATGTGATGCATACCTTTAAGATATCTGCAAATAGTGTCTTTACTGCTCATAAAGATGCATCCCTTCCCTGAAGCTGACCTGCTCTTCCATATCTAGGAGTGAAGAATTTCTGGGTCATAGGATTTGTGTGGACTTACCATTAATAAGTACTGCTACACAGTTTTCCAAAGTAGTTGCTCTACATATATTCCCCCAGCAGAGAAGACACTTTCAATTCTTCTGTATTTTTGATATTATTTGGTATTGCCATTTTACAAAACATTTTAGACATTTTGCTTGAGTGTGTACTTGTATCTCATTGTGGTTTTAATTAGAATTTCCTCGATGATTAATTATATTTAGCACCAGTCTCATTTGCCCGTTAGCCATTTCTGAAGTGTCTGTTCAAAGACTTTTGCCAATTTTTGTAGAAGATTGTCTGACTCCTTTTTAGGATTTGTAGGTATTCTTTTTGTTTTCTATAGGATCATCTTCTATTTTATTAACATACTGGTGGGGGATATCGAGATGTGGCTTGCTTTTTTTGCTTTCTTAGTGTTGTTTTAACAAACAGAAGTTCTTGCCATCAAATGCATCAATCTTTTTCTTTGTGGTCAGGGACTTATTTGTCCCATTTAAGCACATTTTGCCAAGTCCTTAAATATTCTCCTTGTATTAGAAGCTTTATATATTTACCTTTCATGAACATGTATGTGACCAATCAGGAATTTGTTTTTGCTC
Source organism: Grampus griseus (assembly GCF_964374135.1). Taxonomy (NCBI): domain Eukaryota; kingdom Metazoa; phylum Chordata; class Mammalia; order Artiodactyla; family Delphinidae; genus Grampus; species Grampus griseus. Next base: position 110,882,237 of record NC_139001.1, read on the forward strand.
TTGAGGTAAGGGTAGATCAATATTGTTTCCCATATGAACATCCAGTCAACCCATTTGAAAAGGCCATGATTTCTCTACTACATTGCCTTGTCACCTTTGTTCTTTAAGTGAGGATATTGTGTGTGACAGCATTTGTTATTGTGCTCTTGGTGGATATGTAGGTTTGTTCTGTTGATCTACATGTTGCTCACTGCACTAATACTGCACTGTTTAAATTACTGTAAGTTATTAAAAATCTTAACTGTAAATTATTAAAAGTCTATAAATCAGTAGGAGTGAGAATTGACATCTTTTGGTGTTGTCTTCCAATAAACACACATGGCTTACTACTCCATTTATTCAGGTTTTTTTTTTCTCTCAGTATTTTTAGTTTTCTTTGTAGAGTTGTCACACATCTTTTGTTAAATTTATTCCTAAGAATTTGAGTTCTATGCTTTTATAAATTATGTCATGTTTTAAAGTGTTCTTTTAACATTGTTTTTTGTTAGAATATCAAATTGGAATTTAATGTTACATACTGACATTGTATCAGGTGTCTTTTTGCAATAATCATCTATCAGTACAAGAATGCTGCAGAAGAAATCACCCCAAAGTTCAGTGATATTGGGTAAGCTGGTGAAGAACTGAGTGAGAGTGTTCTTGAGAATTAGCTGGGGCTAATTCTCTGAATGAGAATTCAGAGAATTCTCATTCTCTGAATGAGAATCTGGGAGTTGTTTGCAGCAGCTCTACTCGACATGTCTCATTCCCAGGTACGAGACAGGTTGACATACCTGCTATGTGTTCTTTGATAGGAGGAGGCAGAAAACTCTCAGAGGGCTCAATCATAAAACCCCAAAAGCCTAAGTACACTCATTTCTGTCCACTTTCCACTGGCCAAAGCAAGTCCTATGGCCATGTTCAACATCAGTGAGGAAGCCAGGTCTGCTTCTTCCCAGGAGGTGAGCAGAAGAGGCAACTAATTGCTAAATATGTCTAATTTACACAGGTGCTAAATTTACTTATTACTTCAAGTAATCTATATGCATATCCTTTTGGATTCTCTGTATGCACAATTATATCATCTTCAAATAATGATATTTTATTTTTTTCCTTTCAAATCCATGTAAATTTTATTCTTCTTCTTCCCTTGTTATACTGTCTTGGACAACATAATTGTTGAATAGAAGTGGACCTCTTCGTTTTGTGCCTTATCTCAGGGGTAAATATTTCCATATTTCACAAATAAGTATAACTTTTGTTTTAGGTTTGTTGTTGTTAATTGCAAACAAGTGTTGAATTTTATGAAATGCTTTTTCTGTAGCTGTTTGGGTAATTATATATTTTTATCCTTTTTTAATAAATGTGATGAGTTAAGTTGATTATTTTCTTAAAGTTAATATAGACTCATTTCTGGAATAAATCCAACTTGATTGCTATGGATTATATATTTTTACATATATATTCAGTTTGTGCATATTTTAAGATTTTTGCATCTACATTCATAAGAAGTTTAATGAGAGATTCATATGTAAATTTTTCCTTATATCTTTGTCAGATTTTGATATCCATGTTTTGATGTTTCCATACATTGAGCATGGAAGTGATTTTTCTTTTTTAAATTTTCTTGTAGAATTTGTGTAAAACTAATATCTTTTCTTTAAGTGTTTGAAAGAATTCACCGTTCAACCATCTGGGCCTGAAATTTCTTTTGTGGATAAGTTTCTTAAATTATAGATTAAATTTATTTAATGCATATAGAAATATTCATATACTTTATTTCTCTTGGTAACCACTGATAAAACATTTATTAATGAGTTTGTCTGTTTCACCTGAATTTTTGAAATTTCACACAAAATTTTCATAATACCTTTCAGTGATGTTTTTTGTCTAAAGAATCCATAATGATGTTCTCATTAATTTCCTGATTTCTGTCTCTGTATCTTCTCTTTCTCTTTCCCTCTCCCTCCCTCTCTTCTTCTCTCACTCTCTCTCTCCTTCTGTTTCTCTGTCTCTCTCTTTAAAGATTTATCACCTTCATTAGTCTTTTTAAAAACATTTTTGCTTTATCGATTATTTATATTTTATATTTGTTTTCCTTTTCTTTTCTTTTTTTTTTTTTGCTCTCATCTTTATTTTTTTCTTCTACTTTTCTTTTGCTGTTATTCTAGGCTTTGAGATCACTGAAATGGCTACTTAGATCAGACTTGGTAGGGCCCTGATGTTGTGGCTATGTTGGTAGCCCTAAACTCCAAGTTGTGGCTCTCTGTCCCAGTAAGCCTGCTGAAAGAGCTAAGCATAATGTTTTCTGTTTAGTCTCTATTCCCCATGCTAAAAATTAGCAAATGCTCTAGGGTAAAATGCCATTGCAAATTTGAGGCCCTGATGTGTTTTCCTTCTTCAAACTTGGTGATCATTTGATCATTTAAACCCTGATGGCTTGGTGGTGTTCCCTACTTTGAAACTGTTGTTGAGCCCCTCTAATAAAATTTTCATTTATTGTATTTTCATTTCTAAAGTTTTGATTTTGTTTCTTTTAATAATTTCTCTTTATTAATATTTCATGCTTAGTGAAATATTATTGTCATACTTTCCTTTATTTCTTTAAACATGGTTTCCTTTGGGTCTTTTAACATATTTTAAATATCTGATTTAATATTTTAATATCTTTGTCTGGTAAGTCCAAAATCTGGTCTTCCTCAGGGACTGTTTCAATTAATTGTTTTGTTTTGTTTTCCTGTGTATGGGCTATACTTAAATTTTTTTCATATCTTGATTTTTTGTTGTTATTGTTGAAAAGTGGAATTTCCAATAATATAATGTGGCAACTCTGGAAGTAAGATTTGCCTCCCTCTCCAGAGTTTGTTGTTCCTGCTGCTGGTTGTAGTTGTTGGTGTTTGTTTAATGACTTCTGAACTAATTCTGTATAGTCTGCATTCTTTGTTGCATGTGGTCACTGACATCTCTGCTTGGCTTAGTGATCACCTAATGATGGACAGATTTTTCCTTAAATTCCTGGCACCAGTATATCTCTGTGTCTTTCCCAGGGGCCCTGTGTATATGTTGGGGTATATTTTCAAACCCAAACAGGCAACTTATCACTCTGCCTTAGCCTTCACTTCCTGCTTGTACAGAGCTTCAAGTTCACCCAGAGGCAAGAGCTTGGGGAATTTTCAAGTTTTCCTGATCATATGCACAGCCCTGCATTTGTTCATGGCATTCTACACTTCCAGGAATTTGTTGGAGCTTTTCAAAGTCCTTTGGACATCTCACATCTTAGCTTTTCCTCTTAAGGATTTTGGTTAGTCTATTGTTTGCCTCAGCTATTAGCTATTATTTAATTTAGCTATACCTTTAAATGCTTGCCAGTAAATATTTCAACAAGGACACAGTCCCTCAGGAAATGATTTTAACATTGGATCACCAATAAAATAAAGGCTTTCAGATCAGGTATTCCAGGAAAATATTAGATAGATCAAAATATAAAAATTCTTCAGAAATAAAATTTCTTTTGTTCCCTCTGGTACCAGGAATAAAGGCTATTATCTTCAAGGCTACTACTGAGCTGGGAAGTGGGTGATAGGAATAGTGTAACTTAAAACACCATCAAGATCATCAAGATTCTTCTGTTTTTCTTGTGTAAACACTCCTTGTGTTGCTCTAAGCCTTGGTTGACTTCCAGAGCTCTGAATAAAGTTGATATTTACAAATTTTCCATCTTTTTCATTGCCTTTATAAGGGGGTGCATATTTTCAGAGATCTTTAATCTTTCATTTTCAAACATTTCTCTATTTTTATATATTTAAGTATTCATAAATTTTGTTTATTGTTTGCAAAAACACCTACATGTATATATGTCATTGTTCTCATATTTTCTACAATGGACTCTGGAAACTGGGATAACTAGGTTACAAGGTCAGCAATCATACAGTGAGGAAAAAAAAATATATATATATATGCATAATTTCCTGGTACAGAATTTCTAAAACCTTTGGAATTGCTTAAGTGATAAGAGTACTAGGAACATCTTTTGCTTTGATATTTGGTCTTTGACCCTGCTTTCTGACACAGAGATCTTAAATCCCTTGGAATTTTTTGAGTTATAGATATTTTGTTCTAAGGAATTGATTCTTGGTAAGCTACTGTATAGCTTTAGAATGAGGGCTAGTTACCAGAAAGACTAAGTCATGATTAGAAACTTAGAACTTTCTGCCCACTCTCACTCCCTCCTCTGGGAGGGAGATTGAGTTAATGATCAATTATGCATATGTGATGAAGCCTCCATAAAAATTCCAAAAGCACAGGGTTCAGGGAGCTTCCAGGTTGCAAAGCACATGGAGGTGCTGGAAGGCTAGTTCACCCAGAGAGGATAAGGATACTCTATACCCTTTCTCCTTATCTCAGCCTATGTATGTATCTCTTCATCTGCAACCTTTATTATATCCTTTATAATACATCAGTAAATATAGGCAAGTGTTTCCCTGAGTTCTGTGCACCATTCTAGCAAATTGTTAAAAACAAGGTGGTTGTGGGAACCTCAATTTATAGACAGTCAGTCAGAAGTGCCAGGGGTAACCTGGAACTTGCAACTGACATCTGAATTGGGAACAGTCTTGTGGGACTGAGCTCTTAGCTTGTGGGATCTGACATTAACTCAAGGTGGATAGTATCTAAGTGAATTGAATTGTAGGGTACTGAGCTGATGTCATAGAATTGACTGGTGAGGGAATAGACCCTCACATCTGGTGTCAGAAGTGTTGAGTGTGAGTAGAAGACAGCAGTGAGTTTTTCCTAGGTAACTGCCTTAAATTGACAAGTAGGTTTGGGATTAGAAAGTAAAATTAATCCTACAGGGCTTGCCTGGTGGTGCAGTGGTTGAGAGACCGCCTGCTGATGTAGGGGACAGGGGTTCGTGCCCCAGTCTTGGAAGATCCCACATGCCGCGGAGCGGCTAGGCCCTTGAGCCATGGCTGCTGAGCCTGCGCATCCGGAGCCTCTGCTCCGCAACGGGAGAGGCCACAGCAGTAAGAGGCCCGTGTACCAAAAAAAAAAAAAAAATTAATCCTACAATGACTATTTTCTAATTATTCATTTTTCTTCTAACATGAAATTATTTTGGTTTGGGACTTGAACATCCAACATCTTTATCCAAAATGACCTCATTATCATTTCTTGGAGGAACTTGTGGGAAATTGGGTGCATCAGACACTGCAGGGACTGTAATCCAGGACTCATCATACCCCAGTAGGTTTGTGGCCTGTTATTAATTGCCTTGCACTTTCATTTTCCACAGGGATGTAGAAAGTAGCTTTATTTGCTCTAGTGAAGTGTTAATTTTTAGACAAATGAAATGCAGAATATATCTTTCTCTTGCCTTAATTTGAGCAGGATCATAGATAGCACAGATCTATCATAGATGAACTTTGAAAGGTTGAGGGAGTTGAATAGCTGCAAATTTTATTAACTATGCTCTACTGGCTGCTGTATGAATGCAAAAGTAGCCAGAGTGTCCTTCCTGGAGCACTTGCCTCTGGGTCTGTGCAGAGCACTAATAAAATAAAACGAACTGAGATTACTCAGCTAATTAACTGGAAGCTGAGAATAGATAATCAGGCCAAATGATCCTTTATGGTCTAACCAAGGCATGAATAATTGGGGGAGTCTGTGTTGAATGATGATTATCTTGTAGTGCTTATATATAGGTAATGATAGTGTTTAGAAAACTGACTGTCTTCTGGCAACAAAAAATGTCTAAAAGAGTAATGAATAAACAGCACATAATTTCAACAGTCAGGGGTTCAAACTTTTAGGCTAAGCAATGTCTTTCCAGATTTCATTTTTAATATGCAAAGTCTTTGGGAAGAGGTATTTAAAGGTTTTAGTGTTTCAGTATGAATGGAATGAACTGCTAGTGGAAAAACAGGCCTATTGAAATGATCCTGACCTAAACTTGTTTCCAGGCCCTTAATACAAGACCCAGCAAAAGCTAGGTGGGGTCAGGAAATTGGTCTCACACACCCTGCTTTGCCCTACTTCCCACTGGCCAAAAAATGGCACTGTGTATGGGAGACAAGGACAGATTAGGAAATGCTGAATGAAATGCTCCCAGAAGTGGAACCACAAGAGAAATCTTATGATATGGTGGAAACATCATGGGCTTAGAGCTTCCTAACTTTCTGAGTCACCCTGGGCAACATCCCCTCTCTGAAATTGAAATTCCTTATATATATATAATTAGATGTATAGGGTAATTTATTAAGGTTTATTTTTATCTAACAGTCCTAGGTCCAGTATAACCCCAAATCAGTATTAAACTTGCCCCCACAGTAGTGTTTTGGAGATGTTCTTCCACAACATTCTGGCCGATCTGGCTTAAAATTCACCACAGTAACTGAGAATCACGTTTGTCAGTTTCTCCAGTACAAGTTCCATGTTTGTCTGGTCCACCAGCACTGAGTCAGCAGCACATAGTGACATGCCTGGCACATATTACTTCCTTGGACACTCCTGTGGTGAGGGAGTGGGTGAGTAAAGGTGACTGCATATCTGCCCCTAAGCAGCTACAGGACTCAGAAGCAATTGATACTGTGCCTTCCTTGATCATATCAGGGGGGTAAGAGAACTGGGAGCTTCATTCATTTTCACATTTTTCCAAAAAATTTTGCACCCATCAGGAGCATATAATTTGATTTTTTCCCACAAATACATTAGGAAAACTGTGCCCAGGGCCTAATTTTCTCCTGTAGGGAGACAGCGGATGAAATCCCCATGTCTCTGGAGGATGTGAGAGGTGTGTCAAGGTCAGGCAAGGGGTCAAACTCAAATCAAGATTATCTTAGGAGCGTCGAAGAGCAAGTCACAGCCAGAAAGAGAGAGCTCTGACGGGAGGATGAAACTGGGAAAGGAAAGGCCATTGGGGACATTTCAGGAGACAAGGATGGTGTCTGTTTCTGCTGTTTACATTGGCATGGTATGCTGGTGTGTGTCCAAAGAGCAGGCCGAGCTACGGTAAAAATCTGCTTGATCCATTTTCCCATCTTTCCCCTCTTTTCCTGCCCTTGTATGAATACTTCCAGCCTCATCTTCCCTGGTCTGAGACCTCTCTCCAGTCAATCATGTCTTCTCCAGATGTCCTACATTGACCTTCATCTATGTTTATATGAAATCTTTTAAAAAACCCAAGGATCAGTCATCCCTTAAACCAAGATTTCTCTACCCTGACTATACATAAGCATTGCCAACAAAGTTTTTTAAAAATACTCATTAGTGAGCCACAGGCCAGCCCAACTAAGTCTCAGTCCCTTAGAAATATAGCAGCAGCATCAGGGTTTTATTTTACTTTTTTTAAGCTCAACAGGTGTTTCTAATTTACTTTTTTTGGAGAAAGGCTGGTTTTGCCTCATCATTGCTTCGATTTGATCTCTGTTGGCTTTTGCAAATTCTACACCCATTTTGTTCTCCATATCCAATTAACTCCACCATTTTTTCCTGCTCTGCTCCTCTTCAATCATAACAAAGAACTGGGGCCTGAGACATTGGGAACAGATAAAAATTTTGACAGGTATATTTGTCTACCCAGTATCCAAGTCTCTGTGTCAGCTGCACGCATGTCTACACCATGCACCAGCACCCAAGGACAGTGAGTTTCCAGTCCCAGGCAATGTTTAAGAAGGCTCTTGGCCTATAAATTGTGAACTTGCTTTTGCTTTGGTTTTGTTTATACTTATCTTTGAGCTCTTTTTGCTGTGTTAGCTTTCTATTACTTCTGTAACAAATTATCACCAAAGTAATGACTTAAAGCAACACAAATTTATTATCTTACAGTCCAGTAGGTCAGGAGTCCAACACTGACCATCACATCACATCACATCAGGTTAATACCAAGATATCATCAGAGCTGTATTCCTTTGTGGAGGTTCTAGGGGTTGATATATTTCCTTGATCATTTGAGTTGTTAGCAGAATTCAGTTCCTTGTGTTATAAAACTGAGGCCTCAATTTTCTTGCTGGCTGTAAGATGAGGGCCATTCTAAGTTCTAGAAGTCACCAGCATTCTTTGGCTTGTGGCTCCTTCCTTCATTCTCAAAGCCATCAACAGAAGCCTGAGTCCTTGTCACATCTTGTTGCATCTCTCTGATCCCAGCCAGGAAATGTTCTCATCTTTTAAGAACCCATGTGATTAGACTGGGCCCATCTGGGTGACCCAGGATAATCTCAGCATCTGAAAGTCTATAATCTTAATCACATCTGCAAAGTCTCTTTGTCACCTAGGTTATCATATTCACAGAGATTAGAGGATGGGCATTTCTGGAGGGTTTTATTCTGCCTACCAACTTCAACCTCCATTTCAGTCTTTAACTTGTCAGAATTTGCAGCTCACATGCATTAAATGCCAATTAGAGGCCTGGCACTTAGTAGGTTCTTAATAAGTGCTTGTGGGGTACGTGAATGGATGTTGAGTGAAAATGCTCTCTCCAGTACTTGGGTCTAAGCTTTTGCAACAAAATTTACTTGGTTCATCCCTCCTGCAATCACAGGTCAAGCATTTCTGTTCTTATCCCAGGTCCTGGGAGCACAACTTCCACACCCAGGCCCTTATAAAAGACCAGCACACATGCAACCTGGTTTCTATGGGTGGGAAAGTCACATTTCTAACCAACCTTTCCAGCGCCGTGGTTGCTGAGGTCTGGAAAACGAGACGGCAGAATGATGCATGTGATTTACTCATCATTCTATTTGATTTCTGTTCTGAAGTATGAAATTGGCATTTCACAGCTCAGGGTATGTACAGTTTAGAAATCCATTGATAAAATTCACAAATTTCTTATTAGATCCATTGGGTTATTGATGCTGTGCAGAAAAATAACAGGTTATTTGATTCTGTAAATGATAGAGTGGGGGAATATAGCCTTATTCTGGCAGTTTGCAACGTGCAGCAATTATAATTGTCTGTGGTGGGGCAGAGGGTTTCTGAGAACTGTGGGAGATCAAAGAGCATGAAAGAAGCAGTTTTTCAGCAGGATTTCTTTACAGGGTCTAAATGAAAAGAACATAACCTCCCCTCACCTTCTTTTTCTTCCTCTTTATAATCCTTTCCTCAATATATATCGACTTTTCCCTCCAGATAGTCATGTGTTCATTTAACAAATATTTACTGAGCATGTACTGAATGCCCAGTAGCAGTGAGGATACATCAGTGAACCAAAAATGATTCCTGCTCCTGGAGATTTTTCATTCTATAGGCTGCCATTTATTGGGGGGTCTTCCCTGTGCTCAGTCCTGGATGATGAAGAGACACATCAGATCCAGCCCTGCCTCACTGAACTGACTTGTGGTGGTGGAGACACAGGGTAAAAGGCAATCAGAATACAAGACAGTACACTATATCATTCCATGATAAATCTGTGAGGGCCTGAGCAAGCACAGGTGGATCCACACCTCACTCAGCCCAGGAGAAACACAGTGACACATGAGTTTAATCTGAAGGATGGATGTTCCAATCAGAGAAGAGGGGGGAGACTTTTCAGAAGGAAGGGATTGAGACAGGCTAGGAACTGGGGCCCTTTGCTGCAATGCTTGCACCTAGACAAACATCTTCTTGAACAATAAAAATCAAAGAAACTATAAGGGACTAAAAATAAGTGCATGCATGCACAGTTGGGGCAAATTATGGACAATAAGTTACAAAAAGACCAAAACCCCATCATCTGCCACTTCTGAAGAGCTGGGAGCAAAAGCAGGGGGTCCAGAACAAAATCAGACCACCGCGCATGCCCCCTGCACACAACACCACCAAAGGGGTGGGCAGAGCACCTCAGCCACCCCTCCAGACCCAGCACCTGGACCCACCCCTACCCTCACCCCATATAAGGAACCAGCCCGCCCCACCTCAGTGAATGAGCAGAGAAACTTGTTACTTGTTTTCACTCAGGAGCCCCGTTAAAGCCTTGCCTGAATTTCTTGTCTGGCCTCTTATCAATTTCTATTGATTAAGAAGGCCAAGAACCCTGGTTGGTAACACGATGATGTGTGCCAGATTGCATAGGTGTAACATCTAACATATGCTTTCTGTGTATGAGGCTGGTGTTGATATGAATGGTTTGACGGTAAGTGTAGACCGCTGAAGGGAACCCAATAATATCATATTTTAAATCATTTTTTTGACTCTGGGTTGGATTGGAAGCTCAGTTTTCCCCTAGGACGACCCGGCCCAGGGGTATTCGAGTTCTGGACTCTCAGCCATAAGGGATCAGGGCAACAACCCCACCTTCTAAGTCTGGCTACTGAGTGGATGATGGAGACTAGTCAGGAGTTGAGATAGGATGGATGTCCAGCTGCTCAAGTCACAACAGTATTTGAACAACTTTTTTTTTTTTTTTTTTTTTTTTTAGTATGCAGGGCTCTCACTGTTGTGGCCTCTCCCGTTGCGGAGCACAGGCTCCGGACGTGCAGGCTCAGCAGCCATGGCTCACGGGCCCAGCCGCCCCGCGGCATGTGGGATCTTCCCGGACCGGGGCATGAACCCGTGTCCCCTGCATCGGCAGGCGGACTCTCAACCACTGCGCCACCAGGGAAGCCCCTGAACAACTTTTTAATGTCATGTACTGTTCTAAGAACTCATTTAAAATATCTCCAAGGCCCTGCCATTCTGGGAGTACTGAAGACAATCAGCGTCACCCAGGAGGACAAGTTGGTATCACACAGATGAAAAAAGATTGGTCTTGCCCTCCATAGCTTCAGACTTGGGACTCTATGAAGGCTCCTCTCATTTACTTCTTTTGGAATAGTAATGCCTCATGGATAACTTACTTTTAGGAAGTTAATCTCCAAATCATATAATAAAAATGGCTACCCATTTAAGAAATTCAGTACCCAGTTACTGAAATTTGAAATAATCTTTTTGTTTCTTCCCCTTCCTGCTGTGTCACTCTGAGATAGCTGTGGACTCCCAGAATGATCGAGAGGACCTTTACTTATTCATTTTTCCCAGGAATGTCTTAACAGACAAGTGGAGCTAAATGACATCTTGAGGTGTTCCTAGTAGTAAATGTCCTAAATGAGTCACTCTTGAGGCCTTCAAAGCATCCTTCTACCTAAATTAGCCATCCCACCCAGGAAGATGGGGCTAGGCAATAACACAGCTACTTACCAGATTAGGTTGGCCCTGAGCACAGGCTGGATGCCCAATGAGGCTTGAATTCTAACAAGGTAAAATGCCATTTTAAGTAATCTGGTATTTCTGCTTACAAAGTAATAGGGCATTCAATCCCTAGGTGAGCCTCTGATGTAGTTTTATTTTTAGCTTTTTTCTGGTAGGAATATCTCTTCTTGGTTTCAGTTTGGCAGCATGTAATGCTGTCCTCATAAAATCATTTGGAGATTTTTTCCTATTTTTACTATTTTCTAGAAGAGTGTAGAAATTGTAGTTTTATTAAGTATTTGATTGAACTCACCAGTGAAGATTTCTGGGTCAGAAATTTTCTTGGTGAGAAAGGTTTTAATTATTTTTTTCCAATAGATATGAGATTATTAAGGTTACCTCTTTCTTCTTGAGTAATTTGTGTCTCTCAAGGAATATACCTATGGCATCTAAGTTTTCTTATTGACTATAATTAAATTCGTACCTTTTTAATGACTTATGACTTGTAGTGATGTTCTTTATTTCATTACTGCTATAGTTAATTTGTATTATCTTCTGTCTTGTCTTGATCAATATAATATTTATGCATTTTATAGATCTTTATAAAAATCTTTTGATTTCATTGATTCTCTATTTTTTCTGTTTTTCACTTAATCAATTTCACTTTTTATCATTACTTTTCCCTTTCTTTTGCTTATTTTTAGTTTTATTTGCTCTAAAATTTCTTCTTTTATCATTCATTTTCTGTTTGAAGAATTTTCTTTGGCTTCCTTAAGAGTAGGTCTGTAGGCAATAAATTATTTCATTCCTGAAGGATAGCTTCATTGTATATATAATTTGTGGTTAATTATTGTTTACCTTCAGTACTTGAAAAATAGAATCACTTTCTCCTGGACTCTATTGTTTACTATGTTGCTGCTATTCACGTCCATGTTTCCCTATATACAATGTGTCATTTCTCTCTGGCTGCTTTCAAAATGTTTTCCTTTAACTTTAGTTTTCAAATGTATAATTATTATGTGTTTTTGGCATGGGCTTCTTAGGGTTATCTTATTTGGACTTCACTCAACTTCTTGGAGTTGTAGGTTTTCATTTTTCACCAAATTTGGTAAGTTTTCAGCCCCACTTTTATTTTCTTCTTTTTCTGGAACTTTGACAATAGAAATGTTCAGTCTTTCATTATTGGTTCACAGGTCACTTAGGCTTATTTTTTACCCTGGTCTATTTTCTCATTGCTATTCATACTGGATGATTTCTATTGCTTTTTCCTCAAGTTCACTAGTTCTACCATATTTTATAATTCATCTCCACTTTACTATTGAACTCATCTAGTGAGGGATTTTTTTAAATTCTGTTACTAAAGTTTTCAGTTCTATAGTTTCTATTTGATTCTTTCAAATAACATCCAGTTGTCTCCTGTGATTTTAATTTTTTCATTTGTTTCAAGAATGGAATTGAGTGTTGAATCAATTTTATGTCTGCTTAAAAATCTTTTTCAGATTCTCTTTCTTCATTCAGTTTTAGTCTTTGTTCTTATTAAGATAGGTGATTCCCTATTGTATCCTGGGATTTTTTTCTACTCTCTTGGGAGAATGTAGGCCCTATGAAAGCACTTATTTTAATAGGTACTCACTCTGTTTAGGTTTAGTGCACAGATAGTCCCCTTCATCTGTCGTCTTTATTTCCCAAGGCAGTTTAAGTCACAGAGTCTTTGTGTTATTTTGCTCTGCTTAGTTTATCTGGGGCCACTAGGGCTCCCTCCTGTCCTGGCTACTGTTACCTGAGTGGATGTTGGGTTTCCACATCTTGGGCCACTGGTTGTATCCCAGAGGTGGAGTGGTGTGATGATATCTCCTTACCAGGGCTGCCTACCTGCCTGGGTATCACTGGGTGCAAAAGGAGAGTCCTTGTCCTCCTGTCCCAGAAAAGGCTGTTTTCTGGTTTCACCTGTTTACTTCGTTGTCTCTTATAGGAGTAGAGCTGACGGTCATTTGGGATAAAGAGGATTTCCTAAACTTAGCTGCCTGCTATAGCTAAATCCCTCACTGCAGGCACTACCCATTTGCCTTGGTATCTCTTGGTAAAGGGATAAAGGAGGGTGTTTCCCCTGGTTGTTTATTTCTAGTGGGGCTTCCATTCATTCTCCATGCCAGTGATTCTTGGTCACCTGATATTTTCAGAGGAAATTTCACTTGGTCCAGGAAAGGAATGAACATATCTGGGCCACTTTCTATTGCTAGCTCAGTGATCAGGAAATGCCAGATCAGGGTGGCTATCCACTGCTGAGTGAATGATGCAAAATATCCTGCCACTATGAAGTTTGTCCAGTCTGCAGATTTCAAACCAGTCTGCATTTTTCTTACAATCTTACAAAGTTTTTGTTGTCCTTTGCATTACTTCCAGTGTTTATAGATTTGCTTTGCAAGGGGGAGTATGGAAAGGTGGATCCTTGCCATTTTGTATACTGAAAACTCTTGTCTTCATTCTTGAAGAAAATTTTTGCAGCAGATACAGAATTATGGCTACTGTTTATTATTTTACTCGTTTAAAGATGTCATTGAACTGTATTTTGAAGTCTATAGTTTCTGATGAAAAGATTACCTGTCATTAAAAATGTTGCTTCTCTGAATGTAGTATGTCATTTTTCTCCAACTGCTTTCACAGTTTTCGCCTTTTTAAATTTATGTTTGGCTGTGTTGGCTCTTCATTGCTGCACACAGGCTTTCTCTAGTTGCAGTGAGCAGGGGCTATTCATCATTGAGGCGCACGTGCTTCTCATTGCAGTGGTTTCTCTTGTTGCAGAGCACGGGCTCTAGATGCACGGACTTCAGTAGTTGTGGCATGAGGGCTCAGTAGTTGTGGCGCATGGGCTGTAGAGCACAGGCTCAGTAGTTGTGGCATATGGGCTTAATTGCTGTGCAGTATGTGAGATCTTCCCAGACCAGGCATTGAACCTGATAATTTTTTCTTTACCTTTGACTTTTGGAAGTTTGACTATGGTGTGCATTGGTACAATAGTCTTTATATTTACTATGATTGGGGCTTGCTGAAATTCTTGAATCTCTAAGTTCATCTCTATTAACAACTTTGGGAAAGTTTGGTCTTTATTATTTTCAGTAGTTTCCTTGCCCTTTCTCTCTCTCCTCTACTCCTGGAATTTTAATTTTATATATGTTAGACTTTCTGATATTGACCCATACTTCCTGAGATGTTTATTTTTTAAATAATTTTTACTCTCTTCTTTAGATTATATTATTTCACTATTCTATTTTCAATTTTATTGAGTCTTTTATCTGTTATCTCCATAATGCTGTTAAAACCACCAGTATTTTTTGCACATTCTGTATTATTCAGTTTTATAATTATTATTTCATTACTATGTCTCCTCTTTCATTTATCATTTTATATTTTTCTTTTTTGTTCTTAGTTAGTCTAGCTGAAGATTAAACAATTGTGTTTATATTTTCAAAAAACCAACTCTTAGTTTTATTTTTATTATTTTTCTAGTCTTTATTTCCACTCTGATCTTTGTTATCTCTTTCCTTCCGCTAACTTTGGGCTTAGTTTGTTCCTGTAGTCACTTGAGGTATAAATTTTGGTTCATTATTTGAGATCTTTCTTCTTTTTAATTTTAATGTAGACATTTATTGCAATGAACTTTCCTTAGTACTGTTTGCTACAACCCATAAATTTTAGTATGTTGTGCTTCCATATTTGTTTAGGATATTTTTATTTCGCATTTGATTTTCTCTTTGACCCATTGGTTGTTTTCTTTATTATATAATTTCCACATATTAGTAAAATTTGCTGTTTTTTTCCAGTATTGATTTGGAGATATGTCTATGCAAGTTCTTTGCCCATTTATAAATTGAGTTGTTTGGTTTCTGTCATTGAGTTTTGGGAGTTATCTTTATATTCTGGATATTAATCCCGTATTAGATATATGATATGCAAATATCTTTTCCTATTCTGTGAGTTGTATTTTTGCTCTGTTGATAAAGTTTTTGATGCACAAATATTTATATTTTTTACATTAATTTTTTTTATTGAAGTATAGTAGTTTTACAATGTTGTGTTAGTTTCTGATATACAGCACAGTGATATATATATATATATATATATATATGACAGTGTAAGAGGGTCCCCTTTCCACTACACCTTCTCCAGCATTTATTGTTTGTAGACTTTTTAATGATGGCCGTTCTGACCTGTGTGAGGTGATACCTCATTATAGTTTTGACTTGCATTTCTCTAATAATTAGCAGCGTCAGGCATCTTGTCATGTGCCTATTGGCAATCTGTATGTCTTCTTTGGATAAATGTCTATTTAGGTCCTCTGCCCATTTTTTTGATTGGGTTGTTTGGTTTTCATTATTGAGTTGTATGAACTGTTTGTATATTCTGGAAATTAAACCCTTTTCAGGCTCATTGTTTGCAAATATTTTCTCCCATTCTGTAGGTTGTCTTTTTGTTTTGTTTATGGTTTCCTTTGCTGTACAAAAGCTTATAAGTTTGATTAGGTCCCATTTGTTTACTTTTCCTTTTATTTCTATTGCCTTGGGGGACTGATCTAAGAAAATATTGTTACAATTTATGACAGAGGGTGTTCTCGTCTAGGAGTTTTATGGTGTCATGTCTTATATTTAAGTCTCTAAGGCATTTTGAGTTTATTTTTGTGTATGGTGTGATGGTGTGTTCTAACTTCATTGATTTACAAGCTGCTCTCCAGCTTTCCCAACACAACTTGCTGAAGAACTGTCTTTTCTTCATTGTATATTCTTGCCTCCCTTGCCATAGGTTAATTAGCTGTAGGTGTTTGGGTTTATTTCAAGGCTCTCCATTCTGTTCCATTGATGCATATGTCTGTTTTTGTGCCAACACGATGCTGTTTTAATTACTGTAGCTTTGTAGTATTGTCTGAAGTCTAGGAGGGTTATGCTTCCAGCTTTGTTCTTTCTCCTCAGGATTGCTTTTGCAATTCTGAGTCTTTTTATGATTCCATATAAATTTTAACATTATTTGTTCTAGCTCTGTGAAATGTCCTGGGTAATTTGTTAGGGATCACATTAAATCTGTAGATTGCTTCAGGTAGTATAGTCATTTTTACAACATTAATTCTTCCAGTCCAAGAGCATAGGATATTTTTCCATTTCTGTAAATCATCTTCGATTTCCTTTATCAGTGTTTTATAGTTCTCAGCCTATGAGTCTTTTGCCTCTTTGGTTAGGTTTATTCCTAAGTATTTTGTTTTTTGGGTGCAATTTTTAAAGCTGTTTGTTTTTGTTTTGTTTTGTTTTTACTTTCCCTTTCTGATATTTCATTGATAGTGTAAAGAAATGTAATAGAGTTCTGTATGTTAATCTTGTTTCCTGCTACCTTGCTGAATTCCTTTATCAGTTCTAGCAGCTTTTGTGTGGAATCTTTAGGGTTTTCTATATACAGTATCATGACATCTGAATATAATAGCAATTTTACCTATTCCCTTCCAGTTTGAATGCATTTTATTTCTTTTTCTTGTCTGATTATTGTGATTAAGAATTACAATACTATGTTGAATAGAAATGGTGAGAGTGGGCATGTGATGCACAAATATTTAAAATCTACGTAAGGTCCAAATTTTCTAATTTACCTTTTGTTGCCTGTGCCTTTGGCATCAATATAAAAAAAAATCATTGCCAAATCAAATGCAATGAAGATTCTGTCCTATGATTTCTTCTGGTATTTTTAGTTTTAAGTCTAGCATTTCTGGTTTTAACCCATTTTGAGTAAATTGTTTATGTAATGTTAGGTAAGGGTACAATTTCATTTCTTTACATGTAAATATCCAGTTTCCCCACCACCATGTGTTGCAAAGAGTGCTCTTTCATCATAAAATGGTCTTGGCAGCCTTGACTACCAAAAATCATTTGACATATGAGTGTTTGTTTCTTTGTTCTGTTCTATTCCATTGGTCTATGTGTCTATCTTTATCACTCTTTGATTACTTTAGCTTTGTAGTATATGTTGAAATAAGGAAGTATGAATTCTCTAGCTTTTCTCTTCTTTTTTCAAGATTGTTTTGACTATTTGGAATCCCTTGAGATCCCACATGAATTTTAAGATGGATTTTTCTATTTCTGCAAAAAATGCTTTTGGGTTTTTGATAAGGATTTCATTGAATCTATAGACCACTTCGGGTAGTACTGACATCTTAATGTTAAGTCTTGCAATCTGCAAACATGGGATGTATTTCCATTTATTTTTATCTTCTTTAGTTTCTTTCAGCAATGCTTCATAGTTTTTACTGTACTAGTCTTTTACCACCTTCATCAAGTAAATTCCCAAATATTTTATTCTTTTTGATGCTTTGTAAATGGAGTTGTTTCTTAATTTCTTTTTAAAATTCTATATGGTAAGCATAAAATTTTAACTGATTCTGCTGTGTTGTCTTTGTGTCCTGCTACATTGAATTAATTTACTAATTCTAACAATTTTTTTGTGAAAATTTTGTTTGTATATTTATAAATCATGTTATCTGTGAACAGAGATAGTTTTATTCTTCCTTTAGAATTTAGATGCCTGTTATTCCTTTTTCTTGCCTAATTTCTCTTGCTTGGACTTCCAGTACTATCTTAAATAGAAGTGGTAAGAGTGTGTATCTGGGCCTTTTCCTGATCCTAGAAGGGACGCTTTTAGTCTTTCACCATTGAGCAAAATGTTCACTGTGGGTTTTCATATATGGCTTTTATTATGTTAAGGTAGTTTCATTCAATTCTTAGTTTGTTAAGTGTTTTTATCATTAAAGTGTAGAATCTTGTCAAATATTTTTTCTGCATTAATTAAGAAGATCATGTTTTTTTTCCTTCCATTTTTTAATATGGTCTATTACAGTTGATTGATTTTCATAAGTTGAGCCACCCTTCTTTCCAGGAATAAATCCCACTTGGTCATGGTGTATATCCTTTTAATACTGCTGAATTTGTTTTGCTAGTTTCTGTTGAGAATTTTTACATCAGTGTTCATAAGGGATCTTTGTTTTTAGTTTGTTTCTTGCAGCGTCTTTGATTTTGGTATCAGGCTAATTCTGGCTTCAGAATGAGTTAGAATGTTGCTTCCTTACTTATTTTTGAAAAAGTTTGAAAAGGATTGGTGTTAGTTCTTCTTTAAATGTAATGTTTGGTAGAATTTATGAGTGAAGTCATCATTTCCAAATCTTATCTTTGCTGGATATTTTTTGTTACTTATTCAATCTCCCTAGTAGTTTAAAGTTTATTCATATTTTCTATACCTTTGTGTTTAGTCTTAGTATATTTCTCATTTCTAGGAATTAGTCCATTTTATCTAGGTTATCTTATTTCTTGGCATATAACTGCTCATAGTGCTCTCTTAATCCTTTTTATTTATGTAGAATTGGTGCTAATGTCTCCAAATTTATTTCTAATTTTAGTAATTTGAATATTCTCTCCTTTTTGCTTAATCATCGTACTTTGTGTGATGCTTATTTTTAAGAATACACTGAGACTTAATTTATAGCCTAATATTGTCTACTCCGGAGAATGCCCCATGTGCAATGAGAAAAATGTGTGTGCTGTAGAATATTCTCTATATGTCTATTTGGCTTATTATAGTGTCCAAATCCTCTATTTTTTTATTTTTCTACTTATCTTCTGTCTGGTTGTTCTATCCAACAAAGATTGGGGTATTGAAGCCTAAAACTGTTATAGAACTGTTTTTTCTTTCATTTCTGTCAATTTTTGCTTCATATATTTTGATTGTTATTAGGTGTGTAAATGTTTATAATTGTTATACCTTCTTGCTCTATTGAAATTTTGATTAACATATAATATCCTTTTTTGTCTCTTCTAACCATTGTTGGGTTTTTTTTTTTTGTGGTACATGGGCCTCTCACCGTTTTGGCCTCTCCCATTGCAGAGCACAGGCTCCAGACGCGCAGGCTCAGTGGCTATGGCTCACGGGCCCAGCCGCTCTGCGGCATGTGGGATCATCCCAGATCGGGGTATGAACCCGTGTCCGCTGCATCAGCAGGCAGTCTCTCAACCACTGCAACACCAGGGAAGCCCTCTTCTAACCATTTTTGTTTTAAATTATATATTGTCTGATATTAGTATGACCAAACCTGCTCTCTTTTGGTTACCATTTACATTGAACATTTTCCCATCCTTTTACTTTTAACCTATTTGTATATTTGGATCTAAAGTGAGTCTCTTGTAGACATCATATAGTTGGATCTTTATTTTTAATCTATCCTGCCAATTTCTGTCTTTTTATTGGACAGTTTAATCCATTTAAATTTAAAGTGATTACTGATAAGGCAGTATTTACTTCTGTTATTTGCTATTTGTTTTCTCTATGCCTTATAGTTTTTATGTTCCTCATTTCCTGCTTACTATCTTCTTTTGTGTTTAGTTGATTTTTAAGTAAAACATTTAAATCCTTTTACATTTTATTTTGTGTATGTTGTATAGTTTTTTTTGTAGTTACCATGGGAATTACACTTAACATCCTAAAGTTATAACACTCTAAGTTTATCCTAGCTTAACTTCAATAGCATAAAAAACTCTGCTCTTTTAACATCTATCTATGTCCCATTCTTTCTATCACTGAAGTCACAAAAGTACACCTTTATACATTGTGTATCCCTAAACCTAAATTAATAATTCTTTTAAATGCATTAGTCTGTTAAGTCATGTTAAAGACAACATTTGGACTTACAAAGTTACAATTATACTACCTTTTAGACTAATAATTTTTGAAAAATTGTCTTCTGAATCATGTACAAAGAATAAGAGCCTTGTCCTGGTTTTGTATAATGCCACAAGTAGTCACTTTTAATATTTATCCAGTTATGTAGCCATTTAGAATGCAGTATAACTCTGCTATTTGTATTTTGTCATAGGTCAATTGCATTTTGATCTTCTTTAAGATAAGAAATGCATTGCTAAGCTGTGGTCCCTTTGACTAGTGACTGTACAGACATTGCATAAGCTCTGTTGTGTCAATCACATGGGGACTGAGCACTAAGGAAGGGAAAGAGAGACATGTTATTCTACACCAAGTACCTGGGAGATTGAGAAGGAGATGGCGTAGAAGTCACTCCCTTCATTGTTCTCAAAAAGAGGCCAAGCTCTTAAAAGCTGAGTTGAAAGACTTTTCCTTCTGTTTCTTTTTCATCATCAAAGCTCAGATTTGGGTACCCAGTTTGTCCCTTTGAAAGAGTAATGATGCTCTTCTGAAGCATCCCCATTGCATCTGGAGTAAAAACCAACTTTTCCTATACCCACTATCACCTATGGAGAGTATGCCAAGTGGCCCCTTCTTTTCTCAATATGCTGCATTCCAACTTGACTCAGCAGGGTAGAGAGCTGAGGTCTTTCCCTGAGTAACTAAACACTCTGACATTGTTGAGGAATCCCCCAAATGTGCCCTCTGTTTTCCCTTTTTTCTACTATCCTTTAACTCCTCTCTTCCTTCCTATTTCTCCATAACTTCTTTCTTCTCTTTCCTTATCTCCTTTTCCCCAGCTGGTTCAATTCTTTCTTCTTCATATAATAAGTTTACTCTGTCCTGGAGTTTGCTAAGTAATACAAGGGAGAGGAAATGGATTATAATATTTTATTATTTTATTTTACACTAGGCATTTTGCAAAATACTTATAATTATCTCATTGAAATTCTCACCAGTAGGGTGAGTATTATTCTTCACTTTAATAGATCAAGGAATAAACAATTCATAAAGCTAGTTCATAAAGCTTGTTGGTAACCAAGTTGTGAATTAATCTCATGTATTTAGTTAAAAATTTAATGTCCATTCAACCATATTCTATGGCCATGTAATTGCCATTATAACAATATTATTATAGTCATCAAATTTGGTATATTTGTCATGCATATTGAAATTTATAAAATGCTTTCAAATTGGTTTCTATTTCAGTTGCACTGTACTAATTAATACCTTGTTCAATTTTCTTCCAGGTCATTCTAACAGCATATCTCAACATTCTGTCTTCAATTTTGGGCTCATACTCTCTCTCTTTCTCTCTCTCTCTCTCCCTCTCTCTTTCTTGTAAATAATAAAGTCTTCCCACTTTTGTCTACTGAATGGGGCTAAAAGCAATAACACCACAGTAATAGCAAATAGCCTGAGCAGCATTAGCAGAAGATTGTTTTCTAAATGCCACAACAACCTATTAAGAGGAATTGGAGCTCTTCAGAGAAATGGCTCAATCAACCTCTGGAGCATGGAGAATGCAAACGGATTTTAAGACACTCTGTGCAAGAAAATAAGGATGTATTCAAAGACTGAGGTTTATCAAAATGATATGGGAGCCAAATTAAACAACTTTCACTTGCCAACTATGAGATAATTTGAGCATTACCTTTTTAAAAAATGATTAAAATTCTGCAACATATTGAGTAAAAATTATTTAATCCAGGGAGTGAAGTCAAAAAGATGGTGACATAGATTGTTAGTGACTTTGACCTCCCCACAAAAGAAGAACAACTAATAACTATTCAAGAACAAGACAAGACTGAGAGAAACTTAGAACATGCGGGTGAAGCTAAAGCACACGTCTATGCCACAGAGACCAAGACAGACTGCATTAGAAGGGTAAGAGAAGCGGCCACACATTGACCACCTTGACCTTCCTCCTGGCCAGTATAGCATCATGCAGAGAGTTCTCTCCTGAGCCTCTCATTCCTCCAGTGGGAAAATAGAACCTGGGTGGAAAACTGGTCCCAAGTCTTATAGAGACTTTTTGGGAGCCCCTACCATGACCTTGCCCCATGGGGATTGCAAGGAATCTTCAGGGCTCAACCGCTGGGAGTCTGACTGTAACAGAGAAAGGAGCAGGGCTTGCAACAACTAATAGGTAGATCTTGGCAGATTGGGTTCATACCTGCAGTGCCCAGATAGTAATCCTAACTACCAGCTTGACTCATATGCATAACCAAGTTGGTGGTGCACTCTGGCCAGGGAAGTTGGTGTGGTGTTGATATGTATGGTTTGGATCTTCAAGTAAGGAGTTTTTCCAGCCCTAGAACCTGGTTTGCCCAAGCCCAGGCAAGGAGCAGAGTCACAGCTCCATTCACTGTGGAGAGTGTCAGGAGACAGAGACCATATCTGACAAGAAGTGTTGGTGAGAATAATTAGAAACCATGTGGCTCAGTGCTTTTGAGCAGAGTGGTGAGCAGACAGAGCTTATTGGCCCAGAGCAAAGCCAGTACCAGGTACAGAGAGTTATCTTGCCAGGCATAAGCTGGAGGATTAATTTGCAACCAAGGTTGAAGATAGCTCCCAGACCCTCCCAACCTCAGAGCTTGAACAGTTGACTCACTCCCCAAATAGAACATATTTGGGCCCTGCCTGCAGAAGGATATTACTAGCAGATATGTCCAGAAACTAAACTAAGCTTACTGGTGAAGATCTGTCTCTGCCAAAGCAAACCTGTAAAGCTTGGAAGAAGAACCCAATTACTCAAATGTGCAGATACCAACATAAGGAATCAAGGATCATGAAAACCCAGATAGATATGACACAACCAAAGGAAACTAATAAAGCTCTAATAACAGACCTTAAGGAAGTAGGGATCTATACACCATCAGGCAAAATAATTCAGAATAATCTCCTTAAAATTTAGTGAGCCACAAAAACAACTAAAGGAAATTAGGAAAACAATGCACGGACAAAATGAGAAGTTTGACAAAGTAACAGAAACAATAAGAGAGAAGAAAGAAAGAAAGAAAGAAAGAAAGAAAGGAAGAAAGGGAGGGAGGGAGGAAAGGAGGAAGGAAGGGAGGAAAGGAGGAAGGAAGGGAGGAAGGAAGAAAGAAAGAAAGAAAGAAAGAAAGGAAGAAAGAAAGAAAGAAAGGAAGAAAGAAAGAAAGAAAGAAAGAAAAAGAAAGGAAGGAAGGAAGGAAGGAAGGAAGGAAGGAAAGAAGGGAGAGAGAAAGGGAGAAAGAAAGGAATCCTAACTTTAAAAAACACAATAACCGAACTGAAGAATTCACTATAGAGTTTCAAAAGCAGACATAACCATGCAGAAGAACGAATCAGCAAACTGGAGGATAGGACATTAGGAATTATCCAATCAGAGGAGCAAAAAGAAAAAAAGAATACAAAAAAGTTGAGAAAGTCTACAAGGCTTATGGGACAAAATGAAAAGAAACATTATTTGCATATTGGGAATTTGAGAAGGAAAATGAAAGAGAAATGGGCAGAAGGTATATTTAAAGAAATAATGGCTGAAAACTTCCCAATCCAGGGACAGAAATAGACATACAGATCCATGAGACCCAAAGGACTCCAAATAGGTTAAACCCAAATAGGGCTACATGGAAACACATTATAATTAAATTGTCAAAAGATAATGGCAAAGAATTTTATTTAAAAAAATTATTATTGGAGTATAATGGTTTTACAATGTTGTGTTAGTTTCTGCTGTACAATGAAGTCAATCAGCTATATGTATACCTATAACCTCTGCCTCTTGGGCACCCCTCTCACACCCCATCCAGGTCACTACAGAGAACCAAGCTGAGCTCCCTGTGCTGTACAGCAGGTCCCTACTAGCTATCTATTTTATGCATGGCAGTGTATATATGTCAATCTTAATCTCCCAGTTCGTCCCACCCTTCCCTTCCCTGCCCCGTGTCCACACGTCTGTTCTCTACAACTATGTCTCTAGTTTTGTTCTGCACCTAGGGTCATCAGTACCATTTTTTCCTTTTTTTTAAATTTAGATTCTCTATATATGTGATAGCATATGGTATTTGTTTTTCTCTTTCTGACTTACTTCACTCTGTATGACAGACTCTAGGTCCATCCACATCACTACAAATAACTCAGTTTCATTTCTTTTTATGGCTGAATAATATCCCATTGTATATATGTGCCACATCTTCTTTATCCATTCATCTGTTGATGGACATTTAGGTTCGTTCCATGTCCTGGCTATGGTAAATAGTGCTGCAATGAACCTTGTGGTACATGACTCTTTAAATTATGGCTTTCTCAGGGTATATGCCCAGTAGTGGGATTGCTGGGTCATTTGGTAGTTCTATTTTCAGTTTTTTAAGGAACCTCCATAATTTTCTCCATAGTGGTTACATCAATTTATATTCCCACCAACAGGGCAAGAGGGTTCCCTATTCTCCACACCCTCTCCAGCATTTATTGTTTGTAGATTATTTGATGATGGCCATTCTGACTGGTGTGAGGTGACACCTCATTGTAGTTTTGATTTATATTTCTCTAACAATTAGTGATGTTGAGCATCTTTTCATGTGCCTCTTAGACATCTGTAGGTCTTCTTTAGAGAAATGTTTAGGCTTTCCTCCAATTATTTTGACTGGTTTTTTTTTTTTTTTTTTTGAGCTTCACGAGCTCTTTGTATATTTTGGAGTTTAATCCTTTGTCCACTGCTTCATTTGAAAATATTTTCTCCCACTCTGTGGGTTCTCTTTTCATCTTGTATATGGTTTCCTTTGTTGTGCAAATCTTTTAAGTATAATTAGGTCTCATTTGTTTATTTTTGTTTTTATCTTCATTACTCTAGGAGGTGGATCAAAAAAGATTTTGCTGTGACTTATGTCAAACAGTGTTCTTCCTATGTTCTCCTCTAAGAGTTTTATAGTATCCGGTCTTACTTTTAGGTCTTTAATCCACTTTGAGTTTATTTTTGTATATGGTGTTATGCAGTGTTCTAATTTCATTCTTTTTCATGTAGCTGTCCAGTTTACCCAGCACCACTTATTGAAGAGACTATCTTTTCTCCATTGTATATTCTTGCCTCCTTTGTCGTAGATTAGGTGACCATAAGTGTGTGGGCTTAGCTCTGGGCTTTCTATCCTATACCATTGATCTATGTTTCTGTTTTTGTGACAGTACCATACCATCTTCTTGTTGGAAGATTACTATAGCTTTGTAGTATAGTCTGAAGTCAGGGAGCCTGAATCCTCCAGCTCCATTTTTCTATCCCAAGATTGCTTTTGCTATTCGGGGTCTTCTGTGTTTCCACAAACTTGTAAATTTTTTGTTCTAATTCTGTGAAAAATGCCATTGGCAATTTGATAGGGATTGCATGGAATCTGTAGATTGCTTTGGGTAGTATAATCATTTTCACAATATTGATTCTTCCAATCTAAGAACACGGTATATCTTTCCATCTGTTTATGTAATGTTTGATTTCTTTCATCAGTGTTTTATAGTTTTCTAAGTACAGGTGTTTTGCCTCCTAGGTAGGTTTATTCCTAGGTATCATTTTTGTTGTTGTTGCAATGGTAAATATGATTGTTTCCTTAATTTCTGTTTCTGATTTTTCATTGTTAGTGTATAGGAATGCAAGAGATTTCTGTGCATTAATTTTGTATCCTGCAATGTTACCAAATTCATTGATGAGCTCTACTAGTTTTCTGGTGGAATCTTCAGGATTTTCTATGTATAGTATCATGTCATCTGCAAACAGTGAAAGTTTTACTTCTTCTTTTCTGATTTGGATTCTTTTTATTTCTTTTTCTTCTCTGATTTCCATAACTAGGGCTTCCAAAACTATGTTGAATAGAGTGGTGAGAGTGGGCAACCTTGTCTTGTTCCTGATCTTAGAGGAAATGCTTTCAGTTTTTCACCTTTGAGAATGATGTTTGCTCTGGCTTTTTTATATATGGCCTTTATTATGTTGAGGTAGTTTCCCTCTCTGCCTACTTTCTGGAGGGTTTTTGTCATAAATGGGTGTTGAATTTTGTCGAAAGTTTTTCTGAATCTATTGAGAAGATCATATGGTTTTTATTATTTAATTTGTTAATATGGTGTATCACATTCGTTGATTTGCATATATTGAAGATTCCTTGCATTACTGGGATAAATCTCACTTGATTATGGTGTCTGATCCATTTAATGTGTTGTTGGATTCTGTTTGCTAGCATTTTGCTGAGGATTTTACATATATGTTCATCTGTGATATTGCTCTGTAATTTTCTTGTTTGTGACATCTTTGTCTGGTTTTGGTATCAGGGTGATTGTGGCCTCATAGAATGAGTTTGAGAGTGCTCCTCCCTCTGCAATTTTTTGGAAGAGTTTGAGAAGGATGGGTGTTAGCTGTTCTCTAACTGTTTGATAGAATTCACCTGTGAAGTCATCTGGTCCTGGATTTTTGTTTTTTGGAAGATTTTAAATTACAGTTTCAATTTCATTCCTTGTGAATGGTCTGCTTATATTTTCTATTTCCTTCTGGTTCAGTCTTGGAAGGCTGTAGTTTTCCAAGCATTTGTGCATTTATTTGAGGTTGTCCAGTTTATTGAAATATAGTTGCTTGTTGTAGTCTCTTATGATCCTTTGTATTTCTGTGGTGTTAGTTGTAATTTCTCCTTTTTCATTTCTAATTTTATTGATTTGAATGCTCTTTTTTTCTCCTTGATCTGGCTAAAGGTTTGTCAATTTTGTTTATCTTTTCAAAGAATCAACTTTTAGTTTTATTGATCTTTGCTATTTTCTTCACTTCTATTTCATTCATTTCTTCTCTGATCTTTATGATTCCTTTCCTTCTGCCAACTTTGCATTTTCTGTTTTTGGTCTTTTTTTATAGTTGCTTTAGGTGTAAAGTCAGATTTTTTATTTGAGATGTTTCTTGTTTCTTGAGGTAGGATTGTATTGATTGCTATAAATTTCCTTCTTAGAACTGCTTTTGCTGTGTCCCATAGGTTTTGGGTTGTTGTGTTTTTGTTGTCTTTTTTTTTTCTAGGTATATTTTTATTCCTCTTTGATTTCTTCAGTGATACATTGGTTGATTATTTAGTAGCATATTATTTAGCCTCCATTTGTTTGTGTTTTTTTACAGTTTTTTCCTGTAATTGATTTCTAGTCTCATAGTGTTGTGGTCAGAAAAGATGCTTGATATGATTTCAATTTTCTCAGATTTACTGAGGCTTGATTTGTGACCCAAGATGTGATCTATCCTGGAGAATGTTTCATGTGCGCTTGAGAAGAAAGTGTATTCTGCTGCTTTCAGGTGTAATGTACTATAAATATCAATTAATTCTATCTGGTCCATTGTGTCCTTTAAAGCTTTGGTTTCCTTATTTCTTTTCTGTCTGAATGATCTGTACATTGGTGTAAGTTGGGTGTTAAAATCCCCCACTATTATTGTGTTACTGTCGACTTCCCCTTTTATGGCTGTTAGCATTTGCCTCATGTATTGAAGTGTTCTTATGTTGGGTGCATAAATATTTACAATTGTTATATCTTCTTCTTAGATTGATCCCTTGATCATTATATAGTGTCCTTCCTTGTCTCTTGTAACAGTTTTTATTTTAAAGTCTACTTTACCTGATATGAGTATTGCATCTCCAGCTTTCTTTTTTTTTTTTTTTGCCGTATGTAGGCCTCTCACTGTTGTGGCCTCTCCCGTTGCGGAGCACAGGCTCCGGACGCACAGGCCCAGCAGCCATGGCTCACAGGCCCAGCAGCTCCACGGCATGTGGGTTCTTCCCGGACCGGGGCACGAACCTGTGTCCCCTGCATCAGCAGGCGGACTCTCAACCACTGCGCCACCAGGGAAGCCCTCCAGCTTTCTTTTGACTTCCATTTGCATGGAGTATGTTTTTCCCTCCTTTCACTTTCAGTCTGTATGTGTCCCTAGGTCTGAAGTGGGTCTCTTGTAGACAACATACATACGGGTCTTGTTTTGGTATCCATTCAGCCAGTCTGTGTCTTTTGGTTGGAGCATTTAATCTATTTACATTTAAGGTAATTATCAATACGTATGTTCCTATTACAATTTTCTTAATGGCTATGGGTTTTCATTTGTGGGGCTTTTCTTCTATTTTGTTTCACACCTAGAGAAGTTCCTTTAATATTTGCTGTAAAGCAGGTTTGGTGGTGCTGAATTCTCTTAGCTTTTGATTGTCTGTAAAGCTTTTGATTTTTCCATCAAATCTGAATGAGATCCTTGCTGGGTAGAGTAATCTTGGTTGTAGGTTTTTCTCTTTTATCACTGTAAATATACCTTGCTGCTTCTTTTTGGCCTGCAGAATTTCTGCTGGAAAATTTAGGTGATAACGTTATGGGTGTTCCATTGTATGTTATTTGTTGCTTTTCACTTGCTGCTTATAATTTTTTTTTATTTTTATTTGTTAGATTAATATGTATCTCGACATGTTTCTCTTTGGGTTTATCCTATATGGGACTCTCTGCCCTTCCTGAACTTGGGTGGCTATTTCCTTTCCCATGTCAGGGAATTTTTCATTATAATCTCTTCAAATGTTTTGTCAGGCACTTTCTCATTCTCTTCTTCTGAGACCTCTATAATTCAAATGTTGGTGTGTTTAATATTGTCCCAGAGGTCTCTGAGACTGTCCTCATTTCTTATCATTATTTTTTCTTCATCCTGCTCCTCAGCAGTTATCTCCACCATCCTATCTTTCAGCTCACTTATTGGTTCTTCTGTCTCAGTTTTTCTGCTATTGATTCCTTCTAGTGTATTTTTCATTTATTTTGCTGTTCATCACTGTTTGTTTGTTCTTTTGTTCTTCTAGGCCCTTGTTAAACATTTCTTGTATTTTCCAAATCTGTGCCTCCATTCTATTTCCAAGATTTTGTATCATCTTTACTATCATTACTCTGAAATCTTTTTCAGTTACGTTGCCTATTTACTCTTCATTTATTTGGTCTTGTAGGTTTTTACCTTGTTCCTTCATCTGTAACATATATTTTTGTCATTTCATTTTTTTTTGATGGGTGGGGCTGCATTCCTGTCTTGCTGGTTGTTTGGCATCCAGCAGTGGAGTTTGCAGGCAGTTGGGTGGAGCTGGGCCTTGGGCCAAGATGGGGAACTCCACGAGAGCTCACACTGATTAATATTCCCTGGGGTCTGAGGTTCTCTTTTAGTTCAGTGGTTTGGACTCAGCGCTCCAACCACAAGAGCTCAGGCCCAACCCCCAGCCTGGGAACCAAGACTCTGCAAGCCATGCAGAGTGGCAAAAAGAGAAAAAGGCAACAAACAAAAAAAGAGCAGAACAACAACAAAGAATAAAAAATAAAATAAAATTAGAAAAATAAAATATACATTAGAAAAAAATAAAGATGAAACCACAACTAAGGAATAAAACAGAACCACAGTACTTCCCTGGTGGTGCGGTGGTTAAGAATCCACCTACCAATTCAGTGGACATGGGTTTGAGCCCTGGTCTAGGAAGATTTCACATGCCACAGAGCAACTAAGCCCGTGCATCCCAACTACTAAGCCTATGCTCTAGAGCCTATGAGCCACAACTACTGAAGCCCACATGCCTAGAAACTGTGCTACACCACAAGAGAAGCCTATGCAATGAGAAGCCCGCACACTGCAACGAAGAATATCTTCCGTTTGCCACAACTAGAGAAAGACCATGCACAGAGACAAAGACCCAAAGCAGCCAAAAATAAGTAAGTAAGTAAGTAAATAAATAAATAAATTTACACAAAAAGAAGAAGAAGAAAAACAGAGCCACAACAGCACAAAATTAAAAATAAAATGGAAAAATGAATAATAAAATAAAAAAAATAAGAAGATTGGAAGAGGCTTTGAAGGAGGATGCCGCTCAGGCCTGGGGCCCATACAGCTGTAAAAGGCCTTAGTGAGGGCAGATGTTGGGCCTAGGCACAGGACCTGCACAGCCAGAAAAGGCCTTGGCAGTGGGGACAGGGCTCAGTCCAGGGTCCCACATGGCTGGAGGGAGCTCCTGGGGGGGTTCAGGCCCAGGACCTGAACAGGCTTGCCAGAGCCTGAGGGAGCAGGGGAGATGCTGGCCATGTACCCCTCTGATCTGTTAATTCCCCAAAGGTCCATCTCCATCCCCATGTATCCCCATGCCATGATTGTGCCCTTCTGAACATGGGAACCTCTCCTCTCTCCTAACACCCCTCAGGGACACTGGTCCCATCCACCTACACTTTTCTTACCCCTCCTTCCCTCCCACATCCTACCTGGTCACACGGGGATTCCTCCCATCTCCTTAGGTGTCCAAAGTCCCCCACCAGTGCCTAGTAGATGGCCTACTTGTGAGGAGATGCTAACTCCACATCCTCCTACTCCACCATCTTGACTCCACCCTCATGATAAAGAATTTTAAAAGCAGCAAGTTACATGCAAGGTATCTCCTATAATATTATTTGACAGAAAAAGTTCAGGCCAGGAGAGATTGGGATGACATATTCAAAATATTGAAAGAAAAGTTCTTCATCCAAGAATGCTATACCTGGTAAAGCTCTCCTTCAGAAATGAAGGCGAGATAAAGACTTCTTTGAACAAGCAAAAGTTGAGAGAGTTCATTACCACTAAACCTGCCTTACAAGAAATGCAAAAGGGACTTCTTTGAGTGGAAGTATAAATCGACATTAATTAACATTATAAAACATTAAAACGTAGTGTAAAACTTACTGGTAATATTCAATATATAGTCAAAGTTAGATTCTGTAATTTGGTAATGCTGGTGCATAGTTCACTTAAAACTATAGGTTAGGGCTTCCCTGGTGGCACAGTGGTTGAGAGTCCACCTGCCGATGCAGGGGACATGGATTCATGCCCCAGTCCAGGAAGATCCCACATGCCATGGAGCGGCTGGGCCCGTGAGCCATGGCCACTAAGCCTGTGCATCCAGAGCCTGTGCTCTGCAACAAGAGAGGCCACAACAGTCAGAGCCCCCCATACCACAAAAACAAACAAACAAACATAAAAAACTATAGGTTAAAAGTTTTAAAAATAAGCATAGTGAAAATAACCATAACTACAATAATCTGTTATTAGTTATACAATATAAAAAATATGTAAATTGTAACAGGAATAATCAAAATATGAAGGGGTAGAGAAGTAAATGTGTAAAGCTTAGAAATTCTATGGATGATAAATTGTTGTCAGCTTAAAATAGGGTGTTATAAGTTTAAGATGTTTTATGAATACCTCCTGGTAACCACAAAGGAAAAACCTGTAGCAATTACACAAAAGAACATGATATAGAAATCAAGACATACTGAAAACAAAAGACATCAAAACATTAAAAAAAAGCAGGATAAGAAACAAGGAACAATGAACCTACAGAATAGCCAGAAAACAATCTCCAAAATGGCAATAGTAAATCCTTAGTTATCAATACTTCGTTTAAACATAAACGGTTTAAATTCTCCAGTCCAAACACATAGACTGGGTTAATGGATTAAAATGAAGAAGAAGATCCAACAGTATGCTGCCTACAAGAGACTCACTTTAGCCTTAAAGACACACATAGTGTGAGAGTGAAGCAATGAAAAAAGTCATTTCAAGCAAATGGTAACCAAAACAAAAAAACAAAACAAAAACAAACAAACAAAAAAAAAACAATTAAAAAAAACCCCAAGAAACAAAACAAAACAAAACAAACAAAAAAAGCTATACTTACACAAAATAGACTTTAAACTAAAAATTGTAAAAAGTGACAAATAAAGTTATTATATAATGATAAAGAGGTCAATTCATGAAGAAGATATATCAATGATAAACATTTATGTGCCCAACATTCAAACACCTAAATATATAAAGCCAAAACAGACAGAGCTAAAAGGAGAAACAAATAGTAGTACGATAATTGTCCAGGTAATATGATAATATCCCATTTTCAACAATGGATAGATCACCCAGACAGAGAATTAGTTAAGAAATGGTGGATTTAAACAACACTATAGACCTATGGACCTAACAGACACATACAGAACATTCTATCCAACAATAGCAGAATACCCATTCTTCTCAAGCACACATGGAATATTTAATAGGACAGACCATATATAGGCCACAAAACAAGTCTTAGCAAATTCCAGAAGTTTGAAATCACACCCGGTATCTTCCTGGGACACAATGGCATAAAACCAGAACTCAACAGTAAGAGAAAAATTGGAAATTCATGAACACGTAGAAATTAAATGCTCCTACACAACCAATGGATCAAAAAAGAAATTGAAAGGGAAATCAAAAAGTTTTTTGAGAAAAACAAAAATGGAACCCCAACATACCAGAATTTGTGCAATGCACAAAAGCAGTTCTAAGAGAAGTTTATAGCAATACATACCTAATTAAGAACCAAGAAAAGTCCCAAATAAACAATCTAACTCTACGCCTTAAGTAACTAGAAAAAGCAGAACAAACTGAGCTGAAATTAGAAAAGGAAATAAACAATAAAGATTAGACATAAATAAATGAAATAGAGAACAGAAAAATGATAGAAAAGATTAATCAAACTAAGAGTAGATTCTTCTAAAAGATAAAAATTTGATGAATCCTTAGACTAACCAAGGAATAAAGGAAGGACCCAAATCAACAAAATTATAAGTAAAAAGGAGACATTACAACAGATACCACAGAAATTCAAAGGATCATAACATGCCTCTATGAGAAACTATATACCAAGAGACTACACAATCTATAGAAATTGAAAAAAAAGTTCTCAGAGACAAAAAAACTTACCAAGGTTGAATCAGGAAGAAATAGAAAATCTGAATAGACAAATTACTGGTGAGGAGATTGAATCAGTAATCAAAATTCTCTGAATAAAGAAATGCCCAGGATCAGATAGTTTCACTGATTAATTTCACCAGCATAAAGAATTAACACAAATATTTCCAAAAAAGGGGTGAACACTCCCAAACACATTTTACAAAGCCAGCATTATCCTAATACCAAAACCAGAAAAGGACACTACTAGAAAATAAAACTACAGGCCAATATTCCTGATGAATATAGATGAAAAATTCTCAGTAAAATACTAGCAAATCAAATTCAGCAGCACATTAAAATGACCATGTACCATGGTCAAGTTAGATATATCCCTGCAATGAAAGGGTGTTTCAACATACACAAATCAATCAATGTGAAAGAGTAGAATTATATGATCATCTCAAGCAATGAAGAAAAAGCATTTGACAAAATTCAACATCCATTTAAGATAAAAACTCAATAATTTAGACATAGAAAAAGCATATATCAAAATAATAAAGGCCATATATGACAAACCCACAGTTAACATCATAATCAATGGCTAAAGACTGAGAGCTTTTTCTCTAAGTTTAAGAACAAGTCAAGGGTGCCCACTCTCATTATTTCTATTCAACACAGCAATCTTGCCTGAGTGCTCTGGAAGTCCCAGTCAGAACAATCAGGCAAGGGGAAAAAAATGGCATCCGGTTTGGAATTGCATTGCAGTCTTTTTCTCTTTTTAAGTCTGTTAATATTTGCTTTATATATTTTGGTGTTCCTATATTGGTTATATAAATATTTATAAGTGTTAAATCTTCTTGTTGGATTGACCCCTTTATTATTAGGTAATGTTCTTCTTTGTCTCTTATTACAGTCTTTGTTTTAAAGTTTATTTTTTTCTGATATACTAGCTTTGTTTTGGCTTCCATTTTCATGGAACATCTTTTTCCATCTCTTCACTTTCTGTCTGTGTTTTTCTTATATCAAAAGTGAGCCTTTTCTAGACAGCATATAGATGGGTCTTGTATTTTTATTTATTTAGCCATGCTATTTCTTTTGATTGGAGAATTTAGTCCATTTATTTTTAAAGTGATTTTGTATAGGTTTGTTCTTATTGACATTTTGTTAACTGTTTTCTGACTATTTTTGTAATCCCTCTCTTTTGCTTTCTCCTTCTTTTGCTGTCTTCCTTTGTGGTTTGATGACTTTCTTTAGTGTTATGCTTATGTTCATTTCACTTTATTTTTTGTGTATTTACTATAGGTTTTTGCTTTGTGGTTACCATGAGGCTTACATATAACAACTTCTTATATCTATAACAATCTTCTAAGTTGATAATTTAAATTTTATCCCCTTGTGAAGCTCAACGTTATTACTCCCCCTTCCTTTACATTTTGTTTTTGATGTCACATTTTACATCTTTTAATCTTGTTTTTCCCTTAACTAATTATTGTATTCTTAGTTATTTTTACTATTTCTTTCTTTTAACCTTCCAACTCGTCTTTTAAATGATTAATCCACTACCTTTACTATATATTTACCTTTCTAGTTAGATTTATTCTTTCATATATGTTCACATTACTAATTATCATCCTATCTTTTCAGCTTAAAGAAATCCTTTTAACATTTCTTATAACACTGGTTTAGTGGTGAACTCCTTTAGCCTTTGCTTCTGTGGAAAACTCTATCTCTCCTCCACTTCCAAATGATAACTTTTGCTTGGTGGCGTATTCTTGGTTGATTTATTTTTTCCTTTCTGCACTTCAAATACAACACTCCCTTATGACCTGCAGAGTTTCTACTGAAAAATTTGCTGATATACTCATGGGAGTTCCCTTGTATGTAAATGTTTTATCTTGCTACTTCGGTATGCAGGCCTCTCACTGTTGTGGCCTCTCCCATTGTGGAGCACAGGCTCCAGACACACAGGCTCAGCTGCCATGGCCCACGGTCCCAGCCATTCCGTGGCACGTGGGATCCTCCCAGACCGGAGCACAAACCCGCATCCCCTGCATCGGCAGGTGGACTCTCAACCACTGCACCACCAGGGAAGCCCTATCTTGTTACTTTTAAGATCCTTTGTCTTTAAATTTTGACATTTTAATTATAATTGTGTCTTTATATGGATCTCTTTTAGGTTTCTCTTATTTAGAACTTTCTGGGCTTTCTGGACCTGGATGTCTGTTTCCCCAGGTTAGGAATGTTTTCAGCAGTCATTTAGTCACATAGGATTTCTTCTGCTTTCTCTCTTTCTTTTCCTTCTGGGAGCACTATTATGTGAATGTTAGTCCATTTGATGTTGTCCCATAAGTCCCTTAAGCTATCTTCACTTTTTTAAACAATTCTTATTTCTTTTTGTTTCTTTGTGTGGATAAGTTCCACTGCCTTGTCTTCAAGTTGACTGGTCCTTTCTTCTGCTTCATCTAGCCTGCTGTTGAAGTGTTCTAGTCTGTTTTTCAGTGCAGTTATTTTATTCTTCAGCTCTGTTACTACTATTTAGTACTTTGTTATATTTTCTATCTCTTTATTGAAGTTTTCACTGTGTTCATTCATTCTTCTCCCCCATTCAGTGAGCATATTTGTGACCATTACTTTGAACTCTTTAACAGGTGAATTACTTACCTCCATTTCATTATTTTTTTCGATGTTTTTTCTTCTTCTTTAATTTGCAACATATTCCTGTTTCTTCATTTTGCTTGACTCTTTGTGTTGATTTCTATCCAGTAGATAAAACAACTACCTCTTCCATTCTTGAAGGAATGTCCTATGTAGGAGATAACCTTTGTCATTCAACTCTGCCCTAGCTCTTGTTTGTGTCTCAAACCTTTGTGCTTTTCCATATAAACTACTATATTTTTAGTATCTCCCAGTCATTGAGGGTGTGCCAAAACCAGTCAGTGTCCCAAAGGGGAGGATCTCGGCACCTAGTTTCAGGCTGCCTGGAAGCCAGACCCTGAGATATCAGCTTTTAAAATATGCAAATATATACAATCCTGTGCGACTGCAAGTATAAGCCCTGTGGCCCATGAGAACCCAGCAATTTTGAGGTGTCCCCTGAGTGGCAGTTACAAAAATTGAGGCTCCAGATGAGTGTATAAGTTCTTCTCTGTGTCATATTAGTGAACTAGAACAAGGCAGAGGGAGAACATGAAGATGGCGTTCAGAGCCTACATTCCCTGAGTACCTCTGTAGACCACTAAATGTATGCTAAAGCCTGCTTCTTAGAGGGCCAAAGCTCCAGGGCAAGCAAAAAGGCTTCCTTCACAGAAAGATTGGGGAGTGCACCTCAGTCCACTCTTTGTGCAGTACCTTGCCAAGAACTATCTCTCTGATTGCGACAGTCCTGGAGGACTGAGGAACGCAAGCCACACTGTCACCAGTGCCAGGTGACCAAGGGGCATCCTCTAGGCACCAGACATAAAAACCAGGACACCAGACACATGTCCCCTTCAGGAGACACTGTTGATCTGAAAAGCAGCAGAGGGTGAACATGAAGAAAGTGTCTGAACTACAATGTCTCTGGGAAATATTACAGTCAGCCCCAAGATGCATGTTTAATCAGAATCCTGTCCCTCAGGATGCAGTCATGATTAGCTAATAAGCCTCCTTCCCAGAAAGGCAGAGGTCCTGGGTCTGTTTTCTCTTTCTATGCCCTGGAAGTGTTTAAGAACTCAGTCCTCTGGGACCCACTAGCCACCAAAGCCAGGCAGTGTAGAGGTGTGCCCTGGCATCAGTCACAAAAACTGAAGCACCAGACAGGGAGCTGAGCTTTCTGGGTGACTCTGATTATTACAGTCCATGGGACCAGGAACAAGCTCCCCTTGCCTCCAGAGCCAGGCAATCAAGACGTGTCTTCTAGGCATCAGTCACAAAAATTGGGGCATCAGATTCCTGTAAAAGCTCCCTTTTGGGAGACACTGGGGACACCAAAGGGAGAGTGCAAAGATGGCATCTCTCAGTCTCCGTCCTCAGAGTGTTCTAGCATGTTCCTAGATGTATTTGCTACATTGGGAGACTACCCATCAGATTGATGCTTTATATAAGTAGATGGGCCTTCTTCACTTTAAGTCTGAGTACAGTTGGCTACCTCTGAGCTGGGCCCTGGGCAGATGAAGTTGAGTGTGTGAGCCCTTTAAGAGCTGTTTCTCAATTTGCTAGAGTCTTGTGTATCTGGGGTGTGAGTCCTATTGGTTTTCAAAGCTAGATATTTTGGGGGCTCATCTCTCACGTGTATGTCTTAAAAGGTGGGATGCTTGAAGTGGGGTTCAAATCCTTCACTCCTCAGGGAGAAGCTCTGGGTTTTGAGTTCCTTCCCATTTGAGTGATGCCACAATAGGGTTGGGGTTTATTTTGTTCCAATCTCTCCTCCCACTTTGATTGTTTTAGTTCTCACTTGTCCAATGTGTAGTCATCACTCAAGCAGGCTTTAGGGTTTTTTTAAGAGGAAATTTTTCCATAAGTACCTGGAGACTCATCCCTGAGGGGAGGTGAGTTCAGAATCTTCCTACATTGCCATCTTGAACTGGAATTAATGATTTTTTTCTATTGTTTCATGTTTAAAAATCCATTGATTTCTGCTTCATTTTTGTCTTTTCTCCATTTGCCTATGCATAAATTTCTTTCTCTAGTTTTCTAAGATGGAGGCTTTACATTATTAATATTTGATCCTTCTTCTTTTATAATATCTGCATTTAATGCTATAATTTTCATCTAAGCACTGCTTTTGCTGCATCCTACCAATTTTGATAAGTTGCATTTTAATTTTCATTTAGTTCAAAATGTATTATAAATTTCTCTTGAGACTTTGGTCTTCCATGCATTAAATTATAATGTCTTGTTTAATTCCTAAATACTTAGGGATGCCCCAACTCTCTGTTATTAACTTCAGTTTAATGTTATTGTAATCTGATAACATACCCTGTATTACTTCCAATTTAAAAAATTTCTTGAGTTGTGTTTTAGGGTCCAGAATATTGTCTATATTGATAAAAGTTTCATGTGAACTTAAGAAGAATATGTATTCTGCTGCTGCTGGATGGACTTTTATATAAATGTCATTAGTTCAAGTTGATTCATAGTGCCTTTTAAGTGAACTATTTCCATACTCATTTTCTGCCTGTTGGATCTATCAATTACTGAAAGATGGGTATTGAAGTCTCCAACTCTTACAGTAGATTTTTCTACTTTACTCTGTATGCCTATATGTTTGCCTCACGTATTTTGATGTGATCTTGTTAGGTATATCCACAGTAAGGATTTTTTTATATTTTGGAGAAGTACCTCCATTATCATAATGTAATGATTTTCTTAATGCTTGATAAGTTTTCTCATTCTGGTTTGTTTTATCTGAAATTAAGATAGATACTCCAACTCTTTTGCTTAGTGTTAACAAGGCATATCTTTCCTCATTTCTTATTTTAACCTATCTGAATTGTTATATTTAATATGGGTTTCTTGTAGATAACACATACGTAGGTAATTTTTTCTTTCTATTCAGTCTAATTATTGATAGAGATGGGTTAATATCAATCTATTGTTTGCAATTTTTGTTTGTTGTATTTGTTCTTTGTTTATTTCCCCTTCTTTTTTTGAATTCTCAACTTCTTTAATTGACCATTCCATTTCACCGTCCCTCTTAGCATATCAATTGTACATTTAGTAAAAAATTCTTGGTTACTGTAGTTTTAAGTAACGCAAAATTTCCTTCAAACACCATGCCACTTTACATGTAGTGCAGTTACCTTATAAAAGCATATTCCCAATTCTTCTCTTCTATCTTTATGATACTGTTGTCATTCTTTTCACTTATCTATATGTTATAAACACCTAGTACATTGTTAGTATTACTTTAAGCAGTTATCTTTTAGATCAATTAAAAATAAGAAAAAAGATCTTATCCTCTTTCATTTTTCCTTCTCCCTCATTAATCTTTTTCTCCTTGAATTATTTCTTTAACATTTCTTACAAGACATGTCTGCTGGTAATAAATTAGGTGTTTTTTTTTTTTTTGGTCTATAAAAGTCTTTATTTCCTCTTCAATTCTGACAGAAAATTTTGCTGACTATAAATTCTAAGCTGGGAAATTGCTGTTTTTCAAAATGTAAACATTTTACTCTACTCTTTTTGTATGGTTTCTGACAAGAAGTTTAGTATCATCCTTTTCCTTGTTCCTCTATAGGTAAAGTTGATTTCCCCCTTCTGGGTTCTCTAGCTACCTAGGTATAGTTCTTCTTTGGAATTTATCCTTGTGGTGTAGTATTTTTCTGGGCTCCCTGTTTATGTGGTTTGATGTCATTAATTCAGAAAACTTCTCGGCTCTTTTAATTTCAAATATTTCTTCTGCTTTATTGTCTTTTTCTCCTATTTCTAATATTCCAAATACTTGTATTTTACACATTTTGAAGTTGTCACAGTTTGGGGATGTTCTGTTCTATTTTTTGTTGCTGTTTTGCTTTGTTCTGTTAATTGTTTAATTGTTTTTATCTTTGTATTTCATTCTGA
This sequence comes from Grampus griseus, assembly GCF_964374135.1. Taxonomy (NCBI): domain Eukaryota; kingdom Metazoa; phylum Chordata; class Mammalia; order Artiodactyla; family Delphinidae; genus Grampus; species Grampus griseus. The sequence continues at coordinate 110,921,331 of NC_139001.1, forward strand.
CAACTTTCTCTTTACCTGCCTTCAAGTTACTGATTCTTTTCTTGTTTGTGTTCAGTCTAGAGATATGCCCATCAAAAGTATTCTTCATTTCTTTTGTTGTGTCTTTGAACATTTCTGGCCAATTCATTTTAGAATGTTCATCTCTCACCTACGTTCCATTCTTTCTTGCATGTTTTCTCCTTTTTTTCACCAGAGCTATTTACATATTTACATGTGTTTTGAATTCCCTGTTTGATAATTCTAACACCTTTTTCATAGCTGTGTCTGGTTCTGATACTTGCTTTTTTCCTTCAGATTGTGTTTTTTCTTTCCTTTTGGTATGCCTTGGAATGTTTTGTTGAAAGCTGAACGTGTTGCATCAGGTACTGGAAACTGAGGTAAGTAGATCTTTAGTGTGAAGATTTATGTTAATCTGGCTAAGATTCAGGCTGTGTTTAATGTTTATTGTAGCTACAAATGGTGGAGGCTTCAAAGTCTTCTAGCTTTCTTGATTTTGTCTCCTATTTTGACTTTGGGTTTTTCTAAGTATTCCTCTGCGCAGCAAGTCTTCATTTCACAGGTTTTTTTCAGCTGTAAATCTCCATTATATTGAAGTTCCATTGGTGTGGTGGAAATATGTAAGGGAGGGGACACATTCTATAATTTTATAATTAAGTATCAATCTTTCATTGGGCTTGTGTCTCTAGGCTGTGAGTGTTCAGAAGTGTTTCTCTAGTTGTATAGATTGTTTCTCTCCTCTTAGGTGACTTAGGAGGGAGCAGAGCTCTTCTCCAGCTGGGATAATATTCTGTTAAAATCATTTCTTACAGATAGTACATCTTTGTTATGGGGAATGTTCTGAGTGTATTTCACAATGATTATTCCTTCCCTTCCCCTTATCAGAGCCAGGAGGGTTTCTTTCTCTGAACTTCATTGTAAGAACTTATCAGGTTTACTGGAGGTAAACTGTGTAAGTGTGAGGATATTCCTAAGAATGTGGCCTGAAGAATTTCTCACTCTCAAGTTAGCGCATTCTCAGCCTGCAGATATAAGTCAAAATTACCATTTAAATGTTTCTATTAACTTATGGCACCTGTAGCTTCTCTTCCTCCTTGCTATTAGGCAACTCTTGGCTGTGACTGTATTTGCCTGTCTTAAGGCTTTGTGGTCATGATTTGTCTTAAGACATTAGTTCTCTAATGACTACAGGGAAAGTTATCAATTTTCAGTTTGCTTAGCTTTTTCTTGGTGTAAAGATCAGAGTGATAACTTCTCAGGTCGTCACATGTTACATCTAAAACTGGAAAATAAAAACTGACATTTAAAAAAAAACATATAGAAGTGTTTTGAAAAATTGCAAAATGCAAATACAAGGCTATCCACATTTACATCATCTATATTAAACCACTATGAAAATTTTAGCACATTTTCTTCCTGCCATTTTTTCCCTATAGTCTCAAAATTAGTATTATTTTTCAAAATAACACCTCCTAATTTTAAATAATTAAAATTTGCAAAAAGTTAAAAACAAAACAATAAATCACTTCTAATTTTATCATCTATACATAATATTAGTATTATGTTTGCTAATCATTTCCTAGACATATATGTAGAGATAGAATGATAGATAAGATGCTTTGATGTAAGTAAAATTGTATTCTTTGGATGAAATGGGATAAGTTAAGGCTATATTCTTCTTAAACTCTTGGTCTCTGCTTTATCTTAAGATACTTTGATATTTACAGTACCAGCATTTTCTCCATCTTAGGGTGAGATGCATTCTCTTCCCATGAGGAAATCCTCTGACTTTGCATTTCCCCTCAAGTGGTTGTGTATCTCTTAGGACTTGGTCCTGATGGTCACATCCATTTTACCCCATTTATTTCCATTAGCTATTTTTGGCAACACTCAGGGCAAAAGAAGAAAAAATGTGGGCATATGACTAAGATTGCTTCTCTCCAGAGTTTAAGGCACTTGTGAACAAATGCAGATTTTTTTCCCAGTTTATTTTGATGGTTAAGTGTTGGTCAAGCTGTGCTTCATATCAAAGTCTTCTATTTTTGCCTTTGGCCCCCAATTTTTAAAGATTGTTGCTTTAAGTTATATTCTATATTTTTGTTGTTGTTTTTGATGGTAAATCATTGGTGTTCTTTCAGTACTTTTTTTTGTTTTGTTTTTCTTATTTTGCTAATTATTAAGAGAGGTAAATTCTCTGAAGTTTTAATCCATTATGTTAAACCAATGCTCTGTTTTCCCCCATCATAATCAGCAGTTCACTTAATAAAATGTTTTTCAAATTTATTTACTCATCATGGGGTTTTGTTCTCACCTTTTGACATGTGTTCACTTTTATTTTTGCTTTGATAAAAATAAAACACTTTGATTTTTATTTTTAAAATAAAATACTTTGATTTTAATTTTTAAAAAATATATAGAGACTTGTTTTCTAGCCTAACATCTGGTCTGTCTTGAAGAATGTGTACTATGAAAGAATGAGTATTCTGCTATTGCTGGGTGAAGTGTTCTATATATATATATATATATATATATATATTATGCTAACTGGTTTACAGGCTTGTTCAAGTCTTCTATTTTCTTACTGATCTTCATCTATTTGTTCTATCCATTAGCACAAGTGAGGTATTAAAGTATACTACCATTACTGTAGAATTGTTCATTTCTCTCTTTCAACTATGTCAATATTTGCATCATATGTTTTGGACTTTGTTGTATATATGTTTATAATTGTTTTATTTTATCAAAATATGTCTTTTTTTCTCTTGTAACACATTTTGACTTAAATTTTATTTTGTCTGATATTATATAGATACTCCAACTCCCTTTAGGTTACAACTTGTATAAAGTACCTTTAACTTTCAATGTATTTGTGATGTAAAATGACTCTCTTGTAGGCATCATAGAGTTGCATCAAGTTTTTTTATTCCATTCTGTCAATATTTGTCTTTTGATTGGGGATTTTAATCCATTTACCTTTAATGAATTACTGATCAGTAATAACTTGCCATTTTGCTATTTTTTTTCTGTGTGTCTTGTATCTTTTTTATTCCTCATTTCACCACATTTTTGGGTCGAATTTGTTTTTTGTTTTGTACCATTTTGCTTTTTCTTATTTTCTTTTTGTGTATCTTTCAGATATTTTCTTAGTGTTTAAAAAGAAGATTATAATTTACATTATAAAATATAAATTAATACCAACTTAGTTTTAATAAACATTAAAATCTGCCCCTATATATCTCCACCCCCTCCTTTATTTTATTGTTATCACAGATTACATCTTTATATATTATGTGTGTATTTATAGAGATTTATACATATTTATTAATACATTGGTTTTTAAATAATGTAAGAAATAAAAGAGGACCTACAATCCAAAAATACAGTAATAATGACTTTTACATTTACTCATGTAGTTGCCTTTATTGGAGTGCTTTATTTCTTTACATAGCTTTGTGTCTGGTGCCCTTTTATCTCAGCCTGAAGGACTGCCTTTTGTATTCCTAGAAGAATAGGTTTAGTAGTGATAAACTCCATTAACTTTTGTTTACCTGAGAATATCTAAATTTCTCCTTCATTTTTGAAGGATAGGTTTTCCTGATATAGAATTTTTGATTAATGGTATTTTTTTTCTTTAGAACCTTAAATATATCATTCTACACCCTTTTAGCCTCCATAGTTCTGATGATAAATCAGCTATAAATCTTATTAAGGATCCCTTGTACAGACAAGTTGCTTTTCCCTTGCAGTTTTCTTTTGTATTAGTCTTTTGACAGTTTCATTATAATGTGTTTTGATGTGGATTTATTTGGTTGCATCTTAGAGTTTATTGAGATTCTTTGATTTGTAGATTCATGTAGTCCATTAAGTTTGGGAAATTTGAAGCCATTCTTTCTTCAAATATTCTTTCTTCCCCTATTCTCTTTCTCCCCCATTCTGGGATCCCATATTTCTTACACTGTACACTTGATAATGTATGATAGTCCTCCTGACTCTACCACTTATCTAAATTATTATTTTTTAATTTCTTCCCCTCAGATTAGATAATTTAAATTGCCTTATCTTCAAGCTTGCTGATTCTTTCTTCTGTGTGCTCAAGTCTATTATTTAACCCCTCTAGTGAAATTTTCATTTCGGATACTTTTTGTTGTTAGTTTTTTGACTCCATGGTTTTTATTTGATTACTGTTTGTATTTTTTAGATTTTAATTGATATTCTTATTTTGTTCATGCATTATTTTCCTGATTTCCTTTAGTCCTCTTCCTATGATTTCTCTTAGCTCTGTAAGCATATTTAAGACAGTTGCTTTAGAGTCTTTCTGTAGTAGGTCCAGTTTCCTCTAGGATTTTCTTCAGGGTTTCCTCAAGGATGGTTTCTGTTGATTTATTTAATTTTCCTGTGAATGAGCCACATTTCCCAGATTCTTTGTAAATTTTTATTGTCTTTGAATATTGCAATGTACGAATTCTGGAAATCAGATTATCCCCATCTCTGTTCTGACAGCTCACTGGTCCAGTGACCTGACAGAGGTTCCCTAAAATACCTAAAGTCAAAAATAGAAGGAAAAAAAACAAAAAAAAAAACCACTGTCTTAGTCTTTGCAGCTTGGCTCTGAGCTGGAGAACTACTTCAGTCCTATGCTACCTATGACTTTCCCTTAGCCATCAGTTTCTACTTGCATGGAGCTCATACATCTGACAGATGTATAAGCATATCATCCTCTCAAGTCTTCTCAGAACAAGCATGTGATCCTGGGTGTAGGCATTGCATTATGTCTTCCCTGGTATATGTGATGGACATTCTGAGCCCCTATTCTCCCAATAACCCTCCTCATTAACTTCCTCTTTCCTGTCCTTTTGGGTTCTGTATGCTACTTGTCCAATCAACCTTCCTGACCCCTATGCAGTCATAGTTTGTATATATATTTAAATCTTTTGACAGACACCACCATCATCCAGAAATTCACTCCATCCTGAGGACAGAAGACAAAACAAAGATCAGCCTCTGTGCCAGTCTTTCAGGAAACTACAAGACAGGTCAAAATGCACAACCACAGTATACTTAAAAAAGGTCCATAACAGCTCCCTGTCACCAACAAGTCACACTAGGAGTGTGGTTTACAGTCCTCACAGTAGATGCTGAGCTGAGGAATGGGGATGACAGTCAGGTGGATGAAAGTGCCGTAGTGCTCTCTCACTGAATTTCAGCTGCCCACTCCTTTAAACAGTCATTGGTTTATGCGAATTTCAGATTAGATTCCAGAGTTCCCAAAATGTTAATTCTATGAGACATAGCCAGTTTACAGTTGTTTTAATGGACATTGATTCTTGAAATGCCCTACTCCAACATTTTTTATGACATCTCCTACCCTCATTCTTGAATTAATCATAGCTGCTTATAGAATCCAAAGTTGACAGCTATTTTCTATCAAAACTTAAAAATTAATCTTTTCTTTTGAAGGTGAGGTACCTAGTGTTAGACTTTTTGCCATTTCTTGTTTAGAAATCTGTCTTTTTTCTTATGCTCCTTACCTTTTTCTCTTTTGATTTTATGTGATGTCTTTTACTCTGATTTGTGAAGATTAGTAGATTTTTTTTATTATTTTGAGAGTTAAGCATAGTTTTTGTTCAGAGATACATGTTTTATTCAGCTTTGAATATTGCTTCTCTACCATTCCTCATTGTCCCTATTTCTGATATTCCTGTTAGATAGATACTGCAGGCTCTTGATATATCCTTCATGTCCTTTATTTTATCATCTCTCTGTTTTGTGTTTTGGATGAGTTAAAAATCACTCATAATTTCCTTAATATGTCCAAGTTAGATGTTATTCTACCCATTCATATTTTGATGACTATATTTTTCACTATAAGATTTACTCATTGTTTCTTCCTTTTTATCACCAGTTGGTGAGGTATTTATTGACAATATTTATTATTGTGATTATTAGAATGGTGTCTGCTTTTTGTAAAAATTAGAAAACACAGGAAATTATAGAGCAGAAGATGAAATACATTAAGAATCCCACCTGCCAGATAGTCCTGATTTCATTGGACTATGTTTTCCTGTCGTGATTCTGTGCATATATGTGTAAATATTTGAAAATACTTTAGTTCTATTCTGTATTTATTGTTAATTTATGTAACAATACACCTGCATTTATTGACAAGCACATCTTCAAGCTATATACCCTGACTTTATTTTTTCTTTGTCTCATGTACTGAGGGCTAATCAAAACGCTATGAATCTCTTTGTCATGCATTACCTAGGCCACTGGGTAAAACTACACAAATCTATTTGCAATGTGTTAATTCTGTGCATTATCTGATTTTTTAAATGAATGACCTTCTTTAACAACTGAAACTATATGATTGCTGCCCCCAGAATCTCTAAATAAGAGGAAATGGAAGATTAATACATATTGAAAATCTGATATTCTAAAAGAAATGAACTGAGAGCTTAATTTAGATGACCTTCAGACAAGCCCTTCCCTGGCATCCCATTATTTTAGGATTCATTGTCCTCTATAAGGACATACTAATGTAGGAGTAGCCTAGGCTTTACACACTTCCTGAGATGTCTGCTGGGAATTACTGGCCTCTTCAGTGCAGGAGTTTTGGTCTTCTCCCCCGATTCTGCATCAGAATTTTCTCCAGGACTGTGTGCTTCTGAATGCCAGCATGCCTCATGGCTGACCCCATGGAGAAAGGTCTGTCTGACCTGGTAAGCAACACAGACAATGCACACAGATGTAATCACTCTCCTCAGCAGGACGTCGGCCTGACCCTGTGGAATGGAAAGGGTCAGGGGAGACCTCCCTGGGTTGTAGGTCAAGAGCTGTTGCAAGGGCAGGATGTAGCACAAACAGCGCCAGAGCTTGATTTAAACAGAAAGAAAGAATTTTTCTTTTTCTTCCCTCAAAGCCCATGGAGGTTTCTCTCCCATATATCTTTGTGCTATTTCAAGTTCAGGTCACAGCTTTGAACTTAAGGCCACTGACAGTTCATTTGTATCATTCTTCCCTTTGAAGTTCTGGGCCGCATGCTTGCTGGAGCAATTATCTAATTGGTCCGAGGTTGGTCATCTCACTGCGGAAAGCACAAATCTGTAGGTAACAGAGGCTACCTGGTCAATGTTGAGGGAAGCAAGCCAACTGTGAATGCTGTTTAGCAGAAAGTTACCACTACATTCATTCAATTTTGGAAAAATGTATTCAGGCAGCAAAATTTTAAAAATTGTAAACTTGACATTTCTAATAGTGCTGAATTAGAGTAAATTTATACATGCAGTTGGTGGCCTCCTGCAGCCCCAACCTGACTGATCTGGGCATTGCTACCACTAAAATCTTCATCTGGCTGCTTCAAACCTTACTTTTCCAAAGCGAGCTCTTAAGTCCAGTGTAGAAGGCAAGGCTGAAGACTTCCCTTCATTCCTCATGCTCTCGATGCTGCACATCATTTGATGATTTGTTTCTTTACTCTACAGCCCTCTCTGTCCTCTCTGCCAGGTAAATCCAGACCATCTTTGAAAGAGGCTTTGGAATCAAATAAAATAGGGTCACCCTTCATGCTCTCACTTCTTGGGGAAAGTACTTTACCTTCCTTATCCTCAGTGTCTCCTTCTGTAAAATGTGGGGATTCTAATATCTACCTTTTACTATTCATTGATACTATGGCTTAAAGGCCAAGCATACGTCAGAACCTGACTTCATGATATCCATTGTTGACTTTATTATTATTTTTGTTGCATTTGCATAATTCAGCCTTTATTCCACTTCCTGAAGCATGCCTTCCCAAGCCCTGTGTTCCCTTGTTATCTCATCAGTCAGAAAATAAAACCCTCATAAAAAGCCCAATTGTCCCAATAATTGCAAAGTGCTCTATTAGGAGTTCTGAGGGGAAGAATGTGATGGAGACACAGTTTATCTATTTGGAAAGATGAGTCAGATATGAAAGGGGTGCTGGCTCCATCTCTGCCTACAGTCAGTGCTGAGCAACTGACATGGGAACCAGGCATCGCAGCAGGAAGAGGGGTAAGAGAGCATTGTGCTGTCAGCTCCTAACGAGTAGCTCAATGGCCTCAAAACTCCTGTGACTTTTAAAATATTTTCTTCTGCATTTTGTGTTTTAGAGAAGAGGCCTAAGGCCAATTGAATTTGAATATAGTTGTGACTTGTTCATTTTTGGATGCTCATAAATATTTTTACCCTCATAACTGTAACTCAAAAGTGGAGCTGGATATTACACCTGTTAAAAATGGCTACTGTCAAAAAGACAAGAGATAACAAGTGTTGGTAAGCATTTCAAGAAAAAAAAAGCCTTGTGCAGTGTTGGTGGAATGTAAATTGGTGCAGCTACTATGGAAAATAGTATGGAGGGTCCTCAAAAAATTAAAAATAGAGCTATCATGTGATCTAACAATTCCATTCTTGGGTATTTATCCAAAGGAAACAAAAACATTAGCTGAAAAAGATATATGCACCCCCATGTTCACTGCAGCATTATTTATTATAGCCAAGACATGAAAGCACCCTAAGTGGCCATCAAATAAATGAAGAAGACATAGATAGATGATAGATAGATAGATTAAAAGTTTCCATAAAAAGGAAACTTTGCCATTTGAGAATATGTGGAGGGACCTTGAGGGCATTATGTTAAATGAAATAAATCAGACAGAGAAAGACAAATGCTACATGATCTCATTTATATGTGTAAGCCTAAAGAAACGCAAAACAACCAAACTCACAGATACAGAAAATAGATTGGTGGGTGTCAGAGGCAGGCGAGTGGCATGGGAAAAATAGGTGAAGGTGGTCAAAAGGTACAAACTTCTAATTATAAAATAAATAAGTCTTGAGGATATAATGTACAACATGGTAATGATAGTTAATAACACTGTATTGTATATTTGTATATCGTACATATTTCAATAATATGTATTGTATATTGAAAGTTGCTGAGAGATAGATCTTAAAAGTTCTCAGCATGGGAAAAAAAATTGTAACTCTGTGTGGTGATAGATGTTCACTAGATTTATCGTGGTGAGCATTTTGTAACATATATAAATATTGAATCATTATGTTGTACACCAGAAACTAATATGCTATATGTCAATTATACCTCAGGGAAAAAAATAACATAGCTGGGAGGTTGATCTCTTTTGATCTCTCTCTTCTGCTTCCCTACAATCCATTCTTAAATATTAGCCAAGTGAGTCCCTTTAAAATATAAATCATGCTGTTGCCGCTTGTTTAGAAACCTGCGGTATCACCCCAGGGGAATTTAGGATAGAGTCTCTCCATGGCTAGTGGGATGCTGTGTGTTTGGCTTATGAAGGCCTTTTTGATGTCCTTTCCTGCCCCACTCCCATCTTGCCTCCTTTGACTCATGCTAAGGTAACCCTCACCTGGCTGTGATGGCTTGTTGCCATCATAGTGCCCTGCTCCTCCTGTTTGTTCTGCCTGAAATATTCCACCCCAAGGTGTTTGACAGGCCAAGTCCAAGCTTCAGAGCCACCTTTTCAAAAAGATGTTCACTGCCCACGCTTTTCTCCATTCACTGCCACCCCTTTCTATTGCCTTATGGTTTTGTTTGTTTGTTTGTTTGTTTGCTTGTTTGTTTTTCCCTAACACTGACCACTGACACTTACACTCAGCCTGTATATAAAAAGTGAAGTTAATTATTTTTTGTTGTTTGTTTCAACATCTGTTTTAATTGCTCATGACCTTCACTCTGACTCATGAGGTTTATGTTGCACTATGTGGTAAATATGTATATTATTACCCTAGCTCACCACTAACTTCAGTTATCCTGCCTGTTGCCTGTCTCTCTCTGCTGCCCTTCAACTCTATGGTAGTAGGACACGTAGCCAGTGAACCCAGAGATGCCTGGCAGGGGAGACACGGTATCTCCCAGGATGAACAGATGAATTCTGCCAGGAACAATGTGAATCCTGAGGCCGTATAATCTATTTTAAGATAGGAAAAACATTTCTTCAATCATGTCCCTGTCTATTGCTTCTGTTATTCTTAAGTATCCACTACATTTCTTAGGTTCAGTTTCCCTTTTCATTTCTGTTTCTAGCATCTTCTCTGTCATTATTATTATCTCTTTGCTTCTTCCTCTACTTCTGGAAATTATATTTAACTTTAAGTATAATTAAATTATATTTAATTATATTTAACTTTGTTTTTGATGTTATGTTACTTTTCCATGATGTCAATTATGCACTCTCTTGCCTTCAATTCTCCTATTCAGTGTTTAATTTCCTTGAACGCTTGCATTATTTCTCTTTGTTCCACCTAGTGCAGCTTGTCCTAGCCACTTACTTTTCTGCTGAATTTTCATAGAAGCTATATGCTTGCATCCTGTTGAGGACACCAAAGGACAATGTCCAAACTTTCTTCTATTTGTCACAGTATATCATTTTCTACATGTACTTTAATTAAAGCTTCAGGTTAGTTCCATTTACTTACTGTGTGGAATGTTTAAATCTTTGTACAGTTTCTTCTGCCTCTTTTCTGCACCTTACCTGAGGAAAGACTGGCCTAGCCTCCCTTGGTATTACTTACAAGTGTTATTAGTACAGCTGGACCTGGAGGAAAATTTTTGTTTGTTTGTTTGTTTTTTAAAATAGTCTACTTTATTTTATTTTAAAAATATTTATTTATTTGGTTGTACCAGGTCTTAGTTATAGAAGGCGGGCTCCTTAGTTATGGCATGCATGTGGGATCTAGTTCCCTGACCAGGGATCAAACCCCGGCCCCCTGCATTGGGAGCACAGAGTGTTAAGCACTGTGCCACCAGGGAAGTCCCAGAAGAAGGTTGATTTGCATGACTACTAGTATGATTTCTAGTTTCCAGAAAATATTCAAAAGTACCTTTCTTCCAGATGGAAGTGGATCTTTTCTTAATCCCATGGCCTGCTTCTCTAAACTTATGAAAAATATACCATCTTTGCACATTCAGTATGTACTGCTCCCAGCTGCATCCAGATATTGCCAAACCCATGACCCCAGGTGTGGAAAGAACCCTCCCAGGATGCAGTGTGCCGAGCCCCACTGCTACCTTCTGTCTTCTGGGACCTGTGGTCCATATCTGGAGAGCTTCTTCACTGGTTCTTCACTGGGACGGTGGTAAGGAGAAGATCCATTCTCAGTGTTGTGGTTTCTACATGGTTCTTACTCTTGAAATATCATTTTAGAGGAATGTCAGTAAAGGTGAGGTCAAGAACAGAAATGCCACTTTAAAAGGAAATAAAAGAGGTTTTTTCCTTAAAGATTAACTTTATTTTTTAACATCTTTATTGGAGTATAATTGCTTTACAATGGTGTGTTAGTTTCTGTTTTATAACAAAGTGAATCAGTTATACATATACATATGTTCCCGTATCTCTTCCCTCTTGCATCTCCCTCCCTCCCACCCTCCCTGTCCCACCACTCTAGGTGGTCACAAACCACGGAGCTGATCTCCCTGTGCTATGCAGCTGCTTCCCACTAGCTGTATATTTTACATTTGGTAGTGTATATATGTCCATGCCTCTCTCTCACTTTGTCACAGCTTACCCTTCCCCCTCCCCATATCCTCAAGTCCATTCTCTAGTAGGTCTGTGTCTTTATTCCTGTCTTACCCCTAGGTTCTTCTTGGCATTTCTTTTTCTTAGATTCCATGTATATGTGTTAGCATACAGTATAAATGCTCGTTGCAGCTCTATTTACAATAGCCAGGAGATGGAAGCAACCTAAGTGTCCATCATCGAATGAATGTATAAAGAAGATGTGGCACATATATACAATGGACTATTAGCCATAAAAAGAAATGAAATTGAGTTATTTGTAGTGAGGTGGATGGACCTAGAGTCTGTCATACAGAGTGAAGTAAGTCAGAAAGAGAAAGATTAACTTTTTAAGTCTCGTGCATGAAATGCTCTTACTTTGATGTATTTTCGCCTTCAGCTTTTATTCTTTCCATTATTGCTACTTGCTGAAAGAGTAATCTCTCCTCTCGCTCCATTCATGTACCCTCCAACATCCTGAGCTAGGCTTTCCAAAGGGACCTGTGGCCTTCCCTTTGTTACTACATGTTACCTGCCCCTTTTTGGTCCTTATCCAACTCACTGTCACTTCATGGACCTGGTTCCTCATTTCTTCACCTGGCAGCACCTTCCCCACTGGCTGAGCTTCTGCAATCACCCCCAAGCTCTCTTCTCAGCCTTCATGTCACCACATCCACACATTCACCTTGGAGAGAGCACCCATCACCTTTCTGGAGGTGGCTCTTTTGCCCCAAGATTTTCCTTGCCCCCTTGCAGTGCTTGCCCATCACCAGTCTTCTTTCCCTCCTGGGTATACAGGGAGACCCCTCCCAGCCCCCTTGTGGTTAGATGGGACGATGTGACTAGGTCTGGCCAAAGTAATGTGAGCAAAAGTGACATATTCTGCTATTAGACCAAAGTATTTAAAGTCCAGGTTTTTAAAATTTTTTTTTTAATTTTAAAATATTTTTAGATTTTAAAAAATTGTGAAGATAGTACAGAAAGTTCCCACATACTCCATGCCTATGTTCCCTTTTATTAACATCTTCCACTAGTATGGTAACTTTGTCATAGTTAATGAACCAATATTGACACATTATTATTAACTAAGATCCATAGGTTATTCAGATTTTCTCAGTTTTTAACCTAACGTCCTTTTTCTGTTCCAGAAACTCATCCAGGATAAAACATCACATTTTGTCATTATGTCTCCTCAGGTTCCTCTTGGCTCTGACAGTTTCTCAGACTTTTCTTATTTTTGAATAATCTTGACAGTTTTGAGAAGTGCTAGTCAGGTGTTTTGTAGAATGCTCCTCGATTAGAACTTGTCTGATTCTTGTCTCATGATTAGGCTGGGGTCATGTATTTTGGGGAGGTACTATACCATTTTCATCATATCATACCAAGAGGACATAAGACTGACATGGTTTATCACTGTTGATGTAAACTTGATCAGCTGGCTGAGGCAGTGATGATCAGGTTTCTCCACTGTAAAGTGACTCTCTTTACTTCTCATGCTGTGCCCTATGCTGAGTGACAGCTTACCATGGTGTCATTGTGTGCAGCCCACACTGAAGAGTGGAGAGTTAAGCTTTACCTCCTTGGCACACAAGACCCCGTCTTTTCCATGTTCCATTTTCCCCTGCTCCACTGGCAAGAAATAATACTTTGTTGTATTATGACATTGAGGTTTATTTGTTATTACAGCTTAGCCTAATCGATACTGATTAATACACCAATTTTTTCTATTTGCCTGAATTGTTGTCCCAGCAATACCTCAAACTCAGCACATCTGAAGCAAATTTTGTCAAATTCCCCAGAAACTCTTCAAAACTTCCATTTTAAATTAGATAAATCATGTTATTATTCTAATCGTCCAGATTCAGAAGCTTAATATGTCTTTAAGCCACAGAATATAGTCCACAGTTTATAAAATGACTTCATGAATAATACATTTTTATCATTCATATTCTGCATTAGTCAGAGTCCTTAGTTGCAACAAGCAACGGTAAATCACTGACTACTAAATTAAGAAGAAAAGGAAGGCTGTTGAGCAGCTCCTCACAAAATCATTGGGAAGGATGGAGAACCAATCTAGGTCACAACTCAAAATAGATGCTGGACATTTGATGTGCATGCCGGTGAACTTGGCAAACCTCCACTGATTCTATGCTCTCCATGCTACAGCTCCTGATGGATTTCTCCACATGACTGTTGCCATGAGGAATTTCTCAGCTCTTCCAGATTTGCATCATTCCTGCAAAATTCAGAGACCCAGGTGGGATGTGGGCAAGGCCAAGCCCAGGTCACATGCCCTCATCCAGTTTCTAGGGGATGGGGTGAGGGAATATCTAGATCTGTCTTCAATCAAGAGCCACATGTTTGAGAATCTCTGAATTATAGAAAACCGTATAGAAAAAGGCATACATTTGCCACAATCCTTATTTAACTATTGAGGTTTTGGAGAATCAGAAATTCCATGCCTGCCCAAGGCTATAAGTTTTGTGACAGACCTGATTTCAGTCCTTGGATTTCCAGAATGAAAGCCTCTTCACTTTGACGTCTGCACTATTCCTAACATCTTTCCTTCCTTTTAAACATCAATGCCAGTGCTTTATTTAGGGTTCTTATGACCTACTCTCTAAGCTAATGCAATAGACCTCCGTCTGGTTCCAAAAACACTGGTAATTCTTCAGTTACATACAGAATCGAATTAAACTCCCCTGACATTAGTAAGACTTCTCCACAGCCCTGGCCCCTCCCTCTACTCCCCTTTGTCTCTCTCACTTGACACTTCAGGCATCTCCAACCTCACTCTTTCTCCAAATGAGGTTCCCTAACGTGACCCCTGGGGATTCTGTTACAAATGCAGATTCATAATTGACTCCTGCTCTGAATGTGAATATTTGGCAGGGGAGCCTAGCCTTGCAATCGTGGCAGCACCTGAGATGAGTTTTACTGAGGTTGGAGAACCTGGACCTAGTGTGTAGTCACACCAGAACAACCCCCGTTGCTTAAATATGCCCTGGACTTTTTAACGTCTGCACATTTGCTGTTGCTTTGGTCCATAATACAGAGGGAATGCCTATCTCATTTTCCCCCGTTTTTGACTTAAAGTCCTATCCATCCTTCCAAACACGCTCTCCATACCACCTCCCCTGTGAAGCCTGCCTGCCTCCTCCTCCCCAACCAAGTGAAATGCCTCTCTTCTCCTCAAGCTCTCATGCCCCCTCCCTACCCACCGCATGCTGTGGTCAAGTGGTCCATCTGCCTCCCTTGCTGCCTTTAATCTCCATGAGGAAAGAAAGCATTTTTTTTCATTTGTTAGTGTAGCCCTTCTACATAATAATTTGCTCAAGATGTTTTTGTTCATTTGAATTGTAGTGAACTAGCTAGTGATAAAACTGGGAATAAATGAGGAAAGGTCACCACGCCATGTAAGGCACAGTCCCATCTGTTCTGAGAGGACAGGGAAGAAGTTAAATCACAAAGCTGCATTTCACAGTGGGTGTGGAGGCTGTGGTGGTATCAGATTCTCTCCTATTTTATCAGAAAAATGAAATACACACTCACAAACCACAGTCACACACACACACCGTGAGACATAAAGGGATTTTCTGTATGTGTTGTCACTCTCAGATTTGATTAACTGCATCACTTATGTGAATCTGGAAAGATTCTTATTTTAGGTTTACACTCGTCATGTCTCCACTCCTCCTGCTCTATAAATAACCTGCCAGGCAGCACTTCTGCATCAAAAGCTAGCCCACTGCAGTCATTTCTAGCACCCTTCATCCCACACCTCAGATGAGAGCATAGATTTGCCAGGACCTCCTTGTAAAGAGTGAAGCCCTAGAAGTCGAGCCAAGAACCCAGCTCAGAGCACCTATCAGTGATGGAGCCCATAAGGCAGACACACAGCAAACCAGTTCCCCAAATGAGCTGAACCAAATGCTACCATACTTAAGGTGGGAGGAGGGGTGGAGAATTTCTCTGTTCAGTGTCAATTCCATGTTGCTGTCTGCAATAAATACACACATTTCCCTCAAGAGGCAGACACTAGTGTCCCACATCGTTTATCTGAGGACTAGTCCCTCCCTTTTTTTCCTCTCTCCTTTCTTTCCTCTTCTATTTTTGCTTGTTTCTTAAACTCACATAATTTCAGTTAATATAATGATAAGAAACTTGGATTTTCACCAGTGCAGCATTCTACTTGCAGGTTTAGGTTACACTTGCGGAAAAATTCAACTTAATCTCCAGACTCAGCCTTCCCAGGGAAGATAGTGAGAAAGAACAAGACACACTCTCTAGAGGAGATCCAGAGCTGTGGATTACCCACAGCACCACCAAGGATATAGGAAAATACCACTAAGTCAAGATTGTGTCGGGAGATCAGATCTAGCTCCGTTACACCCACTACACACTTCAGAAGGGGTGTGTCCATCCTTCATTAGCAAAGTCAGCCTGTTTCACTGGACTCTTTGTCCCCTCCCTTCCCTCTCTGCCATTGTATGGCCTCCTTTTGCATGATTCTCCCATGGTTTCATTATTTCATTTAAGTTCAACCTCATACATTTATAACTTCTAAAAAAGAAATTCAAAATAAAACAACGGAAAGGTCCCCCAAACTGAAAGTAAAAGAAAAAACCTGAATGTGGTATAATTATTACCTCACCTAGGAATCATACACAATTTCTGGGAAAGTCCTCTGTGCCTTAGAGGCTGAAAGAGCTTCCTGGGGGCTTCCTACCAAGCAGAGGTAAAGGCCAGTCCGACAAGAAGCTGTGCTGCTTTCACCAAGTGACTTTACCTCTCTGAGCCTTGGTGTCTTCATTTGTAAGAAAGTATCACCTTCCTGGGCCTTGTGAGATTTTCATGTTTTTAGAATTTATTTTTATTATTACTAAACAGATGAAAGCAAGGACGTTCTGATTTTAATTTGGACATACCAGAGCAAGTGTCTAAGAGTGTCAGAGGAAGACAGGCAGCTTCCAACTTCGAGTACCTTTATTATCCTTGTTTCCCCCTTTTCCATAGCTCCTCTTCTGGCTTCTGAAAATGAGGGAGTCACCCCTGTAATTAAGCATCTCACTAAGGGGTACTTTTGGCAATACTCTGGCATAAAAACATCACTCCAGGTCTCAGAGATGAAAAGAGGAAGGGGATAGGTAGAGAAGGTGCACTTGGTTGTTGCTAGGCACTGGGCTGCAACTGTGTTGCTTGTAAAACAACCCTGCCAAGGTGATTTTTATCACCTCATTTTCCAGATAAAGACTCTGAGGCTCAGTCCCCAGCTGCAACATTCTTAATAAGTATTTTTCTACAATGAATGTGTGCAAAGTGTAGATGTCTAAAAATCATAACTAACACAAAAATAAGGTTGGAAGATATGACAACTATACTGGTGATGAGCCACTGCATGACGTACTTTCAATGTTGCTGAAAATAAGACCTTCTGGAGTCTGAGAAGGACAGAGAGCAAAGTGGGCTGAGTGCAGAGGATGCCCATGACAAGGGCTGTCCTGAGATGGCTTGAAGGCAGGTGCACATGGAGATGGAGGGATCGGTGGGGCAAGAGGGTGGAAATGTAGTGGTTATGCAGTCCCCACCTCCCTTCCTTCCATGGGTTCCCTGGAAGCAGAACCTGAGACAAGGACTCGGGTAGAAGAAGTTTATTTAGAAGGCGATCCTGGGAAGCAGGGATAGGGGAGAAGGGAGTGGGAGACGCAGGGGGAGGAAAGGGGCCACAGAATACGTCACTGATGTGGCTCCTGAGGGTACGGGGACGACTCTACTGGAACCTCTGAGAAACATCAAAACTGGCTCCTGGAATACCCAGCTCCCTCAGAAGGGAGGATGAGGGGCATTTATCACGAGTCTTGCTCCTACTGAGTGAGTGTAATTCCCAGTGGAGGTAACCCCCTTTTCTGGACTCACCCATCAAGAGAGCTCCAGAGTTTGGGAAAACCCTAGAGGAGACAGTGAGGGAGGATCAGGCAGGAGGTAAGTATGAGCTCCCTTGGAGCCATCCACTGCAGCCGTGTCTGGTGTCAGGGAGGCTCTGAGGGGTGTGACATGGACACCAGGAATGTCTACTTCATGGATGAACAGAAAGCTTAGAAACCATTAAATAATGAAGACCAGCCTTCCAAGCACTACCTACTGCTCTTCCTGTCACAGTTAGCCGAGCACCTGGAAATTCACTGACATTTGATAAATTGCTACTGGGCAAAATCCAGTGATGATGTCTCCTAGATTGTCATGTAGAGAGAAAAAAAATTATATGTGTTTATATATATATAGGCTTTGTGATCCCAAAAGACAGACAGTACTGGGACAAATAGATTGCTTCTTTGCTGGGGAGGGATGTGAGCTGAGGCAGTGTGATGATCTGACAGAAACGTTATAGAATAACTTCCTGTGCCCAAGAGGAAAGGTAAAGAGATGATTTCAGAGGCCCTTGTGCCTATAAATATCTTTATTCTATGTGATCCAGAAAAACGACATCTTACAATGAAAGGTGAATAATGAAATCAATGGTGGCTGGCTCTTTACAGGAACAGCTGGTAAACTCCATGACAGATTGTGGGTTCCATTTTTTAGTTAATTATATTGCTCTTAGCTGAGAACTATGCAACTTTGTCCTATACCAAAAGGGGCAGATGAGGATGCTGCTGCTGAGGATGGAAAGGAAAAAGGGAAGAAAAGGCACCCTGGACATGCAGCTGCCACAGGTTTGGGAGACCTCTAGGACTTTTCAGGCCCACTGCTTTTGCCTCAGTTTCCTCCCTTTGCTAATTCCAAGTCTTTCTTCCGTGGTCAGCTCATGCCACTTCCTGGCGGCAGCCCTCCACAATGATCCCTGAATTACCATGTTCCTCCCTGGTCTCCTTTCCCTCATTATAATCCCCCCCTCATCCCCTGCCATGTAGCCCAGACCACAATGCAAAATGTAGTCAATTTCCTGGTCCACTACCTCCCTCAGTTGTGAGCTCCCACAGATCAGAGACTCATCTGTGGCTTTTCCGCTGTATCCACAGCACTTAGAGAAGCCATGGGACTGGGAAAATATTCACAGAATAAATGAAGGATTTAATAAACATCTCATTAAACTTTATGATCATTAAACAAAGTAGGCAAGACAGACCTTCTTTCCCTTTATATTCAGACAGGAAATTCAGACCTAGCAACTGAGCTGAGGGTCTGATCCACTGGCACCTCCTCCAGAGGCCTCTCCCTAAAAGAGGTCCACCTGGGCCTAGGGCTCTTCTATCTAGTTGATGGTCAGAAATTATCTGGAGCGCGGGAATCATCTGTCAGCCTCCCTGCAGACAGAAAAGGAGAGGTGAGAGGATGCGACTTTCCCTGATCACAGTCATCCCAGAGGTTTGTTAGGTTCAGGTTTCCGGCTCAGCGACAGGAGCTGATTGGGCCTCATCACTCATGGGGCATGGGGCGCGATGACCGTGATAGGCAGCTGACTTCTGTCTGACAGAGCCAGGCCCGTTAGGTGTCTGTGGAGGTTGGACCTCTGGCAGCTGCATCAAATCCGTCTTGCCAAGTATCCCTGCCCTCTGCAGAGAAGTACCTGTCTCTGTATGTGGCTGCTGTCATGTTCTCAGGCCAGTGGGGAGAGGAGGGCTTCAGTCTGCACCCTATCAAAGGCTGTGCTAAGAACAGATTCCTTGACAACCATGGACTCTGCTGTGGAATCCACCTGGAGACTACTGACAGTTTGATTTAAAGTGGATACCCTGTGTCACAGGGCACAGGGTATCCAGAAGGATGTTTTCTCACAACTTGAGCAACCTGTGTAGGAGAGGAGACCTACTTTCAAATTTACAGTGATCCAGGTAAACGACCTCTTAAATCCTACTATCGACACACCGTTATCTTGCTAGGTCCCATTTTCTCACCAGTAAAGTGAGGATAGCAATGTTTACATCACAGTGTTTCCCCTAAGAATTAGAAATAATACACCAATGCCTATCACACAGCAAAGGCTAAGTGAAGGATAGTTCCTGCTGTTATTTGGATACAGAACATAAACTTCAGTGAGAGTTTAGTGGACGTGTTTTAGTGGCACATACACATACCAAGAATTAAAATGTAGAAGTGATTATCTGGTGTTTCTGCTTCCAGGCAAAGTAAGAGGAACAAGATTTATCCTCCTGTCCAAAATCTCAAAAAATGGACCAAATATATGAAGTAACAGTGTTTAAGACACAAGGCATTAAGCAAAGGAGGACAGGGATCCCTGGCAAGTGAAAACCACATGAGATGAACCCTCAGTTGGCCATGGCTCACTGCCTTGGAGAGCTTCTAGGTGTCGGGGGAGAAAAAAGGAGCTGATGCAGGGCATGGAGGTCTCCTTGAGTTGAGGAGATGGTGCTGCAAGTCCAGGGAAGCTGAGACAGCTGGAGTTCATGGGATGGAGCACCACAGAGGAGAGGGCTGCCCAGAAAGGGAGCCATGGAGATCTGTAGAGGGTTTAGCCTGATTGTTCAGAAAAGCCCTGGTCCACACATTCATATGAGGAAACCAGTCAAGAGCTGTGAAAGGCCCACCTATGAGGATACGGTGTCAGCACTCACATGGGGAGCAGCATCTGTTCCTACTAGCCAAACCAGAAAACACACAATTCACGAGTCATTGAGTAGAGGACTCGGAAAGATGGTATCTTAGTAATGGGGATAATTAGCTCCAGAGCACTGCTTCTGCTCTGCCTCACAAAAAAGCAAACCTTAAAAGTAAACCAGAAAGGACCAAGTAGCTTACACACAAACACACACACACACACGGGAAAAAACAAACAAAAAACCTTACAGAATAGTTATAAAAATATGAAAAAAAATTCAGCACCCAAAACTGTAAACAATCCTGGGTACAAACAATCAAGGAAATACAAATCCATAAGGACAAAAAGAAAAAAAAACCCAAAAAACAATCATGCAAAACTGACCCAGGACTGATATTGATATTAGAATTAACAGACAAGTTTACTAAGCAGTTATTACAACTGTATTTCATATGATGAAAGGTTAAGAGGAGGTATGTAAGATATTACAAACACCCAAATTAAGCTGCTAGAGTTTAAAACTACAGTGTTTGAGGTGAAAGAATAGATGAGATGAGATTAACAGCATTAAATGTGGCAGGATAAAAAAGATTGTTGAACAGGAAGAAAAGTACTGGAATATGCAAAATGAAACATAAAGAGAAACAAAATTCAAGAATAAAAAGGATGTCAGTGAATTGAGGGTCAGCTTCAAGCAGCCTAACATATGTGTCATTGGAGTCACTGAAGAGAGATGGTGTGTTCCAGAAGGAGGGAGGAAGTTTGGTGTTTGAAGGGAAAAAGGCAGAGATGGTCAAATGGGATTTTAAAAAAGCAAGACCTAACTATATGCTGCTTACAAGAATGGCTGATGGAAATAAGTTAAAAGGAAAAAGATGGAGAAAGATATGCTATGTTGATAGCAAATGAGAGAAATCAGGATTGGCTTCACTCACTCCCGCTTTGTATTCAGATTCTTCACCAGGCTTTCATGCAGACTGCTGCCCAGTACTTAAGTACTGGTCCAGTTTCATGCCTCAAGTCCCTCCCAGACTAAGAGATCTGCCCAAGAAACTCATTCCCCAGGCCTGGGTCTCTTCCCCTACCCCTTTGCCCTGCCTGCCTACCTTTATGCCTGTCCTTTCCCAAGCCTTGCTGTGGTTGCTCCTACCATAACTCCTGCAGGTCCACACCAGTTTAGAACACCTTAGCCTGAGGCTGCCACAACTAGCCTTAACATCTTACCTCCTGCTGGGGCGTCCAGGTCCCCTATCTGGTCTTCTACCACCTCCAATTCACAACGGAACTCCGTGTCAGGGCTTCATCTACTCGTCCTGTCATGCCCACACCCCTCTGCCGTTCTGCAGCAAAGCTCTACAGCTATGTTGACCCTTGGCTCTGCTGATTTGCAAGTTTTCATTATACCCAGTCTCTGACCTAGCCCCGACCTACGTCAGTCCTTGGAGTTGGCGGCTGGGTGCATTTCTGGGTCCTGGGACCTGCTGACCGTCGCTGGGACCCACTCTTACCTCCTTGAAGGCGCTGGGCGTGCTTCAACAGGGTCATATACCAAGTGGGGCCCTATTACCATCTAGTCAAACAAAGGACTGCAAAAATTCCAGGCCTGAGAATAGTTCTCACCATGAACTGTGGTAGAAGAGGAGGTGATTTATTATGGCTACTGCCTCAGGGCTTGTAAAAATATTCTCTCTGTGGGTGTGTTCCTGCCACCTGGGTTTCTGAGATGTGTGCGGGCAGAAGAGCTAGTAAGTCCCCAGGGAAAACATTCATCGAAAGAGAAATATCCATATTGAAGGAAACTGCAGGGAACTGGCTCCCTTGTGTGGGAGAAAATTAGCATATAAATATAGAGTTCCAGATGCCAGCAACTTATCCCCCTGAGTAACACAGGCCAAACAGGACCAGAGGTCTTTACAGTAAGGTATCCAGGCCCAAACCCACATGTGGGATGAGAGAGTGTGGATGCTGGCCGAGATGTGCCACATCTGGGAATTGCACTGCCCCTTCAGCCCATCCCAAGGAATTTGTGTGCAGAGGCTGATTAGGCTGCATTGTGCAGGGAGGAACGTTTTCTCTTTCTGGACCTAGTTTTTTTTTTTTTTTTTTTTTGATTTTTTTTATACTCATTTTATTTTATTTTATTTTACATCTTTATTGGAGTATAATTGCTTTACAATGGTGTGTTAGTTTCTGCTTTATAACAAAGTGAATCAGTTATACATATACATATGTTCCCATATCTCTTCCCTCTTGCATCTCCCTCCCTCCCACCCTCCCTATCCCACCCCTCCAGGCGGTCACAAAGCACCAAGCTGATCTCCCTGTGCTATGCAGCTGCTTTTTGATGCTGATACTTATAAATAGAGCAGGTTCTGGTGCTGGTCATGCACCAGAGTTACCTTGGAGCTTGTTAAATACACAGATCCTGAGAATCATAATCTTCAGTGATGGGGCCAAGGAAGACTTATCTTTCACCAGCCTGGCAGACATTAGAGTTTAGCGTCTGGACTGAAGTTATTTAAGCCAAACTCACTTTCTCTCCCTGGTCCAGCTGGGGTCCGGAATAGCTCTAATAACACAATGTTTGATCACCTTCCTACCATCTGCAGGTCATAAAGGTAAAGTGTCTGCACAGAGCAGGAATGTAGCAGAGTTGAAGAAATATTTCCACTCATTATCATCAATATCAACGTTATTTTTGCCAGTTGTTTTCCCTGATAAGTGTCCTTCGGTCTCAGAAACAAGGCTGTGAGCTGACATCATGTGGACAGAAATAGCCCAGGGTACCAGTGAGCAGTTTGCTCTGGAGAATCTAATTCATGACATGGGATGGCATTATGGAGACAAGAATCCATTGGTGTTTAAAACAATCCAGGTGCCAGAGGCAGGCAGGAGAAAACAGCAGCATGCATGAGAATTCATTCATTCACCCATCATCTGCTCATCTGTCCAGCCAGACATCCATTGACACATTACTTCACTCAGCCACCAGTTTAATCACGTAAGGAGTCAACCAACACAAATTGATACAATGTGCTCAGTAGTAAGGTGCGCAGTTAAATACACCAGTCTCTGCCCTTAGGGAACAGCCTCCTGCAGGAATGGTGAGTAACAGGCATGCCATCCTCCCATCTACACTTAACCAGGCAGACATGTGCTTTTTCCCCAAAGGATCCATATGCAGCCTCAGCATCCTTCAAAGCAGAGCAATTGGGCAGCTGCTGCTAATTGTGGGAGTTGCAAGGCAAAATAGAATTGATTTCTATACTTAGTTCAGAAGAGGGAAAAGTGGGAAATTAACATCATTGGGCATTGTACCCGTTAGATACACCATATCTCACTTAATCCTTGAAACAT
This sequence comes from Grampus griseus, assembly GCF_964374135.1. Lineage (NCBI taxonomy): Eukaryota > Metazoa > Chordata > Mammalia > Artiodactyla > Delphinidae > Grampus > Grampus griseus. The sequence goes on from NC_139001.1 coordinate 110,944,791, forward strand.
CCCTTTATCATTCATCCTATTATCCTCATTTAACAGGTAAAGAAACTGAGATTTGAGAGATGATGTGATTTAACCAGAATTGGGACTCAATTTGGATTTGATTCCAAGTGTGTCTGGAGCCAGAGTGTGTTGGTTCACTTTATCAGGCCATTCTATCCTCAGTGCATGCCCAAAGTTGGCAAGATAGAGCCACACCAAGGTGAGCTTGCAGGTGGGAGTGTCTGGAAGGTTGTGTCTGTAATGAGCGAACCGGGCTGAGATGATACTCAGGTGGATATGCAGAGCCTCCTGCTCTGTTGCCTCAGGTGCTGGGGCAGGTGCCCCTCTCCTGGAGGAAAGAGTCACAGCACAGGGTAGAAACAAACAGATGATACTTAAGGGTGAATTTTGGGCCAGAGAAGAGGTTCAACTGAAGTGAAGTTTATGTATTGGTAGAAGTAACTAGAAACACCAAATAGCAACATGAGCAAATTCCTTTCTAGTACAAATAATATATGGCCTAGTTTTTGGAGTTTCTGAATTTTCTAGGCCACTACATTAAAGCATTGGCCAAGGCATACGTGAGGCCTTAGCACATAGATCCCCAGGACTAAAGCAGTGGTACTGGTGAGAGTGGGTATCATCTTGATGGAAAGGTACAGAAAACCAAGGCCTCTGCCAGGAGTTTCCACACAGCCATACATCAGGCTGGTGACAGGTGGCACATCCAGGAGCCTGGCGATATTTTTCACTTTCCATGTGAATAATCTGGCAGTGAAGAGGCACAGCTGGTCTGGGCTAGGTGACAACTTTAATTTTTCTTCCTTTTACTACAAGATTTATAGTTTGCTGGAAATTTAGAGGTACCTTGGTTGACTGCATTTTATAAACAGTGCACTGTTGTACCTCCCAATTCTCCAGAAGCAAAAGAAATGGTAATAAGTTCATCGTATGGACTCATGACTACTTTCCATTGTCATGAGGGCCTTATATGTTTGGAAAACATAGAATGGTATATTCATAGAACTTTTTCCTTTGGTTAAAATCCAACTGGACAAATAGTTTCCTTTTTGTCCCAATATTTTTAGGTAGATTAGCTCATTTAATTCTGACAATAATCCCATGACTAAATCAAAGTGATTCTCCCCACTATCACTCAAACAAGAAACTGAACAGACAGAAATATGGAAAAATAAGTCCGGTTAGCTCTTTTAGGAAAGGAAGACTTTATCCAAAGGTAACTTTCAAGTTTTGGAGAAAAGTGTGCTTTGTGGAGGCAGAACAACTATTTGGTCTTCGCCATTCCTGCTCAGGCTCGCTTCACCACTTGACTCCATGCTTCCCACTTGTAGGAAAGCAGGAAAGCCCCTTCATCCCTCCAAGTCTTGGCTTAGAAGTAGTGAAGTTGCTGCACAGGCCCAGGTCTGAGGGGTGCTGTTAGACCTTTAGGATACTTAAATTGCATCTGGTGGGCCAGACCCTCAGGAAAGGTAGTAAGTAGTGTGGTCGTAATACACAGACCATCAGGGAACTGTTGTGAACACATGGTGGGGGCTGAAAGTTGGGGTGGGGGCTGTCCTCCTGGTGACCAGAGAGTGGAAAAGGCTGAAGTGATGAGAGAAGTTTTCCTTCCTGAACCAAAGGTATTATATAGGCCTAGCCACAGAGTAGATGAATAATTAAGAGGTATAAATACATGGATAATAAATGAGTGAGCAGATACATCTATCCTTATTTTTCTATTTCTCACTTCCTGCCTTCTCTAGGCACATTTCTTTTTGTTTTGCCTGTTTGTTTTTGGATGGAAAGTCGGGAGCTGTGGGTTTGAGTTTTGGCATCCCTCTTGGAGCATCTTCAGAAAGATTTCCCTATAAATTGATCCCTTTGAAAACTTCTCCAACTGAACTCATTTTCGCAAACATGTCTAAGAGCCCCATGTTATATGATTCTCTGTAAAAAAGAAAACAAAAACCTTTAACTTGAAGCACATAAACTGAAGTTCTTTTTCCCCCTTATCTTTACATGCCCTTTTCTCAAGAATTTCCACCACACCAAATAACATCTCAAGTGTTGATTTTCATCCTAATAGAGGCATGGATGTGTGAAGAGCTGTGAGAAGACAACGCTGGACTCTGTGAATGTCTTATCAATGCCTACTACTTCTTTACTTGTGAGGGCTGCTGCTTTGTTAATATGCAAGTGGGATATTGTATCCAGGGTTAAGAATCTTTCTCTCAGACTTTCATGTCCTTCCAAGATGGAGTAACAGGAATTAGATTTATCCTCCTTCCTAAAAATATAGAGAAAAAAAATGGAACAATTATTATCAAGACAGTAGTCAACAAGGCACTAAAGTACAGCAACTCCTGAGAAGTGGGGAAAAAACCCAATGACAACAAGTTGAGCCCTAAGGTTGTCCCAGATTACTGCCTTGAGAAGGGGTTTAGACTACAGTGCAGAGAGGGGGAACCAAGGAAAACCTGGTGGTTGACCTGAGGATTGAACAGAACCAAACCTCAAGAGCAGGCAAGGCAGCATGAGTCCCAAGAGAAGAGAGCTGCATGGAGAGAAGGAGAGATCTTCACAGGGTACCTTCCAGGATTCAGCCATGTGAATTCATGCATATGAGGAAAATAACGAAAGTATGGGGAAAAACCATCTGAAAAGATCAGCAGGAAGAATGCCTGGAGCTTAAGCAGATTACAGTATACTTCTTGTTCCCAAATTCCAGAGCAGAAAATCGTATGATTAATGGGGCATCAGTTAGAGTCCTAAGAAGGTTCTTGCATCAGTAGTGGTGAGAATTAACCTTAGACTTTGTGCTGAAACAAGCCATGAAATGATCAAACTGAATCACTCAACTTAACGGTGTCCCAGAACAAAAAGCTCAAGAGTATTTTTAGGAATACAAAAGTATCCAGCAACCAAAATATCAAAATTTTCAAGGTTTGACATTCAAACGTGAATGTCATTAAAGGCATGAAACTTGAAAAGAAGCAGGAAAACATAGCCCATGGAATATAGCCAATATTTTATAATAACTATAAATGGAGTATAACCTTTACAAAGTGTGAATCACGATATTGTACACCTGTAACTTACATAAGAGTGTAAAGTAACTTCAATTAAAAAAAAGAATGAAAAAAATTTTACCTGCATTTAAGGGGCTTTGAAATGGAAAATATTGTCAAGAAGGTTTTTTTGGTGAAAAATGTGTAAAAAAAATCTGACTAAGGATTTATGCTTCCAGGATAATGCATTATAGGATTTCTGGTTCAAGGATAATGCATTAGACACATTTCCTTCTATTCCTCCCTCTGAGAACAGCTAAAAGCACTGGGCATTATAGATATGACAAACATAAGAAGACTCTGAAAGGTGGAACAAAGGGGACAGACTGGATAGGAGCCTCAGGAATCAAGAAGTGATATAGTGGTGAGTTTCTTGGGTTATTCCTTTTGCTTAATATGTTACAGACTGGGTGTTGAAGAATTGTCTTCTGGGAAATGCCAATGGGAACAAACAAAAAGACCCCACCCCCACCGGGGTGGTGTTTGAAAGGCAAGGGATGTAGCTGGGACTCTCATCCTTAGCTGATAGTAAAAAGGTCTGCCTCCACCATGGTGTCAGTGTATGCCACATGGGAAGCAGCAAAAAGACACCTTTCTCCCAGCAAGTGTGCTGTCAGCAGAGACATGGTAGGACACTAGAATACTCACTCATCATCAGAAACCATGGAGGCCAGAAGGAAGTGGCACAACATTTTTTCCAAGTGCTGAAAAAAAAGAACAGTCATCCCAGAATTATTTTGAATTGATGAAATTCCATTCAGGAATAAATACATTTCAAGAAATTTGGAAACAGAAAAACAACAAAGAACATCAATTATACAAAGAGTTGATTCTCTGGAAAAATCAATAACATTGAAAATTCTCTAGCAAGACTATGTATGTGTGTGTGAACACAAATCACCAAATTACCAAGATCAGTGATGACATAGGAGAAATCATAATACACACTGCTGTCATTTGGAGGATAATAAGAAAGTCTATGAATAATTCTACACACGTAAACATGCAATATAGACAAAATGTATCAACTCCTCAAAAAGCACAAACTACCACCATGTACACAGTATGAAATAGGTCATTTGAATAGCCCTATAAATTACAGAAAGTTGAATTTGTAATTTAAAATCAACTGGAAACAAAATACCCAGGTCCAGATGGTTTTGCTGGGGAATTTTACACACAAAACATTATTAATTCTATACAAACTCTTCCAGAAATTACAAAAGGATGAAGATCTTTCCAGTTAATATTATGAAGTCGCTATTGCCCTGATACCAAACAAAAGACAGTACAAAAAGAAGAAGAAAGAAAACTACAGATGATTATCTTTAATGAATATAGATAATAAAAATCCTTAAGGAAATATTAGTATATAGAATTCAGCAATATATAGACATATGCATACACTATGACAAAGTCAGGTTTATTCTAGGAATGTAAGGCTGATCTAATATTTAAATATCAACCAATGTACTGGACAATATTAACAGGCTAAAAAGAAAACTCACATGGCCATATCAATTCACTCACACACATGACAAAATTCAATACCTATTCTAACAAAAATAAAACAATAGAAAAATAAGTTTGAGGGAAACATCCTCAACTTGATAAAGCACAATTACCAAAAAATCTTCAGCTCAAATAATACTTAATGGTGAAAGACTGGATTCCATCCCATAGACTGGGAAGAAGATAAGGATGTCTGTACACAACACTACTATTCATCTTAGTAGTGGAAGTCCTAGACAATAACAGCAAAAAATAAAACAAGAAAGGGAATAAAATGCACAGGGTTCAGAATAGTAGATATATTAAACTACCCTTTGCAGGTAACATGATAATCCATGTAAGATATCTCAAGGAATCTACAAAAAACAAAAACAAAAAATGACAACAACAAAAAACCCTTCAAACTAATGAGTGAGTCCAACAAGGTAACAGGATATACTTTCAATTTAATAAAAAAACAACAACTGGATTTCTGTACAGTAGCAATGAACATACAAAAAATAATATTTAAAAATACAATAACATTTAAAATTACTAATAAAATGAAATAGGTAAATATCAAAAAAACATGTATAGGTTTTATATGCTGAAAATGGTAAAATGTTGATAAAAACAATCTAATATGTGCCAAATTATTAGAGAGATATATTGTTTTCACAGACTGAGGGATTCAACATAGAAAAAAAGTCAATATTCTCAAAATTAATATACAGGTTTAATGCATTTTTTAATGAAAGTACCAGTAAGGGATTTTTTGTTTTGTTTTGTTTGTTTGGTAGATATAGGCAAGATTATACTAAGATGTATTTGTAAAGGCTAAGGAACTAAACTAGATCAAAAAATTTTGAAAAAGAAGCACAAAATAGAGGAGACCTTCAAGATGGTGGAGGAGTAGGACATGGAGATCACCTTCCTCCCAACAAATACATCAGAAATACATCTACATGTGGAATAACTCCTACAGACCACCTACTGAATGCTGGCAGAAGAACTCAGACTTCCCAAAAGGCAAGAAAATCCTCACGTATCTGGGCAAAGGAAAAAAGAAAAAATAGAGACAAAAGAATAGGGAAGGGACTTGCACTGCTGGGAGGGAGCTGTGAAGAAAGAAACGTTTCCACACACTAGGAAGCCCCTTCACTGGCAGAGACGGGGGGGTGGCAGTGGGGAGGCTTCAGAGCCATGGAGGAAAGCACAACAATAGGGGTGCAGAGGGCAAAGTGGAGAGATTTCCGCAGAGACGATCGGGATCGGTGCTGACCAGCAGTCAGCTGCCTGAGAGCCTTTTCTGCTCACCCGTCAGGGCAGGTGGGGCTGCTAGCTGAGGCATCAGCTTCGGAGATCAGATTCCAGGGAGAGGACTGGGGTTGGCTGCATGAACACAGCCTGAAGGGGGCTAGTACTCCACAGCTAGCCAGGAGGGAATCCAGGAAAAATCAAGAACTGCCTAAGAGGCAAGAGACCATTGTTTTGGGGTGTGTGAGGGGAGGGGATTCAGAGCACCGTCTAAATGTGCTCCAGAGAAGGGCGCGAGCCACGGCTATCAGCGCAGACCACAGAGACAAGCATGAAATGCCAAGGCGGCAGCTGCAGCCATTGAGAAGCCTGTGTGCAAGCACAGGTCACTATCCACATGCCCCCACACCCCATCCCTGGATTCTGTGCAGCCTGCCACTGCCAGGGTCCCATGATCCAGGGAGAACATCCCCTGGAGAACACATGGCACGCTTCAGGGTGCTGCATCGTCAGGCTGGGCTCTGCAAATGCAGGCTTGCCCCACATTCTGTACCCCTCCCTCTCCCTGGCCTGAGTGAGTCAGAGACCTTTAATCAGCTGCTACTTTAACCCCGTCCTGTCTGAGCGATGAACAGACGCCCTCAGGCAACCTACACACAGAGTCGGGGCCAAATGCAAAGCTGAACACCAGGAGCTGCGCGAACAAAGAAGAGGAAGGGAAATTTCCCCCAGCAGCCTCAGGAACAGCAGATTAAATCTCCACAATCAGCTTGATGTACTCTGCCTCTCTGGAATACCTGAATAGACAATGAATCATCCCAAAATTGAGGCAGTGGACTTTGTGTGATTTTATGCATATAGATTTGCATTTAGCATTTACCCTAGGGTTCTGTCTGTCCTTTTTTCTTCTTCTTCTTCTTTTTTTTTTAGTATAGTTTTAAGCTCTTGTTATCATTGTGGATTTGTTTTTTGGCTTGGTTGCTCTCTTCTTTCTTTCTTTTTTTTATAATTTTAAATGTTTTATTTGTAATTTTTTAAATTTTTTAGTAAATTTTATTTTATTTTTTTCTTCCTTTCTTTCTATTTTTTTCACTTTTCTCTAAGCCATGTGCCTGACAGTGTCCTGGTGCTCTGGCCAGGTGTCAGGCCTGTGCTTCTGAGGTGGGAGTTCAGGACATTGGTCCACCAGAGACCTCCTGGCTCCACATAATATCAAAGAGTGATAGCTCTCCCAGAGATCTCCATCTCAATGGTAAGACTCAGCTCCACTCAAAGACCAGCAAGCTACAGTGTTGCACACCATATGCGAAACAAAGAGAAAAAGAGGAATACAAACTCGTGAATTAGTAGAGAGGCTACCTAAAATCATAATAAGGTCACAGACACCCCCCAAAATACCAAAAGACATGGTTCTGCCCACAAGAAAGACAAGATCCAGCCTCATCCACCACAACAAAGGCACGAGTCCCTTCCACCAGGAAGCCTACACAACCCACTGAACAAACCTTAGCAACTGGGGGCAGACACAGAAACAATGGAAACTACAAACGTATAGCCAGCAAAAAGGAGACCACAAAAACAATAAGTTAAGCAAAATGAGAAGACAGAGAAACACACAGCAGATGAAGGAGCAAGGTAAAACCTCACCAGACCAAATAAATAGACAAATAAATAGAAGAGGAAATAGACAGTCTACCTGAAAGAAGAGAAATTTAAAATCTTGGAAATAGAATGGAGACTATACAAGAAATGTTTAACAAGGACCTAGAAGAACAAAACAGCACACAAACAATGATGAAAAACATAATAAAGGAAAGTAAAAGATTCTCTAGAAGGATTCAATAAAAGAATGACTGAGACAGAAGAATGGATAAGTGACCTGCAAGATAAAATAGTGGAAATAACTACCACAGAGCAGAATAAAGAAAAAAGAATGAAAAGTATTGAGGACAGTCTCAGAGGCCTCTGGGACAACATTAAACACACCAACATTCGAATTATAGGGGTCCCAGAAGAAGAAGAGAAAAAGAAAGGAACTGAGAAAATATTTGAAGAGATTATAGTCGAAAACTTATCAATATGGGAAACGAAATAGTCAATCAAGTCCAGTAAGCACAGAGAGTCCCATACAGGACAAATACAAGGAGAAACATGCAAAGACACATATTAAGCAAACTACCAAAAATAAGTACAAAGAAAAAATATTAAAAGCATCAAGGAAAAACACAAATAACATACAAGGGAATCCCCGTAAGTTTAACAGCTGATCTTTCAGTAGAAACTCTACAAGCCAGAAGGGAGAGGCAGGACATACTTAAAGTGATGAAAGGGAAAAACCTACAACCAATATTGCTTTACCCAGCAAGGATCTCATTCAGATTCAATGGAGATATTAAAACCTGTAGAGGCAAGCAAAAGCTAAGAGAATTTGGCACCACCAAACTAGCTTTGCAACAAATGCAAAAGGAATTTATTTAGGCAGAAAACACAAGAGAAGGACAAGACCTACAATAACAAACCCAGGAAAACTAAGAAAATGGCAGGAGAAACATACATATTGATACTACTTAAAATGTAAAAGGATTAAATGCTCCAACCAAAACAGATAGACTGGCTGAATGGACACAAAAACAAGACCCATATTATGCTGTCTACAAGAGACCAGCTTCAGACCTAGGGACACATGCAGACTAAAAATGAAGGGATGGAAAAAGATATTCCATGTAAATGGAAATCAAAAGAAAGCTGGAGTAGCAATTCTCATATCAGACAAAATACAATTTAAAATAAAGACTATTACATGATACAAAGAAGGACACTACAAAATGATCAAGGGAACAATCCAAGAAGAAGATATAACAATTTTAAACAGTTATGCACCAAACACATGACCACCTGAATACATAAGGCAAATGCTAACAGCCATAAAATGGGAAATTGACAGTAGCACAATCATAGTAGGGGATTTTAACACCCCACTTTCACCAATGGACAGATCATCCAAAATGAAAAAAAAAACAAAAAACAAAAACGGAAACACAAGCTTTAAATGATATAGTAAAGAAGATGGACTTAATTGTTACTCATAGAACATTCCATCCAAAAACAACAGAATACACTTTCTTGTGAAATGCTCATGGAGCATTTTCCAGGATAGATCACATCTAGGGTCAGAAATCAAGCCTTGGTAAATTTAAGAAAATTGAAATCATATCAAGTATCTTTTCTGACCACTACGCTATTAGACTAGACATCAATTACATGAAAAAATCTGTAAAAAATACAAGCACATGAATGCTAAACATTACAATACCAAATAACCAAGAGATCACTGAAGAAATCAAAGAGGAAATCAAAAAATACCTAGAAACAAATGACAATAAAAACACGATGACCCCAAACCTATGTGATGCAGCAAAAGCAGTTCTAAGAAGGAAGTTTATAGCAGTACAATCCTACCTCAAGAAACAAAAAACATCTCAAATAAACAACCTAACCTTACACCTAAAGCAAGTAGAGAAAGAACAACAACAACAAAAAAAAACCCCTAAAGTTAGCAGAAGGAAAGAAATCATAAAGATCAGATTAGAAATAAATGAAAAAGAAATGAAGGAATCAATAACAAAACTAAAAACTGGTATTGAGAAGATCAACAAAATTGATAAACCATTAGCCAGACTCCTCAGGAAAAAAAGGGAGAACACTCAAATCAATAGAATTAGAAATGAAAAAGGAGAAGTAACAACTGACACTTCAGAAATACAAAGGATCATGAGAGATTACTAAAAGCAGCTCTTTGTGAATAAAATGGACAACCTGGAAGAAATGGACAAATTCTTAGAAAAACACAACCTTCAAGGACTGTACCAGGAAGAAATAGAAAATATAAACAAAACAATAACAAGCAGTGAAATTGAGACTGTGATTCAAAATCTTCCAACAAACAAGGGCCCAGGACCAGATGGATTCACAGGCGAATTCTATCAAACATGTAGGTAAGAGTTAACATCTATCCTTCTCAAAGTCTTCCAAAATATAACAGAGGGAGGAACACTCCCAAACTGATTCTGTGAGGCCAGCATCACCCTGATACCAAACCAGACAAAGATGTCATACAGAAAGAAAACTACAGGCCAATATAACTGATTAATATAGATGCAAAAAATCCTCAGCAAAATACTAGTAAACAGAATCCAACAGTACATTAAAAGTATCATACACCATGGTCAAGTGGGGGTTATTCCCAGAAATACAAGGATTCTTCAATATACACAAATCAATCAATGTGACTACCATATAAACACACTGAAGGAGAAAAAGCATATGATAATATCAATAGATGCAGAGAAATCTTTCGAGAAAATTCAACACCCATTTATGTTAAAAAAAAAAAAAAACCCAGAAAGTAGGCCTACAGGGAACTTCCCTCAAAATAAAAAAGGCCATATATGACAAAACCACAACCAACACCATCCTGAATGGTAAAAACCTGAAACCATTTCCACTAAGATCAGGAAAAAGACAAGGTTGCCCACTCTTACCACTATTATTCAACATTGTTTAGGAAGTTTAATTCACAGCAATCAGAGAAGAAAAAGAAATAAAAGGAATCCAAATCGGAAAAGAAATAAAGCTGTCACTGTCTGCAGATAACATGATACTATACATAGAGAAACCTATGATTCTGCCAGATAACTACTAGAGCTAATCAATGAATTTGGTAAAGCAGCAGGATACAAAATTAATGCAGAGAAATCTCTTGCATTCCTATACACTAATGTTGAAAAATCTGAAAGTGAAATTAAGAAAAGTTTCCCAAATACCATTGCAAAAAAAAAAAAAAAGAATAATATACCTAGGAATAAACTTACCTAATGAGACAAAAGAACTGTATGGAAAAAATTATAAGACACTGCTGAAAGAAATTAAAGATGATACAAATAGATGGAGAGATATACCATGTTCTTAGACTGGAAGAATCAACACTTTGAAAATGAGTACACCGCCCAAAGCAATCTACAGATTCAATGCAATCCCTATCAAATTACCACTGGCATTTTTCACAGACTTAGAACAAAAATTTCACTTTTGTATGGAAACACGAAAGACCCTGAATAGCCAAAGCAATCTTAAGAAAGAAAAATGTACCTGGAGGAATCAGGCTCCTTGACTTCAGACTATACTTCAAAGCTACAGTAATCAAGACAGTATGATACTTGCACAAAAACAGAAATATAGATCAATGGAACAGGATAGAAAGCCAAGAGATAAACCCACACACATATGGTTACTAATCTTTGATAAAGGAGGCAAAAATATACAGTGAAGAAAAGAGAGACTCTTCAAAAGTGGTGCTGGGAAAACTGAACAGGTATTTGTAAAAGAATGAAATTAGAGCACTCCCTAACACCATACACAAAAATAAACTCAAAATGGATTAAAGACCTAATGTAAGGCCAGACACTATAAAACTCTTAGAGGAAAATATACGCAGACCACTCAATGACATATATCACAGCAAGGTCCTTTTGAACACACCTCCTAGAGAAATGGAAATAAAAACAAAACTAAACAAATGAGACCTAATGAAACTTAAAAGCTTTTTCACAGCAAAGGAAACCACAAACAAGATGAAAAGATAACCCTCAGAATGGGAGAAAATATTTGCATATGAAGCAACTGACAAAGGATTAATTTCCAAAATTTACCAGCAGCTTATGCAGCTCAATATCAAAAAAAAAAAAAAAATTCAAAAATGGCAGAAGACCTAAATAGACATTTCTCCAAAGAAGATATACAGATTGCCAACAAACACATGAAAGAATGTTCAACATCATTAATCATTAAAGAAATGCAAATGAATAATACAATGAGATATCATCTCACACAGGTCAGAATGGCCATCATCAAAAAATCTCCAAACAATAAATGCTGGCGAAGGTGTGGAGAAAATGCAACCATCTTGCACTGCTGGTGGGAATTAAAATTGATACAGCCACTATGGAGAACAGTATGGAGGTTCCTTAAAAAACTAAAAATAGAGCTACCATACAGCCCTGCAATTCCACTACTGGGCATATATCCTGAGAAAACCATAATTCAAAAAGAGTCATGTACCACAGTGTTCATTGCAGCTCTATTTACAATAGCCAGGACATGGAAACAATGTAAGTGTCCATCAACAGAGGAATGGATAAAGAAGATGTGGTACACATATAATGGAATATTAGCCATAAAAAGAAATGAAATTGAGTTATTTGTACTTAGGTGGATGGATTTAGAGTGTGTCATACAGATTGAAGTAAGTCAGAAAGAGGAAAACAAATACCGTATGCTAACACATATATATGGAATCTAAAAAAAAAAAAAATGGTCATGAAGATCCTAGGGGCAAGACAGGAATAAAGACACAGACCTATTAGAGAATGGAGTTGAGGACACAGGAAGGGGAAATGATAAGTTGGGACAAGTGAGAGAGTGGCATGGACATATATACACTACCAAATGTAAAATAGATAGCTAGTGGGAAGCAGGAACATAGCACAGGGAGATCAGCTCCCACCTAGAGGGGTGGAAGGGTGGGAGATGCAAGAGGGGGAGATATGGGGATATATATATATATGTGTATATGGGGGTATATGTATGTGTATAGCTGATTCACTTTGTTATAAAGCAGAAACTAACACACAATTGTAAAGCAATTATACTCCAATAAAGACGTTAAAAATTTTTCAAACAATTTTTCACAGGAACTGTCCCATTTCACATTCCTCTAACAATTAATGGGTGCTCCTCTTTCTCTGTTGTCTCAGCGACATTTCGTATTGTCAGTTTTAAAAAAAATTGCCATAATAATACATCAGTAGTGGTATCTCATCATGTTTTTAGTTTTTTAGAAGTTTTCAATTTTGTTGAATTATACTGTATCATTATTTTTCTCTTCTGATGTGTGCTTTTGGGTCCTATTTATGAAATGGAGTATAATTGCTTTACAATGCTTTGTTAATTTCTGCTTTATAGCAAAGTGAATCATCTATACATATACATATATTTCCGTATACCTACCCTCTTGTATCTCCCTCTCAGATGATGGCCATTCTGACCGGTGTGAGGTGATACCTTATTGTGATTTTGATTTGCATTTCTCTAATGATTAGTGATGTTGAGCATCCTTTCATGTGTTTGTTGGAAATATGTATATATTCTTTGGAGAAATGCCTTTTTAGGTCTTCTGCCCATTTTTGGATTGGGTTGTTTGTTTTTTTGATATTGAGCTGCATGACCTGCTTGTATATTTCGGAGATTGATCCTTTGTCAGTTGCTTCATTTGCAAATATCTTCTTCCATTCTGAGAGTTGTCTTTTCATCTTGTTTATGGTTTCCTTTGCTGTGCAAAAACTTTTAAGTTTCATTAGGTCCCATTTGTTTATTTTTGTTTTTCTTTCCATTTCTCTGGAAGGTGGTTCAAAAAGGATCTTGCTGTGATTTATGTCATAGAGTGTTCTGCCTATGTTTCCCTCTAAGAGTTTTATAGTGTCTGGCCTTACATTTAGGTCTTTAATCCATTTAGCATTTATTTTAGTGCATGGTGTTAGGGAGTGTTCTAATTTCATTCTTTTATATGTAGCTGTCCAGTTTTCCCAGCACCATTTATTGAAGAGGCTGTATTTTCTCCATTGTATATTCTTGCCTCCTTTATCAAAGATAAGGTGACCATATGTGTGTGGGTTTATCTCTGGGCTTTCTATTCTGATCTGATCCATTGATATATATTTCTTATTTTGTGCCAGTACCATACTGTCTTGATTAATGTAGCTTTGTAGTATAGTCTGAAGTCAGGGAGCCTGATTCCTCCAGCTCCGTTTTTCTTTGTCAAGATTGCTTTTACTATTTGGAGTATTTTGTGTTTCCATACATAATGTGAAATGTTTGTTGTAGTTCTGTGAAAAATGCCAGTGGTAGTTTGATAGGTATTGCATTGAATCTGTAGATTGCTTTGGGTAATATAGTCATTTTCACAATATTGATTCTTCCAATCCAAGAACATGGTGTGTCTCTCCATCTATTTTTATCATCTTTAATTTCTTTCATCAGTGTCTTTTAATTTCCTGCATACAGGTGTTTTGGTTCCTTAGGTATGTTTATTCCTAGGTATTTTATTCTTTTTGTTACAATGGTAAATGGGAGTGTTTCCTTAATTTCATTTTTATATTTTTCATCATTAGTGTATAGAAATGCAAGAGATTTCTCTCCAATAATTTTGTATCTTGCCACTTTAACAGATGCATTGATTAGCTCTTAGTAGTAGTAGTAGTAGTTTTCTAGTATCATCTTTAGGATTCTCTATATATAGTATCATGTCATCAGCAAACAGTAACAACTTTACTTCTTCTTTTCTGATTTGGATTCCTTTTATTTCTTTTTCTTCTCTATTTGCTGTGGCTAAAACTTCCAAAACTATTTTGAATAATAGTGGTGAGAGTGGGCAACCTCATCTTCTTCCTGATCTTAGTGGAAATATTTCCACTTTTTCAGCACTCAGGCCAATATTGGCTATGGGTTTGTCATATATGGCCTTTATTTTGTTGTTTTAAGTTCCCTCTATGCCTACTTTCTGGATGTTTTTTTATCATAAATAGGTGTGGAATTTTGTTAAAAGCTTTCTCGGCACCTATTGAGATGATCAAATGGTTTTTATTCTTCAATTTGTTAATATGGTTTATCACATTGATTGATTAGCATATATTGAAGAATTCTTGCATTCCTGGGATAAACCCCACTTGACCATGGTGTATGATCCTTTTAATGTGCTGTTGGATTCTGTTTGCTAGTATTTTGTTGAGGATTTTTGCGTCTATGTTCATCAGTGATATTGGCCTGTAGTTTTCTTTCTTTGTGACATCTTTGTCTGGTTTTGCTATCAGAGTGATGGTCGCCTTGTAGAATGAGTTTGGGTTTGTTCCTCCCTCTGCTATGTTTTCCAAGAGTTTGAGAAGGAGAGGTGTCACCTGTCCTCTAAATGTTTGATAGAATTTGCGTGTGAAGCCATCTGGTCCTGGGCTTTTATTTGCTGGAAGATTTTTAATCACAGTTTCAATTTCAGTGCTTGTGATTGGTCTGTTTATATTTTCTATTTCTTCCTGGTTCAGTCTCGGAGGTTGTGCATTTCTAAGAATTTGTCCATTTCTTCCAGGTTGTCCATTTTATTGGCATATAGTTGTTTGTAGTAATCTCTCATGATCCTTTGCATTTCTGCAGTGCCAGTTATTACTTCTCCTTTTTAATTTCTAATTCTATAAATTTTAGTCTTCTCCCTTTTTTTCTTGATGGGTCTGGCTAATGTTTTATCAATTTTGTTTATATTCTCAAAGAACCAGCTTTTAGTTTTATTGAGGTTTGCTATTGTTTCCTTCATTTCTTTTTCATTTATTTGTTACCTGATCTTTATGATTTCTTTCCTTCTGCTAACTTTGGGGTGTTTTTGTTGTTATTTCTCTAATTGCTTTAGGTGTAAGTTTAGGTTGTTTATTTGAGATATTTCTTTTTTTTTGAGGTACGATTGTATTGCTTTTAATTTCCCTCTTAGAACTGCTTTTGCTGCATCCCAGAGGTTTTGGGTCATCGTGTTTTCATTGTCATTTTTTTCTAGGTACTTTTTTATTTCCTTTTTGATTTCTTCAGGGATCACTTCATTATTAAGTAGTGTATTGTTTACCCTCCATGTGTTTGTATTTTTTACAGAGCTTTTCCTGTAATTGATATCTAGTCTCATAGCATTGTTGTCCAAAAGGATACTTGATATGATTTCAATTTTCTTAAATTTACCAAGGCTTGATTTGTTGCCCGAGATATGATCTGTCCTGGAGAATGTTCAATGAGCACTTGAGAAGAATGTGTATTCTGTTGTTTTTGCATGGAATGTCCTATAAATATCAATTAAGTCCATCTTTTTTAATGTATAATTTAAAGCTTGTGTTTCCTTATTTATTTTCATTTTTGATGATCTGTCCATTGGTGAAAGTGGGATGTTAAAGTCACCTACTATGATTGTGTTACTGTTGATTTCCCATTATAGCTATTAGTATTTGCCTTATGTTTTGAGGTGCTCCTATGTTAGGTGTCTAAATATTTACAATTGTTATATCTCCTACTTGGATTGATCCCTTGATCACTATGTAGTGTTCCTCCTTGTCTCTTGTAATAGTCTTTGTTTTAAAATGTATTTTGTCTGATATGAGAATTGCTACTCCAGCTTTCTTTTGATTTCCATTTGCATATAATAGCTTTTTCCATTCCCTCACTTTCAGTCTGTTTGTGTCCCTAGGTATGAAATGGGTCTCTAGTAAACAACATCTATAGGGGTCTTGTTTTTGTTTCCATTCGGCCAGTCTATGTCTTTTGGTTGGAGCATTTAATCCATTTACATTTAAGGTAATTATCGATATGTATGTTCCTATTACCATTTTCTTAATGTTTTGGGTTTGTTATTGTCGGTCTTTTCCTTCTCTTGTGCTTCCTGCCTACGAAATTCCTTTAGCATTTGGTATAAAGCTAGTTTGGGGTGTTGAATTCTCTTAGCTTTTGCTTGTCTGTAAAGTTTTTAATACTCTTTCAAATCTGTGTGAGATACTTGCTGGGTAGAGTAATCTTGGCTGTAGGTTTTTCATTTTAATCACTTTAATTATGTCCTGCCTCTCCCTTCTGGCTTGCAGAGTTTCTGCTAAAGATCACCTATTAACTTTATGGGGGTTCCTTTGTGTGTTATTTGTCATTTTTCCCTTGCTGCTTTTAATATTTTTTCTTTGTATTTAATTTTTGATAGTTTGATTAATATGTGTTTTTGCATGTTTCTCCTTGGATACCCTCTATGGACTCTCTGTGCTTCCTGGACTTGATTAACTATTTCCCTTCCCATATTAGGGAAGTTTTCAACTATAATCTCTTGAAATATTTTCTCAGTCCCTTTCTTTTTCTCTTCTTCTTCTGGGACCCCTATAATTCAAATGTTAGTGTGTTTAAGGTTGTCCCAGAGTTCTCTGAGACTGTCCTCCAGTCTTTTCATTCTTTTTTCTGTATTCTACTCTGCAGTAGTTATATCCATTATTTTATCTTCCAGGTCACTTATCCGTTCTTCTGCCTCAGTTATTCTGACATTGATTCCGTCTAGAGAATTTTTAATATCCTTTATTGTGTTGTTCATCATTGTTTGTTTGCTCTTTAGTTCCTCTAGGTCCTTGTTAAACGTTTCTTATATTTTCTCCATACTATTTCCACGATTTTGGATCATTTTTACTATCATTACTCTGAAATCTTTTTCAGGTAGACTGCCTATTTCCTCTACATTCGTTAGGTCTTGTGGGTTTTTATCTTGCTCCTTCATCTGCTGTTTTTTTCTCTGTCTTCTCATTTTGCTTAACTTACTGTGTTTGGTGTCTCCTGTTTGCAGGCCACTGATTCATACTTCCCGCTTCTTTTGATGTCACCCCCCAGTGGATAAGGTTGTTTCAGTGCGTTGGGCAGACTTACTGGTGGAGGGCTCTAGTGCTTGTGTTCTGGTTGATGAGTCTGGATCTTGTCTTTCTGGTGGGCAGGTCCACGTCTGGTGGTAAGTTTTGGGGTATCTGTGACCTTATTATGATTTTAGACAGCCTCTCTGCTAATGGTTGGTGTTGTGCTCCTATCTTGCTAGTTGTTTGGCATAGAATGTACAGCCCTGTACTTTGCCGGTCGTTGAGTGGAGCTGGGTCTTCTCGTTGAGATGGAGATCTCTGGGAGATTTTCACTGTCTGATATTATGTGGAGCTGGAGGTCTCTGTTGGACCAAATTTCTAAATTAGGCTCTCCCACCATAGAGGCATTGCCCTGGCTGGAGCACCAAAACCTTGTCATCCACATGGCTCAGAATAAAAGGTAGAAAAATAGAAAGTAAGAAAGAGAAAAATAAAATAATATAAAAATGTAAAATGAAAAGTTATTAAAATAAAAACTAAAAAATAATCATTAAAAATTTTTAAAGTAATAAAAAAGGAAGAAGAGAGCAACCAAACCAAAAAACAAATCTACCTATGATAACAAGCACTAAAAACTATTAAGAAAAACCCCAAAAAACAAAAAAATAAACAACGGACAGACAGAATCCTAGGACAAATGGTAAAAACAAAGCTATACGGACAATGTCCCACACAGAAGCATACACATACACACTCATAAAAAGAGGAAAAGGGAATAAATATATATATAGTTGCTCCTTAAGTCCACCACCTCAATTCTGTGTGATTCGTTCAGGTATTCCACAGTTGCAGGGTACATCAAGTTAATTGTGGGGGTTTAATCCACCATTCCTGAGGCTGCTGGGAGAGATTTCCCTTTCTCTTCTCTGTTTGCACAGCTCCTGGGGTTCAGCTTTGGATTTGACCCCACCTTTGCATGTAGGTTGCTGAGGGCGTCTGTTCTTCTCTCTGACAGGGTGGGGTTATAGAAGAAGCTGATTTGGGGGCTGTGGCTCACTCAGGCCGGGGGGAGGGAGGGGCACGGAATGTGGGGCGAGCCTGTGACAGCAGAGTCCAGTGTGACATTGCAACAGCCTGAGTCACACCATGTGTTCCCCTGGGGAAGTTGTCCCTGCATCATGGGACCCTGGCAGTGGCAGGCTGCACAGTCTGCTGGGAGGGGATGTGTGGATAGTGACCTATGCTTGCACACAGGCTTCTTCTTGGTTGCAGCAGACTTAGCGTTTCATGCCTGTCTCTGGGGTCTGCACTGATAGTGGTGGCTCACGCCCGTCTCTGGAGCTCATTTAGGTGGCGCTCTTAATCTCCTCTCGTGGTGCACCGCAAAACAAAGAGGCAAGAAAAAGTCTCTTGCTTCTTTGTCAGTTCCAGACCTTTTCCCGGATTCCCTCCCAGCTAGCTGTGTCGCACTAGCACCCTTCAGGCTGTGTTCAGGCAGCCAACCCCAGTCCTCTCTCTGGGATCCTACCTCCAAAGCCTGAGCCTCAGCACCCAGCATCCACCTGTCCCAGCGGTGAGCAGACAAGTGTCTCAGGCTGGTGAGTGTTGGCCAGCACTGATCCTCTGTGTGAGAATCTCTCTGCTTTGCTCTCTGCACCCCTGTTGCTATGCTGTCCTTTGTGGCTCCGAAACATCTTCCCTCCGCCACCCCTAGTCTCCTCCCACCAAGTAGCTTCCTAGTGTGCTGAAACCTTTCTTCCATCACAGCTCCCTCCCACTGTTGCAGGCCCCATCCCTATTCTTTTGTCTCTTTTTTTGTTTTGCCCTAGCCAGGTACGTGGAGAATATCTTACCTTTTGGGAGGTCTGAGGTCCTCTGCCAGCGTTCAGTAGGTGTTCTGTAGGGTTTGTTCCACATGTAGATGTATTTCTGATGTATTTGTCAGGAGGAAGGTGATCTCTACGTCTTACTCTTCCGCCATCTTGAAGTTCCTCTTCTTTCTTTTTTTTCACTTACTGAAGTATAGTTGACTCACAATATTATATTAGTTTCAGGTATAAAACATAGTGATTTGATATTTTTAGTAATTACACATCAGACAAAGTTATTATAAAATATTGACTATATTCGCTGTGCTACATTACATTCCCTGTTATATAGTTATTTTATAACTGGTAAGTTATACCTTTTAATATACTGCACTTATTTTGTTCCTCCTCTGACTCCTCTCCCCTCTAATAACCAATTGTTGGTTTTTTGTACCTTTATATATCTCTATTTTGTTATATTTGTTAATTTGTTTTATTTTTTAAGTTTCCACATGTAAGTAAAAGCATATAGCATTTGTCTTTCTCTGTCTGACTTATTTCACTAAGTATAATACCCAATAGGTCCATCCATGTTGCTGCAAATGGCAACCACTTATTATTTTTTATGGCTAAGTAATATTCAATATATACATACCACATCTTTATCCATTCATCTATTGCTTCCATATCTTGGCTATTTTAAATAATGCTGCAATGAGCACTGGGGTGCATGCATCTCTTGAATTAAGGTTTTCATTTTCTTTCTCCTTTTTGAATCCATAGATTGCTTTGAGTAGCATGAATATTATAACCATATTAATTCTTCCAATCCATGAACATGAAATAAATTTCTGTTTATTTGTACTACTTTCTATTTCTTTCATCAATTTCTTATAGTTCTCCTAGTATCAGTCCTTCATCTCCTTTGATTTATTTTTTTTTGTGTGTGTGTGTGGTACACGGGCCTCTCATAGTTGTGGCCTCTCCCGTTGCAGAGCACAGGCTCCAGATGCACAGGTTCAGCAACCATGGCCCACGGGCCCAGTTGCTCCATGGCATGTGGGATCTTCCTGGACCAGGGCACGAACCCATGTCCCCTGCATCAGCAGGTGGACTCTCAACCACCGCACCAGCAGGGAAGCCCCACCTCCTTTGTTAAATTTATTTCTAGGTATTTTATTCTTTTTGATGCAACTCTAAATGAGATTGCTTCTTGTTTTCTCTTTCTGATAGATCATTATTACTGTATAGAAATCAACAGATTTCTGTATATTAACTTTTGAATCCTATAGCTTTACTGAATTCATTTATTAGTTATAAGAGTTTGGGGGGAATCTTTAGGGTTTTCTATATATAGTATCATGTATTCTGAAAATAGTGACAGTTTTACTACTTCCTTTCCAATTTGGAGGTCTTTTATTTCTTTTTCTTATCTGATTGCTGTGGCTAGTATTTAAAATATTATATTAAATATAAGTGGTAAAAGTGGGCATCCTTGTTTTGTTCCTGATCTTAGAAGAGAAACACTCAGCTTTTCACCATTATGTGTGGTGCTGGCTGTACATTTGTCATAAATGGCCATTATTACATTGAAATATGTTCCCTGTATACACACTTTGATGAGAGTTTTTATCATGAATTGATGTTGAATTTTGTCAAATGCTTTTTCTCCTTCTACTGAAATGAATTTGGTTTTCAAATATTTTGTTGAGTACTTTTGCATTTGTGTTCATCAGTGATATTCGTCTATAATTTTCTTTTTTTGTAGTGTCTTCATCTGGTTTTGGTATCAGGGTTATGCTGCCTTGAGAATGAGTTTGAAAGTGTTCCTTTTCAATTTTTTGGAATAGTTTGAGAAGTTTAAGTATTAACTCTTCTTTTAATGTTTGGTAGAATTTCCTGGTGAAGCTATCTGGTCCTGGACTTTTGTTTTTTCTGAAGATTTTCTCTGACATTTTCTCCTGGAAGTTTAATAGTTTTAGCTTTCAATTTTTATATAAGAGCCTTAAAAATTAAGTACTGTATATGGTATGAGGTAGTGTAAAACTTTATTTTTTTAAATCTTATATGGATATCTTATAGTCCAAGCACAATTTTTCTGAAAAGGCTATTTTCTTTCCACTGAATTGCCTTAAAACTGTTGTTGTGAAGTCAGTCATGATCCAGCGAGCTATGTCTATCAACACACAAAAGTCACACTGTCATTACTATGTAGTTTATAGTAAGCCTTGAGATCAAATAGTATAGTGTTATTGAGTTGCAATTTTGTATACATATGTTGAGTATAGACCTTCTGGCGAGTTTGACAACTTTAGGGAAATAGCATTCAGTCTTTCATCTTTAAGTATTATGTTAGCTAATGGTTTTCTAAGATACCCTTCATCAAGTTGTAAAGTTCCTTCCTATTCTGAGTAGTCTGACAGTTTTTATCATGAATTAGTATTGGTATTGAATATATATTTTGTATTGCATCTGTTGAGGTGTGGGGTTTTTTTGTTTGTTTTTTTGCGGTAAGCGGGCCTCTCACTGTTGTGGCCTCTCCCATTGCAGAGCATAGGCTCTGGACGCGCAGGCTCAGCGGCCATGGCTCATGGGCCTAGCCGCTCCATGGTATGTGGGATCTTCCCAGACTGGAGCATGAACCCGTGTCCCCTGCATCTGCAGGTGGACTCTTAACCACTGCACCATCAGAGAAGCTCTGGATTTTCTTTTTATTCTGTTGATATGGTGAATTACAATGATTGATTTTCAAATGTTAAGCCAACCTTGCATTCCTTGAACAAACCCAAGTTTCTCATGATGTATCATGAAATAAATTTGCTAATCTTTCAGAGAATTTTTGTGTGTATGCTTATAAGAGATATTAGTATTTTTATCTTAAAAGTTTTTGCTTTTGATATCAGAGTAATAAAGTCCTCATAAAATAAATTTGCAAGAATTTTCTCCTTTCTTATTTTTCAAAGAGATATTTTGTAGAAGTGATATTCCTTCCTTAAATGTTTGGTATAAACCATAAGAAGTCATCTGAACGTGTAGTTTTCTTTGTGGAAATCATTTTCATTACATATTTCTATTTAAAGTATTTCTATCAGATTTTCTGTTTCATATTTCTGTAAGTAATATTTTTCAAGGAATGTGACCCCTTCATCTGTATTGTCAAATTTGTTGACATAAATTTATTATTAATATCTACCTGATATTCCTTTAATACCTGAGGAATATATAGTGATATCCTTTTTTATTGTTGTTCCTGATATGGTAATTTTTGTCTTCTTTTATTTTTTCCTGGAACAGTCTAGCTATAAGTCTAACAACTTTATTTTTATTTTAAAAGAAACACTTTTTAGTGTTATTGATTTTTTTAATTGAAGTATAGTTGATTTACAGTGTGTTAGTTTCTGGTGTACAGAACAATGATTCATATATATATATTCTTTTTCATATTATTTTCTGCTGTGGTTTATTGATTTTTTTAATGATTTTTCTGTTTTGTAATTGAATTCTACTTTTGTTTTTATTATTCCTTTCCTGTACTTTGTGTTTAATTTACTATTTTTCTATTTTATCAAGATAGAAGTTTAAGTCATTTACTTTATATATTTCTTCACATCTCACAAAAGCATTTAAAACTAGATATTCCCTAATAAGTCCTGATTTGTCTGAATTTTAATTGTAATGTGTTGTTTTTAATTTTTATTCAGTTGGAAATATCTTTCAATTTCTCTTGTAATTTCTTTTTTGTTTCTTGAATTTTTAGAAATGTGGTGTTCAATTTCTAAATATTTGAGAATTTTACACATATATTTCTGTTTGAGTTTTACTTTCATGGTGTTATGGTCAGAGAATATTCACTCTATGATTTTCTTTTTTCACTTATTTGAGACTCATTTTAAACCCCAGGGTATGATCTATCTTGATGAATGTTTTAGTTACGAAAAAGAATTCAATTATTCTCTAAAAGAATCTGAACTCTGCTGTTTGAAGGACATTCTATAAATGTCAAGTAGGCCAAT
Source organism: Grampus griseus (assembly GCF_964374135.1). NCBI lineage: Eukaryota > Metazoa > Chordata > Mammalia > Artiodactyla > Delphinidae > Grampus > Grampus griseus. Next base: position 110,967,860 of record NC_139001.1, read on the forward strand.
TTGGTAGATACTGTTATTCAAGTTTTCTTTCTCCTACCATCTTTCTATCTACTTGTACTAATTTCTGAAAATGTGGTGTTAACACATCCTAACATAATGTTCTATGTCTACTTAAAGTTGTAGCAGTTTTTGCTTCATATGTTTCTACATTTTGTCATTTAGTGCCTGCATATTATGAAATGGTTTTGTTTTCTTGATGAATTGACAATTTTATCATAAAATCTTCCTTTTTTCCCCAGTAATATTCTTTGTTTAGAAGTCTACTTTGTTTTTATATTGATATTATAGTTCTTATGATTAGTCTTTGCCTAGTATATCTGTTTGCATTATTTTGTTTAGCCTATACTTTATATTTAACATATATTATTTTATACTGCATATAGTTGATATTGTCTCTGCCATTTAATTGGGATATTTTGACAATTTTCATTCAATATTATCAATACAATCTTGGTATTTGTTTTCTATATCTGCTTTTTGCTCAGTTCTTGATCTTTTTCTTCCTGTTTTATATTGAGTATGCTTTAATTTTCCTTCTTATGTATTTAAATTAGTGACTTATTAACTGAATCACTCTGTTTATTCATTTCTTTTAATGTAGTTGCTCAAGGGTTTATAATATGTATCTTTAATTTACCAAGATCTTCCTTCTAATAATATACTTATTTTATACCCCTTCTTCCAAACTTTGTGTGTTATTGTTAGATATTTTAATTCTACATATAAGTCCCACAAAATGTTGTCATTATTTTTGCTTTAACCCACCAATTATGTTTTTAAAATAAAACTTAGGAAAAAGTTTTATTTTTGTTTTATATATATATATATATATATTTGCGGTAGACGGGCCTCTCACTGTTGTGGCCTCTCCCGTTGCAGAACACAGGCTCTGGACATGCAGGCTCAGCAGCCATGGCTCACGGGCCCAGCTGCTCCACAGTATGTGTGATCTTTCTGGACCGGGGCATGAACCCATGTCCCCTGCATCGGCAGGCGGACTCTCAACCACTGCGCCACCAGGGAAGCCAAAAGTTTTTTTAATATTTATATATTTTATACTTAACATATGTTTGGCTGTGTTTATATACACATTTAGAATTTTCACACTCTTTTCCTTGTTAAGATTAGAATTTCTCTTTAGTATCATTTTTTTTCAGTCTGAAATATCCTTTAATGTACTTAAAGTGCAAGTCTGCTACCTACCAATTCTATCAGTGTTCTGTTTCTTTGAAAAAGTTTTTTGTTTTATCTTCATTTTTAAGCATAATTTTTGTTGTAAATAAAATTCCAGGTCAACATTTTGAAAGCGGTACTATAAATATGTAAGTATATTGTCCCTGGTCTTGCATTTGTTTCTGAAAGAAGGCTTTAGTCATTCTTATTTTGTTCCCATATATGTAATGCCCATTTCTTCTCTGGATGTTTTAAGAATTTCTATTCAGCACTGGTTTTCAGCAATTGTATTTTGAGGTGATTTTGTGTGGTTTCTTTTGTGTTTATCCTACTTGGGTTTTGTTATCTTCTTGGATTTATGGGCTTATAATTTGTATCAAATTTGGAAACTTTTTGGCTTTTATCTATTGAGGGATTTTTTTCTCCCCCCTTCCTTCTGGAACTCTAATTACACATCTGTTGAAACTTGAAACTATCCCCGAGTCACTAAATCTTTACATATTTTTAAGTTTTTTTTCCTTTGTGTGCTTCAGTTGAATAGTTTCTATTTTAATGATTTAACTTTCCTAATCTTTTCTTATGTAGTGTCTAGTCTTGTATTAAGCCCATTTGTTAAACTTTATACTTCATATATTGTAATTTTTTTCATCCCTGGAAGTTTCATTTAATTCCATTTTACATTTTTAATCTCTTTCTCATTATGCTTTATGTTTTACTTTAAACAATCATATTTATAATGGAGGTTTTAAAGTCCTTGTTTTCTAATTCCATCACCTCTGTAATTTGAGTCTGTTAATACACTGATTTTTCTTCTGGTTATAGATGGCATTTTTCTCTTCGTTTTATGTCTAGTAATTGTTTTGTTGGATGCTGAACATTGCGATTGTTATATTGTTGAGCATCTGGATTTTGGGGGTCATTTTTTAAAGTTTATTGATTTTAAGTTTTGGCTGACTATTAATTTACTCAAGGATCAGTTTGTTCTACAACAAACTTGATGTTGAGACTTGTTTTAAGGTTTGTCAGGTCACATATAGAGTAGTTTCTATTACAGGTATAGTTTATTTTTACTGCTAAGATGTGGTTCTTCTGGGGTTTTGACAGACTGCCCTAGGTTTTTTTTACAAGGTAACTCCACTTTATCTCTTTGGAATTTAAAGTCTCCCTATATTGTGTGAGTTCCAGGAACTATTCAGCCTTCATCACCCTGGAAGTTCTTTGCCTGGCCTGATAGCATTTTATCCAAGCCAGGTGTAGTTTAGTATTCAACAACAAACTCAAGGGGACCACTCTCTATTACCTTCCCCTATAATTTTCATCCACTTGTACATTACAATTCCATTTATTTCCACAGTGAGACTCCAGTGTTCTGCTTGGGGTGCCCTCTCTGTGCTATTATCTGGAAAGTATCTCTGGCAGAAAACTGGGGAAACTAGAGGTGTCGCTTCATTTTTTCCTTTATCTTAGTGATCATATTTTTGTGTTGTTTGTTCAGTGATTAAAAGCATTTTTGTATATGTGCTTCCAGTTTACTAATTGGCCAGTAGTGTGGAATGGTGGAAGGAGAAGCCCAAATACATTGCTCTTTACAATACTGCTCTCAAGACAACCCTAAATTCCAGCCCTGAATTTACCTGTATTAGGTATGTCTTTGGAATTATTTAAAATACTTGACTCTCAGTTTCTTCATATATAGACTAAAAACAATAATACAAATGATTATTAATTTATAGACATATAACAGTGTTGTTGATAGGAATATATTAAAATACTTTAGGGCTTCCCTGGTGGCGCAGTGGTTGAGAGTCCGCCTGCCGATGCAGGGGACACGGGTTCGTGCCCCGGTCCGGGAAGATCCCACATGCCACAGAGCAGCTGGGCCCATGAGCCATGGCCACTGAACCTGTGCGTCCGGAGCCTGTGCTCTGCAAGGGGAGAGGCCACAACAGTGAGAGGCCCGCATACCGAAAAAAAAAAAAAACTTTAGAAAAATATGGTTAAGACTGCCTAGCCCAGTACCTGGCATAAACATAGTCTGTCAAAATTATCTGTTTATCTACCACGTAACACTTGCTGTCATCTAGGATTATTACTTAGATGTGATGAATTACATCTATTTCCCTATTTCTGTAGATTGTTAAAGCAAGAGTTGAGAGCTTATTATACAAAGTGTATTTTTTCTGTCATGCACAATGCATATTTCTTCACATTGGCAGGCATCACCCTCCTCCTTCCATTGGTGATATATTTTTAAATCATATTCATGAAGTGGCTTTATGGCCAAACACATTTCTTTCTTTCACCCTCCTTAGGTTACTATTCCAGTCATGGCCATTTGAGAAGTTCTTTTTCAAAGATTTATTCAGCTCAGTTGGATAAATTTGGGGTACCAAACTACAAAGTAACTGTTCCAAATCCTGTCAGTTAAAGAAGAGATTTATTCATTTAGGCCAAAATGTTCTTTTACCACAGAGACTACCTGTGTGAACAATGTGCAGGCAGCCTCACCTTCTTGGTAAGCTCTCCAGACTCCTCAGACCCTTCAAACTGTCACACAGGCACCAGTCCTTCTGGTGTCAGACCATCGAAAGACAGGCTCAGACGCTTTGGAATCCAACACACACCACGCCTGCACATAGAACTTGGAAAGAAATTTTCTTACAAGTGAAGAGGAGCCTTCTACAAAATGGAGAGCAGTACATCAAAGGCCTTGGCCCTCATCACCAGTGGATGTTCTGTCTATGGTGGTGTGGCTGCTCCTTTCAGTCGTGAGCCCAGCAAGAGAGGCTGTTGTGACGAGTTGTTTTTCTGTGCCTGGGCAATGTGTAATGTCTGAGACTGGCTTCCCTCGAAATGTGGTCAGCTCGTAAGCAGGCCAAGAAAAGTATTAGGTGGTGTCAGGGGTAGATGTTGAACCACGAAGACAAAAGGTGAAGAAATCCCTGCTCATTCTATCTCCCTGACAACACTCTCAAGCTCCTTCTAAAGTGATAACTTTTAATGGGCCTGAAAGAAGGATACAAGCCCACCAGGATAGATAACTCAAATCCAGTGTGTTCTCGGGGACAGATTGGAGTTATTTATTGTGTTGGGGACTATATTTGGCAAACCTATTGCACTTCTATGCATTCCAAGTACGGAAGAACAAAGTTACACAGAAGTCTGGTTGTTTGGTACAGATATAGATAAAAATTGCAAGGGACACATTTTAAGTAAGTTGGCAAAAATGTCCTAAATATGGAAACAGAGCTTCTGTTTATGGGGGGGGGGGCGGGGGCACACTTTTTAAGATAAAGAAAGCAGTTACACATTTTGTGTACAGTGGTGGGAGAGAGATGGCACTGAAGCAGACCTGTGCTGACCACAGAGGAATGACCCTGTTTGTACTCCAGAGGTCACAGGGGACATCAGGGAATAAAGTTAACCAGTTGGGCTCAGGTGAGCAGGAGAGCCCACGTTCCTTGTGAAGGTAGAAGCTACCCAAAACTCCAGCTCAGTTCAACAGCCCTGCCATTTTATTTAAGAAAAGCTGGAGCTTCCGTTTTTGATGTGAAATACCCATTTTCTAAATGATGGAACTGCTTTTAAAAAATATGGAAGAATAATATAAATGTGGAAAGTACATATATAATTAGTAAATGTAAAAAGAAACAAACTTAAAATACCAGTGTTACCAGAACCCATTCAAGAAACAGAAAATTGTCAGTTCCACAGAAACTCCACCGTCCGTCCTTCCACTCATGACCCTTTCACACAGTATAGAGTTTCCTGGAAAATACATGTTTTAATTGAAGAAGGAAAAGAGAAAGGAGGATGAGGAGGAAGAGAAGGGGAAGGAGGAGAAAGTGGAGGAAAAGGAGAGAAAGGAAGAGGAAGAGGGAGAAGCAGAGAAGAGATGGAGGTGAGGAGAAGCCATGTTAGGAACACTTAGGAAACTTACTTCCCAGCCTCAGTTGTCAATATCTGATTTGCTTTTCATTCCAACACTCTTCCTGAGTTTCTAATGGAACCTGGGAGTTTGAGGCAAGACCCAGGGCTCTGCATATTCTTTCATTTTCCAGGTCTATTCTGGACCACAGTCTCTTCAGCAGGTGAGCGAGAAAGGGCACTGGGCACATCCAGTATGTTGGGCTCATCTGAGAGAGTAATTTAATTGAGACTACAAATACCAAGCACTTTTCAGAGCAAAATTAATCCCATTTGTAGTCACTGGAAAAGATGATCAAATATGTGTGTGATGAAGTGATTGTGCTCGGATGGACTGTTATTAAGCCAAGATATGTGATGTGATTTGGTGCTGATGCTGGAGTGAAGAGCTGTGTTTGGGTCACTAAATTTAAAGCCTGTTAAAGATTCTCTGTGACTCGCATCTTCTGGTAGTATAAAAAGACTCTTTTTGTGCTTCCCAAATATCTTTGCCTTAAATTATACTTCTGTGACTTCCTTTAGTTTCCATTTAGCTTATGTTTTAGTGCCCAATTTTATTTTTAACAATTCCATGATATTGTTTTAATCATGCCTCTTGTAAGATGCATGGTATTGGATTTTCAGTTTTGCTATAGCAATTTGAGAATCTGTTTTTGATTCAGAGAGTTAGATTCCTTTATGTTTACTATGAAAACTAAAATGTCTGGACTTCTGTCAACTGTTTTATATGTTTTGATGAATTAATAATGGCATTTTTGTCATTATTTCCTTCTGAGATTTCAAGTAGATGTGTCTTGTTTTCAGTATTAGTGATGATTATCATCAGTATTAGTGATGATTACCGTTAAGTTTTCAAATATATTTTTGATTACCATTCTATACTTATCAAAGATAGAAATCAAATGCTATATTTTGAGTCTCCCAAAGTAAGACAGGATATTTAGCAGAGTTTTAGTCCCCGCGATCTCTCTGTACTTTGCAGTCTTCATTAATATAACGTAAGACGTTAGCCTCAAAATGCTACTATTAATTTTTTTTTTCTACATTAGATGTCTGCTTTGCCAAGAATAATGTTCTGCATTGGCATTGCATAGCATAGCAGCGACATTCACCCCGATGATTCAGAATAACCGTTTACTCATTTATCGCTTAATCAGTTGCAGTTGGTCCCCAGATAACTTTTTTCAGGAAGAGACTTGGGTAGTATCATTTGAACTCCTGCATATCTGAAAATGCCTTTCATATGAAAACTAACCAGCCTAGTACAGCCTTTCGCTCCTGGAACCAGCATAAGAACCCGTGCCAGTGTCCCCTTTTTTTCCAGCCTTTGTTGAGCAAGGAAGGTAGTGCCAGCCTCAGTCTTGTTCCCTTTTAAGTTGTCTGTTTCCCTCTTTCTGCCTGAGTGACTAAAGTGTTTTTCCTTTTTTTTTCCTAAACATCTTTAATACAAATATGTTTTCAGATATGTTCAGGGTCTAAAATTAAAATGGTCTTTTCAATTTTCATGCTCAGACTTTTTGTCATTTTGGAAAAAGGATACTGCTCTGGTTACCTTGATTGCTTTTGGGAGAACTCCTGACTGTTGGGTCACATTTATGTCCTTTGCCCTACTTGATTTTCATCTTCCCCCTCATCATTTCTATGCTTTTGTCCCTTAGCTCTTCCTTGTGCAAAAGCTACTCAGGTATGTATTCTACATCATTGAGTTGTCTCAAGTGCTAAGCTTGCTTTATACTCCCTCAAAGGTACATTCTGTGATAACACATATTCATTGCTTTGCAGTCCTAAGGATTCTACCCACCTTCCCTTTCATCTCATCCTGTGGTCCTAAAAAGGTCAACCTGTTTCCCTTAAGAAAATTTTGTTCAGATACTTCTACCCTTTTGAAAAGCTGAACATTTTTCTAAAATGCACTAGTTTATATTTTCCCCATATCCCTTGTTTTGTCACTTTAGGAACTGCACTGTTTTGGTAATTTATCAATTCTTAAATGAGAAGAGATCTATTTGGTTCCACAGCCAAGCTATGTGGCTTGTCCATCCCTCCTCTTGTTTACTTGGATGCTCCCAAATCCCCTCCAACTCTGAAGTCAAGGGCCATGCTTGTGTGCGCTGCTCCTGGCTCAGTCCCGGGTGTCTTGGTAAAGGCCCTTGTGATTGAGAGAATCTTATCCTGGCCTCGTCATGGCCTTGGTTTTCTGGACCAAGAGAGGACATGAAGAGGTATAGGCCCAGCACACAGACACATCAGAGTTTCCAGTTTGTATTTAACTTGATACCCTTCTCCCAGGAAGCTGTGCACCATGGCTGGTCACTTCCTATGTCTTGGTGAATGGGATGAGGTATAACTGGCAATAAGCAGAGTGAATGGAGTGGTGAGGATTGTGCCATCTTTTGTGTGATGGAAAATGCAGCACTTGGTCTGCAAAGGGACATCTGCTCAGTCTGCCATACACACAAGTCCTGCACCTCCGAGCCGAGTGCCAGGAGTAGCCTTTGCCCGGCTGCAGAGAGTGAGCTACTTGTCCCCCAGTGAGGTGACACTTGGCTCAGCTTCATGGGTCTTGAGGGAGAACACACAGGCTGACAATACTTCATGTTCTGTATTGTTGTGAGTCATTGTTTCCTGGATCTCTGTGTTCCTCCAACTTGTGAATATAAAATTAATACCCAACTCGTGATACTGTTGATGCCCTCCACTGATGTGGAATTGGCTTTCCCCATGGCTAAACTTGGAACACACCTCTTTCCAGATAAGGCAGAGGAAAAGCAAGAAGCCCTCTGTACTTTGACCACGCCCCGACTCTGTGGCAGACACCAGGTAAGGTGTCCGACACACTGTCTCCTGAAATTTCTCTTCTCCCAGTCCCTCCATCCAAATTCTCACTCAGCTCTTTTCTGTTCTGTGTCATTCTGTTCAAAGGAACATTAAATCAGGAACATAAGACCTCAGCTTCACTCATTTTTGGTCCCTTGGCAACCTTTCTCCCGGTGAAGTCAAGCACGTCCATGACTTTCACATTGCTTAGAGACTCACAACCCCAAACGTCCATCCCCAGCCCAACGTCTGCCCAAGCATCCAGATCCTGAGGTCTGGACCCTAGTGGACTACGTGCATGTGCCATGGGTGGACGTTGATGTCCTGACCCTTCTGGACATGTGCACCCAAACTTCTCCTGGGCATCCACGTGTCCTATAAACTGTATTTTCTAGAGAGTTTACTTTTCTTCCAAGACCTAACTTGTAAAGTGATGTTAACAATTACATTAAATAATGCAAGAGACAATCTTTTCAAGTCTAATTGAGCACACAGATGATATTTGTTTTTACCACCCACCTAGTTTCACCAGGTAGAAATCCCTGAGGCTTCTCAGACTGCCGCGTTCTCGTTCTCCTTGCCTCCAAGACCATTTGGAATCTAAAGGATCACTGTCTTCCAAGCTCCTCTTCTGGTACTGCTCTCACTTGGCCTCGTCATTTTTCAGGTGGGCTAGGGTAGAAGCCAAGTAACAGTACTCCCAGCCCTGGCATGGTAGGTTCTCTCTGTGGACATCACACCATGTCCTGCCCAGTCTTCAATGTGCTGCTGGTCTCCTGGTCGTTGGGTTAGAGTCTTAGCTCTACTCCTGGATACAGAGCCCAGGAATAGGCCCTCTGTCCTGCTCCCTGCATCCAGGTGACAGTGGTGAAGAGTAGTCTCAGAGCTGAAGGCCACAGAGCATACAACATCAGTGACTAAGAGGCAGGCTGAAGCTCCAGAAAGTAAGAGACCTCCCTCCAGTCTGCTGCTGTAAAGGAGTAAAACTTGAGCAAGTGGAAAGCCTGTTGGTAATTTCCAAGTCAACGTTTAATTTCATTCATACCCATTCACCTTTGAAAATGGAGCACCTAACGCACACGTGAAAAGGCTCTGATTTTGCCTGGCACATTTAAAATGTGAAAATGAACACCTTTATTGACTTTTCTTCACCACAAAATAAGCCATAAAACACAAATAAATCAGCCTTCCAAGCAGAGCCTATTTTCAGTGGGAAAGCAGACTGGCTGACATAGCTCATCCATTATAGGGCCCCGCTGGTCTCCGAGTCATTTCTGAGCTTAAGTAGAACTTATGGTTCGAGCTCTGACTCCACAATAGCCCTTCTTCGACTGTGATTCCACCTTCTGGCTTCATTTAAGCCCTAGGTCAATCAAGAGGAGCAGGCCCTCCTGACAGGGCCGCAGCTCCCGGGGAACTCTCTGGAGGAACAGAGTTGTGTTCTGGACCAGGGCACAAAGAGAAACTTAAGGTGGACATTGTCACACTCCTCACCACACACATCCCTGGGAGCTGTCCTGGCTTGGATCTGATCACTCCTCTCCCTGCAGTTTACTCCTTCCTCCATGCACAGGCCCTCCACTCCTTCTTAATTAAACATTTTTTCATCCTGCATCAGAGGCTTGCATCCATGAAGCAAATATACTATCTGTGGTGTAGAATAAGGGATTACTATAGGAACTAAAGCTTACACAGTGTGGGGCTGGAGGGGTAGTCTGCACAGGCTACTGTATCCGGTATTGACCTGAGGCTGCCCACCTATAGGTCAGCCCAACAGGGCAGTGGTAGAAAAACAAGAAACTGGGTGTAGACAAGGTCAAGGTCAAGAGAAACTGGGACTGGAAGGGCACACTGGAATGCAGGTCTGCCTCTACAACTCCCACCAATGCTGTGGGCGACCTGCGAGGGAACCCGGCTCCCTTTGCCATAGAGTTGGCCATGCACCTGGCCCAGACTTTGGAGAAGCTGAAGGAAGAGACCCAGTGGAGACCAGTGACATTGCATGGGTCCAAATGCTGATCCCTGCCAGCCAGGTATGCCAGCAGACTGGTAACAGCATGTGTGAGCTGCACACATTGTCCCCAGCTTCAGAGCATAAGGATATGCCTACAGAATGTCCCTTGAGGGCAACACTAACTGGGAGTCATACAGGGAGTGGAATCTGAGGGCTGTGGTTCCAGCTTAGCTACTGTCAGCACAGCCACAGTCACCACACGAGACACAGGCTCTCAGGTTCTCCTCATCCAGGTGCCTGACTTTACTGCTGGAATGTGCAATGATAATCTTTAGAGTGGTAGGAATTGATGAAAAGTAGTCCTTGGCCAATTCCCTATCATCTGCAGCATGAAATCCTCCTGTGACTAACTATGTTCCCTCTCCTGGGTGATATACTTAGGATGCACTAACCCCGCCATTGTCCTGATGCCTATAGTCCACACGATCAGGATATCCAGAAGTGCTGCAGGCCTAGACATGCACGTTGTGTCAGCCAGGGCCCGACAGTAAAGGAGAAGCCACTCTGAGTTTTAAACTCCTCCTGCAACCTGGGAGGCAAGGCAGCCCAGAGATTTATGGTGCAAGAAATTGCCCCCACCTGTAGCCTGAAGGGACTAAGGAAGGAGGTGTGTTGCTGGAGCCCAGCGGCCAGGGGTCCCTTTGAGAGCCAAAGCCACTTCTGCGATCATCTTAGCACCCACACAAGGTGGATAGTGTCTTCTTCTCTGTCCCTCTGTTCCCCCTCCAGGGCTCCCACAGGGGCTGCCCATCCCCATTACAGATGGATCAGGGAAAAGGCAAACAGAGATCTGCCTGCAAACAGGCCAGCTCCACCCCCCACCCCCCTACCCCACATTGCCCTCTCTGCCCAATGCAGCTCTAGGCGGGTCCAGCAGGAGATGCCGTGGCCCCTGCTCTCAAGAAGCTTAAAGGCGTGAGAAACAGTTTTTGCAGAGAAGAGGTCACAGAGAAGAGAGCATGGAGAGGTGCCTGTAGCAGCCTGGAGGAAGGCAGGGGTGGGGCTATCCCTGAGCCCAGACCTTGATATCAGTCTGAGAGAAACCTCAAGTCATCCCCCAATATCAGGAAAGGAGACCTATGAATGCACCATAGATATTCACTCATGCAACTAATATTTTATTGGGCACCTAGTATGTGCCAAGCATCATGTTCTTTATAATCATCTCTCCTAGGCATACTTGGCTGTCCCTCACTGTGTCACAGGCCCCCATGACCATCCTCAGGCCTAGTAATTCGCTAGGACTCATAGAACTGAGAAAGCCACTATATTCATGATTTTGTTTTGTTTTGTTTTGGTTTGTTTTTTTTTTTTTTTACAGGGAAAGGACACCGATTAAAATCCACAAAGGGAAAGATGCATGAATCAACATCCCGGAGAAGCCAGACACAAGCTTCTAGGCTCTCTCTCTCAGTGCAGTTGCACAGCAACACACTTAATTCTCCCAGCAATGATACGTGACCACAAGACAAAGTGTTCCTACTAGGGAAGCTCACCCCAGCCTTGGTATTGGACTTTTTAATTGAGCGTAAATCACAGAGGCAGGCAGTGCTCACAGGGCTGACGTTGGCTACTCAGTCTCCAGCCCCAGGAGAGATAAAACTGATACAACATGGCCCAGGGCTTGAGGCATCAAAAAACAGGTATGCTATCTCTCACCAGGTAGCACATTCCAAGGGCTTAGAGGTTACCTCTGAGGAGGTGGATAAGGGCCAATCCTGAACAAACTTTACCTCTTGCAGGGTTTGAGCAAACCACGCCTGCTGAGCTAAGCCTTTACTGCATACTCAGGTATTCCCATTTTGATCCAATTTTCACCTGATCTCTGGTCTTTGCTGCATCTCTCTGTGCTGCTTCCCCCCTGACCTCCTGGACTTGGGGTTTGCACTTAGGATACCTCATCAGAATCAATGAATTATGTATGATTCTTGAGGTCCAGTGTGTGATAACTTCCTATTCAGAGACATTGCCTTGATTAGGATTGGGATCCATTTATTTATTCATTCAGTCACCACTGACAGAACACATCGGATGTACCAAGAGTTGTAGGCACATTTGTTACCATAGTGAGTGTAGTAAACCCCAATCCCACCCTAGCAGAGAGTATGGTCTTGTAGAGCAGGGCAAATGAATAAGAAAATATAATATTGATAGTTTACTGGATTGAATACTGTCCCCCTAATACTCATGTCTACCCAGAGACTCAAAATGTGATTTTATTTGGAAATAGAGTCTTTGCAGATGTAATCAAGTTGAGTTGCGGTCTTACTGGATTGGAGTGGGCCCTAATCTAATGACTGGTGTTCTTATAAGGAAAAGGAACTGTGGACACAGAGACATACACAGAGAGAAGACAATATGAAGACTCACAGGGGGAGAACTCCCTGTGATCATGAAGGCAGATAGCAGACTGATGTGTCCACAAGTCAAGGAATGCCAAGGATTGCCTCTACCCACAAGAAGCTGGGAGGGATGAGGGAGCTTTCTGTCCTCCCCAGAACCCTCAGGAAGAGTGTGATCCCATCCACACCTCAATTTTGGACTTCCAGCCTCGAAAACTGTGAGAATAAATTTCTGTTAAGTTACCAAGTGTGTGGTAGTTTGCTATGGCAGCCCTGGAGAATGAATACAGATAGCACGGGATTAAAAGAAAGACAGGGCATTGAGACTCCAGAGGAGGAATGCATGAAATCCAGCTCAGTAGGCCAGAAATAAACTCCAGAGGGAGTGACAGCTTCCAGAAAGAAGGTTTCTACTGTGGAGGTGGCCAGGAAAAGCATACAGGGAGAGAATTCCAGACATAGGGAAGAATGTATGTAAAGGCATGAAGGTAAAAGAGAGCATGACCCACTGGAGGGTCTGAAAGAAAAGAAGGAGAACTGGACCATGGAGTGTGAGACACTGTTGGGAAGATTGGAGCCTTATGTGGGGAAGAGCTGAGTGTGTGCACAATCCCGTGTAAGTTGTATAGATGTGATGCACCTGCATGTCTAGTCCCCTGTTGGGCCTCAGAAATCAGGGATAAATCTTCTGACAGATTTGGTATCATCTCTGGTTCATGTTTTACCTCCAGGTCAGGGGATAACATGACCAGTAAGGAAGGGGTTGGGAAGTCAGCCTATTCTATAAGAACATGTTGACTTTGGTACCTGTTTACAATATTGGTGTCTTGCTTGAAATCGAATGCCATCATGGCCATTATTGATTTCCTTTCCAGCACACAGCATTGTAGATTTTCTGGGCTGGCGTTAAAACCCTGCAATGTCACTGCACATGACTCAACACCATCACTTCCGATTAGAACTGTTGGTAACAGGCGGAAGAGCTTCACTTTTTCCATGTGAACAGTATCAAACTGTTTCAATACAGGAAACCTGTCAGTGTTGCCCGTGAATACAGTCCTCACTCTTCATTTCTCTTTGTATGTTGTCAATTTAGGCTCGGGGCTGGGCTTATGATTTACTAATCCTATCATGATACTGCTTTTGAACTATGTTTTAAGTTGAACATATCATGACTGTGATGATACCATTCACCATTTAAGACTCTTAATTAAACAAACAAACTAGAAAACACTTGAGTTATCACTGTCATTCAGCCAGCTGGGAAATCATGAGAATGAAGCCGAATGAGAACGTATAGACCCAGTTTGCTTCCATTTCTCTGCTGACTAGTGCGATTGAAGTTGATAGTGATGTGTTCTAGAGGAAACACAGGAAACTAGACATGTGCCAGGATGCAGCCACCCAGCAACAGGGCGCTCACGGGAATGTCGGTGTGGTGGATGCCTCCAGAAAAGCCCTGTAGTAAAGTTCAAAGAGCACACTCAAGGGTAGAGAGGTTTGGGGTTGAATCCTGACCCAATGACTTTTTTATGGGAGGAACCCATGGAAAAGAAACAATAATATCTCCCTCAGAGGAGAGGGTGGGGGAAATTTGTATATATTATGTAAATGTACATATATACATTACATATATAAATAATATGTGTAATACGTGTACATGTATTCACACACATGAATAATATGCATATAAGTCACACACATATAAATATATGTATACATATATTTGTACACAAATGAGTATTTGTGTACATATACATAAATGTATGTGTACATATATAAATGTACATGTATATGTAAAGTTCTTCAAGTTTACACACACACACACATACACACACACACAGTTTGGAAGAATTCCTGGCATTCAAACCCACTTTTGTCTTCACATTTTGTTTTCTTTTCACTACATGGTCTTGCCTCACTCTTTAAAGTATTTATGTAGCCACCTATTAAGTGGAGATCATTGGCAGAGAAACCAAAGATTGTTTAAGAGTGAGTCCAAGTGGGCAATAAAGACTGGGGAGACTTTGCTGCCAGGCAGACTAGAGAGAGGTTCTCAGCTCTGCTTCTCACCACCATGGGACAGAGACAAGTCACTTTGCCTCTTTTTAAGCTCAATGTCCTAAAACTTGAAGGTCCATGTCCGTGGAGGCAATTGAAGATAGTGTGTCTACATTACAATATGGCACAGAGTAGCTGCTCTACAAATAAGGGCACCCTTGGAATTGTACCATGGAGGGAACCACCTGCACAACCTCCACCACCATCCCACACAGAGGTTTGTGTCTGGGTGGGGGGCACAGGCTGCCCGTTCAGTCAACCATATATGTGATCATACATGTGTTCATTCTGCAAACATTTTACTAAATACCTCTGCCTGGCTCTGTGAGAGGTAGTGGAACACCAAGAAGATTGTCACATGACTCCATACTCAAGAACCTCAGATTTCGTAAAGAAGAAAGATAAAAGAAAATAAATATTATTAATACATGTGCTAAGTTTGTAAGATAGCAATACAGATACGTACTGGGTATTTATTAACTCCTATTTTATTTCAAAGCCTACTTTTAAAGAGACGTGCCTAGAAAATCATAGGGCTTGCATTTTTAATAAAGTACTATCTGTTTTGCTACAGAATTGTTTTTGTAAAGAAAATTAGCTCCTACATGATTAGTAAATAAGAGACTCTCATTATAAACTCGAGGTGCTTCAGTTTGTATGTGATTGTCCTGAGTACTTTATTGTTTTGTGTCACCTAGTCATAGCAATTGAGCATTACAGACACTAAAAAATGTGGACACAGCAAACTGTGCGGGATACAAGCTCTACGGAGCATCTGTTCCCTGAAGTCCTCCTTCTAGCAGAGTTTGGCCATTGTTAGATGGGCTTATAGTGCTCTAAGAAACCAGCACAAATCAATGAGCCAGAGACATCCATCTCTAGATCGTTGCATGTTGTGCAAAACCAACAGCAGCTGCTTTGCACCTGAATCTCCTGATAATGAAATTATCTCTTTGCCTCTGCTCCATAACTCCACACCCTTAGCTGTTCCTTACACCTGTTTCCATCAGACTACCTTCACATGTTCTTTTTCAGTAAAATTTTATCAATTATAGGTCTTCTTTTTTATTTCAATTCTATAATATTTTATTGCTTATGTATTCAACTCACAGTACACATTTTCTTTCTTTTACTAGCTCCATCAAATTATCTTTTTTAAACATCTTTATTGGAGTACAATTGTTTTAAAATAGTGTGTTAGTTTCTGCTTTATAACAAAGTGAATCGGTTATACATATACATATGTTCCCATATCTCTTCCCTCTTGCATCCCCCTCCCTCACACTCTCCCTATCCCACCACTCTAGGTGGTCACAAACCACCGAGCTGATCTCCCTGTGCTACGCGGCTGCTTCTCACTAGCTATCTATTTTACGTTTGGTAGTGTATATATGTCCATGTCACTATCTCACTCACAGCTTACCCTTCCCCCTCCCCATATCCTCAAGTCCATGCTCTAGTAGGTCTGTGTCTTTATTCATGTTTTGCCCCAGTCTCTTCATGACCTTTTCTTTTTTCTTAGATTCCATATATATGTGTTAGCATATGGCATTTGTTTTTCTCTTTCTGACTTACTTCACTCTGTATGACAGACTCTAGGTTCATCCACCTCACTACAAATAACTCAATTTCATTTCTTTTTATGACTGAGTAATATTCCATTGTATATATGTGCCACATCTTCTTCATCCATTCATCTGTTGATGGACACTTAGGTTGCTTCCATGTCCTGGCTATTGTAAATAGAGCTGCAATGAACATTTTGGTACATGACTCTTTTTGAATTATGGTTTTCTCAGGGTATATGCCCAGTAGTGGGATTGCTGGGTCGTATGGTAGTTCTATTTTTAGTCTTTTAAGGAACCTCCATACTGTTCTCCATAGTGGTTGTATCAATTTACATTCCCAACAACAGTGCAAGAGTGTTCTCTTTTCTCCACACCCTCTCCAGCATATATTGTTTGTAGATTTTTTGATGATGGCCATTCTGACCGGTGTGAGATGATATCTCATTGTAGTTTTGATTTGCATTTCTCTAATGATTAATGATGTTGAGCATTCTTTCATGTGTTTGTTGGCAATCTGTATATCTTTTTGGAGAAATGTCTGTTTAGGTCTTCTGCCCGTTTTTGGATTGGGTTGTTTGTTTTTACGATATTGAGCTGCATGAGCTGCTTTGAAATTTTGGAGATTAATCATTTGTCAGTTGCTTCATTTGCAAATATTTTCTCCCATTCTGAGGGTTTTCTTTTCATCTTGCTTGTGGTTTCCTTTGCTGTGCAAAAGCTTTTAAGATTCATTAGGTCCCATTTCTTTATTTTTGTTTTTATTTCCATTTCTCTAGGAGGTGGGTCAAAAAGGATCTTGCTGTGATTTATGTTATAGAGTGTTCTGCCTATGTTTTCATCTTTTGATAGTGTCTGGCCTTACATTTAGGTCTTTAATCCATTTTGAGCTTATTTTTGCGTATGGTGTTAGGGAGTGTTCTAATTTCATACTTTTCTTTTTTTACGGTACATGGGCCTCTCACTGTTGTGGCCTCTCCCGTTGCAGGGCACAGGCTCCGGACGCACAGGCTCAGTGGCCATGGCTCATGGGACTAGCCACTCCGTGACATGTGGGTTCTTCCCGGACAGGGGCACGAACCTGTGTCCCCTGCATCGGCAGGTGGACTCTCAAACACTGCGCCACCAGGGAAGCCCTAATTTCATACTTTTACACATAGCTGTCCAGTTTTCCCAGCACCACTTACTGAATAGGCTGTCTTTTCTCCACTGTATATTCTTGCCTCCTGTATCAAAGATAAGGTGACTATGTGTGTGTGTGTTTATCTCTGGGCTTTCTATGCTGTTCCATTGATCTGTATTTCTGTTATTGTGCCAGTACCACACTGTCTTGATTAATGTAGCATTGTACTGTAGTCTGAAGTCAGGGAGTCTGATTCCTCCAGCTTCATTTTTCGTTCTCAAGATTGCTTTGGCTATTCGGGGTCTTTTGTGTTTCCATACAAATTGTGAAATTTTTTGTTCTACTTCTGTGAAAAATGCCAGGAGTAGTTGGATAGGGATTGCATTGAATCTGTAGATTGCTTTGGGTAGTAGAGTTATTTTCACAATGTTGATTCTTCCAATCCAAGAATCTCTCCATCTATTTGTATATCTCTCCATCTATTTGTATCATTTTAATTTCTTTCATCAGTGTCTTATAATTATCTGCATACAGGTCTTTTGTCTCCATATGTAGGTTTATTCACAGATATTTTATTCTTTTTGTTGCAATGGTAAATGGGAAAGTTTTCTTAATTCCACTTTCAGATTTTTCATCATTAGTGTATAGGAATGCCAGAGATTTCTGATCATTAATTTTGTATCCTGCTACTTTACCAAATTCATTGATTAGCTGTAGTATTTTTCTGGTACCATCTTTAGGATTCTCTATGTATAGTATCATGTCACCTTAAACAGTGACAGCTTTACTTCTTTTCCAATTTGTGTCCCTTCTATTTCTTTTTCTTCTCTGACTGCTGTGGCTAAAACTTCCAAAACTATGTTGAATAATAGTGGTGAAAGTGGGCAACCCTGTCTTGTTCCTGATCTTAGTGGCAATGTTTTCAGTTTTTCACCATTGAGGACAATGTTGGCTGTGTCATATATGGCCTTTATATGTTGAGGGAAGTTCCTTCTATGCCTATTTTCTGCAGGGTTTTTATCATAAATGGGTGCTGAATTTTTTCGAAAGCTTTCACTGCATCTAATGAGATGATCATATGGTTTTTCTCCTTCAATTTGGTGTATCACGTTGGTTGATTTGCGTATATTGAAGAATCCTTGCATTCCTGGAATAAACCCCACTTGATCATTGTGTATGATCCTATTAATGTACTGTTGGATTCTGTTTGCTAGCATTTTGTTGAGGATTTTTGCATCTATGTTCATCAGTGATATTGGCCTGTAGTTTTCTTTCTTTGTGACATCTTTGTCTGGTTTTGGTATCAGAGTGATGGTGCCCTTGTAGAATGAGTTTGGGGGTGTTCCTCCCTCTGCTACATTTTGGAAGAATTTGAGAAGGATAGGTGTTAGCTCTTTTCTAAATGTTTCATAGAATTTGCCTATGAAGCCATCTGGTCCTGGGCTTTTGTTTGTTGGAAGATTTTTAATCACACTTTCAATTTCAGTGCTTGTGATTGGTCTGTTCATATTTTCTATTTCTTCTTGGTTCAGTCTCAGCAAGTTGTGCATTTCTAAGAATTTTTCCATTTCTTCCAGAGTGTCCATTTTATTGGCATAGAGTTGTTTGTAGTAATCTCTCATGATCCTTTGTATTTCTGTAGTGTCAGTTGTTACTTCTCCTTTTTCATTTCTAATTCTATTGATTTGAGTCTTCTCCCTTTTTTTCTTGATGAGTCTGGTTAGTGGTTTATCTTTTTTTTTTTATCTTCTGAAAGAACCAGCTTTTAGTTTTATTGATGTTTGCTATCATTCCCTTCATTTCTTTTTCATTTATTTCTGATCTGATCTTTATGATTTATTTCCTTCTGCTAACTTTGTCTTTTTTGTGTGTTCCTTTCTCTAATTTCTTTAGGTGCAAGGTTAGGTTGTTTATTTGAGGTGATTCCTGTTCCTTACGGTAGGATTTTATTGCTATAAACTTCCCTCTTAGAACTGATTTTGCTACATCCCATAGGTTTTGGGTCGTCGTGTCTCCATTGTCATTTGTTTCTAGGTACTTTTTTATTTCCTCTTTAATTTCTTCAGTGATCACTTGGTTCTTAAGTAGTGTTTTGCTTAGCCTCTATGTGTTTGTATTTTTTACAGATCTTTCCATGTAATTGATATCTAGTCTCATAGCATTGTTTTTGGAAAAGATACTTGATACTATTTCAATTTTCTTAAATTTACCAAGGCTTGATTTGTGACCCAAGATATGATCTATCCTGGAGAATGTTCCATAAGCACTTGAGAACAATGTGTATTCTGTTGTTTTTGGATGGAATGTCCTATAAATATCAATTAATTCCATCTTTTTTGATGTATCATTTACAGCTTGTGTTTCGTTATTTATTTTCATTTTGGGTGACCTGTCCATTGGTGAAAGTGGGGTGTTAAAGTCCCCTACTATGATTGTGTTACTGTCAATTTCCCCTTTTATGGCTGTTAGTATTTGCCTTATGTATTGAGGTGTTCCTATGCTGGGTGCATAAATATTTTCAATTGTTATATCTTCTTCTTAGATTGATCCCTTGATCATTATGTAGTGTCCTCATTTGTCTCTTCTAATAGTCTTTATTTTAAAGTCTATTTTGTCTGATATGAGAATTGCTACTCCAGTTTTCTTTTGACATCCATTTGCATGGAATATCTTTTTCCATCCCCTCACTTTCCATCTGTATGGGTCCCTAAGTCTGAAGTGGGTCTGTTGTAGACAGCATATATATGGGTCTTGTATTTGTATACATTCAGCCAGTCTGTGTCTTTTGGTGGGAGCATTTAATCCACTTACATTTAAGGTAATTATCAATATGTATTTTCCTATTCTCATTTGCTTTATTGTTTAGGGTTTTTATTGTAGGTCTTTTCCTTCTCTTGTGATTTTTGCCTAGAGAAGATCCTTTAGCATTTGTTGTGAAGCTGGTTTGGTGGTGCTGAACTCTTTCAGCTTTTGCTTGGCTGTAAAGGTTTTAATTTCTTCATAAAATCTGAATGAGATCCTTGCTGGGTAGAGTAATCTTGGTTGTAGGTTTTTCTCCTTCATCACTTTAAATATGTCCCACCAGTCCCTTCTGGTTTGCAGAGTTTCTGCTGAAAGATCAGCTGTTAACCTTATGGGGATTCCCTTGTGTGTTATTTGTTGTTTTTCCCTTGCTCCTTTTAATATGTTTTCTTTGTATTTAATTTTTGATAGTTTGATTAATATGTTTCTTGGCCTGTTTCTCCTTGGATTTTTCTTGTATGGGACTGTCTGTGCTTCCTGGACTTAACTATTTCCTTTCCCATATTAGGGAAGTTTTCAACTATAATCTCTTCAAATATTTTCTCAGTCCCTTTCTTTTTCTCCTCTTCTTCTGGGACCCCTATAATTCAAATGTTGGTGCATTTAATGTTATCCCAGAGGTCTCTGAGACTGTCCTCAGTTCTTTTCATTCTTTTTTTTTTTTTCTGCTCTGCAGTAATTATTTCCACTATTTTATCTTCCAGGTCACTTATCCGTTCTTCTTCCTCAGTTATTCTGCTATTGATCCCTTCTAGTTAATTTTAAATTTCATTTATTGTGTTGTTCATCATTGTTTGTTTGCTCTTTAGTTCTTCTAGGTCCTTGTTAAATGTTTCTTGTATTTTCTCTATTCTATTTCCAAGATTTTGGATGATCTTTACTATCATTATTCTGAATTCTTTTTCAGGTAGACTGCCTAATTCCTCTTCATTTGTTAGGTCTGGTGGGTTTTTACCTTGCTCCTTCATCTGCTGTGTGTTTTTCTGTCTTCTCATGTTGCTTAAATTACTGTGTTTATGGTCTCATTTTCGCAGGCTGCAGGATCATAGTTTCCGTTGTTTTTGGTGTCTGTCCCCAGTGGCTAAGGTTGGTACAGTAGGTTGTGTAGGCTTCCTGGTGGAGGGGACTAGTGCCTGTGTTCTGGTGGATGAGGCTGGATCTTGTCTTTCTGGTGCACAGGTCCATGTCTGGTGGTGTGTTTTGGGGTGTCTGTGGCCTTATTATGATTTTAAGCAGCCTCTCTTCTAATGGATGGAGCTGTGTTCTTTTCTTGATAGTTGTTTGTCATAGGGTGTCCAGCACTGTAGCTTGCTTGTTGTTGAGTGAAGCTGGGTCTTTGCATTGAGATGGAGATCTCTGGGAGATTTTTGCTGTTTGATATTATGTGGTGCAGGGAGGTGGCCTGTGAACCAGTGTCCTGAAGATGGCTCTCCCACCTCAGAGGCACAGCACTGACTCCTGGCTGAAGTACCAAGAGCATTTCATCCACACAGCTCAGAATAAAAAGGAGAAACAATAGAAAGAAAGAAAGAAAGAGGATAAAATAAAATAAAGTTATTAAAATAAAAAATAATTAAGAAAAAAATTTAAAAATTAAAAAAAACAAAGAAAGCAAAATGGACGGACAGAACCCTAGGGCAAGTTGTGAAAGCAAAGTTATACAGACAAAATCACACACAGAAGCATACACATACACACTCACAAAAAGAGAAATAGGGCAAAAATAATATATCTTTGCTCCCAAAGTCCACCTCCTCAATTTGGGATGATTCATTTTCTATTCAGGTATTCCACAGATGCAAGGCACATCAGATTGATTGTGGAGCTTTAATCTGCTGCTTCTGAGGCTGCTGGGAGAAATTTCCCTTTCTCTTCTTTGTTCGCACAGCTCCAGGGGTTCAACTTTGGAGTTGGACCCGCCTCTGGGAGTAGGTCGCCTGAGGGCGTCTGTTCTTCGCTCAGATAGGACAGGGTTAAAGGAGCAGCTGATTCGGGGGCTCTGGCTCATTCAGGCCGGGAGGAGGGAGGGGTATGGATGCAGGGCGAGCCTGCAGCAGCAGAGGCCGCTGTGACGTTGCACCCACCTGAGGCTCGCCATTCATTCTCCCGGGAAAGTTGTCCCTGGATCATTGTCCCCTGGCAGTGGCGGGCTGCACAGGCTCTCAGGAGGGGATGTGTGGATAGTGACCTGTGCTTGCACACAGGCTTCTTGGTGGCTGCAGTAGCAGCCTTAGCATCTCATGACCATCTCTGGTGTTCGTGCTTTTAGCCGCGGCTTGTGCCCGTTTCTGGAGCTCCTTTAAGCAGCGCTCTTAATCCCTTGTCCTCACACACCAGGAAACAAAGAGGGAAGAATATGTCTGTTACCTCTTCGGCAGGTCCAGACTTTTCCAGGACTCCCTCCCGGTTAGCCGTGGTGCACTAGCCCCTTCAGGTTGTGTTCACGCTGCCAACCCCTGTCCTTCAATTTAACTGAAGCCTGAGCCTCAGCTCCCAGCCCCTGTCCACCACAGTGGGTGAGCAGACCAGCCTCTCGGGCTGGTGAGTGCTGGTTGGCACCAATCCTCTGTTCAGGAATCTCTCTGCTTTGCCCTCCACACCCCTGTTGCTGTGCTCTCCTCTGTGGCTCCAAAGCTTCTCCACCTCTGCCACCTGCAGTCTCCACCTGCGAAGGGACTTCCTAGCGTGTGGAAACCTTTCCTCCTTCACAGCTCTCTCCCACTGGTGCAGGTCCCATCCTTATTCTTTTGTCTGTGTTTATTCTTTTTTCTTTTGCCCTACTCAGGTACGTGGGGAGTTTCTTGCCTTTTGGGAAGTCTGAGGTCTTCTGCCTGCGTTCAGTAGGTGTTCTGTAGGAGTTGTTCCACATGTAGATGTATTTCTGATGTATATGTGGGGAGGAAGGTGATCTCCACATCTTACTCTTCCGCCATCTTGAAGCTCCTCCAATTATAGCTCTTCTATTAATTTTTAAGCTAATTCTTTTAAATGAGATTAGTATGTTAATCAGAATTATTGTTAATTTTTGTAGGTTGTGGTTTAAAAGATACGTTTTTAGTGGTCTGGCCCAATACATTCTCCCGTTACAGGGGTGATTTTGCAGAATGCAAGGTTTTTAAGGATCACATAGTGTGATATAGAAAACTCTTACAGTTTTCCACCATTCTTCATAACATGGTGCAATGTGGTGTTAGAAGCAGTAATGTTCACATCAGGAAGCCAATGTTTAAGTCCTGTGTTCCTTACTATCTTTGTGCTTACTTATTGTTGTAGGAAATTCTCCTGACTAGATGCCACGCTCCCAGCTGCAAACCTTCCCCACTATCTTCCTCTTCACTCCCATCTTGCCTGGATCTTCTGAGTTCTTTATGACCTCAGAATGGGCATTACGAGTGTTTCTCCTTTGTTTTGTTCTATGCTTCCTCAGAAATGCCATTTCTCAACCCAGGAAACAATGATGTCACAGACATCTTCCAGTCCAAGCCTCTGGGATTCAAGACCCTAGCTAAAGGGCTGGTTGTTTCCTTCCTCACACTTTATTTCCATGGAATTTGACAATCTTATAGCACAATTACAGTTTTTCTTTTTTCTTTCTTTTTTTAAATTGCAACTAGAGCTTAGCAATCTTTTCTGTTAGTTCTGGATATTCATCTGGAATGTGAAACTGAAATGATGGAGATACAACTCCTTAGAATATCATTTCAGAAATCTCTCTCTAGAATTGCTGTGAGTTTTACACCACAACTGACCCATCAAATACAATAAAATTCCAGATTAAACTTTTTGTAAAGATCAGATTTTAGAGCTTTTAATGAGCTAACAAGAAAAAAAAGGGGAAACCATTACAAGATAAAAGTTAAAAGAAAAGAAAAAGAGAAATCAGAAAGGTGAGATGTGCAATGAATCAGGCTTTTACTCTGAGAAAACGGACCAAACATTAGTAAATTGAGGATTTATTTTCACTGCCATGTAGGCCTCATGATTTAGGACACAAATCTTAGGGGATTCCCAGGTAGGGACACCCAATAATAGATCCCTACATTTCTGGGATCCCAACGGGCTACAAACACAATGTAAGTGTGAACTAGATAAAACCTCCTCCAACGTACATCAAAAGCTAGGAGGAAAATTCTCTGCCTAGGATATTTGTGATAGGTGAGGGTTTTTTAAATTACCAAACAATCCATAATTACAGTGAGACCTTTATGCCACTTTGCAGCCCAAATTCATAGTACATAATGAGCTATCACCTCATGCCTATTAGAGTGGCTGTCATCAAAAAGACAAGTGTTGGTGAGGATCTGGAGAAAAGGGAACCCTGTACACTGTTGGTGACAATGTAAATTGGTGTAGCTACTGTGGAAAACAGTATAGAGGGTCCACAAAAAATTAAAAATAGAACTACCATATGATTGAGCAATCCCAATTCTGGGTGTTTATTCAAAAGAATTGAAATCATTACCTTGAAAGACATCTGCACCCCCATGTTCATTTTAATATTATTTACAATAACCAAGACATGGAAAGAACATCCATCAATGAATGAATGGATAAAGAAAATGTGACACACACACATGCACACACACTCAGGGATATTGTTCAGCCACAAAAAGATGAAAATCTTGTCACTTGTGACAACATGAATGAACCTTGAGGGCATTATGCTAAGTGAAATGTCAGAGCAAGACAAATACTGTATGAAAGTGGTTGCCTGAGGCGGGGGTGGGGGTGGGAGATGGACAATGTGTGAAGGTCAAAAGTTCAAACTTCCAGTTATAAGATAAATAAAACTGGAAGTTTTAACTTTTGACCACCTTTGTATATTCTGGGGATGTATTGTACAGCATGGTGACTTTAGCTGACAATACCATGTTGTACATCTGGAAGCTGTTGAGAGTAGATCTTAGAAGTTCTCATCACAAGAAAAAAATTGTAACTGTGAGGTGATGCATGTTATCTAAACTTACCATGCTAATTATTTTGCAATATATACGTATATCAAATCATTATGCTGTATACCTGAAATTTATATGATGTTATGTCAGTTATATCTCAATCAAACTGGAAAATTAAAAAGGAGTAATTTAAATCATTTTAAAAATGTTTTTTATATACATTTAAAAGATCATTCAGAAAGTAGGATATACTAGGCATTTCTGAATTTTGTACACATCCCAAAAAAAGACTATATAATATTTTTTAAAAATCATGAGGCATTTATAGTAATTGATCACTTACTTATAAAGCAAGCTTTAAACATATTTATAAGATTGATAACTTATTGTGTAGATTGATTGTATTAATAGGCTAATAGTTCACCCCTCCCTGTATCTTTTGCCATTCCTCTTAGTAAAGAGGAGAACTGCAGTTCACTCCCACTTTAATGTGGGCTGATACTGTGCCTTATTTTGGTATATTTACACATTCTTTCTTGCCAACTGCCATCACCATGAGAACATGCTTGAATATGAAATATATGTGGGCTAGAGAGGAATCAGCCTAGTGATCCAAGTGAAGATCATTCTAAATAAAAAGACAACCAACTAACCTCCAGAAATGTGAGAAAGTTGAGTCAAGACCAACAAAACTTCTCAGCTAACCTGCAGACCCATAAGCTCAGTAAAAGCTTATTATTATAAACCACTTAGTTTGGGAGAAGTTTATTACACAGCATCATTCTGTCATAGATGACCCCCCCATGTATACTAAGTATACTCTCAGATCAAAATGAATATGTCAGAAGTGCCTAATAAAAGTAGCTTTAAAATCTCATACATTTGGAAATTAAGAAACATACTTTTAAAGAAATTGCAAGTCAACTAAAATAATAATGAAAATTTAAAAATTTAGACATAACATAAAATATTATGTTTCAAATCTTGTGAGAAATAAAGACTTTTAACATTAAATGTTATAGTATAAGAAAAGGTTACAATAAAATAACTTTCTAATTTAAAACTTAGAAAAATAACCAAAAAAAGATACAAAGGAGATAGGAGGAAGAGAATGTAAATATTAGAGCATAAAGTATTTATATAAAAAGAAAGCATACAATAGAATCAACAACTTCGTAAGTGTGTTCTTTGAAAACAACCAGAAAAATCATTAAACCTCTGGTGAGTCTGACCAAAGAGAAAGAGAACAGTATATGTAAATGATATTACCAGTAAAAAGGGACATAAAGATAAAGAGAAAATGTGTAAAAAAAACCTTAAGAAAAGGATATGTTGACAAATTTCATGTCATTATATATTAGCTTTAATTTAGATAAAATAGACAAATTTCTAGCAATATGTTACCTACCAAAACTGACACAAAAAGTGAGGAATAAACCTAAAAATATCTATAATCAGTAGAGATACTAATTTTTCTAATGAAAATATATTTTGAAATCTAAATAAAATAATTGATCTATATCCAGCAATGTATAAAAAGGTAATACGTCAAGTTAGAATTATTCCAGAAATGCAATTTTAGTTTTCATTAACAAATCAATTAATATAATCCATTACACTTTCAGATGGAAGGAAATTTATTATATAATTAACTCAATAGTTTACATAAACCAAAACCTTTTGGCAAATTCAGAATCCATTCAGTAAAAAAAAAAAAAAAAAGAAAAAATTAAGGAATCTATTGAAGATGTATAAACTAAGAAACAACAAAAAAACCCAAACAACCTAATTGAAAAATGTGCAAAAAATATTAAACATACATCTCACCAAAGATTTTTAGATGATGATTATGTATGTGAAAAAATGCTCACATCATTTATAACTAGGGAATTTTAAATTCAAACAACAATGCAATACCATCATGCATCTATTAGTATGGCTGAACTACAAAAATATTGATTGACAGTATTAATTGTTGGCAAGGATGTGCAGCAACAGAACTCTTATTCATTGCTGGTGGAAATACAAAATGGTACAACCACTATGGAAGATAATACAGCAGTTTCTTACAAAGCTAAACATACAATAGAATTCAGCAATTGTATTCTTAGTCATTGCTCAATTGAGTTAAAACTTATATTCACACAAAAACCAGCAAGCAAAAGTTTATAGGAGTCTTATTCATAATTACCAAAAACTGGAAGCAACCAAGATGTCTTTCGGTAAATGAATAATCAAAGTGTGGTGAGGTCATAGGGTAAAATACTATTCAAAAATTTATAAAAAGGAATAGGCTATCAATATATGCAAAAAGAGATGAATTTTAACTTCATCTTGCTAAATGAAAAGGCCATATACTGTATGATTCCATTTACACAACATTCGGGAAAAGGCAAAAGCTAGAGATGGTAAACAGATCAGTGGTTTTCAGATTTTGCTTTGTTTTGTTTTGGGGTTGGGGGGCTTGAACAGATGAAGCACAGATGTTCTGAAAGCTGAAACTACTCTGTGTGATATTCTAATGTGGATATATGAACTACATTTGTCAAAACCCATAGAATTTTACAGCACAAGGAAATATTCCTATGCAAATTAAAAAAAATGATTTAGGAGGTTGGGAGAATCCAAGATAGAAAGCAAAATGTGACAAAATACTGCAACTGTATTCAGATGAATGAAACAACCTTACTAAAGAGGGTGGCAGGAAAAGGTGCTGACCAAGTTCCTTTTGAAAATGAATGGTGTGTCTAAGACTAAAGGCAAATGAAACAATACAACTGTACACCTTACTCCAGTTGATAAAGATATTTACCATGTAGGAATGAATTAAAAATCTGATACCACTCTTCTAGAGTTGAACAACTGAATGAATGCATGGCAGGTGGTGAGAGTCAGGTTTCTCAGGTTTGAATGAGAATTACAAATAAGCAAGGAGAGAACAGAATGATTAGAATAATAGAATAATGCATGTTATAGTGAGTTAGAGTTGGAAAAATCAATATGAACTGATGTTTAGCTTAAAATAGATTCAGATGGGTATGTTATATATGTGTGTGTGTATATATATATATATATATATATATATTAGTATATACCCATATATTTACTTGATCTGTCAGCTGAGGGTCTATAAACAATGACAAAACACACAGAAATGAGTACACCTAGGGCCCACATGTTGGTTTCTAATGCCATTCTTTAATAAAAGGAACCAAGGTTCCTTGGAGAAATGTCTGATTCTAGGGCTGGGACAGGGAAAGTACCAAATGAGCCTATAGCATCTTGTAGTGGCCAGAAAGTAAGTGATAACCACACACACACACACACACACACACACACACACACACACACTCGTGGGGATATGTCAAATTGATACCAGAAACCAACTCATAGAACTCCCATAACTAAACTTTGAATAATTTGAATAACAAAATTTAAAAAGTACCTAGTGGATTATAGCCCAAAGTGTAAAATAAATACCCATATACTGATATTTTAAAAATGATAGGATAAATAAATTAGGAATAATAGAAAAATCAATTTTGCAAAAATAGTTCAAGTAATTTATGTAAATATTTCTATCTCAAGGAGGTAGAGCATAATCCTTCAGTTCTTCTGTGTAGACTATGCATTGTGACCTCTTCCCAAGAAGTACAGCATGGAAAGAGGTAGAGGAAGTTTACAACAGAGAAACTGAGCAACCACTACCTCAGTCAGGTTCCAAAGGTCAGCATCAACAATAGGTTACGATGATAAAGTGTGTCAATAGTACTCTGTATATGATGTGATGAGAATAGCACTTTGCTTCTGTGGTTTTCCTTCTAAAAATACCAATCTAATCATGAGAAAAAATATCAGACAAATCCCAGCTGGAGAACATTCTACAAAATACCTGACCAGTCCTCCGCAAAAGTGCAAAGGTAATGAAAAACAAAGCCTGAGCCACTATGAGTGATACAGGTGAAACTAATATAAGATGTTAGCAACTGGGGGACCTGGATGTGGGATATATGATAATTCTTTGTACTATCAAAACAATTTTTCTGTAAATCTAGACCTATTCTGAAGCTAAAAGTTTATTTTAAACATATACAACAAATATTTTATACACAGCAAAAGTGTGAAAGCTTTCCTTTATTATTAGAAAGTAGATTTTCAGTATCATTACATTTTATTTTTTTAATTGTACTAAATATCCTGGCAAGTTGAGTAAAATGAAAATAGATATCAAAGACTTTAATATTGTAAAAGTAACAAAACTGTCATTATGCATCTGTCTTTTAATTGTTCATTTAGTAAATCCCCAAATATTCTAGGATAAAATACTAGAATAAATGAAGTTATTTTAGCAATGTTGCTAGATATAAAATCAATATACAAAATCAATTGCATATCTTTACATAGCAAAAAAATAAGTAGAATATATATATATATTAAAAGACCTGATTACAATAGCATCCAAAAAATATAAGCACAAAAGAAAGGTGCTTAAACTGTAGCTAAATAAGACAATAGATTTTAAGGATGAATCCTTTTGCATAGTAAAAAGAGTTTCAATTCACCAGGAATATTTAATCAGAGGGAAAAATCTAACAAAAGAAGTGTAAGATGTAATGGAAAATATGTATATATAATTTACTGACATATATTAATAAAATTTGGATAAATAAAAATTCATATCGTGTTCAAAAATAAGAAAACTCAACTTCAAATGATGCAAATCATCCTTAAATTAATAAACAAATTCAAGGAAAATCCATCAACATATTGAAGTTGTTTTGGGTGTGTGCGTATGTGTATACCCTGAAAGGTTAGCTTTAAAATTTAAATGGAAACACAGAATCCTAAGAATAATCTAAGTACTACTGAAGAATAACATATGAAAACTTAAATACTATAATAATTTATAGAGTGTAAACAAGAATGGACAATTGGACGATCAGAACAGACATCATCATATAGGAAAACTTGTTTTATGGGAGAACCATGAGGAAAAGATGGAGTTCTTAATAAATGGTGCTGATCCATTTGATTATCCATATAGAAAAATAAGCTGGACCTCTGTATCACATGACAAACGCTCCTTCCATGCTGCATCATCTGCACAATTCCAGATGGATAAAAGACTTACATATTAAAGGCAATATAATAATTTGAAAGATTATATCTTCATCTTGGGGCAGGGGAGTTGGAATTCCTTAAATAAGAATTTTAAAAGTGCAAAACCTAAAGATAAAAATATGTAAATTCTATCACATAAATATAAATATTTCAGAAAGTAAGTTAAATGGCAAGCCATGGACTGGAAGATGAGCTCTTATAAATTAACTAAAAAATAAAAACAACCAGTAAAGACACCAAAAGATGAAAAGACCCAAACAAGGCCTTCAAAGTAGAAAGCAACTGGCCAAAAAACAGTAACCCCATTAGTAAATGTAAATTGAAACCATAATGAGATGCCTTTTAATATCCACCAGCTTAGAAACAAAATTGAAAAGTCTGACAATACCAAATTTTGTCAAAGGTATGAAGAACCCTCATGCGTTGCTGGTGGATGTGCGAATTGTTCAGCCTCTTTGAAAAACTACTTGTCATAATCTGTTAGTGTTAAAAATATGCACCGTCACTGTCTATGACCCATCGATCCTACTCCCTAGAGAGACCCTGGAATACGTGTACAAGGAGGTATAAAGGAATGCACAATTGCACTACTTGTAATAGCAAAGAACTGGAAATAAACTGAATGCTAGCCAATATGTCACAACTGAGTACTCATACAAATCTAAGGAACATAATATTTTTTTAAAAATTGAGAAGTTTTGTAATATGCAGTATGCTTCCATGTATACAAAGTTTAAACCATGACATGGCAAACAAAACAACATATTATGTAGAGGTACAGCTTTTTTTAAAATAAAATTATGAGGAAATAGTAAGGAAAATTTAAGCATAAAATATAGGAAGGGGCTTACTTCTAGAGGGAAAAGGTAATAACATGCCCCCCCTGTAATTAGGTTAAATATGATGGTGCCTTACACGTGCATGCACACACACACCCTAATTTTCATCTGCTCGACGTTAAGTAAAACGCATTCCTAAAAAATTATTCTGAGAATTTCATCAGACACTACAAAGGGAGCTTGGAGATTGAAATAAAGTAGGAGGTTAATTTTTAGTCCCCTTGTGTTATTACATTAAGCAATAGTCTTCATTTCCTTGATCTGCTGAAGGAATTGGATATGGTTTTTAAATATTCCCTATAAGACATCCTTAATTTCTTTATCAGAAGATCAAAGGAAACATTAAGTGCTGAGAATGAGTCAAACCCAATGACTGATCAGTTTGGACCACATTTTAGTCTTCTTACAAAAATCTGATCATCTTGAGCTTTAAAGCTTCTTCAGCTCTAAAAGTGATAGTTTGAGGCTTTCAAGCTACTCAATCTACTGATGTGATATAGTACCTGAACAAACCTCTTAAAACCATATAAATGGCTTTTGCTGACATTTTCAGTATCAGGAAGAAATATCTTTTCATCTTCATCCTCATTCTAAAAAGTCATATAAACACCTTTCTACCAGACAGCCAGGGTACTTTTATGTGGGAGAGCAGAATTTTATACTCACTGCCCATTTCTTGGAAGAGGATGCTGACTAAAAACATACATTTAGTGTCCACAGTTTTATGTATTCCCAAATTTAACTATTTTCTTCATTGCTGAATCAAAAGCAGGCAACATATGTTGATTTGTAGATACTGTTATATGACAAACGTGGTTACTGTCACAAGAGACTTCAAAGCTGAGTTGCTTAAACAAGGCAGAAATTTATTTTCTATGGAGTCACAGTGGGGACAGTCAGTCCATGGCAAGTGTGATGGATCACAGGTGCTGAACCCCAGGCTCCTTTCCTGGATCTCTGCCAGGCCTAAGACATTGCACTCATTCACAAAGCCCAGGGTGGCTCAGAACCTTAGCCACATCCTAGCTGTAAGCTGGTGGAGAAGAAAGGAAGGAGAGAGCACAAATACTCACATGGTTGATCAGAACGTTGTTAGGTGGCCATGCCTATCTGCAAGGGCAACAAGGGCTCAGGGAAGTCAAGCGTTCTGTTATGGACATAGGGGTCAGTCCACCTCTTTGAACACTCAACTACCCATGAATACTCTTGTTCCCATCAGATACCATACTCATTCCCTCTGCAAGGAACATAACCCAAGTCCCCATCCAGTTACTGCAGGGATCACAGTGTTCAGGAATCACAATCACTTGCTGCCTTATCAGTGGAAAGAAATGCCCATCTAGCCATGCCAAGGTTTGCCCTCTGAGAAGTTGTTCTTGGTTTATTATTCTCCACACCCTAGTAGGAAATGGACATTGGAGACAAGGCCCTTTTTGGTGACTGTTTACCTTTCATAGGCTGTTTCCTGGAGGTGAATGTTTGTATCCTGGAGATTTAAGGCCAGACTTGGAATTGCTTCTGAAATCAATTCCTTCAGACATTGTTTATGCATCTACTTTATTTGCATCTACAGACAAAGAGATCCCTTCTAAATATAGTTTCCAGTCTTGAAACATCTGGTTTTTAATTAATGGTTTTCCTCTTCCTCTCTCTTTCTCTCTTTCCCTCTCTCTGTCTCTCAATACCTGTCTTAATGTCATCTGAAGCCATAGGCTTGATGGGAATTAGAATCCCTTATCTGATTTATGCCACAGTGATAGCCCCATTGTCTAGCTGAGGGTTTATAACAGGAACTACTACCTAATGGCTTGAAGCCACAACCTATTGACTGAAAAGGTCCTTCTTCAGAGATATTTCTTCAAAGGCTCAATTTTGTCTTCCTTGAAAGCTTTGGTGAATATGGCAAGAAACAGATTATTCTTCTTTCAACATTCTGAGTTTCATCAGCAGGCCCTGTCAGAATTGTGGTCTCCCTTCCAACGTTTTGCAAGAAACAGTTTTGTGAAATGATTTTCTATGACATAATGAAGGTCATGAAATGGAAGAAATGATTTAACAAGGAGTTAGCATGTTGTGGGTCTGAATCCTACTTCAGTTTATTCATTTTGTATGCTGCTCTAACAAGTTATCACAAACGTAGTGACTGAAAAACAACACAACTTTATTATCTTAATGTTCTGGAGGTCAGAAGCCTGGAATATCTGACAAGGCTAACATCAAGGTATTGGCAGCGCTGCCAACCCTGCCAACCTTTCAGGAAACTCCATCAGGGAATCCATTTCTTGTTGTCTCCAGTTTCTACAGGTTACCTGCACTAAGGCAATGCTACATGTGCATGTATTTGGTTTTATTTAGCAGCAACACACTCAGTAATAAATCTTATATTAATCAAGGTACAGATCAGACTGTAAACAAGAAGTCTCCACCTGCAATGGCTCGAATAGAATAAAAATGCATCCTCTCTCATGCTACAGCTGGGTATGTGGCTTAGGGCCAGTACAATGGTTTCACAGCATCTCTAGAGCATGGCTTTTTCCAAATGGTGAGAGAGGGCTCAGCACCACAGTCACATTCCAGCCAATGAAAAGGGGTGGAGAAGAAGGGGGCATGGCCATCTCTTCCACAAAATGACTCAGAAGTCTCACATGTATCTTCTAGGCATTTGTAGCTGAAAAGGAACAGGAATTATATATTTTATTTGTCCACATAAAATTTGGAAGATTTCGTGTTAAGGAAAGAAGAGGAACATTAACCAACCATTGACCCCTGAATAAAACAATAAGTGATTGGTTTTCAAGTGTATCTTCAATACACTTCATTCTACACACTTACCTCACAGTTTATACATTAATCTTGAGGAATTCTGCAGCAATGGTGCACTAAGTAATATGCTCCCACTAAGGACAACCATAAAAGCAAATTAAGGTATATTTAAAGGCTGCTTGAATACACTGGGGAGACTGAAATAGTGAAGAACTACCATGCAATGGTCTAGGGGAAAATGAGGGCCCAGGGAAGTAAGCATAGAATTTGGGGCATCTTTTTCCCTGGGACTGTTTGTTGATTTCAAAGAGGTGACTCACAGAAGGTTTTTTTTGTTTTTTGTTTGTTTTTTTTGTTTTACAGTCAGCCAAGATGGAGCCATGATAAACCCCATCAATTCGGGTGGAAACACTAAAGGAATACACTCTAGCAATAAGGATGAACTGAAAGTAAGCTGAGACTGAAACACAGCTTTAAATAATCTCAAATCTTGCAACTGGACTTTAGTTATTCCATATTACTTGGAAAATTAAAAAATACAGGTCTTCTCTGGAAGAATATAACACCATCCTAGGCCTCAAATTATTTTTACAAATGAACTAACAAAATATATGTCACATAACTAAAAATAAGCAAGCACATGAGGAGACAAGCAATAGGAACAAACCAAACAGAAAGTTTATACTTTATTTATTGAAATAAATAAAAATAACAATGTTGAAATTTAAGCACAGAATTAGGAACTTTCAAAAGGACCAAATAGAAATTTGAGAAATGAAAAATGGAATAACTAAAATGACAAGCTCATTGAATTAGTTTCATAAATGTTTAGATCCAGCTGAAAAGGGAAATAAAAACTACCCAGGAAGAAGCACAAAGAGGAAAAAAAAGTAAGGAAAAATAGAAAAGAAATGGTAGAAAGCAGAGAATACAGTGAGAAAATCTAAAATATGGACTGACTTAAGTGACAAGTGAAGGGGGTGGAAGCAAAATTGAAGACAGAATGTATAAGAATATTCTAAAACTGATGATATAGACATACATATTTAAGAAGTCTTGTGTACTAAGAAGAGTAGAAAAATCTGCTCTTAGAAATACTGCTGAGAACATTTAAACAGCAGCCAGAAAATTTCCAGGCCTGCTATGATCATGTAAATACATTACAACATATATTTCTTGCTCACAACGAA
The DNA here is from genome assembly GCF_964374135.1 of Grampus griseus. Classification (NCBI taxonomy): domain Eukaryota; kingdom Metazoa; phylum Chordata; class Mammalia; order Artiodactyla; family Delphinidae; genus Grampus; species Grampus griseus. The sequence goes on from NC_139001.1 coordinate 111,002,492, forward strand.
AATCTCAGGACTATCCACATAACACCTCAGGACTATCCATATCCAGCTACCTAAGAACGAATAAAAGTAAACTAAAGCAGGAAAAATGTGTAAGAGAATTAAAATGTAAAGAAGTGACCTTCATGGAATTGAGGATGACATTTTTTTCTCATGCCCCTGTCCCATGACAGGCCCAGTCGTGAGGCGGTACAGCAGGATGAGCAATTAAAACTCGAACAGAAAGCTCTGTGGTCTGAGAGTATTAATGGGGTGGTCCCTGATAGGAGAAAGGCATCCATTATTCTTTACATAAATCCAGACTAGTCTCAGCGTCACCAGTGAGTGACACATGCATGGTACACACCAAACCAGCATAAAGGTTTTGAGAACTGAAATAATGTTTAAACCATAGTACAAGTAAGACTACACCCTGAGTGGTACATGTATGGGACAGACCCACAGTAGCACAGAAAAATCTTTGAAAACTAAACTCAGATTAGATGAAACCCCTGTGGCCTGAAACTACCGTCTAAAAGAGAAGAAATACATTTCAGTTCGGGAGTGACGGCACCAAAATGGCAGTATGTGAGACACCAGCCTCCAGCTCTCCACAAAGATCAGCAGTCGACAGCAATCCACAACAAAAATGGCTCTGGAAGAGCTCTGGAGTCCACTTTAGAAATTTCAGCAACACAGTTCACCTGAATACCGGAAAATAACTGCTCAGAAGGAGGAGGAAGACAGCTTCTTTTGACCTGCATCATCCCAACTCCAAGTCGACATTGCTCAGCACTAAGAGGAAACCCCCCACTGGAAAGTGTTCCCCTCACCGGGAAAGGAAGAGTGAGGTGAGCAACAAGCTTCCTCAGCCTTTCAGAGCACTGCACAAAGGTCCCTTCATATCACTCAACCCAGACAGGCAAAGCTGAGATGTATAGAGATGGCTAATAACAAGGAAGAAAAGTGAGGCTACCAATAGCAGCCATTCAGTAAGGGTGATCGTGGTTCACAGTGACCTAGTCGCACAAACCCAGCAGATTTCACCACCGAAGAAAGAACCAAGGGTCAGCACAGCTGCTGCAGACACCTTGCTGATTTCACTGGTTCCTGGTCCACAGGTATTTGTATTTGCTGACACCAGCCACTTGAGTCCCTCCCTGCTACCATCCCACCCCTCTCCACTGGAGACTGGGAACTGCACTGGAAGCCAGCCAAGGCCTCTGTGACTACCCAAATGCAAGACACCAGCCTAGATCCTCACAGCTGTCCTCCACCACCATATGCACGTGCCAGGCTAGTCCCTATAACTGTGGACTTGCATTCAGCTGGCCTGACACCATTCATCAGCCTCCACTGTATGCATGATCCAGGAGGAGACTGTGCAGCCAGCAGCCAGGCCGGTCACAGTAGCTTATGGGACTAGATCAGGACCTGCCTTCTGTCACTGGCGTATGCCACTGCACTCACCTAGAGCCAGCCCCTCCAGCTGGACACCCACGTGGCAATGCCCATCATCAGCATTGTGCTGCCATGTGCTGATGGTGAGACTCAACCATCACAGTAGTATGGTTAGTAGTAGTAGCTGAGGGGCCCAATATCAAGGGCCCCTCAGCTGCTCGTGTGTGTGAATTTGGCCCCAGCCCTTGCTGCCTGGCCTGCCCCCACCACCACATGAGTGTCAGCAATCAGCCCCCAACAATACACAGCTGTCCCTGGCTGGCCCCTGCAGCTGTGTGTACATATACACCACCAGCTCTGGCCTCTACCACTGCCTGCGCTCGTCCCTAGCTGTTGGACCTATAAGTGCCACTGAGGACCCTCACAGCCTTTGCAGCTACTGTGGATTCCCCATAGGGTGTTCAACAAGTAGCATACAGTTGTTGATGCTATAGACCCCAGAATCCTGATCCAGACGTCATGCCCTCCTGGACCTAGTGGTACTATACACCCCTGAACATGGCATCCAGCACCACTGGAACAGGGTCACAGCATGCTCCAGCATGCCTCCACCCACAGGTGTACAGGTCTTTCACCCCCTTGATTAAATTTGTTCCTAGGTATTTTATCCTTTCTGTTGTGACTGCAAATAGGATTGTTTTCTTAATTTCTCTTTCTGCTAGCTCATTGTTATTGTATAGACATGTTACAGAATTTTGTATATTGATTTTGTGTTCTGCAAATTCACTGTATTCACTTATTATTTCTAGTAGATTTTTGGGGGGAGTCTTTAGGATTTTCTATATATCATATCATGCCAACTGCAAATAGTGACAGTTTTACATCTTCCTTTCTAATTTGGACGTCTTTTATTTATATTTCTTGATAATTGCTCTGCCTATAACTTCTAATACTATGTTGAATAAGAGTGGTGACAGTGGGCATCCCTGTCATGTTCCTGATTTTAGAGGAAACACTCAGCTTTTCACTGTTGAGTATGATGTTCACTGTGGGCTTGTCATGTATGGCCTTTATTATGTTGAGGTATGATCCTTCTATACCCACTTTATTGAGAGTTTTTATCATAAATGGGTATTGAATCTTGTTAAATGCTTTTTCTGCATCTATTAAGATGATTATATGTTTTTTATCCTTCATTTTATTAATGTGGTGTATCGTGTTGATTGATTTGCGGATGTTAAACCATTCTTTCATCCCTGTGATAAATCCCACTTGATCATGGTATATGAGCTTTTAATGTATTGTTGTACTTGGTTTACTAATATTTGGTTGAGGATTTTTGCATCTGTGTTCATCAGAGATATTGGCCTGTAATTTTATTTTATTTTTCGACTGGTTTTGGTATCAAAAAATTGTCCTTTGAAATGAGTTAAGAAGTGTTCCCTCCTCTTCAATTTTTTTGTAATGGTTTGAGAAGTATAGGTATTAAATTTTCATTGAATGTTTACTAGAATTCACTTATGAAACTATCTGGTCCTGGACTTTTGTTTTGGGGGAGGTTTTTGATTACTATTACTATCTCTTTATTAGTGATCAATCTATTCAGATTTTCTATTTCTTCATGATTCAGTCTTGGAAGACTGTATGATTCTAAGAATTTGTCCATTTCTTCTAGGTTGTCCAGTTTGTTCATATAGTGCATAGCTGTTCATCATATTCTCTTATAATCTTTTGTATTTCTGTGGTATCCATTGTTATTTCTCCTCATTCATTTCTGATTTTATTTATCTGAACTTTATTTCTTTTGTTCTTAGTGAACCTAGCTAATGTTTTGTCAATTTTGTTTATCTTTTTGAAGACCCAGCTCTTATTTTCATTGATCATTTTAGTTCTATTTCATTTATTTCTGCTCTGATCTTTATTATTTCTTTCCTTCTACTGACTTTGGGCTTCATTCTTCTTTGTCTAGTTCCTTTAGGTATAAGGTTAGATTGTTTACTTGAGATTCTTCTTGTTTCTTGAGGTAGACCTATATTGCTATAAACTTCCCTCCTAGTATTGTTTTTTCTCTATCCCATGGATTTTGGTATCATATTTTTATTTTCATTTGTCTTCAGGTAAATTTTTATTTCTCCTTTGATTTCCTTTTTGAGTCAATAGTTATTCAGTAGCATGTTGCTAAGCCTCCACATATTTGTGATTTCTCCAGCTTTCCTCTTGTAGTTGACTTCTAGTTTCATACCCTTGTGATCAGGAAAGATGCTTGATATGATTTCAGTCTTCTTAAATTTATTTTGACTTGTTTTGTACCCCAACACATGTACTATTCTTGATAATGTTCCATGTGCACTTGAGAAGAATGTGTATTATGCTGCATTTGGATGAAATGTTCTGTATAAATCTATTAAGTCCATCTGCTCTGTTTCATTTAAGGCCACTGTATTATTGACTTTCTGTCTGGATAATTTATTCACTGATGTGAGTGGAGTATTAAAGTCCCCTACTATTATTGTGCTGCTGTCAATTTCTCCCTGTCAGTCTGTTAACAATTGTTTCGAATATTTTTGTGTTCCTATGTTAGGTGCATGTATATTAATCACTGTTATGTCTTCTTGATGAATTGTCTATTTTTTTCTCATGTTACCTTTCTTGACATGAAGTCTATTTTGTCTAATATGAGTATGACTACACCTGGTTCTTCTGACTGCAGTTTGCTTTGAGTGTCATCTTCCATCTCTTCACTTGGAGCCTATGTTTTTCTTCTGAGCTGAGGTGAGTCTCCTGGAGGCAGCATTAGTTGGGGCTTGTTTTTTTAATCCATCTGGCCACTCTGTGTCTTCTGATTGGGGAATTCACACCGTTTACATTTAGGGTGAATACTGATAGATGAGGACTTAGTTCTACCATTTTGTGCTTTGTTTTCTGGTTTCTCTGTATCTGCATTATTTCTTTTTCCTTGTATTTCTATCTGCTGCTTTGGTTTGATGATTTTCTATGAAATTTTTCTGTTTCCTCTTCTTTATGTTTTGTGTCTCTGCTCCAGATTTGTGTTTTGTGGTTACCATGAGGTTTGTATAAAGCATCTCATAGATCAAATATTCCTTTTTCTCCTGATAGCATTGTATCTTCATTTACTTGTTCAGGTTCCATCCTCTTCCCCCTTTGTGTTTGTTGTCTAAAATTATCTATTTTTATGTTGTGTGTTTGTTACCAAATTGAAGTAGCTATAGTTATTTTTTTCTGCTTCTCCCCCTCTTTAATCTTTATGCTACAAGAAAATGTTTAAAAACATATTCTGATGAAGAGTTGTAATTTTCTGATTCTGTCTATTTATCACCATGCTCATAGTTTTGTATACTTTTGCCTTTCTGGAAGAGGAGCTCCTTTCAACATTTCTTGTAAGGTAGGTATAAGATTGATGAACTCCCTCAGCTTTTGTTTGTATTGGAAAGCCTTTATTTCTCCTTCATATTTAAAGGATAATTTTGCTGGATAGAGTATTCTTGGCTGACAATTTTTATCTTTCAGTATTTTAAGAATGGCATTCCATTCCCTCCTGGTGTATAGGATTTCTATTGAGAAATCTGCTGATGACCTCATGGGGGCTCCTTTGTAGGTTAATATTCTTTTTTCCCTGGCTGCCTTTAAAATTCTTTCTCTGTCACTGACTTTTGTCAATTTTAATATGTGTCTTGGAGAAAGTCTTTTTACATTTAAGGTAATTAGGTGTTCTCTTAGCTTCATGGACTTATATATCTAGTTCCTTCCCCAGGTTTGGGAAGTTCTCAGCTATTATTTCTTTAAATAAACTCTCTCTTTCCTTCTCCCTCTCTTCCACCTCTGGGATACCCATTACCCTAATGTTGCCCTTCCTAAAAGGGTTTATAGCTCTTGTATCATTTTCTCATTATTTTGTACACCTTATTTCTCTTCCTTTTTCTATTTGTATCATTTCTAGATTTCTATCTTCAAGTTCACTACTTCTCTCTTCCATATGGTCTGCTCTATTTCCAATGCTTTCTAATGCATTTTCATCATATTTATTGAGTTCTTCAGCTCCATAATTTCTGTTTGCTTCTTTATTAGAGTTTAAATCTCTTTGGTAAGGGATTCCTTCTGTTCATTAATTTTATTTCTGAGCTCATTGAGCTGCCTTTCTGAGTTTTCTTGTAGCTCACTGAGTTTCTTTATGACAGCTATTTTGAATTCTCTAACAGTTAGATTGCAATATTCAGTGACTTTGTTTGGTTTCTGTAGAATTGTCATTTGGTTTTTGTGGTACAGTGTTACTGTGGTTCCCAATAGTGCTTGGTGAGTTGTCTGCCAGCACATTTGAAGTATCAACAGGTTAGAAATTAGAGGACTTTCTTTTGTTTTCCAGTCACGTGGTGCTATAGCACAAGTTTTTGATTTTTCTTACTTGAACTAACTGTGGTCACATTTTACCGGTTGTAGCTTGATGAAGAAAGACAAAAGGAGCTTTTTACTCCACCATGTTGCTGACATCACCAATTATAGTTTTTTTTAAATTGTTGCCATACATTAATCACAAAGTAGGTATAAAGGCACTTTACTAGAAAAAAAATAATAAAACACTTAAGAATAAATTTAACCAAAGATTTGAAAGATCTGTACATGGAAAACTACAAGACTTGGATGAAAGAAATTGAAGAAGACACAGACAAATAAACAGATCATGGACTGGAAGAAAATAACATTGTTAAAATGTCCAAAGCACCTAAAGTAATCTATAGTTTCAATGCAATCCTTATCAAAATTCTAATGGCATTTTCATATATTAGAAAATATATCCTAAAGCTTAAATGTAATCACAAAAGACCCTACATAGCCAAATCAATCTTGAGAAACAAAGATGGATTTATTATACTTGCTAATTTCAAACTATACTACAAACTATACCAACTGTACTTCCTGACTTCAAACTCTACTACTATGATAATATAAATACATATAAAAAATAGACACATATAACAATGGAACAGAATGGAGAGCCCAGTAATAAAACCTCACATAAACAGTCAAGTAATATTTCACAAATGAGCCAACAATACTCACTGTGGAAAGTGTAGTCTCCTAATAAATGGTGGTGTGAAAACTGAATAACCGCATGCAGAAGAATAAAATTAGATACCTATTTTACACATTTCACAAAAGTTAACTCAAAATGGATTATAGATTTAAATGTAAGAGCTGAAACAACAACAAAACTCTTACAAGAAATCAGATGGGAAAAGCTCCTTAACATGGATCTTAGCAGCAACTCTTTAGATATAACATCAAAAGCTGAAGCAACAAAAGCAAAATTGAACAAGTATGGCAGCATAATTCTTAAAAGCTTCTTCACAGCAAAAGATACAAATGACAAAATAAAATGTAACACACAGAATTGGAGAAAATATTTGCAAACCATCTATAAGGGGTTAATGTCAAAAATATATAAATAATTCATACAATTCAATAACAAAACAACAAACAGTCCAATTAAAAATTGGGCAGACGGGGGCTTCCCTGGTGGCTCAGTGGTTAAGAATCCACCTGCCAATGCAGAGGACATGGGTTCGAGTCCTGGTCCCGGAAGATCCCACATGCCGTGGAGCAACTAAGCCCGTGTGCCACAACTACTGAGCCTGCACTCTAGAGCCTGTGAGCCACAGCTACTGAGCCTGTGTGCCACAACCACTGAAGCTCACATGCCTAGAGTCCATGCTCTGCAACAAGAGAAGCCACCACAATGAGAAACCCATGTACCACAACAAAGAGTAACCCCCCTTGCTGCAACTAGAGAAAGCCTGTGCACAGCAATGAAGAACAATGCAGCCAAAAATAAAATAAATAAAAAATAAATAAATTAAAAAATAATGGGCAGAAGATCTGAATAGATATTTTTCCAAAGAAGACTTACAAATGTTCAGCTGCTAAACTTAAAAAAAGATGCTTGACATCATTATTTATCAGGTATCAGGGAAATGCAAAACCACAAAGAGATGTCAACTCACACTTGTTAGAATGGCTATTATCAAAAAGATAAGTAATAACTAGTATTGGCAAACATATGGAAAAAAGAGATCCCTGTGCAGTATTCTTGAGAATGTAAATTGGTGCAGCCATTATGGAAAACATTATGGAGTTTACTCAAAAAATTAAAAATAGAACTACCATATAATCCAGCAATACCTTCTAGGTGTTGAAGAGATATCACACTCCAATGTTCATTACAACATTATTTACAACAGCCAAGACATGGAAACAACTTAAGTGCTCAATGGATAAATGGATACAGGGAAGGTATATATGTGTGTGTATATATATATATATATATATATATATATATATATATATATATACACACACACACACACACATACATACATATATATATATATATATATATATATATATATATATATATATATATATATGGTGGCTATAATTATACTTTCTCCCATATATGGTAAAGGCAAACAAAAGAAACCAAAACAAAACACCTTGAAGTGAACAGAAAAATAAGTATTCTTAGAAAAGAAATAAAAACTATGAAAACAAAATAAAATAAATATTAGAAGTTGAAACTATAGTATCTGAAAAGAAATGCTAGATGAGCTCAATAGTAGAATGAAGATAATAGAGGAAAGAATCTTGAAAATAGATTAATACTAATTATCAAATCTAAACAACAGAGAGAAAAAAATTAAATAAAATGAGCAGAGACTCAGGAATCAGTGGAACAATATGGAAAAAATCTAATATGAATGGAATTTTGTCCAGGGAGGAGAAAAGAAGGACATGGTCCAAAATAAAGCAAAGTAAAGCAGAGAATCCATTAAAAATTATTTGGGTGCATCCAAAGGTTCAGATGGAAACACACAATGCCACACCAAAATGTTAAATGTGTATCAACTCAAATTTGATATCTAGTTTTGATATAAATCAATTTTATATATCTACCTCCCAGTTTGCAGGAGATTTGGTTGACAAAAGCACATGCTCAGTGGCATCACAGGGGTACAATCAGCAAAATCTAGGATGTTGGAAACAATAGGATCAATGGTCTACTTAAGGAAATTGAAAGGAAAAAAAGAAATAGGAATTGGAGGTGGGGGAGTGAAATGAATAATGTGGATCCTGATTCAAAGAATGTTATTGAAAAAGAATATGTTTTACTTTTTTTTTGTGTGTGTGTGGTATGCGGGCCTCTCACTGTTGTGGCCCCTCCTATTGTGGAGCATAGGCTCCGGGCCCAGCCGCTCCGCGGCACGTGTAATCCTCCTGGACCGGGGCAAGAACCCATGTTCCCTGCATCGGCAGGTGGACTCTCAACCACTGCACCACCAGGGAAGCCCCAAGAAAGAATATTTATAAGGAAATAAGGAAAACTTGAACACTGACTAGTTATTGGTTGATTTTAAAGACTTCATTTTTTTTTTCTTCTTTTTTTTTTTTTTTAACATCTTTATTGGGGTATAATTGCTTTACAATGGTGTGTTAGTTTCTGCTTTATAACAAAGTGAATCAGTCATACATAAACATATGTTCCCATATGTCTTCCCTGTTGCGTCTCCCTCCCTCCCACCCTCCCTATCCCACCCCTCCAGGCTGTCACAAAGCACCGAGCCAATATCCCTGTGCCATGCGGCTGCTTCCCACTAGCTATCTACCTTACTGCGTTTGTTAGTGTGTATATGCCCATGACTCTCTCTCGCCCTGTCACAGCTCACCCTTCCCCCTCCCCATAACCTCAAGTCCGTTCTCTAGGAGGTCTGCGTCTTTATTCCTGCTTTACCCCTAGGTTCTTCATGACATTTTTTTTTCTTAAATTCCATATATATGTGTTAGCATACGGTATTTGTAAAGACTTCATTTTTTTAAAAGTATAATAGTGGCATTGTGGCTATGTTTTAAACAAGAGTCTGGATGAAGCACATGGAATTTTTTTCCAGAATAATATGGAAGAAAAGGGAGTGTATAGACAAAATAAGAGTAAGTTATGTGGTGAGGGGTAGGGGTTCAAGTCATTCTCTTGCATGTGGATGTCTAGTTGTCCTAACAAAACTTGTTGAAACACTATTTTTTCCACTTAATTATTTTAACACCCTTGTTGTAAATTAATTGAACATAAATGTAAGGGTTTATTAATGGACACTTGATAACAGTCAACTGATCAATACTTCTACCCTTATGCTAGTACCATTTATTTGTTGCTATTGGTGTTGTTTAGTGACTTTCCTGAACTAAATCTGTAAAGTCTGTATTCTTTGTTGTGTGTGGCTACTGAAGTCTCTGCTTGGCTATCTTAGAAGTCAGCTAAAGACTGTACAGATATTTCCCTAAATATCTTGATCTGAGAAGTCTCTCAGCCTTTAGTGAGAGTCTCTGTGTGCAGGTTAGAGCACTGGTTTAACACTCAGCCAGGTAGGGGGCAACTCTACCTTGGCTCTCACTTCTTGCTTGGGCAGAGCCTCAAGTTCAACCCAAGGGAGAGACTAGGGCTGTCTCAGAATTTTCCAAGACATGCAGACCTGCAAATACATGATACATACCAGATTTTCATTAATTTGTCAGAGCTTTTCAAGGCCCCTTATGGACATCTCATTCCCCAGATTTTCCTTTTAAGGTTTTTGGTGACTTTCTGTTAGCTCCCACTGTTGTTACCACATAAAGCAGCTGCAATGTTAATCAATTTCCATGGGTTATTATAATAGATGACCTTGGGAAAAGGTTGTTTGCACTGAATGTGCTCTGGGTCAAGTCAAATAAAAACAAAACCTGAGAGTGGGCTTTTTCAGGGGGACTGCCAGATCTTTTAATAATGATAATTCTATGCATTTGGCACTTTGTGGGGGACCTCTATATCTAACCTGCTTGTTGTTTACTACTACTAGCCTGTTGCTTACCAAGACTACTATGATTGCAAGTTTGTCAGTTTTCAAGGTTAATGGGGAGAGCAAGACGGAAATAAGGTAAATTAAAGTGCCACAAAGCTCTCTGTTATTATTGACATTTAGCCATTTTCCTTGGGTGTTGAAAGGTTGGGTTAATTTCCAGTGTTTTGAAGAAGTTGCCTTTAACAATTTTGCTGGTGTTCTCATTATTTTATGAAGAAATAGATTTTCATTGATCCTTACTGTACCATTCTGAAAGTGTTTTCCTCATAGCAGTTTTCTTTTTAATATGTCATATTCATTATCCATTAATTCAGCAAGCTCATGAGTCAGAGTAAGAATGACTGACACGCTATATGCTTGGCAACAAGACTATCTATTTTAGGTTGCCCTTTCAGGACATGCTAAAAATCTACAAGCTCTAATGTATGTCCAGATATTTGACTAAGTTTTTACTTGTTTGGTTGCTCCAGGATTATGAAATTATTTCCTAAGTCTGTAATCTTTGAACCCCTCTAAGAAGCTTTGATTGAGCACAAGAACCTACAGAGCTCTCTTTTCTATGAGATTCTAAGTAGTTATAATAAAAAGTAAGCCATCTCTCACAATGTGTACATCTTTGTAAGGGTGCTGAGTGGGCATTTTCTCTGTATTTGATGACCAGTACACACAGTAGAAAAAAAAAGAAATACTAAGTTCTCGTGATTTAAATTGGTGCCTAGTACCTCCCCCAGGCTTTTCTAAGATTGAACTACTGCTTCAGTGACAGAGAGTGCTGAATAACATACAACACTCTCTCCAAAGTAATCCCACACAACATCTATATGGGGAATGACCAGTACCACACAAAAACAGACCACTCAAAAGGACGAAAATGGCTTTCCACCAATATCAGAAGCAAATTACATAAGAAGAGTTGGCTTCTTCTATCCATAGTTCCTTTTCCTAATATCAGAGGAATTAAATACAAGAAAAGAAGATTGAAAAGTTTCACCAAAAGAATGGCATTTGATGAAGTGCAATGAGGAGAAACTTCAAAATCAAAATAAAATTGAACTCTTTGCTATATATACTGTGAGAATGAAAAGAATCTTAGGAATCACCCCAGAACACATCGACATCAACCTAAATTGGCACACAGTTATTGTGAAGAGCCCTAGAGGAACCCTGGGGCAGGACTTCAATCACATCAAAGTAGAACTCAGCCTCCTTGGAAAGAAAAAGATGATGCAGCTTTGGGTCAGCAAACAGAAGGGAAATGGCTATAGTTTGCACTGCCTGCCCTGGGGGCAATGCTGGACTTGGTCACTGCTGCATCTACATTGTTTTTCAGCAGACTGAATCTTTTATTGAAATCCAAAATTTCTCATGAGAAAAATATACTCATAATATTTGAAATAGGTCAGGTGTGCTCTGTTCAGAACTTTAAGCCCAAAAAGATTAGTTAAATCTTGAAGGAAATGACATTGAACTTACATCAAATCCAGATGTTTTGAGTTAAGGAAGATATCAAAACATCATTATGTCTCCACGAAAGGAAAAGTTCAGTAGGCTGGTAGATGAGATCTAGCCATTGCTCAGCTTCAGAAACAAAAGATGCCAAATGGTATCTAAGACCTTATATTTTAAAGACCTAAGATAAGATATTAAATTTTAGAAGAAAATTATCTATTATTTTGTTTAAATTTGAGATTTTAAATCAGACTTAAATGTTCATTTTAATAAGTAATAAAAAGGATACAAAGGAAATAAATTCAAGAGAAACTAATTTTTTAAATCACGTTTTTTGTTTGTTTGTTTTTTCCCTACTGAGCTGTGGGTCCTCATTAACCACTGAAATGATTTGTGTATTTTTTTCCATCTAGATTGTATTTACTCCAAAACTGAGCCTCTATACAAGGGACATATTTGTCTGTCTCAATCTCCCCTCATCTGGTAAATATCAACGCTGGGTTCCTAAGAACCACTAAGTAAAACCTTAGTAGAATGATAAACATTTGACTCATAATATTGCAGTCCAGTGTCCCTGAGACCCAGCACTCTCTCGGCTTCCTCTCTTGGAGTGTGACTTGTCTCAATAAATTAGTCATCTTCTGAGTTGTCCTACAGCAATGAGGATACTAGAAAACTGGGTGAAATTATGGCACTTAGAGAACTATAATAGTGCATATCGTTATGTGTGGGGTTACACACTGTGGAATATATGTCTGCACAATTCACAGCATGCATTTCACCACCCATCCCAGAGGTTACATGGATTTCAGAATGGAAGAGAGGGCAGAGTGTTGTATGAAGGGAAAAACATCAGGGTCACTGTGCTCCTGGCTTTGCTCCCAAGTACCTGTATTGCTCCATGTGGCCTGGGTAAGACATTCGATCTCTATGGCCTCAATGTTTCTGTATTTCAAAGCAGGATGGAAGTTCCTGGACTGCTTCTCAGGGGTGAGGAGAGATCACATGGATCACAGTAGCAATAATGGTTACAGTGGACCTTTATCATTTGGGGCTGCTCAGCATCTAGATAACCCCACCACCACCATGGAAGCTGGAGATACTGGATGCTGCTGCCCCCTCACTCTGGAAGACAGGCCTAGATGGTTGAAATCTGGAGGAAGATCTGAGTTCAGGGCAGGTAGAGATAATGAGCTGTAGGGTGATGAGAACAGGGTGTAGTATTGAGGGTCTTGTTGGGGTAGGAGGAGTGTGATCCTCAACTGGCTGGTCTCCAGACTATGACATCACCTGTTCTTGGCTGGGCCCTGCCTCCACTTGTGCCTGCCTGTTTGCTAGGTGTGGTACCCCAGCCTTCCTACTCATACTTTAAACTATGCAATCTTATTCTGATCCACTACTTTTCTAAGCTCTCCAGCCTGAGTTCTGTTGTTTGTGGCTAGAAATCCCAGAATAGACAAGTATTTTGGAGTTTACAAAGTTACTTTCCATTATAATTTTCTATTTGAGCCTTAAGATACTGAAAATTGGGTATTTTTCCAACTCAGAGGAGTGACTCACCTAGTTAACTCAGCTAGTAGGTGCCAGAATCTAGACTTAAACATTGAAAGTCTTTGAAAGAATGTATGCTTTCTCGGAGAATTATATGTCTTTTAAGGATGAAGCTAATAGTAGATTGAATGATACTTTCCATTGGAAACACCCAGACCAGGAAATCTGGAGGCCTGACCCCAGCTCTGGCAATCTCACTATGGGTACCACAGAATTTTCACCTGTAAAATGAGTAAATTGGTGTAGGATATGTTTAAGTAATATCCCACTAAGATCTAGATTCATATGCTATCAGAATTTCAATGCCTGAGAACTTCTCTTAACCATTCTGTGTTAACCATAGTTGCATACTGACCAGAGTTTCTCATGTTGTTGGGAGTGATAGAAATGTCCTTTCTCGTCAGAGGAGATTAAGTCTTTCCTACACCTCAGGTTAAGTGGACAGACACCCTTCTAATGTCTTGTGTACAGTTTATGCTTGTCCTTGTGGGCTCCCTCCTCAGAAAATGCCCAGATTTTAATGTGTATGTTGTTAATTGGGGTTTTGTTTCAAAACAGAAATTCTTCTTATTGTAGAAAAGTAAGAACTTATTTTTAAAGTATTAATAAGAAATAAAAAATTGTCTGTAATGGTGTAGGTGGCTTCCTGAGTGGCAGTATGAGGAGTTCTGTGGACTCTCCTCAGGAAAGTAACCATAAATGGTGATAATTATTTTAGAAAACATATTTGAAGACTATGGAAGTTACCCTAAGGACATACAGGAAATGAGGAAACATTATTCAAGAATATCTACTAAATTTCATTAAGAAAATAAGAGAACTGTGACACTAGTCCAATGTGATGGAAGTTCTATTTCAGGAGAGTTCAGCAAAGAACACAGGGCTTCCCCTCTCTCAACTCCAAGTCTAGGACTATAGTATCTTCCTTGGAGAAGCAGGCGATCAGAATTTCTCATCCACCAACTTCCATGTTACAAAAGTTTTATTCTAATCAAGGGTTGCCAAGAGGTCTGAGAATCTCTTTAGCTTTAGGTTGAAAGTTTTATCTGAGATAAGTATACTGGGCACCAATATTCCATGCCCCATCTCACTCATAGGGTGGAGTTTCTATGCTGGAAATGGCAAGCCGAGAAGACCAGAGGCTATTTTCCCTGCCCCATTCCCTGGTGGTGAAAAGGGGTGTCACTTTTCTAGAAATGGACCATTATCCCCATTTCTGAAACAGTGGCACAGAGGATTTGCACAGTGAGAGAAGGAGGCAATAAGAACAAAGAGCTCAGTCACTCTCCCCAAAGAAATTAACTTTACTTGAAACAGAACACGGGGAAGTTCAAGCCTAAAGTCAGTGTCAAAAAACAATAAATATTTTGGTATTAAGTAATGAGTCTGGTATTTCCATGAGATCAACAAGCTAAATTATACTCAAGCTAACAATATAACAGTGAGAATCCAGAAAAAGACCACTAAGTAGAGCCCGCCTGGGTTAGAGTAAACTTCAAAGACTAAATTCAAGTAGGACTCCAAAAATAGGGAAAAAGGGGTTCAAATTTAATTGGATCAGACTGTGGAGCAACATATGTTGCAGATCATTGCCTAAAACAATAGAGCAATCATCCAACAACTAGTGGAGATTAAAAGCTGTGTGTGATACAAGCAGAGGAAGCTTAATAAAGAGATCAGAGAAAGAGGCAGTAAAAGAAACCCCTACAAAAACCACTGTCATGACAGGGTAACTGTATGTCTAAGGCTGAAGCCTCTGAAGAAGGACATTAGAGATTGGTGCAGAAAATAGATTCCATTGAAGTAGACCAGTGAAAACACTAAACAAATAATATGTCTTATGGGGAGGAGGAATTATCTAGACTGGCTACAATATATTATCTAAAATATCCAACTTTTAACTAAAAACTATGAAATATGGAAGGAAATAGAAAAGTGTGACCTATACACAGGGAACTAAAAGAAGGCAACAGAAACTGCCTGTGAGAGGGCTCAGATGTTGGATTTAGAAGATAAAGACTCAAATCAGTTATTGTAAATATATTCTAAGAACCAAATGAAACAATGCTTAAAGGTGAATTAGGTAAGATAATGATGTCTCATTAAATAGAGAATATACATTAAAAGATAGAAAATGCTCAAAAGTTAAAATTCTGGAGTTGAAAAGTATGATAATGTAAATGAAAAATTCACTAGAGGGGCTCAAGAGTAATTTTGGTCTGGCATTAAGAGAGAATCAGCACACTTGAACATATATTAGCAGAGATGATGCAACTGGAATAATAGCAAGGGGGGGGGGAAAGAAAAATGAACAGAGCCCAACAGAAATATGGGATGTGGTTAGTGCAATAACATAAGGCAAGAATCAGAACAAAAATGAGAAGGAGAAAGGGACAGAAAAATATTAAAAAAATAATGGTTTAAAAATTCTCATATTTGTAACAAAAACATTAACCTACACACTCAACAAGGTTAACCAATTTGAAGTAGAATAAAATAAAGAAATATATACCCAGAAACATCATAGTAAAAATATTGAAAGACAAAAACAAAGAGAAAAATCTTGAAAGTAGCAAGGAAATATTGACTTGCAATATACAGGGGAAATCAAATAGTAATATAGTTGACTTCTCATCAGAAACAATAGAGGAGAGAAAACAATGGGATGACATATTTAAAGTGTTGGGGGGGGGCTGCTGTCAACCAAGAATCTTATATGAATTAAAATTATCTGTGAGAAAATGAAGGCAAAATAAATATATTCCCAAATAAGCAAAAACTAGCAGATGTGTCTTACAGAAAAAATAAATATTGTTCAGAAAGAAACAAGTGACCCAGAGAGTCATTTTAATTTATATAACAAAACAAAGAATATCAGTAATTATAAAAGACAATATAATTGGATATTTTCTCTCCAGTCTTCTCTTACTGATTTAGAAAGCAATGATTATTGTGCCTGTAAAATATTTGACAATAAAGGTAATAATACAAACAACTCAAGAAAAAATAGAAAATCTGAATAAAATTGAAAAAGGAAAGAAACAGATTAACAGTAATTAAAAATATTCACACAAAGAATAACCCAGGTGCACATAGATTCATTAGTGATTTCTACCAATTATTTAAAGAATAATTAGCACAATCCTTTATAACATGTTCCAAAACATGTAAGAGGATGGAACACTTTTCACTTAATTGTATATATTTATTCAATATAACCCCAATATCAAAACCAGAGAAAAATATTGTAATTTAAAAAAAAACTATAGACCAATACCCTTATGAATTTGGACACAAATGTCTGCAACATAATATTAGCAAAGCAATTCCAGCAACATATAAAAAGGGTCTTACACCATTACTAAATGGGATTTATCCCAGGAATGGAAAGTGTGTTCAAAATCCAAAAATCAATTAATGTAATACCCCATAACTATAAAGACAAAAACCACATGATCACCTAAATAGATCCATGAAACACATTTGAAAAAAAAAAACTTCTAACATCTTTTCATGAGAAAAATTTCAACAATTAACTTTCTCTACCCGATAAGAGGATCTATGAAAAGCCCAGAGCTACATCATACTTAATGGTGAAAGACTGAATGCTTTCCTGTTAAGATCAGGAATAAGACAAAAATGTCCACTCTTGCCACTATTCAACATTTTACTGGAAGTTCCAGTCGAGATGGCTATAGGCAAATAAAATGCATCCAGATTTGAAAGGAAGAAGTAAAACTATCTGTATTTGTATATGACATGATCCTGTATACAAAAAAATTCTAAATAGTGCAGTAAATCACTACTAGAAACAATGAGTTCAGAAAGAAAATAAGTTCAACAAGTTCAGTAATTAATAAAAAGTTTATTGTATTTCTATACACTAAAAATGAACAATCAGAAAATGAAATGAAAGAAACAATTCCATTTATAATAGCATCAAAATGAATAAAACACTTAAGGATAAATTTACCGAAAGAAGTACAAGGCTAATACTTTGAAAAGTATAAAATATCATTGAAAGAAGTTAAAAATCTAAATAACTGTAAAATCATCCCATGTTTATGGACTGGGAGTTCTGAAATTGTTTAGAGAGCAATTCTTTCCAAATTGATCTACTGATGCAGTACTTCTTTATCAAAAATCAGCTGGATTTTTTTTGCAGAAACTGACACAATGATTCTAAAATTCATATGGAAAGTCAAGGGGTATCTAATGGTCAAAACAATCTTGAAAAAAGGATATCAAAATTGGAGGACTAGGACTTCATCAAAATGTTGGGCTAGCAAGGTCCAAATTCACCACCCTACACAAAAAGCCATCTGAATCAACTTTGTAGGACCTTTGGTAAACAATCAAAGGCTTAAAGCACCCAAGCAGACACCCAAGCAAGAAAAAGCCATGTTCAACACTGTGGTGTTTTACTCACACTTGCCTCAATGCTTCATAGTGCAACCATGGTGGTCTTCGTCTTGAGCAGCAGTAGCCCAGTTTTCAGTTCCCTCCCTCAAATCAGAGGAAAAAGTGAAGATCTTATATACAAACTATTGTGTATATCTGTTCTAACTTGTCTCAGGGTTACCTAAAATTCTGGACTCCATAAACATTAAAATATATATATTTATGCTGTGAATTACACCATCAAAGGAAGTTAAAAACAACCAACAGAGAGTAGCACTTGAAAAGGACTTTTACCCATAATATACAAAGAATACTTACAACTCAATAGTAAAACAAATAACTCAATTATAATTTGCAAAGGATATGAACCAACATTTCTCTAAAGAAGACATACAGATGGCCAATAAGCACATGAAAAGATGCTTACTATCATTAGTCATTATGAGACAGGAAGAAAGGGGGCAGGGCACAACCATTAAAAGAATGACACAACCAATTGAGAACAGGATAAGACATAGACTGGTTAGAACCAACTAGGCCCAAGATGGCGGAAGATCCGACTTCCAGTAGAGCTTGAGACTCATCATATGCTCATTGTAATACATTAGCTAAACGACAAACCCACAATGATAGTTTTGAGGCTGACCATAAAAGGCCAAAAAGTGGGCTGTGGCCCAATTCCTGGAACTCCCTGCCCTTCCCCCAAATAGTTGGAATAATCCTTCCACTTGTTAGCCTATGAAATTACCCAGCCCATAAAAACTAACCACCCTAGATTTTGGGGGCATTCTTACTTTCCAAGATGGCCCATGCCCTCAGGGTGCCTCTTGGCCTTCTGAGACTCTGTCTAAGGAGTGTGTATCTCTTTAAATCAACTTGCTTTCAGTTTACTCTGGGTCACTCTTGAATTCTTTCCTGTGTGAAACCAAGGACTCTCACTTGGCAGACCATCACAGGGACTCACCAGAGACCTGGGACATGACCATCCTCTCATGCTCCATTTTCCTGCAACAATTAGGGAAAGGCAAATAAAAACCATGAAATACCATTGCACATTCACTAAGATGGCTAAAATAAATAAAAGCATAAAATAACAAGTGTTGGCAAAAATTGAAATATGAATCCTCATATATTGCCAGTCAGATTCTAATGGCACAGCAATTATTAAATGCTAAACATAGATTTATCATATGGCCCAGAAATTCCGCTCCTAGGTACATACTCAAAAGAAATGAAAGCATACGTCCACACAAAAACTTGTACAGAACATTCTTCACAATAGCCAAAAAATGGAAGAAACTCAAATGTCTATCAGCTCATGAATGAGTAAATAAAATGGAGGTATATCCATACAATTATATATTATTTAACATTAAAAATGGATAAGGTATTGATACATGCTACAAAATGGGTGAACTTTGGAAACGTTTTCTAAGAAGAGGGTTACAGAAGACCACATAGCATATGATTCCATTTCTGTGAAATGTCCAGAATAGTTAAATCTATAGAAAAAGTAGGTTAGTCTTTGCTTAGAGCTGAGGAGTTTGGGACAAATGATGAGTAAATGCTATTGGGCATAATGTTACTCTTTGGATTGATGAATATATTCTAAAATTAATTATGGTGATGGTTGCACAACTCTCTGAACATACTAAAAATTCATTAAATTTTACACTTAAATGGATGAGTTATATGTTACATGAATTATATCTTAATAAAGATGTTTAAAAAAAAATTACCTGTAAGGTCACTGCCTAGATACAGCTTCTAGAAAGGAAGGATACAAAGTTATTCTCTAGACTGGAAAGTAAGAGGAAACTACTTCTTTTAGACAAGTCATATGCTTGGGGAGTATGGAAATCCTGAATGACTGGAGAGTCAAAAGGAGTAGAGTCTGTGTTCAACTTCCTTTCTGGGTCCCTGAGAAGCAATGCCCTGACTTGCAGGCAACCTTACACAATCAATAGCATTCCCAGTGATATTCCACCACTTGATAGCAGAGCTGGTTTACAAGGGGGTGCCTAAGAAGATATGTCTGAGCTGAACAGATATGTCAGTGATAGATCATGGACTCCTCAGATTCTCTGTCTCTCACATCCCCTGGAGTCTTGGCTGATTGCTCTTTGTCAGTTCCACTGTGATGTCAGAGTATTTGTGAACCATTTGATTCCATCTGGGAGGCTAGGGAACTCTGCTCATATGACTACTTCTGGACTCAGCAGGTTTAGGTACAGTTGACAAACTAGGTGTCCCGGGGAAAAACTCTTACCAGTTGGAAACAGGAGATGGTAAGGAGCTGGCTGGTATGTTTTTTCCTTCTTCTTGTGGATTGTTCTGAGGTCCAGATTTTCTATTTAGCCTTTTCAGAGATATCTCACAGCTGCTGTGTCTGTTTGTGGCTAATCTTGAAGTAGAAGTACAGCAAGCACAGGAATGAATTACTTCTCTTCCTTTCCTTTGTCTCCCCTTCCCTTCCTCTCTCTCAATTTCTCCCTCTATCACATATGTATAGAAAATTGAAATCTTGCATTATTATTTAGCATTAATATTATCAATAGTTTTCCCATCCCATGAAATATGTGTGAATGAAAAAATGTTGCCTTCCATATCAAGCCACAGCTCCTGATGGTGAGTCCTGAGGAAACTCAGGATGGAGACAAATGGGCTGCCCACTGCCAAGCCATCAGCCACTGCAGTCACCCCCAGCTGTGCACCATAGAGGGACTCAGGATGGGAAAGCACAGGATGCTGGTACGAGATAGCTAAGGTGCATATCAAAGGAATGAGTTCAGTGAGCCCAGACTCTTGCATCTTCCCATATATAGAAAAGCACTAAATTCCTTAACTTGAGATGCCTGGTTTTCTTTAATTAACAGTAATATTTTGATGTTCCTACTACCTGGTCTTTTTTGCAAAAACCTCTATATACCCTGGCTCCTCCTTTAGTTCTTCAGAGCAGTCCCTCAGAGCATCTGAGAGGCAGCCTCCCAGGCTTGAATCCTCAGAAATTCTGCCAAATAAAACATAATTCTCAACTTTTAGGTTGTGCTTTTTTTAAGTCGACATATGTTTTCAAAATTATGGACTGTAACGAATGCGTTATATTTCAGCAAGTAGATTGTCATAAATGAATCAATCAATGTCTTATTATGGGCTATATACAGAGTTTCAAGTTTTTCACTATTTAAAATAATGCTACGATGAATATATGTTTTACATTTTGTCCTCATTGGTTTATTTTCTTAACACAAATTTCAAAAATTGTAGAGTCACAGTATTTAAAAAATACTTGAGTTTAAAATATGCCTTAGTAGTAGATCCTTTTCATGACAATTAAATAAATAGAATATAAAGATAATAAAATGTATACTTAACGCTTTTTTAAAATGTGCCACAGTAAAACTGATTGTTTCATGGAAGCCTATCTTTGGGTTATCACTATGTCAAGACAATTCCTTGTCTTATGTGACTCCATGAGTTTCGTGTATGATTAAAGGCTTTTATCTAAGTACCATCACAGTGCAAACACTTTGGCTAGTCCTTGTTTCCTGATATGCAGATATCCTGAAAAAAAAGATGTAATTTGGAAAAGATGTCCTATTTATTTGCACATGGAATTAAAATATTAAGTGGATAAATAGCATTTTGACAATAAAAGACTATAATGAAAATCATTCACATATTTTAGTAAAAATTGTATACATTTAAGTTTACATTATGATTTGTAACATACTAATATGCCATATATGTATCATAAATCATATATATGATTACTGCAGTCAAGCTAATTAACATATCCTCTCAGATATTTACTTTTTTCTTTGGTAGTGAGACCACCTGAAATCTCTTAGCAAATTTCTAGCATTCAATACAATGTTATTAACTATAGTCATCACACTGTACATTGAATCTCTAGACTTATTCATTATACATAATTGCAGTTTAGTACCCTTTAACAAACATCCCCCCCATTTCTCCCACCTTCCTGCCTTTGGTAACCACTATTCTACTTTCTGATTCTGTGTATTTGACTGTTTTAATATTCACTATGAAAGCGAGATCATGCATTTTTTTTTCTGTGTCTGGTTTAGTTCACTTAGCATAATGTCCTCCAGGTTTATCCATATTCTTGCAAGTGGCAGGACCTCCTCCCTTTTTAAGACTGAATAATATTCCCTTATATATATGATAAATAAATTGTGAAATGATAGATAGATAGATAGATAGATAGATAGATCTCACAATTTATCCATTCATTCATCCATGGACACTTGGGTTGTTTCCTTATCTTGGCTATTGTAAATTATGCTGCAGTGATCATGGGAGCTCAATCATCTTTTTGAGGTAATGATTTTATTTGCTTTGTGTCTATACCCAGAATACCCAGAATGATAGTTCTATTTTTAGATTTTGAGGAACTTCCACACTGTTTTCTGTAATGGCTATACCAGTTTACACTACCACCAAAAGGGTACAATAATTCTCTTTTCTCCACATCCTCACCAAAACATATCTTTAATTTATTTAACTTTTTGATAATCACCATCCTAACAGGTGTGAGGTGATATCTCAGTGTAGTTTTGATTTGCATTTCCTTGATGATTAGTAAGGCTGAGAACTAGTTTTATATACCTATTGGCCACTTGCTTTTTTTAAAACTGTGTATTCAGGTCCTTTGCCTATTTTTAATCAGATTTTTCATTTTTATGCTGTTGATTTGTATGAGTTACTTATGTATTTTGAATATTAACCCCTTATTAGATATATGGTTTGCAAATATTTTCTCCCAACACATAGTTTGCCTTAGGAATAAATTTAACCAAGGATATGAAAGATCTGTACCCTGAAATCAATAAAGCATTGATGAAAGAAATTGAAGAAGATACAAATAGATGAAAAAAATATTCTTTGTTCATAGGTTGGAAGAATTAATATTGTTAAAATGTCTATACTATTCAAAGTGATATACAGATTCAATGCAATCCCTATCAAATTCCGGGGACATTTTTCATAGAAATAGAAAAAAATCTAGAATCTATATGGAACTACAAAAGATCCCATATAGCCAAAGCAATCTTGAGAAAGAACAAATTTGGAGGTATCACATTTCCATAAAAACAGACACATAGACCAATGGAACAAAATAGAAAGCCCAGAAATAAGCCCAAGCACATACAGTCAACTAATTTTTGACAAAGGCACCAAGAATTACACAATGAAGAAAGGATAGTTTCTTCCGTAAATGGTGCTGGGAAAACTTGATATCCATATACAAAAGAATGAATTTGGACCCTTATCTCATACCATACACAAAAATAAACTCAAAATATATTAATAACTTAAGCATAAAAACTTAAATTCCTAGAAGAACACATAGGAAAAAAGCTTCTTGACGTTGGCCTTGGCAATAATTTTTTTATACATGACACCAAAAGTTCAAGCAACAGAAGCAAAAATAAACAAGTTGGACTACATCAAACTAAAAAGCTTCTGCACAGCAGCAAAGGAAACAATCAAAATGAAAGGCTATTTACAGATTGGGAGAAAATTGCAAATCACATATTCTAATATGAAATTACAATGAAATATGACTTATTATAGTCATATAATAAGTGAAACTGAAACTCTTTCTAAGAACCAAATTTTGGAGTTTGCCCCCAAAGAGGAACTTTGACCTTGTTATTTTTTGTAATGCTTACTTAAAAAATCTCACAACTTTGATTTATCTCATTCTAGCATCCCTGTAAGGTCTGGTCTTTTCTACAGCACATTCATAATTTGAACAATCTTTTGTGTTAAGAAATGAAGACAGCCTAGCATAGGAAAAAGACTGAAATTCAGCATGAAACAGGCTTGCATCTGAGTTTTTGTTCTGTTACTCATGAAAACATGAACTTGGACAATTTATTTAGACTTCTTTTTTATTTTTTATTGAGGTGAAATTCACATATCATTGAATCAAGTATTTAACTGAATACTTTAGTGGCATTTAACACACTGACAATCTTCTGCAACCAACACCTCTATCTATTTCCAAAATATTTTCATCACCACATACCATCTGCCCATTAAACAGTTGCCTCTTTATTCTTTCCCATCAACTCCTGGCAACCAACATTATGTGTTCTATCTTAATGGATTTGCCTATTCTGGATATTTTATATGAATAGATTTATTTAATAGACAACCCTTTCTGTCTGGCTTGTTTTACTTAACGTAATGTTTTCAAGGTTTGTTGTAACATGCATCAGTATTTCGTTCCTTTTAATGATGGAATCATATTCCACTGTATGTATATACTCCAATCTGGTTTATCCATTCATCCATTAAAGGACATTTGGGCTCTTTCCACCTTTTGGCTATTGTGAATAGTTCTGCTATGAACATGTGTGTATATGTATTTGTTTGAGTACCTGTTTGCAGTTTTGGGGGGTACATATCTATTCTGGTCTATATGGTAATTACATGTTTAATTTTTTTGGAACTGCCAGTTTCCATAGTGGCTGAAACAATTTACATTGCTACCAGAAATGTATGAGTGTTTTAGTTTACCTATGTCCTCACAAATGCTTGTTACTGTCTATTTTTTGACTATAGTCATCCTAGTGCGTGTAAAGTGGTACCTCACTGTGGTTTTAATTTACATTAATTTCCCTAGTGACTTATGATGCTAGATATCTTTTCATGTGCTTGTTAGTTATTTGTGTGTTTTCTTTAGAGAAATGTCTATTTAAGTCCTTTGTCCATCTTTAATTGGGTTGTCTCTTTGTCATTGAGTTGTAAGAGTTCATTATATATTCTGGATGCTAGATCTTTATCAGATATATGATTTGCAAATATTTTCTCCCATTCTTTGGCTGTTTTTATATGTTCTTAGTTAGTTGGCTGTTTTGAGTTGGCTGTTTTTACACGTTCTTAATAATGTCCTATATTCACAAATAATTCAATCCAAGTCCAATTTATCTACTTTTTCTTTTGGTGCTCATACTCTTTTGTCACATCTAAGAATTCACAGCCATAGCCAAGCTATAGACTTGTCCCTATGTTGTCTTCTAAGAGAATTATGGTACTAGTTCTTATAGTTAAGTTGTTCATCCATTTCGAGTTAAATTTTGTATATGATATAAAATAGGGATCCAACTTCATTCTTTTGTGGGTGGATATCCAGTTGTCCTAGTACAATTTGTTGAAGAGACAGTTCTTTACCCCACAGAATGGTCTTAACACTCTTGCCAAAAGTCAATGTGTTATAGACATATGGACTTATTTCTGGATTCTCAATTCTATTCCATTGATGTATATGTTTATCCTTTGGCCAGTACCACATGGTTGTGATTACTGTAGCTTTGTAGTAAGTTTTGAAATTGGGAAATGTGAAGTCTGTTTGCAGAATTCCCTCTTCCTTAAGGTAGGTCAACTGTTTCCTTAATGTTTTCAACTGGTTGGGTGTGGCCCATCAATATTATAAAGAGCAACTTGCTTTATTCAAAGTCTACTGATTTAAATATTTATCTCATCTAAAAAATGCCATCTCAGCATCAAATATCTAGGTACTTAGATACATAAGTATGTATGTATCTAGGTACATACATACATACTTACATACATTTTAAGTTGATACATAAAATGAACAATCTCAAGTATTGATATGTGCTATAAATGGATGAATCTTAAAAATATCATTCTAAATAAAAGAAACCAGAGACAAAAGTTGCATATTGTGTGATTCCATTTTATAAATTACCCAGAATAGGCAAATTCATAGAGATGAAAAACAGATTAGTGGTTGTAAAATGAATTGGGAGTGATGCTAGTGGGTATCCTTTAGGTGTGGTAAAATATTCTGGAACTAGGGCTTCCCTGGTGGTGCAGTGGTTGAGAGTCCTCCTGCCGATGCAAGGGATGCGGGTTCATGTCCCCGTCCGGGAGGATCCCACATGCCGTGGAGCGGCTGGGCCCATGGGCCGTGGCCGCTGGGCCTGCGTGTCCGGAGCCTGTGCTCTGCAACGGGAGAGGCCGTGACAGTGAGAGGCCCGCGTATCGCCAAAAAAAATTCTGGAACTAGATAGTGGTAATGATCATACCACATTGTGAATGTACTAAATGTCACCGAATTATATACTTTAAAATGTTTAAGATGCTCAAAATCACAATTCTATGCCATTTCATACCCATTAGGATGACTGTTATAAAGGAAAAAAGAAAATAGCAAGTGTTGGAGAGGATGTAGAGAAATTGGAACCCTTGTGAATTCCCGATGAGAATGTAAAATGCTGCAGCCACTGTGGTAAATGGTATGGTAATTCCCAAAAATTTAAAACTAGAATTACCATGTGATCCAGGAATTTTACTTCTGCATATATATACAAAAGAAATAAAGGTTAGATATTTGTACACTCAGGTTCATAGCAGTATTATTCACAATAGCCAAAAGGTGGAAGCAACCCAAATGTCCATTGATGGATGAGTGGATAAACAATAAACACGTGACTACCTAGATTAGTCAAATTCATAGAAACAGAACGTAGAATTGGTTGTTGCCAGGGGCTGGGTTGAAGGGAAAATGGGGCATGTTTAATGGGTAGAGAATTTGACTAGATATGTCATATAAGTGGAATCATATAATATTTGTCCTTTTGTGATTGACTTATTTCACTTAGCATAATGTTGCCAAGTTTCATCCATAGTAATGGTTGTTCAAAAGTTTAATGAATGTCCTTGAATGTCCTTAAGGCCACAAATCTGTACACTTAAAAATAGTTAAAATGAAAAATTTTATGTTACGTATTGTACTGGCCAAAAAGTTCATTCGGATTTTTCTGTATGAGGTTACAGAAAAACCCAAATGAACTTTTTGGACAAGATGATATATTTTATCACTTTTAAAAAGATGTTTAAAATAATGATTTTTATGCATATTTTACTCTTCCCCACCCCAAAAATTTGAACTAGGACATTGTTGAGCAATGTTTTATATATGAGAAGGAGTGGAACACAGATATAAGTACCATAGTGATATTTGTACGACTTAGGGTTCAGTTTTATCTCTGCTATTTGGCACCCTGAACAAGCCAAGTACAGTCTCACAGGCTCAGTAACATCTGAAGAACACTGATATTTCCTTGTGTATGTATCTTAGACCTGGAATATGGAAACATTCAGAATAAAAGATAGCTACTGATTTTTATCACTATCATCATCGTCACTGTCACATTGCTGTCATCATATTATCTTGTGCTGCCACCACTGTCATTACATTTGAATGATGCATTATGATATCATATGAGTGTAAGATGATGCATTCCATAGTAGTTTTTTTTTTTTAATTTATTCAGGAAACTTCCTGAGTGCTTACTCTCCACTACACTCTCTATGATGGGTAGACCCTAGTTTGGGGAAGATAGATATGAAAAAGTAACTGGCTAAATCACTGGGTTGAATGAGTGTGAAAGCATAAGGGCAAAATGGAAGGAATTATCATTTTTTCCAAGCACCAGGGGATTTTAGAGGAGGTTAATGTTGACATGGTCTGAAGCTGTTAGAGACAGCTTCAAGGAGGACACTGAACCCACACTGTGCCTCACAGGAGGGGGAAGAGACAAACTAGTTGTGAGAAGGCCAGTAATTGTGATGGTACATGGGTGGGGGCACCAGGCCATGGTGCATCACACAAAGGCAAGATCCTGGTGGTAGTGAGGGATTCATACAAGGCAGATGGAGACAAGTAGGGAAAGGATGGCTGACATAAGCTGTGGAGAACTTTGAAGACCACAGTGAGATATTCTTTAGGAAGTAGTGAGCCATTGAGTGTTCCTTAGCAGAAGAGAGGCCTTAGGAAGGTCAATCTAGAGGAAGATTAATATCAGATATTTCAAGATTAAAAGAACTAGACTGTTTAAATTTGAATCCTAGCTCTACATCTTACTATCCTAGTTAATTTGGGCAAATTATTTAAAGCCTGTGTAGTTCCAAATACTTATACGTAAAATGAAACTAATAAAAACACCTGCCTCAAAGGGCTGTCATGAAGGCTAATTGAGATCATACATGCAACAATCTCAGAACAGTCCTGTAAAGAGTAAGAGCTCAATAAATGTTAGCTGTTATTGTATGTGGAAAGAACTAGAAAAAGGAAAAATGAAGCAACCAACTGAGATATTATTTCTAGAGTTCCATCTGTACTTTGATTTTGGGCAATGGGAAAGAGAAAGAAGGGCTGGAGAGAAGAGGTAGAAGATTTAACAGTTTTCAATAAGGAGAGATTTGAGGCATTATTTCCTTGTTTTGTTTCCTTTTCCCATCTCTTTATTTTCTTGACCACAGTCAGAGAGAAGTATGCATATTTCTCTGAATTTCTTATGTCTTAATGAGATGGATAGACTTAGAGTCTGTCATACAGAGTGAAGTAAGTCAGAAAGAGAAAGACAAATACCGTATGCTAACACATATGTATGGAATTTAAGAAAGAAAAAAGTCATGAAGAACCTAGGGGTAAGACAGGAATAAAGACACAGACCTACTAGAGAATGGACTTGAGGATATGGGGAGGGGGTAGGGTCAGCTGTGACAAAGCGAGAGAGTGGCATGGACATATATACACTACCAAACGTAAGGTAGATAGCTAGTGGGAAGCAGCCGCATAGCACAGGGAGATCAGCTCGGTGCTTTGTGACCGCCTGGAGGGGTGGCATAGGGAGGGTGGGAGCGAGGGAGACGCAAGAGGGAAGAGATATGGGAACATATGTATATGTATAACTGATTCACTTTGTTATAAATCAGAAACTAACACACCATTGTAAAGCAATTATACTCCAATAAAGATGTAAAAAAATAAAATAAAAAAATAAAGCAGGGGCTTCCCTGGTGGCGCAGTGGTTGGGAGTTCACCTGCCGATGCAGGGGACGCGGGCTCGTACCCCAGTCTGGGAGGATCCCACGTGCCGCGGAGCGGCTGGGCCCGTGGGCCGTGGCCACTGGACCTGCGCGTCTGGAGCCTGTGCTCCACGACGGGAGAGGCCACGGCAGTGGGAGGCCTGCATACCGCAAAAAATAATAATAAAATAAATAAATAAAGCATATTGGTAAAAAATTTGACAAAAATACAGATTACCCAATAAGCCGATCATGATACAGTAAGTTGAGTTTTCATTATGGATCTGCCTGTATGAATTTGGCCAACTAACATACCTTCTGAAAAGTCAGGCTTTAGCTTCCCCATACATAAAAGTACAAGTTTGGTTTACACAGTATTTACCATGTTGCTCTTAAGAGATGTTAATAGGAGTGCCAGAAAAGTGGCCAATGTTTAAATAAGTTTACAAAATGTTTTATATTATATTTTCTTCCCAGAAGTTTAAAAAGTGCATTGGCATATTAACAGCTCTGAGAATTTTTCCAGTGAAAATGCCTGTGGAATTACATTCATCTCAGCACCTCTTAATTTACTTTAGTATGGCGCATACAATCATCCCATAGAGCTGTGTGCCAAGGAGCCAGAAAACGCTTCTAAGGACTGCCCAACGCAAACAAGCCTCTGTCTCTAATGCAGTGTTACACAATGTGGTTGCAGTGGGCTCTTAAGGCTACAGTGATGGCGTAGGTGGCTCACGCTAAGAGCTAAGTAGTTCTTAGTAGCTAAGAACTTTTCTCCCTCCTCTTTTACCTCTGCATATTGTACTTGCAGGTGAGAACAGAATACTTTCAAAGAATACTTTCAAAGTTAAAAATGCAAGAAGGGGCCCTGGAGACAATGCTTAACTGCTGGCTTTGAAACAGGGAAAGAAAGTCCTTCCCTGAAAATGTCAAATGCATCCCTCAGATATTTCCCATTATGAAGGTTCTCGTTTGGGGCAATTTCAATATCTAGGAGGAAGGGTGAAACGGAATTTTCTAATTTCTTTTCATCCCCCCAGGTAATAACAATCCTGAATGAGCTACTGAGCTGCCTCTTCTGCCAGGCTATTAACCTATGAGCACTCCTGCTGAGCTTCCCTCTCAGCTCAGAGAAGGAATTCTGGATGGACCAGGTGCCAGGCAAACAGTGCTTCTCTCTGCCAAGGAGCTGAGCTGCCGCTGATATTACTTCTCTTTACCTTTACTCCAAGGGCTTATTTTTCAAAATGAGAAATAGGCTGTGAGAAAAGACCTCTCCAAGAAGGTGAAAGGAATAGACTTCGTTCAATCTGGAGGGTGACAAAAGAAAGAGTGTGGAAAAGTAACTATCTATAAGGGCCAAGAGAGGCTAGACAAAGAAGAGGCTGTTTGTTCTCATTAGGAAGTGGAAATGGACTTGTAAGAATTGGCTTATAGGAATAAGTATGCTTTGAGGTTAAATATGAAAAGAAAGTGAAAGGAGAACCCCCAAAATATCAGCACAATGACTGGATAGTTGGATGGACAGACAGATGGACAAATGGATGGGTGGATGGATAGATGGATGGGTGGATAGATGGATGGGTGGAGAGATGGAGATCACATCTGAAATCTGATAGAAAAGTGACTATGTTTGGGGTGACAAAGAAAAAGTTTAGGTTAAGAGTAAAATTGTCAAAAATTGTCCC